>NC_138656.1:83942367-86342367 GCF_964273445.1 Streptopelia decaocto
TTATTGCTGATCACTGTAAAAACATGTGGATCAGCTTTCCATTTCTCTTACGCAGATCATGATAACCTGTAGAGTAGAGTAGAGTACAATCATTTGTGCTATGTTTTTAATTTTCTAAAGCACCTTGATGACAGTGAGTGTTCAGTGGTGAAGCATCCTCTATTGAACCACCCTTAAAAAGATAAAACAAAAACAAAAGAACCTTGCCAAGTCCAGCTTCATATAGGTAAAAGATAGATAAAATTATTACTTACTTTGGACTTGGCGTAAAGAGCTTCCCTAAACCCCCTGCCCAAAGGGATACTGCAGTTATACTACATACCCATAGGCACCACAATGAAAATTGAAGCTTATACCTGATTAAGGTTTTATACACACCAGTTCCCCCAGTAAATGCAAAGTTTAACTAAATTAGACATGTCATATGTTGAAAATGCTCATGGCAAACAATCATTTTGCATTCCTGCAAATAAAATTGTTTTATACTGTAAGCTGGAGGCGAGTGTAACTTATTTTTGTAATAAAGTTTTTATTTTTTTTATGTGTCATTAATATAAATGTGTGTTAGTACAGAGATCTTCTGGTTAAAAACTTAGAATCGCACACATTTCAGTATGTTTACTTGTATTTACATAATTTTTAGAATAGTGGTTGCCAATAGCCTGTATGTTTCACATTAATTGATTTTTTTTTTTTTTTTTTTTTTTTGGTTATCTTAATAAACCATTTTAGTATGTTGTATGTCAATTACTGGGATAGCTGGGACATGAAGTGTAATTTAAAATTGTCAAGTATTCATTGGAATATGTAAATGTGCCTTGCCAGTTTTGAACTTTAAGACAAGTAAGTGAATGATGGTGAAATGAGTAGTCAATGCGTAAGAGACATTTGCTGCCACAGTTTCATATACTGCCCTTGCTGAAGAAAAGTAACTTTCCTCAAATTTGAGCATAAAAGTATACAGTTGCGTTAGCTTCTGAATTTTCAAATTTAGTGATAGAATATTAGGCTTATGGAAAGTGGGTTTGTTAATTGTAGCCTTAAGTATAATTTTGGATTTCAATGTAATCCTTGGTGCTGGCATTCCCAGTGCCAAGGAGTTTAAATGCTCCCTTCAATGAGGTTGCCATGCCTACTGGCACTTTTACTGTCATATGGTTTTATAAGGAACACTGTCAAGATGTGGAAGCCAATTTTGAACTTGCTATAAAATAAAAACACTGGGGGCTGTAGGAGAGGGAAGGTCCTCAGATTTCTTAATCCTGAAATCTCTCCATTGCTGAAAAGCTTAAAACACTTGTGGGATCACAAGTGCTAGTGACTAGTTCTTAGTCTGGAAATCTGTTGGGGGGGGGATAATTTATTTATGGATTTATAACAGTTGATAAAATTGCATAGGAACATTGCTATTAAGGCACTATGTGTGTTGAAATTGGGGATCATATCCTTAATTTCAGCTCTGATAAAAGCATGGGGGGACTATTGTTTAAAAAAAAAAAGGGCAAAATTGACAGAAAACTGTTTTTAATGGAATGCAAGCAATGGTGAGAGAACAAAATATCAAGGTCTTGACAGTGTTCCCTCTAATTATGAACTCAAGCCATTATAACTTTCAAAATTAAATATGATTTGCACTGTTCTGATATTGGTGCAGTTTTTTAGCAAAATTATCAGAAAACTAAATTGCATGTGGTGATTGATACTGTGGAAAAAAACTAAAAAAATGTTACTCTCAAAGCTTTAAATTTGATTGTGTAAAGGAAAGTGGAAATACTGGTGAGAATGGGCAAGTGCATATATACAACATCAGTTTGGTTGCACTTGGGTGTTGGTAAACTTGAAATGTTCTACAGCAATAATGCATCTCTTACATGGTGCTTTTGTGACATGGGACATATAACAGTTCTTTATGTTGAAGGCAAGTGTTGACTTAATGTATCTTGCTGCCTCTGTTTATTCTCATAGGAGGCTTTTTTTACTGAAACACCTGCAAAGGTTAGAGTATAAGCTAGCATAGTTCCACACTGGTTTGTAATGTGTTCCTAATTTTGAAGTCTAGTTGAATTTAATACGAAATTGGAAACTGCTGCTGCTTAACACTTCTGGTTTATAAACACTCCAATACACAGCTTTTAAAATTATACTCTTGTTTTAATATTAATTTTTGTTTGAAGGGTTTCATATAGGACATGCAACTGTACTTTTTTTTAAACTTTCTTTATTTTACCTTTTTTTAGTTTTTAAAGGGGAGATTTGTTATGACTCAGAACTTGAGTTTGTGTTTCTAGTGTTGGAGGAAGGCTGTTATTACAGATACTAAAGACCAGTTTCTGAATTTCTGCGTTGTACAACTCTTACCTAAAAACTGTCTTAAAATCTAAAATAAGGAATACTAATTCTGTTCTTGTTGGGGGTGAGGGGTATGACACAGTCTAAAATAAACTTAGCCTTCTCTGAAGGTAGGATTCCTAACTTCAAATTTCAGGATAGAAATATTATATACAGCTGCAACTTTTTCTCTTGTGCCTTTGATAATTCTTCAGAGGCCTAACTTTTCTGCCTGATAGTTATTTTGGTCCTTCTGTACACTAGTGAGGGGAGACTTTTTTTTTGAAAGAAATAAATCTGAAAGGCCACATGGGCATAAACATGTGTAACTTTTTCTGAAAAGTGTTCAAGTTGTTAAATTCTACAAAATTAAGACTGTTATTCCCTCACTTGCATTAATGAAAACTTAGTGAAAAGTAGTAATTGTTTAAAATGGAATAGCAAGTTTCGTTTAAAATGGAATAGCAAGTTTCGGAAGCAGGCATTAAGGCAATAAACTTTACAATGTAGTGTTCTGAGAATTTAAATTGGTCAAGTTGGAGCTTGAGTTTGTGTTCTTAGCCTGAAGCTTATGAATCCCAACTTCGTGCCTGGCTGTGATGGACTTCAAGGTCTGTCTTTGCCGAGTGTCTTGCTGAATTAATTCCAGCACCGGCACATGACATCTCTTGGCTGGGACTAGCTAGCTGCATTAGTTGGGCAGAGGAAACACCAGATTGTACTTTGTCATTTGCTCTGTCAGATGAAAATGGTATGTAGCAACAGGAGAGGAAGTTGAGCTGAAAATTCCTTTGTTCTCAAATACAGGTAGTGGGGGGAGAAGGAATATATTGTTGTTATTGACAGCCATCTAGCGCAAACAAACAAAATGCCTCCTGGAAGCTCTGATATTAAACTTTTTTTCTCAGAGACCAAATTTCACATAGTCATCTGGTCAACACTTTGCAAGCGTTTAATTACATTTAACTTGTGTTAGAAAATCCACAGGTTGGAAGAGTTACTTTTCTTGGGTGCCCCTTCGCCTTGACTGTTACAGTAGGTAGATTTGTTGAAAAGTGCTACTAGGACTAGCTTGTCAGTTTACTTGGAATTTTGAGGCTGGGTTGATTGTCTCATGTAATGATATCTTTTTCTTGCCAATATATAACTGGTTACTAGTTTTTTCCACAAACATACATATTTTTAAATGGCCAGCTCTGGAGTGAATGTTGCACCACTGAGCTCATCTGGAAGCAGTGGGTTAACATGGATTACTTAAAGCTATCTTCATGAAAGCTGCTTTAGATAGTCAGACTTCCAGGTATCTGGTAAAAGATGATTTTTTTTTTTTTTAAAAAAAGGCATTTGTGACAGTTGAGAAAACAGTGTGTAGGTAATAAGTAATTAACTACAGCTTGAATACTTCGGGTTTGAATCACAAGATACATTTCAGTTCCAAGAGTTGTTTAATTCCTGACTGTTAATGAAACTTAGTGTCTACGCTAAAGCCAACACTTACTTCCTGACAGTCTTGCAGTGTCAGAAATCTGGATTCCCTCTTAGGTAACTATACATTTTATACATTTGCCTGATTAATGGTAACAGTTCACTGCCTCTGTTTGCACAGTTAGTATTACAATACAGTTTTACTTGTTCTGGTCACTAGCGTGTAGAAAAGACATTGAATCTTACCACTTATTTTCTTTGCACAAAGGAAGATACGAAATGCACTCTTAGTTCTGCTACACAGCCAGTAGAATAGCCTATGCCATTTGACTGCACAGAAGATGATGGTAAGTAGAAATAGACATTCTAGTACTTTAATGACTTGGAGTACCGAAAATCCAACTGCAGTAGACTGTTTAATTGACTCCTTTTCTGTAATTATTAGGAAGCTTGTGGTTTTTAACTCCTCAGTTTTAGTGTGTCCAATGCTAAATGAATGTTGAGTGTAATCTGATACTGTTTAACGCTAAATACTTTAGAACTAAAAAAATCTCCAAAATGCTTCACAGACAACTGAGTACGTATTTTTAAACTGATGGGTAAACAATCATAGTAGTTAAAGGGATTTTCTGTGAACAGTCAAGTCATTGACAGCCAGGAACAGAGTATATCAGGTCTGGAGTTCCTGGTTCCACGTGTAGCATTTCCAGTATTGTTCGGTCATCTAAAGTAACATTTTTCAATTTTTTCTTTAGTGGGATGAAGAATGCACCTAATTCTGCCACTAGTAGAGGTTATTTAAAAACTGTATTGCTAAGTGTAGCTAATTTGGGATTAAAAAGCTTCCTCTGTGAGAATTAAAGGCAATTTTATAGATATACCATTAGTAAATTAGAGCTTTTCTTATGGTGCAATTTCAGCATATTTAAGAATGAAGCTTCATATTGCAAAACACTGGTGACACCTAGCCTAAAATAATTTATAATTAATCTTTTCGTAATGCAGATATATCACAATTGGAAGGTGATTTTAGTCTTTAATGTTACAGCATTTGAGATTATAGATAAAAGTACTTAGTCCCTGCACCTGGAAAAGCTGAAGTAGCTATTAAAAGAGTGGTTCTGTTTTGCATTATGGTCAAAGGCCTCCTTTGTATACTGCAATGAAACCTTTTTTCTTCAGTGCAGTTGTTCTAGCAAGCTAGCCTGTTTCCAATCCACAGTTATCAACTGCATTTCTAAGTTTTGTATGTGTGCTTAAATTGATATTTTTAGCAGAAGACAAACCTCCAGTGACAGTCACTGGTGTGTACGTGAGTAGTACTTTCACCAAGAAGGTGATCAGTGTGTAACTCTGATTTAAGCTAGTCTAGTCAAACTCTTCTTTTTTAGTATTACCTACACTTTTACAGAAGTATGTTAGTTTACACTTGCTTTTGAATTAGTGGGATGCTTAAAAGCTACTTTGAAGAAAACCACAAGATACACATTGTTCAAGTCATATCAGAATTTACAAATGAAGAAATATTCTGCACGTGTCATGCTAGTGGAAGACTAGACTTGAATATAAAAGGGAGAAAAAATGTCCTAACTTCTCTCACTGGAAGTCCTGAAGGTACCACAAGCCTTAGGTGGCTTTAAGTTTCATCAGTGAGTGCAATGGAAGATGGATTCATGTAGTTGAGCAATCTCTGCTGTCTTCCTCCACTATGTTTTCATAACACTAACACAACCTCTCAGAAAATTATTTTTTTAAAAATCTCGTTGTGAGATTAACTCCAGTGAGATCTTCCAGTTAAGAAGGACATGAAAGTTTTTATATCCATTGAATTCAGAGTAACTTCCTTTCATGTGTGTGGTGTTTGCAGTTTGGTTTTGCATAGATGTGATCTTACAATGGGAATGGTGTAATAAATGACACTTTATTTTTTTAAAGGTATGCTAGTCTGAAGAATACAGTTTGGTTTGTTGATGTTCTGAGCCATTCAGGTTCTCATGTTTCTATCTAAGAAAATGATGTTAATATTTGATGGCATGAACCGATCAATAAGTCTCAGACCCAACAGTTGATTCTTTAAGGTAGCTGGTCTTTTCTTAGGTTAACTGTTGAAATCAATACTGATTTCTAATAGGAAGTACCAAATGTTGTTGGTTTTATAGCTGTAAATAAACCTTCACAGTTTGTTGCCCTCAGTGTAACATTTCTAAAGAGTAGCGCTTTCACTGAGTAATAAGCAAGGAGGAGTATACAGATGAATGACAAGAAAGCATTGCTGATGGAGCTTTTCAAAAGTGAGGCTTCCCAGTTTGTAATGCACTTTGAGGTGCATCAAGGTGTAGTCACCACTTGGGTGCAAATGGCATTGAGGGAAATCAGGTAGTGGTCACATCTCAGCAAGCTCAAACTACCTTCAGTGATGGCCTGTGCTAAAGCACATTAATTGGTGCTGGAGTAGCTAAAATGATCCCATAGTTTTACTGGGCAGTTAGTTAAAACCAGCTGGGATAGTAACTGCAGTACAGCTGCAGGTAGATGATCCACTCCCTATTTTTAGTCTTTGGAAGAATGAGAGACAGGCACGCATAATGTGTTCTAAGCATCTCTTAAATGTCTAAATCCTTTTGGAGAAACCTTTTTCTGCTTTAATACATGAAGATGAAAACATGTAAGGTTCAAATTCTATATGCAGTTTAAACATACAAGGACACATTAGCTTAGCAATTCAGGTTTTAGGATCAGATGTCTGGGTGTAGTTAGAGCCCAGTAATCAGGCATCTATCTTAGAGTCTTGGTAATTTCTTTGTAAAGAAATGCCCTGCTACTGAACAGGTGTTCAGTCTGTCCTAGAATCTAGCTAAAATATACGTATTGGGGGAAAAAAAAAAATGAAGACTACACCCCCTACCTCCTCATCTCCAAAAGGTGCTTAGGAGAGGACTAGAATATTCAACACTTTCTGGGAGCATGCAGGTTAAATAAGTGGTACGTGTTGAATTCTTAGATATGGGGCAAGTGAGATGAATGTGATAATCTTGGAACTTCTTAATGATGTAGAGAGATCTCAAGTTTCACAAATAAGCTTGTATGTAATGTTCAGTTTAAAAAAGGACATGTCTTGACTCAGACATCTTGAACGGCAGAAAGTGTCCCTGTGAAAAGGAAAACTTAAAGGGTCTTCTGTAGATGTCTTTGTTCTTTTTAAAGCAGTGACAGCCAGGGAATTTCCTCAGAGGAATACAATGGAGTACATTTGTCTTGTATCTAAAAGGTTGACCTAGGAGTGATAGAATCATAAGCAGTGCGCACTCGGTAAAGCTCTCGGCATATTCTTGTTGGCTCCCTGAGAAAACAAGGTGGTGGAACAGTTGGGAAAAGAAATTGTCTACCCTTGGGCACAAAGACTACCATTAAATGTGCCTGAACAACACAACTGGCAAGTTTGTAGTCTAGGGTTAAAGGCAAAATAGCCAGGGAAACAACCTTGAAACCACAATGTAGAACAACTTCATTTAGTTGTGTTACAGCTTTGTAGGATCTTTCCTGCTGTTAATCAGTCTGCCCTTTCCCTGTGCAAGGCAGGCACACACTAAACCAGGCACCATCTAGCAGCCACAGCGTGATGTGAAGGGAATGTCAGGTGATGGATCTTGCCCAGATTCAAGCATCAGGTCGAAAGCAGACAGAGGGTGCTGGGATTACATGCCAAAAGGTAAGAAGAACCTGTCCCTGGTGCTGTAATCCTCAGGGCCACTTTATCTTGGTAGAAATTTCAGGAGAAAATAGTCTGTGTGGAAGTATCCCTGTAAGAGAGGAGGTGTTGAACACAGCAAAATATATGAATGCTGAGAAAAACCTGTTAAAATACCTAATGCTGCAGTTTCAAGTGTTTTGTTCTGAGAGGCAAGTTATACCCTGGAGCTGCTTTTTGTAAATCTGCTTCGAAGTGATAAACTAATGGTCTTAGCCCCAGGGAAGCAAGAGCCAGTCTTGAATAACTGATACACATGCTCCAAAGATTGATTTTATTTTTTTCGGTATGGGTGAGGAGCTCTTCCGTCTCTTCTTACTGGTGTAACGTTGGCCAGTCACTCTCCGTAATAATTCCTTAAAGGGTGGGCAGAAGTATGTTAATGAAGAAAAACTTGTTTTTAATAGGGCCTGATGATGCCTCCTAATTGAGTGATGCTTGAGGGAATGTGGTTTTCATTGCAAAGCTTTTATGCAAAGTCTTGATTTGAATGGCTCTTAATGCAGGGGACAAAGTGAGAATAGGTGTTCACTTGTAAAGCTGGGGTGAGTCAGTGCCAACTCAGCAGCCCCTTGGCAGATTTCATATTCAGGATGGGCCCAAAGAACTCCCAAGTACACCAGCTTCTTGTACAGAGTTGTGGTGTTTTCTGGAAAAGCGTGCAATACAAGCCCAGCATCCTGAGAGAGAAGTGGCTGATTGTTTCTTGGACCAGGCCAGGACTTTTCATTAAATACCTGGCAGTGCAGATAGCCTGAATAGGTGTATTGTATGTTGGAAGTGGTCTTCATGCGCTCAGAAATGAAGGTGCTTACAATGCCCTTGGAAACAGACCTCTTGGACTTCAGGAGATAGGAAAAGAAAGAGCCAGCATGAAGGTTGGTAATCTTTGTCTGAAGCTGTTCAGTTTCCTTGAGTCTAGGCTACTAAGACTTAGAAGACAGCTGACATGTCTTAGTATGAGAAAATATACTTAATGAATGAAAGCAATTTTATTCTAAGGCTCTCAAATGCAAAACTCCGTATGAGTTTATAAGGTCAGAGAAGGCTGAAGAAGGAATGTGGTAAGGTAGAATACACTTGTCAAATTTTAGCAGCCAGGATGTTTTTTCCTTACTGAGTTAAAAGGGGATCAAGTATAGGTAAATCTTTGTGTCTTGTTCATCAGCACTCAGGATATACAGAAGCATTTGTTTTTGTAGACAGCTTTCAGTGGGGAAAAGTTGTCATTTTCTCTGCAGGTGAGCGCCATCTCTGAAGACTCAGTGGGAGATGGGAACATTCCTGACTGTAGAAGTAATGAGAAGCAAGCATCCAATGGAGATTGGTGCATGTTCTAAGTTCTTGGTGAAACTCAGGTGAGCATCTTTCCACTAAGACACCTTGGACTAAATGCACTAACTCCATGTCTCCTCACTGCCAAAACCGTTCCTTCAGATAATCCACGATTTCAGTTCCTTTCTTTGGCTGGCTTATGGTTAAAAGCCCTTGGGCTTTAGGGAAGAGCAAAGAGTCATTACTGTGCAAGTAGCTTGACTTTTCCTTCAGACCTAACCAACAACTGAAGGGGAAGATGGAGAGGGGAGTACAGTTGGGCATTGGTCCCCCCGGCATTGTGGTTTAAGAGAACACCAGATACACAGCCTTTTCAGAATTGAGACTGACTGGTATTCCAAGTTTCCTGACCATAACAGATCCTGCATACACATTGGACATAGACAATAACCACAGTATGGTGATAGGTGTTTACTTGATCTACAGTTCACCATACCCAAGCCTAATGGTGATCAGTAGAGAACTTATTACATGTCCTAGATAAATAAAGGTTATGAGACATACGTGGACCGCTAGGACCTGAGTGATTAATATTAGAGAATTCTTTTTCCATTTTGATATCTTTGGAAGCAAAATCAACTTCTCAAGGAAAAAAAAAGTTTTCCCACTTGCATTGAACTGCACTGTTGCCAACTTGAAGTCTGCCTGAGGCCTCCCAGTTCTGTGCGTGGTGTTAGGAGCTTTCTTACATGCATGTGTTGAAGTCCCAAAGACCTCAGTCTTCTCTTGTAACTCCTGAGTGGGGGGAAAAAATACTACAAACTGGCCTACAGAGAATACCCCAAACTTAAGATTAGACTGGAGGAGTCACAGGGAAGAAAATGTAATGCCTTACAGTTTGATATAAAAGACGGTAAGCATGTTTCTGTGAAATAGAAAAAAAACTTTGTGCCTAGTATTTTAAACAGTTTCTTTTGTACTTCTGCGGAACAATGAAGACAGGTAGCTTATAGAGTAGCAAGTCATTCATTCACAAACCAGAAATTTATTTAGGAAGTTTTAGAATAATATTGAGTGTTAATAGTTCCCCATACAATTGCAGACTCTACTAGCTCCACTGCCTTTCCTAGTTAGAATGCTAGTTACTTAAACAGAAAATATAAAGCAAAGTGAAGCTTCAAGTTACCGAGTCTTGCAGAAATTATCTAAGTCTTCCAAATAGTTCTTGCTTCTTGAGTTCACAATTTGTCCCTTTTCCAAACAGCTCGAAGTCCTCTTACCTGCTTAAGCATGCACTCTTCCTCCCCAAAGGACGCTTTAGGGAACAGCACTGTGCAAGTGGCAAATGTGCACCATAACCAGGAACTGCCTTTGCAGAACATCTGGAGGAATTGCAAGTAATTGTTCTTCGCTGCCCTGGAAGAGAGACTATGGCTTTCTGTCCTGCCAAGGTATGTCTGCTCATAAGCCCACGAAGGGCCTTGCACCATTAATGCCAGTGCTAGAGGTTAAGTTGTACATCATAATACAATGTTTTTCTATTAATAATACAAGCATTTTGGAGGGAAAAATGTTTGGCATACCTTCAGGTACTTGAGTGGCTGTCTGATAAAGATAGCATTGATTGGCTATGAGCTGTGAAGAAGCCTGGCCTTGCAGAGCTTGGTACTGAGCCCCACTTAATAAATTCTCTGATTAAAATGATATTCCTCTTATAGTGGAGCTTTACTATGGAGCTATATGCACAAGTTATACCACAAAATAAGTAATACAGGCAAGCTGGCCATGTACTTCAAAAAGGTATTTTCAAAAAGCTTCAGAACTCTTCCTTACGTATGAGGATGAATAGCCTGTTCAGGCTCTCTCATACTATCATTTTAAGTATTCTGTCTATTAGCATAAATCAAATGGTTTTTGTGTGGATTTTTTTTTTTTTTTGGGGGGGGGGGGGTGGTGGTTTGTTTGGTTTCTTCCCCTTTGTCATATTCAGTATTCAGTATTCTTGCCAGGGAAATATAACATTTTTGTCATAATGCTTTTGATTTTTCTCTCACTATTCCGAAAATGCGGAGGAAAATGTCAAATGCATTGCATCCTCAGCCAGCAAATGATAAACAAAACAATACCCTGGTTATACAACTGATTCTGTAACAATGTAAAGCGTCTGAGGAAAGGCTTAACTGAAGCACAAATAACTTTTTGAGGGTGATAATTAATGTTGCTTAACTTTTCCCCTGTACTGCTTTTACATACTTCACGTTGTCGGAGAAACTGGTTGTTCAAACTAAAAATATCTCCATGGAATTCTGACCTGGCAAAAACACTCCGGGCATTTGCTGCTGTATCTGCAGAGGCTAAAGCAATGGGCTTTGGGACAACAGCTTGCCAGTCACCAAAAACATCCCCCTGGATCTCATCGCTACATCTGGGTTTACATTATCAGCAGATACGGTGGACATGTTAGTATCAGTAGAAGGTTTTCTCTGATACAAGTTGGCTTAAACAGCAACCCTTAGTTGTAATTAGGCTTTTTCCCACTTCTGACAAGTTCAGGTTTTGATTGGAATTTCCTGAGTATTTGAGGAGTTCAGGTCGGGAATTTTTTTCATTGTCTTCTTCCTAAAATGGAAAAAAGAGAATCCATCAAAAACTAGAGTTAGATCCAAATGAGGAAATAAAAGATCAATCTTCATAGGCTAAAATGTTAAAATACACAGACATGGGGACAAAAAATAGGGAATGATTGAAGAAGATACTAGTTCTACTAATAAAAATCATTTTGAGTGCTATTTTATTAAACAGTTTTGTTCCCCTTGTTGCAGCCTCTTTCTACTGCAGCGCTACAAAACAGAGGAAATAATAAAGTTGGAAAAGGATAGGGAGAGCAACGAAGATGATAAAAGGTACAAAAGTGCTTTCATGTGAAGAACCATTCACCGGAGCAGGAATCTTCATATTGGAAAAAACAGTTTGCTCAGGTGGCCAAAGTATTTTGATAAAATGGTAAAGAGCAGTTGTGCTGAGCAGGGAATGTTTTTTCATTGTCTCTTTATAGAATACTAAATGAAACACATGAACGCTTGTTATCCTCCCTCACACAAACCTAAATAAGTCGTGGAACTTCTTGCTGCATGATTTTTGTGGACATTGAAGTTTGTGGCTGTTTAGAAAGCAACTTGAAACTTTGGAAAACAATACTTTCTTAGGATATTGCCAAGATTGCAAATCAAAGTACAAAACAAAACACCATGTTCTGAGAAAGTAGCTTTTGCACCTTTTTCCTAGGTATATGTCCCCTTGTTAGCAATCAGGACACATAACCACGGGTGTAGTTATATGCGGTGCTTTATTTCAGCACTGGGAAACCAGGGGTTCGCACCCAAAGCTGGCTTCGCTGGTCAGTTTAAGTTACACAGTATTTATACAGTCCATTCACATACATATTCATATATTCATTAAGATACGTAACGGTTACTCTATTGATTACAACATCGGTTGCTACATCTTGGAACTATTTTGATCATGTGCAGCGTCCTCACTCTATACGTATTTAGGCTAAGATAAAAGCTAGGTTGTTAAGATAAGAGTGTACTCGGACACGATATGCTTGAACATCCTCTCAGGGACAGTTTACAAAACTGATTCATCCTTTCAGGAACATTTTGTAAAACTGGTTCGGTTACTAACACCCTGATGGCTATCATCACAAACAGGATGCTCACTTAGTTAAACCTTTGCTAATCTAATACAGTTGTTCTACAGATGCATCAAATACCTGTGATGAAAAACACTACCTTTACATTCTCTAGGTCTCATCATAGTTATAAGGCACAGGTGCTACAACAATTTGCAATGTTTTAACAGAAACATATCATTTTACAAGTATTTTCTTGACACTTTTTAATTCAGCTGAATCAAGGGAACATGACTAAAGTTCTTCCTCACTCTTTACTCAAAAATTTCCGCCATTGACCTCAAAGTTTCTCAGTAGAAATTCCCTTCGGGATCTGACATACCTGTTTTCACAAAGTGTGTATCCAACGCAGTGTTGTGGTTTTTTTTTTAATCCCCTTTGTAAGTAAACAGCTTAATTTTAATTTAGACTGAGCCCTTAAGTATGTGCTATGGCATTGTTTTAACTATTTGCAGTGGTACAGCTCGCTTCTTTCACAAACCTTTTCTTACAAATTCTTACCATCCAGCTACTTCCCCCCCAACCCCAGTCCTCTCCGATCAGCGTAGGTTTTTGAAAGGAATTATGTTTTCCAGTTCTTCCCCCTGCACATAGCAAATCAGCTACCTCACTTAAGCTCTCTGGGTATGCACCTTAATCTAGTATTATCTTTCACTCAGGTGAATCAGTATGAAATGTCCATAGACTATACCTTTGCCAAATGTTGCCACAAAATTTATTTAAGCATTTTTCCAATGTCTCCTGTATGCATGTTCCATGAGACATTTCCAATGTCTCATGTATGCATATGCATATGTAGTCATCCTCTACACCCGCCTTGCAACTTTCTGCTCTATACCCTTGTGCTTTAATGTCCCATAAACTGTAGTTTATGACTGGACAAATGTTTTTCAACTCTAATATCTAAATTCTCTCCAGTATCTAGTCTGTAAAAGAATGTATTCAGAAAAATTCTTTTCACGGAAACAAGTTGAAGAAAAGCTCTGTATGTGTACTAGTGTTGCTCTGACCCTTCTTATTTTTAACTTGAGAGATACAAGGTCCTCAAGGCAAAACTGCCTCTAGCACATTGCCCCCCCCTACTCCAATGGAACATTTTCCTAAACGGACTTTGCTTGTCCCAGTGAAATTCTAACACGTTCAGCACTCTTCAATACCTCTCTGGTTTGCCCGGCACTGTTCCTGTTGGGCATGCTAAAATGACCCTCTGGAAACTGCCTGTTTACCTGAATTCCCTTACCAGAACAATCTCCCTGCCTTTTTTCCCCTGCAAGTCTTTATTTTGCCTGGTACCAGTCAGTGACTTCACGGCTTCAGTCCTAAATGCAGCCTGGTAGGAATTCTTGGGTCTTCTAGTTGAATTATATTAAAAAAAAAAAAAAAAAGAATTTTGCTTGGCCTGTTATAAGTGAAACTCCTTAGCTCCTCCCTTTCAACATCAATTGCCTGCTGAACCTGTTTCTAAAGAAATTTTTTAAGTTTGTGTAATGTCAGTTGGCAGTTCATTCCCCTGCAACTGCGGAGACCAGTGACCTTTTGAGAAGTATGTTGCCCATCTTTTTTTAAACAATTTCTCCCACCTGCTGTTTTGCTCCTTGCTGTTCTGAAACAGCTGAGCTCCCTCATTCTTCTGGAAGACAAATTGAGCGGGATTTTATCTGGGAATCCAAAGCCCGTGTCCTGCTGTATCCAGCAGGTACTTTTGGCCCCAGGTTATCCTTCTCTCCTCCAGTTTGCAGGGTGAACATGTAGTCTATAACGTGTGGCGGGCCAGGAAGCAAATTTAACAACCTGTGCCAAGTACGGGCAGCACACGTTCCCAGGCAGCTGACAAGTGCAGGGCTGTGTGGGTGGTGCAGGGAGCTGACTCCCAAATGCCGTAAATCTGACTCTTAGCAGTTCATTATCTCATCAACAGATAAATGGATGTGACTGTTTATAACAGCAAAGCTAATTTTGTTTACCTAAATGCTAATAATTGTCCTCCTACCCAAACCCAGCAAATAGTCAGCTTCTACTCTCCCCCAAAGTTTCAATGTTCCTTTAATACAGCAAGGCCAAGAAGAACTACAAAATGCTGATTTTCAACTTATGGGTTTTTTGCATACAACAGAATTCTCTCCGAGCCTGAAACCAGTAACTGTTCATGGACACCCTCCAAGTTTTGAAGTTAAAAGTATAAAGTGCCTAATGCTTAATTTTCTTGGGATCTGAAACTTCACTTTAACTTTTTAAAATTTAAGTTTAGCTATTTGCTAAGTATTTAAAATGAACGTTCTCTTAAAGTTTTCTGCTAAATGACTGACTGTTTAAACATCTGGAATGGACCCACAAAAATGAGCAGGGACTTGTGGGGAATGACTTATAAAAGGAAAATGAATTCCTTGGTGCGTAAATATGAAGGATTACATTATGTAAGGTAGCCTGGACAACTGTATCCTTGAAAGTGATAAATATGTAATGCCTTGAAAAGAGCAAAAGCAGACTTGCAGAGTAAATTAAATGCAATCAGCTGGTGAGAATCTGTGTATTACAGTTTACTGTCTAGTTTATTAAAATAAGCATTTTTTTTTTAAAACAAAAGCACTTTAGTAAATGGAATCTCAGCCTTATAACTCATTCAGCCAATAAATGTAGCTTTATATTTTAATGTATGTTGAAAATCTACACTAATATATTTTTGAATGCTAGAATGTGCAATCTTCTGTAGCTATTTAAAAAAGAAATATAGAGAAGTGACTCCATAAGATGACTTGTATGATCAGTGAAAGATCCTTTTACATTTCAAATGTAAAATTCAAAAAAATCTAGCTTTCCAGAATTATCCAGTCCTAGCCATGTTGCTTCAGAGCCCATCTCCAGATGTGTGTTTTCCCATTCAGTTCTCCAGTTAACCACAAACCTGCCTAAGAACTTATGTGAAGAAAGACTTGCTATCACTGGGGAATTGATAAAGTTCTTATTTCTCACATAAAATCAACAGAATTTTGAGAAGCTTGGTGTTGTCAATATTTCACTTTTCTTCTTCCACACTTTATTTTGTTGGAAAACAAACCTCAGCTGTGTCTTTCAGCATAGCAGAACAATCTGAGTGACGTGCTATGCCAATGCTTCTGTCTCCAGCAGAGCAGCGTACGATAAAGCAGGTTGTGGTGGTGTCTGCCCCGCAGACCTGGAGTCTGTGAACTGGAGGAAATTACACAGCTTCTCAGATGATAAGGTACAATTAGTGCCAACTAACTGACATTAAATTACACTAAATAAACATAAGCATGACCAATGACACCACAAATTAAAGAAACTTTACCCAGAGTAGAGAACACAAATGGAAGCAGAAGTTTGACTTCTCTTTCTGCTGGTTTGCTCTGCGAGTCACTTCCTATGTTATAGATACGTGATTATCTGACTTCTTTATGAAATATTTTAAGAATTACAGATTTTTTTAAAAGCTATTCCTTATTAAAAACATTGCAAAATAAAATACTAAAAATCACAAGCAGTAAAAGCTGAGGATAAAGTAAGCAGGTAGTAAAAAATGCATCCTCTGAGGAAAATTTATTTCCTCTGAATAGACTGTATGAAGACTTGCTGTGTGTGTATATGCACCTCTTTTTTTTTTTTTTTTCCTAATAGGAAACACGTGGACTGACATGAAATAATACTGTGCAGATGCTCTTGAAGAAATTCAATCTGACCCTGAGACTTTACCAAGCACTCTTAGAAAGGTCAACATACTGAAGTTAAACTGCAGTATTTCACCTGCTCTAGAGGTCAAGGGAAGTGTTGCATAAAATGACAAACATGTGAGAGAAGAGTCTGAAAACTATTTTCAGCTTTCAATTTCTAGATACTGACCCACATTCCACATACTGACTTCCTTAACAGCATAGTTGCAGGGTTTTCGCTGTAGGTTTGTAAACATGACTCTTCTGAACAAAGTATTTTGTCCTTTGCCCAAAGATGCCTGTGAGGGGCTAGTGCAAATGAGTAGCAAAGGCTACACCAACTTCTCAAAACAAAAATAAAAGCAGGCAATTTTCTTAGAGCAGGTCTTTCTCATATTTTTTGCAACTCAGAAGCTCCAATATCAGCAAGATTTCCCAGGAGCAGCTGTTCAGGCACTTTAGTCCATTGAACTAATCTTTCTGTAGCCACTAGTGTCATAGTCACATAACTTTGAGCGTCCTGCAACTGATTAACTACAGAGCTGCTAAAGCATTTGAGCTATTTGGAAACTTGTGACTTACCCTGTACCTGAAGGCAGCTATTAATGTGAAGTTGGTTTTAAATTGTTCTCACTAGCAATAAACTATTACATTCCAGAATAAGTATATTCTTCATGTTTAACTTGTATATTACTGATGCTGAGGAGGGGTCTGTTTACATTTCCTACCCTGTTACTTTTCTTTGCAAGCAATTACGAAGTTTTGAGAGGTACACGGTTGTAGCGTCTCAGTCACTAAATGATTTACCTCAGTCATCATCTAAATATAGAGCATTTAATCAGATGTCGCAGGTGCTGAGAACCCCTGTTGTCCAGACCCTAAGTATTTATAAACTAGGTAAGCTTGCTGTCACCAGAGATCTTCTATTTACAGGGATCAGCTCAGCATGTTATGCAGCAGAGCCCCAAATGCCACCGGGGCGCGTCACGGTGGGGATCTCCGCGGCAGGGAGCCGGGGACACTGAGCTCCCCCTCAGAAAAGCGCGGGGGGTTGTCCCACCGCTCGTCCCCGCCAGGGTTAGCCGCTCCCCACGCTCCCCGCACCCCGGCTTAGGCTCCCGCGGGCGCAGGGCTCCTCACCCGCCTCCCGCGGCCGCCACCCTGGGCTGCCCCTCCCCTCCTTTCTCCCTCCCACAACATGGCGGCGCCTGCCGCCGTCACGTCCCACCGGGAGCGGAAGCGGGGCGGCCTCCCTCGCCCTACCCTGGGCCTGGCTGGCGGGGCAGCGGCCGCCATGGGCTGGGTGCAGGCGGTCCGGCAGCGGGCCCGGGGCGCCGAGGTGCTGCGGGAGACCTGCCGGCAGTACCCGCTGTTCTGCTGCCTGCTCCTGGGGCTGGGCGCCGCCACCGTCCTCCTCAACCGGTAACCCGGCCCGGCCGGGAGCGCTGCAGCGGGGCGGGGGGGGCGGGCCGGGCCCGGCGTTGCGCTGGTAGCTTGTCATGCAGTAATGTTTCCTCTCTCTTTATTTATTTATAAGGTACCTTCACGTTTTAATGATTTTTTGGTCGTTTGTGGCTGGTGTCGTCACCTTCTACTGTTCACTGGGGCCGGATTCCCTCTTGCCCAATATTCTTTTTACAATAAAATATAAACCCAAGGTAAACACGCCCGTTAACGTTCTTGTGCTTTGTTTCAGTTTGCTATGGCTTCATAATTGAGTAGCAATTCTTGTGCAATTCTAGCTGTTTTCAGAAATACTACACGTCAATACAGCTCATATCCACCGGCTGACAGATGTTTTGTAGCAAACGTACAAAGATCAAGACTTTGGACTCTGTGCATTTCTGCTTAGCCCCATGAAATCTATATATGGCTGTAAAGCCAGTTTTTGGGAGTGTTAGTGGATGTTATTTTCTACTTCACTTATTTTTCACTTTCGCATTTGAGTAGCAAGTAGTTGAGATACCATGTAGGTGTATTCTCTTTTATTGAGCCTTTTTCTTTTCTGAAAATACTCTTCCTTTGGCAAGCCAGCACTGTTTTCTTTGCTGATTGTAGCCAAACTTCGTTAAGTGGTACCACATTTCAAAGAAAAAAAATTCCAAAGGAAATTCCTGTTTCCTAACTTAAAATGGTTTAATGTCAAATGTCATAGACCTAAAAATGTTATAATAGTTCAAAGTTTTAAGTAGGACAAGTTTTGTAGAGAAACCAGCTGGTCTGTTATTAGACCAACTGATGAATGGGGAGGTGACTGGAGTTGTGAGAGGGTGTTGTGTCTCCTCAAACTTTGTTTTAGTGGAAGTGATTTTTCTCTTTGCTTCAGTTGTTTCTCATACCGCATCTTATCTTGTTTTCCGGTTGGGAGAAACACTTTATACTGTTCAGGTCTCTGTAATTATATACTCTGAAAGGAAATTATCTAATGTATCAGTATATTAAGAGAATCATCATTTTGAAGAATGTAAACTTGTCCAAATATCCTCTCTTAGCAATTAGAATTGCCGGAGCTGTTTCCCCATGGTCACAGTTGTGCTGTATGTGGCAAGGTCAAATGCAAGAGGCACAGGTAAATTAATTACGTGTCACCGGTAAGCTTAGTATTTCTTACATTCTATGCATAGCAGTAGAAAACTTTCAATTACGTGTTGTTACATCAACTTTTTCGTGCTCTCCTCCAGACCAACTTTGCTTCTGGAGAACTATCAGCCATGGCTGGATCTGAAAGTGCCTTCCAAGGTTGATGCATCACTCTCAGAGGTAATTGCTGCTTCATTTTTTCAGTATCTTGAAATTCAATGAGTTTTTATCACATGTTTTTTGGACCTATTACTTTTAATTTGGTAGATAGTTTAGGTGTGATTCCTGTGTATGTTAATTTGTTCTTGTAAAAGTCAAACCAAAAGAATATACGCCAGGAGCAGGTGTGACTGTTCCTGTAGTAGTGTGCCTAGAACACAGAATAAACATCTATGTAAATTGAAAAGCATAAAGAAAAGAACAGTTAAAATTGAACATGTGTGATTCTTGAGAAGTATTTCAGCCTGCTTAGTTTTTTGAAGTGGAGGTAAAGAGGTGATCTGCTCCAGCTACAACATCTCTGTAATGAAAATCACAGACTCATAGAATGGTTTGGGTTGGAACGAATCTTCAAACTGCATCTAGTCCAACCTACCTGCCATGAGCAGAGACATCTTCAATTAGATCAGGTGGCTCAGAGCCCCGTTCAGCCTGGCTCTGAATGTCTCCAGGGATGGGGCATCTACCAACTCTCTGGGCAACCTGGGCCAGTCTCACCACCCTCATTGTAAAAAATTTATTTCTCATGTCTAGTCTGAATCTCCGCTCTTTAAAACTGTCACCCTTGTCCTATTGTAACAGGCCCTGCTAAAAAGTCCGTCCCCATCTTTCTTACAGGGCCAATGATAATAATGTGATGGTAGCTATTTAAAATCATGAGTCAAAGCTGTAACAAAAATTAGTGCATTTACTCAAACAAGAATAGCATAAATACCTGTAAATCAGGAATTTTGTTCTGTTCTATTTTTCTTTAAAAAGAGCAATTTTTCTTTGGTGTGGGTGTTTGTTTGGTTTTTTGTTTGTTTTGTTTTGTTTGTTTGTTTTCTTCCTTGATTGTTAATTGATGAACTATATTGGCAGCTAAATAGATATTATTTTGTCCTTTTTTAAAGCTAGGAAAATAGGCAAGTACATATGTATCTTAATCTCCATTTATTTAGAATTCCAACTTTGGAGTTCTATGGTAGGAGGGTGAACAATTGGCATGTCAGAAGTAAGAAGATTCTTGCGTGTCAGCTCTTAGAATTAACAGCATGGTGTATGAAGTCAAAGCTGCATGTGTTTGTGGTATAATCTAAGACTTCAGTGATGGTGTCCCAGCCACGGCCCACAGCACGAGCAGCAAGAGAATAAAACCACAAGAAAAGGGAGGAATGGACGGTTGAGGAATGTTTTTAAAAATACACAGATAACAACTTGTTGACTTCCCTTGGTCTAGCGTAGTGACTTCCTCTGCAATTTAAGAAGCAAACATTTATTGTTTTGAAATTATGTAATCTATTAATTATTTTTAATAAGTTTGGGCTCAAGTGTATTAAAAACCAGTATTGCTGAATATCATTTCACTAGGCTTATTTTTTCAAGACTCTTGTTATAATATAGAAGGTAAAGTAAATGCTTCTATTCATGTAATATTTTTAGAATTTTGAGTAGCAAATAGCTGTGGCAGTTTACCAGAGGATGTGGTAAATGCTGAAGAACTGAAAATTTTCCTCATTAGCTTAAATAGGAATTTAATGCTAGAAAAGTTCTTTGTAGCATGTTATTCGTAAGAGATACGAGTAGATACCATTGTTATCTTGTAAGACTGATCTTTAAAATGTGTTGCTGCTCACTGGCATTTTGTATTTGATGCATGTTGCTGTAGTTCTGCTTTTACCAAAGTAGTGTGGGCTTTTTCATGGCTGTTTCTTTTTACTTCAGTGGCATGTCCCTGGCCCTGCTTTATTTAGCACTGTAGGCATGGCTTTTGTATATCTATGCCATGTTTCTCATTCTTTTCGTTGTGTGCTTAACTAGAGGGAAGTGCCAGACCTGAGTTCTGTGCCTTCTGGGGCACTGAACCAGGGGACTCATCTCTGATGGACCAAAACAAGCCGTCTGTTTGAGCCACCATTTTCACCTGTGTAGGACGCTGTTTGGAATGAGAAATATCATTGCGGTGTTCCCCATTGCAACTCTTCTTTACTGGTTAAAAGGGTAGCAGGGGTTGTGCCCACGCCATATTCCTGTTGATCATCTGCTCTGGGGATGCAGCATGTGATGCTTGCCTGGAATTGGGTAGCCTGCTTAGGGCTGGGAGGAAAGACTGCTCTTTTCTGTTGTGTCTTAGTCATACGTTAGAGGATAGCTGATACAGTGAGAACTGAATTAGGATCAGTGAGATTCTAAAGAAGTGCAGCCTTCTTCTGGAAACACAGATTCTTCAAATACTTTGAATAATTCTCAGATTTTTAAATTCTGGATTAGTTTTTGTAGTTCTTCCTTTGCAGTTTGGAGAATTTTGGCAATGTTTTCATTTCCAAATGTTTCTAATTTGAATCAGTTGTATACTCTTTAAGCTTGTGTTTTCAAGTTCGTACATGATAATTTAATACACACTCGAATCAGAAGAAATCAGTTTTTCTCAGAACAATGGATTTTTCTCTCTTGAATTGCTATGACAGTTTGTCTCCCTTTGCAAATTCTTAATCTTTTGTAGCCTTGTTTCGTTATCTAGACACTGTACATGGTTTAGAACAAAAAGAAAACCCCATGCTTGAACGTTCCGCCCCTTTTCATTTATATTTATTGTTATAGTTGAACTCTAAACTGCCTCAACCATGCATCTATCAATATTTGATAGTTTGAGCTGTATCCTACACAAAAATTATGCAGTGACCTAAGTATAATTTTGCTTCAAGTTTCTAATCCATTGTCCTGTATGTTAGTTTCTTCAATGTTCTCTTTCTTTTTGAATTAGTATGTGATATCTGTTGGTCCGTTTTATGTTGTATATAATTTCTAATATTACAGATTGTATAAAGGAGAATTTAATTCTATTATTCAGTTAATGAACACAGCTTTTTCCCTATAATCTCATTTTTGCTGTGTGAAGGATGGTTGCAAGTCAAACTTGCGGAAAAGCTGCTCAGCTACTCCTTATCAACATCATGAAAAAAGTGCCTTAGTGGATCAAGGTGCTCCCTGTTGATCTCACAAATTTTTCCTTAATTGTTAAATTCTCAGGTTCTTGACTTGATTATGGGACCAGAATTTTATATCTTCTTTATTTTTTTTTCCCTAGAAGTAAGAAATGGACCAATGCAGGACAAGAGATCAGTTACTGTCTGAATGTACTCCTTGCCAGTCCTGAGCTCTTGCAGCAGCGCAGCGGCCTGCATGCTTTCCTATTGGGAATTGCTTCTGCCCTCAGGAAGTGGTCTCTGCTATCTAGTTGTACCATCTTTTGTGGCTTTTCAAATTGTCTTTGTAGTTTACTTATCAAATCCTTGCTCCTTTGCAATCTAATTTAGCCTGGTAGTTCTGACCTGCTACTGCTTCATTCATCACTCAAGCTCAACAGTTCCTCCTCCTGACAGCTGGGGTCTGTTCTGTGGCAGTCCGCAGAAGTCTTGTCTCAGCAGCAATAGACTGCCCAGCTTGCAGTGCATGCTAGAAAATAATTTCTCTTTGTTTTTTCTTCAGCTGCTCCTTATTGTGCTACCTGCTGCTTCTGGTTTTACACTTGTAATCTCTTTCCAGTTTGAAACTCACGTGTAGTAGAACCAGACATTTTGCAAAATGCTAGAATAGGTAGGTTTTAAATGAAATGAGTCATCATTTTTGTTTAAAGCCAGGGAATAATACTTTCCAGAAAAGGAAATTGCTTATCATTAGCTGTCATTCTTTGAGGTGTCCTACTTCCTCTGTTGGCATGTGTGTGTAGTGTGAACAATTAAGCTTGAATAATATTGTTGGTGTTGCTAGAATGGAAGTGGGTACACATGTCCTGCTTTCCTAGTGTTTCACAAAAGTGCAGTGGATGATGTGACAGGTGTTTTTCTGACTTGCAGAATCACACTGATGTAGTCTGGAAGGCTCATAGGGTTCATGGGTAAACTGTATGGACCATATGCCTTGAACTCCAGTTACTGGCAGTCAGTTGCCTGTTGTTGCTTGAGTGCTTGTATTTTGCAGTACAGATTTCACACTATAGCCCTTTTTTTAGCTTCAGTACAGCACCTTAGTGCTATGGAGAATCATATGTAACTGTCTATGCTGTGCATTTAGTAAATGCGCAAATAGGAGATGCTTTCTCTGTGTCCAGGATCAATGCATTTTTTATTAAGGCCGTCTAGATAACTTGAGTTCTAGCAGAACGCATCTTGACCTCTGACATTGGGACCAGTGATGTGCGGACTTCAAGTGTATTTTGAGTTAGTCATCTGTCTCTGTGCACACTGTCTCTTTGGCTGCTGGGATTATCTGTGTGGCATTGTCCTGTGTGAGCATTACTATAAAGCCCTTACAGTGTGGCTGTGGGAGTGGAAGATAACAAGAGAAACACTGGAAATTCTGCAGAGTGGTTCAACTGGAAGTCAGTTACTACAAACACTGTATGAATTTCAAGACCTTATCCAGGGTGGGATGGGTCATCAGATCTTGCATCTTTCTTTGCTGATTTAATAACCACATGAACCATGCATTTGGCTTAGCTAGATCTCTTGCTGTTGGAAATAATGCTTTTAGCGGCTTTAGAAGCCTCTGGACTGTCAGCGAAGAGAGTGTCACCAAGTTATGTTAGCATCTTATGAACTGAAATTGCAGTGACACGTGCCTGGTGGACAAGCTTTCAGTTCCAAAGTAGTAGTATTGAGAAAAAAAAAAAGAACTCTTTTAAGAGGAGTTCATTGTGTTCCCTTTGAGTACACTGTCTTGTGCTTGAAGGCTGTCCAAGTGCGCTTTCCACTCCAAGCAGAAGATGGCCTGCTCTTGTTGCTCTTGATGGGGAGGCCCTTAGCAAAAGAGGAGGAAGAAAGAAAAGGGATCCTTTAAGAGGCAGGTGCACAGTATGGCTTTTTCTTTTGAAAGGCACTTTTTGGAAAGAGTCTACGGTTTGAACCCTGTAAGAGTTTTATTTTGTTAGAAACTCTACATGAAGAAAAGTAATGTTGCACTACCTGCAAGACTGAGATTTCTATGGAGTAATTTGATGGTTTATGGACTGGCAATGCTATGGAAGGCATCAGGGAAATTGTTTTGAGTAGTCTGATCTATTGCTCTTAAGGCCAATGGTCTGTGTTTGCTGACCAGACCTGGATGTACTCTCCTGCCTGTTGTCTGAAGATTAACTTCCAAAGAAGATTCTCTGGGATTGCTTGATCTCTCCTGGCCTGGGAAGTAAGGCATCTGTTGTCGCCTCTTTTCTCCTTCCACTCTGCTTTTAATGGGAATATGAGATTCTGGGGGGGAAACATGACATTTAGCTTATCCATCCATCATCAATACATGATCATTTTACAATTTCAAAATCTGTTACTGCTGTAGCACATAGTGGTTGGAGAAAACACATTTATGTCTTTGTATGGTCCACAACACAGACATCTGAAGTCATCCCAAACTGGGAAACATTCCATCAGAGAGAAGGTGAAGGAACTTCTTCACCCTTAAAAATAAAGGGAGGTGAATCACTGAAATGGAACAATTGTGAAAGACAGACTATCTTATAAAATTTGAGTAGGTGATAATATTAGTAGCGTCAACATAAAAAGAGTATTCATCAACTGTTCACGTCTGAAGAATTCAGAGGAATTTAGAAGGCTGTGGTGTGCATTTTACTGAGTGTGTTTTTATAATAATGAGTAGAGCAGAGGCATGTAGTGCCCTGAAGATAGTATAAATTTAGCAAGTCTTGAATTCTTGCAGTGCACACAGTGTGAATGAGCACAGCAGCAAATCTTGTAGGAAGAGGTACGCTTATTCTCATAAATGATGCTTGCACATCAGCTGTTACGTTCAGCTTTTCTTTCAAACAGATTTTACATTTTTCTTTGAACACAGTGACTTCTTTTGCAAAACTTTTCCTTCTATAGAACACAGCACAGCAGCCCTATGGAGCAACACATTTATTCTCTCTTACTACCCTGATCAGCATTGATGCTGCCAAGCACGAACTGATCTCCAAAGCAGTGATTCCAGCTGAGGGGCAGACTGTGACAGGAGAAGGTAGTATTGGAGCGTATCTTGGTATTGTAGTGAAGGAGGAGAAATCTCAATAAAATTTTGTCCTTCCTTCTCCTACCTCTTGTTTTTCTTTTTTTCTTGGCACTGTCTGATTTTTTTCCCTTCCTTTCAGAAGTTTTCTTTTTGCTAATCATGGTGGAAGGACTGTAACAGTTACTTGAAACTTCTGTGTAGGTGTGAGGAGAGGCAACAGAGCTGCAGTCTGGCTAGCAGTACACCTTGTGTGTATGGTGGTGGCAGCCCATTGGTTGTCACTTCCCCAGCCTCCCTTCCTGCTGTGATGTTGGAAGCCAAGCTGAAGCAGGGCGTGCTGGTGGCATGGCTGCAACAGCACTGTTTTTTTCTGGTTAGCCCAGGTTTTCTGGCATGGAAAAGGCAACCGCAGGCTTGACCCATGAGGAACAGATTTTATGGAAAGGGTGGGAAAGATTCTCCTACAGAGATCCATGTAGGTGGGATATACAGGGGCTGGGAGGAGGATGGAGAAGGCCATGAGGATAGGACAGGGATTTTGGGAGGTGCTCTGGTTGGGATGTCAGGAGATGGCTGGGCCATAAGGTAAACTTTGCTGAAACCTCTGGTGCAGGATGTGGAGAAGGGAGAATGGCTTTTCTAGATATTTCTTTTTAGGATTCATCTTTTTTGTGAATGGTGAACATACAAGGTTGACTGTCCCACTTTGACTGTGGGAGAGAGCTGGAGAAGCCAGAGGTTTCGATGAAAAAGGATGGAGATGTAAGTGTAGGATGGGTCACTGTTCCTGTGGGATGCTTCACGGTACATCAGAAAAGAACAGGGACTGATCTGAAAAATCAGGGAAGAGCTATTTGAGGTAAGGTTACATTTTTCGTAGTGTTCGCTTAGCAGAGTTGCCACAGCATGTGGTTTGTCTTGTTGCTAGTACCGGTGGCAGCCTTTTCACGTTGATACCTGATGAAACCATCACTGTTGCTGTTTGCCCAGAGTACTGATCATTATGCAAAACTATTCACCTCACTATAGGATCGCAATGTACACGTTTGTACATTAACATTTTATGATGTGTGAATTATGCTTTATGAGTTTTGGAAGGTGTTTGTGTTTTTAACTCTTCTAGCAAGGATTTACAGTAAACTGTTTACTTTGTAATGTGGTTGTCTTTGTTCTGCACAGGTGCTTGAGTTGGTGCTGGAGAACTTTGTTTATCCCTGGTACAGGTATGAGCTTTACCTAAAAGTTACTATTTTCAAATATCATAAATATCTGTCAAATTGTTTAAGAAATAGTCACCCAAAAAGAAACATTTTTGTTTCTTAAATATAGAGCATACTTTTAAGGCTACAGTTTCATAATTTTATTGCCTCTTAGCAGAGTAGAACAGATCTTTTAGTAATTTAGACACAATAGAGGTGGTTCTGAAATTGGTATTGCATCCTAAACCCACTTTCAGATTATTAATTTTATATGTTAATTTTCTAATAACCCTTACTTGGAAGTACTTATGGCTTAATTAAAACCAATGGAAAACCTCAAAAACCTCCAGAAATTTGTTTCCAGATTAGAAGCATACTGATCTTTCATATTACTTTTTTTTTAAAAAAGTCACTTTACTGTGTTTTAAAATAAAAATTCCACTTTTAATATAGAAAAGGTATTCTGAATACATGTTGTGGCCACCTTATTGCAGAGCATTTGTTCATTTGCTAAGTTTTAAGGCTGAGAGTGGTTATGCTGATCTGAATAGAGCAGTACTGTGTAAATAACTTAAACATAGTCTATGAAGAAAAGACTATGGCTAATTCTTTTTTCTTTTATTTTGCCTTGCACTTTTATATATTAATTAGTGCTTCAGAGTACTTTGCAAGAAGATATTAACATTTTTTTAATTGTTTATGCTGGCACTAGTGTGTTAAAACAACATTTTGCCTCAATTCTGAATTTGACTTTTTCATTGGATGGAAGTGTTCAATTTTGTGCTAAAAGAAATGTATACATTTTTCCATTTATACTGGGCTTTTCTCCTGTCTCTCTGGGATCTAAATTTTTCTGGGCAGACTTGTTTCCCTACTTGGAATTTAATTGTGGTTGATACCTACTTGTTTCACATCTGTCTTTCTGTGATGAATACTGAAATACAAAGCTTAACTGCTTATGCAAACAGCAGAGGGAGCTTTAGCACCGTGTATTGTGAGTGATCAAGTTGGAAAACACGAGGTTTTCACTGTCAAATACAGAAGGCCAGAGCATGTTCTATTGAGCTGTTTGATAAAGTAAAAAAAGTGAGGGAAGCATCTTCTGTATTTCATAGTTTGAAATTAGATAGGATTTTTTGGCAAGTGGAAGGCGTCTTCAATATCTTTGTTTTGGACTGACAAGGAAACTTGGACTCCACATATTACCTTGCTGACACCAAAGATGGTGGAATTCTGAAATACATCGTATGGTGGGGATAGTAATTTGCATAGCTAGAAGTGCAGTGCAGAATATACTCAGTATGGAGCCAGCCAGGCAGCTGCATCTTGCACCGTGGTGAGCTGTGTAGGTGTTCCTGCACTGTCTTTAGTTTCAAAGAGCTGCACCTCTGGATTTTGAGCTAGCTCTGTAAATTCACACCATGCTGACCAGACCTATATAAGCTTTCCATGAGCCTGGAGTACCGTGAGTTCAGCGAGCTGTGGTGCAGTGGGATCTGAGTAGTTCTGCAGGAAACAACTTGGTCCCGAAAGGCTTACTAGTTCCAGCTTAAGACAGGGGTGTCCAACTCATTTTCAATGAGGGCCACATCAGCCTCGCGGTTGCCTTCAAAGGGCCAAATGTCATTTTAGGACTGTATAAAGTAACTACTCCTGCATTTAAGAGTAGTGGCTTAAGAGTAGTAATGTCAGACCTGGTCTCATTCCCTCTAGACATCAAGGTGTTTCTGTGCTTTCCTGTATTTCCAGCAGCAGTCATGCAGGGAGGTCAGAGCTGTGTCTGTGTGCAGCTGTTTGAGGTCTGTCTCACTGAGCCACGTTAGTTCTGACTTCTGCTTGGGTGTACTTACACTGTTTGTGTAGCTCAGCTCACCTGAGAGAAAGGACTCCTGCATTCATGAAATGTTTTTTCTGAGCTAACAAACCTCACTGACTCCGATTAATTCTTCATAGAGCCAAGGCAGAAGCCTTTACATCCAGACTACCCTTACTTAGCAGTGTGGATAACAACCAGCAGGCAATTCAGACTAGGTTGGTGAAACAGTTTGCTGCTTTGCCTGGCAGACACATCTGGGCATAATTCCTTACACTAGCCACCCACCTTTCAAGTGAATGGATTTGTACAGAAGCTACCTCTCTTTTTTTTTCTTCTTTTTTTTTCCTCTATTTTATTTTTTGTGCTCTGCCAGCAGATGCAACTTGCAGCACCTTGCGTACTCTGGACATTAGAGAGGTAACATGATGTATCTTGCTCAGAAGCCTGGGCAGCGTAACACTTACCAGAAATGTATGTTGCAAGATAAAATAATAGATTTATTGCTCAGGAAATGAAGTGCTGTAAACAGGGAAAAGCTGTGTTTCATGTTTCATTAATAAACTGTGGAAGAATTTGTAATATTTTATTAACAGGTTAAAATTCAGAGACAAACATCCCTAAACTTTGATGAGTTTAGAGGACTAAAGATTAGTACTTAAAATTCAGTGAAAATAGGTAGTTAGTCCTGTGTGCAATTTGTTTGGTATTTTTCAAAGTATTTCTGTTGGTTATATTTAAATATTTGGTTTTTAAGAATTATTTCAACTATAGGAGAAGAATAGAGCATAGCTGTAAGTAATCCAAGTTTGCAGAGCTACAAAACACTGATTTGAGTCTATTACTTATGCTGTATCCTGTGCAATAAAACTGTGTCATATTTTGCTTGTATAATACAAACCTCATTTTAAATAGGAGAGTTTAAAGTTTGGATGAGTCACTATGCTTACTGAATTTTTTTAGTCATTGGTGCTACTGCTACTCCAGTTCTCTCAAATTAGACTAGAATCCAGTAATTACCACATTTTTGTAATACATTACTATGAAAACATTTTTTTTATAGTGACTAAAACCAGTGTTTTCACATATGTAGCTGCTTCTATTTTAAATGCAAATAATGCAAGAAAAAAATCAGGATATTTGTTGAGTTACAAACCATAGCTTTACAGTTTTATCAGCTTGTAACTTGTTTTCTTCATCTTTTTGATAGGATTTCATAAGAATAATTGGCAACACAAAGGAAAAAAATCACTTTGTTATTTGTATATGGTTTTCATTTATGAGTAGATCCCATAAGACTTTGCATGCAATAGCAGTTGGGTGTATCTCTTTTCAGACATTGGACATGGTAACTGTTTATAATTAATGGACTGAGCCTTTTCCTTTAGCAAATATCTCTCCATTATACTGATAGTTGTGTTTTTAAGTTTTTCCTCAAATTCTGGGAAAACGCAGCCAATTTTTTAAATGTTTCCAAGTGAATTATTTGAACCTTTTGCTGTATCACTAAAGATTTGAGATTTTACATGTTCTTGATGTTGTTGTTTTTTGGGTTTTTTTACCAATATTAAGTCTGCTGGTGATTAAAAGAACGTCTCTGCGAACCTATAGCGCGTTGTGAAAGTACGTGGCATAAAGTTATGTCCAAGTAGAACTAGCCAAGAAACTGGTTATCCAAGTGACAATAAAATGACTTCTTGGTCCAAATTACTTCATGTCTGTCAATTACTAGTAATACAGCCATACAATTTGTTTGCTAATCACTTGGCTTCCCTTGACACTGGGGGTATTTGTTAACCGTACTGCTTCCAAAATGTCAGCTGCTGATCTTAAAACGAATCAAACTTTCCCCTACAGTGCTGATATCTGCGTATGATGTGCTGTTGGAGGATGGTTGTATTCCTTATGCCCGGCTGCTTTCTTTGAGGTGCTTTTTCATGCAATTAGTTGCAGACTTTGACGGTCAGGTCACCAGTATCTGTACCAGTTCAACATGCATTTGAATGCCATATAACCTAGCTTTAAAAAATGTGATGCTTAATAACGTAAAATGATGTTATAAGCATAACATTTTCATTTTTCAAATATACTGTTGTTGCTTGCACTGATTTTTTTTTTTTTAATGCAAATAATGTTTGCATTTACTACGTATGCAAACTTATTTATTACCAGAAACGGTGATGGCTTTTACATGTGGTCATTGGCTAAGGCAGAATGTAACTTTATTTGTTGTGTCATTATTCAGCTATTACAATGCAGTTTCACCAGTATCTTTAGTCATACTGTAACATCCATATATGCTTAAGTGCTGGTAGATGTTTATTCTTTCTGTTGCATTTTGTGGAATGCTGCTATCGAGTTCTCTTTTTGCACTGAGTTTAGTTACAGTTTGTGTGTCTAAGACTTAGCATGTTTCCCATTTTCATTCAGGTTCCCAAAAAAGACATGGAGTTAGATATTTTTCTTCATTAACCAACTTCAAGTATTTTTACAGTGACTTTTCACTGAACATGCTTTATTGAGGCAGATGAAAACTGGCAAGCCAGATAAAAATTTAGATGATACTTTGACATAGTGATTTGGGAATCTGTTTAAATTCCTCTTTATTTCTTTATTTCCAACCAGAAACCTTGTTAAATAATTTCAGTTCTGTTCCAAGTGGCTATAGATTGAGGTTCTTGTTTTGTTTTCTTGTAATTGATGGTTTCACATTTCACATTACATCAAAAATAGACCAACTTTTAAAAAATAAGTTCTGTCATTGTCGGTTTCCTGTGCTATGCTTTCTTTTATCTTCTAGGAGATGGCAGTCTCTGTTTAGACCAGAAATAGGCCCAATTTTATATCTAAGAAAAGATAATATTATTGTATTATATGGCTTCTAAGTATTATAACTTGTTGAGAAAATACCTATGAAAGTTTTCTGTTGGAAGAAGCTGAGCTGAAATTTGAGAGATGTACCTACTTAATTAAGAACTACATGAGAAACTACCAATTTTATAGTAAAACTTAAACAAAAGAGGTTAACAAAGCCAAATTTATACTAAACCAGAAGAAAATTATTGGAAATCTTGGAGTATAGAAGGTCTTGTAGAATGCAGTACGGAAAATCCAATTTTGACTAGCTTGACTGTGTTATGTGCTTGCTCTTATTCCAAAGGCTCTACCAGTCTTAATTCAGTTTCACTTCATGCTGCTGAACTTGAAAACATTCACCTATGTGGAAACTGAGTTAGATTTTACACAGTCAAAATCATGCAGACAGTATATTAGAACAAGAATTGGTATGTTATTCCGTTTCACTGACATATTTCTTAAATCATTGTTGTGTGAACAAACATAGTGGGATTGCTGTGTATTTTACTCTAATAGAAGACTGCTTACTCTCTGCCCACACTTGGTAGCTTTCATTTCAGTTAATACCAGTTGAAGTGTCACAGTTGAATATTCTTATTCCAGCTTTTACTAGTGCCAAATATATTGTCCTTCAATTAATATAAATGTGTTTTATTCTCTCTTTCTTACATGACATGCTTTACCACACTGCAGAAATATTACTGATGATGAATCCTCAGTGGATGAACTGAGAGGCACACTGCGTTTTTTTGCATCTGTATTAGTTCGGAGAATTCACAAGGTAAGGTGACATAAAGGTATTAACATTTTTTTTTTCCCATCAGAAATAACTGATATCCATCTATAGCAAGTTCTTTATTTTTCATTTTTTTTTTAAATGGTGATTCCAAATTCAGTCTTACAGAGAGTGTGGGCCGATTCCATCTAAGTTTCTTCTTTGTGTTATCTCTTCCCTCATTCTGGAGCTGATCCCATTCCTGGTTATAAACCATATTTGAAGATTCACCGTTGGAAGTGTTCAGTATCAGGTTGGACGGGGTTCTCAGCAACCTGATCTAGTTGAAGATGTCCCTGCTCAATGCAGGGGATTGGACTAGATGACCTTTGAAGGTCCCTTCCAACCCAAACCATTCTGTGATACTTGCAGACAGATACATTTTTTTTTTTACACTAGTGCAATGCATTATTAAAACCGTTGAATGATCTTTTAGTGACTTAATCCAAGTGGAAACAGTTTTGAGAATTATTGAAAAAGAACCATTAGAGAATGGTTAGCAGTGTACCTGTCTCATAGCTTCTGTTTGCTTGACTCTTTTAAATGAAGACAAGGTCCTTACGTTGTCAGTGAAGAACAGACTGTCATTAAATGAATAGCTTACTATAAGAATTGAAACTGGTGCGGTTCTTAAATTAATGTAGCTCTTAAGAACCATTCAGAAGACTAAAGGTTTAATTTTTTTATTCACTGTGTTTAATATATTAGCACATATACTCTTTTTCTGTTAAAGTGCTTCAAGCCTGTTTTACAGGAACTGCTTCTCACTTTCTGGCTGTTCTAAGCAGGAATAGTTACTAACTTGGTTTCCAGATTTATTCTGTGCTGGCCCCTCTGTTGGAACAACTGCCATGAGTATGTGTCTTTTTTCCCCTCCTTTGTAACAGCAGTATTTCCTGAGCTAGAAGTTGTACGTGTACTGTATCATGGCTGATTAACAGCCTGATTCTGTCCCTGTTATATATCGAATCCAGATGACTTTCTTGTTTACTCTAGCTCAAGCATGTTGCTTTTTAAAGTGAACATGGGGGAAGATTACGAAATGTCTGTATAGTGCAGATGTTATATGGAGGTTTGAAAGTGGGGAAAATCTTTCAAAGTGGAAATATAGAGCAAGGTCTTAAAATTTAATGTGTGGTTGTAATACGTGCAGGTGTTAGTTGCATTGTTCATAGATCCATTGTTGATTCAGAAAATGATGATGTCTCCTCTATTGATCACGTAACAAGGATTAATCATGTTAGATAAGCTATGACATCCTTAAGTAGAGTGTTAATTTATCCTATCTGCCTCTGACAGCAGTAGAGTAAATGTAATATCTTAAATTCTGTGTATATGGGTAGACAATATGTGCAACAAAAAAAAAATTGTACAAGTATTAAGCATTGTGAGAGAAACTACAAAATAAAGGTCATCACAGAAAGGCATTTCTCATTACAAATGTGTAGATTTATTTGTATCTATAATATAATATATTTTGTGTCCTTGTCTGAAGTGGTACAGGTATCTCAAGCAAAAATATGCTCATAGTAGCTTTGTGTTTTGGAACAAAATTGAAATTTGGCATGCTCAGTCATGCAGGGGAGCACCATGTCTCATGCTATGCTATATTTCTCAGCTCATACTTTTTTTTTTCCTACTGAACAGTTGTTTCTGTGTGCACACACACACATACAGATTCAGACAGCCTCAATTAATGGTTGTGATGCATATACTACTGAAAATGTTGTACATAGAAATCAGAGTTTATATGCAAGTTACAAATAAAATATGAACTTTTTTCATCCTAGAAATCCTAATTTAAAGCTGCAGTAATTAGCTGAAAAGGGTTATGACAGAATATTTTATAGCCTTTCAGCTCTGATGCGGTGTCCTTTATAACCCCATTTGAGGAGAAATTCATCACTGATTGTGAAATAAAATTATCATGTGCCTTTGCCAAACAGCTGTACTTTGGATTTGGATTTTTTATTAAATGCTTGAAAACAATAGTTCCGGCTAATAGAGATAACATTTTTAGATTCAGGAACTACTATGTGTAAGAAAAAACAGACTTTTTTTTTTTTCCTTTTTTTTTTTTTTTTCTTTTTTGAGGATATATCTTTATACTTTTTTGCCAAAGAATCTTCAGCTTTTGAATTAAGACTTAAAATTAGTAATCACTTCAGTGAAAATAATTCCTTTGTTTTCTATTTAAGGCTACCTAGGAGGATTTTTTGGGGCATGGTTGTTGAACAAAGAAACAAGCACCTCAGACCAGTCAGCTCTGAAGTATATGCTGAAATAATTCTCTTTCTCTTTTTTTTTTTTTTAATCTGGATTTTTCTTGTTGTGGCCGTTTCTGGGTTGGTTATGGGCTTTGAAGGGAAAGTGGTGTGGTGTACGTTGAAATCTGGTTGAAATTTTTGTCAAAAGTCGATTGTGTCTACTACAGTGTTGAAAGAGGAAAGAAATTGATTACCTGCCTTTACTTGAAGTTCTTTAGATTGCATCTAGGACACTGCATTCTGGTTTGGGCTCCCCACTACAAAAGAGACATTGATAGAGTGGAGGAGCTTCAACCAGGGGGCCACCAAGATGGTTTGGGCTTGAGCATTTGACCCATGAGGAGGTGGCTGTTCATCTCAGGAGGTTTTTAACATCAGAGTGGATACAGTCCTGAGCACCCTAATCTGAGTCTGCTTTGAGCAGGAGGTTGTGCTAAGACATCCTGAGGGTCCATTTGTGCCTGAATTTTGTTCTGTAACTCTTCTTTCATTTTTATAACCATCAAGGAAAGTATAAACGCAGGACTCTCTTAATCCCTGATTAAATCATCCATAGTTTTTCATAGAATCAGAGAATCATAGAATGCTAGGGATTGGAAGGGACCTCGAAAGATCATCTAGTCCAATCCCCCTGCCAGAGCAGGAACACCTAGATGAGGCTACACAGGAAAGTGTCCAGGCGGGTTTTGAATGTCTCCAGAGTAGGAGACTCCACAACCTCCCTGGGCAGCCTGTTCCAGTGCTCCATTACCCTCACTGAGAAGAAGTTTCTTTTCAAGTTTAAGTGGAACCTCTTATGTTCCAGTTTAAACCCATTGCCCCTTGTCCTATCATTGTTTGTCACCGAAAAGAGCCTGGCTCCATCCTTGTGACACTCACCCTTTGTATATTGATGAACATTAATAAGGTCACCCCTCAGTCTCCTCTTCAAACTAAAGAGACCCAGCTCCCTCAGTCTTTCCTTATAAGGGAGGTGCTCCACTCCCTTAATCATCTTGGTTGCCCTGCACTGGACTCTCTCCAGCAGTTCCCTGTCCTTCTTAACTGAGGAGCCCAGAACTGGACACAATATTCCAGATGCGGTCTCACCAGGGCAGAGTAGAGAGGAAGGAGAACCTCTTTTGACCTACTAACCACCCCCCTTCTAATACACCCCAGGATGCCATTGGCCCTTTTGGCCACAAGGGCACAGTGCTGGCTCATGGTCATCCTGCTGTCCACCAGGATCCCCAGGTCCCTCTCCCCTACACTGCTCTCTAATGGATCATTCCCCAACTTATACTGGAACCTGGCGTTGTTCCTGCCCAGATGCAATACTCTACATTTGCCCTTGTTATATTTCATTAAATTTTTCCCTGCCCAACTCTCCAGCCTGTCCAGGTCCCGCTGGATGGCAGCACAGCCTTCTGGTGTGTCAGCCACTCCTTCCAGCTTGGTGTCATCAGCAAACTTGCTGATAGTGCACTCTATTCCCTCATCCAAGTCATTGATGAATATGTTGAACAGTACTGGCCCCAGCACTGACCCCTGAGGCACTGCACTAGATACAGGCCTCCAACGAGACTCTGCCCCATTGACCATGACTCTCTGGCTTCTTTCCTTCAGCCAGTTCGCAGTCCACCTCACTACCCGATCATCCAGACTGCACTTCCTCAGTTTAGCTATGAGAATGCTGTGGGAGACTGTGTCAAATGCTTTGTTTTCGTTCAGCTTATGATCATCTGGTAGTGTTGTTGGCACTTACAGTGGTCTTGACTCAGTAACTCGGATTTTCTTGTGGTTCTGCCATCACCTGTAACATTTTTTTCTGCACATACATAGAGAAGAGGGTGTCATTTTACTTTTAGTGCTCGAGGACGTGATTGCCGAGGGTTGAGGTACACAAGCACTAGAAGCAGAGCATAGTGAACCTGCTTTTGGTGGTGGTCAAATCTTCACGCAGAAGTAGGCTTTGCATACTGTGACTTAGAAATCAAGCTGTATTACTATAGTTATTGCAATGGAAGAATCATAATGGGAACAAACTGACAATAAATGTGTTAACAGTATTGTTTATAGCATTTATTTCTACATGATGTTGTATGCTTTGCCCAGAAGAATGAGTGTACTGTCAGTTCATCTGGAGAATTCATGGGTTGTTTCTTAAGGGTTCATATCATGGTTAGAATGGGGACATATAAATAAATTAATACACTTGATTGTTCTTGTCTGTAATAAATTTTGGGGAAAAAAAAAACACTAGAACAATTCCGGTTTTTATTTTAAAACTATTCTGTAGGTGGATATTCCAAGTGTTGTGACAAAGAAAATGCTCAAGGCAGCAATGAAACACATTGAAGTGATAGCCAAGGCCCGGCAGAAAGGTAAAGAATGACTATGTGATCAGTTTCAAAGGACGAGTGAAAATGTTACTTTTTGAATGTTTCTTCTTATACTTGCTAAATCTTTTCATCTTCCCTGCCTTGTCTTTAAAAAAAAGAAAAAAAAATAGTGATCCTTTTGCTTTTTTCTTCTGGAGGATGCAAAGACAAGTAGGGAAAATGTTACAGTACAAATAATCTTTGAGTTTTTTACTTTTCGTTTCCCCACATTGAAAACGCTACATTTCTGTCTCTGTGTGGTAAACCGGAATGTGATTTTTTTTGTCTGTTCAGAGCAATCAAGATCCTTTAGCAATGCTTCTTGAAGTTTTTCCTCGGTATTCCAGATGACCAGTTATAAATGAAAGGTTTTGTATGTCTCTGCACTGTACTGTAACTCTTATAGCTAGAATCATTTCACATCTGTACACTAATATGAGCAGTTAATGGAGTTTTTCAGTATGTTGAAAAGTTAGGCTTATCTTTATAAGCCATGGAGAGACTTTGAGCAGTAGCATATGTGATTATTATCCAAATTATCTTCACAAGTCTAATGTAAAAATTATATTAGAATTCTCCATTGAATGAATGTTTAGAAAATAGTACACTCGCTGTTGGAAAATAGTTATCTTTATTTTTTTTCAGTGGCTGTGTTCCACAATGCTGTATCTACTAAATGTGGTTTCATTCAACTTTTAAGCATAGATGTTTACTTTCACTGGAATCATGAACTTCTCTCCATTTCCTCAAAATGTCTGCTTGATATCCATAAATACATGCTGTTAGTCCTGTGAGCAGTTTAGTATGAATAACGTGAATAAGCAGACACAGTGTGATCATGTTAGATGGTTTTCATGGCACAATAAGAATTTCAAGATACTGGATATTCTTGCAGTGCTATTTTTGCTAAATTTCGTATTTCCTTCGATTTCTACTAGGGAGTTGGAAACACTTTTTTCAGCAGCAAAGAAATATATTTTAGATTAACGGTATTGAAAATATAGCCATTTTCTTTGGTGTTTTAAAGGAAGAGACTCATTCTCTGAGGGTGGATATGTGAAGTAGCCACTGAAAATGACTTTTAGTAGCACCTTCTAGTAAACATGGCTAAACCAGCCACCTTAATACATGGTTTAGAGGCAGCTTTCAGACCTTGCTTTGGTTGCTAGTTGAGCCTCGCCTTTTCTATTTATTTTCAAAATCATTTTTCAAATGACTGCTTTAGGGAGCATTTCCTTTTTTCCTACTCTTCTTACCTTTTTGTCTATTAGTAATTCCTCACTTTTTGCACAGACACCTCCATGATTCATTACCTGTTCTTGCCAGAGAGCACATTCCTCCTCTCTGCTGTTAGTGACACCAACTAGGCAGATTTCTCAGGCAATATACATTCCTGCATCCCCCATATCAGCTGATACTGCTTGTGGTTCTTGGTTCTGAAGGACATGCTAGCAAGCTTCTGCACTAAATTCAATATACTGGAAATAAGCTTCAGCCTTCTAGGTAACAAGTACGTGTTACGTACCTGAATGGTGTGATTCTTGGCAGGAGGCTGTGCTGGATTGCTAATGCAGCCGGTCGTGATTTGTTATAGCTCAGCTCTTGCCTTGGAAGTGGTTTAAAGGAATATGACATTGTTGCTTCTAATTAATATGTATAGTTTTTAATCTGATAAAGCAGGTGTTCTTTCAACTCCATACAGCTACTTCAAAGAGGCAGTGCTCTTGCAGATCCCCATGCTGGTTTTGGTTTGATTTAAGATGTGCTTTAATTATATGTTCCTGCATGTTTGTTTCTAAATGTTCTAAGAAGGAACAGATACAGCAGGATTGAAAAAAATTTTAAGTTTATGCTGATTTCAAATTGTGTGGTAGGCAAGTCAATAGGTAGAAGCCTGATAAATGGGAGACCATGAAGGACATCAGGAAAAAAGCAAGAGATGCAGATTTTGGGCAATGCAGGTTTTTTTAGAAGAATCAAGATGTTGCATTCTTCAATAATCATAAATGAGAAAACATTCTGGAAGCCATGCAAACTGCAGTTGTTTGGCGAAGGAGTTCTTAGTGTGTGGTTTTATTTTTACATAGCTGGACTTCGAAGTCTAAGCCAAGGTTCTTTTGTAAAGTTTCAAGGCTGTATCCCTTTGGCAGTTGTATATGTACTAAAAGTATTAACTTTTTAGCTGAAATGGAAAGCAGTCACCTGGTATTTCACAGTAAGAAAAAGGTGAAACAACTCATAATACTGTTTTTTACTTGCAGTAAAAAATGCAGAATTTTTACAGCAAGCTGCTTTAGAAGAATATGGACCAGAACTCCATGTTGCTTTGAGAAGCCGAAGAGATGAACTTCACTACTTAAGAAAACTTACCGAACTTCTTTTTCCTTATATTTTGCCCCCAAAGTCAACAGAGTGCAGGTATAGAAGTTATTCAAAATTGTATTCTTTCAAGTATCTGCATACTATGTAGTATGATAATTTTGGGGAGTGAAAGAATGAACTCCAAAGTCATCTTCTTTATGCCTTTGCTTATGACCTCTTTGATTGGTCTTAAAAGTATTCTAGCACACTTAAAGTATTAAAGGTTTTAATTAAATACTAAAGTATTTCCCAGTACAATACAATGACATTGGAAACTTCACTTAGGAAATCTTGCAATCTAGTATTAGTTCTAATTTATTTTTTTTTCCCTTGAATTTTCAGATCCCTGGCTCTTCTGATAAGAGAGATTTTGCCTGGTTCTGTTTTCCTTCCCTCAATGGATTTCTTAGCTGATCCTGTAAGACTCTGGAGCACAGGAATAATCTTAATTTATTCAGTATTTCTGTTTTCCTACTAAGTATGTTGTGGTAAAGCAAATGATGCACAATGACTTACTTGCTGTGCATTTTGACCGGCTACAAGAAAAAAGAAATACTGTGGCTAGTGTTTTTATTTCTTCATTTTAACTGGTTTGAGTGCTTAACTGACTGAACTGCCTAAAATACAGTATTGGCATTATCATTTAAGAATGCACTTTTAATGAAGGACTACAACTCCTGTGAAGTGGGAGAATGCTGTGCTAGTATATGCACCTTCAAATAACTATAATTACATTTAGACAAGAGCTCAATTAATTGAACTCTAGCTGTATGTATCTTTATAGTAGTGTAAGTAAACCAGCCTTTTTTGCAGCTGTATTGAAATCAGTTCTTTTATCCTTAATTCTGCAAATAAGAGGGCATTTATTTCTCAAGGTGGAAGACCGCCATCTTTGGTTTTATTTATGCATGTATTTTAGTAGGCAAAATAGCAGTACTTTTGAAGGTATCACCTAGCTGCAAGCAGAAAGCACTGTAGCTGTGTAAGGATCAGGAGTTCATTAGAACTGCACTAACAGTAAAAATACTTTGTAGAGCTTTCCTACACTGTGTAAAGAATGTTTCTGTGCAGGTCTTTTCAGAAATGCCCTGACTTGTAGATACTTGAAGAGACCGGTAAATGTTAATTCTCACGTGTTGCCAGGCTTTGGTGGGTTTTTTTAAAGTATTAATATATTCACAGGTTTGAACTTGGGCACAACGTAGAGTAGGGAAATGATTTTCGTTTAGCTTGTTGAGTTTCTTTAATAGTAATTTTGTGTTGTGTTTTTCTGCAGGACACCGTCAATCATTTGCTGCTGATCTTCATTGATGATAGTCCAGTGAGTACCGACAAGGTTAAAACAGTAGCAGTTCACCCATTAAGGAAGCTTTCTTACCCAGTTGTCTCTTGTAATTTTTTCTGCAGCCTGAGAAAGCGACTGAACCTACTTCTTCTTTGGTTCCATTTCTTCAGAAATTTGCAGAGCCAAGAAATAAGAAACCATCTGTAAGCAAAGGCAACACTTATTTCCTTTCCTGTTTTGAATAAGTGTTTTACTTTACCTGCTGTTTTGTTCTAAAGCTCTTTGCATTATTTATGTACTCACTAAAAGTTGAAGAATTGGCTGACTGCATTTTTAACCTACTAAGGTCCTGAAACTGGAGCTAAAGGAGATCAGAGATCAGCAAGACCTTTTGTTTCGGTTTATGAAATTCCTGAAACAGGAAGGGGCCGTCCACGTGCTGCAGTTCTGCCTGACTGTAGGTAAGATTTCACACATGTGCTTGAGGTATATTTGATGATCTTTAAAAGCTTTAAGCATTTGCATGTTGAAGTTAATATTCATTCTCAGAACTAGGCAGCATTGTGAAGCAAGAGTTTACTATTCAGGGTCCATGTTCCCTTGCTTTAATACGTCTTGATTCTTAAATGCTAATCTTGGCAATGTTAATGTCAGCATGGGCTGTGGGTCTGAGTTGTATTTCTGTTTGTTGATAAAGGTTGGACGTTTTAAAATAGAATAGTATAAGAAAGAAGTTCCAGCCAATGATACAAAGTACAACTCCTTTTTTTTAATATATGGTTACCAAAGTAGTATCAAAATGAGCTGTTCATCATTAAAAGCTTCTCATGTTCTTTCAGCTTTAAAATTCTGACTTCTGTAGAAAATGGAAACATAACAGGAGCATTAGAGGTTTTGAAATCTTCTATTCTGTAACCTCTGCCTTGGTTATGAAGCTGCATTTGGGTTTACTATTGCACAAATGTTGTTTGAAAGCTGCTGCTTTCCAAATATATGGTTTTCTGTGAAGTTCATGTAAGTTAGGGTGGTTTATTTCAAGTTTTTTTGGTCAACTAGTAGTTAATTACTGGCTTACCAAAATAATGTGGGTTTTGTATTTAGTAAACAAGTATTTCCATGTTGCATAGGAAATGATGGGTGTATCTTAATATCCCAAGCCCACACATACATACTTGAGGAAGATGTGTAATTACATTAGACTGACTTTATTTCATAAAATACTGCAGAAATAATTAATCATTACATAAGAGAAATATAAATAATCCGTGTGCATGCCGCTTATGTGCTCATGATCCTTGCAAACGTATTGTCTTTTTGTAAGAAAAACACCTCTCCTCACCAAATAAACAATGAAGTGTTACCTTTTCAGTGCTAGTGGCACCTGCAGGGCATTCTAAGCTGACCCTTCTGGAGCTGCTTCCTCGAGCAGGAAGGTTACTCAAATTGTGGCTTTTGCCCATGATCAGTCTCTTTTTCTGGGTAAACCTCAGTATTTTCTTCCTTCTAAGCTTTTCTTGCATTCCCACAGGTGGCAAATCTGTATATTCGCTTATAAAACAAAGAATGAGATTTAGGTCTCTAAAGTTATGTTGTCCTATACTCTCTACTGTAGGTGGTTCTGCACATGATAGAAATATTTGGGATAAGAAGCACTTACTGGGGAAAATAAATAAAAAAAAAAAGGATCTTGTTAGACTTTTCTCTTAAGAAGTTTGGATTTTGTCTATTAATTGAAAAATGAATCAAACACTATGTTGTTTTCCCTTTTTCTGGCCAGTAGTCATGCTGTTAATGGGATGGGCCAATAAATCAAGAGAGATTGCACAACAATTGTGCTGAATAGAATATTTTGTTAGGGAAACTTCATTTTCAAATTAGTCTGATATTAAAGATATTCTTGAAAATATTACGGTGGGTTGGGTGTTAGGAGTTAAAGAACAGCAGATGGCTGGTATACAGAGCTGTTATGTACCTGTGTGTGTTTAACATAAACTGAAAATCATGCTGAAAGAAAGCTACCATTTATAATATGGTAATTTAGGGAGGAAAAAAAATCTGATTCATTCTTCTGGCAGGAACAACTACATGGATTTATTCTTACTGTGATAAGGTATAGTTAGTTTTAATTGCAATATATATTTTTAGTAATCATTTTAATGATCAGATCTGAATTATAGTTGATTAGAAGTCAACTGTCTTATTACCTGAGATTTTGAGATGTGTTCTATTTCTATTCATTGAAAAGTTTTAAAAATTACTATATCTTCTGTGAAATGAGTTGATGTTATAGGTTGCTTCATTTTCTTTCCTTCTCAGAGGAATTCAATGACCGAATTTTGCGACCAGAACTATCAGATACTGAAAAGATGTCTCTTCATGAGGAAGTACAGAAAATTTACAAAACTTATTGTTTGGATGAAAGCATTGACAAAATTAGATTTGACCCTTTTATTGTGGAGGAGATTCAAAGAAGTAAGTTTGAATTTGAAAGGAGTAATTTACACTGGAATTTAAACAGTATTCAGTAATAAAGTGAAAACTAATTCATCTAAATATGATCAATCGTTACTTGTGTCATAGTTTTAAAAATTGTTGCCCCCTACTATATTGTGCTTAAGCCTTGTTTTGTCAGTTTATTTGTATTTTTTATTTGTCAGACTTAGAGTAGCTTGCAAAACAATCACAAACTAAGACCAGTTAAAAATTATATATCCCCGTTTTTTTTTATATTTATAATTTTTTTATAGTTGCTGAAGGTCCATATACGGATGTTGTGAAACTTCAAACTATGAGGTGTCTTTTTGAAGCTTATGAGCACGTACTTTCTCTACTTGAGAATGTCTTCACTCCTATGTTCTGTCATAGTGATGAGGTAAGTGTGAAAGACCTGAATAGCAATCTTAAAGGAAGATTGTATTTTTTAGAATACCCTATTTACAATGGAACTGAAAAATATGTATTCATATGTATTCATTTTCTGCTTTTGTTAGCATGCTAGGGCTGGACCAATCTCAGTAAGAAAACTGAATTTCTTCTCGTTCAACACAACAGCAACAACATAAAAAAATAAACACACTTCATTTTTTGGTGTAACAATTTATGTATATCAGTGCTATTACAAAATCCTCTCCATCCCTTCTCTTTAAGATTGTAAATTTGGTGCAAAGGTAATCTGCATGATAGACATAAAACACTATTAAGAATCTCTTTATTTACTTTTTTAGAATATAATGGTACTTAAAGAAGATCCAAAGGTTGTATTTAGGTACCTTCAGCATCATGCATTCCAGCAGCTAAAAGTCAGGTGTCTCTTTTCGGGAAGGTCATTCAAAGCATTTGACCATTATTGTATGATTGGGTTCTGAATGTATGTTTAAAAAAAAGAATCCCCACACTGGGCTGATAGCTGCCTAAAGCCTTCTAATAGGGAAACACTGTAAACGCAGGGTTGAGTTTGAATTGTTGTCCCTTTTAGAGTTTGTGTATGTAAATCAGGTTGTGTGTTAAGCTGCTCACTTTTATTTCAGGCAGAATATATTGACTTGTCCTGGGAATGGGTAGTTACTTACTTTGTATTGTTCTTAATAAAGTCTATTTCTCAAGGATGGTCATCTTTCCCATAATAGCTATAATACCTCAAATGCTTGAGATTTTAACAAGAAGGAGATGTGGATTTTAGTGCTTAACTTTACTTTTATTTCTGTTTTGTTTTTTAATCCCAGGAGTATGTAAAGTGAAATAAGTAGTCCTGGGAGCATGCATTGCAAATTTAGTCTGTCCTTTTCCAGATGAATATTCTAACTGCTAGATTATGATCATCTTGCCTTTTACTTCTGTTCTTGTTTCTTGAATTCTGCAATGTCGTTGCCCTTACCTCAGTCCAGTGTTTTTTTTTGATACCTTATTTGTCTGTTATAGTACTTCAGTCACCTTTTAAGAGGAGCAGAGTCACCAACACGCAATTCAAAGTTTAACAGGTAGGTATGGTAGAATTTTTAAGTGTTTTTCTTTGGTTTTTAGTTTAAAACATCAAAATATTAAACCATAGGAATTCTCCTACTGCCTTATACTCATTTGACTAAATTTTTAGCTCTACTTTTTTTTATTTTAAATGGACGAATTACATACTGAAGGAGCAGGCAATATTATACAAGATGCCCCTTCTCTTTGAAGTGTTTTACATTGAAGAATTTAAAATGTAATTTAGACCTCAACATTTGAGAAGGGAAAAGGGAAAAATAAACATACAGTAAGAATAAGATAACATGGAAATAAAGTGGTGATTTAATTGACTGTATATACGAGTACCATTTTGTTGGTGCAAAGCTGGATCTTGCTGGATTTCAGATCTTACAGGGTCAGGTGCAGTGTACCCTCTGTTTACCCCACCTGGTCACGCAATGGGAATCTCCTCTTATTGTGACAAGGAGGATGTCAAGTGCGTCTTCCGTCTCCCAACTCTCCCTATTCGTTGCAGATATATAGTATCACAAGCCTTGATTTTGGATTTGGGCTATATACTTACAAACTACCTTTGGGTGCCTTAGGGCCTGCAGAGGAGAGGAGCGTGTCCTGTGGTATGGCTGAGCAGTCTTCCACTGTGGGGTTGGGCTGACTAAGCTTAAGGTCTCATCATTTCTTGTATTTGAGTTTGTGCTGGATGGCTCAGTCATAGACTAGCCCAACTGAATTACTCTTATGGTCTATCCAAAAGAAGGCAAACTTGAGCGAGACAGTCTTTAATTTGGATAGGCTTGCTTACTTGGTATGAAGTAAGATCCATGGTACTGTAGAAAATGCTAATGTTTACCATCTTGAATTACAGCAATTTATTTAGCTTTCTGTTTTCATTAGAGATACACCTAGTAGCAGCACCTCCTGGCTTGCAGCCTACTGTGAGGTGTACTTTTGTGCAATCCCTTTTTCCCCTGTTAATGTCTTAAACTACAAGGTGATTCTCTTCAGTATATCTCCACCTGTGACATCTGTTATGTAATCCTTAGAGTTCCTGTAGATCCAGGACTTAAGCTTTGGTGTAGTGCTTTCTCACTTTGATGCTGACAAGCTTCTGTTTGTTAGCAAAGAGTCACGAAAAGCAGCAAGACCAAGCTGCATGTGTCCCCTGCGTGACACTCCACTAGGAATGGTGACCTTAAAACGTATTCCAGCCTCTGTTGAAGATAGCTGCAGGGGTTCCGACAGATCTTGAAATTTGCCTTCTGGTATCTTTCCCAAAATTATTCATGTCAAGGACTGAAAGTATCCTGTTATGAAAACATTTAGGTCACCTCCTTGGTGCTTTGCCTTCCTGAACAGAAAGAGTGAAATTAAAGGCAGTCTCTACCTAGACATTTTGAAATAAATCTCTGGCTACAAAATAAGCAAATTTTATTTGGCGACTGTTACAGCATATTCCCCTGGAGATCAAACAGCAGCCGTAGCGTTACTGAAAGTGTATGGTTTACATTTTAGAATGGTTTAAGTGCTGTGAATGTATATGATGGCTTATGATATGAAATACTGTATGTTCTCAAAGTGGTACCTCAGTGATTATTTTCATGAAACAGGTCCTATCTGAAAGTAGTTTGTCTGTTGCTTTGGAGTTTCACTCTGCAGAGTCTGGTACAGACAGTCACTGCCAAGGAAAAAAAGAAAAAAATGTTACTTATGGAATTATTCCAGATGTTATCCATATATATGCACATAATTTATCCTGCCTTCTCTTCCCTTTTGTGGCATTAGTTCCAGTTGAGAGAAATTATATGCAAAGAGATGAGTTTTGTTTTTCATATCTTTGCTTCCTTGGCTGGGGTTACTGTGTGCGTATTCCATAGATACTACTGGTTAAAAAGTCGGATCAGGTAGTAGATATGAAAACCCAGTGGAATGTGCATATGGGTAATGGGTTGAAAGATTTCACTTATAGTAAGACTAGAAAATTATGGAGCAGCTTCTATTAAATACAAGTGGGAAAGTAGGAAGAAGTGACTGTGTTCTTTCTGATTTGACTCACTTCTTTGAACTATACAAAATAATCTTGGCTTTTTGTGTACAGATAGGACATATAATGTGCTATAATGTGTTATCAGGATATCCTGAGAACTGGATAACTAACAGTGGTTGCCAACAGTTTAGCTCGGTAACTGGTATTTTCCACCTGATGTTTGAAGTTCTAATTCTAGCCATTTAATTTTGGGTGTGTGGAAGAGAGGACAAGAATTCCCTCTCTCTCTGTCATATTTATATATTTATAATACATTACCACATTGCTTAAAGGTATTTCTGTGTTAGAAGTGTAACAACAACAAAAAAAAAAAAAAAAAAAAAAAGAAAAACCATTATGTGGTATAAGCTCCCAGATTTCTGGATAGCTGTATATCTGCCTTGATTTTCTAGAAACCATAACCACATATAGACACACCTTGTTTCTCATCATTGGCATAACAATAAAATTAAAATATTTTTCAAGTAAAGGACCAAGTAGAAAAGATATTAACCATTTTGGGGAGTGGTTAAGAGAAATGTCTTATGAGGATTGAGTGAGGGAGCTGAGGCTGTTTAGCCTGGAGAAAAGGAGGCTGAGGGGAGACCTCATCACTGTCTACAACGACCTGAAAGGAGGTTGTAGCATGGAGGATGTTGGTCTCTTCTCCCAAGTAACAAGTGATAGGACAAGAGGAAATGGCCTCAAGTTGCACCAGGGGAGGTTTAGATTGGATATTAGGAAAAAATTATTGAATGGTGACAACAGAAAGGGTTGTCAGGCATTGGAACAGGCTGCGCAGGGAAGTGGTGGAGTCACCATCCTGGAGGTGTTTAAAAGGCATTTAGACAAGGTTCTTAGGGACATGGTTTAGTGCTAGAGTTAGGTTATGGTTGGACTTGATCCTGAGGGTCTCTTCCAACCAAAATGATTCTATGAAACCCATAGAATTAAGTCTGGAAACAGTTGTGTGCAATGTGGTTGTTTGTGATCATGAGTTCCAACTTGGTTGGATACGTTTCCAGTTTCACAGTTAACATGACTAAAGATGGTGTAAGATGCCTTAGAATCAATTCCTTTTGTAAAACAAAATCTAAAATTTGAATATTTTAATCCTATATCAGTTTGTTTGGAATTCAGTAGCTCTAATGAATTGAAATCGTGTGTGGTGACTGTGCTTGTGTTTAATCCATTTAAATGTGTTGGTTAGAATTACTGAGGCATTGACTGTATGTATCATATTATGTAGAGTAAAAGAATACATGACAGTTCTTAAAATCTGTGAAATAATAATGAAAAAAAAGATATTTAAATAGTGATTTTTACTATAACATACAGGGGGTTAAGAGGTGGTGTTATTACAAAATATAGGTCTGCAGCCTTTTCTTTGTGTTGCCCAAACAATCTGGATTCCTACATGACTTCTGAACATAGGTTATAGAACAAGTTAGCTGCTTGTTTGGCACTACCAGGAACATCAAGAATGAGAGTCATTCTCTATAAATTAGCAGCTGCTTGTGCTGAATGTCATTGAAAACCTGGAAGTTTCAGTAACTGAGTTTTTAATTCAAAGGCCAAGATTGTGATGAAATGTGCAGGTACCGTTCACATTTCACTTTCTTAGCATTTTAGGTCAGGAACTCCTAATTGTTCCATATTTTTTATTAATCTGTAGTGATGGTCAAAGCCTACTAACTTTTGTTGAGATAGGTCTGTCAATCTTTTTTAAAATTTTTTTTCCTTTTAACTTTATTTTCACTTGGGCTCTGAGGTAATTTATATGCCTATTGTTGCAGAAGTAGCCTGAGTTTGGATGACTTCCGGTAAGTCTATCTAACACTCGATAAATGTTGTGTGTTAGTTATTCTGCGTCTGTCTGACTGCATCACACAGCCTTTATAACAGCAATTAACTGTCCATTTTATTTGTAAAAAACATGTGAATGTCTCCTCTGGACTAAACGCCGTTTCTCCCCACAATGAGTTTTACTCCCCATATCTTCTTCACAAGTCTTTAGAAATCGCTTCATTACTAATTTCACAGGTTTGCAATATATTAATATTGTTTGCTGTTAACTATTTGTCTGTTGTTATTAGTTTTGAAATATATTTGCATAACTTTAAGCTTTTTTTTTGCCCGTGACTGCCAGCTGCTCCAAAACTTCCATTACTCCATATCACATTTCCAGATCTTTTTTTGAGATTTAATCCATTTAATCAGTTGTTTTATCTTGCAAAGCTGTGTCCAGGATGATAATTTCCTGACACGGCATGCAAATATAACCTTTTAATGAGTATTATCAAGCACTCAAAAACAGCAGTTCCCCAAATTATAATAGTTCTATCTGCAGCTTTTCTTGTGCCTGTTACAGGTTTGATTGCAACCTATGCTATTTTTTTTTATAATTTGTTCTAGGTAGTCTGTGATCGCTCATTAGTGCCTTAATAGCGGTTCAGTGATTCGTTTTCTTGTTAGTTGTGGCTCCATGCTGTCCAAACACAGAAAATCATATTTTCATTGTAGACTTTTCCTTAGAATTTATCAGAGCATCAGTATTACATATATTACTTATACCATTCTTGAATCTTGAGGGAAATTTATCAGCTTTATTTTACAGGTCAGGAGTCAAGGTATATAGACACTTTTTGTCTTTTATGTGTCAGTTCAGTGTATTGAGTTACAACTTGCTAGCTTGTTGAGCAATAAGGAGTGCTTGAGATAGAAGTGATTTTTGTAATAAATGCAGCTCTATGCACTCAGCCTCTCTCCTAATGGGATGTGGGGCTTTTATCCATCCAAAACAAAATGGTACTCTGACTTCACATGCATTTTAATACCTAGCTTGTCCAATACCTATGATTTTTGTGGTACTTCTTGACCCACAGAGGTTCATAAGAGCGTTCTTCAGCTGCACAGCCCTGGCTGATTATTTAGGTAGATCTGTTCAGTGCATGGAATAGGGCAGAGACCCTGTGGGAAAGTTATTTTACAACCATCCACACTTAAAGAATGACACAGTGCACAGTGGCACTAAAGCAATATTTGATCTGCAATTTCCAGCTACAGAGTGAATAGCAATTGTAATTTTTTAATCTGTGACTTTTTGGAGTGTTTTAAAAAAGAAAAAGTATTCCAACCTCTTGTCGTCACATCATTCATCAGGAATGTTGGAACCTGTAGACTCTCCACTCAGGGCCCTGCCAAGAACACAACTGTAGAATGATGGTCTAGTAGTGCTGCTATGTGGATCAGCACTAGAGGGAGTAGGATAATTTTCCCAATGAGTTGTGTGCATGTATTTGTTGACAGTAGTAAAATTGACAGATCTTGAAAGACCTGGTCTCTTTTCTAAACTGGCCACCTTTCATCTTCCCTCATGCCTTCAACCTGACCATATCCTAGTACCATCTCTTCCCTTCTACCTTGCCTCAAGTTCTTTCTCCTATTTCTACTTAGCCAGTGAATCTACTGGATTTTCATCCCGATACCTGTTTTTTGTATATACTTTTTGCTTGCTGAGCTTCTTCAAAAGTTTGATGATCCAGTTGTTCCAGTTAGTTCTCTGCTAACATCACCAGATTTTATCCATGTTCATCTAATCTGTTTTGTGTGCATGCTCAAGGATTTTTGCCAAGTGAGTCCCGTGTTCTCTCTATACATTGTTCACCATGTGCCTGTGTACCCTCTTATTCACGAGTATTTGTTCCGAATTTGTCTCTTCCTGTGAAGAGAATTGCATCCTAGGTTGTCAGTTTGTACCTGTTCCAATTTAGTGGTTGCTCTGTAATTCATTGGGTGCGATCTTTGGACTCAGCGCTGGGGCAGGAGGGGATGGTTCGTCACTCTCAGTTTGAGTCCCAGCCCCATTCAGCTCAGTGCTGCAGTTACAGGTAAAGCTGCGTTCTGCCTTCAACTGGAGCACAGCACAGGGAAGACCTCCTCTGAGCCTGGAGTACTCTTACCAAATCTTTAAGCTTGTGCAAATTAATGTTTTTGTTCAAAATTTTGAGAATTGCACAAGTTTTCACAGGAATTATGAAAATGGCAAGAGTCAAGCCAGAGGCCTGAAGTATTACCCTTCTAGAAAAGCTGTCTAGTTTTGTCCGAATAAGGTTTGTGTTCCGCTAGCCCAGTGTTTAAGCTCTTGAGCAAGATTCAGGTAGGTCCGCGATGTGAAAAATTTCAGTTCAGCACAATAACACGTAGAAGTTGCTTAAAAATAGAGTAAAATTGTTCAAACTTGGATTTAAACTACAAACAGCTGAGGAACCTTATCTTTGATTAGCAGAGATAAATAAAATAGATGGTGCCTGTCTGCTTTGAAGCTGATGAGGTAGAAAAAGCAAATTATTTGGAAAAGCAGTGGATTATTTATGCAATTTTAGTCATGTGCACAGTCTGGGTAAGATTATAAATATGAAGGTTGTTAGTAACACACATGCAGGTTTTGAATCAGTAGTTGATGTCATCAGCATGGTTTTATGGGCGATGGAGACACTTTACCTACAGGTGTCTGCTGCTTTGTTGGTCCTACTGTTCAGTAGTTAATTTTTAAATGAAAAAGAAACTCTTGGAAATTTTTTAGTTCTCTGAAGTACTAACTGTGCTTTTAATCTCACTAGTGTAGAAAGTTCTTTTGAGTCTTTAATTGTGCAGTTCACTGTATTGATTTTTCACTCCACTAACAACTCTATCTATTGAATCAACATCAGTAACCTCAGGCTGATTCCATATTCAGCAGAAGTGTTTTTCTTTCCAGAATTACTAGCATTTCTATGTAATAAATAATCTTCAGTGTCAGGACTTGTGTAAGAGCATAAGAATGCTGTAAAATCTGTTCTGTCAGTAAGGAGTGTGCTTCCTGCCCAATTATCTTTCTTTTTCGATACCTTGTCACTTTTTAGATGCTTTGTCATAAGTGACAAGACTTTAAAAAGTCTTCATCTTTCAGTCAGACTGGCTCTTCAAGCCAAGATTCTTCAGTTGCATCTGTTTTCTCTCATGCTCAGTCTTGTTCCTTGCGCATTCCTTTTGTCTGTCCCTAATGCTTTAAAGTCGAGATCTATCTTGAGTCATGCATGCTTGCAAAGTTCTGGGATGTTTATGAAAAAAATGCATCTAACTACACCATTTACAGTACTTGGCAAGAGTGGATAAATATTTAAAAATGAGTACATGGAAAAGGACAGAGTTGTGACCTTTTTGGTGTGCGTGCCTGTAGCAATATGAGAGTTTCTGCTGTCAAAACAAAATTATTTTCCATAATTGTTTATTCTGTGTCCTGCATCACTGGCATGCTATTATAAGAGTGTTAATGTTTACTCATGGTTAAGCATATGGGAATCCTATATCTCTTAAATATGTAATGAAGAAGTTTTACTGATCAGTCAGAGAACAGATTTGCCATAAATCAATTTCAATTTAAATGGAATTGTGAATATATTGGCTACTTGTTTATAGAGTTCTTTCTCTTATCTGCAAATGATGTGCAACAGCCTCCTGAGCTGCTGTGTAATAATATGGCTTGTGTTGTGAACTCTGGCTTCTGTAATCCTAGGACCACGCAGAAGAGAGGAGAATCATTTGGAATCAGCAAAATAGGCAACAAAATAAAAGGTGTATTCAAGAGTTCTGCAATGGAAGGAGCTATTCTGCCTAACAATAACTTAAATGAAGTAGAAGATGACTTTGTGAGTAAAAGTTTGTATTTAACTCTTAGTTAGTGTGTTTGTGTGTGTGGTTTTTGTTTTTTGTTGGGTTTTTTTTGCCTTGTGTGGAAACGTTAAGTTCCTGCTTTTTCTGCTGTCTTACTGCAGGGGTTTCCACGTGCTGGCTCCTGATTAAGCTGCCTTGTTTTCCCTGTACTGATTCACAAGCCAAGGGCACATCCCCAGTTAGCGTGCCTTTGAGCTTACTGCTTTAATACAGAGAAGTACTAAAAGTATCAGTGTCAGACATTTCTGTAAGCAATGAATTTTTTTCTAACAACTTACTATGCTATTTTATAATTCTGGGTAATAAGTCATGCTTAGGACTGCATGTGTGGCTTTTAATCTGAAGTTTGCCACAAGACCTAAAAACCTAGACAGAGATTGTTATCAAGTTCGGCTGTGATGCAGTGCTTTCTCTCAAGATCATGAGCCAGTAGTCCTTTCTTATTTGCCTTGGTTGTCTCCCTCAAATAATGTTTTTCTTTTGAGTTAAACAGCCATGCATAGAGCCAATTGGAGAATTATTGCATGGGACATTGATATCTGAAGGACTGTTGGGGGACAGATGGAGAATTTATAAAAGGGAACAGGAAGGAATTGTCTGAAGATATTGGTAGTCATGAATTTTTTACGGTGTGTCTCCCAATTCAGCCTTTTGTACCTGTTACTAACAAACTAAACATTTGAGGATTTATCACCTTTACAAACTGCTAGCTCATTTTCCACAGCCTGAAGCTGAAAGGTATAAATATGAGTTTATATTTTTCATTTTGTTCAGAATTGCTTTCAGAAGAGGGTGGGAAGGACTCAGCAACTTAGAACTCTAGATAGGTTTCTTTGTTTGTTTGTTTTTTTCCTTCAAGAGGAGGAAAAAAAGGCAATTTTCTGTACAGGCAACATATTATTCATACCTTTAAGGGGGCAGAACTGTGGCAAGTAATTTCTTGGACAGTGAAGTTCTTGTTGTAATTTCTTTCTTTTTGAGGTGAGATTCTAATGAAAATAGGTTAATTTTGCAGCATTGCTGTTGTAGATTCTGCTAGTCAAATGGCACGTAATCATAATTCCCCTATAGTAGAGGAATTAGTAGAAGTATAGTTGAAACAGTGGAATCAGAGAAAGAACATGTTTTTGTGGCAGAGCACAAGAAGTTACTTGTGAGAAGGTGCTGAATTCAGTGAAAGAGACAGCCAGTATAGCATCTAATCCTTACTAAGGATGGGTTTTAAATGGACAGAATAGTTTTAGCTTAGGGAAGAATGGAAACTTTTACGTCCAGCATTGTGTTAAATCCCTTCATTAAATAAAGGGGAGGATAATACATTTTTTTTTTACTAAAACCACCTTACATGAAGTTTGGGAAGTACCCAAGTCCCTTCATTTGGTAAGTGTGGATGGGAAGACAGAATGAGGAAACACTGAACTGGTGTAAGGTTACTGTGTGTCCAAGAGCTGGACAGAGCCATGACTTCACTTCATGAGTGAATACTGAATATACAGAATTCAACACTAACCAGGTCAAAGCAAGTGGTGTTCTGTGCATTGTGAGAAAAACCAAACTGCTTTTAGCGGTGTGGTTTGGTTTGGGTTGGGTTGGGTGTTTTTTTTGTTTGTTTGTTGTTTTTTGTTGTTAAACAAAGTCTTGTTGATTGCACTGAAGGCCTGTATGAAAGATCTCTTTAGTCTGAGGAAATCATGTAGGGATGGAAATATGTGTTAGCAGCTTTCTGTGGCTCTGGGCAGCAGCTTCGTAAGCTGCTAACATGATAATAATAATTCCATGAAACCACACTCAGTCTTTGTCAACTAAATTTTAAATATAGCAAAAGATGTTCTGCATATTAAAGCAGCAGTGAGTGAGATGCTGAAAACTGGACCTGATGGTTAATACAGTAATGCTTACAATGGCTTTGCTTAAAATGAGCTCTGGGCTGTGGGAATGATTTAGTCCCAGTTGTGGCTGTGTTGCACCTCATAGAGCAAGTGAGATTCCTGTCTCTACAATAATCTCTGCTGCACTTGTGTATGGGGGTGGGAGACCTGCCAGCTTGGTTGCACTGCTGGCTGCTGTCTCTTGCTGCATTTAGATAACTTCTGGACCTGACCTAGTAAACTCAGGTCTTCAGTTTGGGTTTAGTGTGCTGGAAAATGCAGTGCAGCTAAACCTACATTGGACCTAAGCTGGTTCTGGTACCATTCAGTCTGTATCTAAGGCATTCTTCCAGCTGTCTCCTCTAGTACTTCTCTTATCAGATTTCTTTAATTTTTTTTTTTTTCCCTCTTTCCTGAAGTATCAGATATGGAACTTCATAGTGCTATAAAAGCTTTCAGATCTCACTAAAAGTTGCTAACTTAATTTGCAGTGGAAATTAATCTACATGAAAACTCCATTAATGAAATGGCTTTTTTTGTTCTTTTGTCATATATAAGTTCTTATATAGGTTTTGCAAAGACTGAACTAATTAAAATAGAACTGTAGATCTTGAAGTTTGAATCTTTACAGATCGAAGAAGGCGTTATGGTGATGGAAGATGATTCTCCTGAGGAGGCTGTTAGTACCCCAAATACACCCCGCAACCTTTCTGCATGGAAAATTAGCATCCCCTATGTCGATTTTTTTGACGATCCCTCCTTGGAAAGAAAAGACAGAAAGGAGAGAATTCCTGTGTTCTGCATTGATGTAGAGAGAAATGATAGAAGGGCAGGTATGCAATGTTGTGGATAAATAAAATGTAATTTTAAAATGAACTAAAAATATTTTAGTGTGCTGTATTCTGATGGCAGTTGCAATGTGTTTGGCATGCATGTTTTTCTGATTTTTACAGAATTACTTGAAAATTCTAAGGAAATGCGTTTGAGAACTAAATGATCACATTTAGTATTGGCAAGTTGAGAATCGATTTCTTGGCACGAGTCATTTCTGTATAGACTTCATGCAAATGTTGAGATTTTCTTTTTCCAAAAATATTGATCACGTGATTCATATTAATAAACATCTGGCATATTTTCTTTGATACACTCTGAACTTTGGAATGATGTACAATAAATAACTTTTTATATAGCTTTAAAATATCATTCCTAGCAAACTAAAATGCTTTGCTTACTAGAAACCATCCTGACTTGCAGATAGTTCATTAGTATTTGGATAGCAATACATCCATATTGGATGGAAAAAATAGCATCACCATGGGGCTGTATGGATTTGTGGTGGTCAAAGTAATACTTCCACAGTATGCAGGAAGTGTTTGAGTTATTGAGTGATATCTTCTGGGAGAAAGAATCATCAGGATTCAAGCTGATGGAGGAGAGGACTGTATTAAACAAGTAACATTTCTGTAAATCATTGGTTAAAAGTTTGAAAATAACGTAGTCAGCCCTAATAAATTTTGAAGTTATGCAGCACTCCATAGTTTAGAATTTAGGGATTTCCTAAATGAGATGATAATTTCCTTGCTAGTACTATGTCTGTTTACCAGGTATGCATTTTAATTTAACACTCAAATTACCTTACTGGGATTTTATGTTATGGCAATACGGGGGACTAATATAATTGAGGTTTTTCCTATAATAATCCAGCATATGTTTGCCGTTGCTTAATTCATCTCTCAAGTAGTATACAACCTGGTTTATTTTTAATGGTGGTTTGGGTTTTTTTTCCCCCTAGTTGGACATGAACCTGAACACTGGTCTGTCTACAGGAGATATCTTGAATTTTATGTGCTTGAGTCAAAGCTAACGGAATTTCATGGTATGTTCTCTATCATATGGAAAGCCACTTTCCCACTTATTATTTAGTACTGAGCTGAAATTTAAAATAGGGGAAAAAAAAATGTTTAAAGCATTACAAGAATAATTTAATCTACTTTATGTCTTTATTAGGTACGTTTCCTGATGCTCAGCTTCCCTCAAAGAGAATCATTGGCCCTAAGAACTATGAGTTCTTAAAATCCAAGAGAGAGGAATTTCAGGAATATCTGCAGGTATGAAACAAACGTTTGGAGCAAAAAGTATTCTAAAACTAATAATATAAAAATAATAAAAGAATATCTGCTCTGTTTTTGTTGTTGTTTCCAAGTAACATGGGTTATAGAAAGGATTCAAGTGGGCAAATAAAACTTGTTGAAGTTCCATGTGACTGAAAACAGAATTCTTTTTCAAATGACAATACCTATGGTAATATAATATTCTTTGAATATCTCTTTTTGCTATAGAGAAACTGATTTTTAAAGGTTAGTTTTAAAGTATTTATATTTCTTTCTTTCCTTCTGTCTCAAAGAAACTTCTGCAGCATCCAGAACTAAGTAACAGCCAGCTTTTAGCTGACTTTCTGTCCCCTAATGGAGGAGAGACTCAGTTTCTTGATAAAATGCTGCCTGATGTGAATCTTGGTATGTAATACACTAGTTGTTTATGCTGATAAATAATAATACTGTGATTGAGTAATAGTAGTAATGAATAGATTACTCTTGTGTAAGGATATGGATGTGGGAAATAAAACCTCTGCTCCTTCACAGCCCTTAAAATTATAGCTCAGCAATCAAGATATGCTGATACTGTTTCCTTGAAAAAAAACGACATTTTGAGATTACAGAAAAAAGTGTTTAAGTGGTTGCTTTTGAATTTTTGTGTCAGCAAATAAGGTGATAAGATTTCTCTAACAATTTTTGTAGTTTAAGAAGACTTGCAATATTGTCACGAGTCAAATCTGAGCAAGTTAGTTGTTTACAGGTGCGATTTTTATAAATTATTTATTAATACAAACTACATTTGGGTGGTGGTTGATTAAAATCTGTATATTTTAGTCTGAAAACTGCAATATTTAATGCTTCTAGTTTTAGGTAGTGTTAAGATCTCTTTTAACATGAACTGCTTAATAGAATTTGAGGCACTGATGTGTGTGACATAGGCGGGCCAAATGGAAAGGGAGAAGTTGGGAGATTCTTGATGTCTGTTGTAAACAGTTGATAATAAATCCACAAAGTAGACTGCAGTGTGACTTCACAGCTCAGCTGCAGTGTAGCTGTCTCAGGAGGGTGGGCCTGAGCTGGTAAGGTCAAGCTCTGGCCATTCTATCTGCATATATTGTAGCGCTGGTGGTTCTGGCATGTGCGTGGTCCAGGAGAGCTGTGTCAGAACGGTGCCGCTGCATTTCTGCTTCTCCTGGTCATGGTGTGAGCCTGCTGAGGTGGCCATTCTCTTAGTGTGCTTCATAAGTTGTTGAATGAGATTTCACAGAATCACAGAATGGTTGGGGTTGGAAGTGACCTCTGGACATCATCTAGTCCAACCCACCTGCTAAAGCAGGTTCACCCAGAACAGGTTGCACAGGAATGTGGTGGTCATCCTCCAGTTAAAGGGCTTTGTTTTGTTTCAGACCTCCTGTCTGGATCCAACTGTACATTGTTAAAAAAAGCTGAAATGTATCTCATGTCTGAGACTATGCTTCACTTCCATAAATATCATTTTAACAAGTCTTGGCATTTCAATAGGCCTTTTATGAGAATGAGTAATCTTTTCGTTATCATTTGGCCATTGTACATAGTTTTTGATGCAAGTTCAAAATTTGATGACATGTAGATAAGAACAATATTACTGTAAATGTAGTGCTTAAAATAAAACTAATCTTAGAGCCTTTAATTTTTCCAGATTCAAAGTTACTACGCTGTGTTCTGATAGCCTTAACAGGGCAGAAGAGCTGGTTTTTAAGATCACAGCTGTAGCCTCTCCAATTTGTAAAATTTACTCACCAGTATTTTCAAGGCTGGATCTCTTCAGATCAGCTGTTCTTTTCAGGAAAGAGGAGAATCTCAGTTTTTGTGACTTCTTTTGTGATAAATGTTTGTGAAGGATGAAGAACTTAAATACAGAAAATTGTGCCTATAGTGGTGTCATATAGTACTGCTGTTATGGTGCTATAGCTATTTAAGTTTGAACCTCTAGAAAAATTAGAAAAGCAGATCTAGAGTGCTTTGCTGCTTTTTTTCCAAATATTCAGGTAGTCACCTGTTTATTTTTAATATTTTTAGCATTTTTTTCATGTACTAGACAATGAGTACATAAAAAGTAGCAGAACAAAATGTCTTTAAGATCTGGCAGTGATAACAGAATGTGTTTGTTTGTTTCTAATTATAGGTAAAATTATAAAATCTGTTCCAGGAAAGCTGATGAAAGAGGTAAGTTTTCCAGGTTGCCAATATTTTAACTTCAATAACTAATTTTATGTGCTTACTAACTTATAGGCTAGTAAAAAAGTTGTTTGGAAACTCAGTATTTTGTTTTTCTTTCTGTAATTATGCAAGTGACAGGTCACTCATGTCTTATTTCAGAAAGGTCAGCATTTGGAACCATTCATCATGAATTTTATCAACTCCTGTGAATCTCCCAAGCCTAAACCAAGTAGGCCTGAACTTACCATTTTAAGTCCGACTTCTGAAAACAACAAGAAGGTACAGTAAGTCATCTTCCTTCCTCACTTCACAGGAGTGGTGAAAATTACCATACTCTGAAAATGCAGAGAGTAAATAGAAAAAACCTAAATATAACAGCTTACCTGTTTTGAGTTGTTCTTTCACATGAGAGAACAGTAGTGCAGAGATCTTTGTCATCTTCTGTCTTATAAATATCTGAATGAGTTTTGAGGCTTGTGGTTTGTTTCGGTTGTGGCTTTTTTTTTTAATTCTTACTGGATTTAGAGTTGATACAAGGCAGAGAGTCTGGGAAGGACAGAGAGAAGAAGAGGGAAATCAAAGGTGCAAAATGGGGAAAGTTTTAAGGCTGTAATGGAGCTGCCTTTTCAAAGTAAAGAGCTTGAGTGTTTGATGAAAGTGTGGCTTGTCAAAGTGCTACAAGTCAAAATTGTCAAGGTGCTGAGCCCTGTTTATCTGCCATTAAAATGTTGGTTTACAGTTCACTGATGTCTGACATACATTTAAGTATAGTTTCTCTCTCAAACATTGCCACAGTTAAAGCCCAGCATTTCCAATTTTAACCTTTTACTTGACTTATAGGATAAGAAAGTTCCTTTCTTAACCTTCACATATTTGTGGCTAGAGCCTGGTAAAACTTACTGAGACTTCCATTAGTTTCAGGGGCTTTAAAAAGGCACTGGTCTTTATATTTCTGTGTTAGACTGCTTTAGAGTATTGATGTATTTGTGGAATCTACAGAGGAATATTGTTTCCACATTAGGATTTCAGAGACCCAAGCTCAGTGTTACAGAGTTGATGTGATTTGGGACAGAAATATTTAACATGCATACACTTTGCCATGGAAGAGGTTCTAAAAGAAAACTCGGTACTATAGGTTTTTCTACTGTCTCGATTGCATTGGGAAGAAGAGTTGAAACTGGAATATGTAAGCCTGGACGCTTCATTTTGAAAAGTGATGAATTGGAGACATATGGTAGTCTAAAGAATAATGCGTAACATGAGCAGACAGGGGATAAAGGTGGTTGGTTGTTTTTTTTTTTTCCTCTCTCTTCTAGTGCAAAAACTAAGAGGCGTTAAATGAAGGTGGTAGGAGACAGGTTCAAAACAAAAAGTGGTAGCTCTTGCAATGGTTAGTAGGTTTATTGAATTCCTTGCCAAAATAGTTGTTTAAACTTCTAGTGTTCACAACATATAAGGTGAGATGACAAATTCACAAAAAGGAAATGTATTCAGGGTAAATAACTGTAGAGAAACTGCATCCAGCTCTTGAGGTTTTTTTTTTAGTTTAAAACAGTTGGAGGCTGGAAGAGTATTGATAAAAACTCTGTCTGTGCTCGTTCTATTCTTCTAAGAGCTGGAAGCCCAGGATCCGTTTATGGTTCTTGTTGGTGATGGGCTGTTGAAAAAAATGGACCTTTTGATTTCTTTCACTATGGACATTTTTAATAGTGTTATAGCACTTAAAGAAGTTGCAGATACAGAACTTTTATACTAATGAGGTATAATTGCAGTTAAATCTATTAATTTATTTACATTTCATCTTCTTAACCTGAAGCCTGAATTATTACAGCAAATATTGTAGTGTTAGCTTACATGTGCACATGCACAAAATTTCAAGTCCTTTCTTACCTTGGACACTATTTTCAAAGTTTAGATCTTTTGCTATTGCTGTCTATTCAGAGGAGTATATATGTATCAGCAGTTTTAAAAATCAGATGTAGCGTTTTTTACTTGTGCTGGAAACAGTACATGCATAAATAAATACTTCAGATGTTTTTTGTAAAACAGCTGGCAGCATACTACAGCATATTATGAACAATCAGTTAATTTTTTACTGTGGTCTGTCAAGAACTACTGAAGTGAGTAGTTTTAATTCATTTAACATACTTTAATAAAATACTGTACTTTAATAAAGAACAGAAAGTCAGACTCTGAAATGAGGTATTCCCAATTCTTTTCAACTGTGGTGATCCCAGGAAAGCAAAGAGCTTGGCTGCACATTGGATTTCATTCTGGAACACTGAAGTTTCCTTAAACAAAACATAGATCTTCATTGCCTTCTGCTTGCTAATGTCATATTCAGAAATAGTATTGTGGGGGAAACCTCCCTCTCACCGCTGACTGACTGTATGTGCTCCAGTGGAGACACACGTTTGTAAGAGTCCGAATCAAAGCTGTTGTTTACCCTGTCAGAGGTGTTTTTTTCATGAGATACGACTTTCTTTGCAGACAACAAAAAAGATGAGGTGAACCCCAGCTTTCCACTCCTTGCTATCTGTTGTGAGACTGAGTTAACTTTTTTTAAGCAACTTTATTCTAGTTGGCTGTTTTATGAGTAAGTAATTGGTTTTACATATAAAATAGAATCATTTAGGCTGGCAAAGACCTTTAAGATTGAGTCCAACCGTTAACCCAGCAGTGCTAAGTCCACCTCTAAACCACCTTCCTGAGCACCACATCTACACATCTTTTAAATACTTCCTTTTAGATTCCTCCCCCCCGCAAAGGAAATCTGTTTTGTTTTGGGACGCCATTTGCTATAAATGAATGGAAAGTTTCAGTCTTCAGTCTATCTCTGGCAGACCTATGATTATCATGTAATGGTGGGGACTCAAGACCTTTTGCCTTCGGGGATGCTGCAAGACAGTTCTGTGATCAGATGGACAGTATCTGTTTGTGCTCAAATTATACTACCAGTTCTGACTGGCAGAGGCAGGTATGCATAAGGAATTCATGTGCTTATTGCTTTCTCACTGATTTCCCACCATCAGTTTAGCCAGAGCGCGCACACTTACATGATAACTGTAATTATTAGAGATCTAATATCTATTATAGTCTCTGCTAGTCTTCCCCTGCACATTGTGAAATTCATCCCTCTTGCTGATTTGTTGGGGTGCTTGTGCTGCCTTTGGAAGACAGTTTTCTCTTTCTCAAGTCAGCCTGTGGTTGGGAAGAGCTTTCTGCCAGGTGCCTGGAGGACACTGCACCATTTACATCTTGTCACTTCTTGGATTTGATTTGTAGACCACGGTGGTTTCATCTGCCAGACTGTTTTAGTTCAGATCAGTGATGCTTTTTGTAAGCAAATCTCCTGATTATCTCTCCTTATCGCGTTTTCTCTCATACTGGGGAGCTGTATGAATAATGAGCTAGAACTCATTAAGTTAATTTATTTCAGATGGAACTAAGCTGGAAAACAGGAATGCAGGCACCAAGGGTGTTCAGTCCAAAGGCCAAACCAAAGGTAGACTGAAGTAACACCCTTCCCTACCTCCCCAGGTACATCTGGCATAGACCTCAGTTTTTTTGGTTCTGCAATTTGACTTCTGTTGTGCCAGATGACACCTTTGTGGGGCTATAAGCACTGTGCAGCACCCATACACCATAGAAGTTGGTGATGGACATGAATGCTAAATGTCTGTACATTTAGGGGCCTAGACCATCTTTCTTAGGAGGAGAGACTGAGAGAGCTGGGTCTGTTAAGCCTGGAGAAGAGAAGGCTGAGAGGGAGTCTCATCAGTGCTTACAAATACCTGAAGGGTGGTTGTCAAGAGGATGGGACCAGGCTCCTTTCAGTGATGCCCAGTGATAGGATGAGGGGCAACAGGCACAGGCTGAAGCACAGGAGGCTCCATCTAAGCATGAGTAGAAACTTTCTTACTCTGAGGGTGCCAGAGCACTGGAACAGGCTGCCCAGAGAGGTTGTGGAGTCTCCTTCTCTGAAGACATTCACAGCCTGCCTGGACACATTCCTGTGCGATCTGCTCTGGGTGAACCTGCTTTTGCCCGTGGGTTGGACTAAATTATCTCCAGAGGTCCCTTCCAACCCCAACCATTCTGTGATTCTGTACCAGGATGGTGTGCACTACCTGTGTGGAGTCGATGAGGAGATCTGGCAGGCAGCCGAAGAGAGAGAAGGTTGGCACTTCGTGAGTGCTCATCTGTGAGAAGAGCATGTTCTCTCATAGCAAGAAAGTATTTTTTGGTAAATGCTAGAGTTGATTTCCAACCAATGCTTGTATTGCCACATTGTTCCCATACACCTTGTCTGGCACACATCTCTTTATTCTAGTATCAACATGTTGGAATCTGCTGAGAGTACAATACACATTCCCCAGGTGCTTCTGCTGCCATGAACAGGATACTCCCAGGCTTCCTCTTCATCAACAGATTGAATAAGAAATGCCTGAAGGTCTGCCAGGGCAGGTGAAAGCTTGAGTTCAATCAGAAATGTGCCTACTACTATGAAAGATTTTCTGCATGCTGCTTCCTTTTGAATATTCCTGGTGTTTGTGTACATTTGTGTGTTTTAAATATCAGTGGAAAGACTTCTAGTTAAAAATGCATAATGAACATGGATGATCAGCCTTAGTTCAGGCACTGGCAATTGGATTTTATCCTGTATCAGATCCTCTAGGTTGAAAGAGTTACCAACTTCCCTGGTTAAAACAGGCAAGTGATCAAAAAACCCTTCTCCCTCCTCCTAGGGTTACCAACAGGATTTCTGGATTTCCCACTTATGTTTCTGTTGTGAAGGTCCGCAAGCAGCTTGATCGTCTTCTGGGCATACTTTTGTCAGACTTGATAGAATAAGTCAGGACTTCTCAGCTACTGCAGGTTTTGCAAAACACGCCTACAAAGACATTGTTCTGCTGGCTTGTGATGACCTGCCAACAGCAATAAAAACTGCTTTTGGAACACCAGCAATATAATGTATGTTTATGCATAGTTACTTGGAGGAAGACACAGTTGTTTTTCACTACACTAACTGATGTGGTTCAGATACTACATACATTCTTTCTTCTTACCATTTTGGTATAGTTATCTGTACTTGGCAGATGAGCAGGAAAAACAGTGGAGGTTCATGCCCCTGGCTGTGGATTTTGTTTGTAATCGTGGTATTGCTTTTATAACCTTCACACCTATGCTGGAATGTATGGGTGTATATTTGCATATGCGCTCATTAGACGGTAAGTTTCTTTTTTCTATTAGACACTTTATGAAAGCATTCATGCTTATTTTGCTAGTTTTTCCCATCAAGGTACAATATCTAATCAATTGTACAAGGGATTACTTTGGTCTTTTTCTTAATACAGGCCTTTTACCTTTCACTTACTTCAAGAGCTTGGCTTCCATTATAAACCAGTACTGATCCATGGTATTTCCTCATGAAAGCCTTTTAACAAAATTTCATGGTTATAATCACAGTTACGATTAATCTTAAAGATGTTTAATCTTAAAGAAACGAATACTGATAGCATTAAAGTTTGTCTTGCTTGTCTTTTTTCAGTCTAATTACAACAGTGAGCATTATATCATGTCTTAAATACTAACATGCGCAGAAACATTTAAAAACAAAATCCCGTGCTTATCTGAATTGTGAATATAATCTCAGCTTTTGTTTTAGATATCCAATTGTATGTTTCTCTCTTGGCTTCCCTCTAAGCCAAAATCGTGTAAAGTGCAAAACACCGAAGAAGAGGTGCAATGCTACTTTGTTATGGCAGCTGCATCCTTCAGACCTGTATTGCTGATGACTGTAGAATACACACTTGCACTGGAGTAGTGCAAAGTTTATACTTTACAAAAACTGTTCCTTGGCTTGGTAATTTTGGCATGCGTTGATCTACTGTTGCTTGCTGAAGTGCCGTGTGCAAGAGTCTAAACTTTCAAAGCTTGACAATGATCAAGGAACCCTTAAGGTGCAAGGCAGATTATTCATGTGCAGAGGTACATACAACCTTCAGAAGATGCTGCTTCTGGTTTGAAGGGAAAGTTGAAATAACGTCTGGAAGTCAAAAAGCTTTGTCCTAAGATGGCCTTTTTGTTTAATTGTTTTATCGATCACCTACTGGACTGTTGTTAATGATTTAGTTTGGCCTGTACATGCTCTTCTGAACCTTTACCTGTGTTGCACAATGGGCTGCTTAGAGTTGGCTCAGTACGTGTCGCCTCTGTCAGCTTGCAGGGTATATCTGAAAAATAGATGAGGCTCTCGTTTAAGTTACAATAACCCAACTAAGAATTTTCCCAGTGTTCTAGCTTCAGTATTGAGGACGATATAGACTTCAGTTTATACAGAGTTTTTAAACAACATACCAGGGACGCTTTCATACAGTAGGTATGCATAATTGTGTTCATTTTAGGTTTGTTACTTTCCTGGATACCAGTCACCCACCAGTGCATTAACCATATTTGCTTTTTCCTGTAATTTATGTAATAACTTGGTGTTGTTTAGTTTGAGTGGACTTTGTGAAGATAACACCAGCGGTTCAGCACTGAACAAGTCGAAACCTGAGTCTTGCCAGACTTCCTCATGTAATTTTTACCAAGAGTGCAGAGCATTGTGTTAAGAGACCTGCGTGATTCAGAGCCTGTTGTGATTTGGATGTTTTATGGCTTTATTTCAGGGAGAATTGCTCTGCAGAAAGTGAACAAATTGCTTCCCATTCCTTGGAACTATTTTGAATTTGGGAGTGATACAGAAGAATCTGTGTCAGTAGCAATCATCTCAAACTAGGCAACACTATAATTACATGGTGTTTGCTTCTGGCTCTGGGATACTTTAAGAAGCTGGGCTTAAACTTTTGAACTTTCTTTTCATGCTACAGAGTATTTTGTGTAAATTCCTTTTTTATCTTTAAATCAACAGTTTTGGGGGCAAGATAAGTTAAAATAAACTGTTTGTGGTGATTGCTAGGTATTGTCAGATGTGGAGAGCCTCCGGATTCAGAGAACTCATCCTTTCCAGCTGCTGGAGCTCACAGACTTGGAGGAGGGGGAAGGAAATACTGCCTAGGTGGTGTGAGGCTCCTTATGGGATGCAGGGAAGAGCCTCTTGGGATTTTACGAGTATTATATTCATGTATTTTTGGGGAAGAACCAAAGGCAAGGAAATGGAGGGATCTTAGGAAAACAGAAGGATAAAGGAATAAAATGAGAAATGGAATAAATGGAAAGAAACCCAGCCTTCGGTAACTTACAAAGATTCATAAAGTTTTTGCTATAAATAATTAAGCTGGCAGGGGGAGAAGGGATTTCTCTTTGTAAAAAAGTAGGATATTTTGTCCAGAAACCGTTGTATTTATTTCAAAATAGAAGCCAACGGGAAATTTTAGGAACACTTGGGTGTCATAAGGTTCCCCTGTGATTTAAGGCCGGCAAGCTCCATGTCCTTTATGCCCCTCATTGACAGAACAGGGTGCATCAAAGGACATTAGAGCAAGTCTAGATACATGCAGGTATCAGGAGCAAAAGGGTTCACAAATTAATGTCCTGGTTGCCCTGCTGATTTGCTCTGAATCCAGGTATTCTGGTTGTCAGGTGTCTTGGCAACATGTGACATGCTCTTTATTTCCCTCCCCCTTTGAAAAGTGAAGAGGTTAAAAAAACCCAACCAATTAGTTCTTCGGAAGCTCTGGAAAAAAGCTACTTCTAATTTAAAAAAAAAAGTAAAACCCCCAACCAACCTGATGGCTATCCTTTTGCCTTTGAATGCAGCATTTTCAGTCTTATGTTTCTATTTTTTAGCTTTTCAATGATTTATTCAAGAATAATGCAAACCGATCTGAGAATACAGAAAGACGACAAAATCAGAACTACTTCATGGAAATGATGACCGTAGAAGGAGTCTATGACTACTTAATGTATGTTGGTAAGAAGTGATTTCTCATCATTATTCTTCATGCCAAATATGAAGTTTTGGTTCGTTGGTAAGAAAGAAAATTATTTTGTAGTAATCATATATAATTCAGCACTTGCAAGCTTGACAATATAAAATTTAGGAACACAGTCATTCTTAAAATGACTTTATTGCTGTGCTAAAATATCATAATTTATCATTCGTTATTGCTCAGCCGTTTTGTTATATCTCTTTCTTTCTGCATCTCAGAGTATGAGCTTATGGGAATAAGACCATTCCCTTTTCTCAGATGTGCCTAGACTGCCTGTGCACTCTGGGAACTAGTTAATAAAATCAGTTAAAGGAAGCATTTGATAAGCAGCCTGAAGAACAGCAATTTTTCAGCATTGCACTAAGAGAACTAAAATAATATTTGCTTGTTTGCAATCTTATCTTTCTTTTCTTTCTTTTGAATAAGTGACTTCTTTATCATCTTTATTAGGAGAACATGATAAATGTGAGTTAACTCTAACTTTGCAGGCAGGGTAGTTTTCCGCATTCCTGACTGGCTGCATCATCTCTTGATGGGAGGAAGAATTCTCTTCAAAAATACATTGGAACTGTACACAGACTATTACTTGCATTATAAATTAGAACAGCTATTTGAGGAGCACCGGTTGGTTTCTCTGATAACACTGCTGAGAGGTTAGTAAAAGTTACATCTTTGTGAAAATACTGCTTTAGTTTGATATTTGGAATTCCTTCTGTTAAGTTTCCAAATACTAAACTTTGCAATGCTTGACTAAAGCTAATGGAGTTTTAAAAATCAAGTGGTCCTGTAAGAAGATTCCAAAGGTTATTGCAGAAAGATGCTGAGTCAGCCATGTTGTCTGCCAGTGATGATTACAGAAAAAAAGTATTGCAAATAGTAATTTGCTGAGGTGTACCAAGAACAAGAAAAAGATAATGAACGTGGTTTAGTATATGAGAGCACCAGTATTTCATGCAATCTTTAAATTATTTTCACTTGTGTGCTACATCACAGTCCTTTATTGTTTATTTTTTTTTGTTTCCTTTGTTACAATGGGCTCTTTAGAGGGCTGGAGTGTTCTTGACTTTCAAATGAGGGAAGGGCAGAGAGGTTAAAAATAAAAAATTAAAAATCACCTCATAACTGTAGAGAAGCATTATCCGACTGCAGTCTGATCTAAACAACACATCTGGCCAAAGCTCTGCAGAGTCAAGGTAGCTCTGTCCTTATCAAGCCAAAAAGAAAGCTTGTGAAAGACAAAAAAGGAAAGGATTAAGTCTTTTAGAACCTAAAACCAAAACTGAGTGCCTAGTATTTCTGATGAACAGCAATTTTTGTTTCATCATTCATAGCTAAATCTGAAATTTTTGGCAGTTCCAGCTACTGTTTTAGCACAAGGTATAAATACTGCTTATAGTTTTGAAACTATAAGGAAGTTGTAAGTAAGGAGATCATAACAAACCAAAAGTAGAATTGATACGGTCCTAGAAGATAATGCTTTAAAAATCTGAAAAGAACAGAAACAAATTGGCAAAGGATTATTGTCCTCCCCACAGGTGTGGGGTATTCTGGATTCGATACGGCTAGTGTAAGCAAAAAACTCTTATGGCAAGGCTCGAATTCTCTTCCAGTCAAGATCATACAGAAAAGAAGCTCAGCTTTGAAGCCATAATCCAAAACACGTTTTATATGTCAGTGATGAATAGCTGCCTAAAGACTTTTTTCTAATGTGTCTTTGCTGCAGATGCCGTGTTCTGTGAGAATACTGAACCGCGCTCTCTCCAGGATAAACAGAAGCGAGCAAAGCAGACTTTTGAAGAAATGATGAGATACATTCCAGGTTCTCTATTTCATGACTCTCCAATGAGTATGGTTAATTGTTCAAGCAAACGTTAGTTTTCCAAATCAAGTAATACTTAACGCTGCTGAGATTTGGCTAGAGTACTGCTACTAGGTGTAAAAACCCCCCAGGAGTTCAGTTTCATCACTTAAGTGTTGCTGACTAAGCTTGGAGCGTAGTGATTAATAAGGATGTGATGGAAATAAAGAGGTTTACAAATGTACTTACTACCATAATTTTTTTAGGCTGCTCCAATGTTTTCTATTTTATTCCGGTGAAATCTGGGTTACAGAAGATAAATCAGAGCTCTCCTTACTCTGTATAAAGTAGGGAAGAGGGGCCCATTTGCTAGGTTGTTCAAAAAGCAAGTAAAAAATTTCACCTTGTGTTTTTTTAAACAGTGTATTAGTACAATACATGGATATTATAAAAAGTGTAATAATCACTTAGGTGCGCAGCCCTGAAGGAAAGGCAGGAAAGTAGGAGGAACCAAGGGAGTATTTGTTTTTCCATTTATCACTTTAGATGGATAAAATTTGAAGTGTTTCTTTAATTTAAACTTTAAATTACTGGAGTTCTCTAACTGCACCGTAAAGCTGTTTTGCAGTGCTTCGTAATGACTTGTGCGTTTGTTGTTGTTCTCTGGTCTAGATTTAATGGGCAAGTGCATTGGGGAAGAGGCTAAATACGAAGGCATCAGGCTTCTGTTTGACGGGATGCAGCAACCAGTGCTCAACAAACAGGTAACTTATAACACGTGAAGAACTTCCTTTTGAGAGAGAATTTCCTGAAGTGAGTGTATGGCTGTAGCAGAGGAGTGACCTCTAATTCAGACTGAAAATAAAAAGCGGTAGTGTTGCCTTGGAGTATTCTTAATTTTCTTTCTTTTTTTTTAGTTAACTTATGTTCTGCTGGACATTGGGATTCAAGAACTCTTTCCAGAGCTGAGCAAGGTGTGTGCTAACTCCATTCAAGAGCTGCAGAATTCTTCAGGCTGCTAGTGGTCTGGTCATTGGTGCATTTTTGCTGTAGTTCCCTTGTAATGCTTATTTTAAATTTGGGGGGAAATCTTTATTTTACTAAGGTGTTTAAATCATAAAAATCTGGATTATTTACATTTTTGTTAATTAGCTCTTTCTAAAACAGTTTAGGCGCATTGGTCTAGCGCACAGCAAGTCTGAGCTGCCTTGCAGTAGAATTGGACAGAGCAATCAGCTGTCAGGATTTCTGTGCCTTTCTTTTTGATTGATTGTCACCACTCTATTTTATGCATTTCCTGATTTAGGAGGTGAATTCTGCATGCAGAGCTCAGGCTGACAGAGATAGATAAAGGAGAAAGTGTTGGCACAACACAAAAAACTGTATAAATGCGTATCATCAGGTTTGTGATGCATCTGATGGTTGTACTTACGTACATAGAACCTTCACAAAGTTTTCCATAGTAAGTTTACAGCTTGGTGTTCATGGTAAGCAGGAGATATTAGATAGTTAACTAGATATAAACAAATGAAGAAAACACGCCCTCACTTTCATATAATTCAGATGACTGTTGCATGAGCCCTGTGTCCCAGAACTGTCGAGTGCCAGCAGTGATTCGTTTTGCATGATAAATGGGAACAAATGACAGATGTCAGAACAAGCTAGGGCACCTTCCATGATTTTCACTGAAATGAGGTCAGCTTAGCAAGTTTGTAGTTTTAGTGAAGAACAGAAAAATGCTTCAGGTCGGTCAGTGTTTAAAAGGGAAAACCAAGCATCCTGGAAGGTTTTTTTTGGAGCGTTGCTCCTTCGGCAGGGAGAACAGCAATGGGAGAAATGGGAAGATTTTTGTTAGTGTGGATGTCAATCTGCTTTCCAGTCTTGAGATCTGATATCTTGAAGGTACATCCTGCTGCACGTACCAATGCGGATATATTCTGGACCCCTTCAGATACTCTGTGTTTAATGGCAGGATGCCTAAGTGAACAAGGTCTAAGGATAAGAGCTGAAAAACACCTAATAGATGATTTTTGCCTTTGATATGTGCAGCCAGTCCCTTGGAAGTCTGTCAGACAGGATACGAGGAGAAGGGAGAGCTGAGAGAGGAGCAGCATTCCTAGCAGAGGAAGGAAAGAAATCCAGTTGAAAAAATATATTATGCCAGTGCCATTTCCAGAGCAGAAAATTGCTGTGATAAGAAAATTATATTTAGCAGTTAGGAATGGGGGAGGTACGAACTTACAGAGAAAGAAGAAAATACCTATTCTGAGAAACAGTATTAAAACCCTGAAAGGCGTAGCCTTCCTTTCTCTTCACTCTGGTTTTGAGTGGATGTTTTCCAATACCATTAATCATTGAAGCTCAGTTTAGTCATTTATATGTAAATATGAATTTTCATACTTAATAAGTCAATTTTTCTCTCCATTACTGTTTGCCAGGGTCCAAAGGAAGCCAGCTCTGTGGCATGTTGGATGTGAACACAGGGACCGTGCTGGACACCCAGCAGAAAAATCTGCTGTGCGTTATTGTAATGGGCATGTGACATTTTAACTTTGCGTTGTATATTTTCCTGTAAATAACATAAAATTTAAGTTCTAAAAAAATCTCTTTATGCAATAAAGACATAAAATTTAAAACAAATTACGAGTAAATATAATATCTGTAGTTTTTATTTAAAACTTGTTTAGCTGTATCAGTAAACATCAAATTAATTTCCCCCAAATCTCTGTGTGTGAAATTACAGGATGACATAAAATAAGACATCTGGGAGACCGGCCAGTGTATGCTTTGCTAAAAGAGCAATTACAGTTGTCATCCTTAAAAGAGATGTAGAAAAATTGTATGGAATAAGTTGTAGAATGCTGCCAGAAAGTTATTTTTAATTGTCTTAACAAAACTTACTAATGAAAAAAAAATTATATGGTTGAATCTACTGTATAGAAATAATCTCAGAAATATTTTTTGCCTTTGTGCTTTCTGTGAGCATGGAAAATCATGTGTGTAATTTAGTTTATTTAATATATGACCTTCAGATCCTAAAGCACGCTTAAAATAATAATGGGTGTGAAAAGTGTTTTTGACTTTTACTTTAGCTTTTATTTTTCTGCAGTTTCTTATCTGGGTTTGTTGGGGTTTTTCTGACATCCTCTTTACGGGCTTAGAAAAGAGGATGTGAGTCTGTTCATAGTATTTTGTAAAAATGTATTAATTAGTATAAAAGTGTGTGGAATACTATTCCTGTTAATTTGTTGACCCAGCCTTCGTAAAAGAGACTTTGAAAAGGACTTTCATGCATGGATTTTTAACAAGTTTTACTCGCAGAACAAGGCAGAGATATTTTAATTGGCATGCCTCACTTTTTCTTTTCAGACAACACCCATTTTCTCCTGTTAAAAACAAACCAATCTAATGCAGTATTTGTGGTTTCTGTCAATACAATTTGCATTATATCTGTATTACTTTTGCATACCTTTTCCTTCTGTTTGTCAAAAGAAGGTAAAAGTGTTATTTCTCCCTGGCTATGCCAATGGAGTTGTCACAACTCTTCAGCGTGCAGGTAAAGTTTGATCCACAAGTGTGCTCTCTGATACCGGTTTTATGCTGATTTTGGGAAGACCATCCTGTAAATGAATAACTTTAGGGTTTGGTATTGGCAAATCAGCAATGCCATGTTATAAATAGTAGTGCATCAAGGTCAGTTGTTACCTCCCTGCTGTTAACACCACTTACCCAATACAGCTATGTAGTCCAGATCTTTTCATGTACAGCCCTTGATTTTATGTGGAAACTAAGGAGGTCTTGAAATTGAGGCATACTGAATGTTTATCTTACTGCACCTTCTCCTTGCAGTCTGCAGTTGCAGTGAATTTAAGAGGTGAGTAGCTTGGGTCTGAAAAGGAGTGTAGTGCAGTTTCCAGAAAAACAAAGCAGGTTTATTCAAAACATGGAGCATCAGTTTAATAAAGCAATAAACAACATGGAAACAAGTTTAGGGCAAAACTCCAAATGTGAACTATCTTGGAAAGACAATAATTGTTTGTACTCATTTATAAGCAATCACTTCTTGAAAACGTGTCAGAAATGTACACTTAGCATTTAATCAAATTTCTGATTTGCACTCATTAGCCTCTCTCTTATAGCTGTATATTTTTTTTACACACAGCTTTCCCGTAGAGGAGACAGGCTTTTGAGTTATTATCACAATCATGATAACACCAGGTTATGCTGTAAAAAACCCTGTTACTGGGTGGCTTCCAGAGAGTGCCAGGGTGCTGCAGGAGCCAACATACGTATCTAACACGTCACTGATACAGCATAACGGGCAGGAGTCCTGTGCTCTGGTCTTGAGGAAAAAGGTATAAAATTGAGTATGTTTCACATAAATATGATCTTAGATTGTGTTCTTGCTCTAGATAGAGTCCCCAAACTGGTCATATTAAACAGTGAAATGTATATATTCTCAATTTGTTAAAATTGATCAAAATCAAATCAAGCTTTCATTGCATCCTTTATTAATGGAAAACCTAAGTGAGATGCTGCATCTTCAAAAGTAAAATAGAAAGACATTTTTAAGTTGCATGTACAATGGACCTCATGCTTTTAATCCAGCTCTTCCAGGCATTGGAGTATGTATGATAAATATGACTGGAAGCAAAGTAGAATTATTAGATTGAGAGTTTTAACCCTGAGCAGAGATCAAAGAAAGGTAATAATATATCCATGATATATATCCATTTATCCATTATATCCTATAATAAATCAATTTTTAGAAGCTCATTTACATTACTGGAATTAGGTTATTAATCAACTCACTATCTAAAGCAGCTAGAAGAATTTGACAAGTTAAAAAAATATCCCATTTCAGTCTTTTTTTTTATATGCTGGAGCATTACTATTCACTGATACTTTGCTTTCACAGATACTTTGCTTCTTGAAACATCGAACTGAATTGTGGGTTATCCAAGTTTGTACCTGCTGGTTCAAACTAAGAGAAGTTACGAGTTCTGCACCCTGTGCTTCAGTGACTCTGCGAGATAAAAGACAATTGGTTGGACTGCTTACTGTTGGCATGCAGAAACGAAACACTCATTCATCTTCAGGTGTAAGAAAAGAGAACAGTTCTCTTTTCCCTTTGACAGCACCATCTCTCCTCCTGTCTTCCTCTAAATGAGATGATAGTGAGCAAAAATCAAGTATGCAATAATGTTACAGTGAACAATACAGAAATCAGTGTAAGGCTTCCTTCGATAAGGCTTCCAGAAGAAAACTTGATTCGACCTTCAACTGCTGGGTAAACTCTCTTCATTCTCTGGAGGTAACGGGAAACCACCTCAGTATCGGGTTCACCTAAAAAACAAACAGAAAAAGATCCAGTGTTCTCTGCAGCAGCCAAGCTCTCAACCAAAATTTAAGAACCTGTCAAAACCTGCAGCTTTAGGTCAAGTTTTAAAGCAAACTGTTCTGTAGGGTTTGTTATTCGGAATTGGAGCCTGTGGTCAAGACAGCGGAGGGGGGTGGAGAGTCGTTTCTTGTGCACAGATAAAAATCTCTGGGGGTTTGTAGCCTGCATTTTTGGTTACTACTCTTCTTTTACTGAAAAAAGTTCTCTTTGCATGGTGTCACTTCTGCCATTTGCATCTTTCTGTTGTAATGGTAACTTCCCATCAGAGTAAGGTAGATTGAGATAGTCTCCCACCTGTTTGGGGTAGAGTGCTATAGGTCTGGTAAAGGATCACTTAAACGTTTCCAAATTTAACTTTACTTTTTTAGGAATAATTTCTAGTCTGTACTCTGCTGTGTACACACAAAATATGATCTGGATTTTTCTGAAGTAGAAGGGCCCCTGAGTCAGTGCAACCACCCCATGTCTTATGAGCCATTTCTTACCGGAGCTCTTACAATCCTCAATTGCAACACCTCCATCTTAATTTATAGTTTTGCTCCTCGGCTAGACAGGACTACTAGAACCTTTCAAGTTGTTCCTTTTCATTATTCCTAATTACTCTTCTTTATATCAATTTATTTCTAAATAAAGAGCTATTCAATGGAAAATACAGCCCCTGCCCCCAGTTTACAAGCTGTACACTGGATTAGATTAAAAACACCAATCCCACGTGTGAGAATCCATTTTAAACTGAAACACCCTGTAGAACAAAAAAATAGTCTTTAACAAAGGTCCAAAAGGAAATTTCTTTTTGGTAAAAACATGCCTTTACCATCCAGAAACAGAACATACAAAATTAAATTTCTTCATGATGTGTGCCTAGAAGACTTTTTTAAAATACAGTACTACATCCTTTTTGTGTTTTCAGAAATAACTTCAATTTCAAAAACTTTTTCAAGTTTCCCTTTGTCCTAAAAGATGTACATGTCACTTGTACGCATGCTGCATTTCCAACAGTTTGCACTCTCAGTGGCAGTTTGAGGTCTAAAGAAAATAGCACCTTTCTTTTGAATGTATTGCTTAGTACCGAGTACAAGTGCAAGGTAGTACACGTAACATGTATTCTCTATAGTGTGCTTTTTCCTTTTTTTCTAGTTTATCATGATCTCAGAACTGTTTTCTAAGCAGTGCTGAACTGAAAAGGCTTAGTTTCTCTTTGAAACTTTTGTGATTTAACCGAAAAAGAATACAGTTACTGGCTACAACCAAAACTAGCAATCCAGAGCAGTCAGATTTAGAAGCAAATTTATTCTACCCAGTAAAAGCAAAAAGTCTGAGACTTGTAGCATAAAAAAGATCTTCTAACTTTTAGGAATTGTTTGTCCACTACCCTGCTGGAGCCCATCCTTACCTTTACTGTATCCCAGATTTTTGTCTTTCAGCATATGATAGCCATCTCCTCCAAATAACATATAGGACGGAAGTGTCACGTTGTATATTGCATCCATCTGGAGTGGGACGTAGGCTGGGACGCGGCAGGCTGTGCAAAGCACTTCTAAGCTCACAACTCGGCTTCCCGGGGCTCTGGAGAGATCATAGACCACGTGGATGCCTACGAAAAGAGACATTTGAATGCTGCTTGGTGCAGTTCCCGTTGAACATGTAGGACTAGAAGCAGCATCCTCCACCATTTTCAATGGAATTAGTTTATGAGAGGTTATCTTGTTCTGTGTGATACCAGTTATTAAGCTGTTTTCTTTGCACAGTGATCAACATTTATCCAAGAAAATTCAGGAGATCAGAGAAATGCTGAAGTACTGTCCCACCTCAGTTACTTATTTGATCATCTGTTCTCATCACTATTCCCCAGAAGGAAATTACTAGTCCTGGGATTAGGATACTGCAAGATAAAAATAGCTTCCCTTATTTTTGCAGTCATATGCTTTCTCATTCCACTGTCTTGTTGGCTGAAATGACTTATTTTAAAACCAGCCAGCCACCCTAACTTAGCAGCTATTATGGATAATAAGTACTATCCTGAAAAAAGCAAGCCAGGCCAGGGCCAAATACTGTGGTTTATACTTGCTGTAAGAGAAGTAACATTTCTAGTTGTGAACCTTCCTCAGTCAAAGCCTGGGGAGAGTCAGGCCCCCAGAACAACATTGCCAAGAATTTGCTGACCAGGAAGCAACTAAAGCTCGTCCAAAGCACAGAGGCTTTTCCAACCCCAGCGCTTTTCCTGCTCTGGATCTCTGTCCTGAATCCTTTCCAGAGCTACCAGTTGTTGGTTTCTTTTAGTTTATCTTTTCTTTCCCCTGTGAGAGGCAGCAAGCAGAAGGGCTGCTGCTGCTTTATCTTAGTGGTACCCAAGAACCTGGTAACTGACTGGTGAACCAGGCACAAGTCATCGGTTGTGTCCTTCAGAGGTGAGGGCTCTAGATCACATGGAGACTAGTGACCTCATCACCAGGCTACATGGCAGGAGAGGCACGGGGGGGGGGAAATCCCTCAGCCCCCCCCTTGAAGGCTAGTTCTTCTGCTATATAAACAATAAAATCCGCACTGCATTACAGAGAGACCAGGAGTAAACGTGACTGTAGCCTAGTACACATCTGGGTAAATATACAGGGAGCTGCAATTCAAGAAACACGTATGTTTTTAATATTAACTGTTCATCCCTAAAATATTTAGAAATTCACTCTGCTAATTCCATAGGCCACTTGGAATGACTCTGAAACTGCCAGCAATCATTAGACAATGGCACAAAATCATTGTGCTAAACTGAAATTTAGCAATAGCTGGCAGAGCCATCCAGTCTGGGGTCTCAGGTAGTCTGCCAGTGAAGAACTGAAAACGAGTTTGTAGCTGTTGCTGTGTTGTAGCTATACTCAATTATATCTTCCTGTAGTTAACTGAAGTGTTAAACTGCTGCCATTATGGGTTACGAAACCAACTGGGAATCCCGTCTCTGCTGAAAAGAACGGCCATGGCCTGTGTGCCACAGCAGCCCAATTAAAACATACGCAGGATAAACTGGATGTACGGCCAACTGGATTTCCATTCTTAAAGGGACTTCCAGGTGTAACACAAACAAGGACAACAGAAGGGACGGCTGGCTTGGAAAACTGAGAAGAGGAAGGGAGAAAACGCACCTCCAACCTGCAGCAGCTCACCGGTTCCTTGTCCGTATCTTTGCACGCTGTGCTCAAAAGCTTCTTTCAGAGTGGAGCCTTTTAGCCTTACCAGATCAAAACGACCTCCAAATGGCAAAACAGACAGCAGATCTTCCACAGTAATGCTACCTGCGGGAATTAGACTTTATTTACACCTTTTTTTTTTTTTTTTTATAAGTTTACAATATTATTTTAGGATCACTTAGACTGTACATTTTTGACAAGAAACATGGCAAATACGATTTGAGAAAATGAGGGGCAGTGGAGGTGAGGATCTCATATATTGTCCCAATCAAAGAACCTGCATCTTTATCATTCAGCAAGTATCAAGACCAATAAATCTGAGTTTGATGTAACTGCAGGTATTGCTATTCAAGTAACTCTGCTAGAAGATCACAAAGCACCAACCTAAGACGAAGAAAAACAGATACTCTTACTAAGGCAATTTTTCCAGTTGCTTAAGACTTACTCATGTAGACCCACAGAAAGATTTAACTAAAATGAAAAAAAAAAACAAAACAAAACTGTTTGTTAGTTTTCATTCATGTGTTATCAGGAGAATAAGAACTGTAAAACCTTGGCATTCAGAAAAGCCAGAACTCACTTATTCTACAGCGGACTACAGAAGCTCCCAGCAACCATACCATATGACCCCCTAGAGTAGGAGGTGAAGAAATATCCACTATCCATCTTTGTTCCAAGACAGCAAGGAAGGGAATGATAAAAAGCACTGTGTACAAACAATACCAGTAGCTTCTATTAATGCCAGCCTGAGTGCAGTTCGGCTCTAATGCTGGGTAACTAAGAGATTTTGAAATCGCTTCCGAACACTGTGCAAATCCTATCAAAACAATCCCAGACCTAACACCGGGTTCTGGCTTGTGTCCTAACTTCATTCTTCCTTCTTGATAAAGTTGTCCTTCAGCTTGTAATTTTACATACCATTATTGCTCTGTTCATCAATGGGTGACCGTATCCCACCTCCATTCAGGATGCACATTGAAACATGGTTCCACGACGTTTTATCTGGACGTTGGACATTCTCATAAAGCTACCAAAGTAAAATGTTTAAACTGATTTTTAATTGTCACTTAGTTTAGGCTCTGGAAATTTACATCCAAAACAATCTGAGACTGAAAAGAGATATAGAAAAGTTTTATATCTTCTTTGACATTACATTCAGCCCCACTGTAAAATACTGCATTATTTAAAAAATCCCACAGCAAAACACAATAAGTATTATGCTTTGTTAATATATTTGCCTTTTTCTGTAATGAATTCTAGAACTCTCTGATTGTGTGTATATGACATGACCAGGCCAGCTGAACAAAGGAAGGATTTTTTTTTTTTATTCCAATGACTGTAGTAAAGACAAATGCTTTGAGCATAATTGGAGAACAGGGAAGCTAAGAGGAACTTAATATACCTGTAAATTAAAAACATGTAGGTGAATGTATAAATTAAGCTAGCTCTTGTATGTTCCAGGGAATTAAGATTTTGCAGCTTCTCTGAGACGGGCTTTTAATATTTGGAATGGTCTCAGCAAACTAGAAAGATGTAGAAGAGCGGAGGAACAGGAAACAGGCATACTAGATCTGACCCAAAAGCCTCCTCTGCGTAGCAACATGTCTCCAACAGTGGCAAAACTCTGACAAAATCCAAGGACAAGATAATATTTGCTTGCAGCATCCTAAGTAGTAAAGAAAACGGAGACCAGGGATTTACTCAGTTGCGCAAGGATGACAACACTACAGTGTTAATCCTCAGAAATGAGTAGAACAGGAAAAAGACTGAGAGAAGAAAAAAGGGTAATGGAAGGTATGGACTGGTTTCCATACAGGAATGACTATGGTTATGGCTCCTCAGTGTCACAAAGAGAGAAATGCAGGAAGGACATCACAGAAGTCTATACAATCAAGAAGGGTATGTGGAGATGGGGCAGGAAATCAGTGTGTTTTCTTGTTTCAAGAATGATAAAAAAAACTAAGAAAGATTCAGAGGAGGTGACAAGGATGGTCAAAGACACAGAAAGGTTTCTGAACGTAGAATGATGATGTAGGGTAGGACTGTCTGACCTGGTAAAGAGACAATGGAAGGAAAATATTTGAGAAACCCTTAAAATCATGAGTGGTGTGAAAAGGGTGGAGAGGTACCAAGTGTTTGAGGATAAACTTCTTTACTTTGAGGGTGCCAGAGCACTGGAACAGGCTGACCAGAGAGGTTGTGGAATCTCTAGAGACATTCAAAACCTGCCTGGACACATTCCTGTGCAATCTGTTCTAGGTGAACCTGCTTTAGCAGGTGGGATGGACTAGATGATCTCCAGAGGTCCCTTCCAACCCCAATCATTCTGTGATTCCATTCCAGTGCAAGGACTGCTCCTTGGCCTCCAGCAGGCGTCCAGTGAGTGGGCAGCAGGCTGCACATGGACAGAAGAGCAAAGGCTCTGCAGGATGTGCGGGTCAGCACTGGAACACACTGCCACCACTGTTGTGAATGTTGAAGGTGGTCAAAGGGAGATGGGGCAAGGTCAGGGAAGTTCCAGCAGGAGCTAGTAAACACCACTTCTGGCTTGGGAAGTCCCTGAGCTGGAAGTCGGTGGTAGATTGGGGCACATTTGAGTACCAGGTCTCCACAAGCTTGTCCAGGTGTAAGCTCTTCCCTCACCATCCTTCCTTGGTCACTCTTGGAGACAAGATGTTGGGATGGACGGTCCTGTCCTCTGTTCCAGATGTGCCGCTTCTCTGCTGCACTCCTATACTCAGTGTTTGCAGCCTCTGATTTGTAGCTGTGTAAATGCTTTGTGGCTTCAGCTTAGCAATCAAAGTTGTTCCTTGATGCCAGATCCATAAGATATTCTTAAATTCATAACTCCTACTTAATCAACGAATGGATTTTTTTTTTCTGTTGGCCAATTTCAGTCTGAACTATACAATCTAATCTACTAATTTGCCCGGAACAGCTATCAGGATTGCCAATCTGTAGTTTCTCAGTTCCCCACAGAAGTACTTTTAAATTGTGGAGCTACCCTCGCAGCTCTCCAGTCCTGAGCATAAAAACAGTTTAAAACAAGAGTTGACACAATGATGTCAGCAACTTCACAGCCACTTCGCATCTGAGTTCCTCTAAGTGCTTTGTAAAACGTCACCTGGGTCTGTCAGCCTTTTTTTGAGGTTTTGAGCTACTGCTGGGAGAAGCAGAACTGAACTCATTGGACTTCTGCTTTGATGCAGTACAACTGTTCAATCAATCTTTCACACTTCCCAACCTCTGGATTTTCCAGGAAAACTCTAAATATGAAAGCCCACAGCACAGGAAGGCCTGTTTTTTACCTTCATACCCCCAAATGCTTGGTACCAGACAGGAAAGCCAGTGTAAAATGGGTAATGCAAAGACCATGAAGGGCAACCCATCTATCTACTGATGGTTGGTGATGATTGTCTAGAGACATCAATTTCACTATAGTAGAATTTAATCTCCCAAGACAAAAAGTATAGCAAGAAAATCTAGAGACTTCTGAAAGATTACAAAGTTACTTTCTTTAAGCTTAAAAACTGCCAAAGCATTTGATAATGTTTTTCAAATAAAAACATAAATGTCTAGCAGGAAGAAAAAAGCAAGGTGCTGCAATTTTGGTAGAACTGTATGCAGAATTCCCAAATCTTAATCTAATACAGAAATTAGCCCATGTACTGAGAATCATTTAAGGATTATGGTGAAAGCATTCATAGGGACTGGATGAACAGCTTCAGGGAAATACCGGGAGTAAAACTGAGGTGTGATTGCCACCTGTGGTGGCGACGTCTTACCACGGCATCACAAAGCAAATTTCCCATGTTACATTCTTGGAAACGGCACGCTTGGCTTGTACCATTCAGGTAAACACTAGTTTTTCCAATCTCTTTAGAATAATTCCCCAGGTTTTTCCTCCATTTTTCCACTTCTTCTTTAACGTGCTTATCTATGAAGTAGTATAAAAGTGTAAAATAAGCATTGCATGTATCTCATATTTGTGACACTTCAGTGAATACAAAGCTTAGGAAGAAAACCCTGCTCTTCATGTTTCTAAAATATTACACTCTCCATAAAGGCTCTTCAAGCAACGCAGCATCTGCACTCACTTTGAACAAAGCCTGGAGCAGGCAGGATGGGATGATCAGTGTACAAGCTATTCCTGTGCCACAGCAAGGTTATCTCCTCTATAATTATTATTATTATTAAAATTATTATTAAAATTATTTTGTCCCATTCTAACCTCTGACTGATGGAGTTTCTAGCACCTGCCTTGATAGGTGAGAGCTTCTATACAAGAATTTTTAATATATGAGTGACCTTGGTCTTTATTTCACATATCTTTTTTCCTAATTATAGTTTCCTCACTGTTAACATAGTGCTAAAATGGATACCAGCTCAAATACCAATGTAAAGGAATAAACTCTTTATAGAAATTAATTCTCTATGCACATCTGCCTGCCAGATGCAAATCTCATTCTTTCAGAAAAAATAAAAGGTATTTGTATATACAGACAGATAATACCTCAAATGTTTTATATCAGCTATTAGTTCTAAGCAGTTTGCCACATAACTGACAGCAACATTCATAAAACAAAAGCACCAATGTATCTGAATTTTTATTTTTAATGACATCAGAGAGAGAATGTGAAGTTCCTTTACATCATCTCATTACATAAATAGGTCACTGAGAATAACACTGTAGATAAGAATATGTATGAACACGTCCTTTTCAAAGGATTTATTTTATAAATACTCTGGTGGAATCTAGAAAGTCTGATAAAAGCTCAGAGCTTCATACAGCAAATGCTGCACAAGAAGCAAAGACTAGAGAACCAGCCCCAGGTAGTTTCAGAGGCAACAAAAAGCAGGTAAGTGAGCTCAGATTTATGAACAGAAAGCAACAGAGAGACTTTCCCCCGCCCAGTTCTTTAAATGTTTCAGAGCTGAAACATTAAACACATGCAGTGTCGCAAACAAGCTGCGGGGTTTGTATATTTGCACGTTGCCAGAGTATTCGTTCTTTTTCCTTATAAACCCTGTTCTGAAGAACCCAGCCCCTGGCGTAACTGTGTAAATTAGTCCTCATAATCTTTAAGATCCTAGCTAAAATAGGCTCTGTTAAATGTTAAGGTAATGTGTCACCTGAGTTACTAGCAAAGAGACTATCAGTGATTTAAAATAGACAAAAAGATACACTGAATTCGTGCCTGTTCAAAGGCCACCGTTCAGAAAGAGAAACGGGGGAAAATGGGCACAACTGTAACACAGCCTGAACCCTACACAGAAGAGAACTGCACGCTCAGGAAGAAAGCTGAATTCTTCTTTGACATTGTACTGTGTATTTAACATAATAACGCTTGAATTGCAGCAGAGTGCTGCAGGCAAATTCAAATGTCTGGTCCACATACCTTCAGGAACGCTGCTGTCGAGCAGAATTGGGTTTCCAACTGCTTCAACTACATTTCCTTTCTTGTCAAATGTAACATTCAAGTAGCCAAGATACTTTCCATAAGCGTAAGCTTGTACAACTGGCACCTTCCTCCCATCATCTGAGTCAACCATGAATGGATACGGGCCAGCTGGCTGTTCGGTAGAGGGTGGGGTGCCTGCACGAAACAAGGATGTATAAAGCACGTCTTCAGCTCATGTGACCTTCAAGGAATTATTAGAATGGCATTTCAAATGTTTCTCAGCCTTAAAAAAAAAAAAAAAAAGGCAAATAGGATATTAAACAGGAACAACAATGAATGTATTGGACGAGAAGCACATATTTGATTGTTCAGTTATGTTATTTCATAGAGACAATGTTGTTTTCAGGACATGAGCTGTAATAACTGCCACAGTGTTTTTTAAGTTGTGACAGCACACTCCTCCATGACATCATGTCACAACAGCAACAAAGGAACTTTTCATTCCAATTATTTCAATCTCAGTAACGCACACAAACCAGCCTCTGGCTGAAAATTTATTGTTAAGCCTTCACACTACATTGTTCTGCATCAGATAGAAAATTGGAATGTTAGTAAAATATACATAAGAATTGCTGATATGAAAAAGTCTGAACTATTTTTATTGATAATACGCAGTCAGAATACCTACAAGCAGATCTGTGCATCTGTGCATACACCCAATTGATTTCGTTTTACTACATCAAACTTAGCCTCCAAAATTTCAGACAGGCCGCAAACCCTCTGCAAAAGCAAACTTCATTAGCATTAGAGTTGCGTGGTCACAGATTTAAAACTCTTATCAACCTGCAAAGTTTGAAGGGTGATTGGATGTAGGACTTGGAAACAGACAGATTAAAGCACAGTATTTACAGAGAAAAAAGATCTCAGCTCAATCAGCAGAGGCTACCACAGGATTTAAAAACAACCCAGGGGAGGGAAGAGGCCAAGAAAACTACACAGCAAAGCTCTTGCCTCAAGGGTACCAGCCTTCTCCTGGTCTCCTTGATGGTATTATCTGAGTATCACTCCACCCTGTTACTCCCATCAGTATTTCTACCCCACTGTCAGCACAGACCAAGGCAGGGTGGCTCTGGAAGGCACCACGTGTGGCAGGTCCTGCTGCAGAGACCCCCGGCGCCTGCTGCTGGCTCCTGTCCCACAGCTGGTGGCATCCCTGGCCCTGGAGTACCAGCGGGGTTGGGGCGGCAGGGAGCAAGCGCAGAGGACGTGGGTCTGGAGGAACGCGGGCTCTTCACTTCCACTGCACACAAAACAACCGGTTTCCTTCCATTTACAGTTGTTTATATAATATGAAATCCTGGGATAAGTAACAGGATAAATGTTCCTTCTTAAACTCCAATGCGATGCATATTTACTTCTAATCCCTCCGCTCCTCCAGGGAGAACGGCTGTAACAAACAACAAGCTGAACCAAATTTACTAGAGAACTGGTTTTTCTACTTTCAGCCTGGCTGATGGAGTTGGTTTCCTGGTGGTGCCTCTTCACTATCTGATATTTATTTTGAGAAGAATTTAAGAAATCCTTCAGCTAAAGAGAACCCTGCAGGATTTATGCACACAAAAATAGCTTTGGGTTTTTTTGAACTGAAAAAGGAATCAGTTTTGATCTCTTGCCCCTGTGTAGCCCTTGAATGAACAGAGCATTGACTTTCTGGTCATTTTAGTTTACATCAGCTGCACATGGCTTGAGTGCTTGGCCACAGCCTTATTCATTTCTTGCTTTCTGAAGAAACACTTCCTGATACTGATACTTTCTTGCAGGATTAACTATCACTACAATATTATTCCATTATAAGATAGAAGTGTTCCTTCTGAAAAGACTTTTCAGTGCATCTTATCCCCAAAGAATTCCTGCACACATCTCACAGTGTTTGATGCTGTTTCATTACAAATGCACAAATTCATACTGGGTACCTGCAGAACCTATTTTCTTACCTTGCTTTAGCCAACACGCTATATTTTCAGAACACCCTCTCTGATGAAAACAAGTAACTAAAATGCTGTAACCTAAAGCTACCATTACTGTTTGGATCAGTTCTACAAACCCAAAGCACACCTGAAGAAGTCAAGACAACATTTGCTACGTAATTTGTGGGTACACTGGAGATCTGCCAATGTCTTAGAGACAGATAGGCTGGACTAGTCCAAGATTAGACCTTTATACTAAGGTATCTCTATGTGGGTGTCTGCATGGGCAACAGGTATGTCTCTCAGCTCTCTGGACAGCCAGAGATCCAGCTGACCAACTGGTACATCTCCTCTTAGACTGAGCCGAAACATTTTCCAAAATGCTGCTGCCAGTTATTGATTACATCTCTTGATTTAAAAGAGAGATTATAGCCTTAATGTACACATAAACGCACAGAGACACTTAATTTTAAGTGTTTTACTCTGCAGTCAAATCACCTCTGCAGATGTGGCTATTTCATGTGAATGTTGGCTGACGGCTTTGACTCGGAAGGGAACGGTTCCCAAATGCACTCATGGTGTTCCTGGACGGATTAGCAAGTGCTTCTCAGCACCTGGAATAAAAATTATAGACTCATACCATATTCAAACATATTTTGACTAAATAAGTGGATACACTTTTTTGGTATATCTCCCTCAGATATTCCTTCTTATTTCTTATTATCACTGGAGAGGTAAGAAAAATAAGAGATTAGTTTTACCAAAGCAGTACAGGCCTTGGAAAAGGGACCAGAATCCACTCCAATCTGAGGTCTCAAACCCAAAGACTGCAGAATCCTGTTGCATGTGCTCTCCCTCACCTTGTGAATCTTGAAAAGCTTCAAATGGGGAGAGATGGAACAGCTTCACCTAGTCTTGTCTGACAGCAGGGTACACAGGAATGACAATAGATGTGAATGTGAACTCCTACGTATCTAGAGAGGAGATGAACTCAGGTATGTCAGCTCCTGGAGCACTTCAGATCACAATTCTACATTGTGAACAGCGGCATGTCTTTGGACCGCACTCAGTAAAGCATTTTGACTACTACAGCTACCACTTTGAAGCACAAACGCTCTACGGGCATTAACCAACAAGCCTGTGCAAAAGAATCCAGATTCCACTGTGTATAGCCATGATGGATGCACACTTTGAATACTGTATTCATCCTTGGTTGTCCCATCTCAAAAATAATTCAAGATGCCACCGGCTGAAGTTATGGATGGGTACCAACTATGAATCTGGCCCAGTACAGGCAACAGTAAACTATATTTGTGAAAGTTCTTTGAGTCTAAAGGGCAACAGTTTCAGCTTTGCTCTAGAAGCAAGACTTTAAGTAAGAAGTAAAATACCTGTATAGAGGAATGTGTTTGAATGTCCTCCAATTACAACATCCACTCCTTTCACTTTTCGGGCAATATTTTTGTCCACAGTGAAACCAGAATGTCCTAGTGCAATTATTTTGTTCACTCCCATAGCAGTAAGTTTATTCACTTGTACTTGCAATGCTTCAATTTCATCTTCAAAGATTACATCATCTCCTTAAAAAAAAAAAAAAAAAAAAGAACAAACATGAATGTATTTACAAATTACCTTAATTACTAGTTTAAAAAAGTAGTTCATATTGGATACTATTTTGTATAATTAAAGGAACTTTGAACATCTGTGGCTCTAAAATGCTCTATGTTGGTTCAAGCCCCTGATCTGATGTTCTCCAGTCTCTCAGAAACACGTGTGTGCTTAGACTAATACAACATTCCTACACTGAGCTGGATGTACTTGCCTATACTAAACAAGTTTAACTCCAAAAAAAAAAGGAGACACCAATTGTGGGACCAAAAATTGAATGACTTCTATTATTTAACTAGAGAAAGGAAACTAAATATGTCGGTAAGTGTTTAAGTATAAACACTTGTATTGTAATATAAAGATTTTTTTCTTTCCCAAGTTATGTTTCATAGAGTCATAGAATCATTTCATTGGAAGACACTCTCAGGATCATCGAGCTGTTTACAGACTTAATTCTGTGGGTTTCATAGAATCATTTCGGTTGGAAGAGACTCTCAGGATCAAGCCCAACCATAACTTAACTCTAGCACTAACCATGTCCCTAAGAACCTCCTCTAACTGCCTTTTAAACACCTCCAGGGATGGTGACTCCACCACTTCCCTGGGCAGCCTGTTCCAATGCCTGACAACCCTTTCCATGAAGAATTTTTTTCCTAATATGCAACCTAAACCTGGTGCAACTTGAGGCCATTTCCTTTGACATCGTCTGCCTTCTCCAAAGTTAAACCTCTTTTTTTTTACTCTACACTCATTTAATTCTTCCCCCCACCCCTGAGGCTTTAAACAGCAGCTTCTTCAAAGTCCTTCACTAAATTCCAAATTACCTTCTTAAACAAATTAACTCACCTAATGTGAACTACTCTCGGTAATACCAACACAGCACACAACTGAACCACCATCCTCAAATGACAACATAAAGAACGGAAAGTCTGGAAAGGAGAAACCTTTTCCGGACCACAATGTTGGGAAACTCAGAGTCTTTCCGCAAGGTTTATGTGCCTTCTGAAATTATTCTAACACGACAGTTACAAGAGCACTAGATAAACATGCACTTTTATCTTGGGCAAAGTGTTCCAGGTTGCATAAAAGGACTTCCTATATTAGAGGTTCATTTCTTTGACAAAGTTCTAAGAATAGAGTTTAAGAACAGAGTCAACAAACTGTAATCCTGAACTTTCTGGTGAAGAAAACCAAGTAACACTTTTACCAGTTCCCCCTCTACCTAATTCCTCTCCTTACTGCAGAGTTTTTTTTGATCAAACCATTTTGAAAGATGCCTTTAAAGTCAAGAGATTTACATTATTTCATAACAAAGGAAGGAGTGAAAGGAATTCACAATCCAGTGCACAATGTCTCAGGAAACGAAGAGGAAGCTGCTACAATGCAAGAGATAAAAGAGGGTTACATAAAGTGGTTCACCACCACACCCACTGAATAGTTCTGTTACTGCCAGAGGGAATCTCTGTACTGCACATTGCACAGTGAATTGGGCAGTGTGTGCCCACACTTTCTTCCTGTGAACCTCTTCTTAGAACCAGCGAGTAATAAGTTGAGGTTGGAAGGGACCTCCGGAGCCCTCTACTCCAAAACCCACTCAAAGAAGGAACTCGCAGCCAGATGAGGATGCTCAGGGTCTTGCCCAAGCAAGCTGAAATTCCACAACCTCTTTGGGTAACCTCTTTCATGGCTTAACCACTCTTACCGTGACAAATTTTTTCCTGACATCCCACCACAATTTCCTGTGGTACTACTTGAGCCCATTGTTTCTTATCCTTTCTCTGTGCCCCCCTGGGAAGAGTTTGTCTCTGTCTTCTCTATAAAACCCCTTAGGACAATGGAAGACTGCACTTGGTTCCCCCTTAGCCTTCCTTCTCTAGGCTGAAGGAAGCCACCAGCTTTGGTCCCCTCTTTGTACATCCTTGTGCTTGACAGAAGCTGGGCCTGATGCACAACTATGGGCAAAAGATGAATTTCGAGAAATGCTCCTTGAGCACAAGCACTTTGCACGCTTATCTCGCTACCCATGGACCATCTACAATGGCCATGCACACCACAGTGTGGACCCAGTTCTGGAAAGAGACCTGAGCTCTCTAAAGGAAGGGTGAGACACTGGTGAGCTGCACTAGCATGCAGTTTCCTTTAGGCCAGTTTCTCCCATGGGATGCAGCCACGTGGCCTGTGATAACCAAGCTCTCTCTCCCCACCAGCACCAGCTCTGTTCCCCTCTACGCCACTGCAGCCTACATGTTTGCCAAGCACAGACTATTATTAATCACCAATTCTACAAAACCAAACAACAAATCTACTTCCATAACCAGGGGAAAAAACAAGACCTAACTGTACTCCTTCTCTTTCAAGGTATTAAACTGATGTGACATCCTATCCTCTTTTTAGATGGGGTTGATTTTTATCTAAAACATCCAAACTGTTCTAGAAATGAACAAGGAAAAAGAACTGGCCGCATGTTAAAAATATTACATGAGCTAGCCAGAATAAAGTGGAATAAATGGAATTTAAAATTCCATTTTATAAAACTGACCAAGCTGATACTTTCAGTAAATATTTTGCTGCCTGTAGGGTTGTAGAGTAAGCAGCTTTGGGTTTCTATTTTGTAAAAAAAGCCAGCTGACAAAATGAGATCCATTATTTCACAGCACCGAGCCTGTACGCAGCATCTCTCAGGACAGATAAAGACATTAAATATCTTGTGGGGTTTACAACGTGACTGCAGAACTGAAATACATGAGCTGGTACCATCAAACACTAGAAAGATGGATTATCAGTGCAAAGCCAATATGTAGACAACTCTATGTGCCAAGTTATGAACAACTCTTGCAGGATGTGGAAAAAGCGGCTGGGCATTCAGCTGAGATAGCTGCATACAGCGACACAGAGGAGAGCTTGAGAAAAACTGCCAACTAGCTGTAATCTATGAGTTGTGCCAAGAGTTCCCTATTCCTATGGTTTCCAAACAGTAACATTAACAGTACCCTCAGCAGAGATGAATTGTTTCTTCACAATGGAAACACTAAAATTTAGGGACTTTACAATCTGTTCAAGTATGCTGATAGCTGGTTTAAGCAGACTGCTAAGTGTACAAGTTGTAATTTCATAATTCTATGGAACTTATGTAACAACAGAAGAAATCATACTCACAAAAGATTTCCACAGGAAGCAGTCAGGTAAGAATTCACGTTTCAGCATTTTCAACCTTCCTATTTGGCTTTGAGAATGCTTTAAGAGTGTACAGCATGCCAAGGCAATTGCTGCTGAGAAAACTGAATCATCTAGAAGTGTGTAGAGATAAGCAAGGGGCTGAATTTAACATTCACAACATATCTTATTCATTGAATTAAGGAATTAGGTTGATAACTATTTTGCCACTGACCCACCTTGGCCATGATTTTCTCAGCCTGAAGGATTGCTGGGTCACGGGTTATACATAGTCACTGAGTTATATTAACATATCCTGAATTCACATTTTCAAAGCTTCCAAACGTCCCTCCACAAGCTGAGAAGGCAAAGCACAAAACTATAAAACTCTGATCACTATAAATGTTGCTCTTAGAATTTGTCCTGCTTGTTGCTCAGTCACACTGTGGGATACACTCATCCCCGGGCTGCTTCAGCTGTGGAGCTGCCAACCCTTCCCTTTTCACAGCTTTTTCTAGTCGTGGTCTCCATCATGTCCCAGCATGCTGAGGCATTCAATATGATGTCTAGATGTTATTGGAAATGCATTTAAATGCTTCAGAGAATCATTCCAATACTATCTGAATTTTCCTCAAGCATATCTATTTTCAAGAAAACTAATTTGATGACCTTACCACACTAACATGGTTGTCTGGAAGAGGAGCGGAGATCTATTTTATTAATCCTTAATGAAGAACAATATTGGTTGTCTGTCCATTTTCAAACTTAGTGTGATGTTAGATGATATCTACCCTCATGTCCTCAAGCACAGGTGAAATTCAGTTATCTACAGAAAATACAGATCAATTTTCTCTTTTGTTGGTGGAAAAAAAAAAGAAAGGACTCCAAAACCACATCACTGTAAGAGAGGAGTGAAGTAGAGAAGTTTATTCTGACCTCAGAATTCCATTTCCTGATAATTTAAAGATGCAGTATAGGAATTAAAAAGCACTGAAGGAACAGTTCTATATTCTAATACTTCCTCAAAGTACTGAATATTCCTTTTCTCAAGAAAGCTATCCACAACTTCTTTATTACTAAGCAATGGAAAGAGAAGTAATAATATTAAGTCCTTTTTCAATATGGAAAAAGTTTTAAAACATTGCTCAGGGCATCCCTGCGACAAAGAACAGGAAAGAAAGTCTGATTTTGTCAGGCGAGGGCTGAGCTTTGAGCAGGCAGTGACTCACATCTCCAACAGCTGATTCAAATGTGTTTCTCATTCCAGTAGCCTATTTTGTTTTACTAAAAAATAAACCCAAATAACAAAACAAAAAAAAAAAACAACAAAAAACCCGGAACCCAAAGAATACCTCAACAAACCAAAACCCCTGAAATGTCGGAAAAAATAGCCAGAAATTGAGAAGTCTTTTTCCTCATCAATTCTAATTTTACTCATGAATGAAGCAATTGTGGTAAAAGCTGAATGGGTGTTCCTTCTGTAGTCTAATTTCTGGAAATATTTTAGAGGCTAAAAACATATTGGGCAATTTCTTCTTCAAAAATACACATGAAGCTCTCCTTCCTTTTCCTAGGGCTTGAGCGTGGAGTCATCCAAGAGCAAAATTTCAACACACAGAAATGTCTTGGTTTGAACACATTTTAGTCATGAGACAAGCTGTATTCATGTTTTAACATTTGTTTGAATGGATAAATAACAATAAAATGTAAAAGACTATAAATAAAAACAAAACCAAAACAAACAACAACAAAACACCACACAACAGTAAAAGCCCAAAGGTACCCACCCGCAGCTCTCCTGCAATCTCACTGACCTTCTTATATTCTTAGATAACTCAGTGATGCTAAATAATTCAGGTCTGTAGGAAAATGGCTTTTAATGTTAACACATCTTGTCCAGTTTAAAAATCAGGCCGTTACAAAGTTGAATAGTACAAGTATATACTGATAAAACAAGAAAATGCTCACTTTTCAGATGAAAACATTCATCTTTGTATTCAAACAAATGGGCAAGTAATAAAGTAGTAACGAAGGATATAAACTTATCTATTAAAGAAAACATACCTGGCTGTGAAAGAAAAGAAGTTTCCTTTGTAGTGTAGCCAACAATTCCTATTGATTCTGAGTCAAAATGTACTATTTTAAAAGGATGAACATATTTCATCATTTCATTCCCCAATGGGGTTTTCCCCTTAATGTTTGCACTCAGGATTGTAAAATTAGCATTTTGAAGAAGAGGATCCAATAATCCACTCACACCTTTGTCAAACTCATGGTTCCCCAAAGCCTGTGAAAAGCAAGAAGAAAATTTAGAACCACACCTCCAATATTTAGTCTGAGTACTCTCAGAAACTATACACAAGGTATGTTTGAGAAAAAGTCTGTGTTCTAGGGAAGAAAACCCTCTCATGTCTAAACAAGCATATTCTTGTTTCTCACAAACACAGGAATGTTATTCTGGTTTAGGTTTTTGTTTTTCACACTCTTATATCAATACGGATGTGAAAGTCAAAACCTAAAACCTATCTAAATAAGTATTTGTAATCATATACCAAATTAAAACCCATTTGTTTTTCATCCTGTAACTGCAAAAGAGGATTAACAGCAATTGCAAAAGAAAATGTATATTTCGTCTACAGAAAATACATTGTTTAAAAAAATACTGAAGAAAATATTAAATGCCAATATTTGTTACCTTTAAATAAAACATGTATTTTAAGAGCTTATGCTTGGACTATAGTTTTTTTTAACATCTTTAATTCACATTTACTAAGAGTCCTTGTGTGCTCTAACATGTGACAAGAAAAGATAATTTTCTAGCCGTGATCAATACCATTACCTAGTAGAACTTCTAATGTTTATCAGCCAGGGAGACACTCCATAGACAATCCACAGCAGGTGCGTGTGCACACATGCAGGTGTGTGCATGACACTGTGAAGCACTAAGAGTATTGCACAAAACAAGCAGGACCACTGATTTATTAGCAAGTTGATTTATTAACAAGATGAGAAATTTTAGTTCTTGTAGGTTGCTTAAGCAGACAATAATGGACTTCCCTTCAAGGACCGTGGAACTTTCTCCTACCTGTTCCTTTTTCATGCTCAGCCTAAGCTGCTACATGCCCATGCCTGCAGGTTCAGCAATAGCCAGCAAAATCTCCACAGATGGCAACTTGACAGAAGCAAAATACATGCAAGAACCTTGTAGCATATTTAGATGTTAGCAAGTGAAAAGCTGTATCTATGGAAACATGGTAATAGCATAACTTGGTAGTTTCCAGGTGTCATCTGGAGCATGAAGGGGTGCTAAAGCCAATGGGCCAACTCTTCCAGACAAAAGCATGTTCATAATTTTTGAAGATTAAGCAGGGAAAGTCACATTCATCATCTAAGAAGCCTTATATACCTCTCTGCTCTACTTAGATAAACAGCCCCTATGTGTTTGTTGCAACTTTTTTTTCCCCAAACAGATATTGACCCTGATCACATTCCAACCCAAGCAGGACTCTGAAGCCACTACAGGCATGGAAGCTTAATATTTCCATCAGCTGATTGGCAGAGTCTTTCTTTTGGAGGAGACAAAGACTCCTGACTCCTCTGATCCCCACAGGCAGGTAAGTCAATGACTGTGGAAATATCAGGATGTCAGCAGTAACTTGCATTGGCAACCACTTGCTGACACTAGTGAGAACTCTAGGCACACCCCGAGGATGGAGCAAATTGTCTGCATGCTGCTGCAGCACTTCTCCAAAAGAACCAAGAACTATCTTTAAGAAAATCCTGACTTGGGAAGACATAATGCACTCCAACTATATTCCATTTCTGACATTATTCTAACTGCAACCTAATTTGCTGTAAAAAATAATAATTAAAAAAAAAATAATAACACTCTAAAAGAAACTCATTCTGATGCTGACTGATGTCCTGAAAAGATGTCCACAAACTGGTAAAGTATCTAGAATGGTAACAAGCTATTTCCTTGTGGCTGATGCGTATGCCTTCTGTTCTTCCTAAATATGCAATTAACCCCCCTAAAAAAAATGTTGCAAATGAAATAAAAATTTGAATTGGATGTAACTGCCATTAGATTGTTGTGAAAAAAAGAACCCAACCAACCACTTATGAAACCTTGTTTCTCTTGGCTTTGCATCTTGTGTTTGGATTATTTCATGTCCATTAGGATACAAGCTTTGATCAAAAGTTTTCCCATGGTGTGGGTGGTTATAAAGTCCCTTGTTCATGAGAAATCACTGGTGGCTAATAATACAGTTTTATTTTTGATGCAGCTTCTCCTTTGGAGAGGAGAATGAGGACTGTTTGGGGTTCCTGTACTCTACCTAAACTACCCTTACACCCAGACCTTCTAGGACCCTGTACCTGTGTAATATCCATTCACCAAACCCAAATGCATTGGCCAACATAAGTGTAAATCACGAGGGAGGGAAAAATAGAAATATTCATGTACACAGCATGTGATCATGTAATCCTCCTTTTCACAAGAAACCAGGCTAAAAATATTTCAAAATTAGGATACAAATTAATAGAAGGCTGCAACTTAAAACTAGAAGACTTCTGTCACTCCTCCAATTACTGCCTTTGCGCAATTTAATTTGGATTTTGATCTTAATTTCACCAAAAAGCAAGGTTAATGCCAAGAAAATTTGGAAAGCGATACGTAGCTAAATAGGAGAAAATAGACTTGAGGTGACAACAAGGCATAAATGAAAAAAAGATAAACCTAAAAAAGGAAATTGGTCTCATTTGTGGCACAAACCTCTAACACTGCCAGGTTGCCCTAAAACCTCCTATGGCTCCTGCCCCCATCCTGTGACAACTTCTATGACTCATGTTCTCTCCTTCATCCTGTGTGTAATCCTACTCCTGTACCTCACTTCTAACCATTTCAGTAATCCCCACCCCTTCTGTTAGGGATGTGACTTCCCAAATCTTGCTTAAAGAAACATTAACTCACTCATCTGCTGTGTGGCTCTTACCTTACTCCCTGTGCCACTACCCTACATCACCATCCTCACCGCATGGTCCTCACGGTCCATGGACAGAAGAATCAAAATGGATGCTGCAGTGCTGCTCAACACTTGGCAACTCTGTCCTCAGCCTCTTTGGCAGCAAAGAAAGGTGCTGAAGTCTCTGTACCTTCTCAGTCTATCCTGTCCCCTTCTATCCACTGACAATATTTACATTATAATATGCAGCACCTCCACAGAAAGCAGGTGGTTGACTATTTCACTTAAGGCATCAGCATCCAGTACAAGCCTCTGGTTATCCACAGTGTGGTGTGGAATTATTTTTTAATCTTACTCTGATGAAAAAGCTCATGGGATCTCCTGAACAGTCAGCAGATGTGTGTTTCTAAAACTGAGCACTAGTTCAACATTGCTGATTTTGCCTGAAAGAATTTCTTCTCATGATATGATCAGGAACTGTACAAGCTCCCAGCCTGCCCGTGAACCAGTCAAACCAGCAAACGCTAGGCTGACAAAAGACAGCCAGCAGCAAGCTTTGGGAAGAAAGGTAGGAAAAAACACCTTGAGCTATTTCTGAACTGCAGAACTCCAAAGTGCTCTCAGTGAAGATGAGTCCTGAATGCACACACCCCTCCCTGTCACCACCAGGAAGAAAAAGCCTATTAATGTTAGTTTTATGATTAAGAAATCATTTGTTAGGCCATGTGAACAGGGAGCAGCATCCTTCACAGACCTGTCTGTCTGGTATGAAGTCTGTTTAGCCTAGGAAAGTGAACTGGACCATCTCCTTCCCTTCTGTAGCTGTTCTGAGGCAGAGGGAAGAAATGGGTGAAGCCATTTTTACCTGGGGAAATGCAGTCCTTTCAGAGAAAGCAAAAGAGATGAAGACAGAGGATGTGATACACAGGGAAGATCTTCTCCTCAAACTGTCAATTGGGATGAAATAAACACAGAGTCACTCTGAAAGAGCAGTTGCTCTCAAACATAACTTTAATCTCTCCCCTCCTTTCTGGGCTTCTATGCAATCAAAATAAGCCTAGATAATTCTTTGTATATTAATAGGCTACCGCACCAAGACAAAATATTTAAATGTGACATCCCCAAATATCAGTCTCAAATTCTTCTACCTTCCTCTCATCACTCAGACAAACAAAAGAGAGAGAGTACAGGTGTGGAACTGGCACCATCTCAGAGAGCTCCCTCAAGATGTGCTGCTACAATCCCTGGGTCACTTGCACACAGCCTCTTACATCCCCTAACGATCGCAGGTCTCGTGGGACTAGACATGTGCCAACATGTGCCAGCTGTCCCTTCCTAAAGGACCGAAGCCAGCTAGGTGAGCTGCAAGCCTTAGCCACGTTTGACTCCTCTGTCGCAGGACAGGCTCCTTGCCCAGCTTTTGCTGGGCTCACTTGCTCACAGAGGTTCACGCATCCGCTGACCCCTCTCCAACAAAGCCCTTCCAGCTCCCCACCCAGCCCAAGCCCCTGGCTCCCCCAAGGGGAGCTCTTTCACACATCAGTGTCTTCTCTGACGTGTATCCTTGGTACCAGCTCCCGGCTTCGGGGTACCTGTGGGGCTTTAAGCCCACAACCTCATTTGGACGGGTGCCTGTCACCAAGCACTTGCTTGCCTTCTGCTTGCTTACCTTCCAGCTGCCTTTCACCACAGTTTTAGAATCATAGAATAATTTGGGTTGGAAGGGACCTTCAAAGCTCATCTAGCCCAACCCCCCTGAACTGAGCAGGGACATTTTCAACTAGATCAGGTTGCTCAGAGCCCCGTTCAGCCTGGCCTTGAATGTCTCCAGGGATGGGGCATCTACCACCTCTTTGGGCAACCTGTGCCAGTGTTTCACCACCCTCATTGTAAATCTGCAACCTTCTCTGATGCAACACTACGCATTCAAGGAGGCGGCTATGCAAAAAACGGCAGGAGAGGAGGAAAGGAAGGAACAGACTCAGCACGCAAGGGTGGGGGAGCCCCCTCAGCGCGCCGCTCGCCACCCCCCCCGGCCCACTTTACCATGGCATCGTAGCGCAGCAGGTTCATGAAGTGCACCGCCTCCTGGCCCTTGAAACGGGAGAACCACACCGTGCCCTGGTACTGGTCCCCGGCGTCCAGCAGCAGCACATTGCGGTGCGCGGCCCGTTCCGCCGCCACCCGCGCCGCCCGCCGCGCCACGCCGCCGAAGCAGCCCGCCGTCCCCTCCGCGCCCGCGCAGCTCCGCGTCCCCGCGCCTTGCGCCTCCACTCGCCCATGCACGTCGTTGGTGTGCAGCAGGGTGAGCCGCAGCCCCGCCGCCGCGCACAGCCCCGCCGCCGCGCACAGCCACAGCACGCCCGCCCGCACTGCCATAGCGCGGAGGCTCCGCACTGCTCCGCGGGACCGCTCGGAAGCGCGACCAGGAGAGTAGGTGGCAGCGGGGGAAGAGGAACGGGGAGCGGCGGGGCGGGGAGCGGGGGAGCCGCCGGGAAACCCGCGCAAGCTGCGCGCCGCCCCACGGAGCCTCTGAGCTGGACTGCGCGTTCGCGCTGCAGCTGCGCGGGATGAGCGGCTGTGACCCGCCCGCGGCAAAGGCAGCAGGTGCTCCGCGCTTGCTGGGCGTGTGCAAGGGCTTGGGGCGGCCGCCCGGGGCTGTTGGGCGGCTGACACCGCTGGGGACCGGTCCTCAGGGCTTTTCGAGCCCCGGGCACTGTCCCGCGCCAGCGGACACCCCAGCCCCAGCTGTCCCGTCCTCCCCACCGGTGTCCTTCAGCACAGCACAGCACAGCACAGCTGCTGCCGGGTTGGAGATGGTCTTTAAACCTGCTGGTGGAGGTCAATCGAGATGGAAATTCAACCAGTAGTGAAAGGACAAACTCCAATGCTTGCAGGAAGCCTTGGTGAATGTTTAGTACACTGAAAGGAGTTTCCGAACCTTCAGATGAAAATGTTTGGTTTAAGGGTTCCACTCAACCTTTCTTCTTCTCTTTCTCCAATTATGTTTAAAATAGAGTGCTATTTCAGCCCTTACGCTACTTTAAGAGTTGATTTAATTATAGCTGTGGTGGTTTTAGTGTAGATTCACGAATTGCTTTCAAGACTTTCCTTCTGTGGTTAAATGCTAAGCTTTCATTTGCGGTTTGGCGTATGCATGCTGAGGGGAAAACCTGCCAACGCCTTAAATAAACAACTCTTTAGGGGTACTGGTGGGGATATCACCGCTTTGGGAAATCAAAGTGACTGGTGGCCTCAGCTGCTCCTTTAAGTCATGCATTCACAGTGTGGGTCCACAGCTTCTACCACTATTAAATGACAAAATTATCTGGAGTGAGAAATTTTTGAAAATTAGCTTTTGAAGGGCTGTAACTTCTGTATACTTTCAACTTTTGGACAATCGTGCATTGTAAGCAATGACTGGTCAATTTTATTCTTAAAAACAGAAGCTTCTCCACACTGTGGAGAAGTGATGGTTTCCTACAGCATTACAGACGCTGCACAAGTTGCTGTCTCCTTGCCACTGGATGATGTCATGCCCCAGTTTCCTGGGTACCCAAAGTCCGCAAGATGGAATCTGAACTCATTTGGTCTGTTTGTTTCCTTAGATGGCTAGAAAGTGAATAAACCTGTATTTTCTTCCGTGACGGCTATGCTCCACTGTCCCTGTGTTCCCATATGTGACTTGCATTAAAACAGCTGTGTGGTATCTTCTCATTCACTTGAATGACTGTGCTGCGCACTGCCTAACCCCTCACAGCAGAATCCCTAATGGCATGAACTGTGCTAGCAAAAACTGGAATTGTGCTTCCTCTCCTCTTTTTCGCATCCCCTTTGGCTACGCTTCCCCCTTCCACTGGCCTGTGCGGGCAGCCTGGCTGGAATTCAGTTCAAAGCCAAGACATGCTTAGGTGTCCACAAGTAGGTGCTTACGTGTGCTGTAGTTTGCTTAAGCTTTCATTGTGGCTGATGGAAGTTTTGCCTGGACAGTCACTGGCACTTAGAGGGGTATACGGTCACACTAAATTAGGCATGCTGCATCACCTAAACAAAAGTGCTGGTGTTGTTTGGTAGTCTCCAGGTCTCCATCCAGAAAAGAATATCTCGTGTAGGACTTGCATTGTACCTGCCAGCCTCATGTGGCTCTCTTGGATGACTCTTTGTGCAACTGAGTGTCATGTGCCATGGCTGGTCTGCTGGATTGCTCTTCAAGTTGCATTCCTTGCACTGACTAGATCTCCAGTGACTTCCTAAGCATTTAAACAGGTCACTGGAGGTAGAAAGTAAACACTAGTCCTGAGTTCAGTCGTACCCCCTTCGTGCTGATCCAGTGGTGCTGCTCTGAACCTGCTGGACAAACAGCAAGGCCAGCATTACCGAATGGCCCAAATCTAGTAGGAAGTCAGCTGTGTCAGAAACAAAGACAACTCTGACCAGTTGCACTGCTTCTGGATGGCCAGACTTGCACACGTGTGTGCACCAAACACCATTTATCTTGTTGGCATCTAGCTGGCCTTGTCTTCTTTCCTACTAAATCACTGTCCTCAGCCATACCATTTCTAAGCAGATGCTGGTTCTGCCCATCACAGCTCTGTACAAACACAGAGACACACCAAATACTCAAAGGAAGCAGAATGCACTTGCATACACAGTATTGTCTTTGGCTTGTATGGCACAGCTCTACCCCAACTCCACAGAGCTCTTCATGACTGGAACAAGCATGCTTTAGTCTGGCCTGGGAGAGTGGAGCAGAAACAGCCTGAGCTGTCCTGAAAAGACACTGCACCTCATGTATGTGAGGGGTGGACAACGGGCTACTTGGCTGGGGGGGCACCCTGCCTCTTGTGCCATTCATGATGTCTCCTGTATCAGGCTTCCCACTGTGATTCTACGAAGATCTCGTCTCATGCAACATTCATTTACGAGGTGATCAGACACATAAATAGGCACCCTGTTGCTGTGGGAAGGGCTCTTTGACAACAGAGCGTTTATCCTGGGAAGCAGCTTCCTAGATATTAATTAAGGCAAGAAGAGGCTGAATATGTGGGACAGGCCTTGTGCTAAAAAGGCTCACTCCAGGACCATGCCCAGATGCCCAAGCATGGATACCTGCGCCAAGGGATGTGCTACTAAAACAGGATGTCCACTAGATATCCTATCCACTTGCTCCTATTGCAGCCTCTCCAGCCTGCCACTCATGCTTTAAGGAAATCCATAACATTGTGAAACTGCACAGAAATACATCTGAGGCTGCTCGAATTGAATCTAGAGAAGGTAAGAGAGCATCAGAAAGTGTGCATCAAACGGGTGTATGAGAGAGCGCTAGAGAGAGGAAAAAAGTTCTTCATGCGTACTGTTGACTTTTTCCTTTCTTCCCTCCCACTAGTCTGAAAGAAGCAATTAAATGATGCTCCACAGTGTCAGTGGCACATCCCGTGACTGGTCTTTGTATTCAGCATTGGCATATATTTCAGGAAAGCTCTTCCAGAGCTTCTTTAATAATTTCCAAAGTTCTCACACAGGACTGGTTCTGATATGGGCTAAAGTGTTGCAAATCTTTGTTGGGCAAGGGTGAATTCCACAGCCAGCCAGCAGTACCCTGAGAGAGCATGGGTATTACTTCTTCGTTGTGGTTTCCCTCTAGGAAGTGGGTTGCTCTGTATGGTTCCTCTAGGTCACTCAGCAGAGCTGTATGGGCAATGAGCTTTTGGTCTTACTCTGCAAGCCAGCATGGAACAAATTATAAAGAACATGTTTTGACTTTTGGGGTTAAATGTTACTGGAAGTAATTTCTGGAGCTTCTGCAGAGGCATTCCAGTAATAGGCTTCTTTTGTCACCGTATTTCTTCCTGGCATCTCCATTGCAGGGCCCAGCAGCTCAGATCAGGCATTGCAACATGCTTGGTTTCAAAATATTCTGGAATGGTCCACTCAGCTGCACTAGGGAGCTTGGGATACTGAGGCCAAGGGAGCCCTCTCTTCAGGGACTGGCTTTGAGATGACTAAGAGTTGTCACAGACCCTGGCAGCCAGCTGGGTAAACGTCCCATGTGGGTGGAATTTCTCATGCTCTACCACAAGCATTCCAGGGTGGTCTGGCTCAGCAATCAACTGAGCTGCTAGGAATGGTGATTCCTGGCATTTCTTTGCTTGGAGGTGTTACAGGAATAACCAGACTTCCCTCTTTGGCCTTTATATAGAAAGGGACTTTCTTTTTAGCTGTATTATTGAGAGAGTCTAAACTGAGGTCAGCCATGAGTGAGAACCCAAAACCAATAAGCTGTCTAAGTGGACTTCAGAAGATTGTCAGTGTCATAAACAATGTCACTAGCTTCTCCTACAGCTCATCACCGCCATGTATGGCTTCATTATGCCCCACCTTACACACTCACTGAGACATGCTGTCATTGCTTTTCCAGGGCTGAACAAGACCCACTTCCTCCTTGTTTCACCCCCACCATGGTGGCATTGGGCTCCTAGGTTTGCAGAATGATCCCCCAGGCTGTTCCTTCCCTCCGTAAATCCTTTGGACATCATTCTCATTTCTATCCTGGTGGAGTGCGGATCCTCATCCCTTCTCTCTCCTTCCTGTGTCTTACAAGTATGAATTTTCATTGTTATGCTTAGTCCAAACAGACTCAGTTCCTTTTGAGGCAACTCTACTTTTTTTCTTTTGTTGATATCACTAATTGTTGTTGGAGTTGCGGCAGTAACTGAAGTAACATCTACTGCTTTATCTCTGGTATAGTGACTTTAATAACATCAGAAGGTGAAGTACTTTCATTTTATAGAGGATAATTCACTAACTACTCTGTGTATGTGACTGAGGGGACAGGGAAAAGAAGTGGCTGTCTACTAGGTTTTTTTTGAGGGAGCTGTACATAGGTTTCTCAAGCAGTATGGATAGTCAGAAATGTGCAAAAACCCTCTCTAGAAAAAAAGACTCTTTCTTTCCCACAGTACAGCTGGACTGGGAAGGGGTCAGTGACTAATACCATCCCTTCCAGCTGGTAAGGAACAGTCATTACTTCTTCCCTTAGAATGGAACAGCAACCATGTGTGGTTGGTTGAACCCTGTGCTGCTGCTGACAGCAGATTTGACTTCCTCAGTCTCTGTTCCCACTCCCATGGCACCTGCACACCATGGTTCACAGTAGACAAAGCACATTTCACCAGTATTGCTTATATTCATCCACGTATCTTTGGCATATAGTGCTTCATTTCTACTTGACTAGAAACCTTTATGATACTGGTAGTATAAATATTGCCCCTTCTTCAGAAGTGCTTAGATTCCAACCCTAGAAGTGTCTCGGATGTTAGGTGTTATTGACACAGGACAGAAAAAAGAGCCCTTAGGCCACAGTTTACAGTCCAGAGTTCACGGTCCAGATTAAGAGTTCATGGAGCAGGCTGTTAAACAAATAATTGGGAAGGTAAAAGTATCAAATGGAAAAAAGTGTCTGGGAAAGATAATGTAGCAATCTAAAATAAAACAAGTTTTGAGATCAAAGTTGGGTTTTACTTATGCATTTGTTGTTTGGTCAGAAAATGCAGGTTGGAAATCAAATCTACAGAGTAGCTGGGTCTCTTCTTGCCCGTTTAATTGGTTAGTTGTATATTTTGTGCTTACCATTAATCAAGTTGGCACTGTCACTAACATTTTGAAATATCATAGTATTTTTTAAGCTATGATGCAAAATATCTAGTTCTTAAAAACATTTCCCATGAGAAAACAGCTAATAAGTACTCAATGCAGAGAGACAGGCATCCTACACCTCATGGACACCTAATTTAGAATTAAATTTCTACTGATTGGAGCAAGTCTAGATGACTGAAGTCAGGTCAGACAAATCCCATGTGCATACAGGATGTGAGCATACCTTTCAACATATATATGCAATCTTATATACAAATAACATGCATTATAGTGGTATAAAATTAGATGAAGATGTAAAATAATCTTAAAAGACAGGAAATCTCACAACCAACATTGGCCATACAATCTTAATTTGACTTCACTGTGCATATGTATTATGATCAGGTTTTAATTATATGATCATAAAACATGCTTTTCAAGTGGACTTCTGATTCGTGTCCTGTGCAGGATGTACTGTAGAACCCCCCTACTGCTGTACTTCAGTGTTACCAGAACGTTACTTAATTTCTAGCCCACTCCTCTGGGGTAACATAGTAATTTCATCACCATTTTACAAATCAGGGATTTATGATGCATAGAAATTAAGATCTGAGGTGTCACCTTCCCCAGCCTCAGTCTCCTAAGACATGGCTTTTCAGAATGCTCAGGTGGGTGTAGTCCTTTTCTCACACACGGTACTACTTCAGTTGTAGCCTTTGGTGGTCCTACACACTGCAGACCACTGATCCTCAATTCAGGCACCCAGACAACATGATCACCACTTAGAAAACAAAAATGAGTAGTGATTAGCAAAAGTTTCACCAAGTGAATACCCAAATAAGGTGAACCTATGAAGGTGCAGAGGTGCCGAAGTGAAGTGCTGTTCTTTAGGGTTTCTCCAGTGACTCTAACCATGACATCATCCTTCTTCTATAAACCCCTGTCTCATGTCTTATGTCATTTGTATTTCTGCAACAAATTAGTTAAGAAGGGATAGAAAGCACCCTCCTTCACTGTACAAGCCTGATCACCCCTAGAACAAGCTTTTTCCATATAGAGAATGAATTGGGATTCTAGTGGAGAAACAGAAAGTAGCCGTGTACTTCAAGACCCCATCATAATGCCTTTTCACAGGGGACTGGGTAGAAACAGTTTTAATGCTGGCAGTGCATGATTCTTCTAGACTTGACTCTGTGACCTTAACAAGGTTTTTAAATATAATTTTGTCTGCAATGTCCTAGGGTTTTTTAAAAAAGCAAATGAGAACAGAAACAAAACCAGAAGTTCTATCATGTGGCAGCATATTATTATCTCCATGGTACCGCAGCTGGTTTGGAACCTCTAAATCCAGAGCACGGACTTCTTCCTGCTGACTCCTGCCAAAATAACAGACAGCAATAGCATGTTTTCATCCTTTGTGGTGCAATATTAAACTAGGTCAGACATGGGGTTTCACAAGGACTTGCAGGAAGCAGAATAGTGTCACACGCACCCCAAGGCCTCTGTAGAGAGATGGGCTTTGCTGGTTAACAGACCACCCTTTCTGCTTTTTCCTTCCCTCTTTGCTCCCTGCTGTCTCCTCTCTTCCAGCATGGTGTGTTTAGGTTTGGTTGTTTTGTTTTGTTTGTTTTTTCTCTCTCTCTCTCTGGCTCCAGGTACTAATCCCATTCTCTCTGCCTGAACTACCTCTCATTTCATTCTCTGCTCGGTCAGTCCTGTGAGTTCATGTGATTTCAATGTCCTGCCCTACCACCAGGCTACCAGTCTACTCATTATTTCTTCAGCTAACTCTCCACTCCTCCCCACACGTTTGGTCTGAATCTTCCTGGCTTCCTCTTCCAATTCCAGTCACAGATTCTTTCTCCCACTTTCCAACTCCAAAACACTTATGTTGAAAAATAAAGCAAATCACTTAAGAGCATTGAAGTATTATTCAAAATCCATAAATGGAAGGGAATAATTATCTTTTTCTGGGATATTTGCTTATTTGCAGCTGACACCTGTTATTTAATCAGAAGGCAAACCGTTCACAGCCATGGTGCTCATTCACTGTTCGTCCAGGGTGATGCTGCACTCTGCTGGATGTGTCTGGTCCCATCACTTTGATTCTTTAGTCTCCCCTAGTTTCCTGCAGTTAGTTGTATTCAGCACTTTTTAGTACAAGTACAGTTCTAGCACAAGTAATTTCTACTTTGAAGAATTGTGTTTGTTTGTTTGTTTGTTTAATGAAAGTGACTGACATACCTCTTTCTGACTTGGCTTCCATTATACTCAAATCCTATAGATATAAGGAAATCAAAGGAAGAAAAAAAGATGAAGGAGTGGAAATACATCCGACCATCCAGGTGTTTCCTTTGTGTTTTCCAGACCTCAGTTCTGCAAGTGTCATCTTCTGTGAGAGAGGTCTCCATAGTCCATGCCCCTTTGACCAAACATCCCAACTATGATAAGCTCCAGGCATCTTTCTGTAGCTCCTCTTCCTTAGAAGCACTAAGGAAAAGTCTGCATGAAATTTACAAACAATCAAGGACCTAACTGGTCTAATTAAAACAGAATGTACTAAGAATGTATAGGAAAACTGCAGTGGATCGAAAGGACTTGTCTGAGTAACTAACTCAGTTTATTCAGCAAGTATCAGGCCAGGGAGCTACATCTTGGATTCATTACAAAGGAAGCAATATCTTACTTGTCCTCCGCTCCTATCCTCAGGCAACTGTCAGCAAGACAATCTCTTCCTTCCTCTCTTTTCTGATCCTCTTGACTACAGCATCTCAGAGACACAGCCTCTAGTGTCCGGCGCTTCTCGTCCCTACTGTTCCCACAAACACCGTTCCTTTATAGCCTGTGACCACTTTTGATGTTCAAGTTGTGACAGATTTCATTACCTTATAACATGTGCTGATCGCAGTTATATTTCAACAATGAAATGTCTGCACCATCTGGGATAAGATTTTCTCTTCTCCCTACAGTGGTTAACACCTTCTAACATGACCCTCATCCCTGCCCCCTCCAGCTAACTCTGGAGTTATATTTCCCAATTTCCTTTCTCAGAACTTGGCATTTCAAAAGCCTCTTTGATCTTGCCATCACCTCGGCATGCCTGAAGGGTAAAGATGTGTAGACCATGGTTTACATGTCAGCCTCCCCTCATTCAAGGTGTTGGACTGGCTAGGTCGATTTGTTCATAAAGCAACAAGACTGGTATTATTCATACCGTTTTATTATTGATACTTCTCCTCCATAGCACTGGTGAATTATTGACAAATTAAAGTCCATCCATCCCAGCGGCTAGAGACTTCACTACCTTTTGGTTTGTGGAGTTCTGTTTCTGGATTGTGTTTAATTCTTTATTTTTCATATTTAATGCACTTGATTCCTGCTTGATTGGAATTATCAGCAAAGCAAAAGAAGATTCCATCAGTGGAATAACAAACAAACAAAAGTACAATACAGCACTTCTGCCTCCTTATTTATGGCAGAGAAAGTGATGTAGGATCTTCAAAGCCTCACCTATGAAGAGCAAGTCCAATCAAACGTTGGTTTAAAAAATTAAACAATGTGTTCACACAGGAACGGTGTCATATTATGTGGCTGGCAATACCCAGGTCCCCTAGAAATGTAAATGGCATTAATTTTGCTCCTCCAGTGCTATGCAGCAACAAAAGGCAGTATTTTATTCTATACAAGCTCAGGACAATTTCAAGCTATAAGGATTTCACTACAGGACAACCCGAAAGTTCTGTAACTCTCTTTCTCTGGCTTCAGCTCTGGTACTTTCTTTCTGATAAGCACTTCCCGATCCCACAGGCCATGCACACAGGAAGGACCCAGTAGGCCTTTTTGCCATATTATTTTGCACACTCATAAACCAGCTGCTGTTTCTGAGCTATTCCCCACAGTTTAGCATGACTGCCAGCAGTCTCCTCTTAGAAAATTACAAGTACTTCCCCTTAGCTCATCCCTTTTATCATCCCTCTCACATTTAGGAAACTGTTTTTATTAAGCAGCTATGTGCCTATTCTGCCCATTAAGATGCTACCGCTATAGCTAAACAGTTACAGTAGGTACTGCGCATCGATAAGTGTAGATACCAAAACCACTGGGATTTCAGAAGAGAACTGGGATCTCTTGGTATTTCTGATGCCAAACAGTGTTGGTCACAGTATTACTAATGCTACTACTACTGCTACTATTAGCTTGACCATCACCACCACCACTATTACTACTACTTCCACTAGACAATGCTGACTTTTGGAACAAACTGTCATGCTAAAAGGATCAGTTTCCATTAATATTGACTGAAAAGTGTGTTTAAAAGATGATAAGAGTTACCAGCATAACCTGTTTCACATTTTAAATGGAAACCTGTTTGGTTTTTTTTGTTGTTTTAATTTAGAAGTGCACATTCATTTGAAAGTTTAGCTAATTTATGCTGAAATGGATGGAAAAGTGTTAAGGTCAAAATAAAAACATCCTTTAAGTTTTTCAGTGGGCTTGATTTATTTTCCGTTCAGGTTATTGGTTCACAAAAATGTCTAGGGTGTTGCCTTTTTGAGTGATTCAAAGCAGGACTTAATCTGTGCTATAAACCTTTCCTGCACAGTTACGCCACCACTCGCCAGGGGTGGGTAGGTACAAATTACCGACCAGGCCCACAGATGACTGTGGGCCTCTGGGTGACAACAACCCTGCTTGGGATGAACACAAGAGAGTACAAAATAAACATGGAGAAGCATTTGGGCCATGAGGCAGGATCTGGACTCAAACAAACTTGGATCGAGTCTCCGGGGGTGCCAAGGACACAGACAAGCCCCGCGGCTTGGCACAGCACCTCAGCTGCTTCAAAACGGTGGTTTCAGTGGCAGTTCCCGCCCTGGCTGTTTTCACGCTTTTTCTGGCGGTTCTGTGGGCAGGGAGCACGCCAGGCGACGGCGGGCACCCCGGCTCCAGCGCCTTTGCGCTCGCAGGCACACTTGGCGTCAGAAGCTGCGCAGGCTCCTTGCAAGCGCCGGCCCTGCGTCCGCTGCCCTCCGCACCCACGCAATTCCCCGGCGCAGCTCGCCCCGCCACCCGCGGCACACCTGCGTCCCGCCCGCTGCCTCCCCGCCGCGTCCCGCAGCGATCGCGGCCGTGGGCCCCTCGCGGGGCGGATGGCTGCGGGGAGCAGCCGACTCGCCCTCCCCGGGTCTGAGCCTCCAAGCCCCGGCTGGCACCGGCGAGGCGAAGCGCCGTGCGGCTGGGAAAGACGGTGGCTCTGCGGGACGCGGCGGGCGGCGGCGGAGGGAGAGCCTGCCCCTCGGGGCGCTTTCCCCCCAGCCTCCATAAGAGGGGGCTCCGGCTCTTCTCGTGGCTCCATCTTCCCGCCGCTGCCTCCTTTCTGCAGTCCGGGGTGACCGGGCGTCCGCGGCGGAGGCTGAAAGCTTGGAACGGGATGTCAGGCGGGAAACGTTAGCGTGAAACTTCATTAGGCGGCACTTGGTTAATTGGGGGACGTGAGCAGCGGAGAGGAAGCAGCAGTAGGTTTCCCCTCGCAGAGGGGGAACTGCTGCTCCCCACTTGCGGGGCTGGTGCCGGGACAGGAGAGGCCGCTCGACAGAGCTGGAGCCGGGGCGGACAGTGGCGGGAGCCCCTCGTCCGCCTCGGCTCCCGCATGGCCCCAGCTGGGCCCCCGCCTCCTCCCGGCCTCACCCCGCAGCTCTCCGTCGGCACCCCGGGGTGGAGGAACCCTCAGGGACGAGAAGATCTAGTAGTTTTTCCTTCAGAAAGAGGGAAAACCAGCTTTAGGAACCTCCGTCTGCAAGGGAGCCGCTGTGAGGAGCCCCTCTGCCGCACGGCTGCGGGCTGGGGAGGGAGAGCCCGCAGGGGTCCCGGTGAGCTCCGGGCAGCATGTCCGCTCCTCGGGGAAGGGCTCGCCAGGCTGCTGGGCCTCACACAGGAGGGTCAGGGGTCTCTTGAAACGGGTGTTGCTGAGGAGATGCCTCATACTCCGGGTCAGCGTCGGGCTGATCCCAGTCTGTAATCACAGGTGGAAAAGGGACACTCCAGTCATCATTCCCAAGTATCGCTGTATTTCAAAACAATTAGGGTTCTGCAGCAGATGTAAAATCAGAGTAGAAGCTGGCACAGAAAAGGCTTACTGCTGGTCTTTTTCATCCAAAGCTGTTATCTTCTGCTTTCGTCATCAGAGAGAAAATCTAAAAATGACATTTGGTTTAAATTACAAAAATAACAACAGGATAAAGTAGCCATGAGAGCAGAGCTTGTGTGTCCCTCTTTGCTAGCAGAGTGCAACAGACCTGGGAACAAAATGGCTGCTGCCTTTGCACATCATCAGTGGCGATGGAAAAGCAGGGAATATGCACACAGCTCTGCTCCCCAGCTACATCTCTTGATGCCATCCATCCTCCATTGCAAGTCTAAGGAACTGATTTTTGCACTGAAACTTGTTTGCATTTGTAATTTATTAAACAATGTGCAATTCTTAGTATTTTGCCTGACTAAGGGTCTTCAGGTGGTCAGACTAGTATTAACCATAAAATGCGGTTTATGAATATCAGAAGGGTTTGGATATTGCAAATTTGCATTTATTTCCCCAATGTATAATAAAATGTGCAGTTGGTACCAGTCTGGAGGGATTTTGTCTCACCAAAGGTGTTAGCTCTGGTCCTGCTGCTCCCTCAGTTGAGAGACATGAGTATTATGTAGTGGGCAGAGAGGTTGTCTTCACAGAAAGCTCTAAGTCTGTGGCTCTCTTCCAGCTACCAAATCTGTTTTGAAAGGACAGTTGATATTATAGATGATAGAGTTACAAATAGCCCTGACAATGCTGAATACCTGAAGGACAGGTAAAGTCATAGGTGAGAGGAAAAAAATATTGATTTCCTGTTTTCTCACAGTTCTGTTGTAGACGTGATATTCTAAGGTTGTGAGGCAAGGTTTGTGGAGGGAATTAACATGTTTTATTAGCTTAGCTTATATAGTTGGAAAAACATGTACAAGCTCTTGGGCACATAAGCACTTCTTCAGAGAGCTTGCCTGTTTTTTCCAGTTATATCCTGTTTTCTGGCATTCCGCTGAATATCTGAATTTTCCAGTGTCCGAATTTGACAGGGCCTTTCAAGTCCTTTCTCAGAGCCTATTATAGAAATCCTCTACTATATGTTTGAAATTTATTTTAATTTATTTCCTTTAAAACTAGGTATACGCATAAGCAGTTCTCTGGTGGCATCCCAAATATGGGTGTGTGTGCACCATTAAATATCAATATACAGAACTGAAATGGAAAGATAAATGTGCAAAAATTTCCAACAAAATAAGGTTGGTTATTGGAAGACTGTAAACGTGCAGTGCAGGAAGTGAGAACATTTTGTATTGTGTAGACAATTTAGGATGTGCCACTTTCCAGCCAACTCTCACTTGGCAATACTAGATACTAACCATCAGAGGGCACTCCTGATCCTACAAAGAAATAATGCGGTTTGCTAGAACAATAGTGAACAGTCAGACTTTCCTAATCTGGAAACGTGCTTTACATGATTTATATCCCATTGGCATCTGGATTATGAGTCAACAGATGATAAAGTCAGATATTTATGACACCTCCGTTTACCACCCTTTACAGCACAGCGCTAAATACCGTATTACTGATGCACTTGATTTGAAAGTCACTTGCAGCGTAGTAGCTCTAGTGATTTCTTCACAATTTAATACAGTGCTTAGCTCAGGCTGTGAAGGAAGTTTGCTAAAAGAAACGATTAACAATAGGGTCTCTGTTTCTTTAGCAATGTCCTTGGTGTCCATATAAGAGTATTAGTCCAGGTCAAGATGCTGTGTCTGGTAAAGTATAGCATGTTCTTACTAACATTCACCTAGGACCAGCTTTTTGGGCTGTATGTGAGAGGAGAGGCAGTCAGGTAGATAGGTGTGTGCCTAGCAGAGAAGTGTGGTAAGCTTTAATATTTCCTTTGATATGGTCTTATGCTGCTGCAAATTTTGCCTTATATGTCCTTTTGTAGGAGTGTCTTCTTTTTTTCCTGTGAGAAACATTCCTAAAGCATGCATTTTTTTCCAGTGCACTTCTATCTTCTGTTTGAAAGGGAGCACTTTTTTCTCCTTGCAAAGACAAAAATTTGAAAAAAAAAGTGCAATTTCTGATTTTATAGCAGAGTGCTCGCAAAAATAACAAATCAACTACCAAAACTCCAAACCATTTTTGTTTTGTTTTGTTTTGTTTTGTTTTTCTCCCCCCCCACACCTTGATAAGGGTTGCATGTTGTTTATTAGAGTTTTACAAGCCCTGATGACAACCTTTCACTCTTAAGACAGATATGGAAAGCGAGGGGAACTTGTCATACCTTTTACCTTTTTAACTTTTTTCCCAGCCTCAGCCCCACAGCATAGTAGCTTGTTTATTCCTTGAGAACAGGCAATTTCATGCAAGTGGTTACACACACTCTTCTTTAAATGGTGTCAAGACTGCACAGAGGCATATGCAGGAAAAAGGAATATATCCAAGCAGAGGGAACAGTAGGCACTGCTTATGTGTATGATCCAAGACCTCAGGAGTAGGGTTCTTGTTTGGTCACCGGTCTGGGCTCTGTATTCATCCCAGTATTCCCATCTGCATTTTTCTGACACTGATGCTGTTGCTTGAACCGAGCAAAAGGTTTCTATTTTAATGGGTAGATCCTGTTGCAATATTTTTTTTTTTTTTTTTTTTGAGGAGACAGGTTTGGTCTGTTGTGCCATTCAGTTTAGCTCCAGTACTCTGCTGTTTGAGCTTCAACGTCCAGGTGGCTTCAACACTGTTGAATTTTCTCTCTGCTACTGTGATGATACAAACTGGATTGACAACTAGCTTGACCCAAAATCCCAAATCCCAGCCCAAATCTGTGAGTCTCCAGAAGAGTTTTGGAGAGAATTTGCTGGCTTTTGCCACTGCCATACTGTGTTGGCTGGTGGCTGGAAAGCTGACATACGTAGGCAGTTTCAGAGACACTTCTTAAGTTGCCTGAGTGCAAGAGGAAAAGTTGCCTCCTTCATATTGTCATAATATGCTTATTAAATTAGAAGTCATCTGCATACTAAGGCAATGGGCAAATAACACAAAGGAGGTCTGATTACTTATTACTGTGTCTTATATAGAAGACAGAAATACCCAGTTTGAGAGTAGGGTTGTTTTTTTAATGACTAAAACTGTCTGTTATGACTAAAAACTTACAGTTGAGTACTTGGGATTTTAGGAAGTACTGCAGTTGAGTCATCTTTGTTGGCAGTGTAGATTCAGAAAAGCCTTAAAGTAAGCAAATTCATCCAAAACTTTTCTGTGGCTTGTTAAAATGTCTTCACTGATAGTAAAGAACATGAAAACAAAGTGTGGGTTGGGAGGACTGAAGGGAAGACATGCCAAACGTTTATTTCTCTTCAGCAGGTCAAATGTTTCCAAGATGGGAACAAGATACGTTTTTAATGACCTGGCACACTCACGGGGAGCTGCCTGAGGAGTGTGTGTGTGTATACGCTGCTCTCCTAAAGGTTTACTACAAGCTTGTAGGCACAAATAGCACCTGGGCTGGGTGAGCTTTTGGCTGGATCAAGGATGTGTGATGGCTAAGCTAAGCTGAGCGGTTGTCACCTGTTGGCAGGATACTTGGACTCTTCGCTTCAGGACACAGTCAGACACTTAAATCCCATCTCAGCCCTCTGCCTGGCCCATGGGCAGAGCTGGGCAGCTCTGATGGCTTCTCGAGAGCAACCCAGAGAGTCTGAACGAGACATTGAGCAGGGAGATACCTAAAGGAATAGGGAAGAGGTGGTGTTTTCAGTCAAAAGCAAACATAGCCTGAGTGTCCTTAAGTGTGGAGAACTGAGATTTGGGTGAAATTGAAGCTATTAGAATATGGTTCTTCTGCTCAGTAGTTGTCTCTCCCACCTTGAGGAGAGAAGTACACAGCTGAAATGTTGATGGAGAGGCTAAAACTAATCACACTACTTGTGAGAGGGTTAATACCAAACATACAGTCAGGGGCCAAGAATTGATGTGGACCATTAAGCTTGGTGTGATTAGAAAAGCATAGCCCTCCTGTTTTTACATCACTTCTAACCTTCCCTTAGAAGGACAGTACAACAGGTTTTCTGTCGTTCAGACTTGCAGATTACTATGTATTTGTTTTTAACTTTTCTTTTCATCCATGGGAAATTATGACAGAGAACAATTGTAATTACTTGGCTAGAAAATGACTTTAAAGTGTTTGGTGTTGACCATCTGACTGTCCATTTCAAAAGCATTTTTCTTATCAGTGTCTCTTTTTTTTTTTGTATTTTCCTCACACTTTCACAAGATTTATTAAATGCCCGCCTGCTGGAAAGAGTTCTGTGGAGGTTGCTGCTCCTCTTAAATCAAGGGCAGCAGTCATACGACTTATACTTCATCTAATCGTAGGACTGTTTTTTATATTTCCTTGAAATGATTCATTCATGGGGAAAAATGATCCAGGAATAATGAGACTCTTTGAAATTCAGAGGTGAAGTCCAACTGAAAATGGACTCCAAGGGATTTAAGAGTGGTGATGGCAACTACTGTAGCCCCCATGGTCTGCTACCCTGTGCTGCCCCCAGACCAGAGATAACAGAAGAAAGGGTTTGGGGCACACTGGTTTCTGCCGTCTCTGCATGAATGGTGGTCACCTCTGGGACTGGGGAAAGGCTGGTGTCTTAAACTGCTTCAACTGGGCCTGAGAAAGCTGATCCATAAAGCCCAAGGACAGTAAAGGGGTTGTTCAATTACAATCTTTTGAGCAACCCTGATAAAGCCATGGTCATCCTGTTCCTCAGTACTACAGAAGAGATACTTGAGGTTGGTTGAGACATTGTGAGTGTAGAACTGTTGGAGAGGGTCTAGTGGAGAGCTACCAAGGTGATCAGAGAACACACATCTTAGGGAAAGATGAAAGGAGCTGTGCTTGTAGAACCTGGTGAGGAGACAGCTATGGGGCAGTCAATAGCCTGCAAGTGCCTGAAGGCAAGCTATGGAGATGATAAAGCCAAGCCCTTCTTGACAGTTTTATGTGGCAAAAAAGAGGCCACAGCATCAACCTGTAGCTTTGGAGGTTAGAATGGAAGTTAGTAAAACTTCTGCCTTTGGAGGGTAATGCAGGATTGGATGAGGCTATCCAGAAAGAAGCTGGAATGTCTGTCCTTGAAGGTTTTCAGGACCTGACTAAACATAACCATGACCGACTTGGTGTGGTGCTGTGGATGGTCCTGCAGACAGGCAGGCAGTTGGACTGTGTGACCTCCAGAAGACCACCCAACATCAATGTTTTGATGATCATGTAAAAAATTGAAAGATTTAGCTCAAGTTTGACTTGAAGATAACATAGTTTTCAAGCAACTTAGAAGAGGTGATTTTATTAAAAATGGTAGGCAAAAGTGTTAGTGAAAAACATACAACACTGTCAGTGTTTTAAACAATGCTAGTGCAGCTGTAGGTTTTGTTTAAAAATTATTTTCTATTCAAACAATCTTTAAAATGAAGTTTTGTCACTTAATTCACACAAAATAAAGAACTGCTTTTCATACCACTGAATAAGCACTGTACTTGATTAGGTACATCTCCTTATCCAGTATGAATAGCTGCTGCACATGTATGTGTGTATGTGTAGGATATCTCTGAAAAGGATAAACGCAAACATTTTTTCACTCAGCAGACTGCTAGCTCTCAGTTGTCACCTCATAACTATAAATAATAGCTTTGGAGCTAGGTATATTTCAGACAGAGGCACAGAAAGAGCGAGCAAATAGAGTTATTTTTTTCCATATCATTGGCACACCATTGTTCCGCTGTGGTCAGTGGTAGGATGTACAAACAGTATTTCAGATTCCATAGGAACCTGGTTTGTATTTGTGCTAGGCCAGCATCATGTGTTACTCGACCGACTGGAGGGATGGGAATGATAACCAGCAGCTTGCTTGGGCAAGAAGGAAGAGGTGCTCTTCCTTAGTTAATAAAGAGACAGGAACTTGAAACAAAATCGGACTGAGATATATGTTTTTAGAACTCAAATTTGTCTACGTCGGCTAAGTTTTGTCATGGCAAAAGTGCAGAGAGGAATGTGGGAATGCTTTCACCAGGCTGTCTTCATCTGAAAAAACAAAGCAAGAAAGTGAGCAAATTTTAACCAGAAATTGCACCTTAGCCACCTCTGTGAGTCTTCAAATGTTAACATCTATGGAAGAAATACTATGTTGCTGTGGCTTTTCCTCAGTGCATTTGCAGGAAATGCCAAACAGTAATGCTCTCCAGTTTGAAACATGGGAGTCATGTGACAGAAGGAAAATGCACATGTAAAGCTGATTACTGGGCTTTTACAATATATTTTCTGCTCACTGTAATAAATTCTAAAGAATAAGTTAGCTTGTTTTTGTTTGTTCAGGTCAACTTTTTGCTATAATTTATGTGGGGTGACAGCTGCTACTGTGGCATCGCTGGAGAAGAGCAGTGCAGTGGTTGCACACAGCAGTCCTCTGGCAATGACCTGCTGCTCAGATGCACCCCGGTTTTCTCCTGTCTTTAGTGTTTAGAACACTAAGGGTGTTCTAAAATGGCCATCATTTACAGATTCCACCTAAAAGAGTTTTCAGCTAGCCCTGCAGCATGTCTTTATGACCGTTTCCTCCACCGCATATTTATCCTTGGAGAATTATGAAATGCAGACACCAAGTGCTTGTTCGGGTTCACTGAATGCGCAGGAAGGATTTTTACTGATAATTTCAAGTCCTGTATTAACTGCATGGAAAAAAATATTTAATATCATTAGTGATCTGACCATATAATTCCCCTTAGCACTTTATGGTATATTTTCATGCAGTTTTAAAGGAGGAGAAAGAAAGAAGGAGAAACCATACTTGAATCTGACAAATCTAAAATTTTGGAAGATTTTTTCATGATGTTAACCCGCCATCTCAGATTCAGAAAATAATTGTTGTGGATTTCTAAATTTATATAAATGCAGATTGATGCTTTGCAGTTTACCTACCTGGAGTTGGATTGGCAAAGAAAAGGGCTTTTCTGTAGTTACAGTGGTACCCAGCCAGCTGTGCAGCTGGTAAGTGGACTGCTTGGGCACAGAAGGTCACAAGGAAATACAGACCTGTTGGTTGCACAAAAGTTAAGAGCACCATGCGCTCTTCCGAAGTAAGTTGCTTTAACTCACATTCCAGTTAAGGTTCAGTTTTATCTTTAAAGTTGTTCTTGTGGAAGTTTTCTTACATCAGTAATGGAAATGTTAAATGACCTGCTCAAAAGTTGTATTTCTGCTTATTTTATGCTGTCTTTGTTATCATTAAGAGAATTCTTTGGGCAAATTACAGTAGAAGTTACTGGTGTTTTATAAATGTATCTGTACATTCCTATTTATTTCAGTACCAAAGGGCCAATGGCGGTTATGTACAGTAATGCAAGTTCTTACATGCTGAAGTCTGGTCCTGGGTGTATAATAAATGAGGTCTACTCCGAAGAATTTGGAAAGCCAGGAGGTTGCAGGGTTAGCCTGCTATGAAATACCAGGGGACTGAGGCCCTGATCCCCAGTCCGTTCTGATTTGTAAAAGCACTTCAGCACATATGTATCTCTAGGCATGTGTTTAAGACCCATTGATATCAATGAGACTTTAGCTGATGCTTAACCTCTGAGCATATGCTTAAGTTTCCTGCCGAATAAGCAGGGCCTTGAGCATGTGCTTAAAAATACCCTGCTGAATTGCTGATCTCTCTCAGGCCTCCAGCCTGCTCCAAATACAAACCTTTACTTGCTTCTCTAGGTCACTTGTTTTGGCGTGGACTTCAGATTTTTTTCTTCTTTAGCATTTCCTTTTCACTCAGCTGGCCAGATCTATTTTCTACAACCCGCATTATCACACACACATGGTGTTCATTATCACTCCACATTGTTCCACATTACAAAGCTGAGTACCCAGTTGGCTAATTCAGTGCTTTCAGTGAAAGTGCTGTCTATTTATAGTTTTCTGCAAATTTAAAATCCTATATGGAAGAAGCTGTTGTCAGTTAAACGAACATATTGTTCATATTCAGGTGCTGTTGGGACACAAACTTTTCACTATAATCCTTTCACTCTCTTCCACTGTGCGACTTTGTTACTGTATTAGGTGGGATATTTAAAGGCTCCAAAAATCCATTGTAGCTTTCCCAGACTCTTGGACAAGTTTTAATTACTGTTGGCCACAGTATTTACTGCAGAAAATTTTCTTCCCAAAAATACTGTCTTGTTTAAGCTGAATTTTTATAGTATTACTTTATTTCCACTGGAAATCTTCAATTCTCTGCAGCAAATACATCCAAAAGTGTTTTTCATCTTGAATCAATGTTTCAGAGTGGAATATTTTACAGTTATTTTAATTTAGCATGTTGGGTTATTTTGGTAAAAAAAATAACAATTTTTAAAGTCACACTGAAACTAAAATACTCCTTTAAAATTGTCCAAAATTTCCCATGATTAAAACCTAGAATTTCAAAGGAAGAAATTCAAATAAAGATTTTTTTGCATAAAACTTTTCCCACATGAAAAATAAGTTTTCTATTTACTCCTAGTTTACAATGTAGAATTTACCTGGTGTCTTTTATTACTACCAAGAGAAGCCTGTGAAAGTGTGCCCTCAATATGGGTTCACTGCTTTGAATTTTTATGCAGTAGTCATTGTGTTAGAAGACCGACTGCACCATCCAAGTCCTGGGTGTGAAAACCTCCAAAGTTATTTGGTATAAAGATAAGTGTTTCTTCAGTTTAGTAAAGGAAAATGAGAGCTCTTTTATGTGCCTGCGGCTCATGGATTTCTCTTAGAATGTAGGATAATCTTAGCAGATACCTGGGTGCATGTAAAAGGATAAGCAACTCCCAGTTCCAATAACTGTCGCTTTGCAAGTGATAAAGAATTACTTAACTGTTGTTTTTATTATGTATTTTATTATTTTTTTTATTATGCCCACTTCCAGTTGTTTACTATTGAACATTCATGACTAAAAATGGTTTTTGCTGCACATACTGTTTAAATACATTTCTTGGACAGATCCAAAAAAACACCAATCAGTGAACTGAAACTTAAGCTTGTACTCTTACTTGTCAAGAGATTCTAGATCCTTGTGTTACACCAAAGCATAACAAACTGTTAAGACCATTTCATGCTTGTTTGGCTTCAAATAAACTAGAAGTACACAGGTTTCCTCCAACTTTCATTTGCCCGCATCTGAATTTGCCAAAATTCAGACATTCTGCACGCTTTGCTCTTGGCTTCAGTCACTGTGCCATATTAGTAGGGCAATAGATTTTGTTTTCCTGGCAGGTAAGGAACAGAAGCAGCATTTTTTTCCCTGGAGCATTGCGGTTCAGGCATAAGGGAGCATTTGATTTTACTGCCCATGCCAGCCCATGTCATTAGCTTGCAAGGCGTTGCCCCTGGTTGATGGAGTCCGAAGCTTCCTTGTGATGGGGCAGTTTGTGTTATCACTTCAGGCACCAGGGTCCCATGCGAGTGCCAGTAACTGGAATGATCAGAGTGGGAATCCTCCAGAACAGGCGGAATCCAACACATATTTTATAAGATTTGAGGACAGACTGGATTCTTACTTAAAAAAAAAAAAAAAATTCCTTTTGCCTCATTTTGCTGACTCAGCATATTGTTTGCAGCTGGATCAGAGTGGGAATGCCTGTGTAGAAGAGTTATATGACTTTCTGGCTAAACGAACTAGTATGGAACTAATCGCAGCCCACCCAAACCTAGCAGGAGGCAGGGTTTTCCTTTCAATTAAAAGCATTCTGCTAGAAAGCAGCATACAATATCTAATGTGTGTGTGTATGAATGCTTAATAACAGCTTTCTTGGCCTTTGAGTAAAAAAAATCCTTAGGAATGAAGTCAAACAGATTACAGAATTCAAAGGAAAACATTAACCTGGTAAGTATTTCTCATCTACTGCAGGGATAGATCTGAAAGAGAAATTAGGAAGGCCAGTATTAATTGCATTGATCTTGTTTGTTAAAATGCTTCTAGCAGGCTGGCACGGCTCTTCTTCACAGACCCTCTTACCAAATGTTGAATCCTTTGCTTCTTGTCTCTTTGGCAGGTGTAAGACACTGGTTTCATCCTGGTTGTAAGGCAGGGCTGGTGGGGTGCAATTAGCTCCTAAAACACAGAGAGCTGTGATTTAGGACAGGAGTTTCACTGAGGAAAGCTCAGTCAGAGCTTGATGCAGTTGACAATTATGTTTTTGCTCTTATTACTCAAATTACCCAAAAAACCAACTAGTCCCTAGAAGGCTAAAGTATTTGGATTAAACATGGTGAAAGGAAGCTTTTCAAAGCATGCTGTCTTGTCTGCCAGGGGGTAAAAATGGGTTTTCAAGCTGCCTGCTGTACAAAAGAAATTGTGAACAGGGAAGATGGGAGTAGAAATAAAGCTGTGGAAGAGCAGGGGGAGGTGATCTGATCTATACTGAAGAACAGTACTGAAGGCTGGAAATGGTGATGCCTGAATGATTTATTCCTATCAGGTGGGATAGGGGTCCTTCTCAAAGGGCCGGAAGACAGGGAAGGGTAAGGAAGGGCTGAGGGAGTCTGTAGAGGTGGCCTCTGGTGGGAAGTGGGCTGATGAAAGCCCAGGGCGCTGTGAGGTGCCACTGAAGAAGAGCATGGGGTGCATGTGAAAAGTGGTGGCCAGACTGAAACCTAATGTTTGAGAAGTCCCCATGCCAGGCAGCTGAGGGAGGGAGACAGGAGCCTGTATTCAGAGGAAGGAGACCAGGAACCTGGTGATGGTTTAGATGTGGGGACCACAGCACCATTGTTGGTCAGGCATGACTGTGGAGAGGGGGGACCAGGGGAAGACTCTGGATCTACTGGAATGTTTGTGGTTCCACTGGAAGGAGCTGGGCTATTCTGCCATCATAAACAGTCTTTCTCCTCCTCCTCTGACACTCATTATTTGGGGCATTGTACAGAGAACCTCTCTTCTTCCTCTTTTAGAAGTGTCCATACTATTTTAAAATATTTTTATTTTCATGTTTTTGGCTGCTGAGTGAAAAGGCCCAGTTATCCACTGTGGACTTCTGGCTGCCTGTCTTTGAAGACTGGTATTTGAATAAGGATTATTTTCCATCCAGTAATAATGGAGAAAGATGTGATCTTGATTTTGTGGTGCAAGTTGCAAAAATAATTTCTGCTTGCTTGGTAACTCCATCCTTTGAAGTATCCACATTCTCTCACGGGTGTATGTGACCTCACCTTCTAGTTACCAAACTTTTCCAAATGTCGGATTACACTCAACACCAGATTAGGAATGTGCTTGACATTTCTTTATAAGGTGCAGGAAAATATCTGGGAAGAGATGAAAGCAGATACAAGTGTAACTGGGATATTGGAATAAATTATATATTGCTACTATTACACTTCTCTTCCTGTGCTTCAGCTTACCTTTGTGCTGGAGCTTTGGCTAACATTCAATTGTCTGCATACTTTCTGAGAACTCATGAGAAATTTGGTCATTACAAGTCCAAATCACCTCAGAAAAGGGACTGCAATGGTTTGCTCTGTAGCATTGACTTTCAGAAACAAACTGACAGAGTACTATTACACCCTTGATTATTTATGTCCACATCTTAAATTACAGGTGGCATTGCTGGTGCAGTGGAGTTGGCAATTTGATGACTATGGACTACTGGAAATGCCAGTACAGCGTTTGGTCCTGCTGCTATTTGTATCCAAAATTTACGTGTGGAAAACTGTAGTCCAGCACCTGAAAGTACTCCCAAACTGTTTTGTTATAGAGACATAAATATGATGAATATTCTACAGAAGAATGAATGATCAAATACCTCAGCAAGATGTATCATCTGTCCTTCACAGATAAACATTTTAAAAATGCTGAGACAAGTTTTGCAATTTGGAATATGAAAGAAACAGAAGTTGTATGCAGGGCTATTCTATAGGAATGTTCAACTCTGGTCATGACATGAATAATGGTGGCATCATCGAGATAATAATCTCTGAGCATTCAATATTTCTTATTCATTCTTATTCAATAGCATTCCCGTGGAGTATTCAGTATTGTCTTGGCATGGCTTATATTAATACATTGTTGGTTTTCTTAGGCAGAATGAGTCTTAGTATTTATCTTAATTTTAACTTGTTTAAATGAGTTCAATGAAGTGAGCAGGAAAATACACTAGGTGTGTCTGTTGAATGACATATGCTGCTCTGTTTACTCTTCTTAGTATATTTGTATCTGTTTGCTGCTCTTTTTTCCTGAACAGTTTCCAGTTACCAGCTGGGGGGTTAAAATGACCATATCGTTAATCTCTTGTGTATTGACCTCTCTTCCTTATTTGACCCTTAGTTCTGGCATTTATGAAAATGGCCATTGCCTGTGCTTTCTCCTCACCAAGCCCTGCTCCACTTTTCTCTCTTAGCAAGTTCCTTCTCTCTGGCCACCTTCTCATTACTTTCAGCAAACCAACACACCTGACTTTCATTCTGTTCTTTACACAGAACAATGCATGTGTCCTCTCTGCCATTTTCAGGCTTCCCTTTCCCTTTCCCTTTCCCTTTCCCTTTCCCTTTCCCTTTCCCTTTCCCTTTCCCTTTCCCTTTCCCTTTCCCTTTCCCTTTCCCTTTCCCTTTCCCTTTCCCTTTCCCTTCTTTCCGCGTTGTAGTAGAGTCATCTGGTTGTGAGCAGGTATGCTGTTTTACCTTTGCATGGTACCTTACTCAGAATTACTGTTCTTACGTGGGTGAGTTTGTAGCTGCTCATTCACAGCTGTTGAGTAGCTGAGTCCCTCTGTCAAGCCTCAAGTCTCTCCTGCCGACATCTCTTCAGTCCAGTGGCCTGCTTTGGCTTGATGCTGCTTGGTATCTCCCAAGGAAGAACTCATGACTTAGGGACCTCTTTGATCATTCAAACATATTTTTTACTTCCTTCCAAATCATTACAGTCCCAGTAGTGCATTCAGAACCCTTCTTATCCTCCAGCAGACTAGTGGGAATGGAATGGCAAATTAGATGGATTTAGTATTGGGGCTAATCTGCGTTGATACGACTCTGTGGTTTTGTCTTACCACTTCATCTGCTGCCACTTACCCAGGGACTCCCAGAATGGTCATTTATAAGACAAAAGCATGTTGTAGAGAGGACCTTAAGATGAATAACATTGGACTTAGCAGATTATGATATTAAAGGCTGAGCAGTACTTTCGATTTCCATTTTAACTCTTCTAATAATTTTGAAACCTATGTGTTTCTTTGGATCACCTTGTACTATGCTTTATCTCATGAGGCTTTAGATATAATCTTGATTTCTGAACTCAGTGTTGTTTGAGCAAGGGTTTCCCAAGAGCTTCTTAACAAGTAAAGCATTTTATGAAATGACCAGGTGGCCACAGTGGTTTTTTTTTTGCTTGTTTCTAGTAGAAGTGATAAGGATTGCACATGTGCATCTGAGATTCATGTGGTGCCTGTGGTCTCACCCTGAGTGATGCCTGTCACTTGTCAGTTAGTCCTGCACAAGCGATAGAGACGGAAGCATCTACACACGATAGGACTGGGCAAAAAGCTTTGCACCAGCCTGCTCTTAGGAAAGTGGGTGGCTCAAGGGCATGTTCTACGGTCACTGAACCTGCAAGAAACCCATATGGGGAAAGTTGAACCCTATCATTGGCGGAAACCTGAGAGTGGCTGTGGGCCTGTTGTTATTGTTGACCTCTGTCTGTCAGGGATTATGTTTTCATCTTGCTTTTACTATTGGGCATTGTGCCCTCCTAATCTATAATTAATTTAGAAGAGGCTCTGAGGTTTTTTTGGAAGGCGAAGAGACCACATGTTTTCTTGTGCAAGTGTTTAAGAATCACTACTGACTTGTGGCTGACTTGAAAACAAACCTGAGGGAATATTATGGAGAACACCAGTATCTGCCAATCAGTTAGTGTTGATTAAAAAGATTAGTGGTGAAGGATAATTTTGATACTGTAATTGCATTTCCTGAATAATGGACCTGTCTGTAATTAAGACCATCGTGTTCCTCACACACACCCCTGAGAGTCTGAGATGTTTTGTAAAAATTCTTTATAAGGTGTGCTGGTTCAAAAGTGGGAAATAAGGGGCAGGGATCATAGTAAGAAGGAATGTGAGTCTGTATGGGATTCACAGGCTGAGGTCTGGCATTCAAAGAGATCAGGAAGGGGAGATCATAAGTGAATTGGAAGGAGCACAAAGTTATTTGTGGCAGTAATGGAGGGAGGAGACCAGGATGGGTGTACTCAGCTTTGGGGAGCTACTGGGGCTATTCATGTCAGTTAGGCCAGGGCAGATAGTCCTGCTCCAAATCTGCATCTAAAGGAGCTGTTCTTTACTGCCTATGGAGAGAGCCAAGAGGAATTAGCATCTCTAGGCTAAAATTAGCCTTCCTGAGTCCTGGAATAATAGTCTGGTATAGGAAATAGCTGAGAAAGCTCATCTACTCCATCACTTACTCCACAGTAATTATTGACATTTATTGGAGGCATTGATGAAAATTATTCTTAAAACTCTTTGTTAACAGATTGGGACTGTTGAATTTCCACTGTACCACCTCACTAGTCTTCCCAGAGAAATAGATCTCTAATGGCTAAATGAAACTTCTTTTGCTGTAAGTTCAGAGCATTCTTGGCCAATTTGAAATGAGCCATGTTCATGCTAACTGGTTAATCCCATTCACTTTACACTGGTTTATCTTTGAAGTACTATCATAATTTTGTTGGTTTGGTGTTTTTTTTGTTTTGTTTTGTTTTTTGTTTTTTTCCCTAGACTTAAATAGCTTGAGGTCCTTCAGTAATTTCTAATTTTTCTTATTTTTCTAGACATATTCTCCAGACTCCCCACAGGAGGCACACATCTTTCATGAAGTGCTGTGCCACCATCTGGTGATGAGACATGGACTGGAAGAATGAATGCTTTTTGACAGTGGCCTCATCACTGCTTTTTAAAAGAACTGCCATTTCTCCTGGACTCCTCCCCGTCCCCCCTCCCCCGGCCCCTTTTCCTTTTCCCTTCTAACCTATTAAAATGGCATTTCTTGATGGCTGTTTTCTTTAAGTCCATCATTATTTTTGCTCTTTGCCTCTTCCTCTTCTAAAGAATCCACAGTCACAATTACACTCCTGCATTCCTTACCCTGTCCCTCCCTACTCCTTGGAGTGGAGTCCAAACAAGTCCTCTCCTTTTCACCCCAGGTTGGACACATTCCAACAACTTGCCAGGAAGGAGTCAGCTCACATGTTGTAGACATCTAGATGTTAAGTACCCAGGCCAGATATCCAGGCTGTCTCTCCAGTCAGTGGATACACAGGGGCACATCCAGGAGTGACAGAGTCCATTTTACAATATCAATCTAGGATTAATAACTCTTGTCCAGTATTTATCTCTTCGTTGACTATAAAAGTATTTGAGCATTTGGCCAATTTGGATGAGACAGGATTTGCAATATTCCTTTTTCAACTAAAAGTTGGGAAATTGTAATATTAACAGATTTTACTGAACACCAAATTAAACTCTTGAGGTCATTTTGATTACGATCATCACAAGCTTTGTCATGTAGATTTCCCAATGTCATATTATGCTGTGGTGTAATCCAAATCAGTCCCAGTAGTCCTCTACCCCTTTTAACATTGTCCAAAGACCTTAAAGTGCAGGTCTTTCTCTTTTTGGACTTCGGAGAAAGTATATATGTGTTTAATATGTAAGAATTTTCCTGTCCCTCCTACTTGAATGAGCTGTAACTTCCTGTAAATACGCCAGTTTTATATATTGTCCAGTGAATCTGGCTGTGCCAGTGGAGTAATAATTTTGATCTTAGGTTCTGGTTCAATACTCTTTTTCCTCTCACTTCATTCACGGAAATGATATGGTTCTTTGACCACTGTCCTCCTTTGGCCTTCTATTACCTTAGTGGAACTTTATCTTTTATGATTTTAAGTCCCACTTGCAGGCTGCCCTCATTTAAGAATTTCAAATTCTAGTGTCCACTGGTTCTGACTTAAAATTCTGCTCATTATGCTAGCAAGCCAGTATGCAAAGGTATCCTTCTTTGTTACTAGGAAGCTTAGGATGTAAGGGAGGATATTAGGATGGTGTGCCACTAGGGAGAAAGCATGCAGAAAAGGTCAAAACACAAGCCTAAACCTGTTTGGCTTTGAAAGTATTTCTCACCAGAAATTTGAAGGACAAAATTAAAAATAGAGTTTCTGTCCAAAATTTTGCAGTCCTGGCAAACCTCTTCACTGAGGTAAAATAAAATGGTAGTTTTAAAAAATGATAGTAATCTCATAGGAAAACAAACAAGCAAAGCAAAACAAACAAAAAACCCGCCAACCAAACAAAAACCCTCCTAAAAACAACAGAAGCTCACCAAACACACAAACAAACAAAACCCCCACAAACCAAAAGCAAGTTAGTTTTATTTTAGCAAAACTATTTTTTTGTGTGTTTTGCTCCCAGTCTCTTTCACAAATGCTTAGGGAATTCTACAGTGTAGTAGTGAGGAACTTGAAAGTGTATATGAAATATAAAAGAAGAGAGTAGTAGTTTCTCACTGAAAATTTAGTACTGTGAAGTAGTTTGAAGCAGGGTTTTTCTTCATTCTAAAATTAGCTTGAGTCTGAGAGATCTTAGAAGAACAAACCTACATGCTTGGCAGTGATCTAGGTGATTTCCAGCCCACTCCAGTGTGAAATGTTGTCTTCTAGGCAGGCAATGAAACTCTCTAATGCTCTCATTTTTTCCACTGGCCTCAGAAAAATGGCAAACCTGGTTGTGATTGTACTTCATTAAATAAAATAGCTGTTAAACAGTGTTTCAATGTATTTCAGTTAATATCCAGTTACTGTAGACCAGGCCCCACCTAATGCATCCCATCAGACTTAAACAGTTTAGCAGGTTTACTGTTCTGAATCAGTTTCAGAATTTTAGGTGATTGTTCAAATACCAGATTTGCAAATATGATACTGGACTACATTGGCCCCTTCTTGTGAGGAGGCAAAGCTGTTTGCAGTCTCAGCCTACATGTCACATCAAGCTCTTTGTAACTTTTTCTGTTGCTTTCTGAGAGCTTTTAGAGATGATCCATTATACCACCTAAATGAGGTCTGAACCCAACTGAGTCCCTCTCTGCAAAACTCCGGGTGGATTCACTGCCAGTCTCATTTGAGAGTCATCTGCTGTATCCTCTCTTCCACTGTACCAGTGGTGGCCGTGTGGGCCTAGACCCTCTCTGTGCTTGAAAAATAGCTGGACCTGCTGGGAAATGCTGAGAGTGGTCTAGTAGATGGTCAAGGCTGAAGTGTGCTTATATGAGGCAATGAAGAAGTTACTGATGGCAGTTATGCAAGTGAAGGAGCTCTTTGTTTAACAAAATGAGTAATAAGAACTTGAATTCATGTGTGTAAAATAACAGCACTTCAGTAAGTAATGTAAAAGTTCATACGTTATTTTCCTTGTTTTATGTGTTAATGTTGCTTCTCTGTAATTTCTGCATATCAGATTTGTAGGTATTCAAGCCTGAAACCTAGTTGTAGATCTGCAAATAATACTTTTATGGGGTTTCACTTTCAGAACTTGGTCCCTAATTTTAGGAAGCAGGAAAGATCAGATATTTAAATATTGTTATAGATATATATATTTATAAATATTACAAATACAGATAGTCTGTAGGTCTATTCTCTAATCACAGACTAGAAAAGAACTATCATTTTGTGACTTGTTAAACTTCTGAAGAACAAGGTTTTATTTGTAAATAGGACTCAGAATAAAACTCTTTAAGGTAGTTCACTGTAAGAGCAGGAAGACCAGACCCTCAGCAAATTTGAAAGGTAAATTAACATGGCTTCATTGAAGCCAGAGAAGCTGCATCCATTTATACCAGTTGAGGATGACATATTTCCCGGGTCTGTATTGCTGAGAGGCCTGGAAATGGGTGGAGGCATGAAATTACTTCAGTATTATTCCTTCAGCGAGACCTTCTGCACATGTTCCTGCCATGGGACCACCATGGAGCATTTGTTTGAGGAGCAGTTTTGTCACATCAGACTAAATGAGTTTCTGTTGCTGCTCTCAGCACCCAGTCCCATCAAGGGCCCTCACATGGCTGCTCCAGCACACAAGAATGCATTTAGGCAGGAGCTGGGATCAAAGCTTCCTGTCTCTGCTGAAAATGGGAGCCTGGACAGAGGACAGAGCACTCCTGCGGAGCAGCACGCCTGGGGTCTGTGCTCATGGGGGAAGGCGGAGGTGAGCTGAGTACAGCTGGCGGGTGCGGACTTCTGTTCTGCTCCAAGTTACATGTCTTCGCTTGTGTTTCCTTCCATGTGAAATTTTGTTTATATGTATTTAATTTACTTTAATGATTTACTCTAATTTGTCTTTCTTTGTTAGACTTCATAGAAAAAAATCTAAGCTGTATATCAAAGAAAAAGTCATGCCCACTGAACTAAATTGCCTGATGTAGATTTTCCAAGAGTCAGTGACTGACATTAGCTTTAGCCTTGGCCTTATTTAGTTTTTCAGATTTTGCTGGGGCTAGAGGTGGATCCAGGGTAGTTTCCTGCTTACAGGTTGCAGCAGATGTCTCAGCTGGTGTGAGCTCCTCTCTCCTCAGAAACTGAGTTTCTGAACATGGACAGGCAACTGAGCAACCAGTTTCATGAGACAAAAGCTCTACCAGAAAAGTGGTCCCACTCCCACTCCTGCATATTCCAGCCACTTACCTTGGTCTGGCTGTGGGACTGAGACCCTGCTGGGAGTTGATTCAACTCACTGAAGTGGCAGAAAACAAGCCCAGAAAAGCAGTAGATTATTTTCTACTGTGTACCAAGTTGAATTGCTACAGCAAGAGTCCCATGAGCATCCCAGCTAACACAAGAGAAGGGATGGCATTGCGTGGCTGGGAGTAAGAGAGGAGGGAAGGGGAGTGAGACACCCTCTCTGACTCCTTTTGGGAGTGCACTTAGTTTGCTCTGTAACTAAATTGGTTGCTTGTGGAGTTTTCAGACAGAGGAGGGAAGTGCCTGATGCATTCAGGCACCTAAAAGATTAGGCAGTTCTGGAAAGCAGGCAGAATGGATTACTGTTGATGTACATGGGTTTTAGAGGCTGAAGTTCCATTTTTGGCTAGATTTGAGCAAGCCGGATCCCACCCTGAAAGATCTGCTTATAAAACAAACAAACAAAAGAGTTGTTCTCTGTTTTTCACTGGAATGCCACTAACTGTGTTAATGACAATGGGGACCACCAATAGTGTGAACTCCCTGTTCTAATGCAATACTTCCAGGCTTCTTTAAACTGCATTTTATAAGAGGCATCAAAGGCAAAAAAAATCTGCATTAGCTCTATGGGAGTTGTGTGCATACATGAGAGGGCAAATTTGGCCCCCAGTGCTCTCCCTGCAGTGAATTTGAGTCTCTGATAGCATCAGTGCAAGAAGAATAGAGCAGTAGCTTAGGAGGCATGTGGCATTTCCTGGCTGGGTGCAATGGATTCCCCAGCTGAAACCAATAAAAATCAGTTCAGGAAGAATTTTTCAGAAAATCAGTGGTGAAATTGACAGTCTTGAAATGCTCACACAATTCTTGCAGCTGTGGAGTCCTTAAAGTCAATGAGTTCCAGGAAAAATGACAATAGTTCTGGAAACTTTCCCAAGACTGCCTCTGGGCAAGCATTCAGAATAGCTCGTTTACTCTACGATGCTAATTCATTAATCATTAGAGATACTTTTGTTCAGTTTTCTTTGAAGTTGGCCACAACTTTTCTTTTCTCCTAAGATGAAATGTGGTCAATTATATCCATACATAGATTTAACACGGGGCAGGTTCTTCTCTTTGACAAATTATTTACTAGCTATGTCAACCGAGACTTCTTGCTCTCTGATGTTTCTCAATTGTATATACTGACCAGAAAATGTTGCAAGTTGTCCAGTTTTACTGTATTAGATCGGCTTTCCTTTCAGCTCAGTCCTCAATGTTCTCAGTCACTGTGGTAAACTTTGATGTGATTGGTCCTTAATTTTCTTATTATAGAACACATCATTTTTTATGCTCGCAGCCAACCATAGCATTATCCTTTCAAAAGCATGACTAGTCCAGCAGTACCCCTTCTCAAGGAACTGATAGGTTTTGACAACCTCCCTTGCCTTTCCTGCCTTTCCATTTCTGAGCTGATGGGTGACCAAACTTGAAGCCAGATGGTGTCACAGCACTCCTCTGAGAAGACTTAGTCTTACCTAGCCCTGCCTGTTTCACAGCTTGGGCCCTCTAGGTCTACGGATAGACTGGAAAGAGTTCACTCGATCTCTCCTAGTCCTCTTTAGTGTATCTGGCCTCTCCAACAGGCTTTCTCCTCTCCTGTGGGTGAGGTTTCACCAGGCAGCTGAGTCAGCCCACGAACTTGCTGCTGCTGAAAGGGGCAGGCCGGTTCTTGGGCACACGCTCCATTTGTCTCCCTTCTGTCGTCTTTGGGATGTGTCTGATCCATTAGCTCACTAAAGTGGTGAAAACTATTCACTTTTTCTTGATTTGTTTTGTTTTGTTGGGTTAGATTTCTGCCAGTTTAGTGAGCTGAATTCACTTTTTAAGGGGTCAAGTAAATGCCAGAGCTGGCAAAAGGGAAGCGTAGGTCTCCGTAGCTGGCAGCTAGAGAGGGAGCGGACACGATGGTGGTTAAACTGAGCTGATTTGGCAGATGGTAGCAGCTGCTGCTGCATTTTGAGTGTTTCTGAGAGCACTTGCTGCACAGAGTGTCTCAGGAGAGATTGACAGATGGTGCTCGGTTTGTGCATCTGAATGTCTAAGGTAGGCATTGAGCTGCTCAGGTGTTTCATTCCGGGGTGTTTCCCAGTGGCTGTCCAGAAATGAAATTGGCAGAGGGAACTGTGGATTTTAGGCATGTGGCATTAGGGGAGAAGGAAACATATTTGGGGCTGGCAAGAGCCACTATATGCTGCAATTTTGGGTGTTATTATCTCAATTCTACCTAAGGTCTCTTTTGCTGTGGACATTTCTTCCTTCTGTCTAGCCAAAAAAGTTGTGGTGGTGAGGATGGCTGTTACAGTAGGACACTGTACTGGTACTTGGAGGCTGTATTTGGGATTGCAGTTTCAGCATGTAGTGCTGAAAATTACCAACAAGAGATGCTTAACAAATTCTCCAGTAGGCAAGATACTCTGAGACATGGCAGAGCAGGGGAGCAAGCTTCCACCTCACTGTAATGTTAGAGACATCAGTGCGGGTCCTGCTACCCACTGTTTTGGGCAGGACAGGATTACCACTGAAAAATAACAGTGTGAGCTCCAAGGAAATGTGCTGCTGGCTGGGATCCCAAGATCTGAAGAGGTCTATATCTTCTTTTTGGTTGTTCTAGATGTCTGCCTCTCAACTAGTCACTCAAGGTCAAGAGAAGTAGACAACTAAGGTAACATGAATAATTCCCTATTTTAGATACTTATCCTGCAAGATAGATTTGCCCAAGAAATACTTCTTTTTCTCCACTGTCTAGAAAACCTAGCTTGAACAACAAGTTTCCATATAGATATCCACATCTAATCAGGTGAATCAGGGTTTGGGCAACCACAGTGAACTGTCCTCCTCAGCAGGGGCAATAATGTAGTCACTTTCTGTGTGATTAATTATGGAGCGGGAGGAAAAGGGAAGTTCATCAACACTGTTTTCTTATATATGAAGCTTCTATATGTGTTCCTGACGACTGTGTTCAGCTGATTTCTGGGTGGCTCTGTGTATGTAGGAAGGCTGTGTCAGTCTTCACTTGAGTGGAAAGGATGAGAATCTAGACAGAGCTACAGTCAAGTGAAGCTATGCCAGAACTTCAGATTTGAATGGGACACTTTCCTGGGAAGGAAACACAGAGGTCTGAAATTCTCTCAGTAGATTTGGGGAAAAAAAAATGTAGTAACTGGTCTTATTTTCAGTAATCTGGTCTAGAAGTAATCAGGCAAATTAATTTAAATGCTTTAGTTGAGCAGTTAAAATGCTGAAGCTCAGCCTCCTGAAACATCTTCAGGCTACTTAATTCTGACTGATTTGTACATGTGAAGTTTTAAGGCTAAATAGTTTTAGCAGGGTGTTCACACACAGAGGAATCAGCTATACAAATAGAAAAGTCAAGTAAGTCTTTAAATATGTCTTCTCTCTTAATTGTGCTTTGCCAATTAAATTGAGCTCATGACTTGCGCCTGTGGAAGTTTTCATATTTGTTGATAGGCTTTTCAGTTCTACTTTTCTGTTTGCATCCTTTTTACTTTATGAGAGGAAGTGAGATCAGTTCCTAATATAAGCTGAGGTGAATTGCTTATGCATGAAGTGAACTTGAATTTCTTTGTCTTTCTGGAGTCACGGGCTGTTCTTTTACAGCACATGGAAAGCTTTTTTAACTTATTTTTTTTTCTTATTGTCTTAGTATAGCAAGAACTGCTGAACAAACTGAGTTGGTAGCTACTTTGTCTTTTGGACACACAATGCATAATACACAGGTCTGTCAGAATGACGTATGTATAAAAATAATGGTGTCAAATATGTTTCCCCTCCTTCATATATAATACAGACGCCTAAGAACGTCTCACTTGTCCCCGTGTTAAATGATCTCTTTGAGATGTTGGCTAAATACAGTGTAGACAAATGCAGATCTGCTAAATATCTTTCATATTATTTGAGATAGCACATCAGATGGTCTGAGCTTGTCTTGGAAGGATAAGCAGCCTCGTTGGACATTTTGACATGAAAAATAAGTGATTTACACATGAGGTAGAGGGTAGAGAAGGGGAGGAAGTAAGCAAGAAGTACCAGCCAGAGAGTGAAAGACAAAGCAGGCCTCCCATTTATTTAATTTGATGTCATGGGATACTTGGGCCTCTTGAGGACCATATTCATGCACCTGATGCAATCAGCTGCTCCTACCAATGACTTCAAGCCTGAGAGTTACACCCATCTACATCAGGGGATGGTAATGTTCCTCAAAGAATACTTAGCTCTTTGGGGATTTGACCTTTAAGCTACTCTATTTTGTCATTTGTTTTCTGACCAATCCCATTTCTGTGATTTAATTCTAAGTGCTGTAAAACTTGGCTTACAGACTGCAGAACCACACAGACGAAGCAGAGGTAACTTTGAAAAACTAGTTATCCAAGGAAGCAACTATTTTTGTTACAAAATAGATCTGGTTTTGCTCCAAATCTTAATTCTGAGCCTTCTCTTTTATTGTTTTTCTATTAGACTAACTGGTAAAATAACACAGATAAGCTTTCAGGTGTACAAGTCCTCTTTCAGATATGAAGCAGAAGCAGCAAATGTCAAGTTAAGGGTATAATTCGTTGCATGTGTCTGTGCCCTGTTCTGTGAACACTTGTTCTTCATGCCAGTCTCTGTCTGTGGACTCCTGTGTTCTGCTGATAACCATTTGCCATGGCTTCTACTGAATTAGGTCAGAAAACTGATGTGGTTGAGGAATGGCTGTGTTTTGCTTTTTACATTCCAGCCAGGTGAACACTTTGATGTGTCACTGCCTGAATGCTTCTGTTGGCACAAGGGAGAAAAGAACTGAGCACAAAGCAACATGGGTTGACACTGAACCAGGGGATGGTCTTGGCAGGCCAGCTCTAGCAGTAGGCTGTGCTCAACACAAAGTTAGGATTTATCAATATGATGTGGAGCTTGTACTTAGGAGTATTGATCTCAGCTTGTATTGCAAAGAAACATATCCTTTGAATCTATTATCTGGCTTCCTTCTCTCTTACCCAGGCAACTTCAGATGTCCGTGTTATGGCCCATACCATGTGTCCCTGCTGTCCTTTCCCCTGCCTTTCCAGTTTGTCATGTATGTTTTTATGTGTTATCACCATATTGAGAACTAGAAAATGCAGGTGTCTCACCATTCTTTCCTTTCTCTTGCTGAAGGACGTTTTTTGTTGCCTTTGCACATTATCCTCTTTTCTACCCATAGCTCTTAAAACTCTTTTCCATTCACTGCAGAAATTTCTCCTTCAGTTATTCTTCTGCAGTTCTCTTTTGTGATATCTGCCTGTGTGTCCCATTGATTTCAAGAGCATCTGACATTATACAGAACCTTTGAAATCTCTTGCATGTTTTTGAGTAGATACCTGAAAATGGATTTGGTGAAGTGAAGGTGACAAAAACCTACTGAAATTCATTTTATGGCTGACTCATCACAGCTGGTCCATATTGGGGGCATATTGGGGGCATATTGGTCACAATGTCCACCATAGTGTCCTGTCACAAACTCAAAGAACTGTTGCATAAAGGATGAGAGCTGTGCTGCAATGGGTTTTATCTGTGTGCAGTAATTCTCAGTTTAATTGTGTCCCTATTTCTGAAACTGGGAACAGTACATTCCCTGGAATTATGTTTCTGAGAAACAACGGCAGCACAAAATGGCATGCCTCACTGCTGGGAGTGACCCTTTGAAATAAAATAAATGTTCTCTGACATTCTTCCTCTCTTCATTGTAGCTTAACTGGCATCAATACAAAGGTTTACATCTGTATTAAAGATGTTGGTGATTGCTGAATGCATGATACATGGATGGCCATTATCATCTGCAGAGAGTTAGTGTACTATGCATATAATCAATCAGATTCTGTTCATGTCAGGAGCTGGCCAGCTCATTACAGCCTGTATCATGTTAACCCTTGCGGTGGAGCGATAAAAGGCAGAAATATTCTGGAACAGGCCAAGCAGTGATCCAGCCTGCCTACTTTTTGCCTGCCAGCTCTGTAGGCCCGTAGATTTGTTAGACATCAACTCAGACAGCCAGAACATTTACATTTAGCCATTTATGTCTAGTCTTGAATCTATTTCTCACTCAAAAGAGGAGTTCATTTCCCGCTTAGCACTGCCCTGATATTCAAATTCTAGGCAATCTGGTACCGATTCTGGTCAGGAAAGCAATTGTCATCAGCTGGAACACCGTCATCTTCCTTTTGCATGATGGGGTAGTGGTAAAAATACACCAGGGAAGTGGGAGGTGGAGAACAGGAGTCCAGCTCTAGTCCTGCATCGTGGGCTGTGCCTGGACCAGGGGCAGAACTGGGATTCCAGACCATGCTCCCAGAGATCTTTTGTTTTATCCAACGGCAAATAATTTAATTAGAGTAAAAAAAGAATTGAGACCATGGCCTGGAAGCCAGCTTTGTAATGTGCACACACGCTAGTGATCAGCAAAGACAGACAGTAAAATAATAGAGAAAATAATGCATTTTATGGAAGAGTTAAATAACACTGATAAAACTACTTCAGTTAGATATATAGATTTAAGGACCTTTATTGACTCTTTTGTAAAGGAAATAAGATAATCTATCTGGCTTCATAATCTATGAAAAACCTTGATCCCCGGCTTTGTTGCTCTACTGATGTCTGACAGTCATGATACTGTCTTAACTGGCCATATCAAGCCACAGGAGGAGATGGGGCTTCAGCAACAGCTGGAGAAAGATTATATCTCTCTAAATCAGTCATTTTGCTATGACCTTTTCAAGGAATAGGAAAAAATCAGTTACAGGATGCTGAACTTGCACTGAAGAATAGTCCAGCGCATGTCTCAGGACTCTGAAGATGTCTTCAGACATGTGCTCCCACCTCTTGAATTGGCTGCGCTGAGATCTGAATCCTTGTAAACAGCCAGGGAGCCTCTTAAAATAGCCTTTATTTTTGCAGTGAGATGATGACATCTTTGAAACTGTAGTCAGGCTTTGAAGCTGACAGTAGCAAAGCTGAAGCTTCTGGAACTGCAGCCCCAGACCCTGGCACAGATGCCTGCTCTTCACCCTGTGTTTGGTTTATAATTGTTGGCATAATTTTTGAGTTGTTGGAGTCTCAAGAATAAGAAATTCTTCTAATCTAAACAAGTAAAATAGCACTATAAATAACAGTTAATCTTCATTGTGACTAAATTAAGTGAAACAAGAAGTTATTAAACACATTTCAATTCATTGCCATAGCTTCTCTTAGATTTTATGGAAGCAGGAAGCTGCAGTTGAAAGCAGGGAAAGACAAAGGTTTCTGACTGAGCCAAGGATGTGGCACAGCTGGGAAAAAAGTAAATATAAATCTCCGGCAAAGTATTGCTAGCAGAGGCATTAAATAAAAGAGGAATTTTTCTGTGTGGTACCAAAATGACCTTAGCTGAATTCTTACACAATTCTAAATGACTGTCTTAAAAAAAAAAAAAAAAGAGAGAGAAAAAAAAAGAGAGAAAGAAAGAAAATAAAAGATTCAAACTGGAACAGGTGCAGAGAACGGTGGAAGAGGAAGCCTGCTTTAGGAGGGAAGACTCAAAAAATTGATATTTAAACTAACTGATGAAGGCTGAGAAGGAGTGTGAATAGTTTATAAATATATTTTGTGGGTTAGAACAGAGACTAAACACTATTGGGAACTACTCAGTATTATCTAACTCTAGAAGTAAGGCACATGGCTGCAAACGGATACAGATGCACTTAGACTGAAAGTTAGAAGAACGTCTGTAAGTATTGAAGCAACAAGGTAGTGGTTATTTTGTCCTTTTCCTTGTAGGACTACTGCCCAACCCTAACGAGTGTCAAATCTTCACCAACTGGGAAAGGTTCAAAGAAAGAGGAAACACAGGGAAAAGAATTACGTCAGGAGGAGAACTGGTGAAAACTGAAAGGACGTGGTGTGAGGGTTGAGAAAGAGATTGCTGAAGGATGGGGGACACTGAGTGCCCAGGGAACTGGTGGACACTGCCTGGTGTGCTGGGCTCTACTCAGAGATAGGGATGGAGGAGGGATTGCACATGTCACCCCCAACCTGATTTGCTGGGACCCTTTCTGTCACATATCTTCCTCCTTTGGACCTGTGGGGCCAGTTTGGCCAGGGCCAGGAGGACATTTCTGAAGAGAGATCCTATGATTTGGTGGAAGCTGCTTTCTAGTAGGGCTTATAGAGGTTAAAAAGTTACATTTAAGTTTAGAGTTCTCCGAACAGGAGAGAATTGTATGTGGTAGTTCCATGTTGAGCAAGGTGACAGCACTCTATAGGAATGATTCCTATAGTTTTCTACTCCTCGTCTCTCAAGAAAAAGCCCCAAGAAAAATAATGCTTCCTCCAGTCAGCAATGTTACTGCTACAGTCTGAAATCTTGGTTTGCCTTAGACAGAACCGATTAATTACGCATAAGGCTCATTAGAATAATAGAATAATAGAATAGTTTGGGTTGGAAGGGACCTTCAAAGGTCACCCAGTCCAACCCCCCTGCAATGAACAGGGACATCTGCAACTAGATCAGGTTGCTCAGAACCCCATCCAGCCTCGCCTTGAATGTTTCCAGGGTTGGGACATTAGAAACCTCCTGACTAGCATTAATCTGCCATTATATCTTTGGGAAACTTAAGTCTTTTTCTGGCTGTTCTGTTTTTCTTTTCTTTTCTTAGGAGGTATGGCTTCAGGTTTCATATCAAGCTCTGATCACAGTAACAAAGCTGGACAGGGCTGGTTGTAATGACAGCTGCCTGTGTGATATTGACATGCAGCAGAGTTTGACTGTAAGGTTCTTTTAACCTAAAAGTGGAAAAATGCTTCTTGGATTAATATCTTTACATGTCAGTATTTCATTCACTGCATAGAAATGGGTGAGAGACCAGACAGACTTACAGTGTTATTTGCCAGAATCTGTCTTGTGAATACATCTTTCAAGAACTTGGCATTGTCAGGTTTTTAATGTCTCTGAGAATCAGATAAGAATAGAAAGAAACTCAGGACATTGCAGCAAGACCCGAATGCAAAATTGCTGAAGCTATTTCAATAGGAGTGGAAATGAAATGATTTCCCACTTTCTTTGGTAAACTTCATCAGAGTTCACACCATATTCAGACTGGGAGATTAATTACAACTATGTTGCTCAAAGATGTTGTATAATTACCCTTCTATTTTCCCTTCTCAGCTCTGCAGCTAGTTCTAGTCCCCATTAATTCATTGGGAGAATTGATGCCACTAGAGCTATGCCAGATTACACATCCTAAGAAGCTTGTTTCCAACCAAAATCTCTTCAGATTCCATTTGATATGAAATAGGTTATTTCTGTGATATTACAAGATGCCATGTATTTAACATGTAAATAAATATGTCAATGCTATTGTTGGATGAGCTCCTGCAATCAGTTTGAGACATCAGAGAAACTCTGGTTTATCCCTATTTTACCTGGACTCATTTTTCAAACCGTAATTATTAAACAGCCTGGAGTATATACTCAGGAAGACACAGGTTCACATACAGTAACCCTAAGTGGAAGTGGTAATTTTTATTGAACATTTTGCTGTTAACCATTTGACAAGGAAAGGAAGACAAAATCCTGTCATTTGCACTGGATCTTTTACACCCAGTGGCTGAGCTGTTAAGGGATGCAGGTAGCTTCGGCCATCACTTGGAGTAGACACTGAGGAAGGCAGCACCAGAAGGACTTTCTTTGTAAATGTATGAGCTGAGTGACATACAGTGTGGCAACAACTGGGACAAACTCTGGGAACTGACACTGTGAACCAGGTAGCAGCCCAGGAAAACACCTATAATGATGTCCACTAGAAGAGCAAGTTTCACAGGGCCATCTTAAGTCTGCAGCCTCTAATGGGTGTTTCTTTGACCTTAGCTCAAATAGTAATTATCTGTATCTACCAGCAGTCGCACTATTTATGGGACAATTCTTCTCCTGAATTTGGTGTTTTTTCTACCCTGTTTTACACATTATCTCTTCCAACGCTGCCCTTTTTTACAATCGAGGTGTTGGACATACATTTAAGCATATTCTTTCCCCATAGTCTTTTATAATGTTGCAATGATAAAAACCGTATTTGTTTTAAAATAAATTAAATACAAAGCATATAGTTTTACAATGCTGCAAAGCCCTTTCTTCCAAGCAAGAATGACCTAGCAATACACCTAGAAGAAGTAGAGACCTAGAAGTATTTTGTTATCAGACAGATTTCCTGGCTTTGGTTCATTTGTACTTTCTTCATCTGGTACCATTAAAAAGATCATCCTGCTTTTGTCCGGGATTTATCTCACCTGAATTTAGGTGTTCAACTTGGAAACCCAAGCAGGAGTTTAGTCAAGACTACCTCTACCACTGAGACAGGCACTGCTGTGTTTCATCTTGCTCATTTTAAATAGCTGATCAAGGGTGGGATGTCCCAGCCTTGGAGGCACTTCTCTCCTTCCCTTCACGACAGCTAGAATTTAAGATGAGCTTTAAATAAGCATTTAACCTTGGAATGTTCACCTTGAGATGGCATGTAATAAACCTGCACTGTTTAGATAAATGCAATTTTAACTCCAAGGTATTCAAACTTATTACCAAGTGTATTTAGTCTTAATTATGGCTACACTTATTTTAAGTAACAAGCTTTAATAATGATACTCTCAATAATTAGTATTTTACATACTGGTGCTACAAGTTTCATAACCTCATTAGGAGTTAGTGTTTTTTCCTCTTGCTCAACAGTCTGTATCAATTGGCCATTTAAAAGAATTTGCTTAACTTGTATTAGTTATGGTATGTCTTGAACGGCATACACTTGAGATAAAATAAGTGGCCAGTTTACACAGATTAAAAACATGTGATTTGAAACAAACATGCATTTAAAAAAAGGAAACATTTGGAACTTGTTAGCTTTGTGAGAGCTTCTTGCAAATAGATGTAATTCTAATGGTCTTAAAGATCTATGCAAAGAAGAGAAGGACTTTATCTTCTCGACCTCTGAAGCAGAATGACTGGCAAGTATTGGGAGTTAATTTGTTGGAAAACAAGTGATCTCATGGTTTAAATGGCTTTGTCAGTGGGTGCAGTAAAAATTATGAAGACACAAATCACAGGGAATGAAAGAAATTTGGTTCCGCATCATTTTATTATCACGAATGTTTTCAGTAATGCGTTTATTCTACTATTCTCTATGCTGATGTACAGTAACATCTGTTAGTCAGGGAAGTCCAATTTTTAGAAATCGTCTTGACAAGGCACAAAAAGATCAAGTAGCTTGCTCAAGGTCACACAGAGAGTGAGATTTAGTTTGTGTTTGCAAATAAGTATTGCCTGGATCCCAACCTTTTATTTAGCCGTTAGAGCTCATATTCTCCTTAATATTTGGAACTTGTTCCATATAGCACATGATTAAAGTGCTTATGGCTACAGCTTCGAGACCTACTGCTATTTGAGTTGGAACCTAAAGCATTTCTACTCAGAGTGCCTATTAAAGGTATTAGATAGAAAACTAAACAAAGCAATTTTGTAATATATAGCTCTAATAATTTGGAAAAGCCAAGCTTGCAGAGGATACTGCAGCTGCTAACATCGTAATAACTAATGTGCAGTATTTTAATCCAGCTGTTTAAAAACATTTTTTACATTACTTTCAGACAACTGGGAACAGAAAAATATCTGTTCTTGTATTTTGTGTTTGTTATTTAACACACCAAGTTGGTCATTTTTAAAACACGTGATACTATTAATCTCTTTAAAATTTGTTATTTACTTAAAGAAGGACCTTCACTTTGAGGTCTTTTTTTAATTAAAAAAAAAAGTTCTCTAAAAGGAAACTTTCGGGAAAAAAAAGTTGATCTATGACTGTTTGAAGGATAATATTTCTTTAAAATAAAAAATTAGGCATGTGATGCTATAGAATCTGAAGTTTGTTGGATACTCATTCCAATTAGAATTCATTTGGTGAAATCACTGCAGGAGATTTCTCAGAGGTCTGGTAGACTGATAAAAATGCCTAATGCCTATGTTTGATCAACAGTTTTCCACTGTTCTTGTTTCCTTGTTTTTAAAGTCCATAATTTAATCTTATTTTTAATTTCCTTAATTAAAAACTAGTATGCTATGACTATGAAATCTTGGGTTCTCAGATATTGCAGTGACAGGACTGAAAAAATATAGAAATTTTTAGTACACTAGTATTCCAAATTAAAACAACCCTGGTACCTTGCTGTAGTTCTGTGCACTGTATCAATTCCCATTCCCTACAATGTGGCAGATATGTCTGAAAAAATAAAGTATGGCAAAAGTGCTAATTAGAAAAAAAATCTGTTACAGTAATAAAGCTTATCCTGTGTAAATGATTTACTTTTCTCAGAATCAGAAAATTTAAAATAATATTTAGTGCACTGTTTTAATTTTAAGGGTAATGTTGGCAGCCTTCCTCAAGGCTTCCTTCTCCAAAACATTCAGCTTCATCCCATCTCAGGCTGTGGTGAGGTGTCTGGCACAAGTGCTGAATAGGTTGGCAGAAGCAGACGCTGACTGTCCTTGAGCATCTGTTGTTGCACTTGTGTCTGATCACCCAGTTTGCCGATATGTTTCTGTGACTGTGACATTGCAGAATATGGTTTTCGTTTAATGTTGCCTGCCTTGCTTCATCCATTTAGACGCTTAGATGCTGAAAAAAATAAATGTGAAAGGACTGGGAAAACTGCATTAAGTCTCTTACATCGAAAGGAAGAGGAAAGAAAGTTTGGTATTAAGTGGGCGCTGCTGGGGAAAGTGATTGGCTCAAGCAGTGAAATGCAGGATGGCTCTTGTTCAGAACTTTTCTGAGGTACTCAGCTGGCCAAAAAGAAAATTTGTTGTACTTTTGGTAACAAATAGTACTGCCAATCTCAGGCATTCCAAAATCATGAATCAGGCCCCAGAAATCACAAGATTAAGAAGAAAATGAGAATTTTTAGAAACAGTACACATTTGGAGATATTTAGATATTTGTATCCTGTTTTTTCAATCTTTACTGTACATTATGACATACTTTCAAAATTTTCTTCCACGTCCTTGAGGAATAACAGATACTCTTAAAAACTGAGATTTTCACCAGATAAAATGATTTAAAGACCTTGGGCTCTGTGTAAATCACTGGCTATCAGAAACTTTGATAATACATTCAAAAGTGTTAGCAACAAAGAGTAGAAGAATGGGAAAGTGAAGCAGAAAGGCTTCAGAAAGATTAAACTGCCTCTCTGAGTGACTTGCCTAGCACTGTTACTGAAATTAAAGTGAGGCTGGCCAGATGAGAAGAGATTGTAAATATTTTATCGATTAACCTTTCGCAGGGAACACACATCTCATTTTTCCTGGTAAAACACAACAGGCTCCAAAGAGCAAAATGTGGTGATTTAGAAAACACACAAAGGAGAAGCAATGACAGGATTTATGGCATTCCTAAAACTGCAGAAAATAACAAGAATGTGGGAATGTTGTCTCTGTCACTTACACAATCCTTGCATTTTGATAGTATTATATAAAGACCTTACAGGGCAGAAGCACAAGAATCTCCAGATCAGCTAAGCTATGTAGTTTTCTGTTTTCAGAATTATCAAACTCAGCTATTTTTTTTTTTACAGGCAGTCGGGAAGAACAATGAAGAGCTGTATAAGAACAAAATTATCTATTTTGATGACAATTGCTACCCCGAAGATTAGAAAATTTGGAGGCACGTCAGAGCTAAGCAAAACCAGCTTAGGAAAAAGGAATCGGGTCCTTTATTTCATAATCATCACAACTAAGATGGGTATTATTATGTAAGAACAAAAGGCCCCAGAGAAGCATCGGCAACACTTGACAGTTCAGGGATTGTGATCCTTCAAAGAGAAGCAGCAGAAGGATTTAACATTCAGTCTATAGTAATTAGACTGATATCTAACCTTAGACCAAATTCACTTAGATTTTACAAAGAGGCAGGAGGCCTGAGATGCATCAGGACTGCAGAAAGGCAGGCAGAGAGAAAGAAATGAAATATGAAGTCCGGATGCTCTGCTATGTCAAAGGAGCAAAAAGGACACTCAAGGGAGGAAGTGTAAAGCTGCCTTTTTTTTCTGGGATGCAGTGTTCCTGCATCCAGACCCTTGGAGCAACTTCCAGGAAACCTTAGGCTGTTTGGGTTTATGTATTATCTGGCAATGGACTCAAGGGGCCAATAAAGCAGCTGGGGATCATCTTAGAGAAATAATATCTCCTGTGGAAGCAGTAAGAAGAAGAAAGGGAGATTCTGAACCTAAATTCCGATTTTCTAGTGAGCATAAGACCACTCCTCTACAGCTGTGTGATTCCCTTGCAGACTGGCTGTGTCAGGCTTATGAACAAAATCTTTGGGCTGTCGAACTACACTGACAAAATAGGCAACAAGCTTCATAAACAACATGTTCTACATAGGATTAATAGCCGTATGTCAGGAGGAATATTGTGGATGCTAGGAAGGGAAGTAAATGACAGGATGAAGCTACTGAAAAGACAAGACTGTAAACTGGGTAAAACATGCAAGGAACTACTGATAGGAGGCAGAGGAAAATACATGCTACATAAGTAAACTCCATCTGTTTCAGACTTGCCTTCTACCTCATCCTCCAGTTATTATTCTGAAAAGTAGAGGAGGAAAAATTAGCAAAAAAATGTAAAATATATTACAGCATTCTGAGCTGTTCCTTTTTCCTTTGTATTCTTTCAAAACAAAGCAAAAGTTGGTTGGGGAACTTTCTGGGAAGGCGATTCTTTGCCTACTTCAGCTGTTAAAAATAGTAGTTGCAGCACTCAGCCTACTGATCTCTGAAGCCAGACAGCTTTTCTGCCCAAATGAATATGAGTCCAGGGACAACTGGTTTGAGTTATTTGTTGATCCTAGCCGAGATTTTTCACCAGGTCCGGATGGCTTTATACCCAGCAAATAATATGATAGCTGTATTCTTTATTGCACTGTGCTGGATATGTTGGTATTGCTGTATCAGGAAGCTAAACCTGGAACTAAAGAGTTGCCTCTTTTTCTGTCCACTTTCCTCTTTCTTTAATGCCTTTTCCTCCAGAGGTAGGTCCATACTTACATGTTATTGAACACCAGAGCCCTTCTGTCTTTCATGTGAGGCAATAGTGATGGTGTTTTATTGTCTTTCCATTACTTTCTTTTTCAAAAATCTTAACATGAATATATAGATTTGTACAAGATTCTGTGGCTCGATAATGAAGCACAAAGATTGAGTATTTAAAAAGTGACTTTAAATGTTTGTAGAATTGTAGTGGAAGAAGCTTTGAATAGTATTCACACAGAAACAATTTAAAGGACTGAACATCACAGAGCAGCTACAATATTAGTTGCTGATAAGCCTCTCTGAGGGTGGACTCCTAAAACTCAGATGCTAGGAATGGGAGAAATGTGTGAAATTTGGGTAGCAGGTTGTGGGCTAAAACTTCTGAAACTCCTCAGCTGTGCTGTAATTAGTTACAGTGGTACGAACAGTAAATTAGCTAGGCAGTAAGCTCAAGACACCACCAAGCAGCCATAGGGACTTTAAGGCTGAATAGATTCTGCTTTGTTCAAATACAGCTAATACAAGCAACACATCTGCTGATGGTTAAAGAGCCCTCAGTGTGGATGGGAAACAATGTATTGTAAATTGTATGAGCAAATTATTGTTGGCTCTGTCTGTTATTATGACAGTAATGGTGTGTAAAATATGAAGATATAGCCAAGGTCAGGATGGACAGTATCTCAATGAGTAAGATACTAAAGTATAACTTTCTGTGTCATTCTAGCCACATATAAATTTATGCTTACTATGTTGTTTAAAGTGGCACAGCTTAGGTCTCTGAAGACAGAAAAGAAAGCCATGCTGACTTTAATTCTCAGTTGATTTATTTACAGATAAGAGTAGATACAAATAACCCTGTATAGACAGCTATTTCATATGGAATATTTACCCCTGTTCTGTACAGCCCTGTCATAACAGTGCAAAATGTACAGAGGCATTTTGCTTATGTGAATTTAACGTATGACATAACTTATTGGTGCTAAGATTTGCTTGTATCTGAACTGTCAGAAATATGAGATCATCCTTCTTCTTTCTTACTTAAGCTGACCTTTTCCTCTAGAAAATATTTTAACCATGATTTCCATTACAGTCCTTCTTTAGGCATTACGTACATGCACAAAAAGGAACATTTTAAGAAAAGAACACTTTCATCTCCCTCTCCAAACTTGAAAACACTACCTATCCTGATATTCCACAACAAGTGGAAAAAGTAAATACAGAGAATGAGGTAAGCTGGTAACTAGTTGTGAACAGTGTAATAAGTAACAGTCTTAGCACCCCAACTGAGAATCATCAAGCATACTTGACCTAACTTGCTCCATATATTATTTACCTTACTGTGGAAGAGATGCTCAGTTGCTTTTAATTTCACTGCCACAGGCTAGCAGTTGTTTTGGTTTATTTTCAACTGTAATATATTTAGTAACACATCCAAGGAAAGCGAAGAAGGGTGAAAGCTCAAACAACTTGATCACAGTTTGCCGAATCTTGTATCTGAATTCTAGGATGATGATTTAAAACAGTCTAGAGCTAACCTGTTCCTGGGCTAACCTGAATAACTGAAAAACTAAGCTAGGCTTTGAAAACCACATACTTTCCAGTATGATGGTGGGAATCGCTACTTGGCTCTTGCAGGTAGTTTTACAATAATTCATTTTCCAAACTGAATAGTATATTGACTTCGTTGAAAAGCTGCACTCTGAGTTTAGCAATGCAGATTTTTTAGAACCACAGCATGCCAACTGAGAATGTTCTCCACCTTAATTTCTTGAATTAGATATATTATCTGACGCCAGATACTGGAGGACAGAGAGTGTTGTAATGCTGGATATCTGACTGGCCCAACAAAATGTGGTGTCACTGTTTTCTTTACATGTGTGTGAGGCTGAGCTCTTTCCTCACATCATTGTCTGGCTTGCTAAATTTTCTCAGTCTGGAGTTCTCCTTAGTGACTGGCCTTCCAGTGGTCCTTGCTCTCCTGTGTGTGTCCTTGAAGTGTCTGCATCCCTAGATGTCTGCTGCCAGGTTCAAATCTCTGAAAGAAAGGCTAGTAACCCTACAGGACTCCATGGTATATATTGTCCCTCATCCTCTTTTTTAGCTTCAGGGCTCCTTCTTGGATAGACTCAAGCTGCTCTGCTCCCAATTAAATGCCGAAGGCCTGCACAAGCCTTGTTTCTCATACATTATATTGCTTGTCCAGGCTCCCTCTTCCTTAATGGTCTCAAAGGGAGCTTCTAGTTCCTTATTTTCTCATTTGTGACTTCAGGTTTGTATGTAAACTTGTTATGATTAATTTGTCATTTATGCACATTCTCGCTCTTCCTGCTTTCTCCTGCTTTGCTCTGGCTGCTCCTTCTCTTTTGTCCCCTGCCCTCATACTTCTGTTGGTCTCTTTCTGTGGATGAATGCCTGTTTTTCTGAGGTGCCAAGGCAGGATGTTGCAAAAGGCTTTTAGTTCCTTCCTGTTTCTCTGATGCACTGGCACCTGTAGTCTCTCTGGGCATTTCTGCAATGCTGCAATATATCTAAAAGCTGTCAATAAGATAATCACATCAGCACAGTTCATAGAGGGCAGTGGTCAAAATTTGCAAATGGAACCCTTAGATTCTTCACCCTTCCCACCTTTTTTGTCAGGGTGCATCACCTCTATCACTTGGTGTTCCTCAGACTTGGTGGTGCTCATCTGACAAACACCTTGGAGTCAGTCATCTCAGGAAGTGTGTCTAAGCCATATCCAGCACAAACAAATACTAGTAGAGGTCAGGACAGAAAAAAAACCCAGCAGTCAGCACCACTTTGCAAATATGGTGTTATTCACTGCTAGGAAATGGGAAACCTAGGTCTGTTATTCTCCCAGAAGAGTACTGAAGCAGTATTCAGTGGCTTACCATCATGAGGGGTGTTTTCCAATTGAGCTGCTTTGTAGAAATAAGTGCAGGTTTCATGGACTTTGACAGATGACTTTGTATCTGAACAAGTGAGTGTTACTTGAGGAAACCAGAGCTGGGCTCTAATCAGTTCTTCTAGGGCTGTTCACACTATTTTATCCAAAATTAAAATCCCAAATGAATAGGGTATAGAATACTCCGTAGCATTTTCTGTTGGCTTCCCAGTATGGTCCCAGTTATCAATCGAATTTTTGCCTGCCTGATAGTCCTGTGTGTTGTAGAGAGCACCAGTGACTGTTCAGCACTGTGGATTTAAGACTAATGACCAAGCAGTGTATAAGATAGCCACTGTGATGCTTGTCATCACTTATCTGAGTCCCTTTGTGAGTTGAGCCCTGGGTGTCATTAAAATCATGGTGAAAGATGTGGAGAAGGAGGTAATCAGTTTCAAGTTCTCAGAAAGAATTGTGTTCCTAACAGTGGTCCCAGCTTGCCTAACCAAAATGGAAGATGCCCTTCTCTTCACCTTTGTAGCTCTGCCTGGTCAGCAGCTTTTGCTCTTTGCTTTTGACTCAAATATTCTCGGTTGCCAGCTGGTTCTTCCATCCCAGTGACTGAATCACAAGGTAGACTAAAGCTGTGTGTGATATACTGAATGGCATCTCAAGAAGTAGTAAATAAAGTCTTGTTTATTCAAAGGAAATGAAATACAAGGTAATGAATAAATTTCATTGATTTTTGCTTAAGAAAATAAGTCTGGTGAGATTTATTTGAAGAGCAGATTTTTTTTGTCTGTGTTTATTTTTTTAAAAGTGCATGGATGCCAGAGTTCCAGGTATTTTTTTAGGATAAGTTCATGAATTCTTCAGATGTGACTTTGAAGCTTTTCCCAACCTTTTGAAAGTATAAGTAATAAAATTGGGTGGGTTCAGTGCCTCAGATGGAATCTTCTAGACATAAAATCCATCTAGTAAGGTGTTTCATATTTTCTAAAAGCCAAAATCGTGCAAAGTGCAGCCCGAACTACGAGGTGCTTGTTAAGCGTAGGCAGAAAACAGTGTCAAATGTTCTTTAGGCTGCCTTTCATAATCACTTGTTGGCTCCACTCCTGCAGGACCTCCTACAAGGAGGTCTTGGCCATGTTCTAAAATAATACATTTATCCATAGGCAGCAAAGGCTACAGCTGCAGCTTGCTGTTTGTGTGAGATTTAAACACCAATGGAAAGGTCTTTTAACTTCTCTGAATTCCTCATTAAAATGCTAGTGTGATTTTCTGGAGCCACCTCAGCTGAGAGCAGCAGTCCAACAAAGAACCACTGCAAGACTTTGGCCTTGTATGTTTCTGTTTGAAATGTGGCAAACTGAAGAATATACTTGGATCCCCCCCATCAAGAAAAACTGGAGAAGGAACAGAATTTTCTCCACCAGCTGCTGTGGCTAGGGATTCTGTGGAGGCAGCTCTTCAGCAAGAAGCTGGTGGTGAGAAGTTCAAGGAAAGACTGCACCCTCAAAACACTGCACTTCTTTGTGGATGCTGTTGTCTTCTTAAAATTATTATTATTTTTTTTTAATTGCAATCTTTTCTCTAGCTGAGCTTTCCCATTTTTTAACACATGAGATAGTCTGCCTTTGCCATCTATCTTCGGGAGTGCAGAGGAGACAGGATAGGAATGTCAGGGCTGGATATCTATGGGTATGATTATGAACAGGTTTATTTGTCCAAGGAATAATGAAAACCAATGGCCTGAGACTGAAGCCAGACAAAGTCATGTTGGAAATAAGACATGAGTTTTTAACAAGGAAAAGATTAGCCTTTGGAAAATACCGCTGTGAGGAATGTTAGTGTCTTCATCTCTGGACATCTTCAAATCAGACCAGACCCCCAGCACTAGATCTGTGTACTGGACTCACCAGATGCCTCAGCCAAGCACGACCTGCTGGGCCCAGCACAGGAGGAAATGGGTGTGATTTAAAGACCTGGGAAGTCAGACGATGTGATCCAGTTCTTGCACTTTTTGACTATGAGAAGGTTTGTAAGGAAAATAAGAACGCTGAAATTCTGCGCAGCTTGAGATTGACAGACTCAACTCTATTATATCTGTTTGCTTTTACTAGATGTGTAATGATGTACTTAAAAGGTAGAGTAAATACTTCTATTTCAAGTCTCCTAAGATGTGTCAGCTTTTGAAAGCAGTTTCTCAAGGCTAGTGTGTACCTGATTTATACACTAAGGTAAATTGCGTCAATTTTGTCGTATTTTTATCACTTGTGATAGTGTAACAGATTTCCTACCTGGTGCTTGTGAAGTGATAGTTCATCAACTAAATGAAGGCCTGGATCTGTTCTTGGATGCACAATGTAGTACTGCATGATACACTCAGGTGCACTGGAATGGATGGGACTGTCTGCTGAGTATTAGGATGAATTCATTTCCAAGTCAGACTGCAGTTAATATTTATTACTCACATGTGACCAGAAACATGTTACATTTAGAAGATACTGTCTGTTTTCAAAAGCTTAAAGTAAAAAGATCTGAGTTTGACATTCTTACAATGATTTTTCTCAGATGAGTCCATGATGGCCCTGGAGGGGCCAGAACTTCGTGCAGCATGAGTGACAACTGTAAGAGTCAGCCCTGTTACCAGAGAAAAATAATTAGTAAGATAGGAAAAAAAGAAAGTTGAAAGAAACTGAAATTAGGAAACATTATTTTTTTCTTAAGATCCCTTGAAGAGATGCCTATGTCCCTGTCTTGGAATTAGTTTTAAAATGTGCTTGGTTTTATTTATTGTTCAGAATACCTGGGATTCTGTTGATACTTTTGAAATTGCAGCCACAGCCAGTATTGTGTGAATTTGGGATGGCTTTGTGTCTGAAAACATTTATTAGATGTTTTGTTGGAAAGGCCATGAGAATTAAGGAGCTTAATAAATATTTTAGAGTTAAAATGATAATTTTATTATAGAATTAGGAAAGGGAAGCAAATTGTACCTGGGAGTAATTCTCCTACTGTGGATAGGTAATTTTGCATTTTTTTTTTTTTATGGAGGAGAGGGAGAAAACCAAGCAGTGATTTTGAAAGAAAAGCATCATTAGTGGCAAATTATCATTGTGTAGTAAATAACTGAAAGGGACAAGATCTGCAAGACTTCACCCAGAATTTTATTTGCCTTGATATACTGCTGTCCCAGAAGTTGAGTCTGGTTGGGAAATTGTGGTCGGACATCTACGCAAAGGAATAACTGTTGATGTGTATCCGGTAGGTGCACCAGTCGTAGGGAAGGAGAATCCAGCCATGTAGCTGAGGACTTTTTAGCAGGACCTTTTGTGATAGGACGAGTGTAATGGTATTAAACTAACAGAAGGGAGAGTCAGGCTAGACATGAAGAAGAAATTTTTTACAGTGAGTTTGGTAAAATACTGGCACAGGTTGCCCAGAGAGGTGGTAGATGTCCTATCCCTGGAGACATTCCAGGCCAGGCTGAATGGGGCTCTAAGCAACCTGATCTAGTTGAAGATGTCCCTGCTCATTTCAGGGGGGGTTGGACTAGATGAGCTTTGAAGGTCCCTTCCAATCCAAACTCTTCTATGATTCTATGACATTACCGAATGAGGCTTTGGAAAACAAAGGTTATCATCAAAGTGTAACACTAAAAGGCACTGTAGTAGGAGTTTAAGAGTAGGTGTAGAGCTGAAGGAGTATGAACTAAAGTGTGTGCAACTGAATTTCTGCTCACATAATTAGGTTCTACTTTCTTGTTGGGATTCAGTAGCATTAAGCATTCATCACGTCCTAGCCTAAAGTACTGCAGAGAGCTTCTGTGCTTTGCTAGTCATTTATGACAGGTTGTCCTAGAGGCTGAGCACATTTCAGTGGTGGATGAAGAGGTCACTGTGTACATTGGCCACGTATCAGCTCAAGTTTGTAAAACAATTTGCAAACCTTTGGGGCATAAGGCCACACAATGTGAGGCCATTATCATGTTTGCTAAGAAAACTAGGTTTTCTGCCAAAAGTGACAAGATCTCTGTTAAACCTTGAAAGACTATAGACAAAATCTGCATTAAAATAGTGCAAGAACAAAGTAAAATGGCACTTACCGTTAAATTCAGTGCTGCCTTGGCACTGCCTCTTCCCACTGTAGGCAATGTTGATCCTATTTCTTTTCACCTTCTTCCTCTGGGTTCTCCAAAGTCCATGGCTATAATCATGGGGTGGACTTGGCAGCGGTGTGTAGGACCTGGAATGTGTTTTTCCAGCAGCCGTGTCTGGATTTGTGGCTGACTTCTTTGGCTGACACCATGGCTGGCTCTGCTGGCAGACAGATCTTCTTGGGGGCTGTTTTGGGTTCACGGGGCTGTCAGCTCACTTTCTGTTCTGCCCTGGATCCTGTTCTCTGTGAGTCACACTTTTTTTTTTTTTTGGTGAAGGGCTGTGTTTGTGGGCAAATTTTCTATTATGAAAACACATGATATAGCAAAAATCTTTCCATATTTCAGGGTTCTTGTAGACATTTCCCTGTGAACCAAGAGTAAATGTGCACATTTGCTCAGAAAAGTAACTGCTGCTGAAGACACCATCATTTTCAAATAAAGCTTCTCAGCTTGGGACCTTCTGTGGCAAATTCTGTCACTTTTATTGTACAAAATCCCAATTCCCATGACAAAAAATGCCCTGTAGTGCCCTTCACTGAAATGAGACCTCAATCTGCAAAGATATTTAGGTGACTAACCGTTATGTAGGTGCCTCATTTCCACTGACTCATATTAAGCACACTAACTGCTTTTAAGGATGTGGTCAGTCCATGTGGGTAATGCCAGCTTGGCAGGATGGATTCTTGCTCACAGTCCTGGATTTCCACCTATTGGTCCTTTGCTGACTAATGGCTGAAACATATTTTCAATGATTTTTTTGTTTGTTTTTGTTTCTTGTGGGTTTTTTTTCTCCCTCAGATCTTTCTTTAACTTTTTTCGATTCCTTCCTTTGGGGATGGCATGGAAAAGAAAGCAAGCAGGAAATTAATGAGAAAACAAACAAACAAACAAACCTAAAAAGTAGGAAAATTGTGAAAAGTCAAAATATTTCAATTTGGAAAAACAGCCTCTCTGAAATGCTTTGAATGGAGAACGTTGGGAGGTGTAATCTTGATAGCTGGATTAAGACAATAATTCTCAACATTTGTAAAACCGTTTTTAAGAAAAAGGTTTTCTCTTTCTATGTTAGATAATCTTATAAGCATTTTGTGTTTTGATGTCTGCACTCCTTAGATGAAGCTGTGAACATCCACTCCAGGCCACACTGGCGTGTCAGCAAAGTTCCTTTGGCTTGCACCCTCTTTTGACCGTGGCCTCTGGCTTCCCAGTAGCAGAGGCACTGGTTTACTCCTGGCCTTTTCTCTCAGATGAGCCAGCTCTTGATATAAGCTCCTTTCCTGCATTGTTGAGTAGCTAATTGACCAGCATTAAAGTCAACACCCCTATGTCCTTTATGTGGTTGAGCTTGAGCCTAATTATTTCCAAAACAGATATAGGCATACAATATGTTTTTTGAGAGGAACTTTCCCTGGAGTCCCCCTTGAGTACATTTTTATCTTTTGAACCTTCTAATCCATCTCTGAAACACAGAAACAGGACTAAGAGGGAATTAGTAAATAATTATACGGCTTTGTGCAAGAGTAGTGGGAATATCAAGTTCCTCCTTTGCAAATAAATGGGAATTCCAGCTTTTTGACAAGGAACAAACTTTTCTTGTTACAATAGGAAGGTTGAGCAGGAAAGAAGTACAAAATAACACTTTCTGAAGCTGCAGAGGAAAATGGGAGTCCCTGAATTCTGGATTACAACCACGGTGATTTATAGTTTCTTTAGGTAAACATGAGAAAGACATAGCAGAAGATTGTGGTTTTCTGCTAGTAATTCCAACTTTGCTTCCTAAAAAATAGTTTAGGAACAACTTTTGTTTTGTTTTTGTTTGCTTGTTATTGTTTTTGTGGTTTGTTTGTTTGTTTGTTTGTTTGTTTTTGGTTTTTTTAAATGTGCAGTGCTATGGTGTTTTATTAATATTTAAAACACCTGACAGAAAACACCGTCAGGAAGTGTTGATGAGTAACATATGCATAAGGGCAGTATATTGTTTTAACATATCAAACAAATAATGTTAAGTGATGTAAATGGATAATTCAGTTGAATGAGTCATCATTTGACTTTTGCATTTTGCTTTATATCAATAATAAAGGAAGGCATTATCAAACAATAATAACTGGCAATCTCTCTTGCTAGTCAGCCCTAGATAGATACCTAACGTTTTTTTTCTTAGTTATTTGTCCAGTTTGCTCTCAAATTTACTAGGAACAAAAAGACTCCTGCTGCTTTTTTTCAGATATTTATCTCTAGGTAACAAAGCTCATTGTTAAGAATTTCCCCTAGTATACTCCTTTTCTTTATTTTTACTTACACCTTCTTGTTCCAGCCTGGTTATTTGTTCCCATCCTTGGTGTTTACACTCTTCAGATACTTGAAGTGGTTAACATATGACTGTTGGACATTGTGTAGACAATTGAACATCATTCCTTTAATCTCTCCTCATAAATCAGCCCCTCCAGCTGTTCAGTCCTTTTTATGGCTTTTTTTCTCATACCCATCATTCTGTTGCTCTCTTTCTGGTATTGAAATACCCAGAATTGTGCAGAGACTCCTGTCTATAATGCCCCCAGGGGGAGGCTGAGTCACTCACTCTCTGGTACAGTACTTGTGGCCACATACACAGCTAGCTATGAATTCCAATTTTGGTTGCTGTCTCACATCTGATAATTTAGTACTTTGTAACGGGTCTTTCATTCTGGTTAAACTAGAATAACATTTGGGACTGTTTGAAAGCTTGAATTAATAAATATATGCTGTTTAGAAATTTTAGGAGTTATGCTGTAAATTAGTGATCACAGATTTACATAATAACTAAGAAAAAAAAGCATTAGATGTGATATTGCAATGTCAGAAGGGATGTAAAAGGAACAAATGCTTTGACCTGGCTTGTAGGAAGGAGATGTAGTTGTCACATGCACTGGAGGATAATTGGTAGCATTACTGAATCAGAAAAATACGTCTAGAAGGATCTAAGATATCACTTAGTCCATTATCCTACACAGAAGCAGAATGCGGTATACCTCTGTTGCTCATGATGGGATTATCTTTCCTGTTATTAAGGACATCCACCAAAGAGGCTGTGTTTTCTGTAGGAAATCTATTCCACTATTTACAAAGCAATCCTGCTAGAGGGCTTTTCCTATTTTCCAACCTGCAAATGTTGATTATCAGGCTTCTCAGGAGGATTAAGAGTTGCCTTTTTTGGTATTTATATGGCAACACTGATGAAGTATGGGACTGGGACCTGGGTGCACCTGTTCCTTGCAACACAAAGAAGACATAAATGATGAAAGAAATATGGTTACTGTGTGGCCTGTCATTATTAATCTAGTTCTCTAGTCACAAAATATTTGATCAGCCATGATCAGTGCTCTTGAGAACGACTGCCTGGGAGAAAGAAGAAATACTATTAATTCAACCAGAAATGCTTTATCCATGCCAGAGTCCCAGCTGCTGGTTACAGATGATTGCAGTGGTGCTCTGCTGATCTACACCAGCTGAAGGTCTGTGTTCTATGTAGACTGAGGGTTTTTTTATTTTGAATACAGAACTGTGATACAAATTTAGCCCCAGCTCCTTGCATGTGTACCTGAAGTTTCCTCTGAACTAACTAAACTTCACTTTTAAAATAATATAGATTCAAATCTGTCCTGTCAGAGAAAAAAAAGCAGTGCAAGATGCAAAGCCTGCGAAACTACCCTGCAAATACTGTAAGAAGTTATTTCTTTTTAAGTTACATTTAGAATACTTTTTTTTGGGGGGGGGGTGGGGGTGGGGCGGGGCAGGGAGGGAGAAGTTGTAAGTACATTACAAATAATTTGTGGTTTTATTGACATTTCAATCCCGTATTCGAGCCAGTGTCAGGAAATACAGGGAGAGATCATGGAGAAAATGCTACCCAAGTCTAGAAAGTGTTTAGTGGTCTGGGAAATGGTCCAGATTGGATATGCAAAGCAAAACATAGCACATCTCTTGAAAGTCTCAGAAGTATTCCAATTGCCATGTAAGTATTAGCATTGAACAAAAATGCAGTACAGACATACACGTGGCTCATTATTATGCAAAACTGGATTAATTTGATGAATAAGCAAACACACTTTAAAAGTAAGTACTCAATTTCTCAGTTTTGAGGTGTGGTTGTTGTAGTAATCAGGTGCTTGGATAATTACATACCATAGTTTCTGCCATTTGCAGCTCATCAATGAACTAATTGTAACATGCTCTGCATGGATGAGCCTGGCAAATTTCCCCCCAGATTATGTACCCAGAAAACACATAAGAAATGCTTCATACCTCGGACAAGGTATGACATGTAAAAAAAGTACTTTGCAACATGCACCTGTCAAGTAGGAATAAGGCCATGCGGCAAACGCCTTTTCCTAAAACAGAATCATGGAACTGTGCAGGTTCGAAGCAAACCCTGGAGCTCATCTAGCCAGTTCCCATCTCAAAGACAAGGCAGTTGCTCAGGGATTGGTCCAGCTTGATTTTGATAATCTCCTGGGAAACCTGTTCCAGTGTTTGATCACCCTTGCGGTAGAAAGTTTTTTCCTTTTGTGTGACAAGAATTTCTGATCCAACTGAGCTCCAAGGTTGCATCTCTTGCATCTTATTTTATACCTGTGTGCCTCTGAGAAGAGGCTCCCTCTGTCTTCTCTATTCCCTCTCATATGGTAGTTACAGAGAGCACTGAGGTCCCCCTTGATTCTTCTCTTCTGAAGGCAGAACAAACCCAGTTCATGCAGCCTCTTGTCATGCATCCTGTATGTTGGTCTCCTGCCCATCTTGGTGGCCCTGTGCTGTTCTCATTCCAGCAGGTCCATGTTTTTGTGGTATTGAGTAGCCTAAAACTGGGTGCAGTACCCCAGATGTGTTCTCAGAAGGGCCAAAAAGAGGCAAAGAAACACTTTATTTGGTGTGGAAGCTACACTCTTGCTTGAAGGTAAAGGGGCCCAAGATAGTTGGTTAGTGTTCAGGGACTGTTTCTACCAGGCACAAGATCAGAGCATCCCAACACACAGGAAGTCAAGGAAGGGAGCCGGGAGACCTATGTGGTTAAACAGGGAACTGCTGGGTAAGCTCGAGTGTAAGAGAAGAGTTTATAGATCATGGAAGGAGGGGCTGGCCACTTGGGGAGAATATAAGGCTGTTGTCAGAGGCAACTAGGAAAGCTAAGGCCTCCTTAGAAGTAAACCTGGTGAGAGCGGTCAAGGACAACAGAAAGAGCTTTTTCAAATATGTGGCAGATAAAACTAACACCAGAGGCAATGCAAGCCCACTGACGAACAAGGTGGGTGCCCTGGTGACAGAAGATACAGAGAGGGCAGAGTTACTGAATGCCTTCTTTGTCTCTGTCTACTCTGCTGGAGGCTGTCCTGAGGAGCCCCGTAGTGCTGAGGCCACAGAGGAAGGCAGGACAATGGAGGAGTTTGCCTCGGTTGATGAGGATTGCGTTAGGGAGCAGTTAGGCAATCTGGACATCCGTAAATCCATGGGTCCAGATGGGATGCACCCACGGGTGCTGAGGGAGCTGGCCTGAGGTCATTGCTGGACCACTCTCCATCATCTTTGCCAAGTCTTGGGAAATGGGAGAGGTGCCTGAGGACTGGAGGAAAGCAAATGTCACTCCAGTCTTCAAAAAGGGCATGAAGGAGGACCCAGGTACCTATAGACCGATCAGCCTCACCTCCATCCCTGGGAAACTGATGGAACGACTTATCCTTGGTATCATCTCAAGGCATATCAAGAATAAGAGGGTGATTAGGGGCAGTCAACATGGCTTCACCAAGGGGAAGTTGTGCTTGACCAACCTCATTGACTTTTATGAGGACAAAACAAGATGGATGGATGATGGCAGGGCAGTGGATGTGGTCTACCTTGACTTCAGTAAGGCATTTGACACAGTCTCCCACAGCATCCTCACAGCTAAACTGAGGAAGTGCAGTCCGGATGACCGAGTAGTGAGGTGGACTGCGAACTGGCTGAAGGAAAGAAGCCAGAGAGTCGTGGTCAATGGGGCGAAGTCTAGTTGGAGGCCTGTATCTAGTGGAGTGTCTCAGGGGTCAGTACTGGGGCCTGTATTATTCAATATATTCATCAACGATTTGGACAAGGGAATAGAGTGTACTATCAGCAAGTTTGCTGATGACACCAAACTGGGAGGAGTGGTTGACACGCCAGAAGGCTGTGCTGCCATCCAGCGAGACCTGGACAGGCTGGAGAGTTGGGCGGGGAAAAATTTATTGAAATATAACAAGCGAAAGTGTAGAGTATTGCATCTGGGCAGGAACAACCCCAGGTTCCAGTATAAGTTGGGGAATGACTTATTAGAGAGCAGCGTAGGGGAAAGGGACCTGGGGTCCTGGTGGACAGCAGTATGACCATGAGCCAGCACTGTGCCCTTGTGGCCAGGAAAGCCAATGGCATCCTGGGGTGGTTAGTAGGTGGTTGGTAGGTCAAGAGAGGTTCTCCTTCCCCTCTACTCTGCCCTGATGAGACCACATTTGGAATATTGTGTCCAGTTCTGAGCCCCTCAGTTCAAGAAGGACAGGGAACTGCTGGAGAGAGTCCAGCACAGGGCAACAAAGATGACCAAGGGAGTGGAGCATCTCTTTTATGAGGAAAGGCTGAGGGAGCTGGATCTCTTTAGTTTGGAGAAGAGGAGACTGAGGGGTGACCTTATTAATGTTTACAAATATATGAAGGGTGAGTGTCACAAGGATGGAGCCAGGCTCTTCTCGGTGACAACCAATGGTAGGACAAGGAGTAATGGGTTCAAACTGGAACACAAGAGGTTCCACTTAAATTTGAGAAGAAACTTCTTCTCAGTAAGGGTAACAGAACACTGGAATAGGCTGCCCAGAGGGGGCTGTGGAGTCTCCTTCTCTGGAGACATTCAAAACCCACCTGGACACATTCCTGTGTAACCTCATCTAGGTGTTCCTGCTCCTGTTCCTGCAGGGGGATTGGACTAGATGATCTTTCGAGGTCCCTTCCAATTCCTAACATTCTGTGATTCTGTAAAACTGTTCGTCTGGTCCCTTTGCTGTGAGGGCACACTGCTGACTTTTGTTTAGCAAGTTGTCTAACAGGATGCCCTGGTCATTTTCTACCAAGCTGTTTTCCAGACGGTTGAGCCCTTGCCTTTACTGCTGCATGGAGATATTTCCTTCCAGGTGCAGGTCTTTGTATTTGCCTTAACTGAACCACATGAGATTCCTGTCAGCCCATTTCTCCAGCCTGTCCAAGTCCCTCTGAACAGCAGCCTGTGCTCCTGCATATTGACTGCTCCCCTCAGTTTGGTATCACCCATGAAGACTCTTAGTGTGTCCAGTCACTAGTATTGGCCTTGCTGAGATCAGGATGTGCAACAGCTTTTGCTCTTCTGTTGTCCATGGAGTTGGCCATCTCATCATAGAAACCAGTCAGGTTGGTCAGGAATTATTTGCCCTTGCTAAATCTCAGTCACCTTCTTGCTCTCATGTGATTAGAAATGGCTTCCCAGACAATTTGCTCCATAATCTGCTCAGGGGCTGAGGTAATGTTGACTGACCTGAGTCATGCTGCCTGCCCTTCCTGAAGAGGGGTGTGATGTTTGCTTTTTTCAAACATCAGGAACCTCCCCTGACTACACTGACCTTGCAAAGGTGATGGCTCTTTTGCAGTGATGTCAGTCAGCTCCCTTAGCATCCTCGGATGTATCTGGTCTGTTCTCATGGATTGCATATGCTAATTTTGCTTAAGAGCCCCTGACCCTGCCCTCCTCTCCTGTGAGTAGAGTGTCATTCCCATAGACTCTGCTGGTAGCCTTCATGGGATGGAAGGCCTGAGGACACATCTGCTCAATGAAAACTGAGGGGAAAACAGAAGTGATGGAGTACCTCAGCCTTTTCTATGCTCATTGTCACTCAGTCCCTTGCTACATTGAGCAGAGATCCCACATTCACATTAATCTTCTCCCAATTGGACATATTTCTCTTCAGTAAATACAAAGACAGAGCAGGCTGATTAGCTTAAGTCTTCACTAATTTTCAAATGCCTAGAAAACAATGACTTGAATCATACTTTAGATTCAGACAAACCTTTGTTTTGTGATTGACTGTTTCTGTTACCAACCCACACTGGGCTGTGTGCAGCTTGGGCTGGTGACATGTTTGCACTGGTTGACAGCTGACTTCAGCAGCCCGGCAGGGTGGTGCCACCACATTGCACAAGGAGCATGGGCTTTGATCAAGCATCAAAATCAGGGTTTTTGGTCTTTTATTCTTTGTCGTGTTCTGACTTGTATACTGTTTTTAATTACTTGAAGAGTGATTCATGGCAGAGAAACACAGCTCCAAGATCAGTGCGGTCTCAAGCACTTAGCCTGTGATGATGTGGGTCACCAGAACTCTTCCAGCTCTTTGGAGGTTCCTGCTGGTGTGCAGAAGGACATACGCTTGGTTTGTACATCATTTACAGCAGTTTTGCATGGTCTAAGTTTTGACATAGAATGGCATTAAGTCAAATAAAGATGTCAAAGGTTACTTTTATTATATGAACTAACACTAAAGGTGTCTAAAAGCACTTAAGGAAAGAGTCATCTACATAAAGAATTCATTCTTCTGCGGTCATTCTGCAACACTTCTCTTTTAGAGGCAGTTTTACTCACAACAGACACACTGTCAGGGCAGATGTTGCTTTTACGTGTTCTACCAGTGCTCAGTGCCTCTTGAATGTTGGGCTCTGCTGTCGGATGGCTGGTTTAGCTTGGGTTTTATACACCAAAGTTACAGTAAGAATCAAAACAGGTGACTCAACCTGAACAGAGCAAAACAAGGCAGGAAAGAAGCATTTTCTATCCTAAAACTACTAAAGAGAATGCTCCGTATAATATTTGGGGGGTGCAGTGAGGGGTGTCATGATAATAGTGAGTGGAGTGAGAAATGGTATTTATGAGAATATAAAAGTAAATTGGAGAAAAAAAAAATAAATAGTTCATCTCATTAACCTCTTTGCCAGTGCAGTCCTTCCTGTAATATCCATTGTAATAACTATTCCAGGGATTTTTGCCTGCCAGGAGAGAGACGTTTCCATGGAGCACGCAACACACCGAGGGCCTGCTCATCTCCCAGCGAGTGCGAGGGACGGATTCCAGGTGACTTTAATGCCTTTTCAATCCAGGTCTAAAGCCTACAGTTAGCCTAAGACTGCAGTTAAATAAGACCTTCCTGTGCTTAAAAGCCCAGATCCACTATAGCAGTCAGTGCCAGATTAGCAAGGCAAAAATGACTTTATAGATCTTTAGGCTGCTGTAAAAATATTATAAATTAATCCTGGCTACCTGTGAACTCAAAGAATACATCTGGTAGCAAAGGAGGAATGTAGTATCAATACTACACCCTCTAGATGGAGAAGGGAAGGTGGCATACAGCCACTATTGCTGCTTTGAATTACCTAGTATTTCCCCTCTACAGAGAACCATCAGGAGAGCAGAACTGCTGGGTTTCTGTCTCTTTTGCACCACTGAAGTGGCAAAAAGCAGCTGGAACAGACCTGAGAATGAACCTGTAGAGCCCATTTCATTTAACATGCTGTTACATTTTTTTCCTTTTTCGGCGTTGTATGGCAAATGGCAAAATTTTTGATTGGCTTTAATTACACGATGTGTTAAAATATAACTAAGCACTCATCATACATTAATTACCAGCAGATTTCTGAGATACTTGCTGACATTGAATAATTATGTAGGAGATGTGTCTCTTATAAAATGGATAATCCTCAGTAAGTTTATTTATTGCAATCATTTTGTAATTATTTTACACTAACTATATTTAGGTTTGGTAGCATAAATCATAAAATACCAAATTAGTATTTAAAACAATATTTTAAAAGTCTAAGATATGTAAGTTAATCCTACAGAAATATGTCTTCAATAATCAACTAGTGTTTTTTTTAAAATGCAATTAGAATCTTATTAAATCTAAATTAAAAGCTTACATGAAAAACAATTTAAAAATAGATATTGAAACCTAAGAATTCACACTCTTCAGCATTTGCTTCTATTACAATACACACTTAAGAATTTGATAATTTTTTCCAGGTGGACAGAAACAAAAAGGGTTTAAATTTGTAGCTAGTTTCAGATTTTAAAGTAAACAGGGCATTTAAATGGAAGGACATGGTTTACCCTGTTGTCTCCATATGGGAACATTTAATCTTAAACACATCATAAAAATAAGGCAGATTAACATTTTTAAACAAATTTGTGCTATTTGAAAGGATATTTTATTTTCATTTCGGATACTGAGCTTGTTTTTTCCAACATGCAAATTTCTGCAAGAAGTAAGGATGCAATGGGCAGGCATTCATTTCTGCAAGATGAATTAAAGTGAAAAAATCTGTAGAGGGCATAAAGTATAGCAAGTGTGCTCAGTCACAGGTATGATGCTGAGCTTGGTGCAACTGATTAAGCCTGAGGCCATGGTTTGCTCTCCTTGCTTTAACGGAAGGGCAAAAATCGCAGCTCTTATTTATTGCTGAGCCAGGTTTTGGTCAGCACTTCCAAACTGGGCTATTATGAGGTTCTCTTACCATGCCGCACAGTATGTTTATACATTGAAATCTGTGCTTGGCATTTCTTCTATGGTAACCACAGGGCAAAAGCAGAATTAGACATAGAAGCAGAGAGATTCCTGCAGAGAAAGCAGCAAGAAAGGGCAGCATATGAATTCTTTCTGGTATTGCATAGAGATGAGTAGTGTATGAGCTGTGGTCACAGGCTGTGCCTTTTAAGCTCAGATGTTCAATAGTTGATACTTTCACATGCTGATATCTATCAGGGTAACATAATTGCTATACGACAATCATGATTTTACCAACCTTCAGTCACTGCTAAGTATTTTCCACGCTTTCTGGGAAATTTTGTCTTCTTTACTGTATATTCCATGAGCCCAGAAGTCTCTCAAATGTCCATTGTTCTCAAAGGATTGCCTTTGGGAGCTCAAGGGCTGCTTGCTTGCTTTTTTGTGGAAGGAAGATAATTAACTTAATGGAAGAGAAACAAGCTCATTGGAGTAGGGTATCTTTCGAGCATTTCCAACAGTTTGGAGTGCTTTTTCTGAAACACAAATTTTCTCCTCAGCTGCAGGATTGGGTTATTCACCTACTTATTCCTGATGAAAGCAGTGAAGTAACTGCAACATGGTTTTCTTTCTCTAGAAGGCTGTTGTAGCAAACCGGTTTGAGCTGGTACCCTATCATCATCTCTGCGATTTGTCTATCTCATTGGATGTTCAAGGAGGGTGGGTGGTCTAGCAGCAATAAAAGGGAGGCATTATAGACACAGAATGTGTCATTTGACCTTTCATATCCATTGTGCAACAGCATACCCTCCACACCTCTCTGTGTTAGGCTATGTGTAAATGCCTGTAAATGTATGTGGCTTATATGTCAGTTGTCTCAGGGAGTTATTTTTTTGTTTAGTCGCAGTAGAAGTGCTGGGCTATTAAAGCCTATGGGAAGCAGCAAGTAGAAATGCCTTGAAAGAGCCAGGGTCTCTGTAATGTGGGAATTCACAGTTATGCTAGGAAAGGGCTGGCTAAGAGTGGCTGTCTGGCTGTGTTCTGTGAAAGAGACCTCGTGGTAGTTTGAAAGACTGCCATACCCACAAGGGCTTGTATGCAGATCTTCATTGGAAAGACACCCTGAAGGTCTGAACCAAAGGGCTCCTCCTTTGCTGGGGGAACACTTGATTTCCTTTCTGATCCCATTGAAGGGTACTATAGAAACTGCTGATGTGAGTTAAGTATTTATTAGCATAGAAAAGACTTGTGTAACATAGTCCCTAATGCTTTTCACTGCCTGCTTGAGCTGCTGCAATGGATAAGTTTGACATTTAAGTCCTTCTTTTGGGGAATACTTGTTTTCTGCTTTACAGAGGACTTGGTTTCTAAGAAAGGATTTGTAAAAAAGTGGCTTTCGGTATTCTTGCTGGCCTCAGAAGACTGTTACAGTTACTAAATACAGATGACCCAAGTAAAATATCTGCATGCCTAGAAGCAGCTGATTAGTTTTAAGGACATGTTTGATCCACCTTCTACCTTTATAAGCCTTTGATCTATGCTGCAGATAAAGACTTAAAACTCTTACCATTATGCTCCTGTGGAGGTCAGGAAAGAGTCCTGCTGGCTACAATGTTCATGAGGTGAGATGGATGCTCTGTTCTCATTTTCCAGTCAGTGAAAACTCAGAGCCTAAAATACTGGATTAAGTCGTCCTTATGGAAGTGCCATTGGCCAGCCTTTGAAGAATCTGTTCAAGAGCCTCCAAAAGTAATTTATTCTCCTTCATTTCCAGATGTTCATAATCTGCACTGACTACAAAGGAATCTAGACAACCAGCTTAGTCAGAGATATCACCTCTGTTTAAAGTTGGGTGACATCCCACTGCAGGACCCTATTGCTCCTTAAAATCTCAGCCCGTGTATGCCTCATGGTGTTTAGCTCTCTTTGTTCGCTTTGCCCCTCTACCCACTCTTCTGAGTAGTGGTAGAGGTCTTACAGAATCACAGAATGGTTGGGGTTGGAAGGCACCTCTGGTGATCATCTAGTCCAACCCACTTGCTGAAGCAGGTTCACCCATTGCAGATTGCACAGGAATGTGTCCAGGCAGCTTTTGAATGTCTCCAGAGAAGGAGACTCCACAACCTCTCTGGGCAGCCTGTTCCAGTGCTCTGGCACCCTCAAAGTAAAGAAGTTTCTCCTCATGTTTAGATGGAACCTCCTGTGCTTCAGTCTGTGCCCGTTGCCCCTCGTCCTATCATTGGGCATCACTGAAAGCAGTCTGGTCCCATCCTCTTGACACCCACCCTCTAGATATTTATAAGCATCTATAAAATCGCCTCTCAGCCTTCTCCAGGCTGAACAGACCCAACTTTCAGTCTCTTCTCATAAGAAAGATGCTCCAGACCGCTAAACATCTTCATAGCCCTCCGCTGGACTGCCTCCAGTAATTTCTTGTCCTTCTTAAGCTGAGGAGCCCAAAACTGGACACAGCACTCCAGATGCGGCCTCACCAGGGCAGAGTAGAGGGGGAGGATAACCTCCCTTGACCTGATGTGGTCACAATTTTCCTAATGTCCCCCAGGATAACGTTGGCCTTCTTGATCTCAACGTCTATGGTATCTCCTTCCTAGCTGGAAATAGCTCTTTCCTGAAAGCTTTCCCTCACTTTCTCTCTAATAGAAGAGCCACCAAATACATGTGTATGAAGGACCAGAGCCCAAACACTATAGCCAGGAAAATGGTGAACTTGTTAGGAAGGTCTCATTTTCATGTTAGTATATTTTATGCCAGGGGTCCTAGCAGAAATCTCAAATATTTTTTCTTGGGAAGACAATGTTTCTTAAGTACATTACATTTTTCTGTAGTGTCCATCTATATAATCTGTAACCCAAAGCAATGACAAAACTGAAAAAGTGGTGAAAGAGAGGAAAGGTGTATATGGTTCATTATTGTTATGATACTGGAAGATTTTAGTTTCAGATATATGGGTGAGACAAATGTATGTTACATATAAGGAACACAAAAATTGTCCGTGCTTCTTTATAGAAGAGAATAAGTGTTTATTTCTTAGATTCACTTTCAGTTTGGCAAACAGATTTCTTTTAATATGGCTTTTGTATGATAAATATCTTCTGAATTTCTTAAACTTTTCATATACCCTATGATTAAAGCCCAGGGAAGCTGAAATAGAAGACTTCCTTGGGCTGCAGAACAGGTGGTGTAGTATTTACACCATGTTTATAAGGAATGAGTAAAATACTCCTGTTTACTCTTTTTCATCGTCTTACTGGCACAGACAACAGGTGAACATGAGCGTCTTTTTCTGTTTTTGTGAGCTTCTGATTTGAGGAGTTTTGTTGTTCATAAGGTGTAAAGTGAGAGGGCTGTGAGAGGATGGGTCAGTCACATCAATCTTTCTTCAGCGTTTTACGCAGGGTGGATGGGCCAGCATAACAAAGGCTCTCTAATGCCACAACTTCTGGATTATTCAGGGTTTTTTCAGAGGCTAAACAGAAATTCTTTTACTGGCTGTATTTTTAATCTTGTTCATTTATGTTTCATCATTCATCATTCTTTATTCTTCATTTATTGTTCTTTAGAATGATGAAATCAAAAGTGCGGTATGAAACCAGTGACCTTTTTTTCATAGTTTTCCAACTGTAGGCTTGATTCTGCTTCCTGATAGCTCTAAGTGTGTATTTGTACTTCATCTCCAGAATTTTCTGTGGTTTGAAATTATTTTGCTGACATGAAAACAGTCGTGATTTGAAAAGCAGAACAGTGTTGAAACTGGTAATACATAAAGCAGTTGAACTTATTAATATGGCTCAGAAACAGGATAGTAGTAAAAGGTGCCATTTCCTATGTGTAAATGGAAAACCTAAGAAATGGAGAGCTGGGAATCTCTTGTGATTGCATTGACAGACCATGCAAATATCAGGATCCGCTTATAGAAACTGACTTAAAGGACCTAAAAATCCAGTATCAGTCCCAGCAGAGACTCTATGTGAAGTTTGTTTGTACAAGGGACTGCAATAGATATAATGAAGTAGTTAAACGCTCCTTCAGAAACTGTCTCTTCGGGAGCCTGTTGTTAAGTTTCTGCTACCAGATATGAGAGAGGAGGTGTGAAAGCCCTGCTGTCCCACTTCATTCTGCTTTGCATCCTATTAGCATTGGCTTTTTGTCAGAATTGTAATAAGATTCTACTCAGTGTTAGGTACTTTCAATAACCCATCATGAAGCAGGATGCTGTGAAACTCCTGGTACAAGGCGTTCAGCTTCCTCCTCTCCCCTCATATGAATGGCACTTGTCGAACACAGCTCCCCATGACTCAGTGCATTTCTGGCCAAGTGTGTCTTAATGTACATTTTCTTGCCAAGCAGTGATGTCCCCTTCCTTAGTTAGAAGCATATTTTTTTTCTTTACATTGTTAACTAAAAGGGTGTATTCCAGACCCACTCACTTCCTTCTGCAGACATCACATCCCTGAAGCATAAATTTATCACCTGCTGAAGGGAAACGCTTTTGTGGGAACCACTTGTTAAAATATTGGCACCATCTCCCTTCCTGGGCCACCCACGTAGTCTGTCTGCCTGGAGGTGTTTCCATCGCCACTCACTATGTTATCGGCCATACTGCTCTGTGCTCCCTGCCCCTTCCCAGCCCAGCATGTGATCCGGGACCCGTGTTTACAGCACTGACCCGTTCACTGCAGTCCTGCCTTTTCCCCTTCAGCAATGAGATAGCTTTTATTTCAAAGTGTTAATATGCACGGTAATTGAGTTTTCCTGTTCAGACATGGCTGTTCTGTGCTGGATGCAGATATATATTTCAGAACTGTTGGAACAGCTCTGGAGATGGCCAGGTTGTAGCTAGCTCTTAAATAAGTGTATGGAGAGCAAAGTTAGAAAATCTCTTTTCTCTCAACGTGACATCTATGAAGTGATACTCAGCTGTGGCAGGTTGAAGAAACATTTATTTCACCACCGTGACCTTTAAAGAGCCAGACAGGACAGAAGAAGGGATTTTTCCTTGCTTTTTAGTAAATCAGTCCTAGAAATAAGAAACATGTATTCGGTTTATCTGTCAAAGCTTTGGTAGCAGAGGGGCTGTAAGGGTGGTTTCAGTGAGAAGCTGCTAGAAGCTTCCCCCATGTATGATAGTGCCAGTGCCAGCCAGCTCCAAGATAGACCCGCTGCTGGCCAAGGCTGAGCCCATTGGTGATGGTGGTCGCACCTCTGGGATAACACAGTTAAGAATGGGAAAAAAAGAAAAAGCTGTGTAACAGCAGTTGCAGCCAGAAAGAGGAGTGAGAATATGTAAGAGAAACAACTCTGCAGACATGAAGGTCAGTGCAGAAGGAGGGGCAGGAGCTGCTCCAGGTGCCAGAGTAGAGATTCCCCTGCAGCCCATGGTGCAGCCCATGGTGAGATCGGCTGTCCCCCTGCAGCCCATGGAGGTCCACGGTGGAGCAGATACCCACTGCAGCCCATGGAGGACCCCATCTGGAGCAGGGGGGTGCCTGAAGAAGGCTGCGACCCTGTGGGAAGCCCAGGCTGGAGCAGGTTTTCTGGCAGGACTTGTGACCCCACAGGGGACCCAGGCTGGAGCAGTCTGTTCCTGAAGGACTGCAAGCATGGAAGGGACTCACACTGGAGCAGTTCATGAAGAACTGCAGCCCATGGGAAGGACTCACATTGGAGAAGTTCATGGAAGACTGACTACTGTGGGTGAGACCCCACACTAGAGCAGGGGAGGAGTGTGAAGAGTCCTGCTCTGAGGAGGAAGGAGCAGCAGAGACAATGTGTGATAAATTAACCACAACCCCCATTCCCCATCCCCCTGTGCCACTCGGGGGCAGGAGGTAGAGAAATTGTGAGTGAAGCTGAGGTTTGGAAGAAGGGAGGGGTGGGAGGAAGGTGTGTTTAAGATTTGGTTTTATTTCTCATTACTCTAATTTGAGTGCTAATAAATTAAACTAATTTGCCCAAGTCAAGTACTGTTTTGCCCATGATGGTAAGTGCTGGGTGGTGTCCCTGCCCTCATCTCAACCCACGAGCCTTTCATTGTATTTTATCTCCCCTGTCCAGCTGAGAAGGGGAGTGATGGAGCAACTTGGTGAGCACCTGGTGTCCAGCTGGGTCAACCCACCACAAAAACCTATTACCTTGAAGATGGAAAGAATAGGCAGGTGATAGGAACGCCACAAAGACTTAGTGTTTTCTCTGACTCCTGGTAAGTGTCTCACCCTTTGGAAACCTCCATTCTCTGCCACAAACAGAGCAGAGGCCGGGCTGGAGGCAGCTGAGGTCATGGAAGGATGAAGATAACACAATTGGGAGCCCTTCCAATTGTGCACTTGGGTCATGGTGCACAGTCACTTAAAACTGATCTTTCTGGGCTTCTTTTTAATGGGAAATGGATATTCTCCTGCAGCTGTCATCTGCTTGACACACACATACACACGCCTGTGCTGACTTGGTAAAGGAGAAGCATAAGCTCCTCCTGCTCTTTTTCTCTCTGAAGGCTCATGGAGAAGCTGGAAGATGGTGGTAGAGCTGTTTGGAAAATGTAGTTTTGACTCAGTGAAAAAAAAATTAGACCATTTTGATGTTATTGTCATCTGGAATTAGAGTATAAAGGCAAAATATTAAAAAGTGTCAAGAAAAGAAATTTTTCTTGGAAAAAAATGATGTGGAAGAAAAAGCTTTTAGACATTTATGGCCAGAATGAAGCATTTCAGTATTGTGAAAGGAAACAGTAAATTGAAATGTCAACTTACAGCTGAAACCATTTGTTTCAAACTGTATATTCAAACAAAAAGTGTTTTGTAAGGGTGATTCAAAGCTAAAAATGTTTTCGAGACATAAACATTTTCTAAATTCTAAGGAAATCAGTTTTTCTAAGAAAAGCATTATCTGGAAATCACTCAGCTACCTCTAGTTTCTGAATTGCATGGTGCCGGGGTTACAAGCACAGCAAATGGCCCCTGTGCTGCTCATTAGTTTGGGTGTCCATAATGGGAAACTGCTGGTTTTGAGCTTCCTTGCCACCTGCGCCTGTTCAGAGGCCAGTGGTCCTTTCTCCCGCTCTGAGCAGGGGAGTAGAGATGCCACCAGGAAGACACCTGCTTCTTGTTGACTTTCTGCCAAATTGTGCTGTGGTCACCAAGCATTTTTAATAGTGAGTTTCTTTCCAACCTGGGTCATTCTGATTTTGCAGTGTTGTTATTATCTGAGGAGACTTTAAGTTTTGAAGTGATGGGCAGAGGCACCAGCCTCTCCACCTAGCTCATCAGTCCCACATGGCATGTCTGACTTGAAGCGGCCACACACGAGACAGTTACACAGAATGTTTTCTCCAGTGGTGAAGCTGGTGTAACAAATTCCTGCCCATGCATCCCAGTCTTCCTCTTCAGCTTTTCAGATGCAGCTGTGGACTTGCCATGTAAGCCCAGTCAGCGAAGAAGTATGGAGTTAAAACCAGCTTTGTTATTCAGAGGTTGTTTCATGCCTGGCTGAGAGCAAAGCTCTGCAGTAGCTGTTTCAACCCAGCCAAGGAGATGATGGAATGGCTGGCACCTGCATAAGCTGCTTTCACCATGCTTGTGTGGGACCTGCGTGGGGGAGCTCACCCCGTGGACGTGGTCCTGGTATGGTGGGGGAAGGTGAGACAGAGTAAAATGGGACCAAAATGTTGGTCCTCCTCAGTGTGACCAAATGCTTACCATGGTGCTTGTCAGATAAAACCCTTCATTCTAGTTCACAGTATTATGCCTTCCTCTGTTGCTGCTTTTTCTTGGTGCCGTTCTTCATATATCTATCTAGCATTACTTAGAAACCCTTTGTGCATCTTTTACTGCTACACGTGGGCTTACAGAGCAGCAAATATGAAGATTCCTGTTGTATCCTCATCTCCGCTGGAGTCAATCAAGTTCAAATCTGTTGAACTTAAGGGATTTAAACTGGTGTAAAATACAATATATTTGTAAAATACAAATAGGCAGTCCTAATTAAGCTGTTCAATTTATAAGGAAAATATATTGATTTGTTCCTTTCAGGGGAGTTAGGTTGCATTAATTACAATGCACACAATTAAAACTCATAAATAAATAAAAAAAAGAACAGTACCATGACTATATGTTTTACTACAACAATCTCCCCAAAATTGAATATTCCATCGTTGTTACTATTTGCTTACCTTCTGCATTTTGTTAAAAGTTGCCTGACCAGGTTTATTTCCCGAATGAAATGTGTAAGTACAAGTGATGCAAGTTTGGGACAATACACGTATTGATACAAAATATTTAAAATCAAAACTTTTGCCTGTAGTGTCCACTTTTTTGCTAAGTATGCTTCATGTTGTTCTGTTATAGCGGCATCTGTTTTTCTGTGTCTTTGGTGTGCACTCCACAAAATTTTTAGCCCAATGTTTGATGGATATCGGAGGATACACAGCTTAAGTCATATCAACCTTCCTTCTGTTTGGAGGTGTCTCATTTTAAGATTAGATTAATCTCTTCTGCCTTCTTTTTCTCTTTGTTTCTCTTCATGGTTGTTTCTTTCATGCCCCTTTGTCCTATTTTCTTCTGATGCTCTGTTGTTGTTTTATTTAGGCAAAACTTAGCCTTAGAATCTCTGGTTCGTTCCCCAGCCTGGCTTGGAATGGGTGAGATAAAACTGGAAGATTTAGATTTGTAGTTTTAGGTATGTGTCTGAGTTGGGTAAAGTTTTTATTAGTTTTCTTGTTGAAAAAAGAAGTTGGGTTCTCTTTAGCCTGCCTCATACTTCTTATGGTAAACATTTGCTGTTGGGGCGTGGGGAGAGCTGGTGGTTTTGAACCATTGACTAAAACCAGAAGGCAGATTTTTTTATGTTGCTGTGATGTCCCCAGCCAGGAAATCTTTCTAGACAGGGTTTCTCTCAGTGCAGCTTGTCTCAGCCTGGGGAAAGGTGGCAGCTGGGGACAGTCAGTCATGAGGCGGTCACTGCCTTCTTTATCAAGGTGCCACCATGTTGGGATGTAAATATTGTCATCTGCTGCCTCCAGAAGGTCTTTAAGCCTCATGTCCTGATGAGGCAAAGGACTGGTGGTAATAATTCTATTTTTCATTAGGGACTAGGCAGACACTTTTCTTGTACGTGTCATTGCCTGGATGTTTGAAGAGGGATGTTGTTTATTTGCAGGTATGCATAGCAATTTCTCATGAAGACATGTTTTTTTGGCTTCTGTCAAGTCTTCAAAATCATTCAGATTCTCCTGAAAGTCCAAAAGTGTCTGATATGTGGGCTCATACAACGTACTTTTTCTTGGTTACTTAGGAGGTCCAAGATGGATCAACTCTCTGCCTGCAAACTTGGAAACTAAATAGAATATAGAATAAATTGGATTGGTTTCTGCCGGAATGGTATTTTCAAGAAAAATAACATGTTAATATCAAAACAACTTAATCCCATAATAAAAAAGTAAGTACTTGTAGAGGCATAAATAAAAGTAGATCTTGAAATAGAATAAAGCTTTGCACTGAGGGTTTAAAGCAAATGATGATCTCGAGGTAGGCAATAATCAGTTTTTTGGTTGGGTGAACAGTCTTAAATGAGCATCTCAGCATAAAGTTGCTCAGCTTAATTTTAATGACTATTATTCATTTATGCTTCTAGGACTATTTATCACATTAATTTAACCATGCCACATATGTGAATAGCTGTGGGCATGCAGTAACTAGAGCAGAAATAAGTCTAAGTTCAGATCTGGAGTTTGGTTATCCAGTACTGTGCATCTTCTATATTTTTGAGACCATGAAAAATTATGCCATGGATGTTAGTGCAACCTCTTGAATATAAGCCAAGTTGTGGCAGTTGCACCATACTCACTTTCATCCCAGGAATGTGAATAATTTCCTGTTTTTACTCATAAATGTCTATTCTTGGAAGTGCCCTAGCAGTACTGGTACCATCCCAGGGTGACTCGTAACCTGCATGATGACCTGGAACAGTTATTTGTGATTAGTACTTTCAGAATATAAACTGGATCAGGTCTTCACCTGCTAATTTATTCACCTGATCAACCCTAAATCAATCATTAAACTTGGGGATGGGAAACAAATGCTCAAAATACTTCTAATTTCAAAACAAAGTTGAAGGATATTTCTGTAGCATTTTCAGGAATAGTGGTCCCTTTTTTTTCCCAGATGGGGATCCTAGTACCTTTTCAGACTAAGATGCGAAGACTGTATTTCAGAATAGTACCTTCTGGCAATTTTTCTTGGTTTTCCAATGTAATTCCGATCTCACCTTCTTGAATAGCATCTGACACTGCCAGGAAATGCCCTATTGCCGTAATTCCAGAAGTTTTCCAGAGTGTCTGTTTCTGCCTTCTGGAAAATCTGAATTTCTGACTCTTTATTCAAATGTTGATCACGATTAATACTGTGTTTTTCTACTTCATTTTCCCTCTGCAAAACAATCAGACATCATTAGATTAGTATGGAGTAAAAAAAAGCACCTTGAACTTTAAAGGAAATCACAGTATAACACGTGCAAAGGGAAATCTTGTTTTCACACAAGCCTGAGTTACACACATCAGCTTTTCATCTCAGCAGACCCCATACCAGAGGTTCTTCCTGAAATCCAGCTGCACATGGGCTGGCAGACCCTGTCTCTTACCACACAGGTCACAGGGAGCAAGTTTTCGTGAAAACCCACTAGAATACCAGCTTTGGAGAGCCTGTAGCACTTCCTTCGATGCTTAGGGCTCACAGAGTCTGCTAACAGATGTGTAAGGGAGGCCAGAGTACCACAGAGCTCATGCTGCAAAGCAAAACTGTCACAGGATGCTGTGAGCCATCCAGGGGGAAGATTATCGTGGCACTGTTGCTGTCTGCTGTCAGGGAAGGCAGTCAGCACAGGGCTTGAGCAGTCCTGGGAAGGTTTTGCAGTGGGATTGCAGCAGGACGACCTCCAGGGAGCTGTGCTAACAAGGCTGTGCATCCTCACAAGAGAATGGGCTCCAGGACTTGCTCTTGCAGTGCTCTCACCCTTACTCTTACATGCATCCTATTTGCATGTGGGGGTGTGTTCTCATATTTAGAATGTTTGTCTATACCATGATCCAAGTTGTCAGAGTCCTCACTGTGGTAGCCTCAGGCAGGCTGAGTTTCAGGTGTCAAATACTTGTGAAAATGCAAGGGCTGAAGAGTGAAATACATCCCCTTCTACAATACTAGGTGCCGTGATGAGCTTATCTGTGCCATGTACTGCTTCTGTCAAAGACCACCTTCTTTTAGGTCTGACTCTCCTCCAAATTAAATTTCTGAAGTGTATCAACTATCCACATGGACATTCCAGTTCAATACCAAGCTTTTTTGCATGTTCTCTATATCATCTTTGACAGGCCCACTTTGTAGTTATACAGCTGTCATGTCAAGGATTATCTGTATTGAGTTGTGATCTTTTCAGTGCCATCCCCACATAATACAAACTTCTTGCTTCCAGAATGACCAAAGTCATTTGTTTTATTGTGGTATATTTATCTTGCATGTTTTTCTTCTATTCTTTGCATTGCAAAGTTCTCTGCTTACGGAAAATACGTTTTTAATCTAACATGCTATTATAAAAAGTGGGTGTAATTTGTGCAGAAAAGGCACTATTGAAAGCTTGCATGTATTTTGTGAGTTAGCAAAAATGTTTGGAAAATTTTGAAGAGCCCCAAACCTTGAGCTTGAGGAGTTACTCTACCCTTCCTATATATTTGCAGCACCCAATCACAATTAAGGAAATTATTTTTAAAGTATTTAGAAAAAGCAACACAATATGTTTAAGTTGACAACATATTGCTAAAACCACACTAGATCAATTGGGAATTTGAGATGTCATAAGCATTTTAGGCTATGCAATCAAATAGTCTCCCAGGATTTTACACACTGCTAGTTAAGAAAACAAATTTTCATCTTACATTTTGCAAGCTGTCACCTTATATACAGTATATCAGAAAACTTGCCATGACTGGTTTTACTGCCAGACCTCTTAAGAGCTAATTGGTTAAGCACCTGGGCAGGAAGCTTTTTGGCAGAAATGCTATTTTCTGCAAGGACTAGCTATAAAGTTCTGGATGGCAAATTGTAATCATTAAGGCTCCCTCTTCTACAACAGAACACATAAAATGTAAATACATTGCTTGGAGAAATTACGATGCATAAAAGGACAGGCTGTGTTTTAAGTTTATCCAATAACTTATGGCTCAAATTTGAACATGGAAATGATCTTATGCTTTTTTTCAGGGTCAAGCTTTCAGCAGACTTCTCTAATTGCACCCAGAAAAATGCGAATCACATCTGTTTGCATCCACCAAAACTATTATTTGCATGTACAAATGTTAACTTCTATACAAGGAGGAGTTGCAAATACAACTCACACTTGTTTTTCAAACACAGGGGGTTTTGTACATGAAAAGTATGTTCCACAGACTTTTTTTTTTCAGTTGTAGATTAGAAGTTCCTTCAATATTATGTGAAAAATCATAGTGTAGTCTGCTGCCTTGAAAGAGTTGAATGCAGTGGTTTGTGAATATGTGTTTGAATTCCAAACAATGTTTTGGGCTGATTGTGTTGGTGGAATTTTTACTGCGTATGATTCATGAGCTTTGTCATGAATGCAAATACTTTTTCACTTGTGTTGGTATTTGATATGTTGTGTTCTTTTTGGACACAATTTTCAGAAAAGCCAGGTGCCAACTTTCTCTACAATTTGCTGAGTGGAGGTTTTTAATTTGCTTGAAAATACCGGACTATTTTTTTACCATAAATTTTCTCCTGAAAGGAGGTTGGTAGCATGGAGGGTGTTGGTCTCTTCTCCCAAGTAGCAAGTGATAGGACAAGAGGAAATGACCTCAAGTTGCACCGGGCGAGGTTTAGATTGAATATTATGAAAAAATTCTTCATGGAAAGGGTTGTCAGCCATTGGAACAGGCTGCCCGGGGAAGTGCTGGAGTCACCACCCCTGGAGGTGTTTAAAAGGCATCTAGATGAGGTTCTTAGGGACATGTTTTAGTGCTAGAGTTAGGTTATGGTTGGACTCGATGATCGTGAGAGTCTCTTCCAACTGAAATGATTCTATGATTCTATGATTAGTTGCCTACAAAAATCTCTTTTTGTAGGCAGACAAGAATATGCAATATCCTTTACAATCCTAGACAGAAATAATGTAAATGAATGACAATTTGTTTTCAAGGTACTTGATTTTACCTATGACTGTTAGTTGTTATTTGTTCGTTTCACTCATTTAGATTTGAACTTGCACTCATTTAGATGCAATTGCCATTTTTTTTGCTTTAATTTTATGCACACAAGTTTTCTTGTTGAGCTCAGTGAAACTATTCATATACTTAAAGTTAAAGCAGATGCATACATTTGCAAGATCTGGAGAGCTGAAAGGAAATTATGTGATTTAATGACGGTTCACACACTGCTAGTAATAAATAGCAAATAGTTGGCATTATACGGAATAGAAGGAACATCTATCTATGTGTTTTGAAATATCCTTGGCATAATTTGTAATACAAATATCAAATACCCATGCTGTTGTAATTAAGCTGCAGTAACGTTATCAGGATCTCAACAAGAAGGTGAAGAAAAAGTGGGAGATTTCCCCCTTGCACTCTGTTAACCATCTTTATGCTTATCCCTCAGTTTCAACTGTCTGTGACTGAGAAGCTGGGGAAGTGCCTTGTAGCCTGACAAAGAGGTTGTTGAATTTGGCCTCTTTTTGACCAAAGCAGAGAGCTCTCCCCCCAAGATAATGCCCTGCCAGCTGCCTCCTCTGAGATCTGTGCCAGCGCAGTGTGGGCTTGGCTCAAGGGGAGCTGGATGCTGCTCTTGGCTCTGCATCTGCCCCAAAATGTCATGCCACCCGTGTAGGGCTCCACCTTGGGATCCAAGAGATGCATTCTTTTATTTTCTTTTCCCTATATACTTTGCATATGCTTAGGAGTAAGTTTTGCCATTGTGCAAGCATGTACATAAACTAGATTTTGCTGAAGAACAGGCCAGAGGATACTGGAAAAAGAAGACCATTGAGTAAGAATGCCCAACTTGATTTCTTAGCCAGCTTTCTGCTCTCTCTCCCCTCTTTTTGCCCAAACCCAGCCTTTCTGAGCAATGCAAATTTATTGAACACTGATGAAACTGGAATAGCGTAGTAGCACCAATACTCAGGATTTTAAAGAGCTCCTGGGGAGGAGTGATTGCACAGGTTAGTTGTGCATAAGGCTTGGATAAGAAACAACCAGGAGGTGATCATTATTAACTACACATAGTTGCAGAGCCTAACTACTAACAAGGGAGAAATATTAATTTTCATAATGCAGAAGAGTGTAAGAGGGAGTAGAAGGGATGAAATCAAGAAACAAATGATGTAGAGTGACTAGCTGGCAAAAAACCTATGAGTTTTACAAACACTCTTTGATAACAGAATAGTCTCTAAAAGCTACTAATAGCAGCCTTTGTGTTTATGAGTTTAAAGGTAGCATTTAGAAAAATTATGCTAACAAACAATAAGGCACAAACTTTAAATGACATGGAAAGATGGTACAAGTTGGTCTTTTCTAACCTCTTAATTTCTGTAATTTAGCAACAGACCTTAGAAGGTATTATTTATGATAGCATCCAGTCTGCCCAATTTAGCATCTAGCTTGTGCCTGTATTTCAGGTTCTCAGCAAAGACATCCTCCTAAAAGCGAGTAATTTCCCTGCAAAGAAATCAAAGGGAGATTCTGTTCGTCTAAATGCAAATTTGAGAAGTCCTCACATTGAACATGTCAAGATTTGCAGATCAGCATTGTTTGGTAGTGTGGAAGAAAGAACTTCACACCTGGGAGCTGTGAGGAAAGGGACATAGGGAAGGTGTAGAAATGGGGAGTTGCGATATGACACAACTGAAGAGACCCCAGAGTGCATACCCGGTTCATGTGCTGGACCCCACTAGGTTTAGTTCAGCAAGGGAAAGGTTGTTCCTCCCCACCACAGGCATGTGCTGGGAGCCACTCAGCTGGAAAGCAGCTCATCAGAAAAGGACCTGGGGCTCTTGGTGGACAGACACCAAGTTGATTGTGAGCCAGCAATGTGTCCTTGCTGCAAGGAAGGCAAATGGTCTCCTGGGCTGCATTAGGAGGAGTGTTGTCAGCAGGTGGAGGGAGGTGACGTTGTGTCTCTACTTGGTGCTGGTAAGGCCACACCTGGAGTGCCGTGCCCAGGTCTGGGCTTCTCAAGAAAGACATGGGCGTCCAGTGAAGGGCCACAAAGATGATGAAGGGGCTGGAACATCTCTCCTATGAGGAGTGGCTAAGAGAGCTGGGACTGTCCAGCCTGGATAAGAGAATGCTCAGGGGGACCTCATCAATGCATACAAATATCTGAAGAGAGGATGTAAAAAAGACAGCACCAGGGTCTTTTCAATGGTGTCCAGTGACAAGAGCAGAAGCAATGGGCACAAACTGAAGCATGAAAGGTTCCCTCTGAACATCAGGAAACACTTTTTCACTGTGAGGGTGACCAAGGGCTGGCACAGGTTGCCCAGGAGACTTTGGAATGTCCATCCTTGGAGATACTCAGAAGTTCTGGACACAGTCCTGGTCAACCATCTCTAGGTGGCCCTGCTTGAGGAAGAGGGTTGGACGATATGGCCTCCAGAGGTCCCTGCCAACCTCAGCCAGTCTGTGATTCTGTCATTCTGTGAAAACCACCACTGTCTGGAGTTGGTAGCTGTCTGGATTATTTTGGGTCAGTACCAGTTTGGGTTTACATCTTCATTTGGAAAAATGACAGCACAGAAAGAAAATGTCAGTCATTCCTTTGTTAACTTCCCCCGTTTTCCTCCATTCTCTACCAAACCCTTCGACCTGCCTGGGAAATATATGTATACTAGGACGCCAAAACAATAATTTTGTAGTGTTATTACCTTACATTCAGAACCATTTTTGAGGTCTGTGCTTGAATTCGTCTTGACTTTCTGCCTTAACAGGGCATTTTGGATGCCAGGAGTGGCAGGAAGCAATGCAGCCCCTTAATCAGCTTGTAACTTACTTTACACACACAATTGCCTTTCCACCCAGGTAGGATGCTGAGAGAGGTCATAGAGGACATGAAATGCTACCGCTTGCCTGGAAGGCTAGATCTCTAGGGGCTGTAAATCAGCTTGATATCCAGAGATTCAAGAAAGCTGGTCAATAGCCTTCACAATACAGCTCTTTTCGAGTGACTTATGATTTAGCAGATCCAATTTAAAATTGTAATATGAAAAAATCACATATGTGAAGGAAAACCTCCTCCCCCTAAGCGTGCACACACGCACACACACACACACACACACACACACACACACCAACTCATATTTTTGAGTTATGGCTCTGCCTGCAAACACTGCACAGGCTGTTGTGACCTTGGGGCTGTGTGCTAGGATGGAGATCTGGATCTGCTCAAGCTCATCTGAATAATTTCTAGAGGAGTCAACTGGACCTTCTCAAAATACAGCTTCTCTGGAGTGAAGGCTTTGAATGGGAGGCTAATCACTGATGTGTGTTGTTCTGTAGCTGAAACTTTTCCCTTTGCACTTGTGTGTTAGAAGCTGGAATTTAGCTTCCTGTCTGCCTAGTTTCTGCCTGAAGCAGAATTTTTATGACTGAGCTGTGAACCCCTTAGTGGAGACGGTTGTAAAAGAAAAGCTTACAGCCTTTTTAACTAATTGTGGCCTTACCGGTGATTACCATAATTTTTGGAATTCGTTTTTCAAAATTTTGTCCCCTCTGATCTCACCCCATGTCCCTGAGTGAGTCAGAAATGGAGTGTGAGCATAAGATAGAGGGGTAAAAATATAAAAAGATGCTGGGAAAAGATTTTACAACTTCCACAGCTTTCCACTCACCTTCCCAGGCTTTGGATCAGGCCCTCATAGACCAGTCAGAAAGGGAAGTGATGGCGAGATCACTGAGATACTAATGCTCCTTTTCCCAATGGTAAAATAATATTTTATGTAAAGCAAAAAAATCTCAATCCCATTACAACCAGCAGCTCGTTTCTAAAACTCATTAAAAAAAGGTATATTTATCTCTGGGAAAAAAATATCATAAACTAATCACCTCTGAGAATGCCAGAATGTAGGTTTCCTGAGATGGCACTCAGATTTGCAATTTCATTCCTACTTTTGGTAAGTTTTGTGTCTGTTCCACAGATAACCACCTTTTTCACCTGTGCTTTGTGGCTGTTGTGTTGTTCCTCATAAGAATCCAGGAAGCACTTCAAGCCCATCACGATCATGTTATCTTACCAGGGCTCTTTTGTGTGCTTTCTGATACCTGAGCATTTTCTTTAGCAATAAGCAATAAGAAGCCATGGCAGGAGAGGGTCTGTTATTTATTAAATTGTTGATAACTTCTGAAGGACCGAACTCCGTCATTTCTATCATGTAGTTTAAAACAACAGGATTCAATTCACTGGGGCAAAGTCTGAAATATTAGGAAAAAGCATTTAAATACAAATGATCCCTTCAGGTACAATGTAAGGATTTACAGTAAGTGGCAATACACTTCTTGTGATCTAGCTAGAGTGGACTAAGCTGATTGTAAAGGCAAATCATGACACACGGTTCTGCAAAAATCCTCTGTCTGGCTATACTAACTTGATTGCTGGGCTGAGTCTCTGTTATTGCATAATTAAGTGTCCTATTGTTGACATAATTGAATAGTCTGAAAGCACACACATCAGGATGAAGCTTGAAAAATTAAAAGATGGAAACCAGCATTTTCTCATTGTAATTGAGTGTGTATATTTTGGTTCTCAGGACAGTTGTCTCAAATGGATTGACAGAGAGATAATGGGTGTGCATGTGTGTAAGAAGACAGAAAGAGTCCCTAGGGACAGAAAATCTCAAAGGCTAAAAAAAGAACTAAGGAAAGTACAGGAGCATTTTTATTTTTATATAAATCAGATTGTGACATAAAACTGGTCATGTTATAATGATAATTATTTTACTCACAGGCTTCTGTAAGTAATAAAGTCTAGTAAAGGAATTTTAGAAATCAACAATGTTGGATTCTAAGATGCCTAAGGCATTTTTTCAAATTTGTCAAACCGGAGTATGAATGGGCACAGACACACCTGAGGGGAGGGCAGGAGCGCAAAGGTAGGAGGGTTGGGCAGTTCTCAGACAAATGAACAAATTGCGCATAGATTTCTAATAGCCCTGGTTGTGGCTGGCAGTGGATCACCTGGATTGTGGTAGGAAAACCTGCCATGAGTCCTGCAGATGCTGTTGCAGGTGGTGCAGATTACATAGGCCAAATTACTGTCTTTTTCAATTAGTGTAAACTATTGACATTTACAGAATGAGCTGGGCACAAAATATTTGACCCATGACCAGCTACTATCAAGCTACTTTCAGCTGTGAGAAAGGTGTAAACTGTCCATCACCAAGATTAGGTATTTAAAGACATGCAAAGTAAACTTTGCAGCCTCCCATTATGAAAGACGTACAACATGTCTAAGGTTGGCAATGTTTATGTGAAGTGTCATGTTGCACTACTTCAAACTGTTATAACAATCATCTCTAAACTATAAAGCAGCTTGGTAAGAAAAAGTGAAGACTAGTTGAGGCCAGCTACAAAGACGTATGAGAATAAAAGTAATAAGGATAACCAGAACTTCAGTGTCACAAAATTGTTCCCTCAGGTGCACATGCAAGACCTAGTTTTGCAGGAAAGGATTAGAATTTTACTGCGTAGAAATTAGTGGTACTAGTGAGGCATGTTGAGAACAAAATTATTGATACAAGGATATGAGCAGTTCTGTAAGGAGGTTTCCTCTTATATAGAATTTATTTATGTTTTCTGAAATAAAATTCTGTCACTTTGGAACAGTCCTGAGAGATAACAAAAATCTTCAAAAATAAACAAAACAAAAAAATTCTTAAAACACCCAACACTTCCCCCTCCCAAACCCAGAACCCTGAAATCCCAAGGCAGAAGAGATGTGTGAAATTTGTTACCTGTTGTCATAGGTAGCAGCATTCAGTATTTTCCTGGTGAAACCTTAATTCGACCATTTGTCTTTTATTGCTTCTTTGACTGCAGGCTACATAGCAGGGTCAGGCTCAAATAAGGACTGCATGGAGAGTACAGCTCCTATGCAGGATACAGATGAAACGGCTTGTTTACTAGTAATATCCAATTACTCAAGCAGTGTAAAGTAATATTTTTTTCAGAAATGTGGCAGTCTCCTTGCTTCTCCGCATTGTAAGAACCTCAGCTAAGATCCAGTATCTGGGGCTACCTCTGGACTGCTAAATAAAACAACTCTGGCTGTCCTGAGTCTGCTGAGGTCCCATGTGCCGACCCTGATCTCCCTAGGACACCTGAGCAGGGTGGGCAGCATGGGCCAAACTATGTCAGGAGGCGTGTTATGGACAGATGCTCCTATAGATATAACACTAGACCCCTCTTCCTAATTTGCTTGATTTATCCCAGCGAATGCAACCTATCCCACCAATAGCAATCAGAATTGGGCTCACTCAGCATTTGATCAAGGCACTGAGAAAGGGCACTTCTGTGCCAGCTGACTACCCAGGAGTTACGTTTCTCACGTGAAGAAGTTAATCTCATTGATAAAACTGTATCGAGGGAGGGAGATAGACCCCTGTGCTCAGGTGATGTGTCGAGCTTTGGCTTCCTGGATTTGGGACAGAGAAAGCTCAAACATTCCCATATGTCTGTCACTCAGTTCCAGCACTGCATAATGTCCCACTCTTTCTTTTCTTCTTGGGAAAAGTCTAATGAATTCTTCCATATTCCTTGGGGATGTTTTGAAACAAGCAAAATGGCAAGTGAGCATTAAACTGGGAACATACTGCTCCTTTCACTTGTAATCTCCTTCAGAAGAATTTAGATCTAAAGTATGCAAAGCTTGTTTACTACTGTGCTCTTGCTAAATTCCCAATGGGCAAGGGAACAATGGAGTTATCCACAATCTTCCAGTAACTGTGTGGGCTTTGTAGAAAAGCAGAAATAATGCATTTATTAGTAGAAGCTATAACAATAGCATAAATAAGAAAAAATTAGAAATATAATAATTGCATCTATGGAGGGCTTGTAGAAAAATAAAGCTGCTATCTGGTAACCAATCTCCAAAGAAAGATAAATGAGAGAGTAATGTACAAACATTCCAGAGGGCTATGGTCGATATCCTCATACCATTTACTGGGGGAGAAAAAGAAATGGAATCATCACATTATCTTAATACTGTAACTCAAGACTAGATCTAGCTAGCTTAGTCTGGAACTGTCTGCTGCTTCTCAGTGCTTGACTGCAGGCAGCCACTGAGGCTAATCTTGGTTCCTAGGCTCATTCTTGCCTAACATCAGAGCAAAGCTGCTCAAAACGATGGGAGATCTGAACTCATGCTGGGCAAAACATGTCTTATTCTGCTCTGCCTTCAGACTTGGTCAGTAAAGCTGCACAATAATGGCTGTGAGAAGGGGCCCAAGCCAACAGAGAAGATGCTGGTCCATGTGGTGAGAAAATAGGAACTAAAGCCTGAAGTGTATAGGAATCATTGTAAAACAACAGAATTTTGAGCTTTGAGGAAGGAAATTTTGGACTTCTGACTCATGACTTCTGAGTTTTAGAGCCACGGTCTGTAATTCAGGATACAGCTTTTGAAAACTATTTTTCCCAGTTGTCCTGAAAGACTCCATAGGCATTAAAGACTATCAGTAAAATTCAGTGGGAAATGTTGTATTTCATTTGTTTCTCATGAAAAATGCAAACAGACTCTTAACAAAAATAGCCCTCCCATTTCTTTAATTATATCAATGTTGTGGGTTCAGTCTGTAGCCAAAAGATAAGCTCCTCAGGAAAAATTATCTGAGGTTTTGATAGCTGTTTTTTGCAAAACCAGGAAAGTGTGCCTGGCTGTAACACACAGCATGGGACATACTAAACATGACGGTGTTCTCATTTACTGCACAGCTGCTCCACTTATGTAAAAGCAATGTACGTTTTATTGCCCCTGTAAATAATAAGCAAGAATAGTGGTCTTTTGAAGAGACAACGTTATTTTTTTTCCTATGAGCCTAAGATATAGAGATCTCGCCTAAGGCACACAAAAGTTATTCCTAAATGCAAGCAAAGTAACTGGAAAAGGTACCTCTTATTTTCCAGAGTATTGCTATTAGCTTTTATTGCTAAATTCACTTTATTACAAGGGCTAGACCTTTTAGACCTGAGTATTCTTTCTAAAAAATTGAGTTCTTTACCAGGGGAGATATCTGATGGAATAGGGCTGATTTCTCCAATTAACATCTTTTGATGTCGTTGCTTGATATTAAAAGGTTCCACTGTAGAAAGGTAATGTGCCGATTAGCATAGCAAACATGCTTACACCTCTGTCAAATAAAAAGACAAATGTCAGAGCTCAATAGAATGTGAATAAATATTTTGGTTTTAATCAAATAAAGCTATAAGTCAAGTTTCAGAGATTTGCCTTCAATATAAAGATCGAGGTTACAAATTACCTCTAAGCAGTGATTTGTATGGAATAGAAATCTTACACCTTTTTTTCTTTGTGTAAATGCCATTTTATCTAGAAAAGAATGTTGTGGGAAGTGCGCATAAAACAGACTGTACAGTGAGTGACTGTAAAGCCTGCAGTGTTGAAAGTGGAAACCTGCTGTTTATTTTTAAAATAAACTCATTGGAGTGTCAGTGTAGTGTACCCAACCCATCAGAATAAAGCACTTCGGCTTGGAGGCTGAGTGACAACACAGAGCTGGGACTGATGTGATAGATCTTGTTCCAAATATTAATTCAGTTCTTCTTGCTTTACTCACATTGCTAAATTAGGTGTGACTTACGCCTAGAAGGCATTCGTTTGGTAACAACTTGTTGTTGGCGAGAGACTTAAAACTTTAAGCCTTGCAAAAGACTAACAGTTTGCTAGCAGTGATCAGCAAACTTTGTGAAGGTTTGCCATTCAGTTTGGAGAAGTACCAACATTTGGAAAAGTTGCTTAGCTGTCCTGAGTTTACAAATGGGAAGGTTTCCTAGAACTCTCTCCAGGGTACTTCCTTGCTCCAGCTAAGCTGCGCCACCACAACAGCACTTCTCTTCACCACCCTTTGATGTTTCTCTACTGAACTCAGTCAAGACAGTCATTTTAGGAAATCAAGCAGTTCTAATGTGATTGTTCTGGTTGGTACATTAGTGCAGATGATGACGACCTTATCTGTGAAACGAATCTGTTAGTGCTGAGTGCAAATACATTTTTTTAAAATATTTTCAAACAGTTGAAAACCTATGAAAAGATGGTGGCACCATTGAAAAAACATGAGAAGATGGTGGCACCTTTTTCTAAATGTTGCATTGGATTGCATTTGAAAGAGTCACCTATGCATAAATGCTTTTTATTACTCTTGACTAGGACTTGTCTAACCATCTAAAGCCTAAGTATCAGTAGTTATCAGTGGAAAGGGACAGACAGCTATTTTAGGCTACAGTTAAGGGTCTCAGGAGATGAATTGTCTCCTCACATTGACAATATCAGGACACTAACTGCCTGGTATCACCCAGGTGACTGGTTGTTAAGTGGCTAAATTTTGGGGGAGATCAATCTCTTCGCACTTTACCAAACCTCCTGATAAATCGAGTCTTTGGATGTAATGCTTTCCAAAACTTGACTGATTAATCCTTTGATTAAAACGAAAGCAAAAACAACCAACCAACCAACCAACCAGAGATACAAAGGAAATGTACTGCAATGAAACAACATTGAGTTGACTGAAGTAACAAGGCTTGTCATTCTATAATACATAATAACACATGGATTAAATGTAGCTGGAGTTGAAGCGAGAGAAGGGCCCCTGAATATTCTCTGATGAGTGGAAGTAACATGCAGTGCAAATGGGTCTCTAATGTCATTGCAACATCAAATAAATTTTTCTTTTCAACACTGTAAACACTACCATGCACTTTAAATTGCTGGTGATGATAAACACAATTGGTGCTTTAAACTGGAAATAGTTATTTTCATCAGTCTAGTGGATGGGGAAATCCCCAAGATATGGGTATTTTGGGAATGGATGGAGCTGCTGTCCTAAAATCTCTATTAAAATCTTATGTTCGAATTGTAGCTAGTTAACAGTAATGCTCTTAGTAGTTAGTTGTAGGTGGAATCTGGTGGTATATTACACTTGGAAGTTTATTAACTATAAGACTAATACTCTTCTTTACAACTAGACTATTTGGATTTGTTTGAATACAGCAGCTATTTCTTCAATTCAGATGGTCATGAAAGCTAATCACTCTCCTGTCCTCCAAAGAATCTTTAAAATCTTATGCAAAAACATCATGATTAGGTAATTCACTGTTGCCTCATAGGAGACTTAGCCATATTGCAGTTGAATCTGGTTGGTTTTCTGAATGTGCTTCTGGCTGAATAGGGCTTTTTAGTTCCTGTTGTAACAACTCCTGCTGCTTTCAATCAGTATTTCTCCACTACACTGAAATATTTTGATTCTGGAGTCTAGTTAATCTGTAATCCTTTACTTACTTAGTGACAATAGAAATATCTTTCTAATTAATATTTTAGTCCATCAAAATTCCCTTTTCTACTATGATAATGTGAACAACTCAGATTTAAATTCCAAATATGTTTTATGCCTAAGATGCAGAATATGTCTGTGTTAAACACCAAGGTCCATATGTAAGTTTAGTAGAGCCCTTGACCTGTTATATGAGGTTTATTAACAGAATGAACTCAGTAAGTGGTTCTAAAGTTACTGTTTTCCCTTCATTCAGGCATTTGAAATGTGAATTAAGTATAATCCTATTTAAATGTTGACAGCATCCTCTAGACCTGATTCGTCTGTGTTATGTCTACATAAATTCAGACTAGCACTCTTGAAATCCAGACTTATATGGCAGTAATTTGGTACAATTTGTCCCTTCATCCTTTACTTTCTATATACCCTGTAAATTTAGAGGAAGCTGAGGTGTAGGAATCATAGTTAGCTCAAAAACCTAATATATAGAATGTCTGCAAGAAGTAGGTCTTGAGAGGAATAATGTACTTTATTTATTTATGTGTACATAAATCCTCTTTCACTTTTGAGCATATAGGAATGTGAAGCTTCCGCTTTAGACATCTGAATCAGATGCCTTTATGTAGGTAGCAGCAACTCTGTATATCAAACTTAAACACTTTGTCCTCTGTAGACACGCAGTTTGGTAAAGACTGTTGGGAACCGCTCAAGTAGACTCTGTATTCTCGCAGCTGGCTGAGTGGGTGGGACAACCCAATTCAGAGCAGCTCTGTACATCCAGGCCTCCTGTTCCTTTGGGTGGGTGTCCAGAATGAGGTGGTTTGGGTTTGGATCAAATGCAGTGTTGTGTGTTGGACAGGAGCAGAACATGACGGTCCATTAGGTCAATACAGTTGTGGGGTGGGATGGGAGATTGCACTTCGAAGACAAAAAGTCCAATTATTCTTACAAGCCTTGTGAGCTATTAGAAATCCATGGGCTTTTGTCACTGGCTTAAATAGCTGGATGTTTACCCTACCACTTGTTAGTTCAGATACTGCAGGGAATCATGGTTGCAACTACAAATGTGTGGAAAGAGTCTGGACAAAACTGCATTTGACCAGTGACTGGGTTTTTTAATCTTAATACTTTAGATGAAGATCTGGCTTAATCTACACTACACAAACACAACTTCTACTTCCTGAATCATATCTCTTAGAAATGGGCTTTAAAAAAGCATGTCCCACAGGGAACATGCAGATATGGGCATACCATCACTATCAAAATAGCCGAGAAGAAGCTGCCTTGTGGGTACCTACACATATAAATAAACATGGACTGCCTTTGAACAAATGATAGACATGGAGAGCTGCTCTTCTATTTATGAAGATCAGAGGATAGAAAAATGGATTTTATGCTATCATTTCCCCAGCTTCATCCAAAACTCTCAAAAGAAATAAAGAAAACCCAAACTTGACTGCTAGAATTGCAAACTGCAAATGGAGTTGAGAAGTCTGAAATAATTTATGTGAAAAATTACTCTTCTGATGGCACCCTCTGCTTTCTTATTTATTATACGAGAAATATCCTGTAGATGTAATGAACAAAGAAAATTAAGTCCATTCAGGTTTATGCCACCTATGAAGTAAATAGCTCCAAATTTTTAATCGTAATCTGATAAAAGTGTCTAGCCCAAGGTGTGAATGAAGTTTTCATCGCTCTACTATAGCTATGTCTTTGGTCTGTGTGTCCATTGGTGTGTCCTCAAGACTCAGTTTTCCTGTTTAGATTTCTTCTTTTGGCAAAACATGCCTTAGACAGAAAATACTCATTTGTTAGCCCAGGGCTTCCAAAGAGATACACTGATTTTTGACAGAAGTTACTCAGATATCAGCTGAACCTGCCAAAAGAACAGGAGTGTTCATCTGAGGGGGTTGGTATGTACAAGTTTTTTTCTCTGATGCTTCAGAAAAGGTTCCTATATACAGATGCTCTATCTTTTGTTGACTTACCTTGCCACAGGGTTACTCCAGAATAGCATATGTATTGCTCATTCATTTTTTTTCTCCAGCGTTTTTCAATGGATAAACATTTCAAAATACATTTTTCACACTGGTGAGGTTGTGGTGGTTTAGTGTTTTTTGTTTGTTTGTTTGTTTGTTTGCTTTGTTGTTGTTTTGTTTTGGGTTTTTTTGTTGTTGTTCTGTGGGGTTTTTGTTTGTTTGTTTTGCATTTCTATTTTTATTTTTAAAAATTTTCCTGGCAACCCTTCTCTGACATATCTCCACTTTCCTTGCTGATGTCCCAAAGCAGAATGTCACAAGATCATTTATATCAAAGTCTTGCCTAAACCATTCAGTGCTGAGAGTGTTTTGGTAAGTATATTTTTAGGTCTACTTACGTGGACCAGACATCCACCTTTGGACTGTATTTCCTATGAGTAAGGTGTTCTGGGGTAGCATAAGCTGGGCTTCCACACTGAGTATGTAAAAGCTCCTGGAAGAGACCCTCAAATTTTGCAGTATTGCTCAGTACAAAATCTAACAGTCACAAAATAAAGGCAAGGAAATGTTAGTAGCTTCTCAAAATAGTTTAACTTTACCAATTGGCTGAAGATAGGAGAAAGATGAAAACAGCATCTGGCTTTATCATCTGGTGAGGTCTCAGCTGTGGATGCCAATTAGAGTTCAAATAAGTGTGCCACGAATTAGCAGAAGAATAACAGTGGAGTTACCCATCCATGGGTCTTGTTTGGTTGATTTTGGTTTAGCTATTTTAGCTTGCTTCAGTCAAGGGTATGCAGGTACAACACCACAGCTACACAGCTGCATTTGCACAGCTTAATGAGCTACGGCATTTGGTTCAGCTGGGTGCGCTTTAGCCCATTGTAAACCTGGGGTAACTTAAGCCTTTTTCTCTGAATATGTGTATGTGTGCGAGGGGGAGGGAAGAAAAAGGTGTGATTGTAAAGGGCTGGCTGGCTATAAAACAGGGGTGAAGAGTTGGTGCCTTTTTTCTCAGAGGTGTTAAGCTTTTAAAAGTTTGGGAAACACTGGGTTAAACATGTGGCGTGTCTAAAAGTGAGCTTCCCTTGCAGGGACTTTTCTGTGCGGTTTCCATAGAATAAAATTAATGTTTCTCTGAGCTGTGTTAACTGCTTGGTGCAAATTCCCTCATTTTTATAAATGTTTGCTTCACAGCCCTACCAAGGTTTCTGTTAATGACCAAAACAGTCTTTTTACACATACCAAATGATGAGGTTTCTAGCTGGAGTAATGACTTGACAGCAGCTAATATATCCATACCTGCATTTCACCCCAAAAGATTTATTTCTTTGTCTACAAATCACTTCTGCTGGAAGAAACAGCTTTCTACACATAAAAACTGTAATTGTTTCTTGCTTGTCCAGCAATACACAAGGGAAAACAATAGGCAAAATTGTTTTCCTTGTTCTCTTGAAAATATGTTTTAGTTAAAAGCTCAAATAAACAAGCTGTTAAGCTATACTTCATAACTTATTTATTCTAAGAGCTCAAATATGTTTATTCAATAATCACAAGCTCACTCATAAAATATGCTGTCTAAATGGTAGCTGAACTGTCACTGAAAGCCACACAAAATAAAAAGCTGAAAACAAGCTTCACAAATAACATGCACCTACCAACGATTTTGATGCTGTTGTTCTCATCAAGAAGAAAATTTTCAATTTTTAGGTCCCTGAAATGAAGACAGAAAGCAAACTTTAAGATGCCTGGTGTCCCAGCTAACCATTTGCAGGAAGTTTTTAGCAAAGTTTAATTGAAATAATAACAATAGTTCTGCTCAGCTCTGCCTACAATTGTAACAAGATCCTTATTCCTTCCTGAAGTTTTAACTTGGAAAAATGGAAGCTTTCTCTATTTTAAATAGACAATTCATTTTAGGAATCATCCATTCTACTGATATATTAATCCTAAAAAAAAAAAAAAAAAGAAAAAAAGAAAAAAAAGAATAACATTTATTTCTTCTTTCGCATAAAAAATAAACTTGTGTGTACTTGGACCCAGAGTGTTTTTGTCTTTGCTTGAAGTACTGAGGACTGTAGTATTTCTGCTTTCTTTTTGAATAAATCCTGCCTGAGAGATACAAAAGATGAGGAGGGAATTGTCAGATCTTGTGTACCAAAGCTGGGTTGGGGAAAGATACCCTGAAGGTGGAGACAACTCTGTAGTGATGTTTATGTAAACGAGGTCAACCAGTATCAGCCACCCTCACAGGAGGATGTCATTCAGAGCCACAGGAGAAATGCTGTTAGCTGGCTCAGGCGCTTACTTGCTTATTGTGGGAACATTTATATCCCTACAAATTCAAACCAAAAGCCAGAATATTGCTCCACTGTAGGGAGCGCCCGAAGTGGCGGCTGAAATCTTTCACAGCGCGGGGGAATCCTCAGCCAGTGTAATTTGGGTGTTGGGAGGCAGTCCAGGAGCCTGCGATGCTTTGCTGACTCCCATCATGGCCTCCCATGTGCTGCTGGGGGCTTTCCTCCGCTCTGCAGGCAGCACGGGGGAACAGAGCAAGTTTCAGAAGCGGCTGCGGCTATGTGGATTTTCCTCCCACCCTCTCTGAATTCATGAGGTACTTTTGTCAACCCAGAGACATCAGAGGCCAAACCAGAAGGAGGGATGGGAACAAGGATAGGAGCAGAGCTGGGAGGGCTGGTGCTGCGTGAACAGCACTGCAATACTGCAGGGGTTGAAGTCTGCAGGGGTACCTGGTGGTCCCAATGGGTGGTTTTATGGGACCATCTTTTTATCTGTGATTCTGGATGGGACAGCATTGTGCTCGAAACCCTCTGCTGCCTCAGGCTGAGAATGGGATGGAGATGGTTTGAATGATAACTTTTTAATCAGTTTTAATTTGAATAGCATGTTTTCTGGAGTGGCAAATAAGCCAGTGCCCAAAAGCTAGAAGTTAGATTTAAGATAACTTTGTTCATGGTCTGTCCCTGTGACATAACCCTGTGCACTAAAACTGTGTGGTTTGAAACTAGCTGTGTTTCAGGCCACTGGAAATCTGACATTTCTGTCAGATTTAGCACCCTGCAGTGCACCCTGATGACTTATACTACACTATAATTAAATATTGTTACATTGGATTGCCACAACTGCTCTTCTACAGGCTGAGATGAATGTTCATGTAGTTAAAAACATTTATGCTTTTTTGCTTGAAAAAAGTGATAATTGACACTATTAAAGTTTACATAGTGTCAGATGTTAACTTGCACTGAAGATACATCTTGTTTTTTGTTTTTTTTTATTTTTGCCCAAAGGAAACTTTCCAAGAAATGTTGCAAGTTAAGCAACTCATGAATATTTCCTCATTCCCAAGGGGCCTTCAGACAGGACAGCTTGTGATCCTTCTCCATGTCTTTGGTCCAGTAGTGATTCAAAAAGATATATGACATATTTATATGGGAGAGGGGAAAATATCCAGAAAAAATTCCCTGGAAAAATTAGAACCTATACATACAAGCAAATTACTGTCACTTAGCAAGTGCCAGCTTTAGGAGCTGGTAGCTGAGTTTGTGCGTGTGCTAGCCAAATCCAATTGTAAGGTAATGTGATTTAGCTTATATGTCTTTGTTTGAGGTTTTGAAGCTCAGATGCGTTACCTCACCACTTGGCCATGTCTAGAGCAGGCATAGGGATAGTTAGCAGAGCTCAGCTGACGAGTGTTAGCTTGTGAAGCTGTTGAACCTGATCTTGTGCCTGAGCCTGCTTATATCTGGCACGATACAATGCTGTGTGCTGGGAGAATAAGCAAGTCAATGTTCCATCTTCTGGATCATTTTGGCAACTATGGCATCAAAATCAACCTTAATATTGCATGGACAAGAAAGGTACTACCATTACTATGAAAAGTAGACTCAGGCTTAATTTAAGCCATAAGGATTTGTTGGATCAGTGCTAATTTTAGTGCTGAATAGAAAAAGCTCAAGAAACAAAATAGCTGTCAAAAAATAACACAGGGTTTCTGATGAGTGATGTTACTTTGGACTAAAAATAGTTACAAAACTGAGCAGTTTTTCATCAAGTACATTATTAAGTTAATGGAAAATACTGTTTTTCTGAGGTATATCCCAGGGTTAAAAATCAGGGATACGCATAAGACACTTCTGAGCAAAAATACATACAATTAGCAAATTCCTGAGCTCATCACTGAGGAATGAGACCTTGCAATCACCAGGCACCTCCATTCTAGCAAAATAAAGGGGCTCCAGGCATAGACTGAAGCATTGGCACACAATTATCCATCTCATGAACCATGATACCTGGAGTGATTTTACCAGCACCCTCCCTGTGGAGCAACAGCTGTTCCCAAAAGGCAGCTTGGGAACCTCCTTTCCTTGTGTTAAAGCAATGCAAAGAGTCGAGCTTTGCTCAGTGCTTAGATGAGAAAATCAGACTGACTTTGTGAGGTAACTTTCCTATTTCTATGCTCATCTTTCTGGAAACATTGATGCCTTCTTTTCAGAAGTGGATACACCCACAATTATCCTCTTCAGTTTAACCTCTGGAACGAGTTGCTATAAATCACTGCAGCTGGAGCTGAGCAGGGAAGCCTTTCCAGATCCTTCTCAGCCTGCTTCTGCTATGAGGTCAAGGCCACAGCTCTGAATCTCAAAGCTAGCAGAAGGTCAGGAGTAGAGGCACTGCTCACTGAAGCTATGCCGAAGACTTAGTGAGGTGGCTGGGCTGCTGTCAGACCATGCAGCTCCATAAGCCCTGTGACAAGGCACTTGAGAGCCAGGGATTAATTTTCCTTTGATTAGGGGGGTTTGGTAGTAGAGCAAGTCTCTCCACTTTGTACCTGGCTACTCTCAGGGTGTACAACAAAACCCTCCTCTCTTGCAAAACTATCCCAGCACAATGAAACCAACATGAGAAGATAAAAATAGGAGAAGTCAGGCTACTCCTGTCCTCACTGGGAAGAGTTGTTTCCAAACAAAAGGAAGAGGGCTTGAGAAATTCATGAGGAATGTTGTCATGGGAAGAACATAAATGTTATGATTGTGAGCACCGAAGAAATGCTGTAAAACAGATTAGTTAGGGAACCAAAAAGGCAGGGATATCAGACTGAACTAAACAGGTGAAGGCCCTTGAGTTTATTTTCTGGTGAGTTTTTGTTTGTTTCAATTCTCTAGGTCAGATACTGACTATTTCCTTCTTGTCCATTCCTTGTTACTTAACAAATCCAATATAATTAAGTGCTGGATTGCAACAGTTTCAAGTCACAAAGCACTTGTAAATGCTGAGCCATCACATTCATAGCTTCTTTGTTTCATGGTTACTGTAATGATACAGTCAATTAGATTATTTGTTAGGTCCTGGGGGCTTTCTTGATGAGTGCTTTTGCCATTTAAAATTAAGGATATGATTGATCATGAATTATTAAGTAACACAGAAAAACAGTGGAGAAAACTGCTTCTTGCCTATTCTCCCACCTAAAATGGAAATCTTTATTCTGCTGCTCTTGGCATATGCACCAAGATCCCTGGTGGGGGGAAGAAGATCAACTCCCTTTGTGGGGGGGCTGTTCAGGTTCCTCTAGCAGTGGCTGAAATAATGATCTGTCCCTGTAATGCAAAAACCAGTATGCAAGGACAGTGACCTGACACAGATTTGGACCCACAGGACCACGTCCCCTGCTGTGATTCCTCAATCTTCTGTCCTGAGTGATGTGTATTTATTTCAATATGTTGTGGGCAACCAAATGAAATCAATATTTATATGCATAGCCACTCTGAAATACTTGAATTACATGTATGTTTGTCACCACCTAATACTGCAGTGATTGTGGCATTGATTTGTTGCACTTATCAGCTCTTATCCCTGAACTTTATTGTTTTACTCCTCAAGGAGTGCATAACAGCTTATCTTCTACCACTACTGAGAATAAGATGCTTTATTAAGATGGACTGAGACAAAATAGCCTTCTTTGCAATCCCTGTTTTTATGAGGGAAAATTAAAGAGATGCTGTCAATGAGGAAAAGCACTGTACGTTCTTGAACGCTTTCTTACTGTTTGGAAACAGGGAAACATCTCACCTGTGAACAATCCACTGGCAATGCAGGTGCTCTATTGCAGACAGAATTTGCCTGGTGTACCCCCTTACTTCACTTTCCAGCAGCCTAATTTTGTCACAAATTCTGTGCAGGAGGTCCTCGCCGAGTCACAGCTCCATCACCATGTATCAGGAGTTGTCAGTCTCCAAGGTCTCATATAGTTGAACAACATTGGGGTGCTTAATCATCTGGTGTATTCATGACTCACGTTTTGTGTTTTTCAAAATGTAAGAATCCTGCTTGGCTTTCCTCTTGTCAATGACTTTTATGGCTACCTAAATTGCAGTGTATATGCAAATTGGCAACAAGCTTTGCAATGTAGATTAATTTTTTAAAAAATGGGGAGTAAGCAGACATGTGAGACAAGCTGTTTTTGACATGATGTTGATAAACAGTATCACAGAGGGAGACATTCCTGATGGAAGAATATGCTTTTTATTTCTCTTGAAGGCCAAAACAGGCAGGCTGAATTCTGACATATCTATCCCTTTGATTATGTTAATAAATATGCATATCTGAAATGTTCTCAAATGCAAAAAATCCTTACATGCTGGACTGGTAACTGTGCCACATCTTTTTTTCTAACATGGTCCCTTCTGACTTGGTCTAAAAGCCAGTCAAGATACTGGCAATAATGGGCTGGGATTAGGCTCTTTGCAGTTTGAGAAACTAGTCAGTCAGTGAAGCTACTGAAGCCACAAGAAAAATAAAAACCAAAAAGCCACTCGAGAGTAATCCACCTTTTCACAGTTACATCTGCTGGTATTAATATGTTATTTTAACCCAACTGAGCTAGAGATAACAGATGTTATCTGTGTCCTGCCGTATAAATGGTGATTGTTGGAGTGGCTTCCTTTTCAATGTGTCGTCCATTGCTTTAAAGGTCAGATACATGGCACTAATTACTCAATGAGGATTATCAGGCAAAGCAGATTTGAAATTGTGCTTATGCCATTGTCCTATTCTCATTCAGAAGGAAGATATCTTTGTTGTCTATACTGTTTTATAATTATGAATACAGTTGCTCTTAATACATGTTCACACATGTGACTGATTATATATGAGCAATAAACTCAATTTATGAGATTAATTTATGAGGAAAAGGTTCAGAGGATAATTCACTGAATAGATTGTGGTTTTCATATTAATTGGTCTGAAATTTTCTGACATAAGTTAGTGTGAGGATACTTGTGGTTCCTAGTGTGTGCTACCCTTTCATTAGGAGCTTACCTTCTCCCATGTGGGTATGTGCAGCCCCTCCATCACCTTGGTAAAGGAGCCCTTGTTGATAATTTTGCCTACAAGGTAATTCTCAACTCATTTGGAGTGAGGGAAAGTCTTCCCAGTCTCTTGGAGTGTCTCATTAAAACAAGCGGGTATTTTTATATCCTTTAAGTTTTTCTCCCGTTCTAGTAATATCCCATCCAAGTTGCCAGTATCTGTCATTTTGTCATCCAAGCCTGCTTTCATTGCTATGGGCATCCCTGGAGAGTCAGCTTTGTATTGCTACTTTCCAGATGTAGCTTCTGATTCAGAGCAGATCCAGGAATTAAGTCTGTACATCTTGCGGTAAAAGTGCCATCCCACTGATCACACAGCAACTAATCCTGTCCCTTTGAGCCTCCCTGTTTGTCACCAATCTCCACCCTGGGCACACAGGTCTGCTCAACCAGAACCAAGTGGTAAATTATCAACCTAACCTGATACACCATGTCAGTTAATGCCCCAGAGCTGCTGCATGAGATGACACACAATCCCAGCATAAGCATGGAATCTATGGCTCTCTTTCTCCTACAATATTCCCCAAACGCATGCCCAGTGTAAGCTGCACCGAAATAAAGTGAGCCACAGTTTTCCTTGCATGCATATTACTGAAAACACCGTAGTAGCCGAGTTATATACTTGATGCTGTGCAAGCCTCTACACCTTTGCTTTGTAAAACATATAGATATAACGCATGTAAGTCTCAGGGTCCTGGCCCAACTCCAGGTTTCTCAGGGGATTCTTGCATTTCCTGGGACTTGTTCTGTAAATTGTAGTAGTGGGGATGGGAGCGTGTGTGTGTGTGAGCATTTTGCTCCTTACAGCAGTGACTGACAAAAACAAGAAAACAAAAGTTTTTTGTACAGCCGTTGTTTATCTACATCTATCTTCACTACCTGGGTTCTTTCCAAAGTCATGAAGAGAAAAAAGGGCCTTTTTCCAGAGAGTGCTTTCACATACCTGCAATTTGAGCTGGGAGTTGCCATCTCTATCCACCGACTACACTGAAGTCTTAGGAACCAAAGCCCTTCCCATATTTTAGTGCAATGACAAATGCTTTCTTCACCCTTTGTCACTTGGAATTGAACAATAAACTGTGTCCTGCTTGCCTGATTTGACTTGTGAAGCTCACGAAGGGCAAAAATTTGCCAGTATGAGTGAAAACAAGAATAATTATTTTTTTAAAGTGTTTAAAATCCAAAATGGATTTACTGTATGCTTTACAGTTCACACTCTTGTAGGCAAATTTAATATATCACCATCTGCACACAGCTGCTTGCAGGAACAGGGCAACCCCTTGCCTTTTAAAGTCTAAGATAAAGTCCCACTAAGCTGAGCAGGTCTCATCTTCATAACATACACAATTGTCATGCTTTGAGCTGTATCAGTTGCCCTGCTGGGATGGGACTTTGTTGCTAATTTAAGTGGCTTTTTTCTATTCCTTACAGAAAGCCAGAAACAAAGGAGACACAGTTTTCCAAGGGAAGAATGAGGAAATTCTCCTTTATTTGTGCTTACTATTTGCTCTGCCTCCTTCCCGTCTTCCCAAACCACTGTTCATAGAGTTTCCCACAAAAAACCAAGAAAATAAAAGTGAGAGGAACCACTTTATGGAACAGAAACCCCATATTTCTGGCACATTTCAGAAGAAAGGAAAAAACCTCTTAAAAAATATAACAAACATTTAAAACATGATAGCTAGCTAAGTTAACTACTGCTATTTTTGGGGAAAGTCCCAGCCTGACACCTTGAAAAATGTTGAAGTCAAAAAGCTTCCAAATACCTTTCAAAGTAATTTTTTTGGCACAGTGAAGGATTAAAAAAAAGGAAGCAAGTCAAAGTTGCAAAAGAGAGTCCACCTCTGTATTAGCTAGTCCATGACTATTAATCACAAGTCAAATGAAGATGAAATCCTGGATGAGAAGGATTTAGAAGACTTAATAAAGCAGCTCTCTGATAGAAGAGAGATGTTGATATGGAATAATCTCTGGCAAGGAGGAAAGGTTAACACCATAGAAGGAATGACCACCTTAATGACTTCAAAAAACTAACAGCTCTCTACCCAAAACAAGCCCTGGGCTAAATCCTTACATATTTTAATGACCTTGCACTCATTTGGAGGAGTGGGAGGGGAGTCAGTTCTGCTGCCTTGAGAAATAAAGAAGCTCAAACCAACAAAACCCTAGATCTGAAAGGTATATAGTTTTTCTATCAGCAAGTTAAAAGAGATGTTTTTATATAAATTGGAGGCTAATTCTAGGTTTGAGAAGACAAGTTTTGCTTTATCACTCCATATTCTTGGTACCCTTATAGGGAAACTAAAATGAAAAGTGTTTCTCATGATTTCTGTGCTACTGATCCAGAAAATATGAGACCTTGTGTGTTCAGGAATTAAATTTATGTGAAGGCCAGGCTAGATAAACAACCTTATTAAGTCGAGCAGAAAAACCCATCACAAGCAGGAATTTGTCACTTCACAGCCACCATCTTGGATTTCCTCCTGTGAAGCAAAATCCTGACTATAACTGTGTCCGAAACATTTCTTGTATCACATTAGAGATGAGGCAATGTGGTCCTGGTTTCTGTTTTTTGCCATTGCCAGATGAAGCCATGGCTTAATGAAAGGCTGGGTTTTACTCTTGGAGTAATTATTTTTGAAGTCCTAATTTATACTCTTGTGAATACTGCCAGTTTTGTATGATCTAGAGTAAGGTTTTTCAAAAGGGCTAAAATGTCAGATTCTTAGAGCTATGAGGTCCCACTCATTTGAGTAAAGATTTCTGCAGAAGCTTGGCTCTTTGTGGTTGCAGAGCATGTGCCCTGCCTAAAGATGGGCTTTCCACAGGCACCGAGGGGATACTGACCTGGTGAGGGGCTATGCTGCTGTGTGGGACCATTGCTGTGGTGGGCTGGGAGACAAGGCTTGTTAGTTGGGAGGCAGAATCCTGCCAGAGACAGGTCTCAGTAGCTGGGAGACAGCATCCTACTCTCAGGACAAAAGTCAACATCTCCTCTTGGGTCGACATCGTCATAGAGATGTACACAGAAGTAGTGCAAGCATCTGGTTTCCAAGAGTGGTGCTTCAATGCACAAGTATTTTTGGGTGCTTGGGCAACTCTCCCCATTCCCTTGACTTTTGACTTTCCCACTAACCGCTGCCATCTGCTGCTTAATGTACTAATGGTGCTGGCTTAGGTCCTAAGCTTGGCCCGCTTTGGAGGACTTGAAAGTTGTGAACAGTTCATATTTCCATATGGCTTAGGTTACCTGGGTGTAGGATGTAGGCTCAGCAGCTCCTTCTAAGACGGAAAGCTTTTCAAGTTTCGAGCTGAGAAGTGGGGATTTCCTTTTCAGAGAAGGAAATCCAAGATGGTGGCATCTAAATGTGGTGAATGGAGCAAATAAGGGGAAAAAAACTGGCTCGAAGACATAGTAGGAGGAATTTCATCTAAATAGTAACCTCACTGTCTGTATAGTAATAACTCTCAGATCCTGGAACCACTTCAATCTGTGCTTTATAACGTACCTAAGACATGCCCTTATTGCACTGTAACACCTGCCATATTGTAAGTTATTTCTTACTTCTCATACACTTTTTGGCAGCCATGGAGTTTACTTTAGAAGTTACTGTATGTGCAAGTTCAGCAGCTTTTCTTTAGGACTTACTTAGTACCATGTGTTAAGGGGTTAAGAAGGCAGGCACTCAAGGGTGGGCCAGACTGTTGTCCTAGAGTGGTGTAAATCAGAGATTACTCTCTTTCAAGACTTGTAGTGCTTCTTTAGTCAAAGAGGTTACTATCCTTCACCACCAAGAGACCAAAGGAATCAGAAACACATGGGTTGTTATTTTCTTGGTATCTATCTGGCCTAGCTCTCACACAAGTGAATGGGAATATTTCTTTTGTCTTCATGAGGAGTTGGATCAGGCTGTAAAAGTGAAAAATACTCCATAATATATTAATTTTTAATTCATGTAAGTGTATTTTCAAGATGTCATTCATGAACATGTTTTACTCACATAATCCATACCACTACTAAATTTATATCCAATTCTGCAGTGATTCCTTAGACTAGCTGTTGAATTAAAAGAAAGATGAATAGGTTTACTTTGCAGATAGTCTTTGTCTTTCTGCCATGCAATATATGCTTACCAGATTTGCAAAAATTTCTCATGCGTGTAGATATTTATTTTCAGATTGTGTTTTATTTCTAGGAAAGATTTCTTGCACCTTTTATTAATTGTCCATGTTCATTGTATATTTTAGACGGAATATTTATGTCAGACCTATATTTCTTCCAAATGAGGGTCTCTGTTTCTCAGACTTATTGGTAACTTTGGTTTAGTAACCTTTACTTGACTCCCTGAGGTAGCCTTTATAGTTTTCTTAATGTTTCAGTATCGTGTCTGTTTTTTGAATGTATATAAGCACACCAAAACCAAAAAGCATCCATACTGGTTCAGAATGAAGTCTACCTACCTAGTCGGTGTCCAGTCTATGAGTGGACCCAAAACGAGATACCTGGAGTTGAGCATGTCAGGTGAAGCCTATGTGATTCCTCTCAGCAATACATTCCAGCTCCAACCACTTGCAACTTCAGGACTTCATAAGTGAAAGGTGACTTCTGTGGACTCCATAAATGTACACTGTTTACAACAACATCTTTCAAACCCTATGAATACCCATAAGGTATCTTTAAATTCAACATTTTCTTAAGTGTTATGCTATGATGAGACATACTAGTCCTTCATGTATGTATGGACCAGATACAGGAATGGCAGAAGTATCTCAGTAATCTACTTCCAAATTGGTTGAAGGAAACAGTGATGAGAGAAACAACAGTAATTTCCAAAATCTAAATCATGTTTGGCATCTACAACCAAAAATGCCCACAAATGATGTTTATGTTCATCTTTTGGAAACTGAGCTCAGATTTCCTCCTCTTTTAACAAAGGCATTAAGAATTTATGGTCAGAGGTGTGAGGTAGATTCAGGTTGCTGGTAAAAGTGAATAGTTTCAAAGATTTTCTTGAAACAGGAGCTCTTTTTCTGTTACATCATTTTATATTTTTCTGTTAAAAATTGCTCTAAAGGCCAAAATAATACTTTCAGCTTTGGTCCCCAAATCATAAGCATCTACTGCAGATTGTGAAAAGCTGGGTTTGTTGTTTTGTTTTTTTGTGATTAGGGCAAGTTACTCACCAAGGGGACTGCTAACACTACAACATCTGGATTGTTTTACTTGTTTACCTATAGCCTGATAAAGGGTAAAATTGTTATGCATTCAGAAATGGGGCATTGCTAGGGTTATTCATTTACTTTTTGACCTCTTTGGCATCTTTAGCTGACTTGGGGTTAAGTTCAAGAATAAGACACCTCAGCTTAGTCATTTACAATTTGGTGTTCTCATGGGGGCCAGTAAGTGGCTCATTTGCCTAAACTTAGGCACCTACTGGTATTTGAATTGCCTGCAGGTATCCTATCAGCTTTCAGCTTCTGCTCAAGACAGTTATCCCTGGGATCCTATGTCAGATCTGCCAGGCCCATGAGGGTGTCTTGGATACCACTGAGCATCTCAAGTGACACCAGACATCTACATTAGCCAATTGGACTGAGCTCTCAAGATAAGGAAGAGATCAATCACTGCCAAGGCCTCTCCAACTGCACCAGGATCTCTGTGGAGTACAGTGGGAGCTCTGACAGTCCTCTTGCCCACAGACACTGACTTGTAGATATTTCCATGTAGTAGTTTTGATCTCAGACAGAAACCACTCCTCAGTGTGCTGACTCTGTATGTGTGAAGATAATTCTGTGCCCTTGACAAACCTGTTAATTTTGAAACAGTTTTTATCACTGTGCCATCATACAGTTTTACATGTAATGATACGATTCTCAGCAGCTTGATGACTTCAGGAGACAAAGTTGTATTGCTGGGACTATTCATTGATTAGATAAAATCAGACCTTGTTATTAACTTTCTTCATTAATGCCTTTTGGAAAAGGAGAGATATATTCATTTTTTTGTGAGTTTGTCTTTATTGAACTCAGGGGAAATCAACAGAATCAAACTGAAATTCTTAATGGACTGAACTTAGAATGAACTCTCTCTTTTGTTAGTTTTTTGTTGTTTGTTTTATATTTGCTTTGCTTCTCTGAATATAGGAAAGTGATACTATTATTTTCTGGAGCCAGTTGTAATTGGCAATTTTTTTCTTCCCTAAAACTCTCAATATAGGCCTAACAGTGTCCTTGCTCAGGTCAATGAAAAACTACCTCTCACTGAAATGGGAGCAGAATCGTGACAATAAATACGTCTGAAATCCCACTGAAGATAGGTGGAGACCATACCATTTCCTAATACACTTTAAAGCAAACATATGTTGGACCTTCAATTAATAATGATCACTGGAGACCAAGAGAAGGGTGGACAATTACAAAAAAATAGTTTCTTAGACATTTCGTTTATATTCAGAGGTTTAATATACTGCTGGCAGCAAAGATGCAAATGGGAGCTATTAGTTTGTATGATTGTGAGATTTCTCCTTATTTTCCTTCTCTCTCTCAGTCCTCACCATGCAGAGTTTCCAAGTATGCAGTACCATGTAGGAGTGGTACCCTCTGTCCAGTGTCCAAGATCACTGACATATTGAACTTGTAAACATCACAAATTGTACAAGATCAGTGTATGTCTTTGTGATGTCAAGAATACAAATTTTTACTTTATATTACAGCATCCATGTTCTTGGCTGCCTATCTACCAGCTGAAGTAATGGAGTGCTGTATTGAATTGCATCTTCTATTAGCTGAATTCTATTTTGCAAGCAGTGTAATATGCTGTTTACAGGTTGTTTTTTTACAGTGGCATTGTTCTGAGGCCAGCTGGCTGCCATGTGCGTGATCGTTGCCCACAGGGAAAAATGAAAGCTGAAGAGATCTTTATCTTTGCAAGACCCACAATTTCCAAGTGGATGAATTACCTGTTGCAATCTTGCAAATTGATAAGCACTGCTCTGGGGATAGCCAAGCTTCTCCAGCGGCAGGATTTTTCAGGCAAGCTGGAGTCTAGTCGTGTATCTGGCTGAATTGTTAGAAGGTAGGAGAGAGCATGAATCCTTGATCTTACTGACAACTGGCTCCTGCAGTGGGAAAAGAGTGTGCACCTTTTGGATTTCCTTCTTTTTGAGGGGTTAAAAGGTTTTGAGGGAGACAGCTTTTCTTATTTTTCCTCCCAGATGAGAAAAAGGAGAGATACTCTCTGGGTGATTTAGTGAAAACATAACACCCTAAATAAGCAGCATGTAATTTTCATAGCACAAACTAAGTTCTCTATGAAAGTTGTGGAGGAATTAATATAACATGTTTTATTCCACTCCCAAAAGCTGGAGTTTAATAATCTGCTCTTGACTATTCCTGTTTTCCATAGCTTTCTTGATGACAAGTTTACAGATGTGAAAGAATCTTTCACACAGCCACGCTTTCCTTCCCTGGGGATGTTCAGCATGGTTTGCCCAAAGCTGCAGTCTCAGTTATCTGAGAATCCAGTGTCATATATCACAGAATCATGAAATAGATGGGTTCAGAAGGGACCTCTAGAGGTCATCTCATCCAATCTCCCTGGTCAAGCAGGGTCAGCCAGAGCAAGTTGCTGAGGGTTGTGTTCAGAGGAGTTTTGCATATTTCCAAGGATGGAAACTCCAGAACCTCGGTGGGCAACCTGTTCCAGTGCTCCTTCACCTTCACGGTGAAAAAGTGTTTCCTGATTCTCAGAGGGAACCTGCTGTGTTTGACTTTGTGTCCATTTGCTTTGTCACTGGAAACCACTGGGAAGAGTCTGGAGATCCCAAACTGGAGCCAACACTCCAGATGCTCTCATGAGGCTGAGCAGAGAGGAAGGATCACCTCCCTCAATCTGCTAGTAACTCTCCCACTCATGCAGCCTGGGAGGCTGCTTCAGTCCCTGCTGCAAGGGTGCATTGCTGCCTCATGGTCAAATATACATCGTGGCTGCCTCAAGGGTAGGATCAAGAAGTGCCATTCTGCTTTTGCCTTCATTTTTTAATTAAATATTTTTTCAGTGTCCTTAAAGGGATAAGGTAGATAAAAGAGGTAAGAACAACATCAGAAGAGTAAGTGTGAAACATGACTTTACTCTGGAGCAAGTAGGGGTACAAGAATAACTTTGAAGTTACAGAATAAATAAAGGAAGGCATTCATTGCCAACTGTCCTCTCATTTGCCACTTGAGAAATAACTCCATTAAGGGACTAAATCAGAACAAAACTTGTGCTTGGCCATTTAAAAAGGAAATAAAAGACATAAAAAAATGTAGATGCCCACAACAGACTTGTGAAGATGAATTAAAGAAAAACCCACAAAACACTGGAGGATGTATAGTCATGAATAATAATAGTGAGATGAAGAGTCTAGACAACAACCTATACAGGGCATATTCAAGAAACAGACCCTTTTAGTTGCATATTTGAGGGACTTTACCTTTTTCCATGTACAATTTCTTAGGACAATCATAAAATTTGATGTAATTAATCTGAGACAAATATTTGTCCGATAGGAAATAAGGTAAATAAAAATAATGGGAGTCTTCCAGTGGGTAGCAACTTTTGCAAAATATTTCTATTTTTTTCATTAGTTAGCTAGTATTTCTATTACTAAAGGGCTCAAAATTTCAAGCACTACTATGGAAAGAAGTCCTAGACCTGTCAGAACTGCAAATGTTTGGCATAATTTATTCAGCCTATCTATTAATTTCTCAGCAGCTGCTAAGTCAAGGATATCCACAGGATATCTAGACAATGTGAAAGCAGTAAATCTCTGATCAAATGGACCCCCAGTTGGAAGACTTTGAACTGAGGAACGAAGTTTCTTGCAGGGTAGTGTTAATGACATTGCATTGTCTGATAGCACATATTCCTATAGGAGCAGTTGCTGAAACTAAGGAGGGTGAAACAGGAGTCACAAGCTTCAGCACAGTGGAACACTGCACAGCACATCAAGAGGTCAGAGCACCATGTACCCCCCAAATGAAACCTGAAATCCCGGTCCTACTGGCCAACAACTGAAGTAGGCATTAAGAAGAATGTAAATGTCAGCAAACCTTGTGCAAATAGTAATCAGGGGCAATATTTCCCAGATTGTGCAATTCTTCTTTCAGAGGTTTTGATTATTATGTGAGATTTCACCAAACCAGCTACTGTTTGCAATACAGACCCCAACCTGACTGTCATTTGTGAGACTGGATAAAGCTAGGATTTTTTAAATGAAACAATTTTTCAGTAGGCAAACACCAAACTGTACCAGTTTTCATGGAAAGTACCAATTTCATGGGAAGTACCAGTTCTGATAAGAATGATTGCTTTGCCCAGGGTAGAATTTGATCTGAAAATGAAAGATAGATTACAGGACCAAGAAAATAACAGCTTGATGGCTAAAGGTTTCCTATGGACTGTTGGAGGCACCATACCCAGAGCCCTCTGAAGTCTTCTGGCACCCAAAGAAGTGTTTTAGCAGCAATCATGGGGAAGCTGCCCAACTTCTGTACATTAATGTAGGTTCACTGAGAGAAAAAAGGTGAAACTGCACTACTGAATCATTGTTCAATGCACTGTCTCAGATATAAAACCAGCTGGAAATGAAAGGATTTGAACTTCAGTGTGTCTTGTCCCCACCCAACTAGTGGCTGTTGTGTTAGTCTTCTTGAGCTCTGTTCTTGTCGTGGACAAGATTTCATTCTAATGCAGAATGAGGTATTTGTGTTTGCAACTGCCTTGAAAAAGCCTTATGAGGTGAGAAAGCCATCTCCTGCTCAGTTCTGATGAGCCCAAGCCCAATATTTGCCAGGTCTTACCCTCTTGACGTTAGACTTAAACCTCCCATCAACTCCACTGGGAGAGGGCACTTTCTTAGTAATATACTGCTCTTTAGAAAAATGACATTCTTTTATTTTTTTCCAGTTATCTAGGATTCAGGGGAAGGGGAGGTTTTCTAGCGTGATGTACCTTCCTGAAAAGACATTCTGCAAACACATTAAAAAATGCAACTGGATTGAAACAGTTTGATGTCAGGGAAAGTGTCCCACTACATTGAGGTTAAGTCAGGCTGTGCTGCCCTTTCCTCCTTCCTAACCATGATCTTCTAGAACACAACCTCAGTAGACACCTCCATCACTTAAACGCTGTCTTGGCATGTCTCTTTTACAGGCTCCCTTGTAACCTACTGTAACCTTCACAGGCATGGATTTGAAATCTCTGAGTAGCACTAAAATGGTGAAAAAAAAAAAAAGAAAATATTAATCCATTCACAATGTATCTTATCTGGGCTGCTTCCATAACACCTTTCCATTAAATTGATCGCTATTTGACTTTAAAAAGGAAGCACAAGGATTAAAGAACATGTTTCCATGCAAGCTATTTTATTTATTTATTAAATTGACAGCTGCAGAATTTGTACACAGGAATAAAATGGAGAGTAAGGCCTACTGTTCAGCCCAGTTGACAAGCTGTCAGTTTTAAATTGACCTGGAATTTTTTATGCCATGACAATACATTGACACCATCACAGGGATGCCTATGTTCAGAAATAGTTAAAAGAAGGAAGAGGAGATAAAACCTTTTTCTCCCTAAGAACCTATACAGAATGTAGTTTGTACTGCCTTTGGATTCTCATTCCTCTGTGGATCAATAAATTAAGTAACACATCAATGCCAGATAGAAAATTAATCTGCTCAAAGGAGAGTTCCCACCTGTGGGTTTCTCTCTTGACATGAGAAGTGTTTGATCTGTGTGTGCTGCCATAAAAGATAAGAGCTACTTCATCATCTTTGGGGATTTTGATTTACTAACAAAAAATAATGGGGTACCTGTTTCTCAGCCTTAATCTGAGATGGTATGTTATTATTCATTTATTCCTTTGTTAAAGGGGTTGTTTCTTGGTGGAGAATAATAAACTGAGAAGTAAATAGTTGGAGCATTTGAAGCAACTGGTCTTTGAACAGGCGCTGTGACGAGCAGTGCTGTGCTGGCAGGCAAAAGGCAAACGAGGGCAGAACAATCACTCCTGAAAGCCTTCCTTGTCCTAACAGCACTTGCCAGGGCCAGACTTTGTTAAATCAATACCGGATGCAGGATTTTGGAAGCAGTTAATACTCCTCATGCCTCATCGAATGGACCCCTCTGCAAGGCCTCCAGAAAGAGCCGAGGAGCTCTGCCGGGTGCGTGTGGGGCTGCCTGCAGAGCAATGTGCAGCAGCATCTCCTCCATTAAACTACAGCACGAGATTTCTGACACTCAACAAGGCAATTCCCCACTGATTTATGTTATGAATGCAGTCTGGGAAATATCTGGTGCGGGTTGGGGGTGCCTTGTCTTGTGTGCATATGCATGGGGTTTTGCCTCCTAAAATAGAGTCACGGAATCATAGAATCATAGGATCATAGAATCATTTTGGTTGGAAGAGACCCTCAAGATTGAGTCTCACTGTTAACCTAACTCTGTCACTGAACCATGTCCCTAATAACCTCATCTGTACATCTTTTAAACACCTCCAGGGATGGTGACTCAACCTCTTCCCTGGGCAGCCTGTTCCAATGCCTGACAACCCTTTCTGTGAAGAAATTTTTCCTAACATGCAACCTAAATACCTTATCTCGTTATATCTGGAGCTGCATTTTATTCCCGACCCTTCAGTGGGAATTAACACCCTGTGCTTTGGGGTTATATTGGGGCCAGTGTTGCCACAGGAGGGAGCGCAGCTGCTGGGGAGGGCATGCATAGCAGAAGGCATCCTTGAAAAAACACCCAGCAGCAAAGGCAAATCATTCGGAAGATTTGTTAAAAAGTGAAGTACTACTTGAGGAGAGGATGAGGCAGGAATATATTTTGGTTTTGCAGCAAGAAAGGAATTTTTCCCCTACTTGCTGAGGCAAGTGTAAGGCAGGGGTAGGTTAAGTCCACAACCTCTTCTAGAAGTATAATTTTGCATGCTACATCTGCCAGGTAAACAGCATGTGCACGTAACACATGCAACAGTGCTGGCGAGTTGCTTATAAATCAGATAATTAAAGATGTAGGTGACTATAATGTCTTGAAGGAGGCTCAGCACTGGGCAGTGGCTTTTATTTAGAATTTAACAGTTAAACATATTACACTGCATAAACCTTGAAACTGCTTGATAATAAAATGTGTTTTGGAAAGTCCATGTACCTTCCCCACAGAGTGCTAAACCTGGTGAAAAATGGGTAGCATCAATAAACACCAAACCTTGTACCAATAAATGTGTTCCCTTCATTACTTAAAGAGCCCAGAGCTATGGAGATATAAAAGGCCCCATTCTCCCCTACAGGGGAATAACACATGTAGGGTAGAGGAAACTCAATGAATTTCAGCGTGTAGTTTCCTGCTCATTTCTCTATGGGAGGGGGATGGGTAAGGAATTAGGGTTTACTTTCTCCACAGGACAAAAGAAATAGCTGCCTCCCTAATTTACAGAGGCTGCAAAACCCAGAGAGTCAGGAACATCTTTTCTAGGCAACTGTCCTACAGACTGCTTCTGTTGTCATCATTAGGTACCCCTCACAAGTGCAATTTTAAAAAAAAGTCAGACAAAGAAGTTGTGTGTTCCAGCCCTGTCATTTGCACAAGAGGGGTGGGAGCTGTATGTCCATGCAGAGCTCCAGGCACCCTGGCAGACCTTCACACCAGCACAGTGTTTGGCCGTAAATTGCAGCCTTTGTGTTCCTGCAGACCTAATGGGCAGTAGGAGATCTGCTATGCTTTTAGAATAAATTAAAATTGCATTGTTGCCATGAAATTATGTAGGAAGGTTATAATGCTACTTATATTACATGTGCTTCATGTATGTATATATATATATATATATATATACAAAGAGAAAGCAAGTGTAATTTCTCTTAAGTTTCTGAAGAAACCATTTAGTTTGATGCAGATCAGGTGTAGTAGCAGTTGTTGATTCACATCACTACAGCAGCAGCTGCCTTCATCAAGCCAGCAACTGAACTTGGGATCTGTCCACATGAAGGTATCTGATGGGAGGCAGATGCTGGCCCTATGAGGGACACAGAGAAGACTTTGACAATCTGGTCCACAGTCTTCTCTCCTGACTGGGGGGTGTTGGGTCTTCTCCACCCTCTCTTCCTTCCTCTGGCACTCTACAAAGCTGGATTCCAGTCAGACCAGGGTAAAACTGGGGTACACTGCAGTGGCTGAGTTCCCAAAATGTCATTTTTTTGGCACAAGGTTTCTTCCTTTGGTTAGCCCAGATCTCAGTTTGAGCCTAAAAGACATCTTTTCCAAGATTTTGAATCAGATCCAGAGATGGGTCCATATATTATTTGTGTATGCACATTGCATACTTTTGAGTATCTGCAAAGCTACAACATCCTTAGCATTTGTAGAATATTATTCCCTTCATCTTAAGTGACTTTTTTTTCCTGATCTGTAACTTCAGTAAGGATTCTCCTATGTAGTTTTATCCTTGATCAACTGGTTGGATCTGCTTTGAGGGTTTTTTTTGTCTGTGGTTTTTTTTTTTTTTTAAAAAAAAAGATTTCCCTTTTTTGATTTACTTTTTAAACTTTACCTTCTCAAACATAAATGCAAAACAAAGCATGTTGGCTGAAGTGCCCCACGCCTCTGTGCAATCTCTCTGAAAAAGTGAAGCAGGAGCCTCCCCAAACATGACAGTTGTTGCAGATGCATCGCCCCTGTGTGGCATATGAGAGAATAAACATGTTGGAGATGCTAAATGCTGCTCCAACACTATAGAAATGAGCTCAGGATAAAAGCCCCTGTAAAACAAAATAGACTTTTTTCCCGAATGTGTTTTTAAGTGACATAAAATTACATTTATTTCAGGCACATTTCCTTAGCCCTTGTTTTCATTATGTTGTTCTCAAAGATTTAAATTGCTGTATCTAAGCACAGACTGCGTGCAGTTCTTCAGATAATCAGAAAGATGCCTGTCCTGAAAATTCCCTTGAGCTGCTGAATTTCACAAATCAGCTTTTCCTTTTCCATACCAGAGGCTGTTTTCCCTCTACCTTGGCAGCAGCCTGCAGCTCTTAGCCATAGCTCATGTTTGTCCCCAAAATTTGCCAGGACCCCTGCACTGCCTGTGCCCTGAGCTCCCCAGCCAGGCCATGAGGCTGCTGGGTCCAGGGCATGCTGTGGTGGATATTTTATTGGGGCAGGAAAGATCCTGTCCCATGAACACTTCCACACAAATGTGTTACCTTCAGGAAAGATGTTTTTTTCACTAGGTATCTGGCAAAGTTTTAAGAACTTATTATTTTGGACTCTAAACCCACTCTGGTAGTGAAAGCATGAGTTGCTAGTGGGGATATTTATTTGTTATTTGCCCATTGCTGTAGACAGATGTGACAGCTACAATAACTTTGATCTTTTGTTTTCCCCACTTGGAGAAGTCCTCATTACCAAAACATCACCTCTGACCTTCTTTTATATTTTCAGCATGCATTTTATTAACTCCTTTTTCATATGGGACATGTGGTGTCTGCTGCTTGGTACAAAGGAGACAAAGTTTGCACTTCTGATGCAAAGAGCAGCAGTGAGGAATCTGGCTCCTTGCCAACAGTTTATGCAAAAGGAAAAAAAAAAGGGGGAGGGGTGAATTAAATCTGTGCATATAGAGTCAGACTTTCTTTGGGCTCACTGCTGGGACAAGCCTATTGCACTTAACAGGGTTCGGTTAGGGAAAGCGGAGTGCATCCTTATCCTACCCCATGCATGCATTTTATGCAGAGATGATAAATTTCAATCAATTGCCTGAAGAATTTACTTTCACAGCACCTCTTTACTTCCCAGGCTAAGAAACAAGGCCACCGGCCCTTCCCTGCCAGTAACACTGGAGGTTTTGCACTTATTATACATTTGGTGAAACAGTGAAAATTTACTAGATGTTGCAGAAAGAAACAAGGGAAAGTTAAAGCACAGCCTAGAAAAATAAAATGAGTACTGTTTGCATGTAATTTTATTGTTTTCTGACAGCCATGTTATTTTCAAGGACAACAGAAGGGAAAAGAATTTCAGTCTTTGAATGGAGTGATACACTACTCCCCTTTTTAACTAGTCATATATATATATATATATATATATATTTGTTGTTGTTGTTCTGGTGTATGCATGTGCAGAAGGGTGTCTACCTAATTGGCCTCAAGAGGGGATTAAACTAAATAAAATCACAGTCCACAGGAGGCCTCTAAATATGGCTTTTTAATTTGAAAATTTTTGTGGGTTCCAGTGTAATTCAAGCTTTTCAAGCTTTATTAGTGCACAGTCGTTCCTGCAGCTTGCAAAGCTCTCATCTCAGTGAGTTTGATACGCTTGCCCCTACTCAAGCAGAAGACAGAGAGCTCTCTTCAGCTGCAAAACACACTCTGTGACATAACAAAAGCCCTACTGTAAATAAAACACATGTTAATAACAGTGACAGGAGGCGGCAGAAACCGGCAACGCGCATCCAGGCAGCGACGCCACTCGAAAGCGGTACTAAATGGAGGTAATGACAGTCAGCAAGCATCTATCTACTCTGCCTGTGACAGAGGCGCTGGGAGCAGATAGGAGTAAATACCAGCAATTTTACATGTTCGCTTGTAATAAAAGTCAAAATATGCAGCTTGGTGTAACTAATTGCTGTGGAAGGAGAACGAACCAATCGTGCTTGTTGCTGTGAAACTGTTAATGGAGAACTTATGGAGAGAAAGTCCAAGTTCTCTCGTCCAAATTGGAATGTGAAAGAAATCTGTTGGAAGGTGATGACAGAAATGAAGTAAAACAGTTGTTTCCTGATCCATGTGCCAGATGTGTCACATACTGTGATAAATAAGATCTGCATCTTACACTCCAGAAATTGGGGAATATTACAAGCGTTTATTATAGTGAGGTACAAAAAAATGTACTTGAAATGCTTTGTTTCTCCTGGCACCAAGCAGTGAGAAGTTATTGCACAATGCCTGGAGCTGCTAATTCTTTTGTTTAGGTTCAATCCAACACAGCCTATTAAAAGCTTAAATTCAATTTTATTGTTAAGGTATTTATTAACTGATTATGAAAAGACATTAAAGGGCTCATAATTAAACTACTAAATTGTTCCTTACCTTGACGAATCCCCCATTTTCCAAGACTGACTTCCATAGTATAAAATATCAGGGTTTTAATTTAGAGAAGAATGCTGCTCACAGGCAAACCCCAGCTTTCGCTTCAGCTCTTGAGTTGATCCCAGGCTGCCTTGCTGCTGTTTGTAAGCCCAGACTATCATGGCAGAAAGCCTAATGCATTGGTGGCATTTCTTGGGAAGACTGCTCTGGAGGCTTGTGGCATGTTGTCACACATTTGCAGAAATAGTTGTGTGTTGATGTTGGATAACCCACTCTTACTACTCGGGAAAAGTCTCATTGACTTTTGGCCCATATGTCTTTGAAAATGTGCATTGTGAGCAGCTTGCTAGCCCTGTTGAGACTGAAGTCACATGCTTCCAGGCAAAGCACATTCCCAGAGTGAAATGAAGTTCCCAAAGATTTGCTGTCTAAATGCTTCCCCAAATTCAAAGCCTGGGAAGACAGTGGGAGCTAACTGACTGGATCTCCTACAGCAGGTCAGCTTAGGACCTCAGAGAGTCTGCCAACCCTCCAAACCAGTGATTTTATCCAGACAACTACATTGTGTCTTCATCCGGATGACTGATGGTGGGGAGGGGTGGGGTGGGATGGGTGCTGAGACAGCCAAGGTAAATTGAGCCTTTTTGTGTTTTCCCTTTGGAAATTGCTCTGCTCATCAGAAGGGCTGTGTGTCTAGCACCTGCAACAAGGTTAATGAGGAGACTGGGTTGTTTACCCAGCTCTCAGCTGGGAACAAGCAGAAAGTAAATATCTGATTACCACAGGTAGAGATGAAAGCTTGAAACCACTGGTAACTTGTTTTGGGTGAACCTCTACAGTTCCAGGAACTTGATGGTGAACAGCAATTCCCTGAATATGTGATCTGTCTTTAAAACAGAAAACCCATCTCATGGTTGCTATGCCCATGAAGACCCAGGCAAGTGGTAGATCTCTTTATTGTGGTGCTGTGCCCAGCAGTTCAAGAAACCTTCCCAGCCTGGCTGGGGCTTCAGGCCACTGTTGTGTTCCCTCTGCATGCTTGCTCAGTGTGGGGGTGGGTGTCCCACACGACATTGCACCCTTCCATGGGGACTTTCTGGTCAGGATTCATCTTACATGAATCTAGGCTGAGGTGAACTGCACCCTCCATGTGTCTCTGTCTCTCCTTTGATGATGAACAGGTAATGCTTTGTCTCCTGCAGATGAAAAATACCTTGGTTACCATTCATATTTCACAGGGCTACTTCAGAGAGATTGGCTTGAGTTGCATTTAAAAAACTGAGATTCACAAAAATGTAGCTTTGGTGATGTGCCAGTATCCTGTCTCAATGTATAAAACCTGTAAGTGATGTAGGTGAGTTCCAGCCGTGAATGTTTCCTAAATCACATTTGTTCCTGCTGCCCAGTTTCCCCACACAGGAATAGTTGCCTGTGTGTATCATCAGGATAGTTTTTAACCTTTGCTGTGTAAGTCAGTCTGTCCCACCCTGAAGATGTAACATCATCTATGGTCTTCATCAGTATCCCAACAGCCTTTATTTAGATTTCAGAGGAAAGGCCTCTGTATCACTTTAAAAATTCTTGGAAACAACTTTGTTCTTAGGCTACATCTTCACTGCTGGAAGAGTGTTTTCTTACCCTGTGGTAGGTATCCCACTCTAAAAATTCAGAGTGGCACAGGTAGCTTTTACTTTGAGATAGGTCTTTCACTCCTCCTGGGATTTGACTTCATTCTTCATATGAAAGTAAAAGTTCTCTTGCCCTCCCCTCCATCGATGTTTCCCAGTGAGATAATGAATTTAGCAATCCAACTGGAAACCCCCCCTTTTTTCCTTTTTTTTTTTTTTTTTTGGCAGAGAAGCTGCAGCTGTAAGTGTTTATGGGAAATAACGATATCTGATTAGTTTTTTTTTTACACACTAAGCTGCATACCCTCTGCCCTCTGGTAACCTTATTATTTGTTATACTGTTGGAGGCTGTGGAAGAATGGAAAGACTGCGGTTTCTCAGCAGCACAGCTAGAGCTGGCCAACCTTCCAAAATACAGAGGTGCTGTTGCTGCTCAAAGATATTTTATTGAAGAAAGTGATACTACTTTCAACAAAACCAGGCACAGCCTTACAGTAAGGGCTAGTTAGGAGCCTCAGCAAAATGTTATTGTCATCCAGAGCCATGTTTACCCTTAAGGGACACATTAGAAAAAAACAATGAACAATGGGCCATACTGACAGCTTATGGGAGGAAATGAATGAAAGAAATAAAGTTTACTATGCTTTTGTGAAGCTGACACAAAGTTAACTGACAAAAGTCAGTATGTTACAGCTTTCGTAAATGGCAAAAATATTGATTGTCCTGACTTGTCACAGAAAGTGAAAACACCTATCATGCATGCCAAATATATGAAAAAAAAAATAGGTGATACTTACTGCAGTGAATAGACATGATGAATGTGGTGAATAACGCATGATGCACATCGTCTAAGCCAGTGAGTGGATCCCCCTGAAGCAAGGAATATTTTTATGTTGCCTCTATATACTTTATCCTAAATGGAGACTCCAGAATCTAAGACCTAAAGAAGAGTCCAGTCTAGCCACTGTCTTAACCTCACAAGCAGCTAAATTCATTAGGTTTTTCCTTCCTTAGGCTGAAGAATCCTGGAGCAATGAACGTTAGTGGCCAAAAGTACCTGTCCTGGGACAAAAACACATCTGCCCCCACACACCCTCTCAAAAGTCTGCTGTGACCTAGAGGTGGTTGGAGAGGAGTCTCAGCTCCAGCTGGGGTCTTGGCAAAGCCCAAGCAAAGAGATGTGGTGGGGATGAAGAAAGCAGGCTGAGGACTCCATCAGCTTCCTGGGACAGGGACCAAAAACTGAAACTAAAAGTCACTCAAGGCAGGCATCCAAAGGGCTGGGTAGATGGGATCCCTCCCAGTGTTACCAGTGACACTGGATTCCAGTCAGGTTCACAAAAAGTCTTGTGCAACAGGGGCCATGGACAACAACTTGAGATTATTTATACCAGTGTAGTTCTCAAAGTTTACGCTGTGAATTTATTGGTCTAGCAGAGATAAGCATTGCCAAAAAAAGTACATTCCTAACTCTGGTTAGATAATCCAACTTTGCTATTTCAATCTGAATTCACTGCGAAAACAAGATGACTTGGGTTTTAGGCTGTGCCTGTATCTCAGCTAGAGGTTTATACAGGAGCCTGGAGCAGCTCGCTCTGTTTGCTGTGTCTTTTGGGCTGTTTTTACCTAAGTCAGATAAATTGAAGTAGTGAACTTTAGCATCTGGAAAGCTCTTAAGATCTCCCCAGAGATCTGTCCTTCACATAAGGGTGCACATGGCTCAGAGGACACACAGTTGGGGCAGTGCCCGTGGCTGTGAGAGGTGCCCAGTGTGGTATGGGGGTGGGCGCAGGACCCTACTAGCATGAGGAGGACCTGGGGCAGCTTTCCCCTAACCCCTGCTGAGGACTGACAATTCACGTTTCATAGTTTGTATTACTCTTTAGTTTTAGAAAAGCTTTCCTGTATTTGCAAACACAGCACCAAATGCGGTTCGGGTCACCCCTCAGTGGTGGTGTGTGAAAAGCACAGTGTCTCCAGTACAAACCTGCTCCTGCCATCAGCTCAGCTGAAGAAATGTGCGTTGACGGTTCCCATCCATAGGTGTTACTGAGTGACAGGTAGCAATGGAGGCAGAAAAATGTCAAAGTGTTAGAAAAGTCAATATTATTAAGACCTTGCTCCCCTCGCTTCCCTGTTCCGAGTAGTTTCTTGAGCATAACCAATTAAATTCTTTTTTTATGACCAGTCACAAATGTAGTTTTTATTAGCTGGTTTGCTCAATGATTCAAATGTATAGACCTTATTTCAGTCTCATTTGAGCTGGAGGAAAGCATACAAGGATTTTTGCTGGCTTAAATTAGTGGAACTGCCCCTTTGGCTGAATGACAGGGCCCTCGCCTTGCAGAGCAGAACTCCAGCCCTGTCTCTGACTTTTGCCTGTAAATTAGTTTGTGAAATGGTGTTTATTGCTACACTGGGAGGTTAAGACAGCCTAATTGTATGTTTGTACAGGAGAAAACATCACGCCAAAGCCTTAAGCAATTATTCTTTCCATGTTCCTTCACTGTTTAATCTTGACACCAGAGGGGAAAGGAGACAATTTGTCTTCACCCTACAGTCAATTAACAGTAAAAGTGCAGAATAGCTAATGCAATATCCACTGAAGTGCCATCGTCCATTCATCAAGATAAGATCCTGAAACAGCATGCATCTAGAACCCTTCATTGGGAATTTTTCTGAGCCCATGCCTGATCACAGCCAAGGATATCTCTGTGATTTATAACCCAGCACATGGTTGCAATGTGTGACAGTTCTCAGTACCTCTTCCACCACTTTTTCTCTCCGGTGGCCATCTTCTCTTTATGGAAGAGTTATTCTCCAGAGGATTAGCCTTTTTAACAGGCCATTAGTCACTGAAATGTTTTGTCTTTTCTAAACAGCTAAGGTGGATCATGGGGAATTGCCTTTCTTTCTCAAGAAGGACATGCCAAATACAAGCCAGACAAGTAGTGTCTTCTCTGAGTTGGCTAAAAGGTATGGTACAGCAAAGGTAGTCCTTTGTTATGACAGCCACTGTATTAAAAAGAAGAAATCTGTCTTTCAGATGATATCTCATTTAAGGAAGTGGCAAATCTCTTAAAACCATCCAGGTCATGTGCCCCGCATTTACATGCAATAAGCCTACAGAGCCACAGTCAGAGTAAATGACTGATAACAGTGGAGCTCTAGTCATGTGCACATGATCTGTCTTTGGTTCTGGATGGCCAGTATTCAATTTCCTTGAATGTGTCTGCATACAGGTTCTCTCAAAGTTTTCATGTCCACAAAATACTTCTCTTAAAAGCACTATATAAAAACCAGAAGGATCTATCTTCCTTGGGACCAGTGCAACAGGGCCCCAACTATTTTTTTACTGGATGCTTAAATATATCCAGTGAGAACAAACTCATACTCAAATTTGACTTTCAGCTGGCAGGGCAGAAGTTTTCTGGGCTGCTCCCCAAGAGTGATCAAGTCCTGTATGTTTTAAGAGGTAAAATTCAACCCCTAATTGTTGATACACACAATTGCCTTTCATCATGAATGAGCATGACCCCTAATTTATATAATAAATTATACAGGAGACCTATCCAGAAATGATCATTAAATCCTTAGTGTGCTGCCTTATCATCCTGACCCATTTTGAAGGAATAAACGAAGCTTTCCCTCAAAGATGCTGAGTTTTGATACAAGAAAACTAGATATTTTCAAAGAGGCTTTATTTGCTGGATGGAATAAAAGGGAGGTGCCGAGAACCTTTTAATCAAATGCTCATTACTGAGAGGATCCAAGAAAAAAAACACTGGCTGCCCTATTCCCTTCCAGGCCAATAGACCATTTTGAAGTCTTCAACATCTATCTAGCTATATATATGTACACAAGATGTTCTTACGCTTCCAACAAAGGATAAGGTGGAGGAGGACTAGTGGTTAGCAAGATGAAAACAGGACTATATGTGAGACTGGTCTGGGAAACATGTTACACTGTTGCAAAGCTTCAATTTTGACCTTTCTTCAGGAAAAAAAAAAAAAAGGCTTTATGTAAAATCCCTCAGATCTTCATTTTCACAGAGAAATTGTCTTTTGCCAAGTAACACAGTCACTAACTTACATTCCATATGTCTCTGCCAGAGGGTATGTCCCAGGCCTGGTGTGCCAGTAAAACAAGGAGTGTAAATCTGGATACGGTGCTAACGCAGAGCTTAGAGATGTGAGAGAACAGGAGAGACTTTAAAAGCTTCACTGCTTTAAAACACACCCAGGAATGGGTGTTGCAGTGTATGTGGAAACTCTGCTTCCCAGGTACCCCAGGGACAGGAGGAATGACATCACAGTGATGTCATGCTCATCCTGAGCTTCACTGGTGTTAATCACAGCAGCATCTGCTGCAGGGAAGCATTTCTGGGAGAAAGGTGTCAAAACCATGACACTTTCCAACCATAGCCAGAGTGGGGAGTGTCAAGCGGTGGAACGCTGATGCGGTGTCCCCTGGCGCCTGAACCGCTTCTCTTCAAGGTGTCTGACTGTCAAGTGCACTGCAGCGCATGTTTTTCCTCTCTTTCATTTACTTGATGGAGGATGGCATTGGTTACAGCTGTTTAAAAAATATCTGAGCAGGTTATTATGGGAAAGGATGGAAGAAGTTCTTGCTGCACAAACACAAAACTCAAATGGTTTTCTTTGCAAGGGTGAAGATCATTAGTGGTTTTTCTTCCTGGGCTGCTTTTTAGGGAGGGGAGGCATCTTTGGTGTGAGAGAGCTAGCAGAATGGGCTATTGGGGATTTTGGAGCGCTGACTGCAGCTCTGGCATTGATTCCCGCTGAAACTTAGCTAAAAATTTCAAACTGGAGTCTCTGAAAGGTCGATAATAATAAGTAATAGGGCTGGCCGGAAAACAAGAATTCTATTTTGTGAAAAATGTTGCGGTTTCAAAATTTGTTTTCATTCCAGTTCAGAAAGAATATGAGATCTTTCTACATTTTTTTTTTTTCCCTTCTCCTTTAAGGGAGAGGGGAGAAAATAAAAAATAGGCAAATTGAAAAAAAAGCCTTAATAGTCTAGTATGTTACATCAACAGTTTAGATAAGGAACTTGATCTGACATGTCCCTGTCCAAGGTGAGATGGGGGACCTTGGCTATCCAAAGTTGGTTTTCCCACACAGTAATTCTATCTCAGAGACTAAAATTTTTCTTCACAACTCTTTCAATGAAACATTTGTGTTTCTTTAAAAGGTTTTAATGCTATGACTTTATTTTATTTTTTATTTGGAAAGGGATTTGGGACATTTCTTGATAATTTCCAATAACCACCTGTATATATATTTTTATTACTTATAGCAAATGCTGGGTGCAGACACAGTCCTTCATCTCATAGATGCTATCTAACTGCTTGCTGAAATTGGGGGAGATACAGAATGTCAACACATCTGAATATTTGGCTGTTTCTATATTACACTGTTTAAAATTCCAATTATTTGCTTTGTTCTGCAATTTCAGGCAGACATGTCAGAAATAGTGGTCTTAGCATCTCTGACTATACCTCTACCATCTCTGAAATGTTCATGGTAATACTAAGATCTTTTCCCAGCTGTCAGGAATGTTGAAAAGTTTAATTTTTTGAATACGACAGTTTTAAGTGCAGTTTTGAATACTTCTTGTGGGCAAGTGCTCAAGTGGTGCTACAGGAGATGATATTGCAATTGGAGGGGATTCACACAAGAAACAGATTTCTCTGCAGAGCACTGCAGACATTCGACCTACAGATGCAGCCTGTGAACTTGTAAAGTCTTTTCAAAATTCAGCTGGGGCTTTTCCAAAGCAAAATATAATTTCTATAGGCAAAATAGGTTTAGCATCTATGCTTATATAGCTGCGAGTCTCCTTAGCTACCACTGAAACGAATTAAATTTAAAATTACAATATTGGACTCTTGATATATAATAGTTCTGTGCTGGCTAGTTCTCAGATTGTCATCTTTTAGCCAAGTAGAAAAAGAATACTCAAGCAGGCCTGTCAATTCCCTTTGTAGCCTTTCCTCATCTACTTGCATCAAGCCATGGTGACTCTTTTTCAGCTGAGCTGGCTGGAGTGTTATCAGGGAACTGGGAAGTGGTTGTGTTCCCCTCTGCATTTGTGACATCTCTGGAAAGTCCAATAACATTCAGCAGCAGCAACCGTAAGAACAAACTGCGAGATGCCACCTTGTATTTTCATAATATAGCAGAGACTCCAGTGAGTTAATCCTTGTAAAACAGACTCCAAAGTGGCTGAAATGGGTTGAAGTGGGAAGCTGGGGTTAAAACAGTCAAATCTGAGAGTCTATAGTAGAGCAGATAAATATAAGCCGTTGATTTTTTTTGCTCTTGAAAGGCAGAGTGGTTTGGCTAAACTGCTTTACTTGTTGATATCCAGGTTCAGAATGGGTTTTTAGGTAACAGGATTTACCTTCTGATCTTTCTTGAGGAGTTCCAAGGTCTCCTTCCCATAACATGGACATTTCCCCAGCTGCTTGAGGTTGGGGATTGTTTCAGCCCTTCATTTAGACCTAGCACAGAAGCATGCATCTCTTCTTTCCCTGGCTAAGAAAGCAACCATGGGTAAAATTCAGTGAAAATCCATCAGTTTAATAACAGCTTTAAGACTGTAAATGTGATTATTTTATAACATAAAATATTCTGGGAAAAAAGTCTGTGTCTGTCTTCTATATTTGCAAAGCCATTGACATTTTATGGGTATTACAGGTAATAAAGACAGGAACAGAAGTAGCTGGTCCTTGATGCAGGACACAAAATTATGCTGTCGAATAAGGGAACTACACAAAATAATACCTTGGTCACAAAAAATAACTTTAATACTAATCATGTGCTGTACTGAATCCACCCTATTTAGCAGCTGAAGCTGATCTAGCTGGCATTTAGACTGAGCTGCTAGGTTAGGTTTAAGTATACATTGTAACTGCAACTTTTGTACCATTGTACCATTGCCCAGAAATCTAACAAGCAGATTATTTGAACTGTTTGTGCTGCAAGAAGTAAGCCAATGAGCTATGAAAGCTCACTACGTTTAAGGCAAGAAACCCCCAAACAGTTATTTTAAGGCCTGTAAATCCATATTCTTGGTTTTGATGGATCTGTGTTGCCCTACAGGAGACGAGTGTAACTGGGAGAATGGGAGGGAGCTACAGGGGAGAGGTGGCCTCAGGCAAAGATCTCTCACAAACTTCTTGTAACATTTTTTCTACCTATCTCAGAAATACGCTTAGCAGTGCCAACCAGATGAATATATATATTCACGTGATAGTAGAGCTATGCCTTGGACCATATCTTAAAGGTTTGACAAAGAGCTCAGAGATAACAAATAAAATCAGTGTTGATCCTTTCATAAACACAGGAAAGTATCTGAAAGCTCCCTGCCGGAGTAGGGATTTACTGGGGGATGACACTTACCCCAGGAAACAAAAGATTTGGCTGCTGCCATAGATTAATTTTCCCAAGATTAAAAATAACACAAGGGAAAAGTTTGTGGAACCAGCTCTTGAGACATGAGGTTTTTGGAATTTGGAATCAAAAAATGATTCTTTTGGCCCATGTTTGGTGAAAACACTGGAAAGACTAGATTTATTTGAAAGAGAAATTAAAAAAACATGAGCAGTAATAAAAAAATAGTACTGTCTATGACAGTAGGACAATTTATAATTGGGGGTCAAGTATCCTATTAGTTTGGGGCTATTTCTCTTTAAATAGAAGGCCAGTCACAAAGGATTCCTGAGAGATGATATAATCTGAAACTATATTGGAAAAAAGTTTGCTTCTCTCCTAAATTACCAGGGCCTTTTGTATCCTAGTAAAATACTTTATTACTTGATCTGGCTCTAGAGAAACAGTGATTCCATAACAAACCATTCCCAGGACTTTAATTATTTCCTTTATTATATCCTGAAAAAGGACCAGGTCACTTCTGAAGGCCACAGAAAGAATATATTATATATTTTTCCTGGGCAAACAAACAAAAACCAAAGGAATGTTTCTTTATATCACAGTCCTAAATTGATGTTAGGTTGCTAAGTACTGAGAGTGCAATAGATGTGTCCCCAGAAACGTGTCTCAGAATTTATTTCAAAGAATTATCTGATGTTCTTCCAGTGAATCCTTTAAAAAACAGCCATGCCCCAACACAACTGTGAATCTTCTTTGTCACTACAAATGTAAAGATGGTTTTCAAATGAAAGCCCATGTGGCTTGTGAATCATGTAGGCACTTCTATAAAGGTCCTGACGTTTCATGTTCCAGCGGTGGACCCAGCTGTGCATCACAAGGCATGTTCATGCTCTCAACAGCTATACATTTCAGACAGTGCTTGACCAGTTGCCCATATGATGGCCCATTATGCATATTGTCCCTGTGGCATTTACCTGTGGGCACTCAGGACAGAGTAACTAGGGAAAACTAGAAAGATGTGCAAAAGTGTTCGTCACCTTGCAGGACAAACAGGCAACACAGAGCCTTCCTGTGTGTAATTCTGAGAATGTTTTGTAACATAACACTATAGCTTAATTGACAGTTAAATTGCTTATTTTTCCTTCCTTCCTTCCTTCCTTCCTTCCTTCCTTCCTTCCTTCCTTCCTTCCTTCCTTCCTTCCTTCCTTCCTTCCTTCCTTCCTTCCTTCCTTCCTTCCTTCCTTCCTTCCTTCCTTCCTTCCTTCCTTCCTTCCTTCCTTCCTTCCTTCCTTCCTTCCTTCCTTCCTTCCTTCCTCCTTTCTTCATGTATTTTTTCTTATTTCTTCCTTTTCCCCCTGTTGTCCTTCTTGACAGTAAACTGAAAAACATTTGCTAATTTACAATATATGATTTCCTGTATGTGCACATCATGATTTACTTCCCCAAGAAGAAGAAAAGGAAAAAAGAAAAAACACAAGCCATGCCACAGTCTAATTAAATATATTAAAAAAATTAACTGTTCTCATTATGACTAGCATCCTCCTCCCTCTAGCATTGCCTCATATTTCAAGGCATTTGAAACCTGTCATTTGTAGAAATACCCTGAGTGAGTAATATGTGGTCCTTGACTGACTGCATGGATAGAATTCAATCACAGGATTCTATTGACACTGGTAACCACGAGGGTACAGCTTGAGGGTTTATGAACAGCAGGAAAGTTCACTTTGTTATTCAATCTGAGAACATATTTTGTTATTTATAGCATATAGAAAACTCATATGGACTTTTTCAGGTGGAAAATGATAAACCAGGGTAACATAATGATCAGTTCTAATTTCAAATGTAAAGTTTGGGAAGCAGGTGGGGAGAGAAGGACTAATGTGCACATGATACAAGATTATTGGGGTGTGATGGGGAGGGCTGAGCATAGTTTATGGGCAAATAAAAGGGAGAATTTCACTGGAAAATAAGCACTTTCTGTGGAAGTTATTAGATGACCAACTACTATAATTAGTCCTAAAACCATAGTTACAAAACCCAAACAGAAAGACAGACTTCACCAACTGCTTCTACCTCCCCAAACACCTCAGGTCTATCTTTACTTGCAAGTGTGTTGTTGACACAATTGTCCATGGTGATACCTTTCAGTATCTCTTGTACTTGTTGCTCTGGGAGTATCTGCAAATCTGTTTATGCCAATGGATCCATCATTTCAAAGAAAAAGTAGCAAAGCCCTAGTATGGCATGCAGAAACTCTTACAGACTTCTGACAATATGAACTCAAATGTATTTTTTTCTTTGTTTCTTTCTGTGTGTTTTACAGTGGAAGAAAAAAAAAAAAGAGAGAGAGAGACAAATACTCATTCCTGGTTATTGCTGGTTAGTTGCAAGTACTTTTATAGCTGGTGGAGATTCTTGGTTATTGATTCTCAGGAACATGCAGCCTCGTTCTTCCATGGACCAATTTAAACTTGTCTGTGGTGGTTTTACAATCCTTTTACCTGATCCTTCTCCCCCACCTTCTTTTCAATACTTTGAGCCTCATTTCCTATATAGCAGTTAATAAAAACAAACTGGCAAGAAAACCTCTTTCAAAATTTATGAAACTTTTGTCTTGCTGTTATTTCACTTTTTTCTTTTATCTTTTTTTTTTTTTTTTTTTTAAATTTTTGCCTCAGGTTTTGCTTGCCTGTCAAACTCATTGAGTTCAAAATGTTTTTGAATTTTAGAAACCTAAGTTCACACAGTAATTGGAAGAACAGTCTCATGATTTCCAACTCCAGGGGGAAGCTATCTTGGAACACAACAGCAAAAAGAAACCCTCGGGTGAAAGAAGAAACCTGGTCAAAATAAAATCACAGATCATTGATTGAAAATGTAGATGTGATTATTTCTAATACGCAGAGAAGGAAGGCAATTAGAAGGAAGTGTACATTTGTGGAGCCTGGCTGAGTAGTCATTTTTAGAGTGATGAAGATTTATAGAAAATCCGGTTTAAAGAGGTAAATGCAAATATTATGAGGCCTTATTTTGGGAGTTATCCTTTAGGCACGTGGAGTTTAGGCAGTGGAGTTTAACTTGCGAGTAGAGCTGAAGGGCTCCCTGGTGACTCTGCTTTTATTCCTGCTATACTGCCGTGGAGAGCTGCATCTTTCTGAGTGGGAGCATTGCTTTCACAGAGAGCCCCACCAACCTAATTGGTGGTGGGTTTACTGCTCAGACCAGAGAAGATGAAAAAAACAAGTGTGGTCCAGTGTTTCCCTTAACAGAGCCTTGCTGTGAATACTATTGCTGTGAATATTATTTATTCATAACCTGTCAGGCTAACATCAGTGCTCTTCACTGGGCTTGAAGTGGCTCCTCAGTCATCTCTGCCACAGATTACTGGTCTCTTTGGAATAAAACATGCATAACTACTTGAACAGAATCTCAACCATTTGCAGTAAAAAGCTCTCTCACCCTCCACAAAATTCTCTGCTAGTGCTGTAATCACTGTGAAAAATCCTGAGAACTCACACCCGGCTGGGAGAGGTAGCCAGCACTAAAAACATTGGGATTTATTTATCACATGTAACACTTTGGATTCTGCCTAATAGCAAGAGCAAGCTGCTGTGGACTTCGGGGAAGTGATGGAGTTGCCTCACGCTGCTGCTTCTATGCCAAGGCAGATCCTGACTCCCCTCCTCCCTGCCAGCTCTGGGCGTGCAGTGTCAGCATTGCTGCTGAGGACCACTGCTGAATATCACTGCTGAGCGTTGCTGCTGAGCACTGCCAGTGGCACCCCTCGGTGTCAGAAGAGCCATGTGAAAGGCAAAACAGTGCAATCACTTTTCCATGTGTTGCCAAGATAAAGGATTCTCTGCCTCAGGTGTCAATATGGGAGATGTAGGTATTTTTGCAGCAGGTGACTTTCAGCACTGCGGATGGTCAATATTGACACCACATCTCATAAGATAAGAAAGGCATCATGTTGCTTCTCCTCTTCTTCACAGTCTCCTATGTCGTCTGCATCACTGTTGCCTCCACTGCCCCATGACATGGTACGATGAGGGGTAAGGCAGGGCAGGTGCTTCCTCACACCCCATGGACAAGGTGGCCGGGTACTGAGTGTGCCCAGGGTGCCAGCAGCTCAGTGTCTCTGCTCCTGAGATGTGATGTGTGGGGTTGTACTCATTATGTCTCTAATTTTTTCTCAATACGGGTTGTGATGTTTGACAGTACCTGAAGAGGGTAAGAAGTGTTAGGGCTCAGGCCGTATCATCTGTACTCAGACAGGCTGGGGATGTTTTATCCCACATCATCTCTGGCTTTGCCATATGCAGCTTCTCATCTCCAGTCCCTGCCTTGCAGCAGGCAGTGATGAGATGCTTCGCCACCTGCAGGCAGTTCAAGATATATTTTCTCTGGGAAAAAGAGGCAACAAAAGCAACTCCTGGTTGCTCTCTTCTGTTTCCCGATTGTGACTTGTTGCCCTGGCAGTGGTGCTGGCCTGGCTGCCTGGGGAGCCATGTTGTAATCAAAATATCAATAATAATCCAGGTTATAAAAATCCAACACATCTTTTCCAGGAGAAGGTAATTTTTGTTTTCAACCTAGAACATGCATGGCCCCCACATCCACACTTGCTTTACAAGTAGGTCCTCGTAAACAGGAGGGAGAAATAAGCAGTCACCCATAGAAGGAAGCAGGCAAAATGTGACTTCATTTCCAAAGGAAGTGTATCATGCTTTAGCTTGGCTACCAAAATTAGGCAGAGCAAGTCCTAGCAAGTGTGCTCTCCAGGTCTGAGTCAAGCCCAAATAAAGGCAGCAGCCCTGGCTGTCCCTGGTCTAGGCTCTGTTTTCATACTCTTGAAAAATAAATAACATAACACATACTTCCTACAGAAGGTAGCCAAGGGCTTATCCACAGTGCATTGCACAATGTCATATAATCTTCATGTTCAAGGGACGTTATTCCTCTTTTTTTCAATACGTGAAATACATCTAGCATATTCGTAGATGGGGGGACAATTAGGAAGTATATTCTTCTTTGTGAATCAGCCTGAGACTCAGTCACACTGGCTGTCATATATAAAGTAAAAGTATGGAAATTCAATCATAAACTTTGAGTTTAATCATTGGCATAATTCCCCTTCTTCTTGGCGGGACCAGGATTTCACTCAAAGCATCACTAATACCCAATTAATCAGCTGACACAAAGTCAACAAACGCAGAACTTTCCAAGCACGGGAAAACGAAAGGCCATAAGAATAAAACTTTATAGCAGTCAAGCTCTCTGTGGAGTGGAGCAGGAGGGTTGCTGCATTCCCTGTTGCAATTAGGATCATGTCACTGTTCCCTGTCAAACAAATGGACCTTGCCATGGCTCTTTCATTTCATGGAGCTGTTCCTGGGAATGCAGGAGCTGCTAGCAGGCTTTGCTCCAGGTGTTCTCTCCTATTAAGCTGGTCTTAATCTCTGCTCTCTGTCTTGAGCTAAACAGGCAGCTGCAAACTAGAAGAAAGGAAGTGGTTACTCCAATGCCTATGGGAAAGGCATTGATGTTGCAAGAGAGCTTATCAACAACTTCTACATGCACAAAATTCATGGGGCGGCTGCGTCCCCAGGGACTGGCAAAAGCAATTTCCCACTTCTGTTGCTTCTGAGACCAATTCTGTGCAGAGACTTCTGATGCAGTAATGTCAGTCTGCAGTATGGAGGCTTTTAGGAAATTTCTATGTTGATGAAACCTGGTGGAGGCATAGCTTGCAAGAGCACAGACAGACAATCACTTCATAAATTCCTTTGCCAACATGGACAGCTTTTTAAATTTCAATTACACCTTTCAGGACCAGTATAAGATATGGCAAGATGTTTCTGCATTAATAACTTCTGCAAACTGGGAAGTTTGCAAAGGAGCAGCTGCCCTGACAGCACTAACTGCTGTGTATCTGCTGTCAGTTATAGATTATCATAAGCTCGTAAGTAATACTGGAATATGGGTACTAAAAACAGACACAGGAAAAAATAAGATGCCTTCTTTTAAATTTTGAATAATTCTTGCTGCTTGTACAATTTTCTGGGGACACTTAAAGACCCCAGCTGAATATTGAAATATGCAATACTACATTTTCCCTGAAGAAGCGCTGGACATGGCCTTTCCCTTTTCAGAAAAGAAGCCTGACAGTCTCTGACCCTTATGGTGGAGAGACTCGAGGAGCTGGGAGCTGTGGGTTCAAGTTGTTCAGACTGTTGAGAGACTGCATGTGGGCTCCTGATGCAGGGGCTGCCTGCTCTGCCTGTAGCTTCAGGAAGTGTTGGTACACGGAGACTTCAGGGTCTCAAGTGGGATGAGTGGCAGCCAGGTTGTGTTCAGAAGAAATGAATTTTGGACTCAGGCCTGCAGGGGCACAGAGGTGGGAGTTGCGTACCTAAGCTATAATGTGACTCTGGCCTTTTGATGTATTTGCACACAAAAACATGCCAGGGTTGATGATATGGCATATCCTAGGGACCACTGGAGATGTGCCTGTGAATATTCTGCTCCCGGCACCACCATGGGGGTTTGACTGTGCACTCTCAAAGCCAGTGGGAATTGTGTTGTTTGCTCCTGTGGCATCAGGGTAAAGTCACAGGAGACTTTGGGATAGCAATATCCTGAAGTTATCCCAGAGAGGTAACTGATCAGCTGTATTTTTGGCACACAGGTCAGAAGACAGGGACAGGGATATTTATTTTGGATCCCAAGAAAAGGGTCTGCCTGAGGAGCTGGAAACTTCTATGCAAGGCAGATTCTGGAGGGGAGAGACAGGGAAGGAAGCCGGCATGATTTTCTGATCCCATCCCTTGTGAGTGCTGTAAATGCAGGTTTCCCTCCTGCTGCTCCAGGACCACATGAGTATCCTGGTCTTGGTGAAAAAGATCGAACACTGAGGAACTGGCACACCAAACACCTCGCTGTGATGGCACCAGGTAAGTTGTCAGTTGGGAAGGCACACTTACACCTGAATCTCTCATGGCCAGTGTGATTAAAACAATTGCCAAGATTTTAGAGGTTTAAGCCATTTTGAAGCCTTCAGGAGTGGAAGACAAATGTGCACTGACTGCAGATCCTAAGACATGAGCCCTGAGGGCTCATCAGGGCAATCCTATATCTGCAGATCATGCAACCATATTCCTTTTCTTCAGGAACACTTCTTCACTGTCTTCTCCATATTATTTCCAGTTATGAAGCTCAGCCTGTTTATGCAGCATTTGGTGAGGGTTGGTGGGACCCATCCCAGCTCATTCTCTGGGTGCATTTACTGAAGACGTGGGCTGCCTGGCTGAGGTGTATGAAAGTTTAGCTGTTGCAGCACTGAGACTAGCCCCGTGCCATTTCACATTCAGCTTATGCTGTTTTAATATCAGGTTGCTGTCCTTTAATATCCTGAAGCTCTGCCCTCAGTGCCCTTCGGGAACTCGTTCCTCAGTACTCCGTCTGAACATCTGCATCTGCAAACCCACCCTCTTGCACAAAACCTAATAATGTGTGAGACAGAGAAGAAAAAGAAAACCAGAGAAGTTTTTCTGCTTCAATACTGAAAGAGGACCCCCCGCCCCCACAGCTGAAGAACTGAGTAAAAATGAGAATTTTTTACTTTTCTGCTAGATTGAGAGATCAAAAGAATGACTAATTGACCAAATCTGAGTAGGTCTAATTGACTTCAGCCCTCAAGTTATCCACTGCTCTGCACCTGTTTTGGAAAGCTGATTCAGAGTTTGATTCAAAGCTCTCTATTGACTTTAGTTTTCATCAGGACTCACAATTCCAACTGGAATGGAGCATTTCTTGCTGATTTTCATGAACTTCATTGCAGTGCCATGGCCCTTTTTTTAAAGACATTTCTGAAACTTTATAATGAAGGTGATATAAAGTATTATTGAGTACATCTGAGTGCTAGCAAGACACTAAAGAATAGACTGTAGGCCACACATAGAACATAGGTGTGCACAGTACAGGGCTACTTTGAAGAAAACAAATATCCAAATATCTAAAATTCCTGTTTTACTGTATTTTCTTTTTACTCAATTTAGGGAAAACAGCTTCATTAGATTATCTGCTTTAGAAGTGTTCAGTTTTCAGTAGTCAAATAATTTTATTAACCTTTTTTTATTTTGGTATTTCTAGACTTGCAGCTGAAAATGAGAAACTATTTCGGTCTTACGATGACTTCATAGGATGTGTTGATGGCCTGAGAGCTTTCATCAACCATTTCTTCTCTTAACTTCATTCTGCATGATGGATTCCAGTCTTATTTAATCTGTAGGTTCTGCACTATGTGGTAAGGCTTTGGAGTCTAGCCTCACATGAAATATATGACTGATTTTAGGGAAACTTTCAGATTTGTTTGGCTTGCCATCATCCATTTGAACCTGTTGTTCTCTCCTCCAGGTGCTGGGTGCAATTGGAGGTATGCAGCATCCCTCAGGTGGGCAGTGTGCCTCATGGGGAGGGATCCTCCCCTCCTTCTCCACTATCACTTCTATCACTGTCCCTCAGGGTCTCAAGGCTCTTAATTCCTTCTGAATCCCAGAGTCAGAGAGTCTTTGTCTTACCAGGCAACAGCTTCTGTCTAAGCCAGATGATCTTTATACCACTGAAAATCTTTATAAATTCCATGCTTGCAGTTGTGTAAAGCCCTTGCATATATGGGACACTTTACCTTCTCTCTTCTCTCTCCTCTTCTCTTCTCTTCTCTTCTCTTCTCTTCTCTTCTCTTCTCTTCTCTTCTCTTCTCTTCTCTTCTCTTCTCTTCTCTTCTCTTCTCTTCTCTTCTCTTCTCTTCTCTTCTCTTCTCTTCTCTTCTCTTCTCTTCTCTTCTCTCTTCTCTTCTCTTCTCTTCTCTTCTCTTCTCTTCTCTTCTCTTCTCTTCTCTTTCTCTTCTCTTCTCTTCTCTTCTCTTCTCTCTCTCTCTTCTCTTCTTCTCTCTTCTCTTCTCTTCTCTTCTCTCTCTTCTCTTCTCTCTCTTCTCTTCTCTTCTCTTCTCTTCTCTTCTCTTCTCTCTCTCTTCTTCTCTTCTCTTCTCTTCTCTTCTCTTCTCTTCTCTTCTCTTCTCCTTCTCTTCTCTTCTCTTCTCTCTCTCTTCTCTTCTCTTCTCTTCTCTTCTCTTCTCTTCTCTTCTCTTCTCTTCTCTTCTCTTCTCTTCTCTTCTTCTCTTCTCTTCTCTTCTCTTCTCTTCTCTTCTCTTCTCTTCTCTTCTCTTCTCTTCTCTTCTCTTCCCTTCCTCTTCCTTCCCTTCCCTTCCCTTCCCTTCCCTTCCCTTCCTTCCCTTCCCTTCCCTTCCCTCCCTTCCCTTCCCTTCCCTTCCTTCCCTTCCCTTCCCTTCCCTTCCCTTCCCTTCCCTTCCCTTCCCTTCCCTTCCCTTTTCCCTTCCCTTCCCTTCCCTTCCTCTCCTCCCTCCTCTCCTCTCCTCTCCTCTCCTCTCCTCTCCTCTCCTCTCCTCTCCTCTCCTCTCCTCTCCTCTCCTCTCCTCTCCTCTCCTCTCCTCTCCTCTCCTCTCCTCTCCTCTCCTCTCCTCTCCTCTCCTCTCCTCTCCTCTCCTCTCCTCTCCTCTCCTCTCCTCTCCTCTTTTCTTTCTCTTTCTCTTTCTCTTTCTCTTCTCTTTCTCCCTTTTTTTTTTTTTTCTTTTTTTTTTTTTTTTTTTTTTCTTTCCCCATCACTACAGTATTTTAACACTTCTGTGTACTCACAGGAAAACAAGTCACAGTCTGGTCTTTAAGATTTTGTGAGAACTGACAAATTTGGTCAAGGGTGAGATTTTGCAAATGCTGTTAAAAATGCAGCTTTTCATGTGGCAACATGTTCTTTTATACTGGAACACATCCTAAATTTTCACACATGTGCAGGAAGTGAAATCACACCTTTTTATGGCAGAAACAGCTTAGCACAGTGGAATGACAGCTTTTCCCTATAAAAAATGCCTTTAGTTCTTGTGGAAACCAGTGAATTACTTGAGGCAAAACCACAAAGTGTTTCATCAGCAACACAATGGTTTTTAATGTAGCTCTGCCTCGAAAAAAGCTTGAAGAAGGTGGAGATGAGGGGATGACACCACTGGATGTATCAGCCTTGCAGCCTCAATATGCTGTAGAAGGTTTGAGTGCTTTTTCAAAAGATTTTTAATTTAATGGTGCCTTCTAAGTCTTCCTTTTCCCTCCTTCTCCATCTTCAAAGTCTATTATTTCCTCTCCTTTGATCCCAAAACTTCATCCCATGGTATTTTTAACTCTCCCTGCCCCCACCAGACTGATTCCCATCCCAGCTCCCCTCCACATGTGGCTGCCTGGTCACTCTGGCTGCCTCTCCTTACCACTAAGGGAAGCCCGGGGCTGGGTAGACTATAGATATTACTGGAGCTCTCCGAGATGCTTTAAGGGGACCTGCATGTCCTGAGTTAAAGACATCCTGGTGTGTCCTGGCCAGAAGGACATTTGATACCCCTGCCATCATAATTTTATTGCCTTCAGTGGGAAGAAGCACTGCAGTATCTGGAGGACTAAGACAATTTTTTTTTGCTGGAAAATCTGTTATATAACGCTTATAGCTGGATATACAACTGGGAGGGAGACGCATTTCATCTCTAAGTTTGCTTCTTCAAAGCACAGGAGTTGCAGTGAGGTGACATGGTTTGCCATGAGTTGTTCTGTTTTCTCCTAAGCTACACCATTCTCAAATGTGATTTCTCTTTCCTCTCCCTCCTCCTTAACATCTGTGTGTGCTTCTTTTCCCTTAGACTATGGAGAAACCTGTAGATTTGGAGGAAACTTCCGTTGTCACTCATGGGGGAGCTCTCAAAGCAGACTTTGGGAAGCCCTCCAGATGCTTTCAACATGCGGGTACTTGGCAGGAGTCAAGAAGAATCACTGCATTCCCTCAACTTGATGCAGAGTAATTTCGGTTTCTGTGCTGTCATTGAGGGCCTAAGAGAACCAAGAGGACAAGCAAAATTTGCAGTAGTTGAAATATGAAAGCAAATCAGTAAGTAGTATGTGAAGTGCATGCATGCTCTGTCCTGCATTTGCAGATACATCCATGTGTGTGGGAAAGAGTACAAGTGAAAGAGCATTTGTATAAGTTTCTGGGCAGGTTGTACCTGGTGGAGCTGAACTGCCTGCTTGTTGGAGGGATTTTAAACCTGCCTGTAAGTCCAATAACTAGCTTTCTAACCACACACATCCCACACCTACATTTTTGTGTTCTGCAGTTTTCATGTTGGTCAAATAAAAAGCATCAGCACCACATCTACTTGTTTGCATTGAGGACCAATATGGGTTTTTTTGCACTTTAAATACTGTTTAGAGCTCTCTTTATGAGCTTCAATTAGGGGTTTGCTATGGAGGGCTTATTAGAGCAGTTTTATTGGTACTTTAACACATTTTCTTTGTTAAAAGCTAGTTTAGAAGCTAGTTTAAGAAGCTTGTAAATAGGAGCCACAGTGAGCTGTCTGTTCCACAGACAAACACATATCAACAGGCCTCCCAGAGGGTTCCTCAAGTCACCTGATCCACCCCTGCATGATCATCCATGGTGAAAATCCACAGGATCTCAGGAAAGGGATTTTGGTGGAGACATCAGGGAATAAATATTAATTCTGGAATTCAGGGGAAAAAAACAACCTGCAAACTGGAAGTTTTACATTTGATACAAACTTAAGATGTATGAGACATCCAGTTAATATGGTATCCAGAACAATCAGGTCAATAAAACACAAAGGATCACCCAAACTGGTTTCATCAGCAGAAACAGAGGTCAGGACTGGGAGTGAAGAAACTTCATGCAACACTTCATGCAACCCAGATTTTCCATCCAGGGCTCAAGGTGGAGAAAGCCACAGCATCTGGCCACCTTCTGTCCTGGCAGTGACACAAGGAAAGCCTCCCTTTTGTTGTCTCTGGAGACTCCACACCAGAGCACCCAAGGGTCTGTGTCTGTCCTCATACCCCACACGTGTCCTCTTGCTTTTGGAGCAGAAACTGTGTGTGCTGGCTTCTGTTCTCTCTTTCAGTATGGTTCTTGTTTTAAAGGCACCTACAGGTGAATTGTGGCTGCTGAGCAGTGGCTTCTGGGAACAGGGAAAGCTGCTGCAGCAGTAGAAGGAGCGTGAATCATAGAAGAGTTTGGGATGGAAGGGACCTTCAAAGGTCATCTAGTCCAACCCCCTACAATGAGCAGGGTCATCTTCAACCAGATCAGGTTGCTCAAGGCCCCATCCAGCCTGGCCTTGAATGTCTCCAGGTATGAGGCATCTACCACTGCTCTGGGCAAGCTGGGCCAGTGTTTTACCACCCTAATTGTAAAAAAATTATTCTTCATGTCTAGCCTGAATCTCTCCTCCTTTAGTTTAAAACCCCTTGTTTTGGTAATATTTGGTAAAATTACCCCTTGTCCTGTCATAACATGGCCTTTTAAAAAGTCTGCCCCCATCCTTCTTATAGGCCTATTTTAAGTACTGAGTGGCTGCAATAAGGTCTCCCCCAGAGCCTTGTCTTCTCCAGGCTCAATAACCCCAACTCTCTCAGCCTGTCCTCATAGGAGAGGTGTTCCAACCCTCTGATCATCTTGGTGGTCCTCTTCTGGACCCTCTCCAACAGGTCCATGTCTTTGAAGTTCTGCCCAAGAGTGCTGCCCACCTGGAGAGGCACCTACAACCCCTCCCAGGAGGCAGGACATTTTAAACTAATTATTGTTTTGAATTCTCCCTCACTTGCTGTAGCTCTTTTCAGATGTGGCCACCCTATCCCCACCAGCTTCCCACAGCTCCCCGGCTCCTCCAGGCCGGGTCCCTCCTACAGCAGGACTCCCCCTGGGCAGTTACCCCATACACCACCTGTGGCTGTCACATTGGCACAGTTGCCATCCTCCAGCCCCAAAAGCACCGTCAATCCCTACACCTATTTTTCTGCAAACCCCTGCAAAGCCCGTGCCCGTGCCCTAGAGTGTCCCACTACAGAAATCCTGGGCCTGACTGCTGAAGTGAGCTTAGGAGTTAGGTGGAAAGTGTCTCCTCCAGATCTCTCAGGGAGTGCTACAGAGTATCTAAACAAGTCTGCTTCGTTAGCCACATTTATATTTTCCTAGCAAAAGTATGCAAGTAAATATTTTCTCCAAGATTTTTCTTTTCTCTCCTCTTTTTCTTGGCTCCTTTTTTCCCTCTAAACCTACAGTACATCACTCACAATGACTTAAATAGTGAAAACTGTCTACAGTTTATCTAAGGATCAAACAGCTGTTGTCTTCACAGGACTTTTTTATTAATATGAATTAATGTTTTCCAACTTATTTCCTACATTACTGCTGGGAAGAATAACCCTTCCCAGAAGCATTCTTTGGCAGATAGCAAAATAATTTGAGTAACAGATATATGATCTCATTTTTCTCTGGACAGATTACAAATTGAAGATTGGCTAAAAGTGGATGAACACAGTAAGTATTTTAATCTTGCAGTGATTTCATGTGCTTAAATGCTTCAGCTGCCTACACTTTCCAAACTGTGAGCTGCATCCTTAAGCACTTAAACTGCCTCTAATTGTGGAGGATACCGTGGACCAGACCTACTGTAATGGAAGACGGAATGGGTTGTTCCCATTTGTATGTCACTGCAGAGATCTCTGAGCACTAACTACTTGCCTGACCAGCCTTTCTCAGATGAAGTGCTTTGGATTTATCAATGTTCGAGTCCTCCTTCAGCCCAACATTCACGGAATAAGTTGATTTTGATATAGCTGGACTGCTCCTTCTCTGCATCTGGATCCTGCACAGTGGATCTAGAGGTAAAGGTCTAAAAGTGCTGCCTTGGAAATGTTCTAGTATTATCTTCCATGGAGAGTCCATACAGCTTTAAACAGCTTTATGGAGAGGCAGTCCTTCTAAAAGATTGCTGTTGAGCCTGCCAGCATTCCTGGACTTATTCATATGAGCTGTATAACAGACACATATGTCACAGAGACTTTCACCACTTGATGTGGGTGCTCTCAGAGCTCTTGCTGACCCTACCTAGTTATGGCAGTGGCATGTGAACTGGCACACTCCTGCATCTCAGTATTTCCAAAACAAGTAATTGTCCATGTCTCTTCCACTGAGGGCTGAAGGTGTCTGTGATTTGCACCCAAGGGAGTTATGGATGTTCATCAGAGACACAAAGTAGATGGAAGAGAAACTGTTGTTTCTCAACTCCAGTTATTTCACCTTTTGGAGGAGGTTTAGAATTAATTTCCAGTTGCATTTACTCAGTGTAAATATGTCGTTGGCTATAAGGAGTCTTTCCATCTAAGTACTGTGTTCCTTAATAGTCCTTGCTTTTTCAGTGCTCCTCTCTAGGCAAGTCAGGAATGATAAAAAAACAGGAATCCAGTCTCCTCTGCATCTCAAATCACATTCCAGCATAATTTTTTGACATCCTGGAGCAGGTAGTTCATTTTGCTTCTGTGGTGTTTGATAAGCAGTGTGTATGAAGTGAAAAGTTGATGGAAAAACTCTCAGTGATCTCTTGGAGCTCTGCATCAGATCTCTGCTCTGTCAAACTGTGTGGAAAAGACTGAGTGTGGCCATGAAATATTGGGAAGATTGCCCCCTTCCTTCTGAAAAATGACTGAACAGAGGATCCTACTCAGCAGTAACAGGCACCGGTACAACCAAGAGGTGCTGACACTTGTGGCAGGTCTGTTACCTCTGCAAACTGCACCCAAGCTGGACACAATGCATGTCCTGACCAGCACCATGATGTAATAATTTAAGATGGAGAGATTTATTAAAATCTGTACCAATTTTGCACATTGCTTGCTTTTTCTTTCTTTACATTTCATATAATTGTCTGTTTTCCTACTTGCGTCCTTTATTACTTTCTTCCTTCAAGGGGGCTTTTCTGCGTGTAGGTGATAGGAGCAGTTGAATGAAATGATACAGGATTTGGCATTGTAAGAGACGTTGTATTACAGTGACCTTCACAAAAGTGATTTCTTGGAACCACAATCTCCTCCTTTAGACCTTGCATGTAGCTGCAAACTACTGGGCAGGTTTTCATCAGTATCTGTAATCAGGTTTCAAGACACTATAAAAACACAACAAAAATCATAAGAATTCCTTTTGTCTCAAACACATACCTTAGCTGTAAGGGATGTATCCCTAAATATTTCCTCAGGAAAAATTAATGAAGCAAATTAAAAGAAAAAAATCTTTTAAGTTGTTCCAAACAAACTCATTTCACAGCCTTTTATCAAGCTTCCTTGCCATTTGGGAAATTTATTTAAGTTATTAAAAAATTCCCTAAAATTCTCAGCTGAAAAGTTGGCTTCTGTTTTTTCTACAAAGCTAACTCACCTGATTTGTCAGAACAGCTCGAAAATGAAGTGCTAACTGGTGGGTTTTATTGAAAGGAAACCAAGTGGAACAACATATGTATTTTCTTAGGAAACTAAAAAGCTCACAGTCCTGTGGTGTTCCTTGGGGTAAATTCTTTGTTATGAATTACAACCTGCTTACTGATGAGTTGTTAATAAAAAGTAGACCTGCTGGGCCATTATTTTTTTCCACACAGTGTACCCAGTTTAGCTTTTTTTTTAAACGTTTTCATTAATGCACTGAGTGTGAATAAATCTGTTTCCAATTTGTAATTGTTTTCCCTTCATCTGGACATTAATTTATTGCCAAATCTAACACTCTTCTATTTTTAATATCCCTCCAAACTAAAAATCTGTTTTAAAAAGAAAGAGATTAGAAGAATGCGAGATAGTGGGAAAGATATCTTCTTCTTTCTTTTTCTTTCTTTTTCTTTCTTTCTTCCTCTTTTCTTTCTTTCTTTCTTTCTTTCTTTCTTTCTTTCTTTCTTTCTTTCTTTCTTTCTCTCTCTCTCTCTTTCTCTCTTTCTCTCTTTCTCTCTTTCTTTCTCTCTTTCTCTCTTTCTCTCTTTCTTTCTCTCTTTCTTTCTCTCTTTCTTTCTCTCTTTCTCTCTTTCTTTCTCTCTTTCTCTCTTTCTTTCTCTCTTTCTTTCTCTCTTTCTTTCTCTCTTTCTCTCTTTCTCTCTTTCTCTCTTTCTCTCTTTCTCTCTCTCTTTCTCTCTTTCTCTCTTTCTTTCTCCCTTTCTCTCTTTCTCTCTCTCTTTCTTTCTCTCTTTCTTTCTTTCTCTCTTTCTCTCTTTCTCTCTTTCTCTCTTTCTCTCTTTCTCTTTCTCTCTTTCTCTCTCTCTTTCTCTCTTTCTCTTTCTCTCTTTCTCTTTCTCCTCTTTCTCTTTCTCTCTCTCTCTTTCTCTCTCTTTCTCTCTTTCTCTCTTTCTCTTTCTCCTCTTTCTCTTTCTCTCTCTTTCTCTCTTTCTCTCTCTTTCTCTCTCTTTCTCTCTTTCTCTCTCTTTCTCTATTTCCTTCCTTCCTTCCTTCCTTCCTTCCTTCCTTCCTTCCTTCCTTCCTTCCTTCCTTCCTTCCTTCCTTCCTTCCTTCCTTCCTTCCTTCCTTCCTTCCTTCCTTCCCTCTTTCTTTTATCTTTTGCTCTTTCACTCTCTAATTCTCTATTTTCTTCTTTCTCCCTTTCTCTCCTAGATCATATCCCAGGATCTGGGACCAGGAGAAAGGGACTGGGGCTCTCCTGGGGCCCCACCATATTTAGAAACAACAGCCACCAGCTGAACTCATATGTAGTTGACAAAATAGTCTGAAGGAAACACTAGAATCAAAGTAGAAACAGCTGGTAACCTGAGGTGGCAGTACAACTTCATTTAATGTGTGATAGATTTTTATTGATTTTATTTATTTGTTGATTTTCTAGGTAAGAATCTCTTTGCATGGCAGATCTTCCTTCCTCACTCATTACTGCACTGTAATCTGGCCAATAGCAGCAGTTCTCATTTGTTGAAGAAAATGAGGGGATTAGGTGGAAGGCAGTCAAATGCCAGTGTGTTTCAATGGATATTATTACCAAGTGGCTCTCTTGCTATTTTGATTCAACACATTTGCATGTCTTCACACGAACTGGGGACACAAGTCCAAGCCCTAACGATGGAGGGTCACTACCACAGTCAGGAAAATCTGTGGAATCAGCAGAAAAGATGTGTCTGTTTTTCTTGCCATGAGGAGGAGGAGGTGTATGGAGGAGAGAAAGGGGAAAGAAGCATAAGTGGTTCCTGGGGTGTTTTCAGAAGTAGCAGCTACTGGTGGTGACAAATCTCTTGGCAGGCTTTAAGCTGTGCCAGGAGAGTGCTGAAGGTGCATAAAATAAAAGCAGCTGATCTGGGTTCCCTGAAGCAGTGCTCCTTAGATGCAGGGGGTACAGCCAACAGCCCAAGCATGGTGGCTTTGAGGGATGCTGCACACAGCCAGCAGCAGAATCAGTACCAAGAGCACCAGGGCATGCAGGAGGTCCACACTCTGTGATGCTCTGCAGCAACCCCCCCTGTAAAGATGCTCTGGCCAGGAAATCTACCTCTAGGGAACAGGATGTTTGTAAGTAATTTCTCCATGGTCCTCCATCTACCACCTGTTTGGCTTCATAAAGACCTTTTCCTTAGACTTTAAGCTCCCCAAAGAACCTGGGTCTTTGTTTTGAGGGGCAAATACCCACCAGCATATTCAGCCTTCCTCACAGGCAGAGGGAAGGGAGAGTAGTCCTGTTTTGCCCCCTTCAGAAGCTCCCGGATTTCCATGAGAAGGGCAGACACAGAAGTCAGTACCTTTCTGGGCATCTGGGCTGGTATTAGTCAAGGTTAATTTTTAGGCTGTAGCAAGCAGACACTGTCTGAGCTCTCAGGCTCAGTCAAGCTGGAAAAAACAGGACTTTGACACTACTGATGTTTTTTTGCAACACATGAAACACGATCAGGAGATGGACGAAAGCGCCAAAATAGATAACCATACGTATGGTGTTTGTGTTACGATTGCGCTCACTCCGTGTACCATTGTCAGATGCATTTTTGTGATGGACTGAATGTGTTTATCCTAAAACTCCTAGCAGCAGTTGCAGGTACTTCTCAGGTGGTAGCATGGTAGTACTGGTCAGATGACACAAAATAAAGAAAAAGGAAAAAGAAACAAGCTTTCCCTCTACTCCATGTAGTGCCAGTATTCAATTCCCCACTGTGGGGATGCTCCTCCTTCACCCACTGGGATTTGGGGAGCAGCGGGGACACAACACATTGCAGAGAGCAGTTGCAGATTTTCTTTGTCTCAAATGCTTTTGACAGCAACTTCTGTGCTGCCTCTGCTCCCCTAAATATGCTGGTTTTCTCACTGTGTGAACTCCGTTTTTTGGCAAGCCAGAGAAACTGAAGCAGACACATTCTATATCTCAAATCTCTTTTCTTTTTTTTTTAAACTACAGTTAATTCTTCCCTTTTGCCCTGGGTTATAGGACTTATGTCCGGAAACAATAGGAGCCTAGCACCTTCCCATATGATCTCTTTCTTCACTTTAGCTGCTTGTAAAAACCTATCTTGGCCCCTTGGGTCCTAAAGAGTAATAAGTCCACTGCCTCCACAATTGCCTACTCCATCTGGGACTCTCATTGGGATTCGGTCCACACATTCAGTTCAGGTGGGATCTTCAGAAAAATCAATAACCAACATGTCTGGCAGCACTTTACTGCATGGTATCTGTGTCCTGCTTCCTGGCTGGGACTCTCAAAATACTGATGTTCTGTTGAACTGGGGTTTTTCCAAGGTTCCCAGCCACCTCTCTGTTGCTCTGTGATTTTTTTTTCCAGTTGACTGTAATCTATCTCTCATAATCTGTATAGAGATGGCCATTCTTCCTGCTTCACTGTTTCCCCTCTACTTGAGGCCCTGCGGTTTGCAGGGCTCAAATTATGGTTGCTGGTATTAACGAATGGTGTTGTTACTTCAGACAGCCATGGGTGACTGCAACTTGCCAGTTATATCCTCTACTGCTGTCGATATTCTCCTGCTGTAGAACCAGGCTTTTAGTGGAGCAGAGAGCTCTGATCACCATGGCGGGGCACAGCTACAGGGTGGGCTGCATTCCAGCGCTGGTAAGTGTCAGCTGGGCAAGGGGAGATATGGGGGCACTGCTAAAGGCATTCCCCACAGCTTATCCAGGGTCACATTTAGACTGAAGCACAGAGACAGGGTTGTAGTGTCACCCACAAGTGCTAAGCCTGCTTTAAACTCGCCTGTGTGGGTATTGGTAATGGCCTGCCTGAGGCAGCATGGAGCTGTAAAACAGCACAAGCTGTAAAACTCCTAAAGTACCTGGATCTGGTCCATACCGAGCTTTCGGATACTGCTGCAAGGTCAGGGTTGAGGGCTGATAATGCAGATCTATGCGGCTGCAGCCAATGCAATGAGCTGCTGTGCAGCCATTCCCCTGGGAAAAATAACAAAGCTCTGTGCTGGACTGAAATGGCCCTATTCACCCCATTCATATGAGTTCAGCCTTTCACACCTGGGGAAATATCACTGGTGTTTTAGCAAGGGGAAAGTGAGGCTCAAGGAGATCAATATGCGATTTTTGACCACGCTGGCTATCTCCATCTCTTACTAATGGATATATAATGTAGCTTGGTCAGCTTTTTTTAAGAAACTGAGCCTCGGCTGACTTATTTATGGTCACAAAGGCAATACCTGGAGAAGTACTGAGCGTAGAAACCCTGAGACTCTTGCAAGGAGGAAAACTGAGAGGACTTTTTTCCCTCTCCACAATGATCTTCCCTGAGCAAGCACTAACAAAGCTTTGCCGGAGTTGAAAATGGTCTGATTCAGTGTAATTATTCATTTTGTTGAGGCTGGCCCTGACTCAGTGCTTCCAAATGCTTTTGAACCTGAAGCCTGCAGAAAGTTCTTGGTCTGTGTGATAGAGAGTTATCATCTTTGCTCATGTAGAGCTCCTACTTCGTAAGTAAAAAAGGCTGCTGATGACTATGGTCTTCAGTTTCCCCTACCATCACACTTGTTTCTCTTAGAAGGGCTGTAGGGGGGAATACTGAGGTCATCTGGAGGGATGGGGACCCCTTATCTCCTCTGTAACCCTCTTTCCAGTTACAAGCAATTGCACTTTTGCAACTGTAGTGCCAAACGCTGACATAATTTCAGGTCTAAACATGCTATTGTCACCAGTCAACACAACATAACCAATTTGCCCTGGACTTTTCCATTATTTAAAAGTCAAAAAGGCTTTCTAAGCTGAAGGACTGAGCAGCTTGCCAGTCCTGTGGAGGTGGTATATATATGTTGGCTTTGGAGCACCTGAATTCTGTCATCTAATGGCAGGGACTCTTCCATATAAAAAGAGGATGCCTCTTTAATGCAGCATCAGTGAAAATTCTTCAAAGACATCTTGAAATTTGTAATTATCTATAATTCTATGCAGATTTTAACTGTATGTGGATTCTGAACAAAAGGAAACCTTTTTTTTAAAAAAAAGATGGGTTTAGGTTGACTGTTTTACAAAGTATTGGTAGCTGACCATAATGCTCCTCACTAACAATACAATACACAATATGTATGTATTTCTTCTTTAGAAACAGTTCTTTCCCATCACCTAGAGTAAACCAATATGTTAGAATAAAAAAGATATGTTTAGAAAAAAATATGAAATGGATCTTAAGTGTTTAGCCCAATTCCATGGCAGTTTGGAACCGACAAAGTATCACACACAAATATTTACCCCTTGTTTACTTAAATTCACAGAACAGCTCTGTCATGTGTGTTGATAACTTCATATTCAGGAAATTTTCTTTTGTCTGATATTAAATTAAAATATTAATTGCTGATTTCTTCTAGTAGTTCTCTCATTGCTTATGGAGAAGAACCAGGCACACTGACTTATAATTTTTTTAATAATAAGACTGTCCTTATGGTTCTGTTTGTGATCAGTGCTTAGCACTAGGTCCATGGTGAAGCAGTACTATTGCACTATGGCACTATAAAGAACTCCAGTTTAGCAAATTAGGAATAAGAAAGATGTATCCTAGGGCCCTTTGCTAAAAAAATCTATGAGCAAAAAGAAAAGCAATGTGTGACTATTCTGTTTCCTATAAAGATAAAAAGAATATCTTCAAATGTTCTGAATATCAAAATGCAACTTGTCTTGATACATTACAGGGAAAATATCCATCAAGAATAAAAGAGAAATATTTGAATTACATTTTTCTCCTCATCTAGCCTATGATTAATGTTAAGGAAAAATACATTAAGGATAAGGTAAAAAAACCCACTTTTATTATTTTATTACTTTAATGCCACAGATTAACTCAAAATATTCTTCACTATTGAAAATCCAAGGCACTTTGTGTTTTGCAATAAGTCACTAGGGAGAGATTCTACTTGAAGAGGTGTGTAAGTAGCTTTATTTTATATATTTTTAGGTGGATTTAATTTAAGAACCTGAAATCATCAACACAGTTTCTTATCATACCACTCTCTTGTATCCTGGCCCACGACATGTGGCCCATTATATATTAATCAGCCTTCCTAAGCTTTGATTCATAAAATTGTTATGAACTGCATGTATTTGCATCACATGATATTTAACAGGAATAAATTATATGGGATAAAGGAATTTTAGGCATGTACTTTTCAAATAAATATCTATATATTTTCCTTATGGCCAGGCTGGACTTAATGAATCTGATCTTATTTGATCTCAGGAACAAAGATGTTTCAGGCTGGTTAATGGAGAAACTTGGCTCAGGCCACAGACTCTGTATGAGAATTTGATGATTGTTAAACCATAGAAACTGAGTAGAAACACTGCTTTAGGTCCCATCATCACTGCAGAGCAGATGGACAGGAAAACAAACATAAGTTTCCCTGCGCTGATACTGAAAATTAGAGTCTCACACCTGCCTTTGTGGCAGGTTTCTTATTTGACTAAGACAAAATAATTCAGGAAAACATTTTCAAAGGCAACTTTAGAACCAGGGCACCAAAGTGCTAGTGGCAGCTAAAGGGATAAGGGAGCAAATTTGAGCTTCTGAGCTCCAATGACTGTGTCCCAGCCCTCCACCTCTGAGGTGGTTATAATTCTTCCAATCTTCCAACTATTTTTTCTTTTTATAGCATAGGCCACTTTTGGAAGGAGCTCGCTGACCAGCCAGGAAGGCTGGAAATTCAAGATTTCCATTTTGTGTGACAATATGGCATGTCAAAAAAGATTTCACTCTCATTGAAAGGAAAAATCTCTGTGTCTCATGGAGAATAAACTTCTGGCAACTTTCGCCTTCAGGAACGTCAGGATAATTTCTTTTGACTTCTAAAAAATGAAACAGAGCAGCCAGCTACCCCAACACAGCTTCCTCCATACAGGTTGTCATGGAGCCTGAGCGATCTGGACGATTTCAATTCCAGGGGGAATGATTTCCTTCTCGAGCTAAAGTGAATTGAAACAGACCTGAGATAGTTGTCCTTGTCAAAGATATTTACATGTATTTACACTGTTGAATAGGTCTGTTAGACAACAAAACCAAAAACTATTTTTTAACTTGCAGGTCTCCAGACAACATCTCCACCCTGGCTGATAGATTGTCTCTGTTTGCTCCTACATTGCTTAAATCATTCTCTAGGTATGAAAAGCTCTTGGCTTAAAGTGCTTCCCAGGATGACAGCAGAGATGCACTAAAACATAAAAAGGAGCCAGTCAGATTGCAATAGTTGACTCCTTGATATCCATTCCAATACCTTTGTATAGTTTATGGATGCTTTTTAACCTCACCAGAGTAATTAGTTCTTGGTTGCACCTATCTGCACTGGTTGTGATGTCCTTGGGGACTCTAAGCTCTTTATATCAGTGACCTTTGTCAAAATTGCCAGGAAATCACAATTTTTAAAATATTAAACAGAACAGTGAATACAAAGTAACTTCTCAAAATGTCCATGTTAAATGATGGGAGTCCTCACTAGGAAAGTTAATTCAGTGAAATTTGATTCTGAATAATAAATTATCCTAGAATTATGCACCAAAATATTGTTAGCAAAAATGATGACAGAGAGCCCAGTTGGAAGAGGTCCTACTTCTTACTGAATGGAAGTGACGAATTGTACCTATTTAACAGCTCATCTCTAGATTTTGAGAGAAGAGCAGAAAATAGGACTAGAGTAGAACATAAAAGACTTTTAGTCCATCCTTCTACCATGAGAAAGGACCTACTGTTCTTCAAGCACCACTGTCAGGTGTTCACCCAGCTTCTCCTCAGGAGCCTTCAGTGATGGATCTTTCCTGAAGACAATGTATTCCAGTGCTTCCAAATAATTTTTTCTAATGTCAAGACAAAAATTTCTTGGTTGCAGACTGCACTTATTTTTTCTAACTCTAAATACCTAGGTGATGGAGAACAGGGGGTTCTCTAATTCACTGATATCACCTTTTCTGTATTTGAAGACTTATAATCCAGGTTTATATTTGGAAACTAATCATTCTGTGGATCAGTCTCAGGCACCGGTTTGATTGGCATGCAGCAGTCTGGATCTATTCTAGCAACCTCCTTCAACAGCTAATACAGTCTAATCACGTTAAACTTACCAGCTGGGAACATTGTTGGGTTGTATGCCAGGCTCTTTCGCTTGCAGCTGCCCAGGAGAAAGCCAATCAATCCAGAGCAAACCACAGCAGCCATCTCACTTCACTCTCCCCTTCTCTTCTTTACTTTGAGAGCTAAGTCCTAACCATGGAGACCACTATTGACTCTGTCTTCTTTGAAGCAACAAGATGTTGTTGATCTGTGTTCAATTATGATCTACTAGAAGGATAAGACACTGTCTCCCAAAGCATCCTCACAGCTAAACTGAGGAAGTGTGATCTGAATGATCGGGTAGTGAGGTGGACTGTGAACTGGCTGAAGGAAAGAAGCCAGAGAGTTGTGGTCAATGGGGCAGAGTCTAGTTGGAGGCCTGTATCTAGTGGAGTGCCTCAGGGGTCAGTACTGTGGCCAGTACTATTCAATTTATTCATCAATGACTTGGATGAGGGAATAGAGTTTGCTAATGACACAAGCTGGGAGGAGTGGCTGACACGCCAGAAGGCTGTGCTGCCATCCAGTGAGACCTGGACAGGCTGGAGAGTTGGGCGGGGAAAAAATTAAGGAAATAAAATAAGAGCAAGTGTAGAGTCTTACGTCTGGGCAGGAACAACCCCAGGTTCCAGTATAAGTTGGGGAAGAACCTGTTAGAGAGCAGTGTAGGGGAAAGGGACCTGGGGGTCCTGGTGGACAGCATGATGATCATGAGCCAGCACTGTGCCCTTGTGGTCGGGAAGGCAAATGGCATCCTGGGGTGTATTAGAAGTGGGGTGGTTAGTAGGTCGAGAGAGGTTCTCCTTCCCCTCTACTCTGACCTGGTGAGACCACACCTGGAATATTGTGTCCAGTTCTGAGCCCCTCAGTTCAAGAAGGACAGGGAACTGCTGAAGAGAGTCCAGCGTAGGGAAACAAAGATGATCAAGGGAGTGGAGCATCTCCCTTATGAGGAAAGGCTGAGGGAGCTGGGTCTCTTTAGCTTGGAGAAGAGGAGACTGAGGGGTGACCTTACTAATGTTTACAAATATATAAAGGGTGAGTGTCACGAGGATGGACCCAGGCTCTTCCCGGTGACAACCAATGGTAAGACAAGGGGTAATGGGTTCAAACTGGAACACAAGAGGTTCCACTTAAATTTGAGAAGAAACTTCTTCTCAGTGAGGGTGCCAGTGTACTGGAACAGGCTGCCCAGGGAGGTGGTGGAGTCTCCTTCTCTGTAGACATTCAAAACCCACCTGGACGCTTTCCTGTGTGACCTCATCTAGGTGTTCCTTCTCTGGCAGGGGGATTGGACTAGATGATTGTTTGAGGTCCCTTCCAATCCCTAACATTCTGTGATTCTGTGAAGATCTTTCCTGCAGAACCTATCCATTTGTTGCCTGTTCTTTACTTGTCCAGGTGATTATTTCTGGCTAAGTACAAGAGGTAGACAGGAAAACTAAGTAAAAAACATAATACCTCTTTGTCAGACCATTTCTTCAATGTGTTCTCATAGATATTTCTGTCCTGCAGCTTCTCCCACACTGATGTTATAAAAATCTTCAATATATGGCATTCAGATCATTAATGAATATACAAATCTTGCTAAACTCAGGACAGACTCTTAAAGAATACCATTTTCACAGTAAGTGAATGGTTAATTATTTTCTGAGGGCACTATTCCTGCCTTACATTCACTCAATAATGTTTTAATCTAGACCACATCTCCCTGGCTTGCCTTTATGAGGCAGTGTCAAAAACCTTGCTAAAATCTCTGTATACAAACACTTATTAACCCTCTCATATCCATCCATAAGGCTTGTTATGTTGTCAGAGAGGGGAATAATTGAAATTGACACAGTGCATTCTGGAACAATCCATGTGGCTGTTATTTGTATTGTTAACTTTTAGGTGCTTATGAATTATTTTTATTATCTGTTGCTGTCCTGGGAATTGAAGCCAACATGTGACATCTATGATACCAGCTCTGCTCTTGTAGAGACAGGAATGCTGCTTATCCTTCTTCTTCTCCTTGATCCTCACCTCAGCTCCGCAAGTTTTTGCAGATTACTTGCAACCAGCAACTCTGACAGTGCTTCAGACAGGTATTAAACAGAAATATTGTGGCTGAACTGAAAGTGTCTAATTTATCTAAGTACTCCCTTGCTTTTTCTTCCCCTGTTCTAGCAGGAGATCTTACGTTTTGTCTGCTATACTGTGTGTAAGCCACCCAATTTTAGTCATTACTTTCAATGAAGACTGAACAAAGCAAGCTTTTGGCCTTGAAGAGACCATCTGTCTAGAGCTTTCCTTCAGCACTTTCTTGATTTTTCTCTTATAGATTGACTTCTTGTTATAATTTTGTTCCTTTGCCTTCCTGATCTTGCCTTTCACTATCACATTACTTATTTTTATCTTTAGCAGTCTACCCTAATTTCCACTCCTTGTGTGTATTCCAGTGTTTGAATTCAAGGAAGGATTTGCGGTTTAACCAAATTGATTTATTATCATTGCTGCTTCTTCCCCTGCTGTGGAATAGTTTAGTTTTCTACCTGTGATATAGTCAGTTTTCCTTAGATCTTTATTCCTGTAAACTTTCTTTGCATGAGATCTTACCTACCTGTTATCTGAATTTGTTTAAGTCCACCTCCTTGAAGTCCACTGTTCTGACCTTGCTACTTTCTCCTTATTTTTCTGTGGATCATAACACTATCATTTCGTCACCCTCATTTCAATTTCAACCTTTGCATTTTCAGCCATTTATTTCCAAATCTGTAAAAATCTTTCCCTTACTTACTCTGCTGGATTTTCACACACATTTTCTTTCACCCCTCCTATGACTCTTTTGTGCATAAATCTGTGATTCTCTTTGGTTAGAAATAGATATTGGAAATTATTTTGTTACCAAGGGCAAAAAAAAAAAAAAAAAAAGGAATTAAGTCAGATACGTTTTGTTCAGCTTCAAATGAAGAAAAATTGCAGAAACAGGACAGTGACACCCACCCTCCACCGTTTGTCTTCCTGGGTTAGAATCTGTGCTGGAAACACGTGATATCCTGGCAGCAACACGCAAATGTCCAAGAGGGAAATGACACGTTAAAATGAAAAGACAAACACATTTTTCACCCTGACAGACAGCTGGCTTACATCTGTATTTTCACAGGCATCAGCAGTGTTGACTGTTATTGTTGAATGCTCAGATGCTGCACTGGAGTGTCAGAGGGCCTAAATTCTCTGCAGTGTTATTGCCCATGTCTGAGACATCCTGAAGTGATTAATGGGCTTTGGGTCTTCCCTCTAGGACGCCTTAATGTCAAAAAACTCTGGCTGGAAAGTGGGATGCCATTAGAGTGTTTCATGTTAGCACCGCATTCACAGCAGAAAAGGCTTCCACTTGCCAGGACAAAGGATGGAGGAGCTGGCTCAGGTGTGGACCTGCGGCTGCCCACACATGGTCACCCATGGTGACAGGGTCTCAGGATTGGGACCACGGCCACCGCTGTTGGAGCCCCAGCAGCCACGAGGTGGCAGCACGGCGGATGCCTGCGCCCATCCCACCTGGTAGCTGGACAGCAGGTGCTCAAGTTTTCATGGCAGCTGAGCCAGACTGGTCCCAGCATAGCTGTGGGGCATAGCATCAGGCTTGGGGTGCGCTACATGTAAAGGAACAGCCCTAGGAAACACTTAGCGGGTTGGATCCTACAGCGAGCTCTCATGCAGCAAGGCAATAAGAATAGCAATGAGAATTCAAGTTTTTGGAAGGCCCTTGGGCATGCTGAAGCAAAATTAAGATATAGGCATACTTTTACAAAGTGTAGAAAAAGTCCTGATTCCATTTGTTGCTCATCTATTTCTGCAGCCTTGGGGTCAGTGTGTCCAATGCAACAAGCCTACCCCAGCCCTCCCTTTCTGTCCTCACAAGATGATACCGCAAATTTTTCATCACCCCTGTGACTTTCCCTGGCAGCAGGGACAACAAGCTCTGACAGGAGAAGCTCTGGCTCAAGCATTACCACCTGCAGCAAGTACAACCGCTCTCAGCTGTACAGCACACACACAACCAGGGACATCAATCTGCTCAGGAAATATCTCTGTGAAATAAGTTGGATGCTCATGGAGAATGTGTGCCACTGTTCGGGAGCCCCTGCCACCAGAGGCAGCACTTCTGACCTTTCTGACCAGTCCAGGTCATTTGTTCTCCCTGTGTCTTGCCAGCCCTTCATCTCACACTCAAGGCTCTTTAATGGTGGATGCCATTTCTCTGTTAGGGGTGCCAAGACAGATTTGTTTGGGATTAAGGATATTATTTTTTGTGGATTTTGGCTTTGCTATTGTTTTGATTTTATAATCCTTTTACAGGAGCTTGGAGCAAAGGCAGGGGGCATTTTCCAATGAGCCTCACTGAGAAAATGCCACAACAAGCTATCTTGTCAGTGCAGTAGCCACACACATGCCAAAAACCTGCATACTGAAATGGCTGTGAAACATGTCAAAAAAAGGGAGATGCAGACTGAGAACAGCAGGTTCTGGGCTTATGTCCATATGCAGTTGTCCTATCTTAAATATGTCCTTGTTCTGGCTTTGCAGTGCCTTGCAGCCGCCAGTTAATTGCACTGTAAGGTTTGTAGATCACGGAGAAGCCAGAGTCTGACATAGCGAACCAGAGTGACAGCCTGTTGCTAAACAGGGAAAGAAAATCGAGGGGAGGGAGAGGGAGTGAGAGGGAAGCTTCTCTGTGGCCTCAGCATCAGTCTCTGAAGCTGGCCTGAAGGGACCTCAGCAAGTCCCTGTTTGACCCCCAATTACATGGTGGAAGGGAAAGAATTGTGTTCTGCTCCTTTCCTCCTCCATGCTGCTCCCCATGGTTTCTCAGAACATGGCTCCAGTGTCATGAGCTGCATGTGCTTGGCAGGCCTGGGTGAAAAGTAAACCCCAAAAGTTCTTCTCTTCCTCCTGGCCTCTGAGTCAGAGTTTGGGTACTTTTACATCTTCCCACACTGTGGGGTATAATAGAAGCCTTAACTGATGATGCATGCAAAAATGAAGGCCTAAAGTGCAAGGTAATGTAAAACTATGTGTTCCTGTACTCTAGCAGATCTCCTGGGGAGCCCCTCTGCCCCTCAGCCCCCAAGCTGCCATGTCCTCCCAGAGGAAGGAGCCTTTTCCTTTTGGATGAGGAGAGCCATCACAGCAGGCTCCACATCTGCCATGCTTCTCCAGCTGAAGGAATTTTCTAGAGAGCCACATCTATCCACTGCCATGAGCTGGCCAAGATACTGTCTCCTGGGGGACAGCATCATTTCAAGGGTGAAGCCCCTTCCTAATTCAGAAAAGGCGAGAGCTGCCAGCCTGCCCTTCTGCAGGAGCCCGCGGGCTGCCTTGGCCCCTGGAGAGGTGAAAGGTGGGGATATTCAGAGCATGCCTTGAGACACTTCTGTTTTCTAGTGTTTCTGTGAGGGTTCAGATGTACAAGAGGCTGAGGGTCTCCGGGGAGGGTGGGATATTTTTAACTGTCACTTGGCTGATGTTTGCTGTCATGTAGAGAGAGTTTGTTATTCTTTCCTGTATGTATTATATTCTTTTAGGAATAGCAAAAGCTCCCAGAGTCTGGGATAGGTGCTTTTCCTGCATTCACATAGGAATGACAGTAATAATAACAATAATAATAATAATAAATTAATAACTTTGTGGAAATATCCAAGGTTTCACCAAAATGTCCTGTCTTCTTTAAGCAGTGTAGCTGCTCCATTTTAAGAATATATAGTCTCATGTCAGCCTTCCTGAAAAAGAAAAAACCAGGATTATGCAACTGGCATTATAGACCAGCAGTCTGCCTATTGTGAACTTGTGTAGTGCTTGAGAACAGTAGTTTTTGGCCCAAATTCAGCACATCACTTAGGCATATGCTTAACTTTAAGCATGAGAATAGTCATATTGAAATCAGAGTGTTCGCATGTTTACAGTTAAGTCTCAATCCAAATGCTTTGCTGAAATTAGGCCTACTGGGAACTGAGAATGCTAATACAGTTTTCAGAGCCTGACCCTGTAAAGCATTAAATACAGCTGAGCCCTCTAATTCCCACTGAAGTTAATGGAAGTGAGGGTACTTGGCCTCCCTTGGGTGTGTGTGGCGCTGCACAGAATCAAACCCCGACTGCAGCCGCCAAAAACTTGCTCATGAGCTTCTTGAAATCTAAGAATGATGCTCCCTGATTGCAGATCAGATACAATCTGCCAAATGTAGAACCCTTCAGTTTAAAGGGGACGTTACACTGGAGCTTTCGGAGTCTGGAGGACCCAAGGTCACGTACATTACAAAAATACAGCATGTGTTCATGAGAAATGAAAAGAAGGAACGAGGGTGATCATGGAGGGTCTCAGCCACGTGCTTTTTCAGCCAGGCTCATTAATTACATTCAGAATGAGAAGCTTCAGAGTGATTTAGAAACATTGTCTCCTAACTTGCCATAGTATTTTTTAATTTGACAATTTCTTGTAGCCATTGAAGCAGAGTTTTGATATGGGATTTGGAAAAGGAGAGCAGACCTGGCTGAAAGGTCTGTCTTTTGAAGATTTTATTTTTGTGTTTATATTTTTATTGGCTTGTGTTTCATATTTGTGTATTTCTTATTGGAAACAGCAATTCTGATAAGGAAAAGGTCCAAAAGTTTTCAAACCATGAAGTCAACTTCAAGCTTTTAAAACAGACTGCAGAACAGGCCATCAATTTTTTGTGATCAAAATGTTATTGAACATTTTGAATATTGATAGGAGGTGAGTAAAAATGTATTTATGTTTTGTCACTTATTTTCTCCAACCATTTCAAGGAACTAGCTGAAATTGTTGAGAACCACAAACTTTTTCTTTTTAATTGTCACTTAATAATATACAGTTTTTTCAGCCAGGCTTAGAAGTTCGGGTGGCATTGTAGGTTGGTTTGGGCTGGGGAATCACGAGGAGTTGGTCAGCACAGTGAAGGTTACAGTGGGGGACATCAGGGACAAGAGTGACAGCTTGGGGTTTACATGGGGAAGAGGGCTTGATGGTAAAGAAAGAATCTGAAGAATTCAAAAAGGCATCAAGTTTCTCAGATTAGAGTGACAGCAAAAATAATGATTGTGGCAGCTATACTGGAGGCTATAAGACATTTTTACCAGGATGATTTTACAGTTGAAAACACAGCTTCTCAGCAATGGACTTTTTTGTAGAAAAAAGGAAAAGGCTTCATTTAGGGTCAGCTTGATCCAATATATATATATATATATTTTAATTAAAATTAAGTAAAACATTTAATTTCAAAAAAGTTCAGGGAAATGCATGGCATATCCCTTCAGGGAAAAGAATGAGATGTGTAGACCCATGTCTCCCCCTATGTAACCTGCAACTAGCTTGCCAGGTTGCATGGTCCAGAAACAAGCATCATTTCAGTGCCCAGTGGGACCTCTGCTCTCTGGGTTTTTTTTTGGGTAAGGTCCCTCACTATATCATATATTTCTCAATGCACACTATATGGTCTTCCCACTGTACCATACAGTACAGGTAGTGGAGACCATGTTACACTGAAGTGTAGTTTCCTATAGATTTTGACTCGGAGCAAGCGGAATCTGCAAATGGAAGGTAATACAGCCTGATGTTGATTTTACTCTAAATAAAGCATGTCAAGTAAATGAAGCAAAATTTGGCATTTAGAATTCAGCAATTAGAAATGCTGAGAAGTTTTGCCTAAATATGTAGAAGTTAAAATGTCAGTATTTCTCAGGAGGTGCTTTTAAAATTTGAGCCTTTAATCCTATTTTGGATGAAAATGAATGTTGGAATTTCCAACTGGAAATTCTGCATTTCAGTCAAGTCTGAGCTAAACTGATGGGAAAAGAAATGGCAGATCCTGATAATCAAGATATGAAGTGATGAAAACTGGACAAAAATTCTAATAGACTACATGGGAAGTCTCAATGATTTTAAAATTGCAGAGGAAAATACATCACAACTTAAGTAATATTTTTGTATTCTAGCCAAGAGAAAGAAGGGGAATGGCCAAAAATGTTCACCACTCTTGAAACTACATGGCAGAGAAAATGATGATGTTAAAAGCACTGGAGAGTGAGAGCTGTCTGGGAGAAAAACTGGGGCATGTTTCATTCAGGCTGATACTGGAATCTGGAGGAGGCTCAGAGTAGCTGGGATGTGTGATGTTGTGAAGGGAAGCTGGATTGAAAAAGGCATCTGAAGAAATCAGATGTGAAGTCATGGGAGCAGGATGAAAGCCCCAGAGAGGTGGAAAAAAAGGAGAAGTCTGACACCATGACCCTTTCCTCCTTTCCCATAGATCCTTCTTTTAATACAGACAGGCTTGACCTTCCTCTCGGGACTTCAGCAGAGTACAGAGCACTGTGGCACGTGGGTCCTGTGGCACTTCAGAGAGATTTGTACCTATTACTGCTGTGAACATCCACAAATATCTCAAATTCAGTTTAAAGGTTTCTGCCGAGGGCAACTGACCACATAGCTCAATTTGTCTGTACCTAGCAGATTTGCTGCTCTCAATGGAAAGAGCAAACCACTGCTCCTAGATTCCTTGTGTGGATGCAGCAGCCTGGGGATGTGCAGCCGTGTTGCTTGAGTGGGATCTTTTTCCCTGGGCTTTCCCATTCCCTCTCTCATGTGTCCTGGGACTTCCTCATGGATGACTGAAATGCCACAAGACAAGGAAGGATGTTTGCCCTTGCCTGTGCACTGTTGCCCTCTGCTTCTCCAAACTGTAGGGGCCACCTTACAATAATACTTATATAGGGCTATATATTTTCCTAGCATTGTACAAATATTAACTAACCAATACCCAGGACTCCTGTTGCCCATTCTGTTAGACTCTACCAGCCCCAGGCAAGTCATTTAACCTCTGTTTGTCTTAGCTCTCCCATCTGTTATGCATTGTTTTTAATTGTCCTCTGAGAAGCCAAGCAAGTTGAGTGAGATCTTGGACTTGTAAAAACAACTTGCACAGGATGATGTGGAATGGCCTGGCTAAGCTCCTTTTGGATCCCTTGTCAATCCAGGTTATATTTTAGTATTTCTGCTATGACTAGGCTGGGTGCTTGACAGACCAGGTTCATACGTCACTTCTAAGAGGGGAAAATGAAGTTTTGAACAAGTTCACTTGCAATCATTGAAGGAGAGGGGTTTGAAGAGACAGTATTTAGCATGAGACTAGCTCCTGTGTCAAGTGAGAAGTTAGTCAACCTGTGTGTTAGTCTACAAAGGAGTGGAACCAGAGTTCTGCGTGAGATGTATGGTGTGTATCTCCAGCAGCCCTCTCTCCCTTGAATGGAAAGTGAAAAATGCAGTAAGGTTCTAGGGGGGATCCTGCCAGAGAACTGGCCTCAGAGCAGCCCAAAACACTTGAACCCTAACTTCTGCACATATCTTCATCCCTACTCTGGCTACAACTTGGACTCCGAGCTTGCCCTGTACACTTAGGAGGAGTGAAGTTGGTGGGATGTGGACGGGTGATGGTATGCTCGTGCCTACGTGAGTACAATCCCTCCCAGACAGCAGAGCTACAAAGAGGTCCAGTGGGCACACTGAGGCAGGATCTGAGCTTGAGGCTTTGTAGCTGGTCGTAGATGAGCAGGGTCATGAGATAAGCCTTGGGCTTTGGACCTCCTGACCCAAAGATGTGTTTCTCTGGAGCCCAGGCACTGTGACAGAGTTGCAGAGCTTTGATGCTGTGATGGTCTAAACCAGGTTTTCTAGGCACAGACTGCTGTGAGGAGAGGTGTAACAAGGAAGTCCAGGCAATAGTGGTGAAGCTACTGGTGGAGACATGCTATTACTTTTCCCAGGAGTATCCCTACCCCATGGTAGAGCAGTGTGATCCCAAAGGCTCTTCTGATAGGACTGATGGACCCTGTGAGTATCTGACATAACCCCTCCTCCTCCCTTACTTTCTCCATGCAAGACCCATTGGATGAAAGCCCCTGAGATGGTAAATTGCTACAGCAGCTCTGTACTGCTGTACAGCTTTCCTCCAGAGGGCATCCTCACCTGCCTGGCCCTCAAGGTTGCTTTGCACCTCTGGTTGGCTTTGCCCAGGATTCACAGACTGAAATATGACAGGAACCCATCAGAAGGACACACTGCTGCCTTTCTCGAGTTAGAAGTACTACAAAATGCCCCTCACAAAGTTTTTTCTTCATTTGACTTTCTTTTTAAATGTAGCTTACTTCTTCCATACTATTAAAAAAATGAAGAAACCTCAGAGTCCTTTACACAGGTAGTGTGAGTTTTTCAAATGCTCAGGTTTTCCAATGCTGTTATTAAAAGATAGGAAGGTAAAACTGCACTAAAAATAATTGCGGACCAAGTGAAATCTCTTTCACTGATTTGAATGGCTTTAAGATGGTTTTACAACCTGTATTTTTTTAATGGAGGGATAAATGTGAAGCCTTGACCCAGCAAAGTACTTAAGTACATGTTCTACCCCATATGCAGAAGGTTGATGCTGGATTCAGGACTTTAAGGGGTAGGATTATGCACAAACATTTGCAGAGCTGGTTTTATTTTTTAATGAAAATGGAAAACTGGCCCTTTTAACGTAGAGGCTCTAAAATGGGCCATTGCAAGTGCATGTGTAGCATTGGAGGCTGTTCCTGGGCATAATCAATAAGTACATGAGAAAAGTTCAGAAATTGTAGTTTTCACAATGTGGTGAATTCTTGAAAGTATGGGAAACGTGCTTTTAAATAAAGGCTGAGTTAGACTGTGTTTACAGCTGTTAATATAAACAAGGAAACCTAGCTACAGAGCTCACAGCATGACTGCGACATCATGTTTTCGTTACACTGACTGAAAACTATGCATAATAATCAGCAGATTATTTGGTATTTAAATACAAGTATGGATTCATTTATAAACCTCTGAAGATGAATATTAAATTAAGGCTCCTTAAGCCTGTCATCTTTTTGCAAATACCTAATAGTTAAGTGTTGCTAATTTTTGCTTCCAACAAATCTGGAGTTAAAATGGTTGCAGTTAAGGAATTAAACACTGTAATCCAGAGTCAAACTGAAAGTTAGCTCAGCTCAGCAAATGTACTAAGCCTGGGAATGGGGGGCTGACTAGGAAGGCATGGATTAGACACCTGCATTATTAAAACAGCTTTTCTTAATGCATGCAACTTCCAGGGTGCCTACTGCCTTGTGCTGGGTGAAATAAAAGAATGCAGCCATGGCACCTCTATTGGGCTGAGAGGTATTTGTTTGAAAGAGTTATATTTAGACAGTGAAATAGACTTCAGGCTTTCAAAATGCTCAGCTTCTTGAATGCTTGTATGCAAATATTGTTTGGGGAAAAAATGTTTCTTCTCCTCATTCCCTCTTTCTCAAACAAACAGTAAAATAGTATGAGAAGAAACAGGAAGGTAAGGAGGATATTTTGTAATAATTTCTAGCACTCCCATGACCCAATTTTGATCTTGTGTGGTTAAAGGAACCTTTGTTTGATTTTAACACTTTGGCAGGAAAATGAGGCTCAGCAGTGGTGTTGAAATAGCACAAGAAAGCTGGAAAAACTACATCTGAACAGCCCTGGACAACATATGCTATAGTTATATGTCCTTAGCTGGTGGATCCCTTTTAGGTTTTACTCCTTTTGTTTTCGAGTCGAAAATGCACAGTTTGCATATAACACGCATGAATCTGACAGAGGAAATCCACAAGGTCCACAACGCCCTTCTGTGTGGAGTCCCGATCCCATGGTGGTGTACACACCTGTGTGAGAAACTCCTGTGATTGCATGAATTTATTTAAGCCTTTGTGGGACCAAAGTCTCTTTGTGTCTCAGTAGTTTTCAGGTTGAATTGGCAGAGTTCATAACTGAAAAGCATGCTTTTCCATCAGCTTTGGCCAAAAACTTTTTGTGGCCTGGTTTTGTAGAGACGGGAAGTTCCTTCTCACTCTATGGACCCCTGGGGTCCATAAGCCCCCAGGAGGGGTCAGAGACAGGGAGACTTGCTTGCCTGGCAGCTCACCATTACCTGTGGCATCCAACATGTCAGCAGGGGCTGCCTTGGTGGGGGCTGCCGAGGAGGGCCAGGGACCCCATTGGGCAGAAAGCATTAGCTTGGTGGTCATGGTTGAGTGGAAGTCAGAGAAAAGAGATGCGTCAGAGGGAAAGGTAAGGTGGTTGGAGCACAAGAGGCTGTGTGGGAAGATCAGAGCAGCTGTCTAAGCTGACAGAGAAAGTTGGAGGTTTCAGCCCTTGACCAATCTCAGTGATTTATTCAGTGTCCTGCAACTGAAGAGTGGCACCTTGCCTCCACTCATGAGAGAATAGACCACCATCAAAACAGAAGCTGCTCTTTTCCTGTCCCTGATTTTTACACAGGGACCTTCCGAGGAAAAGTGCCATGTTTCCAGCCATGTTTCATAAACAAGCTGCACTTTCAGAGCAGAGAGCAAAACTCAGCACATCTGGAGATACAGCATGGTTAAACAACACAAAGTTCAAATAAACACATTGCTTTTTCCTTTGTTTGCCTCCAGGCCAGCCCCAAGTTTTGCTGAGCTCAGACCTTTTCCTCATGGCTGCCACTGAGCTTGTGACCTTCTCAGTGACTGTCTGAGGAAGGAGGGATGTTGTAGGAGCTAGTGGGACCTGGAAAACCCAGTTGGCCCCACTGTTTCAGCTGACATTGTCCTCTGTGAGCTTTACCAAGATACTCCCTCCATCCACTGCTTATGTTTGGCATTGATAAAAGCAGAAAACATTTATCTAACGATCAGTCTTGTGAGGATGAAATCTGGCAATGACTGCAAAGAGACTTAGATGCTGTGTGGTGAAGACCATGTAAGTGTACAGATGAAGCTTTACCTTAAGATTGGCCTGGTGGCTGCCTCACTTACAGCCCTTTAACTGAGAAAGCCCAAGCATTCATATTTTCTGTATGAAACAACTTAAAAATAAGATTCTGGAGGGACTGGAAAGGGAGGAAACCCCCACAGTACACTCTGTGAAAGTATTAGCTTTGCTCTGAAAGTATGGCTTAAAAAGATACAGGACTTTTGGAGAGATCAGACTATGTCTCTTCTGGCCTCAGAAACAGGGATTCCCATATGCTCAAGCAAAACACAAGCTTGATTCCCCCTACCTCACCTTATCCCAAGGCTTAGCCATGTTGGGTTTGTGAGCCAATTTGTAACTGAACTGAGCAATCCCTCAGGTGAAGGCAGCTATGCTTTTCTAAACAAGGTTTGAGCATAATTGGTCTCAGCATGACGATCTAAATTGCCTATGTAAACACTTTCATACAGATCTAGCTGCCTCCACAGGAGGGGGTGATATAAAAATGGGGGGATGGCAAGCTCTGCTTTGAGCCCCAGTCCCTGGGTGCCAGAGCCGGGAGTTGCAGGAGAGTAAATTCCCTGCTGCAACATGAGCATCTGAAAGATGTCAGCTCCCAAATCCTTATGTGAAGCCAGCCTGAAAAATGGAAACCTTTTGTTTCTGAAATAGGCAAACTCTCTTGATTTTTTCTGACTATTTCCTCACCCCCACTTCCCCTAAACTTTTTGGCTGAAGCTTAGTCACTAAATCTGACCCAAATTCAAAAATAGCTTTGGCTGCCAGTAGGAAGGGAAAGACCTGACTCTAGCATGATGTTCCAAAAATCTGGGCTTTTGTGTGAATTTAAGTAAGAGGAGTTGATTTGTTTTCTTAATAGCCTATCAAACCTCATCCTGTCCTAATACTGGAGCATTTCTTGAGCTGTTTCTGCTTCACTGGTGTTATATCCCCAAGAGTTTTGACAAGATGTTAACATAGTATACTCAATATGTACTCAGTTGGCAGCAGTTGTTGCTCATTGACATCTGAGCTGCTTTCTAAATGAGCCTTCCAAGTAGGCTTTCCATAATTAAGATTTTAATATGTCCATTATAATTCCTTCTTTTTTTTTTTTTATTTATTTTTTTTTTTTTCCAGCAGGTAACTTCGATCCAAAGGAAAGATCCTTTCTGTGTCTCAACTGGCAACTGAAGCTGAGAGGGGAGTGGTTTTGGGGTTTGCATTCAACTTTGGCTTTAAAAGACAGTTTGACTCTTTCTGTTATGACAAGTCTCTCTCTTTTTAAAATCCCAGAATTTCCTTTTCTCAATTCTTTCTTTCTGTAAATAACCATGTTTGGAATTTCTTAGCTGGGTTATTTTAATTGAAGTTTAAACCAAATGTTGTTTGGTTTTGGTTTTGGTTTTAATCTTGGGTGCAGAAGGGTACTGGGAGAGATATTTTCCCTTTTGCTTGTGTAGCTTTTTGATGCCATAAAACATACAGGTGGTAAAGGCTAGAAACTCAGGGCTCATTCCTGATTCTTCAGTGCAGAAATGTGGAGAGCATCAGCCCCCAGCAGGATAAAGGGCAAGATCCCGCACTCTTGCTTTGGTTTGGCTGTGAACTATCTCTGATTCGCCCCATTGACTTGTGTGGAGTCACTTCTCCTGAAGACAAGTCTTAATCTGTATGATCTGGGGCAGCTATATCTGGTCTTAAGGAAAATAGGCACACTCTGCTCATTAATTGGGTTATAAAAGCTGTCTCTCAGGAAGGAGAGGACAAGTGTGATAAATCGTGTTAACAGGAAGCAGAGTCAGCCACTATAGTTCTGTGAGATCCATTCATGGTGTCCCTCTCAAAACATAATCAATGAAGTGTGATCCCACCATTGTTTTTGAGGTGGCCCTGGTGATTTTTTTGCAAGACTAGTGATAGAATGCTTTGGCACACAGCCCGGACTATGCTGCTTCTTTTGTGGGAGGGGGATTGTTGGGCTTTCCCAGCAGAAGCTGAACTCATTTGCTACGTCACACTGAAAGCACACTGGGAACAGAAAGTTTTGCTCCCCTCCTGATGGCTATTGAAATAAGCTGGTGCTCTGAGCTACCCCTGAGCTTGCATGTGCGTTCCATACAACCAGGGCTTCTCACACATAGAGCACTTCATCGCTGCAAGCACACGGCTGCAGTCAGCAGCAGCTCACATGGACAGAAGGACAGGATTTTTTCTTCTGGGAAACAGGAAAAGCACCTCAGGGAGGCCAGCAGCACAACAAAAACCACACCAAGAATCTGGGTTGGAGTGCAGCTTTGAAGGCACATATCCTTGGTTGAGTGACACAGGGCTGACACAATCCCTGTGCCTCCTGGCCTTTGCCGTTCTAATTCCTGGTTAGGATGGAGCCTGTAGAAGTCTAAGTGCAGCTGGCTATCTTGTGTGGATCCTTCTCGAGCTGCAAACTGAAGCAGAACCTTCCAAATCAGCAATGGTGATGGTTTCACAGGCTTCACTGGCTAGCTCTGGCTAGTCTTAGAGATCTGTTGTTAATCTGTCATCTTGAGCTGGTGACTGACTGTCAATCAGAGTGAGGAGTTTGTATCCATTTACCCATTCACATAGAGCAATAAAGCCAGAAATCTTTAAAAATAAGGGAAGTCAATCTTCTCCTGTATCTCTGTAGATTCTGCATATCCTTCCGTGGCTGTAAAGAGCTGATCCTGTCTCCTCTGTTGATAACAACATGTGTGTGGTTATGCCATACACACCTACCAAAGCTCCTCAGCAATTCCTGTTTATTTGACTTGCTTTATAAAGTAACGCGTCAATTTGAAAATCATTAGGTATTCCTACCAGGAGTCAAAGACCACAGTCAGAGTGCATTACACGCATGTTTCTTAAAAGTGTTAATGTGCTAATCTGCTGGTTACTTGATCCAGGCAAAATGCCATGATATTCCATGTGAGCAAAATACCACGGTTCTTGGAGATTTCATATAAATATTACCCACTGTGTTTCCACATTAGAAGTGTTATACTTGTCTATTAAAATCAACAAGCTGGAACTAGTATCTGGAAATAAGTGATATTACTATTTTATTTATGAACTTCAGATTCAGATTATTTTTAATAAAATACCTTACAAATAAGGAACAGAACATGAATCCTACTGCTATTCCACGTAAATATTTCAACTATGCCTTGCAGCAATAAAAGCACTATATACACTCTGCATTACCATTGTGACCAATAATGTTTGACTTACTGTACTGTATTTAGTCCAAAACCAAAACAGAGTCAGGGCAACAGTATGCTGCAAGTGAGGAACTAGACTGGCAATGAATAAGGCCTCACACTAAATAAGAGCTTGTTCATTATGAAACTGTTTGGATTATAGCATACTCCTGACTCAGTTAAAGAGCAAAAATTTCTTATTTGTACTCTGGAATGGGGGTGGGATGAGGCCACACAAACAGCAGGCAGTCTGTGATTTTGCGATTCACAGCACGGTCCATGTTGTTTCTTGCAAAGTAAATGCATGAATGGGAGAATAAGCTGACTTTCAATACAGTGGGACCTCAGCAATGAGTCTACAGGTATTACCTGAGCATGTCCAGAACGCTCTCCAGTAGGAACTAGAAGGTCAGTTCTTCCTTTTTTATTCTTGTATCCTTAAGCCAAATTATTCCTCAGAGGGCTTGTCCCTTTAGGTGTAATATCTGATGGGAAGAAATTTTCCTTCTGATGAACACAGTACCAATAAGAGTAATTTTTTCTTTCTTCTGTTTGCTCTCATGCAATCTAGCTCACAGTAAAAAAGGTCCATATTTTTTCCAGCTCAGTCTCAGACACTTTTATTGTGGTATTGGGCATATTTATTTCAGTAAATTTTCAATAGGGCTGAATGCGGGTACAGGCACACAGATACCTCTCGGTCTTATAATCAGGGGTATGTGATTTATGCTGTTTATTACTTATGGGAGGACAGTATGTGAAGTTATAGATCTCTCAAACTGTTAAGCTAGCACACACTATGAGCTATCTTTTCCTCCTTTTCACCTTTTTGGAATCTTGCTTTTTCCTTTTAGTAAAATGTTAGGGGAAAAAATATTTCTACCTAGCTAAAAATTGCTTCAACTATTTATTTCAGATTAATTCCAAGTTGCTCTTCTTCTCCCCTTCTTCCACCCCCAGTTAGGCCACTGAACTGAAAAACCTCACATTTTCTCAGTACTACTTCACTGACTACCAATACATATAGCCATCATTTAAGGCTTAAGTAGAAGTTGACTTATATGCATTCCTTCGGTATAGATTTCACTCTGTATGGCTGCCAGAAACTTACATTCATCTTGTCAAGAGTATCACATGAGCCATAAGGAGAGAATAGGCCATATATCTTTGCACTCAGTGATAGAGGCTTGGGCCTGCCCATCTGCCATCTCTGAACCCTTGATGCAACCTCTGCTACAGTTGAACTATAACAAGTGTCTTTTATTCAGAGCTTATTCAGAGTGGACATGGGATAAAAGTTAGGGTAAAAAACCACCTCCAGTTCAGAGACAGATGTGCAGCTAATGATGTCACAGCTGGTAAGACATCAGGCTTAGAGGATTGATAGCGGCATAGAGAACCTTTTCTTTTGGATCATGTTTTACTCAAGATGGCAGTGCTTACAGTGGAAAATTACCATCTGAGATCCATTTGGGACATCTGGTAAATGAGAGATGCAATCTTATCTCCTTTCTGAGCATGCCAAGGATCTGCAGTATTTCAACAACTTTGCTAGCCCTGCTGGTAACCTTGACTGCCACATTGAAAATACTCAGCCATTGGGTCCCCTGGCACACATGTTTCTATGTCTATCTGCCCCTGTGGATGGCCCAGGCTTGTGTTCACTGCACCCATTTTAGGCTCTTGGTTTTAGTACCTAAGTAATAGGCCTTGTAAGAGACTTGCCTTCTCAATGGAAGCTGTCAGAGGACAGTTCAGCCCACAAAAGGCAGTGGTGTGCTGGTCTGTCTGAATAAATTACTGAAGGAGCCTTGGGTGTCTGCACTCCTTTCCCAAGAGATCTCATGCAAATGTCTCAAATTAGGTGGGGTGAATCCAGGCCTTGGTCTCTACAGTTTCAAAGTCAAGAGTTTTTCATAAACACTGAATTTATTAAAAGATATTAGGACACAGGTAAAGCAAAGCTGCAAGTTCAGCAACAGAAGAAGGGTATTTTATAAGGCATTTTAATATCACAAAGAGGTCTTATTCATGGAGGATCCTATGTTTCAGTAGGAGCAACCCTTATTTTCTTTATATTCTCACTTTGTTCAGTCCTCTGTGAACCCAACTGTTATTTGGACACAAAAGGAAAAAAGCTCTCCAAGCTCTGACTTAGATGATGTTAGAACTTCAGCTCTCTTGAGGAACAAAAATCGAATCGCCACACACAGACTAAAATGGTAACATGGCAAATCAGCCAAAGCTCGTCAGCATGTGACCAAGGCTGCATTGTTCCTCTCTTCCTCACTACCAATAAAGTTTGGGTCTAAAGATATTCTGCTATAATCCATTTCCTGTGCCCAAGAAATTCTGTTCAGGATGCCAGAATATCTAAATCTGATAATTACTTCTACTGGCCCACTTGGCAAAACTCGTCATTATCTATTTAAGCTCCCAGATATTAATAAATCTTGCAGCAGAGAAGTAATGCTAACACTGGTTTAGGGCATCACTGAAGTCAAGCAGAAGACAGTATTGCAGGTTCCCTTGGAATAATGGTGTCTTGATGTTAAGGCAGCAACCTCAGTCAAAGAGTGTCATTTAATTGTAGGAACAATATTTATTTGCACACAGCTGAGGCTTGGATTGGTTTTCCAGTGCCATTGGAGTGAAGTGGCAGCAGGGAATAAATGTTTTTAGGTTTGCTAGCCTGTGTGAGTGGGTCTCTGAGCTATCAGAAATCCATTGCAATCCAGATGAGATAAAACAATCAAGTTTTCACATAGGTATTACTCCTTTGTGATGCCCTTTCCCTGCAGCTATTCAATATTTAGTCTCAATTCATAGGGCTCTTAGATTGAGTTAGCAATACAGCCCAGTCCTGGAGCTATCCTGTCTCTAATCCTATAACAATACATTTTGTCATTTCAAAAAATTGTATCTCTTTTTTTCTCTTTTTGTTTGTCCCAAAGGCAAAGTCATGTCATGCTCCAGGAATGTGTCCATGGCAGCCAGAAGAGGAAATCCAACTAACCAAAATGTTATCAGCAATTAACAAAATAGTTTAATGATTTTTTTTAGCATTCAGAAAAAAAGAAAATAAAATACCGGCTCAGACTAAGTCCATTTAGCTGCATTAGACTCTGGTATACTGCCAATATTCTTTATAACAGAGATTTAGAAGTTAATAGTATTGGAGATTAGAAATCGGTGTCAGTTACAAAACTGTGCAAAGTGATTTCTTTGCATTAAGACGTAACAGCTGAAATGAATAAAATACATTTCTTTCTTATTTTTTTTCATTTAGCTGTAATTGCAGTTTTGGCATGCTGGCCACATCTCTTCATCCTGGTGGGATGGCCCCATTCCTCATTCAAAAAAACACCCAGAAAAACTTTAAAAAAGGAAATGAATATCATAGTTTATACCGGGGAAAAAAAAAAAAAAAAAAAAAAAAAAAGACCAAAACCACCAGTCCCTCCTTCACCTCCTTTACATATAGCAGAGAAAACTCTGCTTAAAAAATAAACAAATGAAAGGAGACCCTTGGCCTTCCTCAGCACAAGAGCTGAACCTGCTCCTGCCAGACTCACAGCTGGGGAAGGCTGGTGTCTATGGACTGGCCTTGAGCAGCCACGTAATACCCTCAGAACTGGACCTCTCACCTGCCAAAACCACTGTATCATCCTGAGATGCTAAGGTGGTAGCAGATCTTCCCCATGTGAACCTGGAGCTGAACCTCCCCTGTCTGCCAGCAGGCAAAGCTGAACCTGCCTGGTCCTCTGGCTGGGTTGGTAGAAGTAGATGTTGAGCAAGATTCATATGTGATGGAAAGGTTTGCAGCTACTCATGAAGGTGGAAGCACAAAGACCTGAGTAGGTATGTTTTCATGCTCTCCTATAGCACTTCACAGCTATAGCTAAAAATACTACACAAGAACCTTTAAAGTTGCCCAAAAGCTCTTAATTAAAAGTTGCTGGGGGAAAAAAAAATCACAGAAAACCCATTGATCAGGTTCAATAGGGCCTTGTTTTTAAAAATGGGATTTGGGGCCTCAGAGTAACCCTTTAAACTGATCTTTGTCAAATACCTCAGTGATTCAGCACGTGCCATTCCACATTGAGGATTTATTACAAACTTAATAACATAAGTAATTTTAATAGACTGAGTGTGTGCACATGTGTGTGTGCGTGCATGCTCGTAAGGGATTATAGTTTTCCAACTACTAATTTCCTTGCAAATTAAAATGTTGATATTTGACACACACTTGAAAGTCCCCCAACAACAAACAAAAGTTAAGCTGAGTTGTTAGCACACAGAGAAAGTACGGAAAACTTGCCAACATCCCTGATCTGAGTTTTATGTAACTAATAGCTTATAAACACTTAATTGGAATCTGTGCAAAAATGTGTTTCTGGGCTGAAACCACCTGCCACATCCAGTCTCAAATAAATGTTGCCTGCTGAGGATCAGCCTTTGACAAACACGTGGGCAAATTCATGCTTAGTCCAGCAAAGTGCCACCTGACGGCTGAATGAGTCCCGTCTCGCTGAGGACTGCGGTGTTTGGATCACAGATAAAAAAAACCCCTGTGCTGTAGCAGATGCAGCTGCAGTCCAGATACCACTGGTTTTAGTGGCTGTTTAACAAGGGCTGTCTCATATCAGGAAAGCACTCATTAACCATTCTTATTTATTAGCAGTGCCAGGCAAGGCAAGATAGCAAAATTATTTTCATTTAGGAAAAATAGTAAGAGTAACGTGGTATGTGAAACAATAACCCTTAGTGAGTTTTTAATGGTCAAGTAAAGCACACTTTATATGCTATAAATGGTTTTATGTTCAAAAATTGATTTAAACGCTAATCTCCAGGTAAGATGTCGTTGCACAAAACTTAATAGCCATGAGAAGGCCCCTTGTACACATGAGCAACTTTACAGAGGAGTAGTCCCAGATGTGTGTGCAAGGACTGCCGGCAAGGTCCAGATCCTGCGTGCTCCAGATGGACTCCCGGTCCTGAGCAGGAACATCCTTGCTTTAGCAGAGGTTCTAGCAAGATATGAGAGACCCTTTAGTGAGGATCCCTTGGAGGATGTGCTTGGAGGACCCAGTTGGGAATATATTTTGTACCAGGATGGCCAAGTTGGAAGAAGAACATCATGGTCCCCTGTAATTTCCTGGATCAGACCCATACCGGCGTTAGAAGACAGACATTTTATAGAGTTCTTTCTATTTTGAAAGCTTTTGGCATGCTCTGATTACCTAATCAATCCTGCTTTATCCTTACATTATTCAGGAGGAAAACAATCACTTTTTTACAATGCAGTACATATCTTTCCTAGCAAGTTTATCAGGATATTTTGGAGCTGAGTATGATTTTCAGTAACGACCATGCTCCAGTGAGAGTAAACATGAATAAAGCAGTATTTGATCTATAAACCTTTTTAGACAGAAAAGACGCTCCTCAGCTGCACTGTAGCACAACGCAGCCCTTGGCCACGTCAAGCTGCACAGGGGCCCATGCGGCAAGCTTTTTTGTTTTTTGCCAAAGAAAACCTTTGCCTGCTCTGGAACAAACTGCAACCTGGGCTCCTTTGAGAACAGTTCACTGCTAGTGCTGGGAAGTGAGAGACAGAAGGTGGGAATGTGGTAAAAGCTTCTGCTCAGGCTTTGCTGCTCATGAGCTGAAGAAATGTAAATTCAAGCAAAGAGCACCAGGACAAAAGGAAAGAAGCTAGGACCTCTGGCCAGCCCCATCTGTGCCCTGAGGACAACATCGGAGGCAGCTGTCATGCAGCCTTACTGGTGTACACCAAATCCTTGGCTGAGGTCCACACGAGAGCATTTTGCACCAGACCAGCACTGCAGAAAAATCGCGTTTAACCCTGCTAATATGATATCCCCAAAGCCCCAAATGATTTTCTGTCACATCCTTGTTCCCTATCAGAGCCCAAGACTGATGGTGGCACAGCTGCAGCCCACGGGGGAAAGACTTTTCCATACGGGTCAGGAGAAGTAATAGCATCACTGAGGGCCAGGAAGGAAGGTGGCACTGTGGCAGCCTGGACATAGGTTGCTTAGACTTTTCCACAAGCTCATTCTCTACTCAAACATGAATGAGATAGAGCAACCTTAGAGGTGCCTTCCTGACCCCTGCTTCAGAATGGGATGAAACACCTATGGGAGGGAGTCTCTCTCTTTCACCATTAGCTATTTTATGCCAGTTTAAATTTTTTGCTACACTAGTACATGCTTTATTTAATTACATGTGAATAATACCAAAACAATAATTTCACTGTCTGAGAAAAGAGGTGTTTTTCTTCTTGCAATTAAATACCATGGAATTTAAACAATTGGAGTTTTGTTCTGATTTGGAGTGGAAAAAAGCTTGAACATGTCAAAATATGTCCAGAAATGGCAATTCCCTTTTTTGACCAGCTGTATTGCCAATGCTTGTTATTTCCCTGGAAATACCCAAAATATTTGTTGTATTTTTTTAAGATCCAGCATATCTTTTTTTCAAAACAACAACAAAAAAATTCTCTTAAATGAATGCAGAGAACTAATAAAGACACCCTTGTGAGTCTAAATCAGGAAAATTAGGAAACCCTACTTTTACATGCATATTAATAGTCATTTCTGGGACAGTCTCTTGGTTTTGCAAGGCTTGTTGCCTCATTTTTAAACATTTGCAGTTGTTTTCTCCTGACTCACACAAACCAGACAGTTTTGGTCAGAGGGAAGTCACAGGGTTTGCTCAATAAAACCATTTTCCCCACAGGGGCAAAGTGGCTATTAGTGAGCCTGTGGAAGTACAAGGAGGTTGACAGTTATGTGGATGTTTTTCATTAGAAAAACTTTAAATCTTGGGTGCTACCTGCCTAGGATTTTCTGCACCATGTTCCAGGCTCTAAAACACAATTTTGCTCATTTGCTCAGTTTTGGTCCAGCAATATCACCCTCATAATGGTTTTTAGGTCACTCTCTGAGGTGATCCACAGGCCCCCAATGTCTCATGATGTGCTGCATTTCCACGGCCTTATGGCAGATGGCATATACAAGCTAGAGCTAAAAAAGTAAGGGAAGGCAGAGGCTCATGTGCTTTTCCCACTGCCAAGGGTAAGTAGGACCCTTGGAGGGGGTTTGGAACCTCACCAAATGGCTGTGCACATGGTATGCCAGGAGGAAGTGGTGAGACAAGGGAAGGGCTTGGCTGTGGTATCCCATCTGGAAGGGGGTAGGAATGAAAGGTGGGAGAGGGGCTGGGAGGGGCAGCCAGTGCACAAACACCCAGCCTGCAGCAGACACCTTGTTTTCTCCATCCAAGGCTTGGAGGAAGAGGGAGAACTGGATTCTCCTTCCATGTGCAAATCTTACCCTGCTGCTGCAGGAAGACCTCAGAGTTTTGGCATGAAAGCCAAGCTGCCTGGTCCCTGGGGTGTCAGGGAGGGCTGAGCTGAGGAGTGGAGAAGAGACCACAGACCTCCTTGTCCTTCCTCTCTGTCTCTCTCATGTAATGCTCCCAGCCTGGTTTTGCTCTTTTCACCCAGGGCAGTTTCTACACTTTGATAGTTTTCCCCAAGCAATGGAGGAGGGAGGCACCAAGGTGGCATCCAAATAACTGTGCCATGAACTCTTTTCTAATACCTCTGGCTTGTTATATAAAGTGAGCATTGATTCCTTAAGGTTATTTCAGATCTTATGGTCTCATGGTAAGAGACCTGGCTTTCACTCAAGAAAGTGCAACAACACAACTTGAAGAGCCCTTTATGATTTGGGCTTCATACAGCGTAAACTTGGGATTAGATATAGCAGGAAGTGCAAATGCATGAACTTGCAATATGTCTGCTCGGGTCCCAGCTAATCCCAACAGGTGCCACGCAGACATACTGCACATTAAAGATTTGTTGTGGGGATGAGGACAAAAATAGCAAGGGGGTGGGAGAAAAAGTACATTTTTCCTCTTCACAGAAGTGCTACACTTGCAAACAAAGTTCTCTTTCGCAGAAGAACCACATGCACTAATTTTATTTATGTTCATATGCAGTTTGGAGGAGAGTCTCAAATATGCCGACCCAGCATTGTTGGATTTAAAGAAATTAATAAAAACAACTCCAAGCAGCTGGTTGAAACAATTATGCTTTTCACAGAAAGCCTTGCAGACTGCACAGAAAGTTATGAAAATAATCCTTTCAATTAGTGTGTGGTCAGTGCACCTGCAAAGGAGACTTGTCCAAGTAAAAGTATCAACTAGTGTCAATGAGAACAATTCATGAATTCATCACAAGGGCCTTTTTCTATTACCACATTTACACAGATGTGAATCCCTGGGGTGCAGACACCAGAAGGGTAACCCTACTGTAATCCAAAGAGCATGAGAAACATGAGTTCAGATCAGGAAAGCTATTAATTTTTGTATATATTTGACTACAGCATCCTTTCCCCTCTTGCACACAGTGCACTTAATAATCATATCTATCTACCTTCCCTGCACTGCCCACTTCTGTAGAAAGAAATAACATATTATTCCTGGTGAAAAATGACATCAGCTGAAGGACTCTTAGAAGACCAAAGGGATTTACAGCTCTGTAATTTTATCACCAGTACCATAGCTGTAAATGAGTTCATCAAGCTGGTTGAATAATACTCATATTACAGTCAGGCTTTAACCCACTGCTGCTGTGTTCATGCATATTGTGTATTGCCCAACCAGTCATCACAGCAGAGTGACATTAGAGGGGAACAAGTGAATAATTTGAGGAGAGCACTGAAAGAATGAAAAGTCCTGACGGAGAAATAGCTGAGAAGAAAGTGGAAGCTGTGTGAAGTGTATAACATGTCTTCTTTGACTTGTTCTTCTAAAATTTTCTTTAGCAATTTCATAAGAAACTAATGTTTCTGTAATAAACTAGGCTTACACCAAATTATGATAGCTCTATACATTTACTCTACAAAATGAAGATAATTGCCAATCTTTTGCTCAATAAACATACAGTTAAGTCTTGAAACAGTATAAAACATTAAGGACAGAGAAGGGGAAGACTGTGTTGTTTATTAGCAGCTTGTGGGCAGGGGACATTACTTTAAATAAATTGTGTATTTCTTGACTTCTGTACCTGAGTATAATATCCTAGTGGTTGAAGCATATAAAGTACAGGCTGGCAGGGTGTATGTCAAAAAGCCAGGCTACAAACAGATTGCTCTGCTATCAAAGACCTCTGCACACTTTGAACATTTAGATAAACATTAGTTTATCAAATTTGTTTTACAGTTTTCCCAGCGAAAAACACAATACTGGCAGTGGTGAGGCTTTGTGAAAAATATTGTTCTTTACATTTGGCTACTTAGCACATTTTTCCTTTAAATTTTTTATTGATAACTGATAAAAATGCATATTGGTATGATATGGTGCAGGCTTCCGCATTGCCTCTTTTTGTATTCCATGCAAGCAAAAGTGAATAGAGGAATTTATTTGCAGTGTATTCTCTGTTGTACACTCAGACCTGCGAGAAAGTCCCGACCAGCCATAATACCCATGACTGAGCTGTGCCCTAAGGTTTGCTGCACACCATAAATATGGGAGACAAGGAAGCTCCAGAGATTCTGGATGTCAGTGACACCCCTGATATTGGAAAACTGACTTCAACCCCAACTCCAGGGAGAGGGCTGGGATGCAGCAAGACCATGTTGTCTGTCTCCTATAGAGTGGCACACACACTAGCCAAGAGGAAGACAAAAGAAATATATTAACCATGAACCTTATTTGGAGCTGTTAAATGGTACATAGAAAGCACTGAATGGAAACCTGGTGAGGCAAATCTTTCCTTCATGACTCCAGGGAAGTTAATACGTCTCCACCAGCATGGAAGAGATTGGATTTTAGTACCTGCTGGTCAAACTAGGAAAATGAGATAATAAAGCTTTGTCTCACTCAGTCTGGAGGACATTTTGCTTTCAGCCAGTAGGATCCATGGGTGTTAATGAGGGCAGGGTTTGGTCCAGGGGTTTTATTTCCCCACTTGTCTTTTGCTGGAAAAGAGACCGAGTTTCACAGTGCTTTGTCCCTGGAGAAGTCATTTGCACCTGTGCAACGTGTAGGCAACCCTGCCAAATCTCAGGGAGAAGTGTCTGCGATGCCAAATGGGCCTTACAGATTTATTATTTAGCAATCACATCTTAGCACATTTTTCATTCTCCCCAATGTATCTATTCAGTTCATTTGAAAGGGGCACTTCACAGCATTTAAACCAGTTTTGCACAATCACAGATGCAAGTGCTGAGAGCAGAGCTTGCCAGAGGAACCAAAGCACAACATTCACTTCAAATGCACGCTGGCAAGCAATTTCTTGCGGATCTCAACAAAAGATGAGTTGCAAGGGACTTAACCAATCCTCCTCCTTCCCCAAGACTGCTGTTAAGACTCAGGCCATGGGGAAAACGGTGAGTGCTTCCAGACTGTTAATCATTGTATGCTTACAGACTTGGAAACCAGAATGAAAGACTCTTGGAAATCCAAACTTCAGCATTTCTAGGTTTGATTCGGCATTGCTTTGTCCCCGGAGCAGTTGCTTACATCTGCGTAGAAACCTGCCATGGTGATTTGGCTTTACAGCCCCACTGCGCAGGTGCAAATGGCTGCTGAGGAGCCCTCACGAGGAACCAAACCCTCTGTACCCCAGCCAAGGTGAACGTGATCGCAGTCACTGGAGATACGAGCTGAAAGAGCTGTTCCATACGTGACCTCCTTTCATCGCCCTTTCGCAGCCATCTCAGAAAGCTGACTGCTGGGCTGAGATAGCTTTACACTTTTTCTTTACAGCTGCTTGGAAGGGTTTGGGTGTTTTTGTTTGTTTGTTTGTTTGTTTGTTTTTGTGGTGTTTTTTTTGTTGTTGTTGTTTGTTGTTTGTTTGTTTGGGTTTATTTTAATGAAATGAAGAACCACATAATCGTCACTTTTCCAGAGGAGACTTAACAAATAGATTTTTTAAATATATCATTGAACTTCTCCAAGCGTTTTACTTCAGTGTTGAAAGAAACACCAGCTGATCCTATTGTCTGCCATCTAGTCTCTTTTCAAAATTCAAATTAGATGTAGTTAATTTTTTAGTAATTTATAATGGTGGTTTAAAATGCAGTATTTTAAACATACTGAAATCTGTAAATGACTCAAGAAAACCGAGGCAGTTTGGTTGAGGGTAAAGCTGATACTTCCTACCCATTGTCTCTTCTGACTATTCACAGAACTGCACTCCTACAGAGAAAACTTCCCTTACTTAAGAAAAGTCCTGAAAAACAACACAAAAATAGCTTTAGCCACTTTCTTAGTTTAGTTCTACAGATGTAGTCCTTTTATATTATTAATATAACTGAGTTCTATAAGTATTTGATGCAGCAACTTGACAGAGATAAAAGTTCATGTCATCCTGATTCCTCAATGGAAGACCATGTCTCCTGAAAGATTGTTATTGGAGTGGTTATTTTTGCAAAAATCAGATTCAGGAAAGATAAAATGTGCTCTACTGTACATGCTAGGGAGGCAAGTATATAGTACAGAAAGTTCTGCAGAGGCACAAGTTTATCATTTCAGTGGCTGAATGTTCAGTTCAGTGCTTGTTTCAGGTAAAAATGAAGTGAATTCAGCTTGTTCTCAAAACAGAAAATGTCAGAATACAATGTTTGGCCTTTCCCAAGTGATTTTGTCTTTCTTTGTGTTTTCTTTTGGCCACCTAGAAGTCAACCCTCTGTGCTGGATTTGACCTTACTTTGCAAGTAGCTCTTGAAGACATGAAGTGGCACCATTTGGTGTATATTGTGAATCATGCCCGGCTCCAGCCACAGGGGCTTTTCTCTGGGCTCCAGCAAGGCAGCAGCTGGTTAGTGGCCAAGCATAGCATCCAGCAGGGACAGTCAGAGGAGGACGTGTCCCTCCATTGCCACTGGACACAATGCAGCAGCCTAGCCATCAGCATCACCTTCTTCAGCTGCAGCACAGCTGTGTCTTACCCCTAGATGAACCAGAGCAAAGGGCCACCTCCTCCTCCTCCCTGCCAGCATCCCTCTCTGCTGGGTAGGCAAGGGGAGCTCAGTTCAGTTTCTGCCATCACAGAGGCTGGAGGCTGCAGCAACTCCCTCCTTTAGGAAGAGGCCACAGGTCAGGTCCTGCAGCTGCTGTAAATAGTCACAGCACTCTTTAATTCAATGCAGTCTTTATTTACATCAGCTGATCTGGCCCCACTTCTCCTATTTTCCTGTGCTTGTTTCCTTTAAGATGTATTTTTATAGCCTTGTAAAACACCACTGTATATTCCTGTATAAGCTAGTAAAGATATAAGTACAATGCTATTCTGCGGTTGTTATTACAGCAGTGCTTGGAAAGGGATCCCAGTGTCCCAGGCTCTTGTGTGGCTCTCTAAGTGATGGAGAACTTGTGTTCAAAACAGGCAGGGCAAGCAGCAGAGAGACAGAGGAGAGGATGGGGACAAAAGAGGTTGGACCAGCCAGGAGTGGAGAGAGGAGGCAGCAAGTGCCAGGGGCCAAGAGGAATGAAGCTGAGATGAAGATCCATGAGCTGGAGGGGGAGATGGGCTTTGGTGCAAACAGCAGTCAAAGACTGAATATGGCCAGTGAAAACTGAGCAAAATACTCCAATGAGTTAGCTCAGCTGCTCCTGCAGCTCTTCTGCCTGTGCTTGCCTTCTCCGGGCTCCTTCTTGCCTTTCCCTTCCCAAAGGCTATGTGGCCCAGGGAAGAGGTGATGGGCCATGGGGGAGAGAAGGGGGTGAGGAATGGAGGGAAATCACAAGCCCTGAGAGGTGAAAAGCTTCAGGTCCAACCACTTTGAAGGGAGGAAGATGGCTCTTCAGAGCCCCAAATTCCCTCCTCCACCGCCCTCTTGCCCACCTTTTAAGGGTGGCTGGGGCTCCCCAGCTGCCTGCATAAAGTACTAGAAATAAATCCTGGCAGAGGTCTTGGTTACTGTGTGCACATCAGACCCACATGTCCTTCTGAGGGAAACTTTGATTCTACCCAGAATAAAAGAATATTCTGCAAAACAAACAACCTACTTCTGAGCACCCCTGTATTCAGAAGTAAGGATTTGCCTTAGCTGGGAAAGTTGGGCAGGAAAAAGAAAAGAGCAGGGTTGATTTTTTCTGACTGTGTTTTGATCGGTAACTTTGAAGAGTAACTTTCCTGTAAGTCACACCGATGTTCCTCTGATGTGTGCTTTTAAGCCTTCAGTTCTGCCACTTCACATACATTTTAATAATGACTTTTACCAAAAAGGAAAGGGTCTTATTTTCTAATTTTATATTTCTTTGACTTGGTATTGACTCTTCATGAACTAAGAGCCGGAATGCAGTATGTAGGAGGCATGGGGAGAGTTGATAAACCACACAAAACTTCATCCAAGTATCACCATGCCACAGTCCCACACAGACATCTCCACACTGGGGAAGCACCTGAGCATGGAGGTTCAACACCATCTGTGACCAAAACTGCTGTGTCCAGACCCAGGACAAGTCCCTCAGAAGAGAAAGAGGGTCTTGTGTCATGGTTCCCCATTGCCTTGCAATGATCAAGGAAAGGTGCTGCAGCACAGCCAAACCATTAAAACCACAAATGACAGATGTGAAGGAATTTCAGAAATAAATACCTGTCATATGCAGAGGAAGTGTCTGGGAATCAAGATTACTTGTGAATAAAGGAAGGTTAAAAGCAGTAGCTGGAGACAAAAAGGAAAGTGAATATTGTAAATAAAGGAAAAACGATAAAAGAAAATACTACAGGCAAAGAAAATCTGTTCTGCTACACATAAGACTTCTAAATGCTCAGTGATAATCAGTGGTTTCTCCAAGTACTTTGCCTAGACCAGCAGGTTTGAATCTGAGAAAGGTCAGGAAAAACAAGGAAAGGACAAATCACAGGGCAGACAAAAGGAACTGAAGTATAAAAAGATGTTTGCTTCTCTTGGCAAAACATGTTCAAGAGCCTCAGGGTGGGTGATTTCTACATGGACAAATGCAGAATGTTGTACTTCAGCTCCACCTGCACTGGGAGAAATCCAGAAGTCCATTAGTTTTGGGACACAGTGACAATGGAATAGCACAGTACTGGGCTTTGCCTGATAATATACATACTCTGAGTAGGACTTAGTCTTTCATGCCATGGTCCATACTAATGTGATTGCATGTCTTGCAGTAAAGAACTACCTGAGGTAGTGCCTGAACAGAGTGTAGGCAGAGCAGCCAAGGCCTAAGTATGTCAGCATACTGAGAGACCCTATGTAAAACATACTGTAGCATCTGCTGCCAACTTTAAGGAAAGAAAGGTTTTTCCCTGTTTTGTTCAGATAGTTTGCACACTGGGGTATTACCAAGCATAGACCTATGCAAGGAGGTCTTTTACTTGTCCCACCGGAAAGATGTTGATTTGTCTGACCTTTTTTCATGAAGCACCAGCTCTGATGAAGCTTTGATGATGAGGGGATTCTTAGGCCTACAAAAGAATTTCTGATCAAAACATATCAGACTTGTGGATTTTTGGGGCTGGCAGAATGTGGGAAGCTTATTCCAGCGTGGTCACTGCCTCTTCTGGGCTCCTTCAGTTTGGAGATGGTTCACTGTGCATGGGCAACTGTTCATTGCCATAGTAACCTGGATCCTTTCCTGCAGCACCCCTCATGCCTGCAGCCAGCGTGCTCTTTGCCTGCTCCTGGTCTTGTCTTGGATGGTGTACATGAGGAAGGATGATTTCAGTTTGTACCTACTTCAGCTGGGATATACCTTTTTGAGATGGTAAATCAGGAATGTAGAATCAAAGACAGGTGGTTGTATTTAGCCCAAGCCATTTGCTAACCTCATGCATTTTCTTTTTTTTCCCCTGGCATCTCAAGTATATTCCAACAGGGACACCTACAACTTGTCAATCATCTAATGAATTTGTTTGAATAAACATGTCAACCTGAGAACCAAAAGAAAAGGGTACTAGCTCAGGAGAATAAAGTGTAAAAAGTAGGTAGAAGAGCTTTCAACAGTAGTAAAAATCAGCTCTCTTGAACAAAATTGTAAGACTCCAATAATAGACCTTGATGACAAGTGGAATTAAATAAAACATGAGTGATGAAACCCTGTAATGTTTATGGTGAGGTAGTCCAGACAGCTGATTATTAACTGTTACCAAAACAGTGTCTTGGCAGTAGATACACAGTAACCAATATGGAGACTGGTAGCTAGTTTAAATTATTGGTAAAGATCTGTTATATATTTCAAAGAATCCTTGTAACACAATGAAATAATAGCAGGAAATCAGGAAGTACATGTGATAGGGGAATAGTGCCTGACAGATCATGTTTAGAGGAGGGAAAGGGGTTATTTCCCACTTAATTCTGACTTGCTATCACATTGCTGTGTTTAGTTTCACAGCAAATAACTGAAGAGTAGGTGTGGGGCTCATATGTTGTTTTTACGTAAGCAGCCATGCACATACCACATCACACCCAGCTTGAAAAAAGAAAAAGAAAAAAAAAAAGAAAAAGAAAAGGTTATTTTTATTTGAGTCCCTGGCACACCTGGAAATAAAACATCAGTGATCCCTAGATGTAACTCACTGACTGATTCCATTTTGACCGAGATGCCCAAAACCACGTTCTCCTTTGGTCAGGAGCAGTGACGCCTAACAGGCTCAGGACTAAGTACCAAAGAATACCTTTGGGACCAGGAACACCTACATCCTAAGCTAGCCAGGTGCAATTCATTAAAGTCTCCGTCTCCTTGAACGAACTGTTTCTGACCCGTCACAGATCCCAAGCACTGTCACTGCCTGCTGCAGGGGATGGCTGTTTATGTCCTTATTGACAGGCTGTTCCTGTAAAGGCTTGGGAGCCCTCAGGGAGATAGACAGAAACTTCCAGCACTTGTTGCCCTGCTGCAAAATAGTGCTTTTCTCACACGTGTGCTGCACAGTGCTTTAAGTACCCCATCGCCTCAGCCTTCGTCATGCTCAAGGTCTGTGATCCACAGCTCCAAAACCTTTTCCTGAAGTTGATGAGGCAGTATTTTCCAGACTCACTTTGGCAGTACTTTTCTTTAATTGTTTTTATGTCGTTGTTCTTCTGTTGTTATTTTCATGGCCCTGCACCTGCAAATCCTGGCAGTGTTCTCAAGATCGGGCCTCATGGGGAGCAGTTCCCACTGCTATGGGAATTGACCTCTTCTCCCCCTCATTCTTTGTCTCTCGGTTTGTACATTTCAGTTTATACTAGAGAAAACCAAAATTAGTGCGCAGCAAATTTAATAGTAATACTAATGATAATTATGTTAAGAATAATATTCAATAACAATAAACAGTAAATGTTATCCAATAATATCTATACACACAGAAAATTAACTATCAGTCAATGTGGAACATTTGCACTTGATTAGCTTACTCCAGTCAGCACTAATACCATCATAAAAAGGAACATCTTGTAGGAAGTTTGAGTGGGTCCCAATGAAAAATAAGTTCTAGTAAGGGAAAAGCATGATGAAAATCTTCCTCTCCATCTTCAGCCTCACCAGCTGCTGCTCTGGAGAGAGCCTCAGAGGAAGACTGTGGTCTAGGACCCTGACAATGTTCTTCCCAGCTGGCCCTGGAGAGAATTTTCCTTTCATTTTATTTTATTTATTTTTATTATTATTTTTTTTTCTTTCCCATTTGTTTTTATTTTTCCCCAGAAGTAGCTAGCACACTTAGAGTAGATGCGTGGCTTCAGCTACAGACCATCCTGGTGGCTGTGCAGACTGGGATGGTCCCTTTACCACCCTGGCCCATCTTTGCTGGCCTTATGGGTGTTATGGGGCTGAGATGCCTGGACCTTTATGTCCCATTGATAACACTGACTCACTGTGCAATGCCAAGGCAAAATTTAACACAAGTCCTCACCTTTGTACCATTCACATGCCTCAATTAATCAGACATCTCTGGCCTGAAACCCTGGCCCAAAACCTGCCCCATTCTGAAGACTCATTGTTGATACTGAGCCTACAGACTGCTCAGTATGGCAATGTATCCCTAAGCCAAGCTTGTCACAGAATCACAGAATTTTAGGGATTGAAAGGGACCTCGAAAGATCATCTAGTCCAATCCCTCTGCCAGAGCTTATCAGTCTCTTCTTTACAAAACAGAAAAGCAAGTCCATGCAGTCAAATTGCAACTTCATCTGCAATTCCTAATTTCATTCTGAAGCTTCCTAGTCACTAGCCCAGATGCCATGTATAGTCCCAAATTAATTAAAATTTGTTTGCTCAGATACATCAACATCTGTCATGAAGATTTTTTAATATATCACCCTGACATACATCTCCAGTCAATCCTGAAGTAAAAGACATACAGTAATGGTTGTAAACATAAGTAGGCCTTGTTAGATCCAGTCATGATACACGCTTCTCACTTTAACCCAAAATCCAAACCTGTTATACAAGATAGTACAGCTGTCTTTAGAAAAGAACAGTGAGCTCTATCTGTTTTCAATACAGATACATGGCCTCATCACATTAGTCCCAAACTTGTATTGGAGACCTCTCCAAAAGCCATTGGTCATATTCATGTTGTCCTAGACCCCATCTCTAGTCCTAATTCTTGCTGCAAACCAAGTGCTGGGCAATTTTCCTGGGTTTGTTGATCCAGCTTTAGCATTATAGCTGAAATGGGCCATCTACCTGTGAGCAGTGTTGGGTCTGGTAGAGCCATTGATCACTGCAGTCACACCACAGCTGGCAGTAGGATCAGACTTCAAGTTATGCGTGACTTTGGGGTTAGAGTCAAGCTTTCACTCGCCATAGAACCAGGAATTTGAGTTCTTGCTGAATCAAGATAGTACTTTTAAGACAGGTTTGGGGAAACTACTGTAAGGGTCCATCTTCTATACTTAGGTGTAGTCTGATGGTTATCACTGGCCTAATGTTGGGTATAGTTTTAGAGTCAAGTTTCATTTGTAGGTGAGATTAGCATTTGACTGGAATTGGAGAGTGTTCCTTAGTTACTGTTTGACCCAGAAATAACTACCGAACAATTTTAATCCTAAGCCAGGGAGTCTTTGGTTATTTTGGTGTCTTGCAAGATTTCCTGAACAGATTTTAGAAGGAAGACTTCTTCTAAGATTGAAAACATGTTTTTTCAGTTAAAATCCTACCTCCTGCCCATCACTGGGTTTATTAGATGTTGATTTGCATTCCCCACATTCAATCCCTTTCCCATTCAAACAATCCACCTGGCTCAGTCGACTGGCAAACTTTCACACCATCTTGAGCAAGCAGCACTCCTTTTACACATGTGGTGTGAAACCACAGTCTGAACCCACAGCCGTTCTCAATCTGCCCCTCTGTTCACCTGTGCAATTCACAACTGCAGCTACAGCTTTTCCTGAGTGTGGGGTTAGAGTTGTTTTTGCACCAGTGTCTGAGGTCATGCAAGATGCATGTAGGTTTGTATTTTGCTGGAAAACATGTTCTATTTTTAATATAATTTTTGTGCAGACCATGTAGGTTTCTTGGTGTGGAAAGTGAGACACAAATTTTTCTGTGTTTCTTTCACTGCCTCTGATATCACTGTAGATTTCCAGCAGTAAGTGTGAGGTGCAGGTTGATTTAGTCCATGGCAGAGCTTCTCCAGCCCTCTCCTCTGTAAGACTGCAGTGCACACTGGTTTTCCAGACCCTACTGTCACCAAAGCATGCCTCTGCCTCTCTTCTTGTGCACAGACAGAAACGTGGAAACTTCCATGTGGATTAACTTTTTATTCTTGGACAAAAAAGGCAGACATTGGCCACACTGCCCTTGGCTGATGCTCTAAGGGTTGGTGGATCCATCCCAGATTCTATTTCAGTAGTACAGTGAAATAAATAGCTTTCATTTTTACTGCTTCTCTAGGTGCCTCCAACAAAATTTGCCAAGCTATTGCCTGACTGGTGATAAGGGTTGGTGAAAAAGCTTTACTCCACTGCTATTCCTATATTCAAAAAGTATTCAAATAACAATGAAAGACTTCTCCAGCACAGTGTAAATACAGGCCAAATTTACATTGAACTGATCATTGCATGACAATAGCAATGTCACATGCACCCAGCTTCCATTAAGTGTTAGAAAGAACTACTTAATTTGCAATATATATTTTTTCATTGCTAACAGAGACCCTGACTTATGTCCCTTTGCTTGTACAGTCTGTGTTGCCAGAGAGCCCCCAACGGCCCCCTGGCCCACAGCTGCCTGTCATTTATTCTGTACATAAAGTATGAATTAGCATTCTACTCCAATTTTAAATCTGTTCATCATTACAATAAATTGGATGAATAAACAACACATTGGACAAACTCCTGCCTTTAAAAATTATTGTTAGGTACCATAGGGTTGAGTCTTCTCGGTCCTCTTGGTTTTTCTGTGTATGGTTTTGTTGTTTTGATCTTCGCCGTAGGTCCCTTCTCTCCTTTTTTAATACTCCTCTGCACTCTCAAAGGGCTCAGAGTTTTCCTGTCCCCAGAAAGCAGAGGACAAGACATCAAATCCAGATCTCTTGGAAAACAACATAATGCACAAACCGCAGGAGCAATGAGTGTTCTGAGAGCATCTTTTCCATGTTCACTTTGTGCCTTGCTTTGATGCTTTTCCATATGTTCTCTTGAAACATGGTGAATCTCTGATAAAGGTTCTACCTTCTGGTTTTAGACTGTGTAAAAGTCAGATCCTGTAGTCTTTTAAAAGTTAGTAGTATAGGATAATAGAAAAAGTATGGAGAAGGTTTTCAGACTAAGGGAGAAATTAGAGTTGACAACCAACATGCCACCCACTTCCTATTAAAAGATAGTGGTTATTTGCTAAAGCCCTGAGGATTAAATCATGGCATTACCTTTAATATCAGCTTTAACAAACATCTCCCACAAATCACAAACAGATCTTCAGACAAATTAGACTAATTCCCTGTGAAAACTGCAAACACTGTTTCTGTCCAAGTTAAGAAATTGTTACGGTGCAAGGAAGGCTGTGCTTCTTTCTGTGCAATCACATCCTCTTCATTTTATTCCTGCTTGACGTAATCTTTGACAGGTTGTCAGAAAACATTTCTACAGTCAGTATTGAACATGAGGCAAAAGGCACTTAAAAAAAATACAGAACCTGGCTGAAAGGACCATGGGTTGAACTGCCAGGTCCCCAAGGTAGGGACAGTCCCCTCACTACTAAACTGTGGTACATTTTTAAGAAGGACCATCCTTCAGCATATGGACCAGAGTCTTGTCTTTGCTTTAAGTGCAGGTGGCTGCCACAGCTCACATCCACGCAGAGACATTCTCATCTCTCCCCAGAGAGGGTACCTTTGTCCCCCCTGCTGAGCGGGAGCAGTGTTGGCCCTTGGCCATCTTGCAAGAAGCACTTGGCACTACCTGGGAGAAGGTGGGTTGGCAGCAGCCACGGCCCCGTGGGGAGCATACCAGTGGTTATACAGGTTGTGCCATCCCATGACAATGCTTGAGGCTGTGTTTGCTTTATTGTTACGGATACAGCCCAAGAGCTCTGTCCTAATTAGTGAAGAGGATGATCAAATTGGGCTGGAAAATCTGGACTCTGCCTCCCACCATCCTTCTTTTTAAGGAGAGCAAAATCAGCCCAGCCACACTGGCAGGAGCACTGCCCTGAGCAGCAGTGTTGCTTACCACTTTCTGACATCTAACCCTAAACCCCCATAAAGAATTCCTGAGGTGTCAGGGTTCCCAGCACTGTCAATATAGGCAGAAAGAAGACCCATTTTGGCAGCATGACTCACCTCCTGGGAGCCTTCAGAAGTATCCATCTCTACTGACCATAAGGAAAAGACCCTCCTTGGCTGAGGAGCAGCATTCTGCAGAAGTTACCTTCACAGAGCTGGGGGTGAAGTAGCTACTGCTGAATATGTAGAAAACACACATCACTGTTTTATGAAAACATGCTGCAATAGCAGACTGATGCATGATGCTGCCTTATGCACTTGGCACCACACTCCAGAACCCCTCTGCCTATAAAATGTTGTGTAAAAGACTCCCGGGTGGATGAGGATATAAAATTGGGATGAAAGATGGGAAGAATCATAAATAAGAGGGTAGGTCAGATGGCAAAGTATATTGAGGCTGGTGACAAAATGACTGTTCCCATGTGTAAGCACAGCTCTCTGTAGCACATCTATCTTCCAGCTTTGTTCAAATGGTGGAAAGTCTCAGAATGGCATCAGCTGAGCCATGAGAAATTTGGGACATGCTGTACTTGGTGAGCAGCACCTGGAATTGATTGACGATCACCCACGGTGAAAAGGCAGGGCTGGCTTGGGAATTGTTTCCCACTTAATGCAGCTCCGAGATGCAAGTTCCCTCTCAGAATCCCCAAAGAAACAGCCGCATTAACTCACTCCAGTGGAGATTATACATAAAGGCATTTCAAAGTAGTATGTTCATCTCCTGCTCTGCCAGTTTTGAGAAGAACCATGCTTTGAAAAGCCACCGGCTGTGAAATTGGAATCACCCCCTCGGCCAAGACAGAGCAATAGTGGTAAGGTGAGACTATTAATAGATTCATAGAATCCATCATAGAATCATAGAATCCACAGAATAGTTTTGGTTGGAAGGGACCTTCAAAGGTCATCTAGTCCAACCCCCCTGCAATGAGCAGGGACATCTTCAACTAGATCAGGTTGCTCAGAGCCCCATCCAGCCTGGCCTTGATTGTCTCCAGGGATGGGGCATCTACCTCCTCTCTGGGCAACCTATGCCAGTGTTATACTGCCCTCATTGTAAAAAAAACTTCTACTCATCTCTTACCTGCTGTATGGTCTCTAATTGTTTTGAAGGAAAGGCGAAAGAATTGTCCTGAGCTCAGACTCAAAGATGATGATTCAAAGCTTACAGAGTCTGTCCATGAATTTTGAGTAGGTTTTGGAGTAGGCACTTGTACTCAACATCACTGCAACTTGTTGACAGAAATGGCATGACTAAACTTGTGGTGTGCTTCTAGTGGCAGTTGTGGCAAGGGATTAAAGGAGAAGGAAAGAAGCTTTAGGAACTTGTAAGTTCTAGGTGTGGTTTTCATTTTCTAGTCCAGGCATTTGCCAAAATATGGGATCTACTTCATTCAAAAAAGGTTTTGTTACAGCCTTTTAGGCCAGCAGATCTTCTCCTGGTAGGGCAGTGGCAGTGATATTAGAGGATGGAAGAAACTTCACAAGCAGATGAATGACAGACTCATTGTTCACAAATTGTCCATCTAACTATTTGTCTGTGTAGATGCTGCATAGGATAAATTCCTATATTTCTTCCAAATACATCTATTGTAGTTCTAAGGAGATATGCACTCTTTTCTAGGCAAAACCACAATAATTTCCTGCTTTTTTCAGGAAGATTTTTGTTTCTCTTCTCTGCCCTGCTGTGCTCTGCCCTTCTTTTATTCTAGTATTTCATACTATTGGGATAAAAGATTCTGTAAATAGAATCATTTGCTTTAATTAATGCATTTAATTAAAAAAAAAAAAAAAGAAAAGGGTGTAACAGTTCTAACCTGTAGTAATAGAGACACCTGAAGTCCAGAAGGTTTCTGTCTTGATGAGAAGAGCAAGCAAAAGGGGCCACATGAGTGAAATGGACTGGAACTTGGAACATCGTTTTCATGCTGGTATAGTTAGAACTGGCCTCAGAAGAAAGGCTTCTCATTGGTTAGGCAAGCAAGGCAGATGGAGTAAGCTCAGGAATCTCACCAGCCTCTTAGTGGTGCCAGTTTCACTTAGCTGGTCCTTAAAGTAGAACCACACATTAGAAACTTTGCATTTTCTTCTATTTGTCTGTCCATACTTTGTGGCTGAGAACTTCTTGCCAGACTCACAAAGGTATTTAGGTGCCCAGTTCCTATATAAGTGTCCAGCTCGACAATGTGAAATCAAAACCTTTTGAATCCTCCTTTGTTATATCCTTCCTTTCCTCTGTTGCTGTGAACTGCATTTGGCTTTTAGAGCATTTATTTTTCAGAAGAGGATAAAACATTCTATCACTTATGAAAATGTGGTTACAATTTGTATGCAGCTCTATAGAATATTACTTGGAGGTGTAACTCTTACCATGCCATTTTCTGAATAGTCTATTTACTGAGTGTTAATGTGAGCCACAGCAGGGTGCAGTTAGTAAACTTATGGGTGTTTAGAAGAATTACATTAAAAGCCATATTAAGTGCCTGATCCTAAAAGTGGAAAGCATGCGATTAATGCTTATGCACCTGAATAGTTTCTATTGTCAGAGCTATTTGGATACAGCTTTGATTGGAGGACAATTAGACTGTTGCCTTTTTCAGATTCTGCACACTGCTTCCACAGACAGAAAAGGATTGCAGTGGGCATCAGCTGGACCCACCACAACCTTCACCACATTCCTCCCCATACTGTGACTGAGACACTATGTTTTATTATCCTTATAGACAAGGTATAGGAAGGGTCTAGATATGGCTATACAGTATAGCAGTCAGCCCAACATATATATATATATACATGTATACATGCATATACATATGTTTATGGGGACATATCTCTATACACACATGTACTCACACATATATATATATGTGCATCTGTGTATGCATATGTGCACACTGACATTTACAGAAAAACAAAGCCGGTTTAAACTACTTAGTTGTAGTTCTGTTGCAGTGGTCAGCAGAAGAGCTCGAGATGATTTATCCCATTGGGGTGTCCTCACTGCTGTTGCTCTGACTGCTTCTATGGCTGTTCTCTCAATCCCAGATTAACCATGTCCAACTCAAGCCCCCTGAAAATGAGTAGTCTGGTTTTATGCTGAGTTGAATTACCTTCTTTCCTTTTAACTGCAGAGGAAACCCAGACCCCAGCTTAGACACTTGGGCTTTTGATTACTGCAGTTGGGTGAGATGAGTCCTGTTCCCAATAACATCTTCAAGATCCCCCTAGAAATCTTTGCTGAAGCTGGACTAGAACCAGGATTCCCAAGTGCAAGCTGGGAGCCAAGGACTTGAACCAGTTTTTCTTTCACATAGTGTGGATGTGTATATTCCAAACTGTAGTCATTCTTCAATGAGTGGAATTCCTGATTTCCTTAATTTAGGTCTGAGATTTGTTTAATTAATTTTAATCTATGGCCCTGCAACAATTTGTCTCAATCTATTATGGCTGTAGGAAAAAAAAGAAAAAAACAGAAAAAAAGGTTTATCTGAACTTGTTCCTGAATTATGTGTGGATCACGCTTTACCATGTATTGATTATACTGCTTCATGATGCATATATATAAAGCCTATCTATGCTCTTTATCAGACAGACTACTACACAAAATTAGTGGAAAAATTCCACTGTAGCAAACATCTTTGCACTAATTTGTCATTAATTTTTACATAAACATTCTCAATATGCACCACACCTGCTGGCTTTATGAGCTGGAATCTAGAGTTACTAACACAGATAAATAAACCGAACTGCTGTTTTGTTTCACTGACCTCCTATTTCTGAAATGCTATTTTACAGCTTCTGGCATTATTGTCTGTGAGTGATGCAAAGCAAACAAGAATTCTCACATCATCACAGACATAGGCTATTCTTAATCTCAGGTGTAATGTCAATCCAATGTCACAAGTCCTTTGCTGTCCCTGGTTCTCCTTATTTCACAGCCTGAAGATGGTGAATTTGAAGAAGCAGCATACGAAGTGCTAATAGCACTAAGGTAAGAGGAAAGGCTGACAGTAAGGATCTTCCAGCAGAGTAAATATATAAAATAAATCTGTACAGGAGATGAAAACGATATTTCAGAACAGCATTTGTAAAATGTTATGTTTTAAATGAAAATGATAATTGAGGAAGTAGTTTTTCTTTCAGAAATGTCAGTATTTACTACGACAGCAGCAGGAGAGAATCAGTGCCAGGAATGTCTAGATTTTGCTTGGGATTGGAGTTAATCCATTAACACAGCTAAATTTAAGTTTTATTAAACTGGGGGGAGAGCAACAAAGAATAAAACCCCCAAGGCTTTGATCTTCTGTGTTTCTGTGAGCACTGTACTACCTGTTGAAACCATACAAACTTGTACTTTTAATTGGAAAAAGGACCGTGTGTTCCTATGTTCTTATGTGATGGCATTTTGTGGGAATCTGGGATCCGTGGTTCAGTCACTGTGTTTGTAGCTATTTCTGTGGATGGTACCGGCTGCTCCCTTGCTGGTCTGGCACTGGCAGGGGGTCTCTACCAGTGAAGAGCTCTGCTGTCAGAGCACCACATATCCCTCTTCTCATCCCTCCCCACTAAAACTCTTCTGTGAGCTGAAAAGGAAAACAAGCTTGTCCCTAATAACTGGGACAAGGATGGAAGCAGGTATGTCAGTCTCAGCAGAAATGCACAGAATCCAGGGTATGTCCTAGTTGGTGCAAGTCTTTGCTGTGGCAAGGAGATTTTCTTGGCTAAAACTTTGGATATAATTACAAACAAACAGCAACAACAACGAGCTCACTTATGGTAACTGGGGAATTGCAAAGTGCAGTATTTTCCACACTTCAGGCTAGGAAATTGTGTTGCTTCTTTTCTCCCCTGAAATCTGCAGGGACATCAAGAGGATCAGCAGAAAGCAGCTTGTTTTTGTCTTAAAACAAGTGGAAGAGGTTCCTTGGTAGGCAGTGTCTCCAAGCCTTGCCAGTATTTCTCAAGACAGGTAGCAAAGCATACAATGGGCAATAAGTTCTCATTGCAGAAGTCCAGAATGTACCTCAGGGACTATGATAACATCTTCCTCTGATTTCCTAACTAGTATTACTTGGGATAGATATTTATTTGTCTTTTAATTATGGTGGGCAAATGCCAGTAGAATGATCAGATACTAAACATCAGACGTACATATTTATTCAGAAATGCATTAGAAGTCTTTTATTATTCCAGGCAATAATATAAGGGTGTTTTAAATTCAACCTTTGTGATCAAAGAAGGTTTAGTCATATCTATGTAGGTAAATCCAACAAGCTATCCACTACCTCTGCAGGTGCAAAAGGATTCACAGTGCAGATGGGAAAACAAAGCCATAGGTTTTAATGATTGATCTCCCTGTAAACAAACTGGAAAATAAAGCTACTGTAATGACCTTGGGATTTCCACCTTTAGACATTTTACAAATATTTGGTGATACCTAAAATGTATTTTGAACATGTGTTTATTATAATATGCTATACTAAAATGAAAAACAGAATAAACTCCAATTACTTCCTAAACATTTTGCCTGATAAATCTGGAACATGTTAAAAATATTTTAGGAATAATTGAAACATTTCACACATACAGCATTGATGCAGCATTCTTTTTTATATCTAAACCATCTGTGTGCTACCCGGCGCTTGTCAGATGGGCACTGTGAAAGGAAGCCGATGATTTGCTGGGAATTGCTTTGGACTGAGAAAACATTTGACCAGTATAACCACACAGGTTATGATTTATTAGCCAAGGCAGCACGTCACAGCACACAGGCAGGTATCCAACATGAAATTCGCCTCAGAAAGCCACAACCCCTACTGTTTTTCCCTGGAACCTAATCCAGAAAACATGACTTGAGGGAGGGTCCAGCAGAGGAGCTGCATGATCTTCTGCTGTTTCATGGAAATGCTTTTGGAAGCTGTTTTCTGGGGTAATCCATCATGAGACAATCATGGAATAAATGTGTCTTATATAAAGGTCCTGATCCTTAACTCTTCCACCCTTGGCTCCTCTATCTACTCCAGTGGCCGCTACAATAGACAGAATACCACCTTCTCATTCCTAGTCCCCATCTCTGTACTTCTGATGATTGTATTAGCCTTTTTAACTTTAAAATTACATTTGGAATTCATGGACAGTCAATTGTTTGTGACAATCCCCGGAGTCCTTTTCATGCTTCCCATGATGCAGTGCCCCATCTTGTAAAGATAGTTTTACATTTTTGTTTCTAAATACGAACCTGTATTTGGCTGCATTGGGTTGAAAACAGCTTATGAAGTGAGCCACTTCACCTTCACACGTGAGAGTACTGTCATCTCTAGTGCTTCCCAGTTTGTGCTATCTGAAAAATGTATTAGTGTTAGTTTTTGTGGTATTTATTATTTAAATATAGATCATGTTGGGCAGAAAAGAAAAAGGTGTGGTTTCCCTTGCAGAAATTCTGCACCCATTGATAGTTGCCCACGAAATATCTATATTGAAATTTGGTAGATGCTTAAAAAAATGCTATTTTTTTTAATTTTACAATTAGATGACTGATTCATCAGATTTCCAATCCTGAGATGTTTTTCTTACTAATGAAACCAGGCTGATTTTACAAGATGCAGTGTCCCTAAAGTCATAGTAATCGGCACAGATTTTTAATTCTGCCTTCCATATCAGCTGTTTCCTATGTGCTACTCCCAAATGAAAGCTAGGGAAGCCAGTTTACAATTATTTGGGTCATCCCTCTCACTCTTCTTGAGTACAGGCACAGCATTTACTACCTGCCTAGAGAAAGCATAAGTTCCTTAGCTGCTGCCTTAAGAAGTCTCGGGGACATTTAATCCCAATTTACTGTTAAACCAGAAAACATTTCATCAGCATCATATGATACTCATACTTCCTCCAGCTTTGATCCACCAAAACAGAAACACTTATTGAATGCATCTGTCTCATAATGTCTCATTACTAGGAGATTAACCATTAACATTTAGTAATGGACTTACAGAAGTTGCTTTCATTCCTCATGTGTATTTGTAGAAGACATTTCCCATCTTACATAGGGTTTACCCTCTTTTTCCCTATGCAAGGTATGGGATTGGTATAGCCTGATGTGATTAAAAGCTCAGGCTGGGCAGGGAAGGCTCTGAGAACACAGAGTTTATATCAACCAGGTTTGGGCAAAAACACCCAGATACCTGGGACCTCCTTCCATGGGGAATCTTCTGGAGAAGACTTTGTGAAAAGCTGTCTTACAATGTCAGGAGCCAATGCCTGCCATAAGGCTCTTGTAACAAACTTTTAAAAATACTTTTTTCTTCCTTGTGAGCTGACCAAGTACTCTCACACCTGATCATACTGCCTGACCTCCCATGAGGCTGCTGTTTGGGTTGATGAAAACCTGACATCAGCAGAAGAATGCTGATGCAAAAGAACGACATTGCGTCAGAAAGGAAGATCAGGACAGACCATCACTTCATCTCATCTGATGTCTTCCACTCATCAGATCATGAAGTCTCACCCAAACAGGTTATCTTAGCTCCAGCCTGGAGAGGCAATCTTCTCACTGCCCATTCATGCCAAGCTCTCAGTGCTAGGCAGGTGGTGCAGCAGGGAGTGGTTAGGAAAGCTGTGAATTTGTTGGTTGTTGTTAGGCCATAGAGCTCAAACTACAGCTGGAGCAGAGGGAGGAGGACTGGGAACAGCTCTGTGGGACTCACATGGATGAAAGAGTGATGGGGCACAAACAGTGCTTACCCTGAACTTGAGACTTCCCAATGCTGGGTGCCATGGTATCTAGTGTAGTGTTCATGGGGCACATTGCACATCAAGGCAGAGCTATGGAACGTCACTCTGGATGAACTGTAACGGTAGCATTAGTGTGGTGCGTCTTGCAGGCTGCCCAAACCTCCCACAAACCAGGTTTATTAAGCAGCCTTGAGTCTCTGCAGCATGGTGCAGGCAGATGCAGGTGCAGGATTGTGAGGGTGGAGTGCTCAGTGTGATGGTTTTCCCCCATTTTTGGTGGCAGTGCCTCTGCAGCCACCCCTTCTGCTGAAGGTCTCACCAGGACCTTCTCAGCGACTCAGCAACAAACCACCTTCCTGGGTCAGGATCCACATACAAGACTGAGCTGGAAGGGATAAAATAAACTCAAATCCACCCATCTGGTCCTCATGGCAGGACCTCTGCCAGCATGGAGCTCCACTGGGATCCAGGCCTTACATGTTATATTTTCTGCAGATATTCTTACAATTAAAAACAGGACTACAAAGGAATCTGGGAGGGAACTCTTGGCAGCATGTTGAAAGCCTCTGAATAATTTTTTAAAAGAAGATTAATGTAACTGTTGCTGGTACCTCTGGGGAAAAGAACAGCTCCGTTTTGCAGCAGGCTGTAATTTGTAAATTGAATATAATATTGCCACATAAATAATACTGCAGAGATTAAATCTGGGGAAAGGTGTGAAATGAGAGAGCTACAGCATCTAAGAAGCAAATGCAGCAAATACTTTTACAGTCACTGCAGAGCAGAATGTATTAACAAACATTTCTATTGTTCAAGTCAGCTCTCTGCTAAACGAGAATAACATGCACTTCATATCATAGGGAAAGAGCCAAAAATTGCAATTTTTTCTGTTTCCTCAGAGCTAGCTGCTTTGGTCTCCATGTTGCAGTCTTGCGCTATTGTTCCAAGAAAACTTTTGTATCCTCAATGTATCCTCTATAAACTGTGAAAACTCCAACTTAATAGGAAAGATTTACATTTTTCCTGGATGGGAGTGAGGCTGCGAAGCTACCAAAATGCATTATGTGCATAAAAACATTACTGTCTGTTAAACAAAAAATGAGCTAAATGTAAAAAAGTTCCATTTTTCACCTTTCATCCCCTGACAACATGTGACATCCAGCAGCCTGTGCAGAGGCCTGATCTCAGAGTGTTTGAGTTTGCTGGTGTTTAGGGCACACTCTTGCAACACATTACTCACTAAAAGTAGCTGTGTCTACCAGAACTTATAACTAGTAGAGGAAAAATAGACTCCCCACGTGCTGTTAGGGTGGTTGAAACAGTACGTTTATAAGCTATTAGCTCATTTTTTTTCAAAGGAAACATTTCACAGGCAAGTATTCCTCAGCACCATCCTATGCTCTATAGGTTTCTCTTTTCCCTTGCTATATGTCAGTCACCTATGTTCTCATACCTCAAGGCAAATTTCTCCTTCGGCACAACAGGGTAGCAGCTGGGCCATCTCCCTTCATTTAAACTCTAATAGAATCCAATACCCTGCTCTGGTCCAAACCACATAACACCCATGGAAGAGAGGAAGGACACTTTGGCTGTGGAGTGACCAGAGGCAGTTTTTCAGCCTTGGCATTGACACCATCTTGACTACCAGACTATCCTGTCACTGAGAGTTGGATGTGTAGAGGGAGATAAGTTGAATATTGTAACCTTAGTACTGTTGAGCCAAACAGACCATTGGCATTCAATAACATTGCAAAAAAGTCCGAATTTTCCATGATTCTTTGCCTTGTTTTGGGCAGCTGCAGTGTTTTGGTTGCACTTTGTATTCCTGTAAGGATATTTGTCAATACATAGCACCTGAGGTTTTCTGATTAGAAATGCTTGCGTGGTGTCAGCCTCAAAAAACTCAAATTCAGTAAAAAATAAAGATGCCATTTTTATTTATATATTTGGACTTTCCTGAAACCTGTGAAAAGTTTGAAAATGTCCAACCTGGAACAGAATATTTCTACAATTCCAGGAAATTACTATACATTGTTTTTAGGGCTGAAAGAAGAGTACTTCTCAAGCCATCCCAACAGCTGCCAGTGTTTACTGCAGTATGGGTATGATGGAAGACCAGAAAGGAGAGAGAGGCTTTGTAAGCATACATACTATTAACACCTCAGAGGATGTCCGATATTCTGTCCAATCTGCTGCAACATAAATTTCACAATGAAAGAACCTGGAAAGTGTCAAAACAGTTAATAATATATAATATTTCAAACATTGTTATTGAAAACAATCAAACCACCAACAACCCTTTCAACCCAATGCACTTTAGAAGCTGCTTTCTTGAGAAACTTCTGCTACTTCTTGTGAACATCTTGGATTTTACAATTTTTTCTGAAGATTAAAACAAAACCCACATGGGACTTGGGCAACCAGCCATTTCTTCCTGAATTTTTGCATTGCTTGAAGTCCCGTAACTTACAAACATGAGAACAGCTGTAGTGGGTGAGATGAAGGGCCTGGCCAGCCCAGTATTCTACCACTAATAGTGTAAGAAGACCAGAAGGGAAGAGCAAATGAGCAAAGCAAACACATGTGATACTTCTCCTTGTTGTCTCCCAGCCGCTGACCACCTGGGACACAAACACTTCTGAAGGCAGACATACAGATGTAATTCTTATGGATTTTGCATCCCCTGATGAATTCTCCTCCAAATCAAACTGTGTGTGGATTGGTTTTGTTGTTTTATGGATTCACACCACTTTGATCAATCAAGAAGGTAGGAAGGAGAATGAAACATTGCACAGGATGGGAAGGGACCCCTGAGTCCAGGTGCTCCAGTTGTGAATGTCTGTGGAAGAATTGCCCAGTTTCTTGTTCAAGAGAAGGTGACTTTTTCAGAGCCTGTAGTAGCTATGTGCAGGCCATGGTTACTTCAGACACACCCCTGTGATACATTTTCACATGCCACATCCTCTTCCACTCCGCACCAGACTTTGTGTTAGTGCTGCACAGTTTTGCCCCAAACTTTAATAAACAAGATCTAACCTAGCAGCTTTTTTTTCTGAGTTTTGAGGAGGGCAAGAACAGCCTAGTGGACAGGCCATGTCTTATTAGTCTGTTGTTGGTATTCCCTGGGTATCCAAGGAATACCAACCTCTGGTGCTTACCCCATGCCTTCCACAGAAGAGGTCCAACGTATCTGATGAAGTTTGTCCATCTACCCATCGATCCACGCATCCACCCACACCTTCTTTGTGCCCCAGAAGGAAAGCCTGTGAGACAGCATGCCTCCATCAGCTAAGGTGGGGAAACAAAACCTGTTCCCCTCAGTGTGGTGCCTCCTGGTTTTTAGAGCTAGTGGGTTTGGGAGTATGCGGTTAGCTTGCCATTGTATGTTCTTTTCCCAAGATTAGCAGTGAGAGGCATTTGGAGGCATTTGTTCTTCTCCAGCATGGGGTTGCCTGTTGCAAGTGGTCTTTAGATAGTCCGCCTGAGGGACGGTGTCCTAATTATCCCTGGGCAACTAGATGAGGTCTGTTTGTCATCTAGCCTTGCTGATCAAATCACACCATGTCCCTGGGAGGTGAATATTCATTAAAGACCCCTTTCTCACTTTCTCAATGCAGAACCACTCTTCCTCTCCCTGCCTCCTGGGAAAGAAAAGGAAAAAAAAAAAAAAAAGAGAGAGAGAAGAAAGCCATGAAAATTCAAAGTTCATCTAAACCTATCAACATGTGCATAACGCATGTCTCTGCCTATTAATCACTGCTGGGGAAACACAAAGCCACAATGCCATTATGGAAAAGACAACAGATCATTCCAAAGCCATATGGCCACCACCATTGATCCTCACATCTAGGAATCAATGAATGATCTTGACTGGTAAGAATGCAGAATGAGAGCCAATATTATAACTCCACTGCTCCTACAGGCTGTGGGGAAATAAACTTGGAGAGTAATGCAAAACTGCAACAAAGGGCACATGGATGTGCTATCAGTATTTGCTATCAAAGGATCTTATAATGTGGTGTGATGTGCTTTAAGAGTGACTACAGCAACTTAGAAAAAAATTGCATTACCCCATTTGTTCCTTAGTAAATCATTTTTTTTACCTAATCCTGGGTGAGTTGGAACCTAAGTTATATGGAAAATTCTTCAAATCCTTGTAGGAGTACATGATTCCACATATTTGGGTAGGAATACTCGCATATATATAATAGCAGTTGTTAAAAAATCATTGTCATCAACATAATTTCAAGACTGTTTACAGTAAATGTACTGAATATCACAACCGGATGCAGGACTCGGCACCTACATTTTGGGCCCTTCATTGGTGCAGAAATCAGATTGGAAATTTCCAGCTAGCACAACAGGCTCTAAATGTCTTCAACCATTTTTATAAGCTGTGTTAGAAAGTAGGTGGTCTCTGACATGGTCTTTAAATGCAATGGGCCAGATACTCAGCTGGTATTAATTGTCACTCCTTTGTCTTTGAGAGCACCATGCCAATTCAACCCAGTGTAGGATCTGGCTCAGCGTGGTCCTTTCCACACTGTCTGCTTAATCTGTTTAAATCCAAGTTAATCTAAAGTAGATTTCAGTATTGTTTAAAACTACCTCAAGGAACAAACTTTTCTTTCCAATGATTAAATGGCATCTGGAGTTATTTCCTTATAAAATGAGCCTTCAAAAGCCAATCTCCCACTCTGCAGAAGTATGTGGCAGTCTTCAGTTCTTGGCTGACAGGGAGAGACTGAATTTGAATCTCTCAGTTCACCATCCCAGACATCAGGAAAAATTTGACCTGTCCTGCAACATTGTGTAATCTTCAGTTTTAAAGTTTATATAAATAGAAAGGAAAATGTCTTGTTACAAGCCGCGGTTAACCTCTTAAGGCAAGATGTACAGGGAGAATACAATGCAGAGGTAACGCACCTCCCCCGCCTCTGGCATTCATAGACTCTCTCCGGGCTGTAGAGAATTACCACTCCCCTCTCACCTTTCACCACATGCAATATTCCCACTGGGTTGGCACCTACATCTTTTTGTTGTGAAAAGCCTCTAGGCTTCGTTAATTTCGCTGGCCTGTACAGTTCAAGCTACTGCTTTCCTCAACACACTCAGCATCCTTTTCAGAGCTAAGTGAGGAGCCACCAATTGCATTTCTCTTTCCTCACTGTTTTACTGGTTTGCAATGCCACCTGTGGGATGTGAGACATGAGTTCAAATGCCCACTGCTCACGGGAGCATGCTCCAGGTCATGAAGTGTTAGGGAGGTGGATGCTCAGCTGCCTTAGTCATATGCTAAAATAGTGAACACAATTTCAGTCTGGAGTTTTTCCAGTCCTACCTGAAGGTTATCACAGGCCAGAGATTATTCCCAGAAGGCAAGGCAGCTGCAAACACCCTTTTTTGGGGGGAAAAGGAAGTGAAGCTGTATGGACATGATCCTTGTAGTGATTATTGGCCTCAGGATCAGAAGTCTCTGACATATTTTATACATCAGGGTAGATGCAGACACTTATTTTCCCATATTAGAGCCATTTTGCTTCACATAAAATATTGACATAATCAGTGGGGTGGTGTCTGAAGGCATTTCCTTCCCACTTTTGGCTGCAGTGAGGGGAGGTGGTGCCCAAACACTGTCATGTTGAATTGCACCTGGGTATCCTGCTCCCAGGTCTTGACAAAGCGCCCTGGTAAAGCTGAAGCAGAGAAGAAGAGTATCTCTAGTACCCGAAATGAAGTTGGACCATGGAGGTTGTTGATCTCTTCTGCCATGTAGCAAGCAATAGGAAGGGAAGAAATGGCCTCAAGTTGTGCCAGGGGAAGTTTAGATTAGATATTTGGAAAAATTTCTTCACAGAAAGGGTTGTCAGGCATTGGAACAGGCTGCCCAGGGAAGTGGTAGAGTCACCACCCCTGAAGGTGTTTAAAGGCCCTCCTTGGGAGAGAGGCTGGAGCCTTGGATATAAAATTAATGAAAATTATGATCCCTGAATGCCTGTGATACTTAAATATTAGACATGGATCCTCAGTGTCTCTTTCGTGGCTGTCCATGCTCTGCAGTGAGAAGTTCAGTTTCAGCTCTAAATTAACTTGTACTGCCCAGACCCTTGCAAAGAGTTGCAGGGACATGCAGAGAAACCTCCTCAGGTCCCAGCACAGCCCACTCACAGAGATGTCCCAGATGTATTAGCCCTGGCAGGGCATATGCAGCTACGGCCACACTGCTTCCCACTCTGAAAGCCCTCAGTCCAACTTTGTTCTGCCATGAGGGAGGTGATTCTGCCCCTCTGCTCCACTCTGGTGAGACCCCACATGGAGTACTGCGCCCAGCTCTGCAGCCCGCAGTACAGGAAGGACATGGACCTGTTGGAGAGGGGCCAGAGGAGGCCACTAAGATGATCAGAGGGATGGAACATCTCTGCTTTGAGGACAGGCTGAGAGAGTTGGGGTTGTTCACCTTAGAGAAGGCTCTGAGGAGACCTTATTGCAGACTTTCAGTATTCAAAAGGAGCCTATAAGAAAGATGGGGACAGACTTTTTAGAACGGTATGTTACAACAGTAACAGGGTAATGGTTTTAGACTTAAGAAAGGGGAGATTCAAGCTAGACATGAGGAAGAAATTTTTTACTATGAGGGTGGTGAAACACTGGCACAGGTTGCCCAGAGAGGTGGTAGATACCCCATCGCTGGAGACATTCAAGGCCAGGGTAAATGGGGGTCTGAGCAACTTGATCTAGTTGCAGATGTCCCTGCAGGGTAGTTGGACTAGATGACCTTTGAAGGTCCCTTCCAACCCAAACTATTCTATGATTCTGTGATGCAGCCTGCAAAATGCCGAAGTCAGGTAGCACCATTGCTGCCAGGTGCATGTGCAGGGAGAGCTCTGCTCCATGCAGTTAAACTGGGCTGTCTCTGTATTCCAGATGCAGGAACTATGCATGTGCATCCCTTTGGCTGACTATCAGACAAGAATGCATGAAAATTAAACAAATTACTGGTTATTACAAGAAACATATTTCACTAATTGGCTTCTGAGGGCAACGTTTTATTGGGCAACAACTATCAGTAGGCAAAGTGTGGCACTTGTTCAATATTAGAATTTTATTCCAGCCTAAGGGAAAGGAAAGACTAAAGGATCAAGGAGACAAATGAAAAACAAACACGGAAAGCTGCAAAGTTAAAAACACTGAGGGGAGGAAGCCACAAGGGAACAGGATTAGATTTCAGAGTCTCCATAAGAGAGCACTAGGATCTTTCTTGTAAATTAATTCCACACTTAATTTTTTGAATTCCTTCTTACTTTTCCAGACTCCAGCCAAAACTAAGTCAGATGAAATGTTATAAGAGATTGGCATCCTGTGATGTAGTGGTAAACTAGTTTACTTTCACAGTTTCCTTTCATATGTAGATTAAGCACTGAATTTTCTTTTGTCATTGCTTGAAAAGATCTAAGTTTCCTTCCTAAAGGCATCATCTTTTATTAATCAGCTTATCCACAACAGAGTCCAAAGAGACTGGAAATGGGTTCAGACAGATGTTGATAAATGTCTTAAGTTTCTTATAAACTAAATCAAGGCCAGCCATGTTTTATTAATAAGCTAACCTTCAAACATACTTTGCCCTCTGTATATTGTATCACACTTTATATGCCATCCTGTTTACACTGCTTGTCCCAATTTTATTCAAGGCTGTTAACATCACTTACTTAAAAAGGCAAACTCCAATGTATATGTATAATGCTGTCATAAAGGGTAAATGTTGTCATCTGCAAAAGCACATGCTACATACCAGGTGTTGTAAGAATTTGGAGAGACTTATTCCTCTATTGTTATATCTCCTTTTTTTTTTTTTTTTTTAAATAGCTATTGCTGGTTAAATGTTTTTAACCAGCATGCAACTTAACTGATACTATCATCTTGCCATAGAAAATAGACTTCTGTCATGTCCCTGAAGCTTTGCTCCCTCTCCAGCAGCAATGCTGTGGAACGGATGCTGGGATCACACTATCCCACTTCTAAGAGCCTGATCTCAGTCAAAACAGACTAGAAAAATCCGGGCCAATCCAGACCAGAATTAAAACAGCACTCAGTCTCTTTGGGTCCCAAATCCTTCAGCAGTTTCCAAGCACAAAGTGGACACTTGAACATGAATTTTGGTTTTACAGATCGTTAACACCCTTCATATAAATTATAAACATTTAGAGTAATGCTTCCACAAAAGAACTGCACAGATCCATGAATGGCTGGAATGACCTGCGAAACCAGAGGAACTCTATAGCATTTCCAATGGACAATTTGATGATGGGGACAGATGAGAGCCCAAAGAAAATGTCTGGGGAGGTGGGGAGAAGATGGACAGTAATTTCTGGCTTGAAGTGTTAGGGAAATGTTGATCCAGATATTTCCCAGTGACCAGAACTGCAAACGTGATCGGTGACATTATCACCTCCAAAAATCTTAAATTATTTTAGAAGAGGAAGGGAACAAAAATTTTTCCAAATAGCTTTTGACAACTCATTTTTTAACCTATCTCTAGAGTTTAGCATTATAAAGGCATGACAACATTACTGAAAGAAGCATTACTGCAATTATGGGAACATGGCTAGTTAAAGGTGTCCCACAATGTGCCTTACAGAGTAACATCTATAGGAGGGTTATTGTGCTCCTCAAGTTCAAATGTAGATGTTTCGCTGGATCAGCCCTCATTAGAAAGCAAATGACATGGAGATCATATTTTCAAGAGGTAACTTTTCTTTGCAGGGGTGTTTCATATAATTTTAGGCTCCTACAAACCTATTTTTCAGAGATGTTGAGCATTTTAGCTTTCATTAAAGTATTTTAGGAGCTGAGAGAGCTCATAATTTTGGAAAAGAAATTTCACTTCTCTGGACAAAATCCCGGCTGTACTGTCATTGACTACAATTTTGTCTTTGACTACAATTTTGATATTGACTTAAAAAATAAAAGCCAGGTAATACTTATTTTTTATCATTGATAAAGTTTGCACTATTTCCACTAAAGTCAGAAGTCAACTTTATATATGTAAAACAAAGCACCAAGAAAAAAGCATGTACCGTCAGAGGCCCCTCATGTAAATAGGACTTTGGGATATATAGTTGAGAACAGGATGTTCACACAGGCACAAAATCCCAAGTAACATGTATCATGAAACACTTCCCATTAGGTCAGGGTTATAGTGCTGATCCATTAACATGCAAAGCGTTGCACTCAGACTTCAACTTTCAAACAAAATGTTCTGAAAAATGTACTTTTGTGGCTGAAATAGCATGAAGTTCTGTCCTGCCTTCTCTTCTCCTCTTCCTTCCCAAGTTTTTTACAAAATCCTCCTACGGGACAAATCATGAGAAGATAAGCAGAATTCAAGCAGAGGAGCTTGAAACGCAGCAAATAATTTATCAGAGTGAAAGGGGTATCCATGAGAGATCTGAAAAGACCATTGGATAATTAAAGTGATACATGATTGAAAAACTATTTCTGACTGTGTCAATTAAGCATCTGTTAAAGGTTATAACAGAAACTAATGAAACTGTGGAGAAAAGAAGAAAAAAATCAGAAAGATGTCTCCAATTTGTTAGATCTATTGTTTCATAAATGTATTTTCCATTGTACCTCGGTGTGCTAAAACACTTTAAACGTCTTGCTCTCATCAGGTTCTTGCATAAAGAATCCCCTCTGCTCTTTAGGTGCTTTCTGACAAGTGCAAGATTCCTCTTTGCTGACTAGTCTCAAATCTCACTGAAGCTAATGGGAAATCAGGAAGGTCCTTTGCTGGGCAGTTTTGGGCTCAGAGGCACAAATGAAAATGCTTTCACTGTCTTTATCGTGTTCAAGAGATGAAAGGAGAAATTTCAATGGTGCTTAACACTAGCCTGGTAGGATCCATATTCTGGGCTTTTTGCAGGACAGAGAAATCCCACGTCTCAATCCCTCTTATTTTTATTGTAGCTGATGAAAGTTCCCAGCATTGGGAATCCTGAGATCCTAACTGCCACGGTTCCCTTGTGAAAACCCAGCCTCTAAAAAGCCAGTTTTCCTTCCACAAAGAATTATCTAGTTGGTGCTGGGCGTCCTGGTAAACACCAGCTCCAAGGACTTTCCTGTATGTTCTTCATATGAAATTGTGGGATTAACTGCTGCTGGACTGGGTAACTACAGTGGTACCCACATTTCACTGAGGGTTAAAAAAGAAAAAAATTACAAGATGTCCAAGTGAGCTGCAAGATCCAACAGCTACCTAATCTGTGGAAAGAGGGATGTGTACTGTCACTTTGTACACTAAAGCTTGAGATGCCTTACTTTTTAAAAACAGTAGTTTATGTTCCTATTAACTATACTTATGTGTAGTGTCAGGCAGTCAGAAGCCCACTTGAGCCAGACAAGAAATCTCTTACATTTAAGTCATCAAAATCTCTTAGTCATCTGGTTGGCATCAAGAGAAAAATTAGGGCGATCCCTACCCTGGCAAAATAAACAAGGTCAGGACACAGGCACGGGCTTTCAGCATGGGCTGTCATTCCCCAAAGATATTCCCAAGCACAGCCCAAATAAAGTAAAAAAAGCTCTTTAATTTAATTCCTTGAGATGTCCTCAGAGGGATATTCACTGCAGTTGTATTTCTCATTCTGTGGGATTTACTGAAAAACCCCAGCTGTACATAGTCAGTAAAGTTATCTTGAAGGATTGATTGCCCTTAATTGGGTGAATTACTCTTCCTGTTCCTTGCAGGGTGTAGGGACAGGGCAGGAACCCCCTAAACCTGACCAAGACCTCTATCCAGGGGTCATTCAAACTCTGCTGTAGCAGCAGCATACACACATTGTGCTCAGAATGTGCTGTTGCATGATCTTCTGCCATGAGCAGGTTCAGTATGAGGCAGCTGTGTGTGCTCTGGCAGCCAAGAGGGCAAAGCACATCCTGAGTGCATCAAACACAACATAACCAGCTAGTCAAAAGAGGTGACTATCCTGCTGTGTTCAGCATTGGTGAGGCCTTGTCTTGAGTACTGTGTGCAGTTCTGGGCCCTGCAATTTAAAGAAGGTTGTGAAGGTCCTTGAATGTGTCCAGAGGAGGGCAACAAAGCTGGTGAAAGGGCTGGAAGGAATGTCCTGTGAGGAGAGGCTGGGGACTTTGGGCTTGTCTAGTTTGGAGAAAAGGAGGCTGAGGGGTGACCTTGTTGCTCTCTACAGTTTCCTGAGGAGGAAAAGTGGAACAGGACACCTTGAGCTCTTCCCCTGGGATCCAGTGACAGGACACACAGGAACAGTTCAAAGCTGCGCCAGGCGAGGTTTAGACTGGACATTAGGAAACATTACTTTACTGAGAGTGTGGTCCAACACTGGAACAGGCTTCCTAGAGAGCTGGTCAGTGCCCCAAGCCTATGTGTGTTGAAGAGGTATTTGGCATTTGCTTTAACTTTTGGTCAGCCCTGAAGTGGTCAGGCAGTTGGACTAGATGATTGTTGTAGTTCCCTTCCAACTCAAAAATATTCTATTCTATTCTATTCTATTCTATTCTATTCTATTCTATTCTATTCTATTCTATTCTATTCTATTCTATTCTATTCTATTCTATTCTATTCTATTCTATTCTATTCTATTCTATTCTATTCTATTCCATACATTTCACACAAGTACACCAGCAAAGCATTTGCCTTTGGTGCAGCAGTGTCACTGGGGTTTTATCACCACTCTCTTAGCCTTCACCAGTGCAGAAGTACAAGCCTCAGAGAGCTCCTGTGCTGTGCCTTTATGCTGCAGATGTTGGGCCAAGTGTGAAAGCTCCAGCTGCTGGCTCCGAAGGTGTAACCCAAACCCTGTGCCAGAGGCCGACCGCAGGGCCAGGTGGGCAGAGAGCAGCAAAACAAGCAGCCAGGAGGTTGTGCGTGTGTGTGCACGCGAGCGCGTGCATGTTTTGAAAAGCATTAAAATGGCTGGCTCTTGGCGGGAAAATTACTTGTTTAATTGCTCAGTGGAGGCCTGGCCCACCTATAGTGAGACTGGAGCAGCGTACAATCACGGAGAGTGTAACTGATGGGAAAAATGTGCTGGTTTTACTGAGTGTAATAGATGCTAAAAGGTATAACCTGCTGTGTAGTTTAACAGTTCCTATTAAACCCCCAAACAAAGCATTCACTGGTTTTATGGAAATTCTACAAAATCGCCCATCCCAAAAGTCACTGGAGAGCACGGAGTGTTTCTCTTTTTATAAACTTAATCATAAAAAAAAAAAAAAAAAGCAGCAATTTCTGAATATGTGGCTGGATTAATGAAATTAACAGAGCACTGCTAGTTTAAAAGAGTTTAATGACACTCTAGGGCAAATCCAAAATGAAGGCATTCAAAAACCAGTGACTGACTGAAGCTGACTTGATCCCTTCTGTGCTACAAATTGCTCCAGCAATAAAGATAACTGCTAAAATGCCAGGGAGCTTCGACAGCATCTGGTGATCTTCACAACAGATAAACTGGTGGTGAGGCAGACAGCACGGGTGGCACTTGGACTGTGTTTTTTTTTTTGCTCTTCTTGTGGTTAATAATCTTCAAAGCATGTTCAAGCACAAGCAAAACACCACAAAATTGACAGGAAAAGAATAACTTTCTTCTCATAAGGGGCACAGTGGAGGACCTCAAATCACGTTTTGGAATCCTTGGAGAACACTGCAGTAGCTCTACACAGAATTAAGTGGTGCTTGGACTTCTTTACATTTAAAGGAACAAGTCTTAATACAAAGCTCATTTCACAGTCTGTGGCTTGTAACTGCACTAAGACTGTCAGGGATTGCTCAAAAGCGTATCTGGATATAACTTCAGCACTGCTAAAACATGCACAGAGGAAATCCTTGCTGCATTGATTGTTACTACAGTAAATGTAAAAAAAAAAAAAAAAAAAGGCAAAACAACAATAAAAAATAATAATACAAAAACCCAAACAGAATATGCTAAATACATGAGAAACAAGAGAACAATATCCAGTTCTGCAAGTGGGTGCTCTCACAGAGGTAAAGAAGCTCATCAGTGTGCCCTGCTCTGAGGTTCTCCCTGCAGGCATCAGTCCTGGCCCTGGGACAAGGCTGCACCTCCCTCAGGCAGTGCAGGCAGCCTGAGCTGGGCAGACTGCTCCCATCTGCTGCTCCCAGCCAGCAAGATGTTGTAACTCCTTTGGATGAAGGATGGCAGAGAGGAGGCAGTTCAAAATGCAGAAGGGTGTCAGCAAAAGTTGATGACCACTGCAACAGAAATTGGGCAGACGTTAAGAGTACAGAAGTTACAGTTGTGCATTGCAGCGGTAAAAGAATCCATTCTAGGTGTATGCACAAAAAAATAAGTTCAGGGTGAGCAGATGAACAGTAAATATTACCATCAGCTAGTCACAGAAAAACTGAGTAGCTTGTGGCTGTGAGAAGACCAAACATGTCCAGAGGATCTATTACAGTGGCATTTTGAATATCCCATAAAGTGCTGGTGTTATCAAGCTAGGAAGGCCCTTGCAGACCTACCAAGACTACTGTTCTGGGTTGCCGATGGCTGCTTTTAACAGAGCTCTAAGTCTCCAGAGAACTGATGGCTTTTCTTCAGCTGCCCTTCTGAAACCAAGTGCCTCAGTTACTCTCAGAAATTTTGAATGACTCAGACTCGGATCATTTGGGTCAGTCTCTTTGATGCCACATCCATAATGAACCAACTCTCATTACTCAGCCAAGTGAATCTGAAAGAGCATCCCTTTTATGTGAAGCATAATTGAGGCAGTCAGTCCTCATGATGGAAAAGCTGGATCCTATCACTGTAGCAAAATGTGCTCTCCAGTCACAGGAATTAAGTCTTCTACTTGTGTCTGTGGTTTTTCATGGTTTTGTGTGTAGCTGTTGCTTGAATATGCAAAAGGAGGGACTGGGCTTCCCTCAAGTGCCTCAAATCGTAGCCTGGCTACTGGGCAGTGGAAAAATAACCTAATTTATACCCTGCCAACATCTACCCAAAGAACAAGTGTCCTCTCCAATCCCTCTGATGTCTCCTGTTTTCTATTGTTTCTACAGGCAAAAAGCTAATAATATCTGCCACATCTCTTATGTTTTAGATACTGAGTACTAAGTTTAATCATCTAAATCCTAGAAAGCTCTTTAATCTAAAAGAAGCCTTACAAAAAGCTCTCCCCTCAAAATCCTGTTGCTCATGGAGAGTGCTGAGCCTTGGCCTAAATTAAAGTTTGCATTAATTTGATTGTGAAACCAGATTTCACAGCCCCGATACAATTAAAATTGCTGTCAAGACATAAAAGGATTCACTTCAGACAATTTACAAGAATTATACCAGACTGAATTTAGGCTCTCATACTTTTTCCTAAATCCCTGGAAGTCTTGACTTACCAAACAATCTTTTTCTTCAGTCCTTTTTCTATTTTTGTTGTGTTTTTATCCACACGTGCAGAAAACAGTCAACATAACATTCTAGCTTCTTCTGTATTTGTACATTGGAGTGATATTCTTCCCTTTGTCTAAAGGTCAGATTACATTAGCAGTTCACATTCCTGGTAAAAAATGCAGGCAGATGTTTTCTTCAGGGGGCAGATCATGTAGGAGGAGGCATCGTTTTCTTCTCCGGTCTTCAGTCAAACTAGACTTGTCATCCTCAGCTGTGTAAATGTGCACCTTAACTGAAGGGCACATGCTTCATTTTGGGCTAACATTTCGGTGAGCTTAAAACCATTTGAGGGTCTGTTATCTCTTTGCTTAAATCCTAGGACACTGAAATTAATGGCAGGTCTGCTGTTGACTTCAGGAAATGGTACTAGGACTCCTGCCTCCCCCTCATCCAAAATGTGGTTATTTCGTGAAAAATGGACATACATCTCACTCTATTTAGCAAGGACACATTCTGAAATGCAATTTGGCACTGAGGAAATATGTCTGGTTCATAGAACAGCTATGTATGCAGAAAAGAAATTACTTTTGCAAAGACTCCAGCTTTTCTTTAATTAGACTAATAACCCAAGATTGTGACAGGTCTTCTGCAGAGCTGGAGGTCCTTGTGGACCCAGCTTCCAACTGCACATGCACATTTGAGTTCTGCTAACTTTCTATTATTTTCTGTGAAATTTGCATCCTCCAACTTGAATTTTCAAGGTCCAGTTGAACATGCCAGGCTTTGTACAAGGAACTTATTAATGCAAGTGTTTCAGAATTGGAAGACCATAGCATAAATGCAGCTTTCTGAAATATTTGCTTTTAATTCATGGCAAAGAGAAGTTTGAAATGATGAAAAAGAATGTAAATAAGGTGATGCTTCCTCCAGACAATATTCCCATGATGGCATAGGCTCTGAAAGCTGATTTTTTTAAGAGTCAGGATGCCAGGTTCACCTATGCTGCTCTAGTAGGGTACTACCTCCCTTGTGTCTAGGTTGATTCAGGAGGTAGACATTGTCTCTGATGCTGCCTCATCATCACTGGGTGTTAGAAGAAGTCTTCACCCAGAAATGAAATGCACACAGGGTCTCCTGGTGTTTTTTTTAGTCCCTTCACATATGGTGTAGTTGGCATATATCATTGCCACCTCAGACTGGGAGGAAGGTTGGGTTTTGAGCTGGTGCTTAGAGTTAGAATGACTCTGTGTTTGTGGGGTGGGTTTTAGGGTGATATTGCAGGGTTATCTATCCTACCATTTGCTAAGACTGTTGACACATCCCGATAAAAGATCCTGTTTTCAGTTGCCAACAAGTCTACAAACCTATCATTTGAGTATTCCCAACGGTCATCTGTGGTTGGATGAATCTTTTAATAAACAGAAGAACATTTATTACGGCAAAAGAAAATGTATGGTCGTATTCATACCCATATCCAAGATTGCACTAGGGAAAAAATAAACAGCTTTGCCTCTCTTTTAGAAACTAATGTGACTTTTTCTTTCAAAAAATAAAGCTCAAGTACAACAACACTGAAAGACCCATTCTTTCTTATGTGATCTTCCTACCAGGGCTAGATCTGTTCTTGTGAAATCCCAGACTAGCTAAGCTTTGGGAAAAAGGCTGTTCGCATAGGCAGGAACTAGATAGATCAAAGAGTGCAATGCTGAGCACGCTCACATTGCCACTCAGGCAATGAACGTGTCCCAGCTCAGCCCCATTCCCATGGCTCCTTCTGTGCTCTCGCAGCCTCCCTCCCCTGGGGAAGCCCTCCAGAAGAGGAGGAGGAAACCCTCTGATCTGAACCTGGTGCGGGACAAAAGCAAAGCCAGGTGGAAAGGGAAGAACCACATTGTGGCAGCAAGATGTTTCCTGTAGGATCACTGGCAAGTGGAGAGGAAATGTGGGACTACTTAGGCAATGAGGCATGGCCTTAAGAGATGGAAACAAGGAAGTATGGCTAGATCAGAAGAGGGTTTAGGAGGGAGAATTGGATGTGGGCTGGAAAGGAAGTCATGGCTGAAAGGTGAAATCTGAGGAACAGATCCTGGGGTTAGTTAGGTAACCAGGAGAAATTTCCCTTTCTCAGCTGCAGCTCTTTTCCCAGCCTCAAGAGTCCATCAATCAAAAATTAAGGACTTGGAAAGAAGATTAACCTCTGAAGGAAAAGATTGCAGTTCTGTGGGGAAAACTACTATGTGACCATGTAATTGAAGTCTGCATCGTGATACATATGCAAAAGCAGGCCAAATTTAAGCTGTGCAGACAGTAAATATTATTTTTTAATTAAATTGTAGAAATATTTTATGACCTGATGATTTTTTTTGTTCTATTTAAGGAAAATTGTGGAAATATGTACAGCAGCCAAAACAATGAGATAGAGAACACTAACATTGGAAAATATACAAGCAGAGTATCGAAGCGACAAGAAATTATCTCAAGAGAACCACAGACTACCAGAATTTATTTCTTCCTCACAAGTTTGGAAGATTTTTGTTACATGTTTTGTTTTTTCTCTCCTGGAAACAGATAAAATGTCTACAGGCATACATTTTTAGTCACAACACTACATTTCAGTGACTAAGTACTGCTGATGTCTCTCTTAATGACTCAGTTTTCTGTTATTTCAAGAGGAAGCATGTGTCTATTCCTTCATGATAAGCTAGAAGCCTGAATTCTGCAGAATTTTCTCAAGTCTACAGAGCGCCATTACATCCGGCCACAGACTAAACAAACACACCCAGCAACATATGGAATAAAGGGCTAAGGAGAAAGTCCACTAATATGAAAGGAACTGTTTCTTCAAATACTTTGGATCAGGTCTTACATTTCCACTGGAAAAGCCCTCATGCCCCATTGTGCTAGAAATATGTAAAGTGAGGGTTTCGCTTAATGAACGTGAGTGCTTTAAATTCACTGGGAATGCTGTGTGTCAGAGATAACTTTGCCAGCTTCAGACAATGTTTGCTTGGCTGTCAAAATGGAGAACGGACAAGTTTCCTGATTTCTAAAAGAGCCAATCAGTCAGTCTGCCATTTCAGACTCTGGAGGCAGCAGCTCAGCCCCACCTTGCTCTTTCTGTAGAAATAAAAGGAACTTTTATGGCTTTTACTTCAAGAAAAGAGAGTTACAATAATCCTGAGGGTCTATAAGAACCACATCCTCTGCCTAGCACTACTGGGAGTGACACACCACCAAGGCTGTGCTTTCCCACTCGCTTACAGATGTGTTTCTTTACAACTGAATATTAGATTTATTCGTGGGGTTTCATACATAGGCCAAATTCTGTTTTGATTTATACTTTGTACTTTCACAGGAAGAAGCTCACCATGTAGAGAAGCACCTGCCTTGGTGGGTGAGCTCCTCTAAGCAAGGAGCCCCGATGCCCCGGCAGGATGGAGCACCAGACTGCAGCACTCCCCAGGAAAACAACCACTGGGAACCTCAACAGCTCATTTTTCTGTGACAGAGGTGTCAGCATTTGGCCAAGAATCTCTCTGTCCGAAAGCAGCACACTGTCAATTACAGCAATCTTGTGTTTTTTATCTGCAGTGCCATTATTTTCCCTTTCTTTGTGTTTGCACAGTGAATTAAGTTATTTTGGAGCAGAGCCAGCATGCTTCTCAGACTGTATCTGAATATATTCCCATAGATTTTCATTGTAGTTTTAGGAAAAGCTAGACCAAATCTGCAGCTTTTTACTCCTTTTATTATTAGATTAAAGCAGAGGCTATATTGCTGCACACTCAGATAAATGAAGTTTAGAAATGTCACTTGGAGTTTGGCTCTCCTGTCTACTGAGTCATATTTTTAAAAAAATAATGTATTTTCTTCTAATTCATGGATTTGGCTTCTTTCATCAGGCCCAGAAGCATGTACTTTCCTCCAAAATAACTTCGTCTTTCCTTTGCCTTGATTTTAATTCATGTGCTGGAGGATTAGAGGAATCAGATTTTTTTTTTTCTATGTTTAATAGTATCTTTTGCATTGAAGGAAGCAGTGAGGCTCTGTGGGTGTGGGTACAGGAAGAGGGACCCTGTACAGCCCCATGCACCTGAGCCAGGAGCTGGGCTCTGCCTCTGCATGTAGGCTGCTGCAGGAACAGCATCTTCAAGCCTAAAGATCAGGTCCCTCCTGGACCATGGAGGGACTTCGGTGGCATTTGTCTGTTTCTTGTAAATGTACGTCACAAACATTATATGTCATTTTTTTATTGCAGTTGATAGCTTTAGTGAGCAATTATTCTGTAAGAGAAGCTGCTCTTTGAACTCAGGGCTTGAGACCACAAACGGAGGATATGCACCCAGCCACTTGCAGGAAAAAAAACAGAGAGGCCCGTTCTGCTGTGCCACCTTCAACAAACATGTAGCACTATTCAGGGCTTTTAAAAGAAAACAACACAGTTCCTCCTGCCACCCAGTAAAAAATGTACGTTTGCAATCGCGTCTTGTTTTGCATATGATTGGTAGCATACTTTTAAACTGCTGTAAGTAATAAAAATATATATGTGCAAGTTGGCTATAAGAAATGCCAAAGTTTCACCTAATAAAATTTTGGTATGCCTCAATTTTCAAAGTAAATTTGATTTATTTGAGCCACCAGCCATCTGATGACAGCCTTGTGTTTTTTATATGAGTCATGTCCCAAGGGGTCTAGAATATGCCAATAGTGTACCTTGGATCAGATCCAGTGTCCGCAAACAGGTTTTCATTAGACTTTGATGCCAGTTGCATTGGGGAGCAGAGAGGCTGCTGAAAACCAGCTTTACTCTGGGATCGTTTCTTTCTTTTAGAAAAAATAACAAAGATCTTTTTTAGAGAAGCTTTACGCCTCCACATTGTAGGTGTATGGCAATATTTTAGGCAACAGTAATCTGTTATTGCAGGTGGTCATGCTTCAAGCACTTCCGTATTTTGAGAATAGATCAGACAAAGTGCAACAACTTTTATTGAAAAATTGCCGAATTTGTAAATTAGAAACACGTTTTTCTGTGGCTGAGATTAAGTTAGCATGTATTACAGTCACTGGGACTTCTCTGAAGCACTAAGGGGAATATGATTACATAGATTATTCCACATATCCTGGGTTAGGACCATGGGCATACTAAGGGCACCTCAATCACCCACTTCTAGATCTGGGTGTTTAATATTTGTGGCAATACCATGGTGCCTTTGGACTGGAGGTCTTTGACAGGCAATGCGTACCTTCCTTCCCCTTGTCCCCCAGTGGGGGCATTGCTGTCTCCCAGTTAGCGATGTGCGAAGGAACTGGATTTCAGATTCTGGGAAAAGGCAGTGCTGTGTATTGCCTTACTGTGGTCGCCGTAATAGATTCAGAGGTATCACATTCAATCTAAAAATGGACCCAGGCCTGCCCTTCCCTTCCTGTAAGGTTACCACACTTAGAAATTTTGAATAGGACAGGACAGTAAAAGGCAGCAGAGGAAACTCTAAGAGACACTTGGAGTTGCTGGTGGGTGCATACTTCAGTCCCGTAAAATAACATCTTTGAGGCAGTCACATTTGCATTCACCATTGATAATTCTGTATGAGTATGTAGAGGCTTTGGCCTACATCTCTTACTGATAACAGGCAAAATACTAAAAAAGAAGAGGGTTTAATTTGGAATCCTTTTTCTCCATAATCCCAGAGCACTCTGACCGTTCTTGTCTAAAGTTGTCATGGGAAAAAAGCCTTGTGCTTCTTTAGCTGGACACCACCATTGACAAGCAGAGGGATTGGGGAGTGATCCATCCTCCCTGGAGCACTGCTGGCTGGGCAGTGCTGGATGTCAGCAAAAGTGAGGGAGGGAAGGATGGAGGGAGGCTTGTGCCCCATGGGCTGCATTCCTACCAGGGACAGCAGGGCAAACCAGTGCTGTGCATGGCCATGCACACATGCCAGCTCTCACCACGCAAAATGCCATCCCTCCTCTTCTCACTGTGCAGGCTTCTCCTCTCCCCACTTCAGGTTTGAAGGCAGAATTAAGCTAATGTTGGAGAACCAGTATCCCTGGGGTAGAAAACTGCATCCCTTTCCCACAAAGAAGGACAGAGAGGAAAGGAGCATCCCACATCTTCCTAAGTGGAGCCCTACCACACAGCTACATAGGTTTGGGAGAAGGGTTTAACTCAACTGCAAGTCTTACGCATCTATAGTACTACAGACTGGAGAGTCTCCAGTTGCTTTTGAAAATTTCCCTCAGATAGCATTTTCTGAAGGCAGCACTGACAGGGCAAGGATGGAGGTGTGGGGCTGGCAGCACCAGGGAGAGCCGAGCTCAGCTTTCCTGCAAGGCTGTGAGGGAGTGTTTTGGACAGGAGTTGTCTATGAACCATTTGTCCCAATGCTTCTGCCATTGCTGGAAAGATACAGGCCTCCCCAGTGAGCCACTCCTCGCTTCCTCCTCTCCCTCCCTGCTGGATTCAGTACCTCCAGCTCTTACCCCAGTGACAGGTGGCTCTGGAAATCATTGGTCTCCCCTTCTCAGGGAAGCACAGAAAGATGAATGTGACACAGCCTGAAAGTCACATAGATGTGGGGTGATGAAGGTCATACACACACATGCTATAGAGAGGGGCAAGAACCTCACTTTCTCCTAGCAGCTCTCTAAAGATGCCTCTGCAACTGAGTTCAGTCCACAGCAGTAGCTGACCACCTTTCTTCTCACTGAGTCCAACCAGACATGAGGTGTTACACAGCTGCTCAGTGTGTGAAAGCCTGCCTAGTCTCTGTAATTTGTATTTTATGGTACATAGTGCTTGCAGTAGCAGGAAGATTGGAGCACCAAGCAATGCATACTGAGTCATTTTTTTATGAGCTACAGTATCTTCCAATAGAATAAATAACTCTCATAATGCAGGTTACTGCCTGATACTCATTTTTTAATTTACAGATAGCACTAACATTCTGGTATTAATTATTTGCTACCTACTATTCCTTGGCTTATAATTAATGAACATCAATCTCCACAGGTAAATAATGCATCCTCCCTCTCACTGGGTGCAACTGAGCAGCTGCCCAGTATCAGGAGGCACTGATTGTATTGTTGTGGTTATCGGCCACCACACAAGACATAATTTCTATCTGCATTCCTCCATATGCTGCTTACCTTCCTCCTCAAGTCAGCCGGTTTCACACGCTTGATGCTTGCAAACAAAATCCATGCAAACACCCCACGCCACAGGGCCATTAGTCATGCTTGGTTACACTTTTCAACACCCTCTCAGTGCAAACTCTGAAAAGGCCCCGCTCTCTTTTGCAGTTTTTAAAGCTTGCAACTGTGAAGGTGAAGGATGGCTTTTCAGGGGGGATCTATTTGGCTTTTTAATTCTGCTACATTTTCATGGGAAAGGAATATTTCTGTGAACTTGTGGATGCCTACAGAGTGCAACACTTAATTAATTTTGGTGTTCAAAATAAAAGAAATTGGGATGCCTAAGCTTTATTTTCACATACAAGGTTTTCCTTCGAGCCGTGGTGAAAGCCTTTGAAAAGCAGCTCCAAGGAGATGCAAGATTTCCTCCCAGATGGACACACTTTCCAAAATTTTCTGAGCCTGGAAACTTTAGCAGCATCTGCAAGAGGAGAGGGGCTAGGATGTAAGGCTTGCCAGACAAGCTTAGAAAATCACTGTGTCCAATAGCCAACTGAAGGAGCTATGTTCTAAACTGAGGTGAAGACAGTGCCAGCTGCACCCAACCATAATTTACACTGTGAGAGATTCTAGTGTCCTTACACCATGCTTGCCTTTCTTATACATTTGCAAAAAGTGGAACAAAGAAATTGAAGCTGAACTAGTATAAATCAGACATATAAAACCCAAAGAATATTCAATTCAGGTGCCCCCTGTGTGTAAATGTAAAGTACCCTCCAGGAGGAGGGCTCTCAGAGTGCCAGGAGCATGCGTTGGGTTGGCTTACTGCTGGTTTTCACATTAGTAGATGTGGTGCAAGCGGGTTTAATACTGCTTGAGTGTGACCAAAGCTGATCTAATGCACAGCACATCATGTGTTGCTTCTGAACACGATCCAGTCTCTACTGGCAGAATCTGTACATGAAAAGTAGCTGCAGGTCCCACTGTAGGGCACACTGGATGTTGCAGCAGTATTCGGCTCTAGCATGACTGAACATAAAAAACCAAAAAAAACAACAAAAAAACCCCCACAAACCACACGTATACTCTGTGTGTACATATATGGTGCATGTTCCCATGTACAGTACTACTTATTCCAATTTATCACCCCCCTTTGTAGCAAACACTGCCTCATCCATGAAGCTGAAATTGTCTTCTGCCACCAGTGTTACTCCACACTGAGGGCTCCTTCCCTGCTCGCTCTGACTCTGTCAGTTGTGTTTTTTTCTCCATTCCTCACTCTCAGAAGGAAAAGAGAAATTTGAGAAGGTTTCTTTGTCAGAAGCCATTTTCCTTCAGGCAGAGCAGCCACACCATGCCGTTATTTCCCCAGCTATTGCCACCTGGCTGCTGGCTGCTTCTGGTCCAGCCTGCCACAGCCACCCCCTCTGCTCCCAGCTCTGCTGCTGAGTGGTTACAGCTCTGCTGCTGGAGTCAAATGCCTATTACATCTCTCAGCTTTTCACCCTTTCATTCTTGCAGCCCAGGCTCTATAGAAATGGGGGAGGGATGTTGGTATTTCTTGAAATGTATTTTCCAGTAAAATACAATGCGCATTAGGAATAATTCCAGCTTTTCTCAGAGATCTCAATGGCAGCTAAAGTCCATAAGCTTTTTGTTGATAGCCTATTCTTTTTTTTTTTTTTAAGTCAACATCAAAAGATTTATGCTACCCTTTGCAAAAGCCTTGCCTCCCTTTCCTGAGGTGAAACATGCACCTGTGAAATCTGTGCTTACAGAGTTTGCTGGGATTTGTATTGTACTCACAAACATTTTCTGCTCCATGTTGAGTGGATTCCAGAAACAAGTGTTAACATAAGGTCGGCTCACCAACTTGCTTTGCAACAAGACATATAACATCCACAGAAAATAATACTATAAAACACATCTATGTAAGAAAAACTAGCATGAACAATAACTCAAAACTCTGATCTCCTTCTCCCGCCTAAACCATTGAGAATTATATGTTTTTTAAAATCAATCAAACCCCAAAAGAAGAAAGGCAAGCTTTTCACTCCGTTGTTCTTCTGACTCTTATTTTCCAAAACATAACAAATCCAGCTAGGGAATGATTTATCAAGGATGATGTATCCTAGCAGTGTTACGAGGAGAAGCTGATAGACCTAGGTGTGTTCAGCCTTAAGAAGATGAAGGTCATCTGCAACTACCTAGTAGAGGACAGAGAGAAGACAGAGCCAGACTCGTCTCAGCAGTACACAGCAAAAGGCAATGAGCACAAAGTGCAATACAGCAAATTCCCATTAGGTATTAGGAAAGTTTTCTCACACTGAGGGTGGTAAAACAGTGCAAAAGGTTCTCCAATATCACCTTGAACGTACTCAATACTCAGTGATCTGATTCTAAGCAACCTGATCCAACTTTGGAATTTGACCTAACCTCAAAGCTGTTCATGCTTTGAGCAGAGGTTTGGATCAGATGATGTCCAGAAATTTCTTCCAAACTAAACTATTCTGTGACCTTATTGCAACTGGGAGACTCTAGAAAACTCATTAAGGAAGCTCTGTTTCTCTCATGAACATTTCAGTTTTTGTGAAGCTGGACACAGCTTGAAACTCTTGGGTGCAAAGACAGCTTAAAGTTTTTCAGCAGTGTGAATGTCACTGAATTGTTATTGCCCTCTGGATAGGGGATTGTCCAGGCAAGAACTGACCACTTGAGTCAATGAAATGATGCGAGGTGGGTGTGGGAAGGAAAATGACTAGTCCTAGGACAGAGAAGCAGGAGGAGAGCTCTGGAGGATTAGCTCACGGTACTGTCTGCTGCCAGGGGAAGTGAAGTATGGGGAGTTAAAAATTTTACTTTCCCTTCCAGCAGTATTTACCTCCTTATATATTCTCTCAGCCAACTTGGCTTTAGAGGGCTGTGGCACAGGCAACAGAGACAGCAGAAGCAAGACTATGACTTTCTGTCATATGCAATCTGGAAGCAAGAACAAGCTATTTCCTGTGCTCAAAACTGGCCCTCGCTCATTTGATATTATTCTATGCTACCATTTTTCCTAGGGATGAATTGTCTATGAACCTTTATTACCCTGTTAGGTGAAGATTTATTGATTTATGAAGCTTTTATTTGCATAGCTCTGATGTTGAGTGCCATTCTCTGTCTCATTCTGGTATCAGCTCAGAAAAACAGAAGCAGATTGACCTAACTTCTAAAAGCCCTTCTGCTTCCCTTTCCCAAGCTAGGTGTGAAATAGTCTGAATCTGCTGATATTCAAATGCACTACAAATTTCATCTCTCCTTGTCCTAGCATGCAAGAAGGCAAAAGAACTGCAAAGGAGACTACATGGAAGAAAAACAAAAAAAAGGAATTACCATCTTTGCTGCCAGGACACCAGAGAAGGGGAACTCAAGTGGATCTGGTACAATGGAGATAGTTATGCTGAGGCAAAAGACAACATTTAGATAATCCTTTTCCTTGTAGAAGACTCCAGTGAAAGTTTTCAGACTTCACCACTGTATGTCATGCTAGCCCAATAAAAATCAACATTTTGAAATATTAGATCTTCAGTGTGGAGAGGCCAAACATTCAAAAAAGGTGGAGTATTAAAAGGTCTTCCACTAAATCCATCAGGTAAACTAGCCATTAACTGAAATCTCTTGACGCAAGCTTCCAGTGCCAGTTAATGTTTTCTATTATTCAGAATTGTTCAGACATTCAGAATAGTGGTCATAGCAGTGACTTACTCATCCGACTGCATGACACCGGTTGACTTGTTAAATTTCTCTGAAACAAAAGTAACTGGTTGCCCTAATCATACTTTCTTTTTACAATAAATGGATATAAAAAGGGAGATTTCTGAACCTAGATCTAAGATATCTTGTTTATATGATAAAAGCAATGTCTATAGATTTGTGTTGGCCTGGAAGCAAGCATTGACATGAGAACCTTTTCCCATACAACTTATTTACTTTGAGATTATTTTTAAACAACCACAACATTCATTCTCTATCCAGGGATAAGACAAAAATCACACACAATTTTTTTCTAGATGATGTCTGCTTTAGCAGTTTGTTACAGGGTATTTCTTAGAAACAACTGATATCTATTTCCACTAAATGTCCCAGAGGAGGGAATAGACTGATAATTTGGAAAACTAAGAATAATTAATTCACCTCGACTTCATAAAAATCTCAACATTCTTACTTTTAATTCATGCCTGTATATTGTTCTCTACGCCTATACCAATTTCCAATCTTACCAGCTTTCATGCAAGCTTCTTAAAACCCAAGCCCTTCCATAGCTCTATTACCTCCTGCACACTCCCTTGTGAGACAGATGGGCCTATCCAAAAATATTCTAGTTTTTGGTTTTGATCCTGTCTTCTACTTCTACTTTCACTTCTTGAATATGGGTGTCATGGTTTAACCCGAGCTAGCAATATAACCACGACAGCTACTCACTCACTCCAGCCTCTCCCACCCTGAATAGGGGAAAGAATCAAAAGGGAAGGGAGAAACTCATCAATTGAGGTAAACAGTTTCATAAAATAGCAAAATAACACTAACATACTACTACTACTACTACATATATAAAATGGAAATAGAATATAAAATATGAGATACTCAATGCAATTTCTCATGAGCTCTGTCCACACCGAGCAGCCGGTACCAGGAAGCAGCACCTGGTTCTGAACAGTTGATCCCAGAGAGAGAAAAGAGAAAAAGACAGAAAGGTCCAGAGGCCTCTGCAAAAGAGCAGGATGGCAAAATGCCAAACTAAAGAAAGTCCCAAAAGAGCTTCCCTGAAAAGGCCTCCATCCCAACTCCAAAAAAGAGCTAATGGGAAGATTCCAGCTCTCCTTAAATATGAAGCATGATGCTAATGGGATGGGATGCCTTTATTTATCAGTCTGGATGTCAGTCAAGCTCTGCCCCATCCATGCCCCCCTTCCTCGATGCCTCACACCTGTGGGCAGAGCTTCCTTGGCTCTCAGACCAGAGCAATTAAAAACTTTCACTCTGTCCCAGGGTGTTATCTTCTTATTCTCAAACTAAGTCCAAATAATGACCATGCTAGCTCTGGAAAACAAAGGTTTCTAACTGCACTGTTTTCAGTAGAACCGACACAATGGGAAAAGAGGAAATACATTCTACTTTGCAACCATTCACAAGATGATTCTCCATGTTTTTAACAGGATTAATACCCAGCATCTCTTTAACTATGTCTTTACGCATCCACTGATGGAAGAAAGCTTCAATCCATAATCATAAATGCTGTTGCAACAGAAAAAAAGATTCTTTGGAGTAGTGCTAATGGCTATAAAAGACAGTAAAATGTGGGAACAGACTGAAACCCAACCTCAATTTGAAATGCTCTGTCTAGCAGTTCATTCCTGGAATGCATCTCCACTGGCCACTTTTAAGAGAGGGCCTTGGATTCTGGTCTTCAAATTCATTTCATGGCTGAAGAAAACTGAGATGGAGCTTGAAGGACTTAATTTAGGTAGGAAACTCCCAGTAGGATAATATTATCCTTGTGCTTAAGCCCCTGTGAAAGTGTCTGGGATACATACACACAGTTAAAATTATGTTTTCCATCCAGTCTTGATTCAGGGAATAGATATTTTCTCCAAAGTCACATAGAAGGCTTTTGGGAGAGTCTTCACCCAACTTTTGTTGTATTTCCCAGCCAGTTGACTTGACTTTCTAAGTGTATGGGCATAGCTTCCACCTTCGGGAGAGCCAGGCCTCCTCAGACAAAGCTAGCTTATTTCTGAGGAAACTTTCTTCTTTCTCTTAAGCTCTACAGCTTCTTCTCCTAAGAAAAATATTTGACCAAGATAAACCAACTGGGATGGGTATAAAACTGCTGTCTGGTTTTTGTCTTGCTGCTCATGGGCATTTTAGCCTTCTTTATTTTCTGTAAGTCAGACACTCCTCTTCACCTAGTACTTTGGAAGGAAAAAAGTCTTGCTCTAGTAGTACTGCTTTTAGCCATGGCCTTAGATCCCTCCATGACATAAACCATAACTTTCCCTGCGCAGTTGCTTTCCCTAGTAGTGCTCACATTCTTGACCATGCAGGAAGCAGAGATGAAAGAAAGATCTTGATCCTTATGCATGTGTCCTCTTTTCAGCTCAAAAAGCAATGTACTCTCAAAAGCAAGGAGCAAAGCGCATTCACCAAGTGCAGCTAAGAGGACACAAGAGGTCAAATTTTGCATTATTACAGTGGTGAAATGCCACAGACCTCAGTAGAATAACTTTGAATTTAGATGTATACTTGTGCAACAAAGCTGACCCATAACGTCCTCAACCAAAAACTGGTTGGTGACCCCTATGCCATCACCCAAACAAAACACATTAGGGGGTGTAGTTCCTGGTTTTGTTTTTGGAATGAGAAGATAAAACACTTTCTTGTCACCACGGAAATATGCAGTTAAACACAGTTAAAAGACAACAAAATCAGTGAAACTCAAATGGCTGAACTGAAGAGCCTTTACAGCATTTTTCAACATAATGACACATTTTTTTCTCCATTGATAGAACTGTGTAAATCTGATAAATAATGACCTAAATAATGTACACAGACATCAACATTAATTTTTCCAAATTGCCACTGGAATTGGTTCAGACTGTCAGCATTTATAATACTTGAGCAAAGACTGCGGTCCGCAGACTGTTGCACAACCACTCACATCTGCTCTTTTGCTCCATGGAATTAGGAAACCTTCTAGTACAGTCCGCAAACACAACTCCAGAAAGGGAGTCTGGGAAATGCTGAATAGATTACAGTCTGGGGACCCAAATCCTGCACTGGTCTGTGGGCCAGGCTGCGCCCTTACCCTGCTCTCAGGCTGTTCAGAACTCAGGGATGAGAGTCTCGTCAGCCCAACAAACCATCTCATCATTGGAGGCACGTTCCTTTATTTATACTATACCTTTTTCTAGATGGATTGCAGAGGGATGAGTGTGTTTTGGTGGATGATGAATCACTCCTACACCAATTTAATAAAGTAGAAAATATGAATGAAACAGCCTTTTTAATAGCTTGGGCTGGTTCTGCAGGGGGATTAAAAAATCAGGAGTGAAACACCGGGCTTGGTATTCAACTGGGAACCGGCAACATATGGAACAGGGCACCTGGATGATGTGATCTTGGCAACCTAAAATGGGCCATTTGCTTCCTGAGCCATCTGGAGCCTCTCTCTAAGGTCAGTGATTTCATTACTTAGCAACTTCCGTGATTCATTTGAAGTTCATAGCTATGTGGCTCACTACAGGTAGTTCAAAGCTGACAGGCTGGAATGAGTTCCTCTGCCAATATTGGTTGTTTCTGAATCTAGTAGCGGGCAAGCTGGAAGGGCAGTAAGACTATGAGACCTTTGAGAGCTGGCTCTTTGATTCACTGAGACACCAAGCTTAGAGTTCCCTATGTTTCTAACTCCTGTTTGTCTTCTGTAGGAGTTAAGACACCTAAATAACTGCATGGATCTGGGCCAAATGTCTCTGAAGTGTTTCCTGTGTTCATGGCATCTACCCTTGTTAGCCTAACAATAACCTTGGAGGATTAATATCTGATATCTGTACCATGCTGGTGTTAACTGAAGAGATCACATGCCAGGGAAGGTTCACAAGGAGATATTAGCCTGCAGGCTAGGGTGAAACCAGCCAACGGTGTTCCCTGCAATCTTCCAGAGCACAGCACACCTTGTAATAATGTCAAAATTACATCTGAGAACGAAATGCCAGGAAGAAATTGGTAAGGCTCAAGGCCTACTTTCTGCAGCTGACTCTGCAGTTTAAGCCTGGACCATGAGCATAAACTTCCTTGGAAAACACTTCAGCACTCTCAGAAGGAGATGCTGGGTAGCAAAGCAGAGCCTTTTACTCAAGTATTTTTATGTATGAGGTAGACATTGCTATCTTTTTTCAGCCTTTTCATAGCACGGTATAAGTCTTGAAACAATATTCCTGGATAAAAATCGGTAGATTGTAGCACATACTATGCATCACATAGCTACATTTTCTTAAGTTCCTTCCTTGAACATGATTTGAAGAACTTTATTTAAATCACCAGCTGAAGGCCTCGGCCCATGTTCTGTGATCTCAGATAGGACATTTTTAAGGGATAAACTTCAGGATGAGCAAGAGGACCCTCCTCAGTAGAGGAAGATCAGATTAATGAACAAGTTGAACATGCACAAGCCCATGCTACCTAATGGCATATATACACGAGTGCTGAGGGACCTGGACAATGTCATTGTGAGGCCACTCTTGACCATTATTGAAAGATTAGAGCAAATGGGAGGGGTTCATGAGGAACAGAATAAAGTATATGTCACTGCTATCTTCAGGAAAAGCAAAAATTGGATCTGGGGAGTAAGGCCAGTCAGCCTCACCTGTATCCTAGGGAAAGGATGAAGCAAACAATCCTGGAAATATTTCCAAAGATATCCATTCCCCTCTTCTCAGCCGCTGTGAGAGACATCTGGAGTGCCAGGTCCAGTTCTGGGTTTTCCAGTATGAAGAGGTATTGACTGCCTGGAGAGAGTCCAGTGAAGAGCCACAGAGACAGTTAAGGGACTTGCACATCTGACATGCGCCAACAGCCTGAGAGAGCTGGCACTGCTCAGCACAAACAACAGTACTTTACAGACTATACAAAATTATTTGCCCTATGTTCGTGCCCCTCTGTTTTATTTTGGAAAGACTAAACATCACAGAATGCAAAAGATATAAGGGTTATGTAGACTAAATAGGCTATGATGAAGACAATTATTGCTGGGAAAAAAAAAAAAAAAAAAAAAGAGTTTTCAGGATCTGGGGAAGGGCAGGAGGAGTTGGTTGGTCCCAAGGGATACAGGACTTCCCACTTTCGGCTTTAATCTAATGTGTTTGTTTCATGACCAATTACTTATGGACATTAGCTTTCCCATGAACACATAATGTTGTCTGCATGACTTCAGCTTCAGACAGGAGGGCCATAAGGGTGGGGAGGTTTGTTTTGCTTTCTAGTTTTGGGAGGAGTAGACCACTAACTCTAGCTGAAGGAGTTAATACCTCATTTGTTTAAGTCTCTAAGAAGTGGCTGTTTTAAATAAAGCATACCTCTGAGTGCAGTCATAGTTGGGTTAAACCATGTCACTTCTCACTTAAGCACAGACACTGAAGCACTGAAAGAGTTGGTATGAGGCTTTCAGTGGTAGGATTTTTTGGAAGGTATTTTTCCAGTAATCACTTAGTAAAACCCAAGTAGTTCTTCAAGCTGATTTATATGCTAGAGATTTTGAGAAGGGTTGACCAACCTCTTATTTAAATTCTAAGTCTGTCAGAAACTGGGATCTTATAACTATAATTTATCCACTGAACAAGAGTTTGTATGCCTGGTTTCTTTCCCTCAAGCATCCCTAAAAAAATCCAGACATATTGAATTGATCTTACAATTAGCAAATGGCTAATTATACTTTAAGATAATGTCTCCAGTGGTCCACACATTGTGATAAATCTCTGAGTTTTCAAAAATATTTTCTGTACTAGCAGAAAAGTCCCAGCATACTTTCCACAATCGCCATTGCTAATTTTGTATAACGTGATAACACCAAAACCAACTCTTGCACAAGAAAGTCAGTGGCATTAAAAGCAGGAGCAAAAGTCACTCACAAAACCTGCTTGAAGTAATCCCAGTGTCAGTACAGAAAATTACTTATTTTTCTGAATGCTAGCTATGAAAACTTAGAGAGGAAAATTATGCATATTTATATTTATTGCCATCCCATGTGAGACTATGCTGTCATTACCCAACAGATAAGTATTTGGTGTGAACAACACAGAGCCTGTATGAAATCCAACATCGCATTTCACTGGAACAAGGAACTGCCAGTTATACTCTATAAGGAGAAACAGAAATCATGCAGCTTTCCCTCCTCCTTGTAAAAAAAGGATGGTCATGTCACTGTGTGAACAGGTATTTGCTAAGTATAACCATGCCTTCATTCATACTCCCGCACTTACCAAGAGAAAAACCCAGCAGCAACTAACAACACACTTTTCCCAATTATCTAGCTTCTTGTATCTACCTGAGAGTGAACAATCTCCAGTCCTGGTAAAAAGTAAAAGTCAAGATTTTAAGCTTTTTAATGTAATGAATGTACTTGCCCACCGAGTACAAAATTTCCACGATTTTGCATAGTAAATGTAAACAGCAAGGAGAAGATAAATGTTTCTGGTGAGAAATATCACCTAGCTGAAATATGGCCTTCACTAGCTTCTCCAAAAATGGTTGAAATAATGGAGAGAAAGTAGCATATATCACAGGGAACAATTATTGTTGTCCATCTACATAATACAATCATCTTGCTGAATTTCTTTTCTACCCTCTTGGTACTGGCAAGGCAAGTGACTAATATATTTAGTGTTATGAGAACTCCACAAGGCAATGACATCACATTACTCAATTCGTCTCCTGTGTCTTCTGAGGAGTCAAAGGTCTCGTGTACAGTCAAAAGAAAATCAAGTGACCTAGTCTGAAATGAAAGCACTTTCCAACATAAACAAAACCAAAGATCCAGTATTTTTGCAGTTATGACAAACTCATTTGAAACTTAACAGTTTGGCCCTCACTTTGAATTAGTCATTTTTTATTTTATTTTTTTGTTAAGTGAAAGAAAAATGCCAAATGCTGTCAGAGTATGAAACTTTCTAGTATGAGATTTCGCTGTTAGATGATGTTTCCTACACTGATCCTACACTGCCAGCAACTAAAATACCTTTTAATGTGTTCTGGCTTTTAATGCATAGCACTGCCTGCCTTCCATATGTTTATCATTATCCATAGGCTCATCAGTCCCCTTTATTTTCAATAGAGGCAGTTGTGGAAGGAGGCCAGATTGTGCAGCAACACAGTTCCGGTAGTGAAATTAGCAACTGCACAATATTCCCAGAGAAGTAGTCCTGTTCTTTTCTGGCTGTAAGCCTATTTCTGACACAAAAATGTCCATAGGAAAGCAATTGTATGTGCAAGTATGTTTGTAAGAGTATGTGTGTGCTATATAGCATATACTACACACATACACAGAGAACACTTCATATGCAGCTCAGATCTTCACCAGGTTGGGTAACCATCAGTGACTCTATTTTACACTGTAAGAAACTGAAATACTGAGGCGCAGGGATGGTAAGTAACTTTCCCAGAGTCCTGCCTTGAGTCTAGGCCAAGCTAGAAGCAGAAAGTAAGGCTGTGGCTCTGAGCAGAACATAAGGCTGTGGCTCTGCAACGTCCTGTCCCTGGTGGCAATAATGGCCAGAGTTATTTCTGCATCTCACTCCATCCCTCTGCCTGTGAGCTGCAGTACAATGGCCCTGTGGCTCTGCCAGTACAGCTGTTTGTGGGGGAAAGGCTGTGAAATGTGTCAGGAAAAGAGCTTTAAGTGAAAGCTTTTTAAAATTTTTTTGAAGGGAAAGAAGGCATTTTGCAAATCCAAAGCCTTTGCCTAATCAAGGTCACTGAGTTGCTGCAAGAACTGTTTTGTCAGTGTAGTCTGAAAGCAGGGGGAGGTGGTGGACAGGAGGGGGTGAACAGGCAGGGATGCCATAAGCCATCATTAGCACATCTATGGCCCAAGTTATTCATACATACTGATGACACCCATGTGGTACTCTGCCGAATGAAGCAGTAAATTGAAATTATCACATGCCATTCACTTACCTCACTTCCAATTCCCAGTCTGCTCTGCAACATACTCTTCTTGCACTTCACTTGATCTTAATGAATTAGTACTAAAAAAGCCTATAAACTCCTCCTATTCCCTGAACATGGAATACTTATCCTCAGCTTACCCTATATTTTGTCTTTGCATAAGAAATATTTAGATATGGACTGGTGGCACTTAGAGATGAAACTTGGAGTTTTCTTAGCAGGAAAAAAACCCATCCATAGCATAAATAGTGTTTGCTGATTCTGCTGGAAATTGCTTTGCTTAGGTGCACCAAAAAGACAGTGTTTCTTGTCTTTAAGAAAGGTGTTACTCAGATATGAGTTACAGTTCGTTCATCTCTTCATCACTCCTGTCCAAAAGAACTGAAAACACCATTTCAGGATAGCTGAGGCATGTGATTTTGTGAAGGAGGCAAGAAGAAAGTCCAGTAGAGGGTCATCCATGTTGGGATATAGTTGAAGATAAGATTAGGTCACCAAATTTCGCTAACACCTAAGCTGGGTTAATAACTACCTGCCATATATGCCCAGCAACCAAATATACCCACGGTTTTTATTTTCTTGTCCATGAGTGCTGTCCAACCTGATGGCATCACATTTTGGGCATGGAGAGGTGGTAGACTGCTGGGGAAGTTGCCACTGACTCACCCCAGCCTGGCATCAGCACCACACTGCACAGACACCAGCATGCAGAAAAGCATATGTCAGAGATGGCTCCTGGACAAGTGCCATAGCTAGATTCTGCACCTGGCTGCTGTGAGTGAGGGTGGTGGCAGCCCTGGTGAAAGGTACCTCCTTAACATGCCACTCGTGCAAGACTGGGCAAGCCCAGAATTGGTCTGCATCTCCCTGCCACCCTCATGCTCCTCAACATGCACGTAGCCTCCACAACCTCCTGTAGCCCAGGAGCACCTAAAGCTTAAGGTACTTTACTGGCCTTTGTAAGCCAGTAAAAGTCCATGTCTAGGTACCCCTGTAAACGGAAACTCTGACATAAGCCCACTGTAACCTCCACGATTTAATCTAGCCCATAGCATCATCACTTTTCTCAAGCAGAACAAAAATAGATTATCTACCATAACCTTTTCAAAACTGTGGTTTGGGTTGTTTTTCTTCTTTTCAGCATCTTTACTGAATCTGTCTTTACCTCATTAACCTTGAACTTCTCCAAGTCCTCATCATATCCCTACATACTATACCAGTAATATTGTAGGGGAAGATGGTTTTAGGATGCGCTGGCTGCTCCTGTGCTGGACATTTGGAGCTTGGGATATGTGCAGAGTAAACCAGTTTATGTGATTCTTCTTGTTTTTTAAGTAACACTGTTACCACGTGAGCTTTTATTACCTCTTTTCCATGGCTCACCTCAGACAGCAGTGCCAGGAATGCTTCTCTTGCTCTGCTGTGTTCATGCACAATAGATTGACCTGGAGTTATGAGCATGATCTTGACATTTCCCAGGAAATCAACCTGGAAGATCACGACTAGTTCCATCTGGCCTTGAAATCTAGGGGAGTGTTACAGTTTTGTCTTAGATAAGGATAGCCAAGTTGCCTGTTCTGTCTACCTTTTATTTTTTCCCTACTTTTTTAGTGCAGAAATTGGGTAATCTGACTTTGTTTATCAAACATTCAAAATAAATGTCCATTAAGTATATGTTCAGCACATATTTAACATAGAGTGGATATATACTTGGGGGTGTAAATATAGTTTTACATGTCTATGCCAATATGAATTAATTTAAATACATAGCAGGCTAAATTCTGATTTAATACAGGTCTGTGTATAATAAGCCAGAATCCTGAAGTTCCTTGACAGGTGAAACCAGGCAAAGAACATTCGTATCTTCCCTATAAGCAAGCACTTGATAGAGTACTCTGACAGTTTTCTAGCCCTCCTGGTTTCATGTAGCTTTCAAGCATGCAAACACTGCAACCACATCAAGATCCAGGATTACAGAGCTGGTCGAAAAGGTGGGGGCACATGGGCCAGTGGAGGCCCCATTCATTCCTTATCCCCAAGTTCACACTAATGATGCTATGTCACTGCATCCTCCCATGCATCCTCAAGAATGTGAAACAAAAAGGGCTTGGGCTGGGTAAAGGGTATGTGGAAACAGGAAATGAAGTAGAGTGGAGGAAAGGTATTTGTTATACTCTGTCTGCTTTTGTCCTGCTTTATCTGCATGAAGTCTGAGTGCTCTCACTGATGCAGAGGGCTTCCACTTACTCTGTCCTTTTACTCTGTGTTTGTAGGCACAGCTGAGTCATCTCAGCTCCCCAGCACCAGAAAGGAAAATCTGAAGACAAAAGTCTTCATCCTGCTGGATTCTGGAAAACAAAAACAAAACAAACAAACAAACAAAAATTTTTGTAGAATAAATCAAGTGGATGGAAACATCCAGTAATTACCATACTTGTCCTGATCAAAGAAACTCTGTGTAAATTAAGGTAATAAGTGGCACAGCAGAAATGTTACTTGAATTCCTGGGTGCTTTAGATATGTCGCTGCTAAGGTATGCAGTGAAGAAGCCACACGTGACACCCTGTGAGGTGATCTGAACACTAACCAGAAGTTCCAGCTGGTTTTGGACACTTTCAGCTGGGTGTGTTTGCTGGAAATGTGTCCTTTGGAGAACAGCCCCCCTTTTTCTCTTGCTCCAAGTGGTGCTGGTGTATTTGCTCACTTGCAGTGGTAGTCATGGTGCTTATGTCAGTCACAGGAAAAGTAAGAGAAAGAACACCTTCATGGTCAAAATCTGAACTGCTGGGATGTAGAGGATGAATTTATTTTTCTCTTTTTTCTCCATGTGCTGTTCCAATGATGATGGCAGTGACTTTGCACTGGGTTATATACATATGCAGGATACAGCTGTGATGGAGGGAGAGAAGTACTATGAATATTTTAAAGGGAACACATATCCCTGGCACCCTTGGAGGCCCAGAGTTCCCTACGTTGTGGTTACCAACCAGGGCAACTGTCCTTTGCCTTCATGTAGGAATGACAACTGAAATGTGTCTGCCTTCACTTGGGAAACTCCTGCATGAATAAAGTGATAGTGAACGCACAAGTAGAAGTAACATTGGCTTAGGTAAGAGAAGCTGCTCCATTACAGTGCCACATCTACCTCCATCCCAAATTAGTTCTTCATGACTGAGGTACATTCCTGTGACTGATCAGTGTCAGGGAAACAAAATAAGTCTCATTGGAGATTACTGGTTCAGGTATTTGCAATCATTGAGCAGCCATCCAGCTACATCTACTGCAGGTTAATAGACCTTTCAGGATGTTGATGAAAAAGACTGGTAAGGAAAACAAACTTCTCAAAACATGCAATAGGCCAGGAACAAAAACCCTCACATGTATTTGATGAATGACATATGGCAATACAAAGAATTGTAGAGCAAGTTCACCAGCTGAGTTTTTTACTCAAAAAAGTGTTACTGTACAAAAAATGTGTACAAGTAGTTAGCGATTCCCCATGCTAAGCAATGGGTAGAAGAGCCAAAGCAAATTTAAATTACTGAGATGCTTGGTTTTGTCCTTTACTTAGTGTTTCTTTGGGTCTGACAGTGAAAGTTATGGCACAAATACATTTCCACTGTGAACTTTCCACAACATTATATTGCATCCCAGGGCACTGTCATCTATTTCACTAGATCACAGAATCACAGAACCACAGAATGTTAGGGATTGGAAGGGGCCTTGAAATATCATCTAGTCCAATCCCCCTGCCAGAGCAGGAACACCTAGATGAGGTTACACAGGAATGTGTCCAGGCGGGTTTTGAATGTCTCCAGAGTAGGAGACTCCACAACCCCAGTGGGCAGCCTGTTCTAGTGTTCTTCACCCTCACTGAGAAGAAGTTTCTTCTCATATTTAAGTGGAACCTCTTGTGTTCCAGTTTGAACCCATTACCCCTTGTCCTACCATTGGTTGTTACTGAGAAGAACCTGGCTCCATCCTCGTGACACTCACCCTTTATATATTTGTAAACATTAGTGAGATCACCCTTCAGTCTCCTCTTCTCCAAGCTAAGGAGACCCAGCTCCCTCAACCTTTCCCCATAAGGGAGATGCTCCACTCATCTTTGTTGCCCTGTGCTGGACTCTCTCCAGCAGTTCCCTGTCCTTCTTGAACTGAGAGGCCCAGAACTGGACACAATATTCCTGATGTGGTCTCACCAGGGCAGAGTAGAGGGGAAGGAGAACCTCTCTCGATCTACTAACCACCCCCCTTCTAATACACCCCAGGATGCCATTGCCCTTTCTGGCCACAAGGGCACAGTGCTGGCTCATGATCATCCTGCTGTCCATCAGGACCCCCAGGTCCCTTTCCCCTACACTGCTCTCTAATAGGTCATTCCCCAGCTTATACTGGAACCTGGGGTTGTTCCTGCCCAGATGCAAGACTCTACACTTTCTCTTGTTATATTTCATTAAATTTTTCCCTGCCCAACTCTCCAGCCTGTCCAGGTCCCGCTGGATGGCAGCACAGCCTTCTGGCGTGTCAGCCACCCCTCCCAGTTTGGTGTCATCAGCAAACTTGCTGATAGTACACTCTATTCCCTCATCCAAGTCATTGATGAATTTATTGAATAATACTGGCCCCAGTACTGACCCCTGAGGCACTCCACGAGATACAGGCCTCCAACTAGACTCTGCCCCATTGACCTTGACTCTCTGGCTTCTTTCCTTCAGCCAGTTCGCAGTCCACCTCACTACCCGATCATCCAGACTGCACTTCCTCAGTTTAGCTGTTAGGACACTTTACTTGTAGAGAGGTCGTGTTGACATTTTGTGAAGGACACCTGAGGAAGAAGGAAAGATCAAGACAAATGGGCTAACTCAAACTTTTTCTTGCAGTTCTTCTGATTTCTATTTGCTAAACTCTGTGGAAAGCTCTTTTGCACAATTTTGAAGATTTTTGAGGCTTTGGCATATGTTTGCTCCAATTGAAGGAAAATAAAAATATCTCTCTTGATATAAAGAATGTATTAGCGGTTTCCCTCCATATTCTGCCTCATTCTGTGGAAAGCTATTTGAGCTTCAAGTATATTGCATGGGAATCTTGAAGAAGCCAAGTCTTGTTTTGAAATTGTTCGTTGAGTCTTAATGTTGTCTAGAACATGCTCAATAACGCTGTTTAAATCAAACACTTTTTAACAAATGAAAGCACCCATTATATGGACATTGGTGTATACACACAATCATAACTCTAGCACAGGCCAAAGATTACCCCGTAAAAAAGACCTAAGATACATGGGTAAAGAATGCTAAGCTAAAAAGCAAGGAGATATAATGTAAACATGATGATTTCTGTGAGGTTCTGATAAAACTGATTTAAAAGTTGCTGATTTGCCACCCTTCACATCTCGCTTCTAATATCACAACTCCCTTAATTAAAGTTATCTACATTTGTCTTAAACATGTCTGGAACATTATATATTTGAATCACAATTATATGATGAATATTTGACTTATGTTCATTGTATACTTGGGGAAAGTATTAAAGACTCAAAATGTGACTAATAACATTTTAACTTATTTGAGACTTAAATAAGGGTGCCAGGAATTTGAAATACGACCTAGTGAAGGCCAAAGGGAAAAGTCAAAGACTTAAGACATTTTATAACATAAAATGCTATTTTTTTTTTCAATGAATGGGCTGGAGAACTTTGCTCAGAAAATTGAATTTTGCAGGACTTAATTAGCTGAGTTCATTCTTTTGAAAACTACCATTTCATTTATTTTAATGAGGGCTTTGAGCTCCCTTATGTATTCTGGGACTATTTGTTTACCCAGAGAGGATCATGTGCTTGACATGCGGAGTTAGTTGCAATACAAATGGGTAAGTAAAGCAATATCCATCAATAATGCAGAATGTAACCATCAGAGGGAAGTACTCTTAGTTGCTCTGGCTTGAGCTAGTGCTGGCAGGAATAAAAACAACACTGTAACTTAGAAAGGATGAAGCTGATGGATCTCATGGAAGGCATATGAAGAAGAATATATAGTGGAGAAGTTGGAGGCAGACTCATACTGAAGCAGAGTGAAATATGTGTATATGTGAATGAGATGGTGAAGAAAAGCAACCAGATGTGCCCAAGCAGTGACTGGCTGAAGATGACAGCTTGTATTAGCAGAACAAGACCTATGTTGTACAGCTTTTAAAGTAGAATTAACTTAGAAATAATGCAGGAGGGGATGCATCTACCTTGATCACAAGCTATGTCAATTCTTGAGATTGTAGCTTTGTGTACAAGAAAGGAGGTAAGATAGTAGTTGCTACAAAAAAGAGAAGATAATAATATCTTGGATACTCTGAATGAGAAGACAAAATGTGGGACGTTGTGGAGTCAGAAATCAGTAAGAAGTGACCGGAGTGAAACAGAAAAGGGGGAAAATGACAGTTGCTAAACTAGAAAAATCATTGTAGCCACATTGTAGCCACAATGATACAAAAATTAAGAGCTACACTTTCTGTAGATTTATTCACTTTTCAGGATGTTTCCTTGTTTTCCAGTATCAGAAATCTCATCCAAAGGGGTCTTCGGGAATTGCTGTACCTGTATGACAGCCACTTGATTAAAGTGTGGGCTTTGTTGTGAGCTTGGGGAGAGATGTAAGAGTCTTAAATCTACTTTTAATTTTCAGTGTTTCCTGAAGACTGACAGAATCTGGATCCACCCAACCCTTTGGGGAAGGTTGACCCACCTGAATATAGCGAAGCAGATGCAGCCATGTGCACAAAGCACATGGTAACTGATAGGGAGAGGGAAAAGGTTTTCTGCGTGTTTTTACACGCCATAAAGAGAGTCTTTCCTAGTAGTTCCCAGATGGACAAATGCTCCATGGCTGTCCACAGTATGGAACAAAAGATCTTAATTTCCATTCCTCTTCTAAAAGCCTTGAGGGACTTCAGGACCCTGAAGCTCTTCAGCCCAAAGCCTCTTCAGTCCTCCCACATCTATTCCCATCTTGCTCCAGACACTGCATCAGATTCCCTCTGATTACAGGACTCCTCCATGTCCTTTCAGTTCTCTGCTCCCTCCCATGCCCCCTAGTCACTCTCCTTTGTCTGACTTCTTTCTGCTGGCCTCATAATGTAGCATATCACATGTAGTTGTTGATTCAGCTTGTTTCCCTGGCCCCTCCAAAACTCAGAACATTTCAGGTCCATGCCGTCTCCTCACTATCACTCACATAGATCACTAGCACCAAGAGCCAACACCCCACTGTGCAGCACAGTGCCTCTCCTCATAGGTAACACCTCAAAATCCAGACTCTGGCCAAATCATTCTTTCACTAAATGGTTCCCTGAACTCCAAGGACAGAGAAAGAGACAATGTCCAAAAAAAACCCAACCCTAAAACCACACTGGACATATGGTAGCCCCAACCTTCTATTAAAAAGTGTGTCCTTGTATTCTTAATCATGACTTAGCCACAGCTTTCATGTTTCATTAAAAAATAAGGCAGAAGAAGACACACAATGACTCCATTGTTCTTATGGATGCTCCAAGCCGTTCAGATAACTGCATGTGTCTTGCTGAAAGACTGATGCACTTCAGGCTTTAAGAGACTACTGCGGGTGGAAAACAAAATCAGCCAGGAGGTGGAGACATGACTAGGCAGTATATGTCTGAATTATTCCAGTAGGCAAACCGGTGCCACAAAAAAAGGACATAATATCTAGAGTCCCTACCAATCCAATGGAAAGGAAAATCCCTTCCTCACTCAAGTGCAAAGAGGAGCCTGACCCTGCAAGCTGAACAGCTAAACTTTTCCCAAAGGTTCGCTACACCAGCTTAGTGTGCTGTTCTGTCCTGTCCCAGCATGTCCCCTGTGAGCTCTGAACTCAGCCTTTGCTAACCAGGTGTTTATTCTGTTTTCTAAAACCTTTCATAGGCTGTGTGCTGTTGCAGCCTTGCAGCTGTCTAGCTGAAGCTAACTCAGGTCAACACAAGACAAAGTCACTACAGTGAGAGGCCAGATCCCCCATTTCTTCAGAGGAAAACAAAACCAAAATTGCAGCATGCCCAAGTTTCATCCAGATCATAACTTTTCAGGCAGTCTCTTGCTGTCTGCAGCTCAAAAACTTAAGAGTCTTTTGGATTATTGTCTCGAGGAAGAAAGGCTAGTGTTGTGAGACTATTCCTCCTCCTCACAATGAGCATGGAAGAATGGCATGACCAGAGGAACCCATCAGCTCCCAGAGTCAAACCAGCAAAGACCATCAGGATCATGCAGGCCAGCCTCCCCCTTCCCTTTGCAAACCTAGACCAAACCCATTTTGTTGCCAGAGGTGCCAGATGGTAACGCTTTTCGGAAATGTACCTAAGCTTACTGAAGTCTGCAGTCTTCTGTGGTAAAGTGCTCCCATGTTTAATTACCCTCACAGCTAGGAGGTTTCTATTTATTTACATTAAGCTTTGTTGAACTCTGTCTCCTTGCTGCTAGTTATTGTTACATTTTTGTAAGCAAGTCTGACACTCTGTTGTCCCAAAGAAGTCTGTTACAGTCATTTACAGATCAAAACCCAGTCTTTGATGTAGCTGGGACCTGAGCCACTTTTTTTTTTTCAGAAATTAGGATTTTGTCCTCAGACTGCCTCTGGAAGCTGACGAGAAGCCACCAAAGGGATTTGAATAAGGAATGATGTACATATGGTGGCCGCAGCCATAGATATGGCATATGTCTCCTTTCTGTACCAGCTGTAGCCTGTGTATCACCTATACAAGACACATAAGCCACGTTAATCCAGCTTCAGGAAAGGACTGGGCCCTGAAGGCAAATGGGGCCTTTGCTCCTACCTGGGAGGAAGGGAAAACTTAGCTAACAAGCAGGAAGGGGCAGGGTCGGACACCAACAGCACCAGGTCCAGGGCATCCGAAGAGTTCAAAACAGTTTTGATTCAGCTTCAGTACATGTTTTCTCCTCCAGGAGGACATCTGAATGCATCCACCCCTGTAAGAGTAGCCACCACAGGGGAGGTGGACCCTTTGACTTGCCCACAGGAAGATCAGAGTGGATTTCAGGGTCAAACCTTGACCCCCAAACCCCACCTAGTTCCTTCAGAAGGAGCTTTCCTCCTCTTTGTCAGCCCAGCTGAACTGAACTTGAGCATGGTCACCCATGAGTAGAAACAAGGACAGAAACTGAGATGCCAAGGGCAATAGAGCAGAGAGAGAGGGTTGAAGTGATTTCAGCACTGAGATGGTAAAAATGTCACATGATCATTTTACAGTACAAAAGAATATTGAGCAAAAGAAAATGTGGCCATAGACAGAACCCCCTGGGATACCAACAGAGTGAGAGAGGAAGGAAGAAACCACAAAATAGCCTGAAGGCTGGGGGTGGCTGCTGACCGCTGAGCTTTCTCAACGGTCTATGAGTTAGGGTCCTGTGTAAGGATTGCAGTTTTTAACTCCAAGGTCCTCTTCAATTCTGAATCCTAAACTGCCAAGGTTGCCCCATGGATCCAAAGCATGAATAGGAAACCCGGCCCCTCTCTAGTTGCAAGTGTATTGATTGTTGTGCTGAAAAATCAGTTCCTTAATCCAAAAAACACCTTATTCTGGCAAGGGTGTGAGTAGAAGACAGAGAACAAGGGCTCCCAAACCGCTGGGATACCAAGAGCTTTCTGAAAAACAGATTAAGAAAACACTTCAGCAAAAACAAAACAAAACAAAACAAAACAAAACAAAACAAAACAAAACAAAACAAAACAGAAACAACCAACCAACCAAACTACTTAGGAAACTAGATAATACAGAGAAAATATGGATATGTTTACTCCGGAAACTTGTATTAGTGAGGTATGCTTAGAATACATGATCACACAAGCAACTTGCTATCTGCTAGACATGAGCCTTGAGGGATGTGAGAGGATTATCAAGGAAGCTTATTGCAGCACATGTAATCTGGTTTTGATTTCCTGGAAAAGTGGGAGGTATGGGAAATTCTGAGAAAAAAAGAGAGCAAAAATGGTCCAAAAAGAAATAACTACTGTGGCTATTATTGTCCCACAGGAAAACATTTTAAATGGCCATAGATAATGGACTCCTGAGCAATACCAGAGCTCATTGTACACAACTTTCACTAGATATGTTTGACCATTAGACGATGGAAAAGCAGTAGCAATCATACTTGGAAATATGTGTTTGGCCCCCATGTTTTGCAAAGTAATAAAGCTGTCTCGGGTATGTCTAGTTCTCATGGAGGCTGTGAACTTGACAAAGGGCAGCAGATAAAGAAATGCAGTAAAATGGCAAAATATAGACCGTAAGGAAAGTGTCTAAGAGTTCAAATCAAAAGAACTAAGTACTCTAGATTAGCCAAGTAATACAGTTTAGCACCAAACACAATGAATGTGAAGGCCCTGCTATGAATGATGATAGCTCCAGACCTGTTAAATACTTTCCATCATGATTCAGGGGAGTGAGATACAAATATTTTGTAAGAAGGAACTGAAAAGGTTATGACTGCATGACGCTCTCTGCAGTACAGTTGTAAAGAGAAAAGGAGAAGAGAGCAGATGTTTGGAGGTCAAGGAAAATTCTGGGAATCAGATATCTGTAGAGGTAGCCACCAGGCAAGGAAAACTGAGCTCCTGTTAATGACCTCCAAACATCTGCTCTGCTCACTCCCCTGTTTGGTTTCTCCTATGATTTGGGGGTTGTCTTATGCAACCGTGATTTGTCGTCAGCAGTTTAGGGAATTTGGCTGACTTCCAGTCTCTGTTTCAAGTGGATTTTTCTGCTATGAAGTTTTTGCTGTATCCTTTGCAAATGATTATCAATATCCAGTCTCTTCTTTTTTGAAATAACATTGAATTGTTCTCTGCCTCTGTTTTGTTTTCCATATAAAACATTTTTTTTTTCCTAAAAAGGTGTTCCTAACGCATTAATTTGGTGAAGAAGTGTAATTCTGAGAGAGCAATCTTTGCTGTTACAAGGTAGACGAACTATCTGACACCAAACTTGTTTTGCTATGTTGACCACCAACCCAAATCAGAAGTTACCTCAAAGTGTTCTCTTGTGCTAGTAAGTCACCTGAATGTAATGAAGATTTACATTATAAAGCTGTATAAGACTCAGTGTTCGCAGCCAATTATGTGCCTTCTGTATTTTTGTTGCAGGAAAATAGAGAAAAAAAAAAAAGTTCAATTTTCTCAATGTGTAAAATTTAATTTTATACTGGTAGAGATGAGTAAACTGGTCAAAGGGAGGTGGTTTTTCTTTAGTGGTTTAGTAAAACCTCATCAGTCATGGAATTTGCTTTGTGAAATATTGGAAGGGCTTGTTTGAAGAAAATGTCCCCAGGTTGCCTGGGAATGGGTGGGCAGCTTTGGTAAACTGGTCTGGTTCTGCTGCAAGCTGGGATTTCTCCCTCTCTCTTTTATTTAAGAAAAAAAAAAAAAAAAAAAAGGAAACAAAACTTCAGTCATGTCTGTTTTTGCAGAGATTTATATGTCTAAATAGGCAGAAAACTAAGCAGCAGTAGATGGTGAAAATGAGATGTTAATATAATATAATATAATATAATATAATATAATATAATATAATATAATATAATATAATATAATATAATATAATATAATATAATATAATATAATATAATATAATATAATATAATATAATATAATATAATATAATATAATATAATACAATACAATACAATACAATACAATACAATACAATACAATACAATACAATACAATACTATGGAGACAGTCAGAGAAGCACAAAGCAGCAAGTAACAGCTCTTCAGAAGAGACAATTACAGTAAACAGTTTGTTCCATGAGACCAGAACTAAACAAACTTAATTTCCCACAAAGTTTTGTCGTATGCCCCTTAATGTCTTTTCCAGCATTATCAACTCCTTGTTATCCTCTGTCGTTCAATAGCCCTCCCATATCCACGTGTTTTCCTGGTGAAGTGGCAGGAGGTCCAGTGCTGAAGGATCAGGCAACACATGGCCACCACATTTCTATTCACACATGTTTCGGTGGAGGTACTAAATAAGATCTTCCTCCTCTGTTTAGGTACCTACGTTTACGGTGGTTTAAAGCACTTTGAGATATCAACCATTTCTTTAATTCCTCTGAAACTAGTCTGCTTTTTTAGGGCAACTGACAGTTGTGGAGCCTCTATCAATTGACAGGAATAGGTAGATGCTGAGAATGACATGTAGGCAAGCACAACATGCCATCACATGAACTTCTTAGGTAGTTATTGTAAAATGTATGTATATTCAATAAGGGAGCATATGCAGACAGATTTAGAGACAGAAGACACTGAGATCCAAATCTTGAGGAAACAAAAAGTCATTTGTGTTGTTGCTGAGATCAGGTAATGGCAAACAGAAAAAAAAAAAAGGTGAACTACTTCTAATGAGAAAATTAAATTAAATTTAAGTCTCATCTAATTTAATGAACAATACATTATTTAAAACAAGAAGCTGTGGGATAAGGTTTCATATCAAAATAAAAGATACCATATAAATAGCTAACAACAAAGCTGACAGTTCACTGTATGCCGCAAACTGACATAAATCAGAAGACTGGTATTTAGGAAGACTTGTAAGGTAAAAGGTCAAGGACTTAGAATGAGCAAATGGAGAAAAACAGATAAGATAACAGCATGGAAAAAAGCATAGGAACATTTTGTTGAAGAATGAAGGCTTTGGCTGCCATGTTTACAGCAGCAGGTGCTCAGGGAAGAGGCACTACATTTCTGCAGAACTTCACGGGTCCCAAGGTTTAAATATCCCATTTGAAACACTGGAATTGGGCTCATCCACTGACCTATGAGTAGTAAAAGCATTGCCATACAGCTCGCTTATTTAGCAGGGAGCGCTCAAAGTGGGCTCATCTAGGCTATCGTATTTATAGAATGAAGTAGTTGACTCGTAGTCAAATTGCATACAGTAGGAAAACTATGCACGAGACTCCCTGTGCTCACAAGTTACCTGTGTTCAGTTGCCGTTCTGCTTCCCTGTGGGTCTCCTGGAAGGAGTTCTTGACCTGACTGCAGCTCAGGCATTTACCTCCTCAGGAGCCTGGACCAAACTGCTGCTGGTTTTGCGGAGGTGGGGATTGAGTGCATCCACCACAGACATCGTAAAATTTAGAACTGTTTTCAAATTGGAGTTTTGTTTTTCAGATGCCAATGTTGGCACACATTGAAGGAATTTCAGTGCCCGCCTTCTACAGGTGTCAGCATGGTGTTGTCTTTCTGCAGAATTAGCAATCATTATGGTTTGAAGTTGAGAAAGGGAGTTACAGCAAGAAAACCCAGAGAAGTTATGCATTTTAGGCTCTGGATAGTCCAGCTGAAATCAAATTATTGACCCATAGAAGAACTGCATCATATGACAGACTTAGAAGGTGATAAAGCTTGATTAATCTGAACCACGAGGACATCTTTTCCTTTCCAGCATTTTAAGTTATAACCCTCACAATCTCTCAGTGAAGAGACAACCTTCAAGTGAGACTTCATGCAGGAACTTGGTATGGGAGCCCCTCACTTGAGTTGGGCTGTTCCATTTACTGTAGGAAGAGCTTCCTTAGACTGGACACAGATACACTTAAGCAAAATGAATCCCACTATTAAAATGTACAACAGTTTTGCTGAGGAAGGGACCTTGTTCTATAAAATGATGCCATTCACTAGAAAGTGTTTAGAGAATGTGGCACTGAAGGCACTAATCAGTGCTGGATTAAATAAAGCCTATGAAACATAATGAAAGGCAGAGAATTGTTTCTGAGTGAGAGATTCAGATCTTCTTGGCACTGTCTCCATCATATTTCAATATAATCTCTTAGGTGAAACATCATGCTATAGATTTGTTAAGAGAAAAGTGCCAAATTTGATATGCTTTGAAGGTTAGATAGTATGGCAAATCTCCTCTTCTTCATTAACAATTTTAGGTCTTGCCAGAAATAACTGCTGTGTGAAGGGAAAACACTCTTCGATATGTTAAAATTAGCTAGAATAGGGTGTCTCCTAATCAAATTTTGTCCTAAATTGCCAAATGATGTATAGTTGTTTGTGTTGTAGATAACACTCCAGTGGGGACTACACTAAAATCCCGGAAAACCCGTATTATGCAAGACCTCTGGCTGAACTTTAACTCTGTACTTGGAAGTGAGAGACTGGTGCTATAAGCCACCCAGATCTACATCAAATACTGTGATTTTAATTATACACTTAGCTAACAAAGATCGACTTAGATTAAATGAGCAATAAATTCCCACCTCTACAAAATTAACAAAAGAACATTTTAGAAAAGCATAATCTGCATTTGAGGCCACCCTCAGACGTACCAATGGTAGAAAAGGGTCAAAGTGGACATCCAAACATTGGTAGGATCCTAGCACTTTTTGCCCTCACATGCAACAGATGTTTCCATGAGTTGGTCAGTTGTATCACATAAGCTATAAAATAAAGACAGAAGGCTTAACAAATCATTGGCACAGACCCAACACTTAAATCAGCTTGAAGTAGTGTGAGAAATGATGCTGTTTTGAGGGCAACTATAAGGAAAATCTATTCTGATGGAGTGTACCTATTCAGTTTTGGCTGATTGCTGTTTGAACTCCCCCTGCTTGCAAGTACATTAGGGAGTATATATTTCAAAAAAATGTTGCACAGCATTGTTAAGCACTCTGCATATATTTATCCTGTCGAAATGTTTGAAGTAACAAGCCACATATGAGTTTCTTATTTCTTTCCATTTTTAATATACCCCATTGGAAAATGTCAGTGCATCCACACATTGCACTTGTAGTGCCACTCCAAACCTCTGCAACATTTGCATTAAGTGACAGAGAGTCAGAGGTTGGAGCAAACATGTCCAGAGTCGATTGCTTGTGTGAAACACTCTTTATCTTCTCTGTTCTTTTCTGAGACCTACAAAGCCTCTTTCACCACCCTGCTGCTCAGTCCTGGATCATTTCTATTCTTAGACTGGCTAAAGCAAACACTCCAGACCTAAAGTTTCAGAAGATTCCTGTCATGGAGATCTATATGAAGGATTTCACAGCTGGATCTAAGCTGACTTGTACGGATTCCCTCCAGCTGTCTAGTCATCTGGAGATGGAGAAATACCAAAGGTCTCCCCGTGTATTTCAAAATGTAACTTTTCTGCTGAGGAGAGGCCCTAGTACCCAGTAGTGCTTCCATTCTTTGGACTATTTCAGAGGAAGTCCCTGCCTCAAGTCCCCTGATCCCACTCAGACTGGGTTGCCTTCTGCCTTTAAAGGAGGGCAGAGCATTTGTGGTGCTATCTGATGGGGTTACACCTCCAAAGAGCTCTGCTGATAACATTGCTTTAAATTATGAAGGTGATCCGTTCAATCCCCCGTTACTCACTGAACTAAAACTGCTGCAACTTTTACAGCACATTTGCATACAGCAGGCATCTCCCAAGGCCCCTCCACATGCTTACACTGGAGAAGAATATTCAGACAGACAGACAGAAAAAAAGAATGAATACTGGAAGATGATGTCATGGAACTCCTGTTAGATCTCATGTGTGTCCATATCATGATTTTTTTTTTTCTTTGGATGAAAGCCATCAGCCTTCAAATGTGGGGTTTGACATAACAGCAATGGAGAGCTTCTGGGTCCTGAAGAATACAGCAGCTCTCCCTGCAACAATATAAGCTGACATAACAGCTTCGTTCCTGTGACCTGATCCTTTCATTCACTATTGCTTTTGCTGTTAGCTATTTGCTGTATCATTCACTATCAGCCTATACTGTTGCTGTTTTTTTTATTTTAAATTGTCCAAGAACCATCAAGAAATCTGCACTCTTCCAGATCAATACAGCTACTAAAATCCAAAATAGGGCAAGAAATAGCCTTTGTGGTCAAGAGATCCTGCTGTGGATGTAGTTTGCTGCAAGAGGTTAAAGTTAAGCAGAGACTGACCACCTTTAGAACATGTTGCAAGACTTCTCTTTCAAAATTTGGACATATGAAAATTCAAGTGCATGGAGCATGAAAACAGAGGTGGATGACAGATAACTATTAATACTTCAGCCAATACCTGGTCCTGCAGCAAAGGAAGAAAAAGAGCAAAATGCATCATGAACAATATTAGGCACTGTCCTTTCATCCTGGAAGACACAGGCTACAGAGGTGGATGAAGAAAGCTCTGGTAGTGTCTTAGCTTGAATTGGCTTTAATGACTGAGATATTTCCTTCCTTACAAGCAAAAATTAAAAAGCCTTCATTTTTCTTGATACACAATTATATTTCCTTATTAAACCTCAAATGAGGTTTAATGAGCCTACAGCCTCACAAGACACCCCGGATGCTGATGTTCTCTTTCTGAACCACTCTGATAATCATTTCTTCACTCACAAAAAACATAAAAGTCACCCTATTTCAGCAGTGAGCCACCTGCATAAGTGGAGTTGCCACATACTCCTGACTCTTTGAGGTATATCTGCCAGTTCCTTCCAGCACCCCATCCAAGCATGAACTGCAAGGTTGGTGTGTGCATGATGCATTTGATGATTGTGTGTATATAGCATCTGTAGTAACACTAGCTTTTCCAGTAACATTTGATTTATTGTGTATCAGCCATGGAACTGGTCAATACTTACAATTAGAAATATCTGGTAATTCCTGATGTTCCACACCTTGGTCTGAGCTACTGCTACTGCCATGACTATGTAGACACACTTCCAAAAATCCCAGATGTATATGGAAGCTGGTCTCTTTACACTTGGATGTCACCCTGGGGAAAAGAAAAAAAAAAAAAAAAGGAAATCTTCAAGGAAGCCTGGATTTCTCCACCTGCTCAATTTGATCTAAAAGCCTGAAAGCCTGATTCCACAAGAAACAGTGGCAGAGCTCACAAAATCTTTGGTAAAGTCAAGATTTAACCTCTGGCATTTACTTCCTAGTTCTCACCTCTTAGCCTTAGAATATGCCTAAAGTAGTTAGAGTTGGAGCAAGCAAAGCTAAAAGTGGCAAGACCGCATGGGTGAGAATTTCCTGGTCAGTCATCCACATAGAAAAGTCACAAGCATTGGATGATAGTGCAACAGATACTAATGCCTTCATATGATTCTGTTGCTGTGATTCAAAATGGTTATGAATGATAAAGACACAAAAAACAAAAACAAAAACAAAACAGTTTTATATACAAATCCCGTGTTCCTCTGCATAACATCAGGCACAGACCACCCTGTTACCCCAGTTGTTTATGTCAGATCTGAATTTGAAGCTCTGTGCCTGATGTTATGCAGAAGAATTCAGATCTGACACAAGCAACTGAGGTAACAGGGTGGGTCAGCACTGTGTCTTCTACAGATTCATTCATGATTTCTTATTACTTCAGCAAAAAGATGGTAAGATGAAACCAGGAGTGTGGTGGCAGTGTGGGTTAGGAAACCTCACTGTCTGTCCAAAGACACATGGTAAACCTGGCTACAGATTTGTAACCGAGGCCACCCCCAATCACGCTGCTCTAAATCAGTTCCTGCTCATCTAGGCAGAGAAATTAAAGATAGTGACATGGAATGCTAGCCATGCTAGTGCCCTGCTGGCCGCAGAAAACAAGGTTCCTTATCCAGCCTGGCCTGACAAGGCAACTGGTCCTGGATACTGGAGAGCTGAAACTGGTTTCTAGCATTTCCAAGTTGCCTTCAATACCAAGTATGCAATATGCTACAACTGCATTGTAATTGGAAGAACATAAATGCAAAACAACCCTTATTTCTGTGTCATGAAAGAGTTTTGGCTGCTCTCAAAGTATTTGTATTTATGTCCTGAAATAAACAAGAAAATATTTTTAAAATAAAGATTATGTGTGTTTCATTACTTAAATATGAAGTTTATAATTCCTTAAAATTCTTGCACTGATTCTTTTTTCCTTTGCTCCACGAGTATACAATATTGAGTATATTGCTTTCCTGCAAATTCCTGGAAAAGGAGGAGTTAATGTATCATGGAAAATAACTGTGTGGAAGACATTTATCTTTATAAATCTGGCCCTAAGACTCTCTCTCTAGTTTTAAAATTACTATCACAGCCAGATTGTGCATCAAAAAGATCCCACTTAGCAGAATATATGATCTCAAAAATGAATATCTGTTAGATTGTTCATACAGAGTGCTTTGAGAAATAACTTCTCACAGATGGAAAGCTATAAAAATGGTGCTCTGCTATCTTGTAGTTTGAACCACAATCTCAGACATATGAAATATTGATATTGAATCAAGCTGTACCTGGTTCTCCTTGAATGAATTCTTCCAAGTTCTTGACCTCTCTTCTAGTGCTGTTTCATTTTAGGCTAGGGTCCAATAGAAGAAAATACAACAAAAAAAAAAATCCAACCTTTTGTCCACAAGCATAGGCAAATCAGGAATGACATTGTTTTCTAACCAGTCTATTTGATGCTATATGCTACCTTCAAAGAAAATCGTTATAATAAAGCATAATAACATGAATGGTCACACACATTAATATTTACTTGGTGTTAAGTGTTTTCACTGCTCTCCCTACAGAACAGATATGTCTTGACAGAGAGAGATGGCATAGAAACTACTGCTGACATTTTTAGGTGATGGAATAACAAAAATAAGTGTTCGTTACTGCTGGCTGTTTCTGAAGAAGATTCTCTACTGACAACACCATTCTCAGTGAAAAATGGTGACATCATCAGTAGAGAAGTCTATCTGTGAACAGGGAATTTTGCTTTTGGAGTCTCTGTTCATGCACCAGTTCGGTCATGGCACAGTTTTCAGAGTGTACTGCAAGGATTCTTTCAACCACATTGCCTTTAAATCACTACTGAGACCACACCTAAAGTACCAGTATAACCATTTCCTGGAAAGTTTTCAGTGGTCTCTCCAGGTCCTAACTTTCTTAATAACAGTAATTCACAGTGTCAAGGTCCCACTAGTTACCAGGTGGATCATTTAACCACTCACAGAAAGCATCAAGTATTGATCTCAAAGACCTGTGTTTCCTGAACAGAATCTGCTGCCTTGTGCCTCTTGATCTTGGGCTGCAGTTTGGTTGTGACTTCTTGTGGACAACAGCACAAACATGGACACCTAACACCTCAAAGCCCACTCAAACTAACAGAGACCATGGAGAAACAGCTGGAGAAGCAGAGCATCAGTGGTCAGAAACTGCTGCCCTCTCATAGAGCTTACAAGGGACCATTATTCCCTGGTTCTTTTGTTGTTGTTGTTTTCTTTCTTTTTTAATAAGTAACTCATGTGGAGCAACTTGTCCCAGACAAGCTCTCGTTTAGTTCAGCTTGGTATAGCAGGCCATTTGCAGGTACGTTACTTTTATTTTCCATACCTTTATTTTCTACATATTTATTATCCCTCACGTAATAAATCTTCTATCAAGTTAAACATAAAGCTTGGATTGATTTAGAAAAGTGTCTGTGGCAGGTTTTACAGCTGAACATCTCAAAAGTGCTATTTTATCACTACAGGATTTTCCATATAACTGCCAATACCTGTTGGTCCCTTTCTGCAGCCCAGCAGCTAGTTGAAGCATGCTCTGTGAGGGCACCCCCGACTGCTTCTCACAGTACAGCCATTCCTTGCCCAGTTCAGGACTCAGGAGCTGAAATGGTGCTCACAAAACTTGATGTTAAAACTGATGCTAAAGACTGTTCTTCAGGAAACATTTGTTTGATGGGTAATGCTTCTGCAGCTCCCCACAACAACAGCAGCAGAGGTGGGAGTTGCGTGTCCATGTAGCTCAGGCTGGGCTGGGGGGCATCTGAAACAAAAGCTGGCCACCTTTCCCTGCAAGAGGTGGTCATGAGAGCTGGCAGGAGACACCAGACCTCCTCCTTATGGAGCAGCCTGTCCCTCTGCTCTGAGAGAGCCCAGGGCTTTCCTCTTAGGCAAAGTTTGGTGTCTAAAATCAGTCAAGTTAGTATTTTCAAGGCAAAGAGCTGAAGTGTCATTCAAATGTGTGGTGAGTCTCAGCCCACGGATCTGCTGAGCGTTACATACTACTCTGAAAAGGCCTGGAAATTGTGACTGAGACAGGCAATCTCCTGCTGCCAGGAGGCTTCTGTTTGTGATGAAGGGCACATTCCTTGAAAAAGAAGAAAGTGGGCTGTGGACTGAAAAGGGTTGACTACTGTTGGGTGAAAGGTACACCTGAGTCATCATGCAAGGTGTGAAGTCAAATTTCCCCAATGCTCAGAGGTGCTTAGCCCCCGAACACTGTTCTATAAGCTGCATTCAGACAGCGCTGAACTTGAAAAGTAATTAGGATATCGCAGGTCAGAGGGATTTGGTTCCTTTAGGTCTACATTAACATCTTTCCCCTGTGTCCAGGCAGACATCACTGATGCATCATAGCGTTCAACTTCAGGGGAAGCTGAACGCCCCCTGCTAGAGCTTGACTGGGGACTGCAAGAAACCCGAAACCCAGTCCTTGTGCTCTGCCATACCTGCTATAGGGTCGTGCTGGACAACTACGCACTGTGTTCATGCTGGTCACAATCCCCTTGCTGTCTTTTATTACCATGCAAAAAGGGGAAAACAGAAGCAAAGCAACACATAAAAGGACGTCAAGTAACAATACTTCTGTCCTGGTTTTGTTAAAAACAAGTTTCTCTTTCAGTGAATTTTGCCTGTCAGCTAAAGCCTTCATATTAACTGCACTTTCCTGGAGAACCAGACACATGTTTTGGTAAACCTAGCAATGGAATGCAAACTTATTGATAAGCATGGATGGACATCTCGCGAGAGGGGCTACGAGAAACAAGTGACTAAGAAACTGACCAACTGTGTATAACATTCCATTCACGTGAATACTTCATATAAAAGTGGGAGATCACAAGGATCTCGTCCCTTTTGCCTTTTGCCCTTTTCCCTTCTGCTTATGGCCGACCTTAGGAGAGGATCTTGCTGGTCGTCCCTGAGAACTGAGGTCTAGTGAGAGACTGAATCCAGCTCCGGTTGGCTGCAGAGTCTAATCCAGGACTTTGGTGGCCGGCTCTGCAGTTGCTGAGACTTTCAAGATTGGTTTTGTATATTTTGTATTATTTTCTCTATTCTTATTAGTAGCATTAGTAAAACATCTTTAATTTTTCCAACTCTCTTCTCTCTGTTCTTCTTTCCCTCCCGATCACCTGTCCTGAGTGGGAAGTGGGGAGAGGGAGGGGGAAAAAAGGGGAAGTGGGCGGGAGAGGAGGTTAACAATACATCTGCCAGGGTTTTATTGTCACCCCGCAATCTTAACCCTCGACAACTTCCCTGCTAACTTTCTTTTTTTTTCCTTCTATGGAAAAATAAGGGGAAAGGTAGGAACAACGGACAGAGAACGTTGTCTTGATTATTATTCACTTCATTCATTTTTTATATTACTATTTGCTTCAACAAAACGCCTCTTGCTGTGCTAATGCTCCTTCACATCATAGGTTGGTTGCTTTGCCTGAGCAAGCGAACGGTCTTCAGGACTGATGGTTCAGGTTTGCCCCACTGAAACTCGTGAACTATGAGTTGCACCTGGGCTAGGAACATGCTTCCCTCTAGGCAATGGAGAGTGAAAGATGTCTCCAGAGGTGATTCAGATCACAGGTGGGCTGGCTTGATTCCTGGAGACACCTCACTCGATTTTCTGAGGATACACAGAGAATAGCAGAATAATGCACTTCAGTCAGGTGTCCAAAGCTGGCATTTGTGCCCCCAGTGGTTTTCATCAGAAATAGGAAGAAAACTCCCAAGCAGGAAGTCAGTGCCAGCTACCTACCAAGATGATGTCAGGACCACTGAGCAGAGAGAAAGGAGGAGGAGGAGGAAGAAGAGAAGGAGAGGGAAATCCAGGGTAACTCTTCTGTGGCTGATCAATGTTGAGGTGTCTGGAGGGCCTGAAAAACTCTCCCCAGATACCTGCACCTGCCAAGGCTGTCATCTGCTCTGACGCTGCCAAGGGAGCTGGGGACATGCCACAGCAGCCCAGAGAGGCTTTCGGCTCCCCCAGGCCACGAACTCACATCCACTTGGCCAGAAGAGGATGTGAAATCCAGCCTCACCAAGCTGTCTGGGAACAGAGCTGTCTGGAAAAGTGTTAAGGGAGGGCCTTAAAACCTGACCACTGCAGCAGGTTTAGATTAAAACAGGTATGTTGCAGGCAAACCCAAACCCACTCAAACAGCTGGAGCCCCCAGATCCCACTCATCTTGCATGGATTATGTGCTTTGCACTGACCAGCTTCATGCTAACAACCAACCTGGGTGCTGCTGGACTCACATCTCCATTATAGGTGCCAGCAGGGCTCCTTTTAGCAGGTGGTAGCCATTTGCACTGCAGAGCAAGGTCTGTGTAGAACCTGCTATTATAATTGATGGATAATACAGATCTGCAGCTAGTCTTTTTTTTTTCCTGATCGCACACAGCAGCACCATTGCGCCCAGCTGACCCTGTGGTGGTGCTTGCAGAGAACCTCTTCCCACCCACACACTCAAAGTTCACCGGTGTAGACACTTTCAGACAATCTTGTGAACACTTTGCTTTTGTTCTTTCTTGTTTTGTTTCCCTTAATCTAAAAGAAGTTACTCAAACTGAGAACATATTGTTGCTCTTTGTGTGTGGAAAAACATAACATAGCAACTTGTCTTAGCTTTCTAATAGTTTCATGATGTGCTTTTAAACAATGTCAAACTTGTTCAAGACTTGTGACATTTGAAGTTGGCAAGTAAATCAATGTTTATTTTTTTTTCAAAGGCGAAACTTTTTAGAAATAAAATGGTTGCATTTATTTCAAAGAAAAATAGTAATCCCTGTTTTTTGTGTTTTCTTTTTTTTTTTTTAGACACAAAGTGCTGTGTATGCAGGATTATTTTTATTTTGTGTGTATGTTGCAGTGCTCAACATTTTAATTGCCACTTCCTCAATAAAACTATTGGAAATCTTCCATCTTGCCATTAGCACTTACAAAATAACTGTTAACAATATGTTATCCAGACACAGAAACTTTATAATTAACATTGGACTAGTCTTCAAAGTCTAGTGACTAAAATATATCCTATAAAATTACTGGACTTCATTCAATGCTATTCTGCTGTTTTAATGTTCAATAAATGTGTTGAGGGGAGATATTTGGCAACATGCGCTAGTCTCTCTGGCAGGGAGAGTGACTACAATGGGGTTTGCTCTCTGTTGTATGGCAAGAGCACCAAGGCTCGACTGGGCTGCCGTGCAAAAGCTGGAAGGTTGCTGCTGGTGTGAAATAACGTAGCTCCCAGACACACTGCTGTGCAATCCTTCAAGGCGACACTCCTCCCTTGTCAACTGACAAGGAATTGGACAGTTTTCACATAAGCAGTAAAACACAACAGGCAATGTGTTTCTGGACCATTACAGCACAACTGGGGTAGTGTCAGAAGTCAGAAGGCTGAAGGCCAATTGTCTCAACTACGGGAGGAATACAAGACTGGCTCTGAAGCATCTTAATGCTGTCCCAAAATGGTATTTCTGCAGTACATTAAATAAGGAGGAACATGGACATGACATCACTGGCAGCTAATTAAGACTCATTCCAGCCAGAATTGTGCTGCAGCCCTAGCAGGCCATTGCACTGGTAAAGAGTTTGGAGGACAGGATAAAAGTGTTGGAATGCACTTTCTTTTGCATTAAAATACGAGAAAGGTATCATAATGGATTTAAAAGAAAAAAAAAAGTTTTGCAGGACCAAGGTCATTTAAAACAGTATCACCAAATAATCTGGCCATGCAAAGCTCTTCCCCCATGGGAAACATCTGAAAAAAACCCTCTGCTTAGTTTTTGAGACAAACAAGACTAATGGACCAACAGACGTGTGGATACAGTTTTGGAAGCTATTTTTACTGGGGTGTAGCTCTGAGTCGAGTCAACGGTATCATGGTCTTTAACACTAGATGCTCATAGAGAGAAGTGGTCACTGTCCCAGTATAATATAAGACCTTTATAAGTATGAAATACCTCACATGCCAGGTGATATCTATGCCAGGAGATGCTGTAGGTGAGACTCAGGCTGCCCAGAGCTCCCACCTAGCAACTAAAGGTGAGGAGGTAGAAGCAAAATCCATGGCTTTGGAGCCACAGGAATCCATGGGGCACTGAGAAAAGGGGCACCAGAGGGAAGACAGAGAGTTGCACCACAGCTGTCTCAGCCCTGCAGCTTCTGTCCTAGGTGGATCTGAATGTATAATGAGAAAAGTTTATAAATATGCAGTATAAATATTAATGCAGAATTTTGCTGTGTCCAAAAAGCAAAATTCCTTGATTTTCCAGACTACTTTCCTAACTCTTTACAGGCAGATAGCAGGCAATATGAAAGATATAACTGCAGCATCTGTGGCAGACTTTCCTTCAGAAAATAAGCTTTAGTAGGAACTGTTTTTAAACTCCCCCTGTTCTCTGCTCACGGGTCATCTGGTGAGGCCACAGGTCGGAGAAAGGGCTTCAGCAGAAGAAGAGCACCAGGGAAGGGCTTTCATCTTTCATGCTCATTGCACACATGAATACTTCCTTTCTGTCAACAATTCGAACACCCGGTCAGACCAGTTATTTTCAAATTGTTTGTCATTGTCTAAGCAGGTTTGCCCTCTTTGCAAAATGTGATTTTTCAGATCTGTCACAAGCAGCGACAGGCTTTTGAGCAAGTGGTTGGGTTGCTGAGGGGAGATTTTTGGGCTCAAAAATGTCTACTAGGACACAGTGCAAGCTCGTATCATCTGGATGTTTCTCTGCACCTAGTCAGTGGGCTTGTTCTGTTCAGCAATAATATTATAATCTAATAACACGCTCATGAAATAAAGTTACAGATCATTGTGGGGGTGGCTGCATTGTGCTAGTACAACTTCACTTTATCATGACAGTCAGGTGTAGGATGAAAACCACTAGAAAATTTCATAGGGAAAAAATCCTTTCTTGATTCACTGTCAAGAATTCAGGCTGAAGAGAGTGAAAAGATTTTGGAAAACATTTTTTCTGTGCAATTTTTTGCCATCATCATATAGTTTTCAATCATAAGATCAGATAAAAGAGATCTCTCAGGGACACTAAGTTATCCAGCTAATTCTTCTTCACCATGGTAGGGTGTTTAGCTATATGTACACCACTCCTACCATTTGCTTTTCTAACCTGTTCTTGGGTACCTGTGATGACTGGACTTGTTGATTGGACTGGTTTCCCTAGACAATCTCTTTCAATGCTTGTTTATTTATTGCAAAAGAGACAATATTCTGATACCTAGGACATTTTTTCCTTGTTTAAATGACCTTTTTATGCACAAAAGGCAGAGGAAATATTTTTTCATTCTTCTCGCCACTACCCTCATGTATCTGAAGGCTGTTATCACAATTCTGTTTTATTCTTCTGCAGACTAAACAATCTAAATTCCTTCAGCCATTATTGTAAGATGTAATTTTAGACCTTTGGCCACTGTTGATGCCCTCCTCTGATCTCCATCAGCCATGTCTTTTTGGTGTGCAACACCCAGGGTTTACTCATACTGAATAGAATGGAACATGTCTTTAGACTTACCAGTGATATTCCTATACAACTATCTTCTCCTGAGCTCTGGGATTGGGAGACAGAGAGAAGAAATGGGTATCTTTCACACTATGATCACTGTAGGTATTCATATTTTAAGACAAAATATTTCTGTGACCATTATCCACTAAAATAATTTTCATCTTAAAGTTCATTAATTTTCATTAACATTTGTTTGAATACTAAGAGAAGGTGAATGCAACTGAGGACACAAAGGCAGCTGTAACAAATTCAGATAAATCTTCCTAAAATAAGAGTAAGAGTAGTCTCATTCTGAGCTAACAAAGATACCCTTCCTTACGACAAACGAAGATGATAAATTATTCTGCAAGCTTGATGAGAAAAATGTTGGATACTCATTTAACTGGTAATAGTTGTACATCATGTTATAGTTTTAATGCTTTAAGAAAAAAAAGCAATGCTTATAAAGAAAACACAGTATTTTTTATGCTCTGTGGAAAAACAAAACAAATCAAAATAAACAAACAAACAAACTCTCATCCACACAAGCTGTCCTCAAGACATGCCTGCATCTTGGACCTGAAGAAGGGGGTTTTGATCCAAATTCTTGTCTCATTTTTCCAACTATATTAGTCAGCCTAATAAAAGAGACAGCTTCTGTCCATAACTCATGTTTCTCTGGTGGTTATCACTATAATATTTGCTGCCATAAACCCCTAGGAATTCACAGCTCACTCTCTGTTTCCCTCTCTCAAAAAGACAAAAAGAAAAAGGGCAGAGAAACCCTGTCCTGCTGCAGGACTGTATTCCTGTGCAAAACAGCGGTGTCAGGCGTTGCCACATCAACCTCAGGCAAGCTGACAGGTCAGTGCTGCAGAGTGCAGAGCCATGAAGAAACGTGATCTTGCATCCCAAACCATGTGGCCACCAGAGCTCAGCACTGCACTGGTACAGCTACATCGGTGCCACTTTTGGAGGGCTCTCCCAGTGCTCCCCCTGCTCGGTTCCTACATACAGACATGTCCCAGACTGCTGGTGAGACTTCAGCTTCTTGGGTGTGTGATGGCTTTGGAAAAACACAATCTCTATGCACATGCAGGAGAAAATCACCAAGTGATTTGTTACAAATTATTCACCATGCTCTAAGAATAACCAACTTATTTCATTTAAAAAGAGGGCAGAGAGGTTCTCTGCTAGCACGTGAGCATTTTTCCCTAAGGAAAATTTCATAATAGTTAATATAAGCAGAACTACAGTAGTGCATATGGTTAACAGCTGCTTTAACATGATATGGCATAACAACTGTCTGGAAATCATTAGCCTAACTTTTCTTTAGTATTTGGATAATTAACCCACAGACAGAGCTATTTCAGCTTATCAGATAATACATAGATATGTATTTTTTTTCTGCATTATTTACAGTACATATAGTCCCGTTTCTCAAAATAACACACAAAACAATCACTGAGTGGATGAAAAAAAATCATAGGTCTCAATAGATATTTAACAGATATTTAGATCTTTCCAGAACACTGAAACATTCATAGCTTCCAAAGAAGACTTTCGTTTAAGGAAATTAAAACATAAAACTCTATTACAGTTAAGGTTGCAAGGAGACTAACAAAAGCTTGGAATATAAATGTTTATATATATATATATATATATATAAATTTTGTTAAATATATTAAACCATAAAGCAGAGTTCCCAGGGATTTTGATAATGTAGATCACCTTTTGGTACAGAGATTTTTTAGCAGGCCTTTATTGCTCTTCACAACTGCCACCTTTCCCCTCTTTTATCTGCCCATAATAATTTTGTTGGAAGTACAGCTATTCTTTAGCTTGAACAGTGCTCTCAGGAAAAGTTTTAGCTCTTGTAATATTAAGCAGAGTGAAAATTGAAGAGGAAGAAAGATCAGCACCACATATGGAAGGCAAAATAATCTTCCTGACATTGTGGTGACCTACAGAAGACACTGTCATCTTGCATGAAAATGTATATAAATGTGTCTGGAGTCAAGCAGTTTTAGGAAGGCAGCTTGAAAAACAGAATAGTTGAACCAGTCAACAACTCCATAATTTGTTAACATTCCTGGTCCAGAAGTTTTGTTCCATATTCCAACTTTATTCATTCTGGAGAATAATTAAATTATAACAATAATATAACTTCCAAAAGCTTCTGTAAGAAGTAAGTATGCTTAAAAGTACAACCTAAATTTTAGACTGTACATAAATAGCAGAAATAAATACTTAAAGTTGTAAGAGCTGAGTTCCCATAAGTCAACTTCCCATGAGTCCAGGTAGTAGGGAAATAAGGAATAATGATGTAAAGTTTTCCTTTCTGCTTCCCAGAGTGTTTGCATGTGTGTACTTTACACCTGTCCTTCCTTGAGGACAGCTCAGAATTCACGTTTAATGCCCATAGAAAGCTAAACCTGTTCCCTCATGCAGGTGCATCCATGTTCTTTTGAGTGGGACAGTGAAGTGCTCTTAATAGTTTGGCCGTAATGAAGTTTTGGAATGGGGAGGGAGAAGGGACATAAGTGAAATACAAGTCGTTACTCACCTGCTTGAGAATAAACCAGAGAGTAGTTTGACCCAATTGACTTTTCTTTGGGATGTCACCAAATGCAGCCTTCACTCTAGGGGCTCCACAGAACACAGCTTATTTTTCCCTCTTGGATCGTGTATGTACCAAGGCATACGTTTCTTCACAGCACACATCTAAAAACACAGTGGTAAATGCTAATCCTGTAATGGCCTTTGAAGCACAAATGTGTTCTTGCTTGATAAAGGTAGGTTCCATTTCAACAGTAGCCATTTAGTAAGAAACACATGTAATGCACAGCTACCTAAATCTGATGTATCACGATTCTGCTAATACATGACATTATAGAAGACAGAGAAAAAAAAAACAAACCTTATTAAACATCAGTAGCTTTTCCACAAACTCACCACTGCTATTAATTAGCTGCCTGTTAATGAGTGCAGCATGCTTTCCAAAGTCCAAAACTAGTGATTTGGATGGAATTCAACGACTATCCCACCATACTGATAGGCTTTGACAAACTACCAAAATGCCTATTTGCAGTCTTGATGGTACAGTATACTCAGTAAATATAGCTGGTAGTATTTCCACATGTATATGACTTCTATATGATTCATGGTCCAAGATGAGTAATGACTGCAATTCCTGTAAGGTTGTGGAGTAGACATATCTGATCATTCTTTGTCAATGAAAATTGTTGCAACACAGATCAAGAGCTCATTTAACTGAGAAAGCTAAGTTTTGGGAATAGATACAGCATTGAATCTGCTCCTAGTTTTGGTTCCAAGGGAGACAAAGAATTGAAAAATTCACATTTCCTCAGAAATGTGATGAGTTGAGCTGTTTCTCCTAGATCTCCATATAGCAGAGAATGCTTGTGGGCTGACAGTCTTGCACAATATTTAATGCTTGGCACGTAAATCTCAGGAGAACAGCTAATGGCATTTTGTCTTCTTTAACTTTGACCCAAAATCCTGCTAAAACAGAAGAAAGTCACTCTGTGGCTGAGAGCAACCTTTTGAGGTGCAGGAGTGGAAGTTCCACCATCCTCCAGCTGAGCATTCTCCTCCTTGCAGAGATCACCAGGGTGCTTTCGGCATACCTACCACAAACTGCCATACACAAGTACATTTTGATGACAGCATCTGAGCCAGATTCCCAGCTTCCCGGAGGACTTTACAGGAGTGTGATGTGCACTTTCAGATGTGTTTCTATTGCTACCATCTTTGCGCAAATGCAGGCGTACAGCCACTCACGTATAACAGGACACTGGAGTAAAAAGGCACGTGGGGGTCTTGTGAGCATGGGTGGAAAGTAATTCTTATTAAGGGGAAAGGGGATTTTACCTCACTTGCCCTTTTTCACTCTTGTAGGACAATAGTTAGAGTAAATCTTCACAACAATAGTCAGATTTCTAATCATAAACTAATGTCTCCCTTCTCAGCACATTGGAGGGTGAAAAAATATTCTGTTATCTTTCCCATTGTTGGCCTCCAACCAAGTTCCATGTGGGTCTAATCTGCAATCTTCATTCAAATAAGATGATATTTATCAAAGTGGGGATCAGGACTTTTGTCTATAAAATCATCTGGTTCCCGTTAGAAGATTCATTCAATCATGATGACATGTGTGATATCTCCACCAAAATCAGCAAAACTCATTCCTTTTGCTTTGCAAGATTCATCTCATTGTACCTTATCAAAGACTTTTTGTTACTCAGACCAGTGACTGTAAAGAATTACCAGAAAAAAAATTCTGGAACCACTCAAGACTACTGATTTCATGAGGGGGTTGGGATGACTGCATAGAAATCCCCTTCCAAATTAATAGCATTTGAATCCTGAAATGAATGTAACACAATAAAATTGTCTGCAACATTACAATAAACTTAATGAGCCTTAGAGCAATTCAGTCACCATAATAAAACACAGAATCGTGCAAATAACACTAATAGTAAGAGACAAATTCTAAGAACAAATATTGCATCTATCCGACAATAATAATGGTAAGAAAATGAGAAATTAAATCATATCAGAAAGTAAACTTTCAATGAAAAGCTTACTATTCAGATATTTTATAATTTAAAATATTACTAAAATAGATGTAGCAAGAAAATTTTAAGTATCCTACCAAACTATTCTTTTTTTTTTCAGTATTATATCTTGCGTTTTGTTTTCAATGTTTAGGCAAAGATTCCTGGGAATGCTCTTCACACTTAGCTTTTTATTTGCCATTTCTCTTGTGTTATTCGATCCTAGGAGGTAAGAGATAACAGTAAAAGAAAAATAATGGGTCAGTGAAAGAAAAAGATAGAAAAAATATCTATTTTTAGTCCCATCTTCTGTAATACTGTAGGTGATTTTCATTGGTGAAAATAGGAAATAACACATTATAGTTCCTAGGTGCTGTTAAAGCCTGAATCTACCATCCACACTCAAACCATGCCAGGAACTCTTTTGAAAGAACTGCAGCCAAAGAACAAATAATATCTATGCTTCAAGAAACAGAATTTGTGTCCTAAAACTTATTCCAAGAAAAGGGAGAACTTTACTCCACATCTTTATGGGTTTCTGAAGACACATTTAATCCATGAGCTAATTGATTTATTTTGGCAGGAGAGCTGTCCTTTTTCTCCTTTTTATTTTTTTTTCTTTCGCCCATGAAACAAGCAAGCTATCAGTACAGAGTTTTGAAATGTGAAAATCTGTTTAATAAACTCCTTCAAGAGTAGTTGGGACACAGATGTTTTGTATAATTATTAGGTGTATCTTAGGATAAAATGATTATGGCAAATTAGAAGTCTAAGTTTTACACTGTGTGCCTATAAAATCTCTTTTCTATAGGTGATCTTATCCAGCAGCATGCAACAAATGTATCACTGTAAAGCATGCGTTAAATATACCACACATATGCAGCCAGGTATTTGGATGACATATAAATAATGCAAACATTTACCCTTTTCTTCCGTGGCTGAAGCATCTACTTCTGTAATGTGGAGCATTCGACCATTTAATATCCCAAAGTTCATCTGATACAAGAGATGTTTCTTTTTTCTCGTGTCAAATATGTAAAACTTTCCCTGTGGATGTTTTCCTACAATGTATAGTGGCGAAGCTTATGTCACTCAGCGCTCTCACTGCAGAAAAAGGACAGGACTCGCTTGCTGTTGACTGGCACAACTGGCCAAGTTAGACCTTGACATTTGGAAAAGGGTCTTCAGCATCAGCTGAAGTGCTGGCACTTAGGGATCTCTATTAGAGATCAGGACCAGGCTCTTCCAGATGCTTCACAGACACGTAAGAGCAAAATTGTTCCTGCCCTGAACTGTTCACAGTCTCAAGAAAGTAATTTTCTCCTCAGCCAGCCAGCGATGGCCATTGCAAGCTCCTCACCAAAGACAAGTAAGTGTGTCCCAGCTGGGAGCAAGGAGATTCCCCTCTAGACTGTATTCTTAACTGCTACTCACAAATATGTCTTGTTTTCTCCATTTTTGCCATGTCAAAGCTCTATAGCTGTTTCTCCCTGTTTCGGTTTCGAGTTAGATTTTGGGGATTTTTTTTGTTTGTTTTGATTTTCTTTGGGTTTTGGGTTTTTATGGCGGGGGGCAGTGTTTGTTTTGGGGTTTTTGTGTTCGTTTGGTTTGTTTTTTCTAATTCACTTTCAAACCGTCGCTTTGTCCACACAGGACTTGCTTAAGCCATCAGGGTTTTAAATATATCTCTGGATATATTCCATGCCCACCTCCAATGTTGTGAGGCTAACCTCAGTGCAGGAAAGCTAAGTGCATCGATTTTCCCATGCCCTCAGATTTTGCAAAGCCTCACTTGGCTGCCTGGTGGTGACCACGGCAATAAACAAAGAGAAAATTTGACGTGGTTGGTTCTTGCTTTATCCTTATGTGTCAGGAGGCCAGGCTCCAGCTGGCAGGAGCCAGGGCAACACAGTGAAGCCAGGTTATGTCACCTGAGGATCTGGCTCATGGTCTCAGGAGCCTGTCTTGAAGTTCACCAGGAGATTTTCAGCCAAAAAACTTCACATTCCATTTCCAATAGCGGCTGCTTTTTCCAGCACTGAGAGCAGAGTTCTCATAAAACGTATACTCTTGTTATTATAATGGGACAGAAACACTAGTATTATAGTTGTACTCAGAGGCCTGGAACAAGATCTCATCACATTATACACTGAACAAACATGGCCATGGGTCTTGGCCAAGGTGTCAGCTCTGCCATGGCAGCAATCACCACTGCATGCCCATGGAGGAGCTGGAGGTACTGAGCAGGAGGACACCCCAGTGGTTGCCAGGTGGGTGCACACCAGCAGTGTCTGTCTCCAAATATGCACCCCTCCGTGCCCTGAGGGTGGGTTTTCACCCTCCTTTTCACAGCCTCAAGAAACCTTCCGAAAAGGAAACTTACAAGATGCAACATAAGACAGTGGGTAAGGTAGGGAGGTAATCATGACTCTCACAGAAGAAATAAGAGAATATCTGATCTGTGCACCACCACAGGCTTAATTGACTTTTTTCAAGAGAAATATTCCAGTCATGAACTAGCCCTTCCAGAGACACTTTTGATGGCTGAGGGTAGCCAATAATCAGCTTACACTCCCTCCTAGGGTTCTAAGATCACCCTCTCACATCAAAAAGGGGGAGACAAGGTACAGGTTCACAGCTTCTGGCTCTTGGACATGCCTTCAAAATTTGTACAGTGGCCTGCAAGCAAGAGGGTGACAGGGGGACGCCACCAAACAGATTCTGTCTGAAGGGAGTTTTCCATGGTTTAGATACATGATTTGCTGGAGAAACATGGGAGTCCACTCTTTGTTTGTTTGTTTATGTCAAGAATTCAAAAAATACGTATTTCTTTAGCTCTATTATGTTTAGTTAAATATTTAACTATGCTAGCATGAGAAGACTGTGCTAGTCAGTTTACTAGAGAAGCAATTATCCATTGACACATGCTGTCCATCAGTACTCTCTAAACACTACGTGTCAATGTATGTAATATTCCTCAAGCAAAATTTCAGCCCTACTGCTGCTGTTTGCTGCCTGTCCTGGGGTACCTGGAGGCTGTCCCTAAACTTCACTATTCTGCAAGGTACTCTACAGGCACATAATGTTTCACAGACCCTGTTTCAAAGACTTTTAAAATTATGTCCATGGTTTCTGGACTGGGTTCTCTGTTAGTTTAGATTGGCAACCCTGCATTGACTTCAGTGGAAGCCTGGTAATTTACACCAACTGCAAATTTGGATCTTTATTTCTTTTTCTTCTTTTTATTTCTGAGGACAGATTGGTTTATTTTAAAATCTGGCTGCTGACTAAAAATGTGTGAAATAACTTTTTTTTGCTGCATAAATATTTTTAAACAGTATTTTCAAGGATTTTGCAATGAGTAACATGAAGCTGGCAAAGCTCTGGTACCCCCTTCATCCTGTGCAAACAGAATTATGTAAAGAACAGACCTTTGGGACATTAGCATATTCAAGCAAAAAGAATATTAAAAAGCAACTTTTTTCTCAGAGACCCTTAATCTTTCCCCATCCTGCCCCTGGGGTGACATTCCACCATCCTGAGATGTTACCTGACTTATCCTGAACACTTCCACTAGATTTTTTTATGCCCCAGATAGAACCAACTGGCCAGTTTACTGCTTGTGTTTGCCATCACTGCAATAAATAATTAGTCTCATGCTGTGAGTCCCTCATCCTAGAAATCTTACTCCAAATTCAATAAAATGTTTAAGTGTAGGCACAAGGCCATCTGAAAGTTGGGTTTCCCTTGAATTTAATGGTTTTTGGCCTAGAGGGCTGGTCCTTTGGCTTGATAGTTTTTCCCACATAAGGGAGGCCTTTTTCTTCCTTCATTATTCAGAATTACCTTGAGGTCTTCTGAGCAGTAAGCACTCAGTTAACCATACACCTCCCCAAAATATTTTAATGTGAGGAAGCCACTGAGCATTTCTGAATATGGATGCAAGTATTTATGACTGTACTGTAAGAGGTTTCTACATCCCTTTGAGCATTGTCTAAGGCCAAAACTGACAGCCAAGGAATCAAGTTTAAAACCTTGACATGAAAATCAGGGCTTGACACCTCATCCTCAAAGGAGGGCTGCACCTCTGCTGAGGCTGCAGTGATACTTTGCCTTCTCCAGAACTGCCTCTCGCCCAGTTCTCTGTATATGCCTCAGCATCCTCTCTCCCATCCAAGGTTTTCATTCCCTTCTCAGCAGTATTTTGGAGAAGCCAGTCCTATTCCGTGCAACATCCAATCTCTTTCCTGCTGATGAAGAAATTTGCCTGTGTGACTCTAATCACTCTTATTCCAGGCTCACGGTTAGTTGCACCCTGGTATTGCTAAAGTAAAAAGAACAATTTGGGCAACAGCAAGACACAGACACCACCAGACACTTACATATATGTGGACTGTCTTTGATCCCTCCTTTGAGCTTGAACTGCTTTGCTTCCTTGTCTCCAAAGGTTGTGGTGGGCATGGTGGTGCAAGGCTGCATGGGGGTGGGTAAGAGCTGCCCAGTTTGAATCACAGAATCAGAGAATGTCCTGAGTTGGAAGGGACCCACGAAGATCATCAAGTCCAACTCCTGTCCCTGCATAGGACAACTCAGAAATTCACGCCATGTGTATGAGGGTATTGTCCAATTGCTTCTTGAACACTGTCAGGCTTGGGACCGTGATTAACTTCCCGGGTAGCCTGTTCCAGTGCTTCACCACCCTCTGAGTGAAAGACTTTGTCCTAATGTCCAGCCTCCCCTGGCACATCTTCCTGCCATTCTCTCAAGTTCTGTCATTTGGCACCTGCCCCTCTTCCTCCCCTTGTGAGGAAGCTGTAGACTGTGATGAGGTCTCCTCTCAGTCTCCTCCAGGCTGAATAAACCAAGTGACTTTACCTGCTCCTCATATGGCTTCCCCTCCAAATCCTTCACCAGTTTGCTTCAGTCCCAGCCCCAACACAGAAAGCTGTTGCAGCTCTTTGAACATTAAGGTGTGGATGGCTCCTGATGGGCTTTGCTTTATTTGAGGACCTGAATGACTTGCATTGGTGCATCCCTCCATCTGACAGCAATTGATGCTGCTGCCAGACCCTTTCCGCCCACCCCATATTCAGCAGCTCTCCACCTGCCATCCTCCTCCCAGTTCGCCTGTTCCCAGCCTGGCAACTGGGGCTGGCTGGGAAGAGAGGTGCAGAGAGCCCAGGGATGTGTGTCCACCTGAGCTTCTCCTTTTTCCTTGAGATAGAGGGCCAGGTGCAAGGGGCCAGGCAAAAATGTCTTCCTCCCGAAGGCAGAGCTGAAATTTATAAGAGGGCTGGAGCTCTGCCTTCAGATCTTTCCTGGCTCCGCTCCTGAGAAAATCATGTCAGCAAGAAGAGCTGGCAACACTGCTGGCTTCCCCCGCTCCTCAGCCCTGGAAGACCTGCTCAGTGCTCAGGCCTACAGCTTCTGAATCGCAGCTGAGCTGCACGTGGAGTTGGCCATCACTCCTAGCCTTTGCTCTACCCCTCCGTGTGCTGCTTCTATGAATCACAGGTGTTGTGCATTTCCCTCGAAGGACTGAAAGGAGTTTTCAAGAGCTCCAAAATCACTCAAAGTTAATGGGAGCTGGGAGCCCAAAGTGCCTCTGAGGAGCTGTACTGCCCCAGTGCCGCTCAAGCCCTGATGTGGACTGGAACTGGGATTCCCAAGTCACAGGATGCTTTTAAAAATATGTTTCACTCTCACACACAAAAAGGAGCCAAAAGCTTGCAAGTTCTGGTCTTGCTTCTGCAATTAAACTGTTCTGAGGCTTTTAGGCAAGTCACAATCCTACTGAGCCTCTTTCACCATCTTTAAAAAGGAGATAACAATATTTAACATCCTTCCAAAATAAATGTTAATAAGACTTCAGCAGCTTATGCCTGCACAAGGTCTTGAAGATACAAGGCACTGAGAGAGCATTGTGTTGTTGTTACTAATTGTGAATATCCTTCGCTTTAGTTTGTTGTCAATTATTATTAAAAGTGAGAATTTGTGATCCAATGTAATATTACTCTGAAAAGATTTAGTATCTTTCACAGCCTGTAAATAACTTGGTTGTATTTGTCTGATGCAGAGATGGTAATAGGAAACAGATTTCAAAAGTGGTGCAAAAAGGAATGTGTGGTTATTCTGACAATATAGTTTTCTTAAATTTAAACCTGATAAATCAGCTTTGGGCTCATATTTTCTCTGAGGAGAATATTTTTAAGTGAGACAACATAAATGAATTTCTAAATTGAAACATGAACATTAACACTATGTGTCTACCCTTCCGTTCATTCTAATGAATAAACAGATGCATGTTAGGGCTTTAAACTATATTTGGCAAGGAAGTACAAGGAGTTTGTTCACGAATTGCAGAAGGAATCTGATGAAGGTCTTCCCACTACCAACTTTTTTACCCCAACCAGTGAAAAGTGACCCATATGTTGCAAGGCTAGACACAATGGTGTCACAAAGGGCATTGTGACATGTCATCTGCTTGCTGAAAACATGTCTTGGTCACCATGAAATGCCTATCTGAGGCCATTTAAAATTTGGCAAAAGAAAGTGAATTGGGCTGCAGTGGAGTTATTAGACCAACTGACCCCTTTGTATGGGAAGTTACGTAGGCACAGGAAAGCTCCACTCTATTTCCTTAATCTTTTTTTTTCTTTATTTTTTTTTTCACTCAGGAACTGCAGGACACTATAGATACATCCACTCAGGCTCTGCATCTGCAGCACGAATGTTGTTTTTCCTTCCCCATCTTGTGCATTCCCATGGATTCACACTACCATGGGTTTCCCTCTAGTGGGGCCTAGCCCAAAAAATCAACCTTAATGTAAAGAGTGGAGTAGCTCTTGGCTGTTGTGCTGTAAAGAAGTCAGTTTAAGAAACTGAGAAATTTTCTCAGGGATACAGGATTGCTGATTCGGGTTTTCCTCTTAGAGATTTCCATCTCCATCCCCTAACACCAAAGGGTTCCTAACCCTTCTGGGTCATGGTACCTCAGCCAAAAGACTGTTGATGTTGCTATTATTTTCCTTCTCATAGGAGTGAGTAACATGACTGTGGGTCACTGATGCAAGGCAGCCAATTTACCTGTGGAAAATGAAGTCTGGACTCTTTCTTCCGTGGTTGAGGTTTCTTTTATGTTCTCAAATCTCGTAACGCCACTGTGTAGTTCCAGGTGTATGTATGGTTTTGTGTGTTTTTAATGTAGTTTCTTAGATCCTTTAGATTAAAATCCATAATACTTTTCTAACATAATAGCAGTTTTGGAAGAGTTGGCTCCAATGAGTTTTATTATGGTTGGTAGCAACTCTCAGAGTATATGGATCTTTAATGGAATCTCGACTTCCGTGGAGCTAAAACAGATAGAATTTTTTCAAAAGAACAGAAAGAAGTGAGAATGCTATATTTTCTGTATTTCTAAGCAGCCTGTTATTTTGGAATCTACTGCAGATGTATCCCATTAACTGTCAAGTTACTTAGTAAACCCACCAAATTACTGCACACTCACTCAATAAAAGTGCTAGATATATAAAAGAGCAAGGAAGTTCTCAAGGTTTTTCTTAAACCTAACCAGGGCGGGGAAATAATAATTGTTTGGGGTTTGTTTTGGTTTCTTTGTTGTTGTTGTTGTTGGTTTGGTTTGGTTTGGTTTTTGTTTCTTTTGTTTTGTTTTGTTTTGTTTTGTTTGTTTGTTTTTTATTTAACAAGGAGTACAGCCAGGGAAAATGAATGGTAAAAAAACAAGCAGAACAAAATGAGCGCTTACATTTCCAAACCTCCAAACCTCGACATACCACATGTGCCTATAAAATACAGGAAATGGGTACAAATGTGAAGCTGCACACAGGATTAGAGGCACATGAACACATTTAAAGCAGGTGGAAATAATGTCAGCTGGAGCTGTAATGTTAGGTTTGTATCAGGGGGCAAAGAGTAGATGTGGCTGTTAAAGTACTCCTGATACAATTTTCTGAAAAGAAATCATAAACACAAACAATTTCTCGCATCTTTAAACAAATGTACAGATGTTAGTTGCATCTCTTCTCATTGCTTTTAAAACAGGAAAGCCTCCAGGCCTTCAGCTCAACTGCAAAGCCTTCCAAATCCAGAGAGCTACTTTGTCAACAAAGCGAGCCTTGAGGAACATCCCTAAAGTGACTTTTTTGTCAACTGGCATTACCATATCACACAAGGTCAACACATGACATCAAGCTATTGGGAAATCTGAGGCCTGGTGCTAAGTTATCCTCAAATAAGCATGTCATACATTAAAACACTGATGGGATACACACAGGACCAGCAATAAGATGTCCTCTACTGCCCCCACAGACTCATTCCTGCAAGATCAGCACGGACAGGCATAATCCTCCACAAAACCTGCTCCATTTTGTCCTATTAATTCCCAAGTAGGATGCTTTTAGGTACACTATATCAGAAAGAGCCTGGCAGGATCACTCTAAGGTCTACAGAGAAACAAATATTTTTGCCTCTTTTCAGATAATCCTGCCAGAAGTGAGGGTAAAAGTAACTTGTCATTACCTATGCCCAAGGCTACAATCTCCCCTCTGAATAAACAGGGTGCAGCTGGAGCTGACAAAGCCTGGCAGTCGGGAGGAAAAGGGCTCAGAGCTGGCACAGAGGCACAGGACAGGATGGTCCCAACCCTGTCTGCATCCTTTGGGATATGAGTCGCTCTGTGTGCACAGTTGGTAAAGTTTACTGCATCCTGTGCCTCTCTTGCCAAACTCTCGCTCACAGTGAGGATCCAAATCAAAGGCTCTCCTGCCTCTACAGCCCTGCCTCCCCATAGCAGCTTAGATTACATATTTTCCATGGACTACAGGAGTGGCCATGTCCTACGGCTTAAAAGAAAAAAACTAAAGAATTGACTGGGTCCAAATAAATTTGTGTTTCAAAAAAAGACAAAATGTGAATGATTTCAGAGTCTGGAATCCCTTCAATCAACACCTTCCAAAAGCAACTCTAGCTCTGCATCCAAAATCTACTGAGGGAGAGAAAGCAAGCAAAACTTTCCCACTTCTGAAGATATGGCATACTTGCTTCAGTGCCCACTAAATGAGATAGTAAGTTTTCCTCCTCTTTGCCAGGTTAAACTACAAATATTCCTTCCCATTCTCTTGTACTGTCTTCCAGAGCACAAATAAAGCACCATCTGGTCCTTCATTAACTCTATTTGATTTCCTTTGATCTCATGTAAACGATGAGAAAAAGATCTAAGACTCCCTTCTCCTCTTTAGACATGTGCATAACTCACATCAGTGTCAATGGGAGTTAAACATGCCTATGGAGAGGAAGAAATAGAAACCACTGTGTGTTTCACTGTAGCATCTTTGCATTTGCGAAATGGAAACAAAGTGGTCCAAAACCTAATTCCCAGATCACATTCCTCGAAGTCTGAAAGTGGACCTTAGAGAGGATGTAGAAATACCAGGATACTGTGACAGGACACAATAGGGTAGTTGATGTTCTTACTCATAAAGCAAACCATCTCAGTTATCATGAGTTCAAGTGTCTGCAGCTCAAAGGAAAAATAATAAAATTTAAAATGCATTTTGAAGTTTTCCACATTCTATCTTCTCTTTATACACAAAACAAAAATTGCTATAAATTAAAGCCTGAGGTCACAGAGCCTTCCAAAGTCTCTCTTTTATTTGCTCCCCACCCCTTCCTAAACAGCACTATTGTTCCCCAGGTGAAGGGAGCAAGCTGAGCATTGTCTTCTCTCACTGCTGTTCAGGTTTGTAAGGGCAAAATATGCTCTCTCTGTTTTACACTGGCCGAAGAAGCAACGGACCCAGAGAGCTGACAGTTACTAGCTAATACCCCTCCACACTTCCCAAGGCATGTAGGGAAATGTGTGCCTACAACATCGCTGATTCTGGTGGTGAAGGCCACGGGTATGTGCACCCTCAGGAGAACCGCAGCCGTGGTCACACAGTCATGGTCAGGCAGGAGAGTAGGGACACCGTGTACCGCTCCCACCCCCACCATCCACGGGACTGGGGTACTTGGGACAGATGCTAACCGAAGACTTCACCTTGTGCTGCACCATGTCCTGGCACTGCGGTTACTGCTTTGCCCTGTTGCCAGGGGGTGTCTCAGCCCCCATCCCACTCCTGCTGCCCCTTTAGTGACGTCTTTCATGGATCAAGTGATGTATTTAGGGATGCATGAGCGTGGTGAGAACTGACAAGCTTACTCAAGAGCTCGTCGGTCTAAATACATGGCCCCTTCTGCCGCGCTGAAGTCTTGTGTATATTTGTGTGTATACACTTACACATATGTGTAAGGTCTCTTTCTGCAGTCTGTCCCGCACAGGTATTCCCAACCTGTGCACCGACTGTACAACTCAGGCACTGTGGCAGGACTCACCGGGCGCTTTGGTGCCGGACCAGGACGAAAGAAAACGATGGGAGAGGGGCTGGGGACAACAAAGCCCCCCACCCTGCCCACCGGACCGCGGCGGCTGCGCGGGCGCGTAGTCGGGCGCAGCGCCGACCCGCCGGGCTCTAAGCCGTTTCGCTGCACGGCTTCGGGCGGCTTGTCCCGCCATCCGCGGGTCCGCAGCACAGCGCTGCGCACGGAGAGCGGTGCGGACCTGCGGAGCCCCGACAGCGGCGAGCAGCGAGGAGCCGAGAGGAACCGGGAGCGGGAGCCGGGCCCTCCCAGACGGTCTGTTTCGTTTCCCTGGCGTTTAATGCGGGCTCTGATCTAGTGAAATAATCAATAACCATCCTTCAGTCTTTGGACACCAGGGGGCTGAGAGAACTTTTCAAGACAAATTCCTCGGGCGATGATGTATACTTCACACTTACTGTGCACTTTCCACTTAGAAAAGAGAAAGAGAGAGAAATTAAAAAAAAAAAATAATGGGGGGAGGGGCAGGGGCTAAGTAAGGGAGGGAGGAATACAACAACAACAACAACAAACAAAACAAACAAACAATAACAACAAAGGAAAGGATTGTATTCATCTACAGAAATCAACGAGTGAAAGAATCCCGACCGCAGGGTGTGCCTATATAGTTAATGGGAAGACTTTAATGGATATATGTGTGTGCGTGCATGTATGTTTATACATACATATAGATTTGTATTATTATGTATATGTGTATGTGCACACACACATGCATTTGTTTATTTTTAAACAGGCGCCGAGGGGCTTTACACACGCAAACCTTAAAGGAGAGCGACTTTGAAGCCCCGATTTGCGACACGTAGCTGGAGTCTCCACAAGTGCCTCGCCCTCGCCCCGCTCCCGGGTAATTACAAGCAGAGTGCTCGCACAGTTTTTAATAACTGCTTCCCTTTCAGCACATCGAAAAAGCAATATATTTAAAAGATATATTATGTATGCAACACTTGATAGGGAACTCGAGGGAAATGATCTCCTGGATGTTAGTCTGAAAGTATTTTGGTCTGGCTGATTGCAGAGGAATTTAATTTTGACGAGCTAAATCCCTTCTTTCAGGTGATGGGGGGAATCAGGCCATGCTAAGGGGCTCGGCCGGAGCCCTTGCTGCGGCGGGCGACAGCCAGGGCCGGTGTGCGGGGGCTGCGCGGTAGAGAAGCCTCTGATGGCTTCTTCAAAAATATCTGCCCAGATGGAGTTCAGCTTTATCCTCGATAAATGTCTTTCTACTCGTAAAGCCTGCCTGCCTGCCCTTTTCTCCGACGGCTCTTCGCAAACCCACTCGTCCGCCGCCGCCGAGGTCTCAGGGCCGGGCGCCATGGCGTGACGGCCCCGTACCCACACCAAGTTCCCCCCAAAGCGGGCAGGTGGAGCAGAGGGAGCGCGGCTGCGGGCGATGTTGATGCCCCGGCACAGACGCGGGACTGCGAAGAGCCCCGGCGACATTCCGGGGTGCGCGAAGCCTCATCACCTCGGCCGGCGTGGGGCTCCGCCGCCAGCCAGCGGGTCGCCCGGGCTTCGGGGGTGTCTGCGGGGAAAAAGAAAAAAGAAAAACAAAAACAAACAAACAAAAAAAGCGAAATTGAGGGCCTGCGATCCCGGGTGCGTGGGTTTGGTCTTCTCCGCGAGAGAGGGACGCGCGAGGCTGATCCGAAAATCCAGGCGTGAGGCTTCGAGGCGAAGCCTTCAGGCTCCCAGCCCCGCATCAGCTGCTGGGGTAAAAACCAATCGGCGAAGGTGCATTTCAGTCAGCGAGACATTTCAATTCCCCTCGCATATAAACACAGGAACGGCCTTTCAAGAAATTCAGACAACTTTGTAAAACACCATCTACTCACACGTTCACACCGAGAAGAGTAGTAAAAGCGAATGAGTGTAGGGTCTGGATTTTATATTTTCCTGTCCTCTGGGGTCTGGTTTTAGACGGAGGGAACTGGTTTGGGGGTTTCTTTAGGGATTTTATTTATTTTTTTCTTTAATTTTCCTGTGTGAGTAAAGATTAACCTTTCAAGCCGAGAAATACAGGTGCTCCCAGGAATTTCTCCCCCGCCCCAATGCACGCATCTAGGCAAGAAACGCAGAGCCGCCTTCCGCGGGACAGCAAAAGGGAGATTACAACGTTGAAAGCTAAACCAAAAGGCTTTCGTGTTTCCCACTGAGCAGTACCGAGCTAGTCATGGCAGGGAAAAAGCCAATCCCTCAGCAAGTGAGAGTCGCAGGAAAAAAAGCCAGTTCAAGGCGGAGAGGCAGGGACTTTCGTTCAGAAATTGATCTGCGCTTGCAACGGGAAAAATTGACTATTCCCTTCACGTCTGTTCAGTTATTTCAGTTTATTTATAGTTGATGGGGAAATATCATCTTTTCCTTCCCCTCCCTGGAAAGGGGAAAAGCACTAGCAGCTCTCTCCTGCGGGATGAGCTTTTTCCGCCGCTGAGAACCAGAGCCTTTTGCGAGACCCGGCGGCGGCCGGTCGGGGCTGGTTGCGGAGCCGCGCACCCCCTGCCTCAGCCGGCCCCGCCGCCGCCGGCCCGCGGGCTCCCTCGCTGCTGCCTTTCCAGGGAAGCTTATACACCGCCTTGCAGATCAGAGTCGTGTTTCGGGATAGCTCTGCGAGGCATGGAAAAAGGAGGGAAAGGGAGGGGGGGCGATCCTACAGTCAGACTCGCGTAATGTCCAGAGGAAGTCTTAACTAAGCAGAGACTGTAAGGTCGGTTCTAAAGCAGCCTACTGGGTCGTTTTGTGACCGTAAAGTCCTTAAGTAACCTCGCATTTAAAGGAAAAAGAAATCCTTCTTTGACACGGTTCAGTAATAAAACAATCGAAAACGCTAAACCTCTCCCACTCGGGCTCTCCAAGAAGGGAGTTTGCAATTAGCTGCAAAATCCCCTTGTGAGTTAATGACCTAATTTGTGAGGTATAAATTCACTGTCTTTGCCCACCCCCCCCCTCTTTTTTTTTTTTTTCTTTTTTTCCCGGACCTCCATGGAAAACTCTTTATTCATTTTTTTTGCAATATACCAAAACTATGACTGCGACACTTTGCTACGCAGTATTCAAAGAACGGAAAATACTCGCTTGGGTACCCTTGGCTATGTAAATAACTGCTTTGCCAATAGATGGCATAGTGTCCTTTCCATTGTGAGGAAGTTCCGCTTCCCCGTTTATTTACCTTGTTTGTTTGTTCTGCTGGCAGCATTTTTTTTTTTTGGCATAAACGTCTCTTTGCATTTCCTTCCCTGGAGTACAGAAAACATAGGTATCTTTAAAAAGGTATATAGCAAAAATTAAAATTACAAATGTAATACATACTGTGAAACCTATAAAAATGAGTTTACAATGGTTACTTAAAAAAGAAATTTATAACTTTCATATGTACCTTACTCGTGCAATATGCAACTACCATATGTTTCCTAGTTCCATAATTCAGTTTTTCCTGGACAGCTGGAGCAGGTAGTACTTCTTAAAGTACATTTCATGTAATATGAGAACTAGCCCTGACGAAAGAGCGAGGGTTACCATAAAAAGACACAAGTCTTGCTTAAAAAATGTTGTTGAACTACACATCATTTCTTACAATGGTACGATATAAATGTCCCCGTAGATCGACGTTATTATAAAACGGGGATATACCGTATCTTTTTGCTGCTGAAATCTCAGCCTTGCAAACATAAATATTTCCAATTAGTGACTCCACCCTAAACTATAGTGATTTAGGGCTACCTAATTTAATTTCATTCCATACATGTTTTCATATTCTTCATGAGACAATAGCGAAAATATGAGTTAAATTATAGGAAAGCAATAAAAAAATAAAGCCAGAAGTTTCTTCAACCCTCATTCAGCGTTTGCAAACGTTTGTTTTGTGACTGGAGTAATGAAAAGTCTATTTTTAAAAATCGTTTGTCTGAAACGAACAATAACTGTAAGTGGGAGCGTCATATTAAAGACCGGAGATTTCCTTAAAAAATGATGCATACTCGTGGCTCTGTAATTTCAGATTAAGGTAGTAATTCAAGCACTATAAAACGCAATCACCAGAATATTTATAATTTTAACGTAAGTGCCTTTAAACTGTGTTTTCAACTCTTTAGTGCTATTCCTCAGCATTTTCACCCGCCTAAAAGCCGGTCGGTTGGCAGCGCACTGACTTCCGTACGCTGATCTTATTCGTATTTCCCCGCAGGGGAGCGAATATTCTTTTTCCCGGTGTTTTAAAACGAGACCTGAGGCTGCGGGGGCACCGACGGTGGGGACGACCGGGCCGAGGGGCTCAGTGGAGTGAGCGCAGAAAGTCCGGTGGCCGCGGCGCGGGGGAAGACGCGGGTCTGCGGGCGGCCCGGGCGCCCCGCCGGTGGGCTCGGTTGGCTGGCCCCGACCCGTTCGCCTCCTCGATGCGCTGTCGCCCCGGCGCAGTGCGCCACGGTGCTGAAGCGGGAACAAAACGTGCCACGTCGCACCGATAAGCCCTCCTCTAACATCACTCACGGCGGCTGTCTGAGGGCCGCCGTCGTGCCGCCGCGGCCGCTCTCCTGGCAGGTTAGGCTTGGCTTCGGGGCCACTGGCGACACCCGCAGTGAGGCTCCCCACGGTCCGTGTTAGTTCTGGGTCACCTCAGGCAACACCCAGCTCTGTAAGACGTGAGGGCGCCAGGTTTCCCCGCATCTCCCCGGGCCGGTTCCCATTCCTCGGCTCCTGAGCTAAGAGCATCGAATGGGATGCTGCATGCAACCTGTTCCTGGAGGCTGGGGCCGGATCGGCTTCGCTGTGCCCTTGTTTTGGGAGCCACCAGTCAGGTTCGAGCCCGAGGAGTCTCAGGTGTCTGAGAAGCCGGTCCCGCTCCCTCCCGGCTCAGCTCGGCCCTGGAACCAAGCCCGTCGGGCAGATGTACGGGGCGGTATGGCCAGAACAGGGCCCGGGACGAGTACCGGGGACCGAGTCCGGCCTCGTCGGGGCTCCGCGGGCCTGGGCCCGGCGAGGCGCGGGGTGAGCCGCGGCCAGGCCCGCGCCCCTCGCTGTGAGCTGCGCTCGGTCCGCGTCCGCGGAAGGCGACGCACACAAGCGGGGGCAGGGTCCGGGTCCCTCTCGTCGGAAAGGGAAGGAGAGCCCGCCTGCCGCTCCGGCCCGCTCCCTGATGCCACCTCCTCCGCCGGGCTGAAGCCCGCTCGGAAGCGGAGAGAACAGCCTGGCCAGAGGGTCCCCGGCAGAGCGGGACGAGCAGGCTGTAATACCCCGCCGTGGCCAGGGGGGCTGAGTGGGACTTCCCTGCGCCTTTTAAATTCAAGCCGCGTTTAACCTTCTCTCAAGCCTATTTTGAAGGTGATTTTCTTGGGGAGAGTCGCTCCGGGCGTGCACCCTGTTGTAGGAAAATTGGAAGTGCTAATTCGTCCCCGAGACCACCCAGTCCCCCCATTCAGCCCCAAAGGAGGAGAGCAAGGAAGAGAGACGGCGGTGAAGGTGCAATTGGGATGCACAGAAACGGAGTTTACATGCGATTTTCTCACCGGCGTCCATAATTTTTCTTTAATTGGTCATGTTTCACTGACCAGTCGCCGTCAGCTACCTGCTGTCAGTTTTATACACCGTGTCTCCTTAGGGTGAAGCGATTTGTCTCAGTGGGGGAAAAAGCGTATAATGATATAAAGATGTTTTCATTGGTGACCGTTCCTATGGTCCCCTGCTGGGAAGTTACAGAAAATCGTGGTTTTAAGGAGAAAAGGACGCTGTGGATATTTTACTTTCTGATGGCACTCGGCTTTAACGTTCGAAAACATTCGCGGAAATCACACTGTGGATGGCAAAATACGGTCAATAACCATCCCCTAAATGTCACTCGAGATTTTCGAAGACAGCGAAGGAAAATACCTTTCTGGTGGAAAACAGTTTAAACATTTTTTTTTTTAATTACTATTTTTTTTTTTCAGGAAGTGTAAATATGCGATTCTCCTACATCAAATAAGTAGCGCCTCACCCAACTGCCTAAAAACCCGGACTGCATTTTAACGTCCGGAAATAAAAGTAACCCCAGAAAGGTGGTTTGAATATACATATTATTCCTTTAGCAGATCACTATATAGAGAGATTCTTCTCTCTTTCATCATCCCATAAAAAAATTAATCGGACAGACATATGGATCACAGGTTGTTCGATAAATTTAATTCCACCCATTTATTTTAAAAAGGCAATGAATGAAAACAATATGCCACATATCAACCTACAGAAATGTGTCAAGGAAAAAGAATCAACAACAACAAGAAGCACCCACCCTCCCGGAACAATATAATCCGAGCGATTCGTCCATCTGCCGTAGGACGGGCAAGCTGGGCGCACCCCGCGGTGCGGAGCGGTGCAGAGCAAGGGGTCAGGGGCTCCTCCGCGGAAAAGCGGGTTGGTTGGCTCTAGGGGGATGGAAAGGAACAAAAATTGGGCAGGACCAGCAACCCTGTGCTCAGAGGCTTCTCCAGAAACCCCGCGGCACCCCGCCGCTCCGGCTCCCTCCTCGCCCGTGCGCCGAAGCTGCGCTCCTCCGGTGCTGCGCCGCGGAGAGCCCGGGGTCGGAGGGGGAGGTGTTCGCCCCCCGGCAGGTCCCGGCGGCCACTCGGGTCCGACCCCGCTCTCCCCGCCCGCGCCATGCTCCGCCAGAAGCTCAGCCTCGGCCTAAAGCCCCCGCGCCCCCCGCCGCTCGCACTCCGGGCCCCGCCGCCGCGGAGCGCACTCTTCTCTTCCCGCCCTCCTCCGCGCCCCCAACCCCGGGCACCCGCGGCGGGGTTCAGTACCTGCTCCCCCGGGCCCCGCCGGGGCCGTCGCACCGGTGGCGGTGGAGCGGGTGGCCCGGCGGCCGCGAGCGGAGGGAGCCCGAAGCGAGGCCGCGGAAGGTGCCGTCGGAGATGGGCGGGTGGGGAGGCTGCCGGAGCGCCCTCGGACAGATAACATCCATTTCCTTCCTTCCTTCCTCTCCCCATCGATCTCATCCCCACCGCGACGGCGTTTAAACTCTTGCAAGATCCTCTAGCTTAGCACGTTTCGAGCACTCTCGCACATCTGATTTCCTTCAGATTCAATCACGGCTGGAATAGGCAGAGCAGACAGACTTTAGACCACGGTGCAGTTAATATGTCCCAGATTTAATGTAAAGATAAACTAACTCCACAGCACTGTTCGTCGGTGAGAGGCATTAGGAATTTTCTGCTCTCCTATCGATTCACAGCGACAGCCACTGCAGGGGAAATTTTTTTTTCTGTAGTGGTGAATTTTTCTCAAACGAGTTGCGATTTTTTCCAATGTGCAGAGTTTAGTGCTCGTGAGACGGTTTCGTGTTTGTTTTTCTTTCTTTCTTTTTTTTTTTTTTTAATTTAATACATTATCTATCTGTCACATATCTGTATTTTCACGTCTGGAAAGCACTACTACAATTTGAATGCTGATAACCTTATTTGAACGGATGATTTGTCTCTAGGGTATATTTATTACACAGCCCTTCCTCAGACCCTCTGACGAAGCAGCCATTGAAATTGGGGATAAATTTGCATTTTAAGGACAAGTAAAATGCTTTAGTGGAAACGGTTACGTCTCCTAAATGGCAGCTATTTCCTTTTTAGATTACGATCAAAAATTTCAGCTGTGCCACTCGACGGCCCGAACAGAACCTCCGAAACTGTGACAGAGACGAATCACACTACAAATTCGTCTCTCTCTGTTGCCCAGAACAGCGAAATGAAGCCGAGATCCCTTTCCCTGAAACCGTGAGATTTGCCCCATGATTATTTACAGAAAGAGGGTTTCTATTCCGTTTCCTTCAATGGAACATGTCAATCCATTCAGTTCTGCGGAAAAAAAAAATCCCAACAAGAAGGGTAAAAAAAGAAAGAAAACACAACAAAAATCTCAATAGCTTTTTCATTTCCCTGGGCATGCAAATAAAGGATATCTGCCTCCAAATTTGTAACTTTTAATAGTTATACTCACTGGCAAGATGCGAAAGGATTTACCCCGTAACTATGTTATGCACCTGAACATGATTATTATTAAAGTTGCTGCGGCTGGATGCATCCATGTCCATACAAGGTTCAGTTTAATTCTCTTTTTATTGCAGCTTCAGTGCTTAATGGGCAGGGTTTAAAGGGGGGTACGGATGCTGAAACCGCTCTGCAGCCAGTGTTTGAATAACAACACGATGAATCTCTGAGTCCATCAGCCGAATAATACTAATAATGGCTAATCCCTAACAGCAAGAAAAAGCACAACGTCATGTTTTTGAAGCCCGAACGGTTTTCCCGAGCGAAACTCGGCGCCCCGGGAGGGCCCCCTGTCCCCCCTGCGTTTCGGAGGGAGCTGGGGCTCCCGGCCAGCCTGCTCCCCGCGGGGGGAGATGCGAAGGGGGTGGGAGTCTCATTAACGTTTATTGGGGGGTTCATCTGCCGCTGGCTCTGGGGTGCGGCGCTGTTTCGGTCTAGGCGCGGCGGGGCCGGGGGCGGGCGCGGGACGGCGGGGCGGGTCTCCCCGATCCCGGCAGCCGCGGCGAGGGCCCCCTGGTAGGGTGGCGGGGCCAGGGCCGTGTCGGCGGGGCCGGGGCGGTGGGTCCGGACCGGTGCTGATTGGGCTGCGGGCGGCCGAGCCGTGGCAGCCCCCGCCCCGAGGCTCCGCCCTGCCCCCGCCGCCGCAGTGACACTAATGAGCAAGTTCTTCCCACCGGTCTCCTGCCTGGAAGTGCTGACAGATCAAGGCAACAAATTTCAATTACAAGCCCTAATTTGTGTCCGCAGAGCGTTTGTTACCCATGTCAGTCCTGCCTGGCCCATCAGACGGGGCAGAACGTGGAGGAGGAGGGGGAGAGAAGGAGCGCATCTGCAGAAAGGAATAGATTTTTTTTTTTCCTCCTAAAAAAAAACCAAAACCAAACAACACCCCCCACCAAAAAAAAAAAAAAAAAAAAAACTTGGCTGATAACTCGGATTTAAAAAGAAAGGCGAGGAAAAGCCCCAGCCCCTTGCCTGCGCGGTCGGGAGGACGGGAGGGCGGCCGGCGCGGCGGGCCGTGCGTGGGTGCCTGTGCCGGCGGCCGCGGCGCGCCTGGATGCGCGGGCTGTAGGGGGGCGGGCATGGCCGACAAGCGGAGGTCCTCGCCCGGCACCACCATGAGCCTCAAGGCTCACGCCTTCTCCGTGGAGGCGCTCATCGGGGCCGAGAAGCAGCAACAGCAGCAGCAACAGCCGCCGCCGCCGCGGCAACCCAAGCGGCGGAAGCTGGGCGGCGAGGACGAGGCGGCGGAGGACGAAGGGGGCAACGGCTGTTGCGCCAAGAGCTCCCCCGCTGCCGCCGCCGCCGGCAGGACCTGCGGCGACATGGAGCTGGGCTGCGCCGCCCGCGCCCCCGCCGGTGAGTGCCGCCCCGCGACCCGCCGCGTCGCTGCCCGCGCCGTAACTGTCGGGCGGGAGGCCCGCTGCTCCGGCAGGGCTCCGGCTCCCCCTTCCCCCCGCCGCAGCCTGCATTCTATTTCTCCGTTATTCCTTCTGTCTTTCCACACTGCACGGGCAGCCCCGGCTGCCGGCGCTGCGGGCTAAAACCCGCAGCGCTCCCCGGGACGGCGGACCGGGCCCCGGCCGGCGGCGTTTTCAGTGCGGCAACAGCTGGGTGTTTGTTTCCGAGAAGGGGGAAAAGCACTTATACAATACATATGTATATGCTGGAGGTGTATATGCAACTATGTGTACATATATTTATATACACACAGGATATACATATATATATGTCTGTACATTTATTGTATATGGACGCGAGTGCATTTTCACGCTGCGGCCGGCGGCGGCCACGCTAAACGTCTCCAAACGAAATGTGCCGCTGGCCACACAGCGCAAACCCGCTGCCGCCCGGCCCGGCGTTGGGGGCAGCTCGTCTCCGGGCTCCGCGTCGGGGAGCCGAGCCCGACTCCTCGGCGCCCCTCTCGCCGCCCGGACCGATGGGGACACGGGTCGCCCCGTCGCAAGGCCACGGCCCAAGCTCAGGGCCGGCGCCGGGACCCGGCTGGAGCTGAAGGAGCACCCCCCGGTCGGGAGGTCCGCGCTCCCCCGGCCCCCCTGGCTTCCTCCGCTCTCTCCGCAGGCGGCTGCGAGGAGACCTTCCTGGCGGCCTCCCCGCCCGCTTCCCCCGGAGGCTCCCCCAAGGGTTCGAGGCCCGGCTCGCCGCTGCCCACGCCGCAGGCGCCGCGGGTGGACCTGCAGGGCGCCGAGCTCTGGAAGCGCTTCCACGAAATCGGCACCGAGATGATCATCACCAAGGCGGGAAGGTAACGGGCGCCCGCGGGGCCGCTCCGGGGCTCTGGCCCGGGCTCGGCGGGTCGAGGGGCTGCGGGCAGAACCCGGGGAGGGCGGGCACATCAAAGCGGGTAAAAAAACAGGGGAAACCCCCCAGATTTCCGAGGCAGGTAGATGGCGATAATTTTAGGTGGGCACGGGCACATGTGGCGTTTCGGGTTTCCTGTTCATTAGGGCGAGATCTGGGAGCGTTGTGTCCTTCTGAGGGGAAACTTTTCCCCTTTCCAGTGGATACACATGGTAAAAACCTGCGTAGTATAAAAGTATCTGAACTTATTAGAAATTACAAAAACATATTTTATTGAATCCATATGCTACCTTCTACATTTTCAGAGAGGCTTTATTAATGATTGAAAAGCACTCTTAAATAGCACAAAGCAACATTTGTCTTATGAGAGTCCAGTCGGGGAATTTCTGTTTTATCTTACAGGTGCACTGAAAAAACAGCAAAAACTAGTTAACCGCAGTCAGGTTTATCCTCCTGCTTTTTCAGAAATAACGGAGATAGGATTTTTCTTTCCAATAACGACTTTAATTGATATATATATATGTATATATATATATTTTACAACAGCAGCAGATACTGAATAAACTGGAATGACTTTCAGGTTTATAAAATACGAAAAGTACCTTTCATTAGCTTGCAGTCAGATCGTCACTAGGACTTTTTTTTTTGGCTTCAAGAATGAACTTTCTTTTTAAAAGGCATACCAAACGTGAGCTACAAAATGCATTTTTCTGTTAAAACCACTGCATCAGTTAATTACTCCGTTTTCTTCACAGAACGATCTACACCGTGAACTTTTTTTTTTTCTTTTTAAATCACCTCGTAGATTCGTTTCTGCTTTCAATAAAGAAGTTTTACTATACCTTTCAAAGACAGAGTAGCTCTTGCACTTCACCTTTAGTAAGCTGCAGACAGGAAGTCCCGTCTCAATAAAGACCATATTGTTGAGTTACAGCACGGCACGTTAGCTTTTATAACTGCATCCTTGCGGTGTGATAATTGTATCACCGTGGTTTTAGCTTTCTAATTTGCTGCTACAGAACCGATACACCATTTGCTGTTGTAAGTTGGAACTGCAGTGGCAATTTGCGATTCTATAAGTACTGGTCTTCCCGGGTGGAGGTGGTGTTTGCACATCTCCAGAATAATATTTCTAGCTAATATCTCAAACGACTTTAAAATGCGTGTACCGCTAAAGTAAAGTCTCAAAACCAAATGATTTACTGTCTAACAATAAAGTTGAAATGATGTGGTAATAGCTGTACTCCCAAAGCGTATCCCAAAACATACGAAGCATTGTTCGAGTAAATGCACTTTAGAAATCTGTTTTGACATATCGAATGGGCCATTTCATGGCTATGTAACTATAATCGTCCAAAAGGACTCTGTAGGTTAAAAGGAAGAACGAGAAAAATCCCACGAACTGGTTACTTTTCCTAAACAACCATTCCCGAGTCTGTTTCATATTAAAAATGACCTCTCTCTTTCCATGTTCAGGCGGATGTTTCCCGCAATGAGAGTGAAGATCTCAGGTTTAGACCCACATCAGCAGTATTATATTGCTATGGATATTGTGCCAGTGGATAACAAAAGATACAGGTATGGTGATTTTAAGGCAAAAAACATACGATGCGGGCCATAGGGAGGCTTGGCGACTGGGAGGAAATATTAACACTGTATCAATTAGCAGAAAGTCGTGTTTAACCCTCCTTCAAATTCCTATTTTCATCCCAGTGCATTAAAAAAAAGATTGTGCCAAGTAGGCAAAACTAACTAAAATTTCTGTTGAAGCCCTTTATACATTTGCCTTAAGTTGTGTATGTGCTGTGGGCAGACATTCAGGTTTTGACTTTCAGAGAGTGCAGTTCTAGTGTGATCAGGAAATATTATAATATTTTATGCCTCATCATATCGGTGGGAATTATTTTTCTATTAACAAATAAATATGAAAATGCACATTTTTCTAGTTCTAAATGGCAGTATCATTCATTAATAACATTACTAGCATCAGTGTCTGATTTAATGACATATAAGCTTTCTTGGTCATGCTTCAAATTGATTATATAATTTAATTTAAATCTGTTCACTCAGATATTTGCTTACGTAGATTTACAAAGCGTAATGTTTCTAATTACTGTTTTTTACAGAATTGGTGGCATTATTGTCTGACGACTAATGTGAGGAACAAAAGTGGTTGTTCTTCGAACATTTAGGAGTAGGGATCATGTGCTGAAACTCTCAGCAGTCGTGTTTCGAGGGAGCTAGTTGGACTCTGCTGAAACCACTGGTCCTGTAGAAATGTTCGCAGGGTTGGGCCCGCAGCAGTTGTGATTTTGAGTTATGGACGTTTTGTAGGTCTTGTTTTATGGATGTCCTGTTCCATAGTGGTCAGGAGCAGCCTGGGCAAGTAGTTCAGTGGAGGCAGGATCAGGCCCTTACCAATTACTGGTTGGATTGTTTCAACCCCATACTTAGTATAATGTAGGGAAAACCGCTGCAGATTTAATTGTAGAATGAGGAATATTTCAGACTGAGACTAAAAATTTGGTTCAGCAGGAATGCTGCCTCATGTCCTAAGCAAACACTGCCTTATGTTTTTTGTGTGTCCTTGCTTCATTCACTGCAATTTTATCCTTTTCTCGTGTGGTATATGGCATTGCTTAGGACCTTTTTAGATTATGTGTTTTTCAACAAGGTGCAGATACCAGTGCTGAGGATCTCTAGTACATACAGCTAGGAGAGGATTTTCTGACAAAACAATAGAGGAAAAAACACTTCTTAATTTTGGACCAGTGCAGTGCAGCTCAAATGAAAACCCTTTTCTTGCTTTGTGTTGCACGTGTGCATTTACTTAGCAATTTAAACACATCATTCCTATAAGGTCTGAGCCATTCCTTAATTCATAGAAAATGTGAGGAAGTTATTACCAAATGAATAAAAATGTTAGTATTAAAAATTAAAACCAGGTATATTAAATATGAGTTGTTTAAACCTCCTTTCATTTAAAATTCTGAGCTGTACTGTCTGCCCAGTGTGATACCTGATGCCCAGAAAACAGAAGTAACTTAACAAAAGTTTTAGGAAGGGCAGTATTTTCTCAGTTGGCCAACTTAGATTTCTGTAATCACATATCAGTACCACACCATTAACCTTCCTCCTAAATATTAGTGTTCTATGTGTTTTACTTGATTTCACTTTCATTCTTTGCTGTGCGATCTATGATTTTTTTTTTAATTGCTGCTATTTTAACTTTGGCTGTTCATGTGGCTTTTCAAATGGTCTTGCGGATCTTTAGATCTGAAAGATACTACAGCAGTTGCGTGGAGTCTAGTTTTTAGCTGTCATAGCAAGCAGCAAAACTAAGTGAAAATGAAGAAAATTACATCTAGGTCTAGATTTCTTGCAAAATCTGACCTTGTAAATATTTGGAAGCTGAAGTTGTTGCTCAACATATTTTGTGTATTTATGACCTTATTTACTTTTGTAGAGAAAGCATGTATTCAGTAGAAAACAAAAAATATAAAATAAATTTAAAATATTACAACAGTTGACTGTGTGATTTAGGGCTGAGAATTTGTCTCCAGGAGAGAATTTCATCACCATTCTAGATCTTAGTTTTACAGCTTGATATGAACTGAACAGAGCAATGCATGTATTGGATCATTTTGTTGTTGTTATGTTGTTTGTCTTTTTCTAATAAGGAACTGAATTGTACAAACATATGATTTGATAAAGTCTTTCTTGTATTTATGAAAAAATAGAGTGGAATTACTGGAATTTTAATGTACTTGAAGAAAATACTTTGACATTTTCAATTAGTGCTTTTTAAATTGTCCTGTAAAGTATCTGCCTTCAAAATAACTTTTCCACCAAAGCAGGCACTATTTTTATTAGAAAATGGCTTTGTCATCATTGGCCTATCAAATGAAATATGGGCTGTGTTTTGTTTTTTTTTTTTTTCACTTTTATGCCTTTCTGCATGCTATTCAACACAATTAATATGGTCTTGCAGAAATAGCAGGAGCATAATTTGACATAGTTTCATTATTTTCCCAACCATAACGTTCTTTCCCCTCAATAGCTTTATTTATAGACTCTTATATTAGACTCAACATACTGAATCTTCCAAATATAGAATTAGTACTTGATTTGATAAATGAAGGACCAGATTCTCCCGTTTGCTGATGCCTATTCAGAGCAGAGCTGTAACAATTGATGAACTAACATCAGCTTAAAGCTCAGTGTGGAGCATGGTGTTAAGACTGTTACTTATTCTAAGAAGACTAAAGTCAGATCAGAGTGTGTGTTTTAGCCTTAGTTTTGCAGATACCAGAGCTGTGTTTTGAAACAAAAAAATAGAGTTTTAAAATCATCCTTTCATGTTCTGTTAATTGGTGGGTTCCTGCTGGAACTTATTAATACTGAATGAGTCTGATAAATTAATTCGGGTTTTGTGGTTATAGGTATTTGTTTTCTTTTTATAGGTATGTTTATCATAGCTCCAAGTGGATGGTGGCTGGTAATGCTGACTCCCCGGTACCACCTCGTGTTTATATTCACCCCGATTCACCCGCCTCTGGGGAGACGTGGATGAGACAAGTGATCAGCTTTGACAAACTGAAGCTTACCAATAACGAGCTGGATGACCAAGGGCATGTGAGTACTTGCTCTTCTGCAGTGTTACGTGTAGGCGCATTGCTCAGCCCTGACAGGCTATGACGTACAGCTTCAGAGTGCCAGAAATAGGCTTGACTTTTCAAAGCTGTTTTGGAACTTTACCGTCCAGATCTAAAATCTGCTTGCTTTCTGCTTCGATAATTAACTGCTTATTAGAGCCTGCTGTTTTACTCCCCCCTGAAAGACAGAACTCCTTCTGCAAAGTAAGGCTTTACAAGGCCAAATTGCCTAATACGAAGGGGCAGAATTGCTCTCATGTTTTCCCACCAAGTGTGTTACTCGCAAATTCTGCCCCGATCAAAAGGGACGCTTAAATTCACAAGCGGCTAGGAGAAACATTAATAGTGTGTAATAACTTCATGTGAATAAAAATACACTTAACTATTTTCTTAACCTAAACATTTGCGTGAAATCCCATGAGGTGTTAATAATTGCAGTCAAAACCGAACAACATGGGAGCTGGGTTCGCTCTGATAATGATTTATTACATACCTTATGAAGTAAGACCCTTTCACAGCTGAGGCTCATTACTTCTGAAAAAACTGGCGAAGACGTATGCAGTGTGAGTGTTCTGTTTGCAAGTTCTAAATTGTTTGGTTATGACATTATCTAATGTGACAAAATGTGTTATGTTAATATTTCCTTTTCTATTCAAAACTGTTGAAACATGACAGATGTAAGCCAGTATCTTTCCAGCAATCCCTAAAATAGTTTTACTTGACACCTTAGGAAATAATTAAAAAATGAGAATAGTTTTTAGTCAGGGTGAAGTCTTTAATTTTGCAAAATCCTATAATAAATGGCAAATGTTGACTTCCTTTCAGAAGGAGCCTTAAGTTCCAAGTGGTAGAGTTTTAAGATGTTGGAGGCAGGGTGTGGATTCCATTGTCCTTAGTATAGCCCGATTTATTAGAGCAGGATACTTTTGCCTTCACGGAAGGGAGAGTAAGAAAATGTACCTGGCACAGAGTACAAAGATACTACATGCATCTTTTAGTATAGTTGTAACTCCGTGACAATAAGCCAGGCATTTTGACAATACAGAGTCCAAGTTTGAGATTTTTTTTCCCCATTTGTGTTTGCAGAGGAGAATAACATGAGAATCTGGTCAAATTGTGTGGGAGCTACAGTTTTTATGTTATGGAGGCAAGAATACAGGAGACTGTCTGGACTGAGATAGTAAATATGATATCAAGAATTAAAAGCCTCCCTTTTGTATAGTACTGTTCATAATTTTATCATGCTCTTCTTTAAAAAGTATGTGGGGGTATTGACATCTCTTGAGTTATCAGTGCTTTTGTTTAGGATCATAAGAAAGGCATTTTACATTGTTGATTTTCAGAATTGCAGTGATAGGGTCTCATTTGGCAGTGCGCTTTTGAGTTAAGGTTAGCGCAGGTAGTTCCCTTAGTTTCCCCGGTGTTTGTATATTTGCGGCTTTTCTCGAGTGGGAGTTGCTTTCTCTGTGTGCCAGGTCTATGGTGAGGGCTTTAAAAAGTGAAGTGCATGGGAATGGGTAAAATGTCCCTTCTCTAACAGAGGGCAGGCTGGCTGGTTTTTGTAGTCAGTCGTTTCAGAGGGGCGATACATGGGTACTGTGGTCCAGCCGTGCGCTTGGAGTTGCAAACTGCCCTGTGATAAAATCTCAGCTATGTAGAGAATTGAGTTGCTGTATTTTTCCATCCTAGATCTTAGCTTTGTTTTTACTCTGAACTGAAATCTGTGTAGTGTACACAGCACACCATCACTCACAATGTAGGGAGATATAAATTTTCTGGTCTTTAGTTAAGTGTTTTGATTTGGAAACAGTGAAGCAAAGCTTCAGCTTTTGTGATTCAAGACACATTGAACTGATTCGGAGCTATGGCAATGCCCCTCCTCCCCAAAATGGAAATTTAAGTATTAAAATAAAAGGACAAAAGAAGGATGACTGTAAAATAATTTCATATTTCTCAAATCTGGGAAATTGCAAACATGTCATTCATAATTACCAGAAAAGGCAAAAGCAGAAAGCAGAAAAGTGTCTCTTCCAATGGGTAATTTTTTTCTTATAAAGCTATGGTAGTGTGGAATGCTGTATTGAAAAAGCTATGTAGCCTCTGAATGCCTCCAGCAATAATGGAAAACTAATAATCATATTTTGTGATGAATATAAAAAACAATTGTTTCTCATAAGCAGGAAGGAACCATTTTGCTCAAGAGGGCACCAGGGGAGGGATGGGGGATTGGAAGAGCTAGGGGTCAAGGCTGTATTATCCCTCAAATATTTGTTTTTATATCAAGTGTTCTGACTTTCCCACCCCTGTATGGGAGATGTGGTATATGTCAGATTATTAGAAAGTTGGGGTTTTTTTCCTCCCTCCTGCTTAGGCAGAATGGCTCAGAAAAACCTCCGTGGGGTCTCTACCCTTTACCATCATTCCTCCAGTAGTTCAAGCAGTGTCAGGCTTTGGCTGTTGTTCTTTGGGTGTGCTTTCCATGTTGTCTGTTTCTGGGGCTTTAATCCTTGTCAGTGGATTCTTCCCCTGCTCCTCAGAGGTGTCAGCTTTTGCAGAGTTTTTGTGTTCAAATCTGGGCTAGGTTTTGATCTTGCAGGCATTGAGGAAGGGAGCTCGCTTGAGATCAACCCAAGGCCCTTTTACCCATTCCAGGGTTCTCAGAATCAGTGAGAGAAGTGACCCACATCCATGGGTCATTGCAAGCAGATGCTAAGGTAGTATTCCTGTGTAGTATTTATATTGTGGTCCTAGCTCATGGCTCCCCTTGCATTGCATTGGTCTGGGATTAGTTTCTTGTGAAAGGAGATCAGCTATCTCTAAGACAACTTGCTTTGCTGCTCGAATGCTTTCTGGGCTCCTTGCTGCCTGCTTCTATTTTCATCAATGTTTTGAGTGGTAGTTTGTGACGACGTGATTTTGTATTGCGGTTCTGCAGAGAGATTTTGAAGTACATCTGCATGTAGGACACTCTCTGATACATGGGTTCTACTTACAAGCTGAGGAGATCAAGCAAAATTTGTAATGATACGTTTTCCTTGTGTATTTTTGACATCAAAAAGAAGTCCCAAGGTAAATTCCCTACTTTGGAAAGGTTGTGTTCTTACAGAGGCATTAAGGCCCAGTGGCATCATTAAAGACACATTTGTGGCCTTTGTGTCTTTCATCCATGTCACGATGGTAGGGAAAAGTAAACCTGGATTTCGCAGTTGACACTGAGAAGTGCGTGGTCTGGCCACTTTTGGTTAATGAATCTCATCCTTCTCCCGACTGTGGAGTAAGTGCTGCATTGTAAAAGCAGTCTCTCCCTCTGGCTGGTTAGAGCTGGCTGATTTTTTTTTTTTTTTTTTTTTTTTTTTTTTTTTTTGTGTGTATGTACAGTTTTTAATCTGAATTTCAGTAGAGGGGAAAAGTCAATATTTTTTATGCTGTTTTCTATGCTTTTCAACTGAGTATTTTTTGATGCAGAGGAACATCTTTTAACTTTTAGTGAAAATGAGGCTGTTAGTGTGTTAATTGGTCCTTGGTGGTTGCTTTTTTTTTTCCCCCATTTGAAAGTGGGGTGAGGCTGGAAGCAGACTGTTACTGTGCTCAGACTTGGCTCCAAGTAGCGAGCTCTGCTTACAGTCAATGGGTAGTTATATGTTCTTGTCACAATGAAAAGCTGGGAAACATCAGCATTTACACTTGCAGTTTTTGTCTTTGTGAAGAGGGAATCCATGCTCCTCGGCCCCAAACACTTCCCTGACTGCTGAAAGCCTGGGCTTTGCAGAGAGGATGAAGGGGGATTTTTGGTGAAAACAGCATCAAGGTGAGGACCATGCCACTGGTGGGGAGGTGGCTGGTTAATCTGTCAAGCTGCTGGAGGATTGGCATCTCCCCCACAAAAGAGAATTGGGCTCTTGCTTGTGCTGGCTGTGACACTGGTACCACAGTGGTACCCAGGCTCAAGGTCAGCGCTGAGGCCTCATCACAGCAGCATCGCTCAAAAACCTTATTGCAAAGGTAATCCTAAAAGTGATCCCAGCCTTGTGTGTCTGCAGGTGCCCTGGTTGCCTTTGTCCTGCCAGGCTGTTGCCTTGCCCTGCTGCCTGCCTGTGGGCTCCCTGCTGCCATGTCTTCCATCTGATAATGACGTCTTGACAGCTGCAGTGATCAAAGTGTAATTTTACATTTGATGGGAGAGATTTATTCCCCCACGTAGTGTTTTGGTGATGCCTTGTGAGGGATTTGCAGAGAGAGGCAGGCTCTTCAGCTGTGAGTTGAAAGTAATGCCAATTTGTGTTTGGCATTTGGTGGGGTTTGTTCTGGCTGGGGTTTTTTATTGGTGGCTTTTAAGGGTACAAAAGTAAAGTTGCTGCTTCTGCAGATAAGCATTAGATCCCGTTTCTGCTATTAACTGTGCAAGTAATGGAAAATGCAAAGCCGGAATCTCCATTTCCTTAGCTTTTTCTTCACAGTAGCTTTAGGTGATGCTTAAAATAATAGAGCTAAACCATTTTTCAAGGGGATATTGCATCTGCCTGTCTTTTTTTGTCCTGTCTTTATAGTGTTGCTTTTTCTAGGGTTCTGCAGTTATGTATTACTTATTTAGAATTCAGAGTCCTGATTGTTAACAAAGATCCCATTGTGCAAGGCACAATACAAAATCAAGAAAAAATTTCCTGCTGTGGATTCACTAATCATCTAACAGCATGTCAGTGCAGAAAATTTCAGTTGAGCACGGAGCTGAGTCAGGTTGCTCTTAAGAGATGACCAGAATCAGCAATAGCCACCCAGATAAGGGAGCTGGTTGCCTCCATGCTGCTGTGACTTCACTTGCTCTGATACACGAGCAGAGCTGTTCATGGCTGCCTGGGTTATAATTATGTACGGTCAAGTCTGACGTGTAAGCAAGTGCAGAGCTGATGGGTTGAAGTAATCGGGGTGGGAGCAAATGCGGCACGTTCAGTGACACCCAGGGAAATGGCAAAGCGCAGAGTAGTGATGGGTTTGAACAGTGGAACAGACCTCTCCTTGATTATGTTTTTTTCTGTTGCGCGATTATCTCCCCTGGTATCACTGGGTGTTCACAGGAAAACAGGGTCAGGAATGTGCTGTCTTCTTTGCATTTTCGTTTTGTAGATCTTTGCCAGCGGAGAACTGAAAGGAGTGTTGTAAATGAGAATACACATTTGCGTTATAAAAATCTTGCCCTGTGCAAGATTTCGGAAATTGGGGAAAGGCTTCATATGAGAACATCCATAGGGCACTCTATGAGCAAATTAATTGAAACCTATGATATCATTGTCAAAACCTTATTTACAGGCTAATAAAACTCCTTATTATCCAGAAACTTGGCTTATCCAAAAGAGGGTTGTGTCATCTGGCCAGGACCAAGTGTATTAAACTAGCCAAACTCTATCCAAATGAGTGTAATGTCCTCTATGTCATTTGGATGAATGAACTTCCATGATGTCTGGCACAGGGGCTTTGCTGAGTGCACATACACATACTGAGGCTACTCAAGGAGCAGGAAATTAAAAAGCTCTCCCTGAACGTTGATTAGGGGTTCCACAGGCCAATAGCCATAGGACTATTTATTTATCAAGTTACTAATTTCTCAGGCCTTCCAACAATAATAGTTGAGTTTCCATTTTTTTTTTTTTTTAATTGAAATCTTCTATTTTAGTAGTGGTTAGCTGAAGTGGAGTAAAATAGAGGGAAAATTCTGTATTTTAAATCTCCTCTAAAATTTGAGAGCAATACCAAGAGGTATTTTTGCATTTAATTTTAGGCACTATAAAATCATATATTTGTTTATCCTTTTTTCTTAGTTGAGCTACTGCATGCTGAGAGGGGTTTGTTTATTGATATTATTTATATGTATTATAATTTTGGGGTTATTAGCACTTTAACGTTTTGGATTTTAGTATTATTTTACTCTAAGTTTCTGCTCCTTCCAAGCATGAGAGTCTCAGCTTGTGTTCAGAACAAGCGATGTTTCCAGCCTTTGGGATATCAGGAAAAAATTGCTCCAAGCATATACTGAAGGTTCCAAAACCAAAAAGCAAGTGGTGCTGCTGTTAATCTTGTTAGATCAAATCCAGGCTCCAGTGGAAAAAAAGTGACAAAACTTCCCTAATTCCAGTGAGACCAGGACCTTGCTCCATTTTTATTTATTTTTATTTATTTATTTATTTAGCCAGTCTCAATTGAGTCAGTCTCTGAATTTGGAGCTCCTGAGTCGTAATTTTTAAATGCTTAGTGCTGGTAATAGCATAAATGCACAGGGATTAGACTACTGTAATAGGAACCTTCAGAGGTTAGAGAACACATTTGATTTCCAGTAAGTGGCATGGTAAACACATACCATAATCTGTTCCAAAAAGCTATTAGGCCTGAAACAGCAGGGTGTCCTTTCTAATAAATGTTATCTTTTTCCTTTCATGACTGCATAGATTATCCTTCACTCCATGCATAAATATCAGCCTCGTGTCCATGTCATCCGGAAAGACTGTGGAGATGATCTGTCCCCCATCAAGCCCATCCCTTCAGGAGAAGGGGTGAAAGCCTTCTCCTTTCCAGAGACAGTTTTCACGACTGTCACAGCATACCAAAATCAACAGGTAACTTGTGCTTTCTGCTTAGCACTTTGCAAGCTTTTCAGACTAGACCAGGGAAGTAAGAGGTAGAAGAAAAGAGGATACTTTTATTATTAAAAAAACCCAAACATTGTCTAAACCCTTTTTGGATTGCAAGTAGCTTTCACTAGTAGTATTGCAGCAGTGCCCGGAGGCTACAGCTGAGACTTCAGGCCATGTGGGCTAAACGCTGCATGTAAAAAGTCATTCTTATTATGGAGATGACACAATCTAATTAACAGAGTTCATGGTGTCTTAATTATAGATACAACATTGAAGCACAAGGCAAAGAGCAGTCTAATTTTTAAAGGTATTTTTGTACCTTTAAGTGTAGATGCACATCTGGATAGGATTTTTAAAGCATTTTTGGTCCTAACTCCAGTGATTTCAAAACTCCCAGAACCTTAACAGAGAAACTGAGGTCTAAAGAAGGTTGCAGTTGTTTTTATTAACTGCATTCAGTGGTTTTTATTAACTGGAATTTATCTAGGTCTACACAGATTAAAAGTCAAAAGTAAACTGCAGGTTGCTTGACTCCAGTGTTTGGCTCTTATTACCACTTCTTTAAGTATTAACATACATAGTGGCACCATAGTTAGTGTTGTCACATTTTATTAGTTCCATGTCAGTTGTTGTAGCTGTATTTTGGGAAATTATATATACCTTGCTATCTTTACAAATAAAAGAGCGGGAAAGGCATGTAAATACCAAAACAAAATTATTTGGTACCTATTTATTTAAATTAACTACAAGTATTTGAGGGGAAGGTGCTGGGTTTTTTATAGAGGATAATAGCCTAGAGATAATCGCTATTTTCACATTTCCCTCTTGAGCCATACAGGAATAAAATTTAATTTAAATTTTATTGCAGTTAGGCAGTGTACTCTCTTAGGTGAAGAATGACATTTGCCAGAAGATTTTTCACAAGAATTCCAACCTGCCATTTGGTAGCATTAAATACCTATTAGCTTCTCTGGGGATTTGCAAAAATAATGATCAGAAGACTGGCCCTTAATTTGCTGTGTTTCAGGACGACCATCTTAAACCATGCAAATGTGAAGATGTTTTGACTCCACTGTCAGCTTAATTCTGTCAGGATAGTAATTTTGTGCGGTACTTAGCTGAATTTGCAGGTAATAATTTTTTAAATCATCTTCACAGATAACTCGCCTGAAGATTGATAGGAATCCATTTGCCAAAGGGTTTAGAGATTCAGGACGTAACAGGTAGGTGTTGGGGGCGAAGGTGGGCTTGTTACTACTGACAGAATCAGTTTGTGAAGGCTGGTAGGGGAAAATACCTGTATTTACAGACAAATTAGTTTGAGGACTCAGACTTCCTAAGGGACCACTTAAGTTTCCCAGTAATATCCTTTGTAGTGGGTTCCTGCTCCTGCTCCTCAGACCATCTAGGTCAAGAACGGGTTGGCACACAGTTTGACTCACATACTCAGGTTTTCTTTTGGTGGAAACAGTGGCATACCATGAAGGCTGCAGCTGGAATTGATGCATACTCAGGTCTGTGATTTCAGGCTGCTCCTGGAATCTCCTTTTTCTCCTGGCTGGAGACACAAAATGGAGATACTGGTGTCAAACTGTAAGCCCAGGTTCTCTTGTGTGGATGAATGTGTCATTGTTTCTCTTAAAGGGGGAGAAACTAAGTTGCCTCTTGTGGTAACCTTATGTTTAGTACACTTGACTGGGAGGTGGGAGACCTGTGTTTAAATGTCTCTTTAGCCTAAGGAGTTTTAAATCCACTTCCTAGGTGAATGCTGTTTCTATTGGCTATAGATGACCTTGAAACGAGCCTGGTTTCCAACTCCTCTGTTGCGGTTGGACTGATTAATTGCTTGTTCTGTCTTGATCCATGAATCTTTCAAAATAGCAATGGGGAATCTGAGTAGTGCAAAGTGGAGACTTGGGTCTAGTCCCTGCTGCCAGTACTGATGAGGTATTTTATCCAAAGACTGTTTAATGCAAAATACTTAAGCCTGTTATGAATTGTATGTTAAACCATTTCAGCTAAAAAAAGCAGCATTTAATTGTGGTACATTTTATACACCAGTTCCAGTGACCACATTGCATTTGGTGTCTACAGCTGCTATATTTATGATCAAGCCTTGCAGAGAAGGGAGCAGGCTGTGCTTGCAGGAACACTCAGAGAGTTTCTTTTGGCAGCTGCTCTATTGAGCTTCTCTTTTAGCAGAGGCTACAGCATTAAAGCCTGTTTTTTGCTTCCACCTGAGTTACATAAATGTTGAGACTGGACAGCAAGTGAGAGTAGTTTTTAGAATATTGTTATAGAAGGGATGGGTTAGTTGTAAAAATTTACAGAAATCATTTCAGTTTGCATTTGCTGCTCTCTAAGATTTTCATCTTCTAGCTAGAAACAATTGGCCATGCTCTGTCCTGGGGCCTGGAAGGGATGCCTCAGACATTGACATAAATAGAGTTTTGTCCTCCTTTGCAGCCTTCTAGTTCGAAATTAAGTGAACAGTGACTTCCAGATAAATGTGGTGACTGAAGAAGCAAAACACACTGTGTGTACTTGGGGAAGAAAAATGTTGCCATACGTGCGCCATTTGACAGCTCTCCATAGGCAGCATCTCTGCTGTGCATGCTTTTTGCAGAGCTGTAAAATAAGTATTAAGGAGCCTCTTAAGAAGTGAGAAACCCTGACTTCTCTGAAATTTCTGAGTTTAAGTGGAGTTAGAAATGCTTCCATAGTGTTCTATGAAACAAGAGAAGATGCCCTTGAAAACAGACGGGAAAGAATCATTCAGAAACCAGTCTTGTACTGGATTTAACTTGCTGGACAGCCCTATTATTACCCGAGGATGACGTAGGTGCAGTACGAGTACTGCATCTGCAACTGTGCGAATCCGGTTGTGGGATTGGGGCTATCCAGAGAGGGTTTTTTGTTTTGTTTGGCTGCTAGGAATAAGTTTGGGTTTGGCATTAGAAAAAACCAAACCAAACCAAACCAAATCAAACCAAACCAAACAAACCAACCAAACAAACAGAAAAACCAAAAGAAAAACAAAACAAAAAAACCCCAAAACTAAACAAGATATTTTAATTGAAAGACATGTGTAGTTTATGGAAATGGTTTAGGAGGACAGCTCTGTAGGAAGGACCAGCCTTCGTAGAAATGTTTCAGGATTTGCTTTAGATGAGGTCTGAATGCTTTTACTGTAACAAGCACACTTGTTACAGAGTAACTCTGAAAAAATCTTTGCCATTGCAAATTGATGATGGTTTACTCAAGTCAGTATTGCTGTTTTCTTTGATAGACTCTATGGTACCGAAAAAGTATGTTGGAGAATGCTGCTCATATTTGTAATTGTCAAGGAAAATTTATTTTTTAATTTAAATTACTGCTTTACTCAGTTGCTAAACATTGAGATTAAATGTTAAGATTCTGCTATCATCATTGCTCTAGCTGGTGTTATTATCAAAGAGGCATTTTAGTCTGTGACAAAAGGGTAAAAAACCCACTGTGGTACCTTTATACCGAACTTTTCAACATTGTTTTAATTATTGCTGCTATCTTACTCTGCACTGCTGCATGCAATAATTCTGTTTAATTAGAAATATACTGTTTCAGGTCATTCCTGTTGAGTCTCAAAGGCTATTTTACAGAAATCAGTAGCTTCACCTCTTAAAAGCATTCCCTGTGTATTTGCAAAGTGCAACAGAATTTATGTGCTGAGAATAGTTTCATTCTTCAGTTCGGCTTTAATTTTGACCCTATAAAAACTTTTACTCAGGAAAGGACCAGAATTTCTCTCTTTAAATACTTCAGGAAAAACATAACTGTTTTGCTAAATAAACTTGGCCATTTGATAGCGTAAATTAGGGTGGTGATAAAATGTGGAAATTGTTCGAAGGCATCTTGTATAAATTATCACCTTAGCTACATTCCTCCAGGAGGTGGCTTTTATCTCCGCTTTAACTAGAAATGAAACTTCACCATTACTGTGGAAAATGAAGGCTATCTTTTTAGTCCAGGCTCAGCTAATAAATACTTTATAACTGTTTCCTGAAATACATTGTGATCCTGCTGGAAATGCAATAGGGAAGAAGCAGTATCGGAAGAACATGTAGGTAGCTTCAAATCAGGCTATTTACATAATTGGAATTTACAGAGTGCTGCTGCTCAAAGGCAAGTGCTTGTATTTGGTAGGTGCCTGATGCTGACATGTAGCAGGCCTTTGGGGCCCAGTAGCCAAAAATAACAGCAAAATGATACAACTGAGGTACATTATTCACAGAATTCTGTCAGAAAAAAAAAGGAGCCTTTACCTGCAGGAGATAGAGATTCTTCTAGTTATTGTCTGCCACAGTTGTCTAACTGGTTATTTCTGTTTTGTCATGACACTGTTGAAAGAAACGATTGCCTTCAGGAACTGGAAGTCTTCATTTTGCTCAGCACATAATAACCAAGACGCAACATTCCTTTGTACATTTTAGTAGCCAAAGAGGTGTACACTCATGGATTGCTCATGTTGCAAATATGATTTTCCAATTCATTGGTAATGATTAGGAATCCTGTTTTAATACAAGTTGACACTGGATCACCTTATTCTAGGCAGAAATAGGAGATCATCCCTCTGTCACTTGGAGCATTACTTTTAAGGAAATGTCGTACTAGGAAAACATTTCATATAATTTTAGCCAAGTTGTGTCTCCCCTCCCTCCACGCCCCCCCCCAACAAAACAAACCAAAACAAAATCAAAACAAACAAAACAAATGCCAAAACTGACATAGAGAGCTAGATTGTCAAAACTGGAAACTCTTTGCATGCTGCCAACCCAGTCAGTGACCTCAGATCACAGCGATCTCATGGATTAGGATGTAGGGCTCTTTTCTAAAAGCAAAAAGAAACTTAAAACAATCCTGAAATGTCACTAATTTTTATATATTTCTGAGGTAAACTATGCAGAGAAATGTGACAAAATACAGTTTGTTTTCATGACACTGATGTTTTTGTTTTACATAGAATGGGACTAGAAGCTCTGGTAGAGTCTTATGCCTTCTGGAGACCTTCACTGAGGACACTTACATTTGAAGATACACCTGGGATACCCAAACAAGGTATTGGTCTTCTTTGAGTTCTTTCAAAACAAAAACATGTGAGGATAAAACTTTGACCATCAATCTTTACAAAAAACTTGTGACGCTTTTGGAGAAAAAGCAACTGACCAACCACAGTGCAGGCCATTGCCTCTCATCAGAGCCATTTTAAGTTAGAAAGCTAATGCTAGCTTAACCATGGTGGCAGTAAAAATGTTAGATTGTAAAGATAAATCAGATCACATTTGGAAGACGACAGTTATTTCAGGATGCAATGACCTCTTCTTTAGTGTTATGCTCTGGCTAGATACACAGAGTTAGTTTGATGACTTCTGTTGTACACATCCAGAGACCAATATAGGAGTTACTTATGTGTTTAAGAGAGAAAAAAAAAAAAAAAAAAAAGAATGGGAGAAGAAATGCCCTCTGGGTAAATAATAAATAGAAGTAAGCTTAATTTGGTTTCCTTCTTGGAAAGCCTCCTTGATTCTTAATACCTAAAAATGGTTCAGTAGAATCATAGAATGTTGTGAGCTGGAAGGATCCACAAGGATCATCAAATCCAACTCCTGTCCCTGCATATGACAACCCCACAGTTCACACCATGTGTCTGAGGACATTGTCCAGTCTCTTCTTGAACACTGTCAGACTTGAGGCTGCGACTGCCTCCCTGGGGAGCCTGTTCTAGTGCTCCAGCACCTCTGGGTGAAGAACCTTTTCCTAATGTCCAACCGAAACCATCCCTGGGACATTTTCCTGCCATTCCCTTGGGTTCTGTCAGTGGTTGCCAAAGAGAAGAGATCAGCTCCTACTGTTCCCCCTCCCCTTTGGGGGAAGCTGTAGACTGTGATGAGGTCTCCCCTCAGTCTCCTCTTCTCCAAGCTGAACAAAAGAAGTGACTTCACCCACTCCTCATACGGCTTCTCCTCCAAACCCTTCACCAGCTTCATAGCTCTCTTCTGGACACTTCCCAGTAGCTTAATATCTTTTTTTATCCTGTGGCTCCCAGAACTGCACCCAGTGCTCCAGGTGAGGCCACAGAGCAGAGTGGGACAATCATCTCTCTCGCCCAGCTGGCAATGCTGTGCTTGATGCACCCAGGACATGGTTGCCCTCTTGGCTGCCAGGGACACTGTTGACTCATGTTCAACTTGCCATTGACCAGAACCCCCAGATCCCTCTCTGCAGAGCTGCTTTCCAGCATTTCATCCCCCAGTCTGTATGTACAGCCAGGGTTGCCGTGTCCCAGGTGCAAAATCCGGCACTTGGCCTTGTTGAACTTCATGTGGCTGGTGATTGCTTGGTTCTCCATTTTGTCCAGATCCCTCTGCAGACCCTCTCTGATCCCTCTGCAGGGTCTCTGTGAATAAACTTTATCTGCATCATAGACCTTGAAATCAACAGCAGTCCTTTCCATTTTGTTTTTCTTGCTCCTCAGTCCATAACCTCTTGGCTCCCACTTTCTCCATCATAGACGTAGTGCTATGTGGAAGGGAGGAATATTTAAATGGCCTGTTTGGACAGAGAGGGCAGTCTCTGTACTCCTTTCTGAGTTCCTTTATTTCCAAAGTACTCCAATGCATATAGAAAATCTTTCAGAGGTTTCCCAACTAAATGAGACATATTACTCTTGATTTCCTGCTACCAAATTCACAAACATTCTTCCTGCTTTCTTGATAATGTATTCTAAAACCAGTAAGTGTCTTCAGTGCAAAACCACAGGAAATACAGAAATTCACAAAAGTCACTTTCGTCAACTTCTGCTTAGCCCACTCCTTTGAGATATCTTGAGCATTCGTGCCTGATGTGTGCAAATAAAAAGGAGTTTTTGTGCCAAGTCACAGATACGTTGGATGAGGGTCAGCAGAGTTTTCAGTGGAGGGTGGGGGTGGGGGGAACATCCTCTTAAAAAAGGCCTATAATGAGAAGCCAGCATCAGACCTGAAATACCTTGTCAGACTGTGTAAAACTGAAAGGTAACCTGCTATGAAGTTAACATGTCTAGGAGACAGGATGGCCGTATTGCCCTGTTTGTATATAGCAGTACTGTTTTAGAACAGAGAAACTGCTGCCATGAACTTCATGCTTCCTTTTCAGTTGTTGTAGGTTAAGGAGCTTGTGGAAGTAGCTGTTGATGTCCACAGAATGGAAACTGGGATCCTTGGAAAATCTTTAGTCAACTGTACCTTGGCCAATAGGGTGCTTTAGAAACATGCTGAAATACCCCATTAGAAATTTGTCCTGGTTGTTAGTGCTGGAAGTGCCCACCTTTGGATGGCAGAGGCTTTGCATAGATTGGAAGAAAAATAAGTATGCCTTATAGTAGAATTTCTTGAATGTGGCAGTTTCTCATGGTGCTTTGTGCCTTTTGTGGCAAAAGAGCAAGAAGAAGCAGACAGGCTTCACTGATAATGTCTTTTTCTTTCCACTAGTTCGCCTATCACAAAAACCCGTTAACTTATTGACAGCAGGCATACCTTTGCAGCATCAAGCTGTTTGATAGTTTATGCGATTCCCAAATAGGAGACTCTTCCATGTTAACTACCTTCAGCCTGCGAGACTGTGAAAGGCCCAAATCAATTTTTCTGTGCTCACTTTTTGAGGAAATATAATCTCTAAGAAAAAGAAGTGTTTCTTACATCTGGGAAACTTTCAGTCCTGAGAAAAGCCTTCACCTGTAGCAAGCAGTGCATTTTCAGGAGCACTCCACACTGGTATTGGTCATGTAAAAAGTTCTGAGATCAGCAAATGAAGAGTTTGTGAACATTTTGCTACAAACCTAAACCTCCACGTAACCATTCAAGAAATGAAGCAGCCATGCATGGTACTTAGCCTACACTTTTCCCAAAGTCGTTCCGAAGTTTTGTTCTGAAGTGGCAAACTTTCCTGAAGCTGTTGAACTGTGGGAACCTTTATCATTTGACCTAAGGAGCTGGTGCCTTAGCTGGTGCTGTGACAGTGAGTCAGGTACAGAGTGCTTGAAAGACACTTTGGGCTGGAGCAACAGCACAGACAATACAAAATTCATAACTTTGAAGAAGGTTTCCTGTGACGTAGTACTTGTCTGTCTACATCTTAGCTGCCGTGCAGCTTGCTTCCCACATCAAATAAAGATGAGCTAACCTTTCAGGCAGGAACTCTAAGTTCCTGTATTGAGTGATGGTTGCAAAAGCGTAACTTACATTCTCTGTCTTAGACAGGTTGTTTCTTCAAAAATACCTGTCCCACACACACTCCCCTGCACATGTATATGTATGTCATTTTTTGAATGAATTTGCATTGTGTTTCATGTCAAGGGTTATTATAAAAGACAAAGGTCTTGATCTATCACCTAGGAAGGGAACCTTTCCCAACATGCTTCTTACACTGTAATATTCTTTTCCAGGAAATGCAGGTTCCTCTACTTTACTCCAGGGATCTGGCAGTGGAGTGCCATCAACCCACCCTCACCTTTTGCCGGGTTCCCCTTGCTCATCTCCAGCCTTCCACCTCAGTCCCAACACTAGCCAGCTCTGTAGCCTTGCTCCAGCTGACTACACAGCTTGTGCCCGCTCAGGCTTGACCCTGAACAGATACAGCACTTCTTTGGCTGAAACCTACAACAGGCTCACAAACCAAACTGGTGAGACGTTTGCACCCCCGAGGACTCCCTCCTATGTTGGTGTGTCAAGTAGCACAACTGTGAATATGTCTATGAGTGGCAATGACGGGGATGCGTTCAGCTGCCCACAGACTGGCTTGTCCATGCAGATTTCAGGGATGTCTCCACAGCTCCAGTACATCATGCCATCCCCATCCACCAATGCTTTTACCACTAATCAAACCCACCAAGGCTCCTACAACACGTTTAGACTGCACAGTCCCTGTGCACTCTATGGATATAACTTTTCCACATCCCCTAAACTGGCTGCCAGTCCTGAGAAAATTGTTTCTTCCCAAGGAAGTTTCTTGGGGTCCTCGCCAAGTGGAACCATGACAGATCGGCAGATGTTGCCCCCTGTGGAAGGAGTGCACTTACTTAGCAGTGGGGGGCAGCAGAATTTCTTTGACTCCAGGACCCTAGGAAGCTTAACACTCTCATCTTCTCAAGTGTCTGCACATATGGTTTGATGAAGCCTTTAAGTAAAAGTACAGTATGCTTGGTGTCTACAACGCATTTCTTTTGGAATATGAAAGGACACTCAGTGTAGCTTGTAAAGTGTGTGTATATATATAATATGAGAGGAAGTTTGACTGAATTTTTGACTTGTTTGTGGCCAGATTTTTCTCCTATTTTGTGTTACAGAGAGTTTGCTGCAGTGCAGACTGCTTTAGTTTTCTGGTATAATACACTTAGTTGTATAACACTTTGGGACATATGCAACAAATTAAGTAAGACTTCCTCCCCTTTCCCCCTCCTCTGCTCTAACCCTTTTAAAGAATGAAATGACACTTGGAGTATTAAACAACACAAACAAGCCCACTTACATTTCCTATAGTACTAGTGAGTTTCTTTAAAACATTCATACAATGATAAGCTGATGCACCAAAGGCATTTTACAAGTTTCTTCTCTGTTATAAGCGATATGAAGGGTATTTGGACTTTTAAGTGTTAAGCATCAAGCATCCTGCCTAAAATAGAAGTTTAACTAACAGATTATGTACAGAGTAAATGGAAAGATTAGTTTGCCTTCTCATGATATGCTAGTTTTAGCTTATCAACAGCACAGTATTTTTAATAGGATTTTTTTTTTTTTTCAGCATTAGTCTAGATTTATGTTTAGGTATTTGAATACAAATAATGCATATTCAAATTTCAGTGATAGGAGTAATTTAAACCAACAGCAGAAGAAATGGAATTCTTTGGTACAGAATGAACTTTGGGGTGCCTTGGGGCTTGATGCATTTTTTCCTCCATAAACATTGCCTGTAAGACATTTACTGGACAGCAGGATATTCTAATGTATCTTTGGTTTTGTATTTTTACTTTTTTAAAGGAAAATACAGGTTTGATTTAGGAGAAAAAAAAAAAAAAGTGAGCAGGATGAGAAATTCCATTATTGGTTTTACCCTTTTGTGGTTATGGGGTTTTTTTGTTTGGGGGCGGGGGGGGGGGTCCTGTTGTTTTTTTTTGTTTTTGTTTAAATAAGGGCAAAAAGTCCTCCATCCTCAGTCTCTCATAAATACATTGCCTGTAGCAATTAGGCAGATGACTTAGTTTGCCCACAAGTGTTGCGGGAAACAGAACTTTATTGTAGCTGCCTCCCTGTAACATGGCCAAACTGGGATCAGGATTACAATAGGCAAAATTCCTCTAGTAGTTTACTTTGAATACTCCAGCATGACACCTACAGCCTATGTCCCTCCCTCCAGGGAGCCATCTGTCTTCCTTTTATTCCTTTCTGTCACGAGGTTACTGCTGCTCTCTTTCTCAGTCAGTTTTTGCCCTGGAATTGGAGAGGTTCCCTTCTTTCCCGGCTCTGGTTTTAACTGGAGCTTGCAAGAACACAGATCACAAGCTGCTCCTGGCCAGACTTCTCCAGAGTGGCGAATACATGGGGAGACACTTGTCATGGTGAAATTTCTGCCCTCATCTGCACCTGCACAGCCCTGGCGTGTATCAGTCCTGCTGCAAAAGCTGCCTCTCAGCTGCCTGCCTGTCAGAGCTGAACCAGTGAAGCTGTAGAACAAATTTTAATGCTTGGGAGAATGGGTCATCTTCAACACTATGCTAAGCCTCCTTCATATTGCGCAGGTGATGTAAAGGCATTCCGAAGTGGGTACAAATGTAGCTGAAAATGCTTCCCTGGTCAGCATTGAAGGAGAGTAAGGCCTTTTAGATTTTGTATTTTTCTCTGTTAGATCTTTCAGTGAATGTGGATTGTTGTGTTTCTTGAGTTCCTACATCTTTTCTGGCAAACAGTAGACTTCAAGTAAAGTCTACTGCTCCTACTTCAAGGAAAACTCAATGTAGATAAAATTTCTTCAGTGGGTTGGAGATAATTCATGCAGAAACAGCCCTATCAATATATTTTCTTATTATTTGTGAATAGAAGGGAAACCACAGCAGTCTTTAAGCCCATGCCTGGAGAAGGCTTTATTTCTATTAGTTACGTATTTGTTTATGTTAAAGAACACACATTGAAAATTCTCATTCAAAGCTGGAAAGACAAGAGGATGAGCCTGCAGTTGAGGAGATGTGGGTTTACTTCTTTGCTGTTACAAACTTCCCAAGTGACCTTGGGCAATTCATTCAGCCTTTCTATATGTATTTTTTTTTCTTCTGTAAAATGTGATAATAGCACTTCACTGCCTCACAGTAAACAGTGACAGCACACTGAAGATGAAGATCATCCTTATATATACTGTACTATGGACAGTACCTTACAGATGAATGGCAAAATACTGTTCATATATAAGGATAACAAAGAGCATTCATGTACTTCAGGTCTGTCACTAGTTTTGGCATTGCAGTGTCCTTTGAGACAGACCTCCTAGGAAAGACATTGTTCAAAACCTCACACTAAGAATTTGTGAAATGCTTCTAACATGCAGATGGGCAAATTTTCACTTATGTAAATTGTCCTAGATTTATTGGTTTAAATTAGCAAGGAACTTGTGTATAGCAATTCCTGCTCTAGTCAAAACTTTGAAATGTTGCAGTTGGACAAATCTTTAAATGGGAAGAATGATACAATTAATCTGTACTTGAAAAAAGTTAAATATAATTATCCATGTCATTTTAAGGGCTGTGACCAGGTAGAAATGTGGAAGAGCTAAATCATGCATGTTCCTACAAGGGGGAAAAAAAAAAGAAAAAGATTGTGCATGGATGTTCATGGAGGTGCTCCTGGCAAGAGTATGTACTTTATCGTCTGGGAATTTTTTAGAACTGGTCTCTTGATTTTCCTCAAATTATTCTAATCATATAACCACACAATATTGTTTGAAACATTTGTTCCTTAAAATTTGGAATCATATTGTAAATACTTGCTGGTGTGTCATTGCGAAAAGACTAGCTTTTTATCAATATAGTAAATGCTATATATGCATTATATCTATAATTCTATATCTGTATTTTACAAAAATGCCACAGAAAATATATTAAAGTGTGTATTCAAACACTTTTTACTACATTTGGAAAATTGAGGGGCTTGGGCCTTTTTTTTTTTTTTCATCTACAACATTAGCAAGACCAAAGGAAAAGACTTTAAGGTAAGCTCTGAAATTCAAAGACTTAATACAGCAAACTGCAGCGATCCAACTAGTCTGCAATTCTTTCACGCTTCATGTTAATCATTTGCTGTTGAATCTCTCTGTTATTGGTATGCAAAGGTCACAACAGTTGTTGGCTACAAGGAGATGCTGGGACTGATAGCAGAGCTGTGAGGTTTTTACGTGGGAAGAAGGGACAGAGCAGCTTGCAGAGCACATCAGCCAGTGATGGAGCGTTGCTGGTTCCTCATAGCCCAGCTCATCCCTACTGCCAAGACCAAGTGAGCTGCCCCATATCAGCCAGATTTGGGAAGTTAGCACTTCCATGTGACCAGGTGCTTGAACCAGGGCTTGGTACCCCACATATTTTCTCTCTGTGCTCTTGCTTGGGTAATTCCCTCTCTGCTCTGCTTGTTCTAAATGCAACAATCCATCAATTCCTAAGGCACAATTTACAACCTATACTTAGCTGGGTATACTGTTACTCAGCAGTGAGCAACATTTCTCCCCCTAGAAATACTGTCCTGTGTAATGGCCTTATTTCCTATTGTACTGCAATAAATGATTCCATGTGACTGAGGGCACTGGGCCTGAAAATCTGGTTACTTTAGAGACTGGGGTTTCCTAGTCGCTTAACACCAGCATTGTTGCAAACGACCAGAATTAGGGCAAGAGAAGCAGGCATGAAATGCTTGATCATAAATATCAGGCCTCGAGAGAGAATGAAAGCTGCTGTTTTCAATAAGAGAAGAGCGTTTTTTTGGAATATCACAATCAGACTCTGAGAGGGTTCATTTCTGCTTCAACAGAGGACAACAGGAGAAACTTTAGAAGCATGGACAGTGTTGGCATTAAAGCTAGCGAGTTTATGCCACGAGCAGTTCAACAGAAGGAACTTAAATAATATGAGGAGTAGCTCACAGGTTCTGTGGGTATATTTTTCCTGTAAAGATAATATATCTAGTTAGTCTGTATAGAAGTGTGTTTAAAAAGGCTGAAGAGCAGCTACTTTTAGAGGTTTGTCTACCAGCTTCACATATGAAATTACAATTTTGTTGCTCTCTTCTGAATATGCTGTCAAACTTTCACGACATTAATGTTTAAGTTTACTTTGAAGTCCAAGTTTTAATATTACTAACAGCAATTTGTCATAATGAGGTAATGGTTTGTCTTTGTGGGCTGACTCTGCACTTCAGCTGACAAAATACATTGACTTGTCAGTTGACCTCTTCAGTAATATGATCCTCAGATTCAATATTTCACCTTGTATTTAACACATACTTGTTGATATGGTAATTCAGTATATGCAAAACTACAGGAAGATTCATGTTTCGCCTTATTTTCCACCATATTCCTCAGTTACCCAGTTAATTCAAAATACTGATATGCCAAGATGACACACGCTTTTAAGAGGTGATGACTTGACTGACTAGGAAAAAACATTCCTAGAGAATTCAACTTGCTTTAAATGCTTTTTGCCAGTGTTGTTCCGTTCATGGGCTGAAAAGGCATTGTTTCCCAAAAAAGAAAAAATCCTTCGCAGTCAACACTTATTCTTGCAAAGCAATGATGACAAATTGGTCATAAACCTGCCTCAGATACTTTGGTGCCCAGAGCTCAGGTAGAGCAGTTCCAGCAAATGAGAATCTGAATCTTCCAGGCATAACTGGAGAAAAATACAAGCCTGAATTAGTGACAATTTTATGTAGTGTTTATACTGAATTTGAATCTTCATCTGAGAAGGGTAAAACTGAAGTTTTGTACAGGGCTTTTCTAGGTCTTTCCTTGCCAAACATAATCTGCTGCAGATTGGCTGAAAGCCTGTCCCTTCTTGAAATACCATCACTGTTCCATTTGTTCCCCTCCTTTAGGCTCTGTGCTTGCAAACACACCAGATAGGTTTGTAGGGATAGAGGTCAGTACCTGCTACACTCCCAATCATTACACTGAAGTATACTTCTACAGCAAAGGTTCATTACCCATGGTGAAGTAAGTAACCCTACTAAATATCAGCCATAATGTTTGTCTCAATTCTAGAATTTGGAGTCCGTAAAGTAAGCACTTAACATTTTTAAGAAGCATCAGTAAATCAAAAGATCAGTGCTGCTACCAGGAAAATACAAAACCGGTGAGCAAATAGAAACAGTCTTTTGAAATTTAGTTGCCTATGACCTTCTGTTCAAAGGTGAATGACCATTAAATAGTTAATATCTCACATCTTCCACTCCACTAGAATGGATGTTAAACCTTCAAGAGCTAGACACATTTGCAATTTTTTCCTCTGTGGCCTTTCTAAATGTTGGAGGTAATGCCCAGGTTTCCAGACAAGCACTTAGGCTTCATTTCTGTGGCAGGGAATGGCAAGAGGAGTGGAGACAGCACAAATGGACCCTGCAATCCGACCATACACTTTTGAAATATTCCAGGTACTGTGATGGCACATAGTATAGCCATAATGTATACCTCCATCCAAATATATCTTCGTGCACCTGACTAAGGAGCCTTATAGCCTAAAATGAGGACTGACATCAAAGTCTGGTCAAGAAGGATAAAGCACAATGAGAAAATGTTGGAGGTAACGCCCAGGTTTCCAGACAAGCACTTAGGCTTCAGTTCTGTGGCAGGGAATGGCCTTTCGTGTTACACGAAAGCTGGGCTATTGCAGTGAATGCGAACTGTAGACACAGCACAATATGCCATGCCCTTATGTTCGTTTGCACACCACTGGATTTTATTTGGATGCTACAATACAGAGCCAGGAGTAAATTTAGAGCACATTGGAGGAAACCTGGACTCGGCTGTCACCAGTGGTAACATTGCCATTGACTTGAGCTTTATGGATACCACATTTTCAGACTATAAACCATCCCTCTTCCTGTTGCTGAGTGCTTTAGCCACACAGCAGCTATAGTCTGACATTTTTCTGGCCCTTTGGGGTGTTTTTCAGGTGGGTAACTCTCTTTTTGTGTTTCACATACTCATATTTTGTTTCCATCTTCTTTCTTCTTTTTAAGCCATAGTCTATCTCACACTGAAAGTTAAGACAAGGCTGGAACTTAGTGCTCCCTTCCCCAAAAAGCTTGCCGATGGGTAGTGTATTCCCTTCCACTGCAGATAATTGACTATATATTTCCCACAATGTTTTTATTGTATTTTACAGAGAAAAGTAATAAAAATAGAGGCTGTATCCCAATCAAAGCTGTGTTTCCATTCCTCAGGCAATATTTTTCACTAACCCAAAGGAAAACACCTCCCCACCCTTTCCTGGTTACTATGCTCAGTATATGGTTCTCAGGAAGAAGAAAACCAGATGCCATATTTAAATGTAAGATGGCAGAAACCAGAAAACCAGAAAAATGGGTTCCAATTCAGGGAAATGTTCCCATATAGTCTTTTTATTCTTTGAAGTGCAATATGGACACTAGTACTTGTAGAGACATCCTCAAAGACACTTTGATGTATCCCCAAATAGACAGCTGTTTGTGCGTGACAAATGCCTTGGTGACACAGTGTGCACTGCAGACTACCTGCCCCATATACAGGCATGGCGTTGTCAGTGCCACACAAAGGCATGCAAGCAAATGCCATTTGTGCAGTTCTAGTAATCCTACACAGAAATGTGGCTTCACAAGTGTTAAACAGACCCCAAAGCTATGTTAAGAGACCAGTTCTCGGGGAGAACTAGCTACATGCCAAGCCCACGCAATCCAGTTATCCTCATGGTAGTAATTAAATAGGAACTTACAATGAATATAAAAGCAATTAATCTAAGCAGTAATTTATTTCACTTTGCTAAAAATGAAAAGGATATATTCATTTCCTCAAGATTTTGGAAGGGGAAGGGGACTGAATGTCTGCCACATAGGAATTTCTTTTTGTGGAAAGAGGAGATCCTTGGAAAACAAAATTAGCAAATGAAGGCTGGTTCATGAGCAAGGAACCTTTAGACATCAAAATACCCCATTGCAAATATCTAAAAGTGGTCTGTCTGGTGCCATATCCTTGCATTCAGCAGAGGACAGAACTGTTACTTTAAGGAGTGATCTGTTACACCTTTAACTTAAGAAATGCTGGGTAGAATGAAGGCCTTTGTCTGTAAGTTAAATGTTGAACTATTTAAAATAATCTAAGGTTGAACGTCTGCCATTTTAAGTCTTTAACCTTCCTTCCTTCCTTCCTTCCTTCCTTCCTTCCTTCCTTCCTTCCTTCCTTCCTTCCTTCCTTCCTTCCTCCCTCCCTCCCTCCCTCCCTCCCTCACTCCCTCCCTTCCTTCCTCCCTTCCTCCCTCCCTTCCTCCCTCCCTCCCTCCCTCCCTTCCTCCCTCCCTTCCTTCCTCCCTTCCTTCCTCTTCATTTTCTCTATAAATAAAGATGATGCTTTAAAATTTCCAGCCACATGTATCTACAAACTTTCCCAGAGATTAAAGATACTCAAATGTAGGTTGGATTCAACTCATTATATAGATAAGTTTATTTTATAGCTAGCCACAGCTGTGAAGTTTGGATTCAGATCTGTAACTCCCATAAACTTTGAAGACTGTAGTCAAATCTGTGGTTTTGGATTTGAATCTCCAGTTGCTTGTTGCATCAGACTTGTCATTCCCATCTGTTACACTCACAGCTCAGTGCAAAACTCCAGTACCAGTTTCAGACTCTGCAAAGCTGAACCTCAGCAAGGCCACTTCTCAAGCACGCAGTTACATATGGGGAGCGACAGCAGCATATTGCAGGTCCGTAGGTTAACAACTCTCTACATGCCATCTAATGGCCCTCAGTGACCCACCACAGAATACTGACTGGTGGGTCACAGGTTGTTGGCTCCCACCCTGCAAAGTATGCTTTACATACTTCCTTCATATTAAGTTTCTGTGTAAGTGAACGCTATAGCTTCCCACAGGGATATTATGTGATCCTGTGTGGAAGGAGAGAGGGTTCGCATAATTGCAAATGGGATGAAAGCTGGTCCTTGAGGCACTCTCTGAGGTCTTATCTATACAGAGTGGTTGCTGAGAAATAAACTAGGAGGTGAGTTTACAACACCTCAGCTCCACAGGTGGGCACTCTTAACATGCAGTAAGCACAGGGAAGGTACTTTGTGTGGAAAATAAGAGAGAAAGTATGCCACACAAGCCATGTTCCCATGAGGATACAGTGCTGAGGGGCTGAGGTCCCACAATTTCCCTCTTGTTTGATCTACAGGCAGACCTTCAGTCTTCAGCCACACTGTAAAAAATAACAACCCACAAAAGTCTATCTGGGAGGGTGTTACTGGTTGTCACCATGGCACAGACAGCCTCACCAGCTGCAGTGATGGAGCCACCCATGGTAAATGCTGGACAACACTTCTGACCTGTTAATAGTTGGCAGACTATTTGATGACAGTTGCAAGAATCTGATGCACAGCAGTATCCTTTACAGCAGTTTAATCTTTGTCATCAAATCCCCCAGCAGCCATGATTAATAGCAGCACTTGAGCTTGTTTTGAAAGTTGTATATTTGGCAGCTATGAACTTTGATCTATGGTTTCGCTTTAAAGAATCGCTATGACACAAACTTTTCCTGTAATCCTTCCATCTAATTAAACCACACACAAATACTATATGAGGAAATATGATGCTATTGATATAAGCTGTGTGTTTATTCCAATATTTTAGGCACTTTATTAAAGTGGGTGGTTGTTCCCAGCAAGATAGTAGATAAGCTCCCCCAAAACAATAACATCACCCAGCAAGAATATGTAAGAGAATTTCCCAAGGCCAAATTCAATTAGAAACTTTGTTGATTAATACTGTGCCCCTGAACCCGTTAAGGGCTCAGATGTTTTAACCTGAGCTAAAATTACTAGCATTTAATGAATCCAGCCTACTAATGTGTACTTTTCCACAAAAAGTTTGCATTTGTTCCAGATAGTCAAAGGACTTCAATGTCTAACATGATAATATCTGTCTTCCTGTAGTAGGTTGTTCAGTATTTGGGTACAATTTAATGTGAAAGTTTTCAAAGATCTGAGAAAATATATTTTCATATAAATATTTTAAACCATTAAATACCCATGTTTTTGTATATGAATCAACTCTAAACCAGACATTTCTTCCTGGTCTCTATCCCACTGTACATTATGCAGTGAAGTTCCCATGAGGTAGATAATGCTCATGTTTTCAAGCCCAGAACATGAAACATGGATCAGAGTCTGAGCTTTTTGTTTTTGTTGTTTGTTGGTTTTGGTTTTTTTTAGTTGTTGTTGTTGTTGTTGTTGTTGTTGTTGTTTTCCTAGGGCTGAGGTGCAGGGCTGCATAGTCTAGACTGAGTTGACTTGCTTGTGTATTGCACATTCATGATGCTGGCATTCATGCATCAGTGGGTTCCTTCTTCTAGAGCAGACTACCCTGGTTGTGAACAGCAGTTTTATGGAACTACCTGGAATCTCTGGAGTTTGTCCTAATTGGCCCACAAAACTGAAAGATAACAAAGGGGTAAATTGCCATCTTGAGGTTCCTGCTGTTGTTGGGTCCACCAGTGTTTATATTTGCTGGTCACCATATTTTCCATATTTTCTGGGTAGACTTTCAGCCAGCTGGTTTTGCCTAAAAACATGACTCCTGTCAGTACTGGTTAAGCCCAGTGACCATGGTTTCTGAGTCAGTTGGAAAGCAGACAAAGTACCAAGTATAATAATTTTCCCAAATTGTCTCACAAATTTCCAGAGACTTCATATAAATGTAGAACAGCTGAAGCAACATGAGTGATCCCCTAGGGAATTCACAGCTGAACACTCTCAAGCAGAAGGAATAGTTGACCATCACCACTCTCTGGACTTGATCAGAAAGGAGTGAAACAAAACTGCTCTAATACAATTCAAACCTCCTCGTGCCAGGTTCTCCAGTCTTGGTATTAATCCTCCGTGATGAGATTGTACCACATCTGTTACCACAAGGCTGAGCAGAATTAGCAGGGACATTTGTCATGTGTCCATTGTTATGAGGGTGGCTGGATCAGTGACCAGAAGTGGCCTTGACCTAACCTGCTTCTGAATAGCTGGACACAAGTTACTTGAGCTGTCATCCTCTCTTTAATGGCTCTTCTCTGAAAAGTAAAACTTGCTGAGATATCCTGCAATCCCTCCTGTATCTGCACAACCAGGGCTTTGGGAGACAGTCTCTGGCTGGGCGGAGTGGAGGTGTCATATTATTCTCAGCCAGCCACAAAATCTTGCGGGTGGATATATGGTCAACATTTATTTCATATACAACTGGAATAAAGTTTTGTATAAAGAGCTTATAAAACCTCATAAGGAGTTTTTACTAGATCAAGGGCTGCCTCTTGTTCTTATTGAACTCAATGGGAATTTTGCTACTGACTTCAAAGAAACTTAAAAAGAGCCATGAGGGGTTGATTTCCACTACTACACGTGTGCTTCTGCACACCAAATTTGTGTATTGAAAGACTGTGTTTTAGTAGTTTTTTGTTGCTGTAGTTTTGGGGGGTTTTGCTACTTGAGAGTTTGTATAAACACAGGATCTGCTACATGCAGATTGTCTACACTCATGAGCAAATAGCTTATTTCTGTCCTGCAAATCTATCTGTACACTACACATTTCATATATGCCTTTAGAAAAAGGATGCACTCAACTACCTCATTCAACTAGCATCATTGTCCCAGGAGTTTAAAATCTCTCTTAAGCACATAATGACCGGTGAAGTAGGTTCTACACTTACCACTGTCAACTGCATAAAACCAAATCAAGCATAAATGAATCCTTTGCCAGTCTTTTCTGAGGCTGCAAAATGGGGGCATGCTCTGCTTTACAGTCGATTGAGACCTTGCTTCTGATAAGTATCTTTTAGGGTTGATTTATAAGCTGTAGATCTTCCTGTTATGAAACATTACTGCATTGCATGCTTCAATAATTACCATCCTATTCTTGATAGCTATGCATTCTCTATCTCTATCTATCTCTATCTCTATCTCTATCTCTATCTCTATCTCTATCTCTATCTCTATCTCTATCTCTATCTCTATCTCTATCTCTATCTCTATCTCTATCTCTATCTCTATACATCTCTCTAAATAATTCCACTATTTTGAGAGGAAATGGCCTCAAGTTGTGTCAGGGGACGTTTAGGTTGGATATTAGGAAAAAATTATTCACAGAAAGGACTGTCAGGCATTGGAACAGGCTGCCCAGGGAAGTGGTTGAGTCACCATCCCAGGAGGTGTTTAAAAGATGTACAGATGAGGTTCTTAGCAACACGGTTTAGGGGTGGACTTGGCAGTGCTAGGTTAACTGTTGGACTTGATGACCTTAAAGGTCTTTTCCAACCAAAACCATTTTATGGATCATAGATTTTTATACATTTCAGATATTAGAAAACATTATCATAGCCTTCCTCAGTGATCCTCTAGTGAAGCCACATGTATTTAATTCCTTCAGCCTTCCCTCGTGATATGTCAGGGACACCAGAAGAAATGTTGAATATCTGAGTGAGGATACAACAGAAAGCAGAGGGGTTGGGCCCTCTCAGCCTCTCAAAAGAAGGGCTGTGGAGAAAACTGCTCTGCTTGCTCCTCTCCTCTGGCGTGACTTTTTCTGACTTACTCAGACTATGGGCATGGTGTAGAAGATTGCTGAAGTTTCATAAAAGATGAGTCCTGCTAAATTGAAGTTCAGTGACCAATATGATGCGCGTAGGAGACTGACTGTGTGGAGATGGAGCATGGCAAGTAGGGAGGCTTGGTGAAAGCCTACTCAACCTTGGGGTAATGGGTTTGGGTAGTCCAATAGAGCATCCACACCTGGTTGCTGATGAGAACAAATCCAGTTTTCTGAGCTGACTGATGTTTCTTTCTTCTTCCTGAAAAACATATCCTTAAGTCTCACACTCTGAAGCTAACCCAGTCAACTTTTCAGAATAGGTTTAATATATTTTGTTGTATTTAAGGTCAAAGGGCTTTGCTGCAACTGCAGCTCAGATAAATAATCCAGACCTGTTGCAGGAGTTACTAGACAGAGCTCTGATTTGTGTCAGGTGTAGGCTCAAACCAGATGTGACAAGGATACTTTCTGGTGTTGAAAGCTAAGAAAGGTGTCCCACACTTCCTGGGAGCTTAGCCTTGGGCAGGGTATACTGAAAAAACAGATTTGAAAAGCAGACAATAAAAAAGTGACTTTAGAAAGTGAGTTATAATTCATCTAATAAACAGAAACATCTTATACCATGGTTGTGGTGGTGCGTAGTGTTGAGTTTTTTATGCTTTCTGTAAGGCTTGCTTTATGTTCAGGATTAGCTTTTCAACATCCAGCAGTGATAAGAGCTTTTGAAGGGACGTAGGTAGCTAGCCATAAGATAAATATATAGAGCAGCTACTAGATTTCTTTTCATTAAAGCAAACATAGCTACCAAAACTGAGAAAGACAGTATCCTGGAGATAGGCATGGACACAGAAGCTTGATTTGGAATTCCACATCTTTTAAAAGGTGGAGCTTGGGCTAAGAAGCCTTCATGTTTGAGAGGGAATGAGTAGACTGAAGGGATATGGGATGTCTGCACATATAAAACATTGATACACACAAATCAGACCTCATGGTATCACAACTGTGCTAGTCTTGCCTGTTGTCTCTGGCAGCCTTCAGTGTTGAGTGAACAGTTAAAGACATTGCACAGATCCTCATCACGCGTTTTGACCTGGTAGGCACATGTTGCAACAAGAGTGTTTCATGCCATTCAGTCATAGGGATTTATGCCCATAGGTCTTGGTGGGATCTCATAGATCCTCACTTTGCACTGACAACAGTGTTTCAGTGTAAAATAAGCAGTGACTGAGAATACTCTGATGGACAATCTCATTATGACAATCAGCAGGAATTTTCTCATGTTGATATGTTAGACTGTTTTTTTTAAAGCTGTTCAAGCCACTTGCTATTCACTAAGGGTCCCATACTGCACTCTGTTTCCCTAATTGTCAACAAAAAGGAGGAAGTGTGTGAAATACCTGTATGTTACCGCCTGCTCCTTAGAAACCCAGAATACACTCTGTATATGTAAAAGCACAGCACAACTCTCTTCAATAAGCAAAACGGCAACACATGTATTTAAATATCAGAGCCTGAATGGAGTCTGCTTCTTTTCCCACACCTCTGTAAAATCAAAGTTTGAAACCCTGTAGGAGCTCTTTTAAAATATCCTGGCTTCCTTGCTGCAGACCATATGTTGTTTCAAAAGCCAGGGCTGCAAACTTGAATAATTGCATGACTTGCATTCTATCACTGTAGACTGTGCTCCACTGGCTTCAACTGGCATGGTTTGGTAGCTGTTACAGATGCCACAATTCATTGCTTTGAAGTCTGCACATTAAAAAAAAAAAAAAAAAAAATGGAGGGGGGGGTCAGGGAAAAAAAGAAAAAAAAGCTTTCAAAAGATTTGCCTGAATTTCTGTTATGAATAAGTCGACATTTCACAACATCTGTCATAGTCTCTGCCACTTCAGCTTCCTTCTTCCGCTCAGACTTATGTGTTTTATGTTAGTACTAGAGCAGCTGTGGATTCACTCTCCGAGCGAGGTGCAATAGAGGGGTAAGGGCAGGTAACCACTTTCTCTGACTAGCAGACCATGAGGTGTTGCCTTGCTCTTGCTGACACAGGGTAGGGAGCAGAGAGAGTGTGGATATTGCAGTAAGATCTGCCTGAGAGCAAACTGTGGTTACAATGGTCTGCAGTAGCCTGTCCTTGTGGAAGAGGCTTGGATCATCCCTGAGGAGCCTACAGGTACCCCAGACCATCTCCCAGCATTTACCCTTTCTTCTCTACTGCTCTGGACAGTGTTATGGACAGTTGTGTCCTGGGTAACTGGGGTGCAGCTAACTTTCTCCTTTTCTTGCTGTTTGGAGGCTCAGAGCAGTGAATCTGCTCAGCCCCTTGTTGTGACCAGTTACCATCAGAGGAAATAAGCTTTCCCTGTGCTGTTTTTTTGGTTACTGATTTTTATATTCCTAGATGCAATCTGTATAACTTCATTCAGCCACTAAATTACAGGATTCAAGAGAGAAAAGTGTGGCCTGGATCTACTTGTTACCAGCTTATTTTAATTAGTTTTTGGAAATAGATTGCCAACAGAAGACAGCAGTGCTCTCAGTGATAAGATTAAGCTTTAACTATGATACTTGAATACTTGAACATTAAGAAAAAACACCTTCATTTTGGCAACTTCAGCTGGCTCTCTGGAGAATTTGCAGTGTGGTATCATTTTGTGTGCAGTACAATCTCTCCATTAAAAAATGATGCCAACCCCTCCTTGGCACATTACTAGCAGGGTTCCTTGTATAGTGCTCATGCCTGGGGAGGTGCCCTGGTCGTCAGCAGGGCTTTGGTTACTTCGAATCTTGACTGTTTCATTCGGGCTCCACATGAGATAATTCCAGCCCAGTTGTTTTCAGGTTTCAATTTGGGGGGCTGGAATTCATCACCTTGGAGGCTGCTTCCCCCAATTCAGTGGTGTTTTCGATCACAAGCATCTGTAATCCCTGTAATCCAGTTCACCCCGCTCGCCTTTTGCATGGAGGATGAGAAGAGAAATGGTCTGACTCCATAAAAACATGTAACACTGTTTGTGACCCCGCTTTAAACTCTGAGGAAGGTGTCCTTGAAGCTATTAAGAGGAACTATGTGACAGCTCTTTACACTATTAAGTGTCAGTTTCAGCTTCCTTATTCATTTCCAGAATATTTTTCTTTCGGTTTGGTTTTATTTGGTAATAATATCCTGAGCAAGGCACTCATCTGGTTTAGCTGAGGTGGTGCTACTGAGGTGGGTTCCCCCCCTCTGTACTGTTGGTCTGTTTTATAGAACATGGGAAAAGGGTCAGGGCAAACATAATTAAAATGCCAGCACATGAACAGATTTTGTCCACATGTTCTTAAGATCTTGTTGCTCTTGGGTTTGCTCTTTCTATGCACCAGGTGTTAAGACCAAATTATGCTAAAGGGGTTTCATATTAAAGCAGTATATTTGATGTGGTATATTATTAGCTGGTGTCTTATCTTAGTGAGGTAAATTAGAAAATTTTTGCATAACACTGAACTTTGCAATCTTTTGCAATGTCAGGCACATAGGTTTTGGGAAAGTGAATGTATTTCAGCAGATACTGCTTTGTCTCTCCTTTTCAGCCATGGTTTGGGAGGGTTTCTAAATCTTTACCACTTGAAATCCCATTGAGCTGAAACTTGCCCAAAAAACTGTCAGCCTTGTTGCTTTTTTTTCTTTAACATGCTGTTCATTACTTCCATATACCTTCTCCCACAAATAAAAAGCGGCAAAAAAAGGAAACAAAGAACTTTTTAAAAAACTACTAAAAGATTTCTAACTGGTGGTGACTTTCAATCTTTCCTGACAATAAGGCTTCAGTGAACACAGAGATTTTTTTTTTTATTTTGGTGATTACCATTGTTAAAGAAAAATATTTTAAAGACTTGAGATATTGATGTTTGAAAAAAGTAATTAGAACCATGCTGTGTTTTTCATAAGGATATGACTGACAATCATGATGCCTGCAAAACTTCAGATTTAAAATGCAAAAACATTCATCCAGGATCCCATGTTTAACTAAAAATCAATATGAGGCAAGCTTGAATAGAAAGGTAGTCAGGAGTAGAAGGAGACATTGTTCTCATGCAAAATTCTTGAGCAGAAACCACCTTCGCTTCTCTTCCTGCCCTTTCTAGCTAACAAGGTGCCCAAACTGGAGATCAAAGGGACACACAAAAGTGATTCTCTGAACAACCAAGGTAAGGCTCAGCTGCTTCACTGTCATTGCCTTTCCTAAACCTTCTAGGATACCTCTAGGGCAGAATTCAGCAGAGGGAAGGCTGGAATGAGGATGGGACAATGCAGAAATAGAGTGAAATGTGAATGTATCATGCATTCATGATTGGAGCATGCCTGAGTCATGTCATTTTGTGCAGTGGAAGCTCTACCAAGAAGGCAGTCTGGGAACCATGACCTGAGCAGCCATTGTTTGCCAAAGACTGGATTCTGTGTGTGTACAGAGGCTTTGTACATATTCTTCATAGATACCTACAATGCAAGAACTGGTGGTCTAGTTACTATGTTGTAGCCCATGGCAGAAAATGGGAACTTACAGGTTTCCACTCCTCTTTTTTTCCCAGGAGAAGGCATGTAAATCAGGTGAGATAAATTATTTTCTACAAGCACAGCTAACTCTCCCAGAATTGCAAAGGTTGCCTAGGGATCCCAGCTCATAAGTAGCAAGATGTCTGTAATTAGGTGGGGCGAATCTTATCTAAAATCACTGGGCTAATTATTCTGACCTCCCCTGGATCTCCTTGCGTATGCAGAGCCACCATGTTAGACACCTGGGAGTCCTTGTGCACTGTAACTGCTTGTCATTTGTCCAAGATTTGCTCCTTCCAGCTCAGACTGATGCCGCCTATACTTGGCTGGACCAAACATGAGCCCTTTCTGTTTCTCTCCCTAAAGTGATGCTCAGGAACATTATGCTTTCAGTGCTGGAGGTGCACAACAGCCTGTTCAGAAATTGAAAACTTTAGTGTTCTGAACATCAGCTGAGGGTTGAGTGTTCAGGCATGTCACTGGAAAATAACGCTAACAACACAACTTAGCTATCTCTGTTCTTAAAACAGTCCTTGACTGTTGCTGGTACTCACTACCTTTTTACAGACCTGAGAGAAGATGAGGTCCTTAATTTCAGCAAAGTTAAAATCCTTTTCCTTTGTCAAAGACCTCAAAGAGCACTAGTATAATGAAGAATTACATGTGGGCCAGTCTCTTTCTCCCTTGCCTTTTTTTTTTGACAAAAAAATGAGCTATTCCCCCCTCTGTACTGACACCAAGTTGTGTTGTTATCAATATCATGGTAATTAACACCAAGTGAAGAGTCGTTATTTCACTTGGTATAACTCAGCAGTAAAGCAGGCCTGTATATTTACTTATCTGTGCTGAAATAAACACATTGCAGCAGTTGTGACTGTTACAGTTATGACTGAAGTGAAACTTTCCATTACAACTCTGACTTTTATATCTAATTGTTCTTAATCTCATACAAACTTTGCTTGGCTGAAACATTGTATTTGCACTCATTTGAGCAAAGCATTCATAGTTTTATCAGTCATGAGTAATGTAGTCCTTTCTATTTCATACCAATATCCACACAATCTTGCCTTCACATTATATATATTATGTTTACATATATAACTTGTTATTATTTTATGTGAGTACATATACATATTTACACATATATACACAAACACATAAACTGATAAGGAAAAATATTTCAGCATTAGGCTTTCAAAGAATAATGAAGTTAGAACAGAGTGAAAGGTTTACAATGAAACTTAAATCTTTACTGGCTATAAGATTTCATTGCTAACTCAAAACTCAGTCCAATACTTTGCTCAGGCCAGGGTCAATTTATTTTTAGCAGAAAGGATGATCTTACGATTGCAAGTTAGAGTAAGGTTTGATTTTCAACACAAACATTTCACATTGCTGAGAAGTTCCACCCCCTCCCCCGAAAAAAAAAAAAAAAAAAGAAAAAAAGTCTGTTTATTGGTGAGAATGTAACCTTACTAAAGTCAGTGCAACAACTTTGGATTTGCCTTGATCTGCTGTGTATATAGGAAGGATCTATATGTTTATTTCTTCATGTTGTTTCTTCCACTGCACAATATCACTACTTTATTCTTCTAATAACATTGCAGGGGAAATGTGGGTGTGAAATAGCTCATCCATGCAGTAGCCAGGAGTATTTCTTTAGATAGAGGTGTTGGTGTGGTTAGATTCTGCATGTTCCCTCCTTTCCCACGTGTGTTTGTGCCAATGAGAAGGTTTTCAAAGAAGGAGGAGTGTTAGTGCACACACAGTTGTACCAAGTTTCTGAATAATCATCTTGGAAATATTAATAACTCTGCAGTTTCAGGAGTCATCTCCTCAGGCAGGACACAGGGATGTTTCCTATTTTAGTCACCTGCAGAGCCCGAGTTGTCAATGAAAAGAAAAGAAGTTCTTGCAATAGTCTCAGCACACAGTTAACGTCAGCAAATCTCACTCCCAACATACATTTACACAATATTTTACTGGAGGAATCAACCACAAATAACAAATTCATTTCTTAAATTTATTTCTAAGTGGAATGTACTTTCTAGATATCTAAAAACATGAAGTGGATATAAACAGAGTAGTTCTTAGAAAGATGTAAAACAGAAAGAGGAAAAGCAGGTGGGTTTTCCCTTGTTAATTGCTTAACAGTATTAGTGAAATCACTTATTGTTATAAAAAAAAAGTCTCTCAAGCTAATAAAACCACATAAAAGTAGGATGACTTTGCTGATAGATCTTATATGTGAGAAAAGTTGAGAAGGGAGAATGAGTCAGTGTCTCTGTCATGCAATAAGGTTTCAAAACATTCATCATCAGGAATTAGGTTTTTGTATCTCTGAAGCTATCACATAAGTCTGTGACATTTTTTTCATAAGGATTTTGGGAAAATACGTAGGAACATTGAAATTTTACACCTGCCATCAGTTCCCTCCCCTCTGTGCTGGGGAAAACAACACTTTGTGAGCAGAGACATTTTAAAGTCCTTTTATGGAAAGACCATTGTGCCCAGTATTGTGCTAATATTTTCTTAATATAAGCAGATGTTTAAAAAAACGTTGTATGACTGCAGCATCCATGGCTGCTGGGAATTTCCCTGTTCCTAGGCAGAATTGTGGAAAGTTGCCATAAGGAATTATTCCTCAGTGAAAATGAAGCATAGGTTTGGAGGTGACAGACTACCCCTGAGGAGAAACAAGGAACCCCTGGAGAAGTTCTTTTCTTTGGCACTTGGCTTTATACGAGTTCGAAGCCCCCCTGGGTCTTCTGTAATTTTTCCAATGGGTGGGAAACGTAGTTAACATTTAGGAAAAGCAATTTTTGACTGCCAAAACTGCAGTGTCTGACAGTTTTGCATCCAAGCAGAACTGATGAAAATCCAAATATTTGTGGATTTTGCTTCAGATGCAAATATTTTGTATAGCTTCAATCTCAAATTGAAATCCAAATGGAATTTTGATTAAAACTGCTGATATTCATACTTCAGTGTTTCCCTCATTTCAAATAATATCAAGCTGAATATTTCTTAATAACTTTTTGAGTGGATATACGTGTCAAATATATTTTAGCCTAGTACACGTTTTTAACATGGAATGTGTATTTTCAAAGCTGACTTCAGTGAGGATTTTTATGCAGGGTGTGTTTTATGTTCAAAATAACAAGTAGAACAGATGATTATTTGCCAGGAGGTATCATTCAAACAACCAAACCACACACTTCTTGGCCTTGGGTCAATCGTGCTATCAATTGCCCTATACAAAAAAAGTCACAGTTTAAAAACAGTCAAGCTTCTGATACCATTTGGATTAGCAGAAAGGGTACTGCCAAGGCTGAATAAGTAACGGTCTTCTGTCAGCTAAGTAGACACAGCAGACATGGCGGAGCTGATCACTGGAAGGAGAATTGTGTGAGAAGTGATCTTGATTTAAAAAAAATCTCTGTATTTTGTTTAATATGTGATTACAGATATAAGCCTTCATATTACTTCTTTGAAGCACACATATCAGGAAGGATTAGCTGTTTTGTCCTTCTTGAAAATCCAGAAAGCTTTCAGCAAGGTTTCCTCACCAATGCCTGCTAGAGAAACTGAGCTGCCATGGGATGAGAACCAAAACCCTGACATGACTAAATAACTGATTAAAAGCTGGAAATAAGAGGTTAGGAATGAAAGGTGGAGGGAAGTTGTGAGTGAAATCCTGCAGAATGTGTGTTCTGGCCTATGCTGTTCAGCATGTTCATAAGTGATATGGAAAAAGGAGTGAATAATGAGGTGACAAGGTACACTGATGATAGTAAGTTATTTAAGGTGGTAAGGACAAGGGCCTCTTCATGGTTGAAGAAGGACTTGACAAGATTAAGTAACCAAGTAAACAAAAGATATTTGATCTAGGTAAATGTAAAATAATTAATAAAAGAAAAAAACAATTCTAGTTTTACCTACTCAGTGGTGGGCCCCAAGGTCTGTTGCCACTGTCTCATGAATGAGATCTTGGTCTTGCAAAACACCCTTCCATGGAGACACCATTTCAGTGTGCAGAAGCAGTAAATAAAATAAAGCAGATATCAGGTACTGGTAGGAAACAGAGGACCAAAAGTACATACAATTATGCCACCATACAGCCTGTGGTGGTGGTGTCTGAAACAGTGCATGCAGTTCTGGCCTCCCTGCCTCCACAAGGATGTAACAGAGCTGGAAAAAGGTCTGGCAAAAGGCAGAAAGAGCTGTCAAAATCAGGCACAGCTTCTGTGAAGAGTGACTGAGGAGAGCAGGAGGTATCTGACAAGAGGTACAGTACTGGTCTCTAAAATCGTGCTTCTCCTACAGAAGGCAACCTGGAAATAGACACTCACTGTCTCTTCCAACACAATGAGACCTTATGTGAAACTAGTAGGTGGCATGTGTGAAATAAACAAAGGAGATACCTCCTCCATAAATCAATGGTAAACTGTGGAACACCTTGCAAACAGATAATTTGGATGCTAACAGTTAGTTAGTTTGAAAAAACAAGTGGAAAAATAAATGAAATAAAACCCTATTGAAGGTATGTAAACACACACACACAAAGCAGTTCCAGGCTACAATACTCCCTAAACTACAAACAACTGGGGACTGAGGTTGTATTTTGAGGAAGAATTACTGCAGACTTGCCCTGTTCCTTCTGCCTTCTCTAGACATCTGCCACTGACACTTGGAGACAGGACAATCAGCCAGGTGGAGCTCTGGTGTGGCCCAGTCGAGCTATACTTATATTCTTATATTCGCAATTCGTGATGTCTGTTAGCTTGGTTATATCTCAGATGACAAGTGAACCTTTAACTAGGAAAAACAAAAATGCTTGCCCTCTCCCTGAACCAACAAAACCCCAACAAGTGTTTCTGGAATAATTCTTATCTAAGTTCAGCTAGATAGTGATTTACAATCATAAAATAGTTTGATGGTCACAAGTGTTTCCTCGAGCATTTGGATTTCACATGAAAAAACAAAGACAACTACTGTGAATCCTTCCCTCCGTGCCCAATAAACTCACCTTCATATTTCTCTTCTGCATCAAACCACTCCAGTGTTTTTAATCATGCTTTTGGAAAAGCCACAGGAATACTTCCTTGGGTCCCTGTAAAAACTTTCGTTTCTTTCCATTTACCATTTTTTACTAAAATAAATTAATCTGATATGTCAAACTCTCTTGAGACATTGTTTAGTCACATCACAGAAAGCTACGTTAAGGCACTAGCTGGGCAATATTCCTTATCCAATCTTTCTACAGCCTTTCCCCTATACAAAAAGAACTTGACCTGGCAATCACAGAGCACACAGGAATGACTCAGTCATGGAGAGTGTACAACAAACAGGAATAGCAGCACTGCCATCCGTCCTGACAAAAATAAGAAATTCAGAGTCGTTGAAATGACAGATGAGAACGTTTTCCTTGCAGAAGAGATAACAATGCTACCAACCAGAAAGAAAAGCAACAAGAGCAACTGTTGCTAAACACAGGGGGATTTTTGACAGGCTGTGATGATAAGGAGTTCTCAGCTGGCAGGCAGACAGAATGCATCCCTACAGAACATCTTTAAGCCAGGGGATGCCTGTTAGACAATATGCATGCAAAGGGATAGTGTGAAGCGAAACAGGAATGAAAGATAGAACTCATGTGGCAGAAACCATCATCAGTGATAGAAATTTTTAGAAGTAACACAGCCTTGTGCCACTGTGAAGTCTGCACTGGAATTTTTCCTAGCCAAATTTGTCTGCTGCAGCATATTCTGTTCCCGACATTTCTGATATTGCATGTTTATGCTGTGTTGTCAGTCCCAGAAAAACTCAAAAATTGTTAGGAAATCCTGGGTTATGAAGTTCCACTCCACTAGTTCTAATTTTATTGTCATCAATGGGAGACATCTGCACTTACTATTTTTTCAGGTGCAAATGCCTTTTATTGAAGCTAAACATAATCCAATATCACTTTATTTGTGTTGTTTCTTGGAGAAAAAAAAATATAATATTTTGTTTTTTTCTTCTGTCTTAAAATCAGAAATTAATTTGAAGATCTTAGTATCTTTCAATATAAGAAAGAGAGAAGGAAGAGAAAGATTCTACCACCAGTAACTACTTCCTTCTCATTTCTAACAATAATTATTTAGGATCTCAATAATGCGTTAACTGTGACATTCCCCTGGAGCTCTGTCTCTCTAGTTTATCAGAAAGCAACAATGCAGTCATTTAATTACAATCTATGGGAATATAACTCTGGTAAGAGAAAGATAAAAACATACAGCATCCTTCAATGGCTGGAAGCTCAGGAAAAACAAACTGAAAGAGAGAAACCTAACTGACCATTGAAATAGCTGATATAGTAAAGATTTTCTTCCAGGAAACTTTAAGCCAAGGTTGAGTACTTAGCTAGAACACACATTTGATTCAATGCAAGCTCTTGAGCTTGTCTTTTTCTTTTTTTTTTTTTTTTTTCCTGACAATCTCTGGTTTACAATTTCCAAGAACCTACTTTGGCTTCTAGAAGAGCTCTGTTTTGCCACATTGCAACATCAGAGAATAATATATAATAAGTTTGTATTGATAATAATTCCAAATTCTGTGTTGCAAGACCAAATGGGAGAAAATAGTGACATACATATGGTCCTACATTGTGTCTCTTTAGTTTGGCAATCTATGCAAGGTGAATTTACTGAAGTATTGTCTGTTCTGTACCAGAAGGATACCTGATTATAATAAACTGCCATAACTGGTCTTAGATATATCTTCTCCTTGCTTCTCTGTAAAGAATTCTTGAAGACAGGAGAATTGAGAATATATTGCTAAATTCTTGCCTTGAAGAACAAAAAAATTAAAGCAATTTTATCTGAAGGGCACTGGGAGATGGCACAGAGCTCTTCTGATGTGAGCTTCTTGCATTCCCAGACATTAACACTTTGTACTTCAGCAATTATCAGTAGTCAGATCCTCTGTAATTCTGAGGAATTCACTCTTCAACTTCCAATCTAAAAAAGAATCTAAAAACACCTTCTCAGAAGAAGGCTGTGACACTGGTTTCCTACCATCACAGCTATGTGCTAACTTCAGCAGGGTTACTGGTTGTTGCATTTAAAGCATGCTGACATTTGCTGATACCTCTGTGAACAACTGGGATGATTTGTGATCTGCTCTTTGGGCAGGTGAATGGCAGGCCAACGCAGGCAGTGCACTTAGCGGGTGGGCACCTGTCCTCACGATCCAAATCCCTGGCTGATATAAGAGAGTCAGTGTATCACCATTTCTGCTCTCTTGGCTGCTGATACCACCACCAAGTTATTTATTTTTAGCTGAGACTGAAAGTAAAGTGGCAAAGCAAGTTACCCAGCAAGTTACCCAGCAAGTTACCCAGCAGATTCACATCTGGTATGCTACCAGACTGTCTCTTGGAGTTTGTCATGATCGATATCGCCTGTGGATTGCTGTCTTGCAATGTAAGACAGGAAGGAAGGAATGATAGAAAGAGGATTTTATGATTCTTTGCACTGCTACACTAATACTATGTATTCTGTAAAGTCTTTGACAGAGTCCCCCACAACATCCTTTTCTCTAAATTAAAGAGATGCGGATTTGATGAGTGGATTCTTTGGCAGATGAGGAACTGGCTGGATAGTTTCTTCCAGAGGATAGTGGTCAATGGCACAATGTCTGGATGGACACTGGTGACAAGTGATGTCACTCAGGGGTCTGTGTTGCAACCAGTACTGTTCAAAATCTCCACCAGTGACATAAACAGGGGCACTGACTGCACCCTCAGCAGGTTTGCAGATGACACCAACCTGAGTGGTGTGGTTAACATGCCTGAGGGATGGGATGCCACCCAGAGGGGCCTGGACAAGCTTGAGAAGTGGGACCGTGAGATCCTCATGAGGTTCACCAAAGCCAGGTGCAAGGTCCTGCACCTGGGTCAGGGCAACCCCCAGTATCAATATCAGTTGGGGGATGAAGGGATTGAGAGTAGGCCTGCTGAGAAGGACTTGGGAGAACTGGTGGATGAAAGATTTGACGTGAGCCTGCAATGTGCGCTTGGAGACCAGAAGGTCAATTGCATCTTGTTTGGATCAAAAGAGAGGTGGCCAGGAGGTCAAGGAAGGTGATTCTGCCCCTCTACTCTGCTCTGGTGAGAATCCACCTGGAGTCCTGTGTCCAGCTCTGGAGCCCTCAGTACAGGAAAGACATGGACCTGTTGGAGAGGGGCCAGAGCAGGCCACAAAAATGGTCAGAGGGATGAAACACCTCTCCTGTGAGGACAGGCTGAGCGAGTTGGCGTTGTTCAGCCTGGAGAAGAGAAGGCTCCAGGGAGATCCTATTGCAGCTTTTCAGTACTTAAAAGGGGCTTAGAAGAAAGATGGGGACAGACATTTTACTAGTGCCTATTCCAATAGGACAAAGTGTTGTAGTTTTAAACTAAAAGAGGGGAGATTTAGCTTATACATAAGGAAGAATTTTTGGGCTATGACAGTGGTGAAACAATGGAACAAGTTGCCCAGAGAGGTGGTAGATGCCCCATCTCTGGAAACATTCAAGGCCAGGCTGGATGGGGCTCTGAGCAACCTGATTTAGTTGAAGGTGGGCTCATAGCAGTGGGCTTCGACTAAATAACCTTTAAATTGCCTTTCCAACACAAATTATTCTATGATTCTATAAGCAAAATGTATTTGCATTTCATTCACATTCAGTATACATGACTGGAGAATGTAGTCATTTGTTTTCAGCAAGGTTGTTTCACATGTAGTTGCCATCCTTGGCCAGAACTTTTTGTGCATGGAAATAAAAAACCAAAACCAATGAAAGTCAGAAGAAACAGAAAGAGTTATGAATGTGTGCCCTACCCAGCTTCACCGCTTATGTTTTCTTTAGTACTCATCAAAGTGAAGAAGAGACTTGGAGTCATGTTTCTGCAAATTTGCAAAACACTTTTGAATTCACTGAATTTGAAGATTCTACATGTCATGAGATGACTGAATCTCACAAGTGTTGACTTAGTTTCAGAGTCTCAGAACAGGAAATATTGAAGTATGCCTAGTCATATTAGGAACAAGCTTGTAAGGACAAACTGAAAATACACAACAAGCCAAACCCTTGCTGGCAAGGCAGTCACTATTTCCGCCTCACTGTTCTGGTGTAAGTCCCGAAATGGCTGAAGTCTCTGGGAGCAGGAAGCTTGCTATTGACATCTATTGATGAAGAGGGAGAAAAGCAGCTCAGACTGGTCTAAGAGCTCCATGTATCAGCAGCTGGGTAGGGCCAAGGACCCTTTGTGAGCATCTGCCGGTGAACCAAGGGAAACGACTAAAACAGCCCAAACTTATTTTCATCTTTCTTTTGGTCTCACTTGCTAAAATTGTTTCTGGGAAGAGATCTATTCTGAGAATCAATTTTACTTCATAAGAATGAAACTCAAAGGTCAGACCATAAAAATTTACTATTTACAGCTAACTGTGTGGATCTAATGTTTTGTCCTGTCCACTATTCAGTTTTTATCCCCTTTAGGTCATCAACCCTTATCCTAAAATGTTAAGCAGTACAGTAGCACTACTCTGCACCTTCTACCAGAAATTCAAATAATTTATTAACCAGCATTGTAATTCTACAGCACTTACAGTGTTGTCATATAATGGCTATGTACATAAATCCCAGCTTTCATTGTGTGTACACACTGCATGACTGGGGGATCATTTTCACATGCAGTTATTTGCTATAGTTCCCTCATTACTGTCTAAGCGTGGTTTTAGTCCATTTGCCAATTTTTCAGCTTTTCAAGAAGAAATACAGGCAGGAATTGCCATCAGGTTCCCATTTTTAGTGATTCAGTTTGCCCTATGTCATAAAACCCTTTGATACACATAAATATGCTTTCACATGCATGCAAAGAATTGTTTTCAAAGTACAGCATGGTCCCACAGACAAGGAAAGCTGCCTGAACATGCTTCCAAACACGGATCGAGCACAGTCCTGCTGAGTTTGACTGCAGCGCTTCACAAGTAAATAAAGTTGTATTCACTTACGCCAGGTCTGAATATAGCCCTATGCTTTCTTGAAAAGAACAAATAAATCCCAACAACAGCAAAAACAAGCCTGAATGTATTAAACAGCTATTTAAACCGTTAAACAATATGGGCTTTCTTGTGCATCAGCAGGGAGCTAAGCTTCCCCAACAACACTCTGTGATGGATGGTGATGCATTCACTTCAGCTCAGCTGACAGGTTCAGCACCTTTAAGGAGGGCCATGCATCTTCCCCAGTATGTACTGGTTTGTACCAGGCTTGGGCAAGTTGGAGGGGAGAAAGCAAGCTTCTCAGATCATATGAAGGAAGAATTCCTTTTTTCCCTTTAAGTGGGCAGATCCTGAGGTAGCAGGACAGGGCATCACCATGTAAACTCAGGAAGAGCACCAATAAGAGACAAGATATGAGATGCAGAGGGGTATGTGCAATCAGCTAGAAGCCCAGGTTGTTCTCAGACTACTACTCCTACTTTTTTTTCTTTTATGCATCTAATGAAGTTTAACCGTTTTTTCCAATGCTAAATAAAAAGCAATAAGTAGCAACAACACAGCAGAACCCCTCTCTTGAAACTCTTACAGCAGATTTTAGGAAGACTCTTAAATCTAGACAAATCCTGACATGAAGATGATGATAAGCCCCACTCATCATACTCATCTGAAGCTTTTTTTCCACATGTCAGTCTTCCACCTCACAGAGGACCATGTGGTTGTTTTAGTCAGCAGAGCAAAGTGCATGGACAAATTATGATGCTAAGAGCAAAAAATAATTGAATCACACCACCTGTTCTGTGAATCACAGTTGACAAATATGAAAATTGTTTGGTTTTGTGTGAATCATAACACAAAATTTGATAAACACAAACATCAAGTTCTATTTTACCTTACTGAAAAACCTTCAGGCTTCCTTGAAGTCGTAAGGAACTATCTTCTCTGAGGGACAGATATGTTCCTCTAGAGGTACTCTGAAGAGGTGCCATGTTGCAATGTAGACAGAAGTTGACAAACTCCTTATGTCCTCCTGATCCCCTCTGTGAACACCAGCTGTTTTATGTAAATACATTTCTTTCTATGTGACGTTATAACTAGACTTTGAAATAGGACAAAAGTACTTGGGCCACCTATGCTCTAGGATGCAGCACTGAAATTCAAATGTCCTGTGTTTAATCCATTAGCAGAAGAAGATAACTGCCTTTTCATTAAAACTTGGCAATCTGTTTTATATTAATATAAACACTGAGAAGAAGAGTATAAATTCTTAGTGAGCAGTGCTCCAAATGTACATTTGATTAAAATGATGCCTCTTCAGAGAAGCAGACTGTATTTATATATTTTGGATGGAACACTTATAGTTTTTGGCAGGCCCACACATAGAATTTGCATGTTAATATGCTGATATGGATACTCTCTTTTTAAGTAGCACACATCAGAACTCATATTGTTTTCCTTTGAGTCCCTACCACAACATCACTGACTGTAGGAGGTAAATGAGGCTTTTAAGAGAACCTAGGAGTACAACACTGTTGAGCTTCACAACTTCTAAAACTCATTAACCACTAGCCTGTGTAAAATTTCATAACATCTGAAACATTTAACAGTCCTGCCCATGAGAATGGAAACCTAGAAAAGGGTAATGAAAAATTACTCAGGCATGTCTATTAACTAAATCTATATATCTTAAAATCACAATGCATTTCATTGTCATTCATGCTACTAGCCAAGCAAAAGAAAAAACATACTCGAGGACTGACAGAATTCATCTAATGTCATGTTTATGAGACATCACTTTGCGGTTTTATTCATCTTTCTCCTTAAAACTCTGAAGTTTTATACTTGGAGTTCATTTGCTATTTCTGAAGACAAGAGGATTACAGAAATTTGAACACACAGGGTATATATATCTATTATAGCTTTCCCTGGAATCCACTGCTAGATACTAAGCACATCCCTGTTTTAATTTTCTATTTTATTTGGTCACATTTTCAGTAATAATAACAGTAACAAAAACACTCCTAGCTACCCTCAGATCATTTCCATATAGTCTTGGCCAAAATAGATTATTTTATTGTGCTCCTTAAAAAATAACACTTAAAACCCTCAAAATGTTCCCATGTGCTTCAGATCGAAAAGACAGAAATGGCTAGCCTTAAAAATAGTAAACCAAGATTTATTGTGTGAAATGAGATTTGCTCATCAAGACAGAACTGAAGAGGAGTTAGATAGATATATTCATAACTATGTTATGAAATTGGCTACTGCCTGTGTGAGCCTTAGAGCTTTTCTGCTTTTGAACAACGTTGCCTATGAAACATAAGATCATATGGCTGATACTTCAGTGCACTGGCAGGAGTGTGTGCTTAAGCTTGCAGTTCCAGGTACCCAACCTGGGTGAGTGTTACATGGCAAGAGTAGCACTGGGCAGTTCTTACAGACACACTAGAATCTTCCACTCCAAGATATTGTTAGGAACAACACCTGAGAGACAGAGTCTAGAAGGTAGAGTTTGTTAAAGGAAAAGAGTAAAACTTTCTGAAAGTAGGACAGGAGGAGGAAAGGGAGTCCTCAATATATTCAAGGGATAAACAGAATTAAAATTTTTCTTGCAACATGTACATGCAATTTCCAATTACTTCAGCCACACCTGAAAGGCTTCTATTTAAGAGCTAGATATGATAAAATATTTATGTGCTTGTAAATTAAGTGCCAGACTTTAGAGAGGAATCCAATCCCTGTAGCCAAGTACAGAAATTTTCAGCATCGTCCAGTAGGCGAGAGAGGAGCGCGATGCCCAGCAGTTACAATTATCTCCCTTCCCACGCAGGCATCTGACTGGGGGCTGCAAGGAGTCACCTGTACCCACTTGCATACCTGGCATCCTCTCACGCAGACTGTCCCCCAAACCCAGGGCCTGAAAAAAACAGGCGGCATCTGCCAGCCCTGCCTGTCTTTTGGTAGCAGTCAAGTATTACAGACCTTGTCCATGAAGCAGAAAATTGTATGGGAGGCTCAGTGTCCTGTTCAGTCTTTATGAGCTCAAATTCCCATCTCCCAGGAAAGCATCCTAATCAAAAACAGGGAGGTGCCATGTAAATGTGAACAGCTTCTGAGTGAGAGGAATGAAGATTTTGGACCCTAATCTGCTTGACTCTGGCCGTGTTTCATATATCATTGTGGGAGAGGGGGAGAAATTAACTCAAAGTCCCTGTCCAACAAGGGACTACTCACATCGCTGGCCATATGTGGGTGTCCTGCATGAGTATCTGGGGTCAGACTGGAGCAAGAGGGAAAGACAGTGTGGCTCTTCAGGGTCCTCCCACAAAATTACTTCTGTCCCTGTGAGATGTCAGAATGTATTGCCACTCGCAGTAGATTGCGCAGCTGTTGAAACTATGATTGTGCTGCCCTCTGGGTGCTTGGAGCTTGGCTCTCTCTCACACTGAACATGCCTCTGAGCAAGAAGTTCCCAGATAATAGTGGTTAGATAACACACCAGAGTAGCTGATACTATTTTTTAAAAGGTTTTATCCCTCTTCCCCTCCCTTAATCTAGCAGTTGACATCTTAGATATTTAGCTACTTGGGGCAGGGCTCATGTGTTCCTATTTTTAGAATGTACCCAACACATTATAGGCCTGATGCAAGCCAAATATCTTATTGTAAATGAGTATTGGAAAAAGGTTGTCATTAAAAGTGATGCAGTTCTGAGGTTGCCAAGCAGGCTGTGAGGACTGCTGCATGATACAGAGCAGATTTGCCTCCTCCTGGCCAAATGTCTCCTTCCACATTTCAGAAGTTAGGAAAGTGGCCACTCCACTGAAGATACTTGCTGCATGACTTCATGCCTGTCAAACTTCATCAGATAGGTTACCTACTCCCATCTCCCTAAGGGTGAAGCATAAGGGATCACTGGCTTCTTAGTATTCCTTCCTTCTCAGCATCCTGGAAACTACAGTTTAATTTTCTGTGTGCCATTTATGCAGTCTCAACCTTTGGCTAATGACAGTTGTTGAAGGAAATTGCTTCAGAAATTGCTTCATGAATTCAGTTCATTCTGAATTTTCTTAACAGTGATTCAAAAGCTTTCCTTTCTTCAACAAGCTCATTTTAGATTAATGGAAACCCCCTCTCAGCTCAGCAAATATATTTATTTATTTATTTAAACAAGCCCCTTTAACTAAGATTCTATCAAATCTATCAATATATGTATTGAAAGATATATTGATTTTCAATGTATTGAAAAGCTTCTGATACACAGCTCTGAGTGTTCATGGTACAGAAGACTATTAATGATCTTTTTCAGGTCTGCTGTGCACTCTTAACACACAATGTTTTCTGTGCTTGGACAAATTGCAGAAAGTATACCTGTGACACTTTGTAAAAGAAGCAAGAATTTTTAACAAGAACACTTTTAATTTCTGATCTATGTTTGTGTCAGAGGAGGCTTACAGAGCTGGAAGCTTTCCAGTCAGCAGGGACTATCTATCTAGAAGAGAAGAGAAAAAAAGGATTGCCATTTACAGCTGTCAAGGGCGTTACTCTCTAAAGTCTGTAAGATACAATAACGTACCTCCAATTTTCCTTCCTATTCCTAGCCTCATTTAGAAATCAAAGGGAAAAATCCAACACATTTTGATTTATATCTATAAATATCTGACATAGACACTTCTCTCTGGAAATTTTCTTTCTGATAACTACCCCAATGTCGTTATTTGCTGTGCTTTCCTTCACACTTCATAAGAAGATATGCAAAGCTTTATTTGGATGAGTAACTAGTGTTGGTGATTTAAATGTGCTTGTCTCAGGACTATGTTGGTTTTTATTTCTATCTTATTTAATATCCCTTACACTGGCATTCTAAAATAGTAAACTTGTATGCACATATCACATCCTATTCTGCTTGGTTTTGTTCTATTGTATTTTCTCTGTAGCAATTGCAAGTGTTTGATCTACTTTTGCCACGAGGATCTGGGATACATTACATCTTAAAGATTATTGTGTGAAGAGGAAAGTCAATGAGAAGCAATCAAATTAGCTCTCATTTCTCTGTAGCTGATTGTTGTTTTTGTAGTCCATCAAGAATTAGTCACTTCTTGAATAAGGAACTAGGAACTCATTATAAAGCTGCATAGGGATATTTCTACAAATTGTTGAAATAGAATTCTAAACTCACTCAAGAATAAAAGCAAAATAAGATTTTTAAAACATTTACTTCCAAGAAATACAGAGTGGTCCATAAAATTATCTATGTGTTCATTACACCTTCTCTACCTTTCTGTTGGATATAATGGAATATGTAAGAGCATCTCCAGGAATGGTGTATGAACCTACTGTATTTCTGTGGTAGAAGCTTTTAAACTTTTTTTCTTTAAAGACTTTTAATTTTTTTTTTAAAGTAGATTATATCCCAAGGCAAAGTCAGCACTGCACTGTGTATACTGGAATAGATCACAGTGTAAATAGAGGAAAAATTAAAATAAAATTCCAGCTGAAATATTTGTCCAGGAATAGTCTACCCAGATTTAAATGTTACAAAAAGCCAAAACCAAAGAAGTCTTTTCAACGCTAATCTTATTTTCAAATTACTAATGTCTTTCCAATAATAACATTGGTTTAAAAATAATAATAATATTTGTTATCCCCTGAGTGCCAGGCATCAAACTCTTTGGGATATTCATTTTTAGTTCCTAAGTGACAGATGGCAAGATAATATTACCTTCCAAGATTTTCTGTGCCTGGGCTGGGGGCTCAAATGGGTCTGCATTCTCCAGACCTTTGAGAGCTGTCTCTGGGATGTGTCAAAAGCTTTTTACTCACTGTTGTTTCTATTAGATACTGCTGCTTATTGTGACTGTTTAAACAGGTCATTAGCATGTAATAGAAGTAGGACAACAAGGCAGGCTGCATGTGAGGTCAGGAGTAAATACACACCTTGGAGAACATCCATCATATTTTTTTTTCTTTGTAAATATAAATTTTACAGTTTTCTTGTAAAATATGTCTGGGCTTTTCTGCCCAGGTTCACTGTGAACCAACATGAGACTGAGAGTTGGTATTTTTGGGAACATGGATGGCACTGCCTGGAACCAGGGGTGAATATGAGGATGTGGATTGTTGCAAAGTGACATGTGACCTCCATTTGTGTGGACATGACCTTACAAAAAATTATTGAAACCTGCCCTGTTTGTGTGTACTTTTCTGGGCAGAAAAAGCAGGGAATAAATGCATTACCCTTGTCAGAGATGAGAAGTCTTAGCAAGGAAATCCTCTTGGAGTGAAGACTTGGAAAAATCCTTCCTGTGGATTTCACAGAATAACTTCTAGTTACTCAGTGACTGATTCCAAAGCTACTGAAACAGCTTTTCCCAGCTGCAATCAAAGCAAGCCAAATTTCACCAGGAATTAATTTGGCTTATGGTATTTTTGAGAATGGCAGTTATGTGAAGAGGAAATTCACATACATCCTTGTGAAACAATACCCAAGGTGGAAATTATAAAGAAATAAAGGTAGAGAAAATGCACTGAAAATGATGATTCTTTCTATAGTAAGCACTATTACTTGTGGGGGTTTTGTTTTTAAACATCATGGTCATACTTGTGATTTCAGAGTGAATGGTGACTCCTGTTGTTACGATCAGAAAACAAACAAGTAACCAGACATCTTCAGAGAAAGTATTAGTAATTTTAGCAATAAGAACCTGATTTTTGAAAGGTTATGGGTCTTATGTTCTTTAGCTTTGTATGTTCAGCTATAAAGCCTATCTTTTTTAAAATGCTGCTGAACAGAATCCCAGTTTGGTTCATTATATGCTTGCATTTTATCTTTACATAAAAAATATTAAACTACCTTGTTTTCTCCTGGTGCTGGTACTTACAGAAGGTATGGAAATAAGTTCCTCTTTGCCACCCAGGCAGACAGCTGTTGTGCTGGCCTGCCAGTCAAACTGAACAGGCTGTCCTGAAAGCTGAGGAAATTCATTACAGTTTGGACACTTGTGCAGTGTCAAGTGATCTCAGTTTCTGAGGCTGGAGATGATGTGAGGAGTGATTAGTGCGGCACTTGTCCAAGACACAGCAAGGGTTATGGTCGCCCTTATGGTCAGCAACTGCACAAATATGAAATGGGCTGAGTTTGTGGAAGCAGGTTTCCACAAATTATTTGAAGTGTGGGGCTACCTCCTATCTCTATTTATTATTCCAGTTCTTGGTTTAACACTGATGAAAAACTCTGTTTACTTTAAGCTGTTCCCATTATTGGGACAGTGTTATAGGCATTTTTCCCCATTGCTGCTCCCTCAGTAAAGCACTGGCAAACGTGACGTTATGACAACTGTGTTTAAAAATATTCAGCTTAAGATGAGGAGCTGTATTTGTTCTGTAAACGTCTTGGTGTTCCAAAAAACAAACTTGCATGTCTGTCACCTTCTGGGCTTAAACACTCCTGCCATAGGATCTAAGGCAAATAAATATTTGTCCATTTTGTGTCAGGGGCTGGGCGAGGTGGGGAGCAGAGAGGAGCAGCAGAGGGTATGGCTAATGCCCCTGGCCTGCCACGGTCTCTCTGGACGTGTCCGTGTGATTCAGGAGAGTGGTTCCGCAGAGCCTCAGATGAGAGCTCCTGTCTGGGATCCCTTTTGACAAAGGTCATGGGCAGACCTGGTGTGCTCAGGCCCCTGCTTTCATTTCGAGTAATACCATCAGCAGATGAAGATGTACAAAGAAACCCATTTACACAGGCTTTATTGCTCTGGTCATCCGGCATACCCTCCTGACCCTGATTGCGATAGGCTTGGCAGACAGAAAAAAAAGGAGATTCAGAGAGCTTTTACTAGTTTGTTGTCACTGTCAATAAGTAATAGCTCTGTTTCTAATAGCCAGTCCCTGGGTAGCGCAGCCTCCACCCGCCACCGGCAGACATCTGAGTAAGCGTTTTTCATGGAGGCAGCAGATGGATGACTGTATATTACATAACCCACCACTGCCAAGTCCTGCGCAGCCCCATGTGTGATGCTTTAAGCAAAGTTTCAAATAAGCCCATGAAATGTGCATGCTTGCAGATTTGGGTCTGGCTGTAAATTCTGCCAGACAGTTGCTATCCCCTGCCTCAAGCAGTGCCCCTGTGCATGGCCCCAAGCTGCATGTGGCTGCATGCAGGTTTCTTTGAGGAGATGGCCATGTGTGTGTGTTGCTGAGGACACGGCCACACAAAGACCTCACTGAGGAGATGGCTGCGTGTGGGTGTCTCTGAGGAGATGGCTGTGTTTAGGCCTCTCCTTGGGGCTGGCTGGTTTGTGGAGGATGCTGAGAAGCCATGCGTGGAAAAGAGACTGCTTGGCAAGATAATGGCTCCGCAGTGCAACTGGAAAGAAGAGAGGGTAGCAATGCAGGAATGGGGGTTTTCTTGAGGAACACTCCTTGTCTGCTCAGAAAGGGACATGTAGCTCTTGGGAGAAGGACAGAAAAATAATATGTCTCCATGTGTTTTCTGAACCCTTGTTCCCCTGGAAAGCCTATTGCAACAGCTTTTGTAAGGAGAGCTGCCAGGGATTACCAGCTCCGTGACTAGCAATAATGGTGTGAGGGCTTTGGCAAAGGTCAGAGTTTAGGCGTAAGCACTGCAGATGTGACATGGTTGAATATATCTTGACTAAAGTAATTTATAAATCAGGTCTCAGAGAGAAAATTTTTAATTTAGAGTATCGTGTAGGTGTATGTTAGTGCTGCAGACATACCTGACAACAATACCTGGGTGTTACAGTCTTTGGATATCAAAATAGCTTACAAAGGAGGGCAGAGTGGACCGAGAAGGAACCTGGCAGGAGTGAACCTTTCAGTGAAGTCCTGCCAGCCCTGTTACTGCAGTAGGATGACTGTCCTTCAAATGATGAGCAGTAACAACCATTGGCTCAGAAGTAACTGTAGAAGCTATTGGTTTTAGGGCAGCCTTACCTACTGAATGGGAAACTCTGAAAGGGAAAGCAGTCTCGTGCTGTTCTCTGAGTTCCAGGCAGGTGCAATAGCTTGCCCTGGGTGTACACAGAGTACTCAGATGATGTGCTGAGGGTGATCATAGAGGAACATGAACAAACAAATTCAGCTAAAGTATGGGACAGGGACTCGACTAGCAAGTCATGTTGGATCATGAGTATGGCATCATACTGCAGAGAGTTCTGCATGTGTGTGTTTTAATGGGGATACAAATAAGTGACTACCCAGTGCTCTGAGCTGTAAGTCACTAGATCATGAACATGGCATAGCTCAGTTGCCAGCTAAGAAACACTTCATTCAGCAGTTAAGTGAGTTGTTATCTGGCAGTCATTATATCTGTGATTTACAAGGAACATACAGATCTGCATTACCAGTGTCAAAGACCACCAATATAAAATACAGCAAATGGGATTTTTATCTTTCAGCACACAGCAAGAGTAGATGCATGAGCCACAATTTTCAGGCTGTATGTAATCAATCTAACATAAGACATTATCTCTAAAACAGAAGACTAAACTTAGGACTGCTTTACATGACTTCTTACCTTTAAATATATTTGACAATCTGCTCCCCTGGTATCTTACAAGCTCTCTGTGGCCACTACAAGATGTTAATCACCATCATGAAATGGTTACTGATCCAAAGTGAAGCTATTATGTCAGAGGAGTCTGCTGACAGGCTAAGGAGCAAACACTTAACCAAATCAAAGTCCATTTCTATTTTATGTTTTAAATCAGCTTCAACAATTTCTCAAGATGAGAAAAATGTGCACAGACTAGAAAAGCAGGCAAGAAGTGAATGAATACCTCACAACAGAGACAAGAAAACAAGAAAACTGTAAAAAAAAGATAGATGAAAAACAAATTAAGGATTTAGCAGTGATTGTATATCTTTCAGTTGTTTTGTAGCAAGGAAGAATCTGAGAGCAGGAAAAGAAAACAGAATGTCTTAAACTTCACATCTGGAGCAGATACGGGTATCGTTAAAGCAAATAATTTCTAGAGCTGGTATTCAGAAAGTAAAAGCTTCTTAATTGTGTTCAGGAAACTGTCATTAGTGTAAAATTTGGAGCAACACTACTCTCCCTCTATCTCAGAGCATATGAACAATCAAGAGGCTCTCTGACCTGCTGGGCACGCTCAGTGGGAAGTGAGAACTCAAGACCTAATGACACTTGGATCATTTAATTCACTTAGGTGGGCTTCAATGTGGCAGGCACTAAGGATGTAATGATTAGGGCTGTGTAAACAAATGGAAAATTATAGCTTTGCTATTATTTCATACTTTTTCCTCAAAAGGAAGCTGGAAAAACCCACACTGAATAAAACATTTAGTTTAAACCAAACAAAATCTCAGGTACATGTAAGTAAGCTATGAGAAACTATAGCAAATAAATAATTGGGTAAAAGAATAATTATTATATCTTCTTTTTTTTTTTTTCTACAAAAATCAAGCCGGGTAAAATATTTTCACAGACAAAACTATTCAACATTCCCCACCCAAACTTGCAAATAGACTTGTGATGTCCAAAACCACATGTTCGGGGGTTCCCTGAAGGTTTTTTCCCCTGAGTTCTTATGTTTAACTTTGCATAAACAGACAGTTTACTGGAATACAGTGGGGCTATTCCTACCTAAAAAAATGCCAAGTATTTGCAGTATGCATCCATTACATGTGTGTTACAACCTGTGTTGAGAATTTAGAGTTCATTTTGTTGTGAGTAATTGTATGGATATTAAAAGGAGAATTTTACATAAACAATGCCTTCTGTTTTTACTGTGTTAATTGATAATAAATGTTCTGTGTTCACTGACATGGTAGGACAAACTCAGAAGCAAATGGATTTAAATTGGGGATGAATTTGGTTTATATGTTTACGTCTCACCAGAGTTTTTAAAATGTGCAGTGTCAGAGCAGGAAATTAATGTGTCCTATGATCTCAGTGGTGTGTATTTATAACTTGGGTTAAAGGTGACATCATAAACCTTCAGAAAGTCCTTGTATACAGAAAAAACAATGAGGGGGAGAAGACTGCTGACCTCTCATTCACATCAAGAACACTCAACCATAAAATCAAAGGTTGGTATCAGTAATTTTTGTAAGTCAAAATTTCCCTAGGTACTGAAGCTATGATGAGAAATACATTTGTTGCTGCAATCTTGGAGATAAGGCTTTGACTGTTAAAATCCCTTTTAAATGTGGAGATTTGGGATTTGATGCTACTACAAATAGCCCTTTCTGCAAAAGCTAGTGAAGGAAAAAGGGAAAATGAAAATAGAGTTTCTTCCCAGATTGTCCTGTGTACGTAAGAAAAAGAGCAATTCATTTTCTGATTTTCAAGGGGACAGGTCATGGGACTTCCTGTAGGTAAGAAGTCAAGGTCCTTCATTTTTTACATATTTACTCCATGGTTTCAGTAGCAGTAGCAAAAAAAGTATATTATCTTTCTCCGGGAAATTCAGCAAGGTTATGTGTATGTGTGGGCCCCTTCTACTACTCCCCAGGAATGACCTGCCCCACTCCTTCCCCACACACTCTTCTCTTTCTCCATTTTTTTCCCAAAGTTAACAGGTCTGGAAATAATTAAGAAATCCAGTCAGCTCTCCAACACTATATAATTCAATTTACTGCTCAGTGTGTGAAAATTTGAGCTCAAGGCAGTGTTTATCTGTTATAAAAATGCTTTCTTGTAGGGGAAAAAACATTCTTCCTGGTTGCTTGTGGCTCATGGCTAGTTTTTTAAATCATTAAAACCACAGGCCTAATGATTACAAGTAACATTTTTTGCTGCTGCTGTTTTAGAGTACACTATGCTCTACTTCTTGAAGCACAGAACACCAAAGTCAAAAGTAGAAGAGCACTTTTGCAGTTACTTCCCCATCATCCAGTCCGGATTTAAGAACAGCAGTATGACAATAGCCCCACTGTGTCAACATGAATCAGGACAACAGATCCTTGACAGGATTGCAAGAAATATATGAATAAGGTGGGGCGTTAAGAAGCAATGTTACCTTATGGTCTTCATAGTCCCATACAGCCAACCACACAAACGCTTGAAATTGTATAAGAAGTAATGGAAGTCTTTGCATTTTGAAGAAATATGCTGAGTCATGTTACTCCCGTTTTCAAAGTACTTTGTATACCAGCCATTTGTCCAGGACTAGAACTGGAAGCATGACAGTGGAAGAGCTTGCTAAAACACAGCAGCATATAGGCAAGTAAAGGGCTTAATTAGATGGCATTGTACATAGGCTTCTTCCTGGTTTTCTTGGTTGGAAAAATACAGGTTTTTTAGAGTAACACATTCTGCCCCACCCATCTCTGGTTGTGGTGGGCCTTGTGTTAAGTCTGCCCTCACTGGCTGTATCTACGTGAGTGACTAAAAAATATGCCTGGGACCATTCCCTGGCTGTGAGGCCAGCTGGCACAGAGCACCCGCAGCTGTATTGTTAACATCTTGCTGAGAAAGATCTCTGGTTTATGCTAACTCCCACTGCTATAAAGCACAGGCTGAAACCATGCCTGGGACCATTCTAACCATTTAAAATACGGGGTGTTTCAAAAAGTTGGACCCAATTTGAAATACATACTACTTTGAAATTTGGTCCGTCTTTTTGAAACACCCTGTATAAACTATTCAATCTATTGTATTTATTTTAATAGTTAATAAACTGATATTTATTTTATGAGTATAGATGTAGAGATGGTATTGTGTACACAGAAGAAAAGGGATATTTCTTTTACTTGAGTCTCCATAATCTTGAAGTGCAGGACAGGTAAGACAAGTGAGCGGTGTATGGAGAGTAACAGCTGAAAGTGGGTGGGACAGTGTTTAGTTGCTCAGCATCCCCAGGGCTTACAGAGTTGTGCAGAGTCTGACCTTCCACTACAGGCCACTTGGCATTTGTAGGTAACATGAAGTAATTCAAAGTACAAATATTTACTGGAGATAGCTTCCTTAAAGCTGTAGACACTAAATTTCCAAAGAAAACACGATTAACTAAGGAAAGAACATCCTTCTACTCTTTGTGCTTGGTCAGTCGACTTTTTTTTTACTACTTGTAAAGCTGTTAAGACATATCTGAGACGATAAAAAGTTAATTGTGTGTGCAACTGTTAGTCGTAAAAAATTCCTATTTGACTTAAGCTATTTTGTTCTCTCTCCAAAGATGATGCAGTATTTGACATTACAATTTCAGGTAGTTCGGTTACAGAAAAGAAAGGTGAGTTCCAGAGAATCTATACTTCTCTCGTTCAGTAATGCTGTGGCCTCTTTAGGGTTGTTGCAATATCAACAATAATATACTTATCTGACCACTGACTTTCTTTGTAATAGTTGGACAAGGAAAACATCTTTGCTGTGAAGCGGTAGTGAGGAGAAGATTATAATCTCACCTACTGGAATTATTCAGTGCCTAATTTATTATTATTATTATTATTATTATTATTATTATTACTTAGCCTGGACTTTTAAGGTAGACTAAAGCCTTAACAAAAATTATTTGGGAATATTAAAGTCCTGACAGGAATCAGAAACAGTCCAGACACTCATAAGCTATACAACTGCTGCCTGAGCAGGGAGGGACAGGCTCTCTTCTAAGAGGGGAACCTTCTGTGTGCACTTACTGCTCTTTCCTATGTTCTCAAATATAAAGCTTTCAGAGCATAGTGTGAGCATGACACCAACAACCCCAGACATCAAACCCACCCTTCCATCACCACTGCAGTTTTTCTGGGGTGCTGAGTAATAGCCAGCATTCTAGGCAGGGTCATTAATGGTGAGACAGTCTGTGTTTCAATCACTTGCCTATCAATCAAATTCCTGAAGGCCAGAGTTCAATTAATTGATGACACCCTTGAGGCAACCTAAGCAGTTAACAAGTCAGTGAGACTTAGTAGAAAAACAATCAGTAAGTTTAAAAAAAAGCCCCAGCAACACAACCTCCCATAACTCTCATTTGCCTTTTTACCTCCCTCTGATTTGTCTTTCCATTGCTAGCCCACACTTACAATGACAACGCATACTTTTCATGCAAAAAGCATGGACTAGACACAGAAAAAATGAAACATATTTCAAACCCAGACATCCTCCATGCCACAGATAGATTCATGATCTTAAAAATGCCAAAGGGAAATAACCAGAGTTTGTCCCTGTCCTAATAGCTAATTTTACTGGTTGGTTGTGTGTTTTTTTGTTTTGTTTTCCTTAGCTACTTTAAACTATTTCTCCATACTTGAAATGTTTCAATGAGGTGTACTTCAAGTCACCCTTGTGTAGGGTGTTTTTTTGTATTGCTTTAACTCATTTGTTTTTTTGACTTTTGAGTAGAAGTTTACATCACTTATATGACATTTCCAAAAATCTCTGAACTATGTAAGGACCTCTCCCAAATAGAGAGTCACCTTCTTCTGTGGTAATAAATCAGCTAAATGTGGTTTAAATGACAAATAAATCTAAACCAGTGAAATCAGCTTGGTTTAATCAAGACAGTTTATACTGTCCTTACCAAAGTGAACATGCGTGCTGATACAGTTTAGATATATGTAGAACTTAGTGTTTTTACTATGTAGATGTGTTTAAACATCTCATTTGGCTTAATTATGCACCAGTTTCCACCAAGCTTCGCTTTTAGCTAGAAAGTAAGATTCCATTGGTGTAACAGAGTTTGATATTACCTTACGTCAAAATTACTCAAACCCACTTGTTTCTTTAGCCGTATATAACTATACTGGCTGGCTTTGCCTGAAATGTTTCAAACATAAGTAAATCTTATGACAGACCTGGCCTGGCAATTTATGATGAAAAATGAACCTGGAAAGTTTTCCACAGCTGGGTTTTTGTTAACGTTTTGAGTGATTCTGCTCTGTGCAGCAAGCAAAGTGTATCAACAATCTACCTTACTTAAGGCTTTGCTTCTCACCAGTGGTTTGTTTCTGGCTTTAGGTTGTTGGGGGGTATTGGGTGGTGCCTATTTTCCACATGGAGTCAACTATTTTGATGCAGAGGGAATGCAGGTTTCTAGAGCCTCTTACTGAGTGAGAACTGAAGCAGATCTGTTGCCCAAACTGATCAGAATATAGAAAAACTGTTTGGGATAGTTTACATAATAGGCTTTATTTACAAGAGAATGAAGCAATGTGTAACGAGGTGGTTGATCTGGGAGAGGTCAGAAGTTTAGCTAATTCATTCGCCAGCAAATCCCATGGAAAATCCCTCATCTCAACCTACTTACTTGAGCTGTGTGGAGGGACCATGTTCTTGAGTTGAGAGAACTACTAAGCATCATGACATCTGGCTATGTGAATCTAAGCTACTGATCTATAGGATCAAATATAAATACATGTTTTGGGTATATATGTTTATTACTACAAAAATAGCACTTTGCATTTGCATTGGTGAATGGGATGGGCCACTTGCTCATAGTTGATTTGCAAGTCTCCAGCTTTGACAGCCTGAATGTTGAAGAGTACATACATATATAACTCAAAGTCATTGAGATCTCTTGGGTTGCCTTCAGTCAGAAGCTTGAAAACAAGGGGTAAGACAGTTGTTAGTGTTTTAGTCCCTAATATCTATTATAGGCTTTAAAAGCACTGTTCCCAAGAGATGAGAGGGAGAAGCCCTAAAGACCTCTGGGGGTCAATAGTCTGAAGATCCCTTCACAAAGGTTCTTATTGGAAGGTGGTAGTGGTGGGTGAACTGCAGTTGAGATGAAGATACTGTGTCATATTTGGGGTAGTCCCTAGCTCACAAGACAGCTTCAGTGCTCTGTTTTATCTTAGATTTCCATAACTGTCTGTATGTGAGGCTCCAGAAGAAACCAGAATTTAGAAAGCACAAACTTGTCTAATAATTCATCACCCTCCTCCAGTTTCCTTGTTTTCAGTCTTATTTCTTAGTCTTTCAGTCTTATTTCTTAGTATTTCAGTCTTATTTCTGATTGCATCAAGTTTGTTTTCAATTAATTATCAGCAATTAAAATATGCCAGGGAGACTCTTCAGACCATGCCAGCAGTGATAATACAAGCCTACAAGATGTTCTAGTTTCAAAATGTTGAAACTAATTTCTTCATCAATGTTCTTATCCATACTATCTGGACGAAAACTGCAATAATGTTGATACAGGACTGTGAAACTGTTGGTTTGTTTCAGTACAATGCAATGAATTTTTTGTGATGATAACTTATTCCCATCTGTGGGCTAATTTCAGGTAGATGACAAAGTACCTGTTTGATTACAGTCAAAAAATTTATGATATTTGGAAGACACAATAAACAATGTTGTGGCAGTCAATCTAGCATATTTGAGAAAGTGGCTTTCTGACATTTCAAAGCATGCTGTCAGAAGCCTGAAATACGACCCCAGTCCTTGAGTTCCTGAGTAAAGCAGAAATCAATAAAAAAGCAGGCAAACTAAACAGTTAATTCAAGCCTCTCTTACGAGATCATGATGCATGGCAGTGTTCCAAGGAGCACTGCACATTTTGGATGCTACAGAACTTTATCAACAAAATAAAAAGAGGAATCCAAGGATTAATGGAAATCACAAATGAAACTGGGAAGAACAGAAAAAAAGCAAACATAGCCTGCACAGAAGGCATGTTTGAAGACATGTAAATGGAGAAATGGAAGAAAAAAACTTTTAAGTACACAAATGATCAGCTGGGTTGGAGTCCAACATTCTCTCTGGATGAGGCATGCAAGGGCAAACATCGGTTATCAGCTGAACAGGAAGCTCGAGATCTGGACCCAGGGTCATCATTTCTCTACTACCAGAAAAGTAGGTAAGTACCCAAATAAACATATCACAAGCTCTTGGACCTTTGCAAGATCTCCCATGGAAGGAGACTGGCATCTTTGGAGGACCTGTTGACAGTCCACAACCCAAACGCAGTGAAAGGAACTGGTATCTTCTGACAAAGGCTGTCCAAAGTAAAAAGAACAATGCTTTTCAAAACTTATTTGAACAGAGTGAAAATTATTCAGGGACTTAAAAAGTCCATTTCTCTGTCTTTCAAGAAAACAGTCTGTTGCTTTGGTGCAGTTTTCTAGGTCTTCCTGACAACTGATGAAGGCTGTCAAAATGAAGAGAATATTCATGGACAAAATTCTCCATCAGATGTGGCACAGGCTGATAAAGAAGGCAAGGCCAAGTATTCATATGACACCTGCAATGACTGTCACAGCTTCTTGGAGGACTGCTGGTGGGTGACTACCTGACAGCCACTGACACAAAATTTTCTTTCTGATTGCAATGCATGCATATGTATGTATTAGTTACTGTGAGCAAGGACAAAGAGATTTCTGGACTGCTTCAAAAGCTTTGTGAAAACTTTAATGATACCTATTGCTTTGTGACAGGTAACCTTTGAAAAAATCTGTTAACAGAGGACATAATACATGGCTTAGAATTTATAATGTTTCTGCAATATGTTTGCCTTTTCCTTTCTCGCTTTCAGGAATACACAGTGAAATAAAACTTCTGCATCTTCAAATTAATTTTAAAAAACCCTGGACTGAAATATAAGGAGTTTTTTTTCCTGGCTTTCCTGGGGTCGCACCATTTTATGAGGCAGAAGATCTCATAAGCTTGCTAGTGCACCAGATGTGGGAGTTTGCTTCTGATTCTGAACAAAATCATTGGGTAGAATCCAGATCCTGAGTTGGAAAACATCAGTTTGCTTTCTATGACAGTTTTGAGTGTTTTCAGTGTGCTACTACACTTCTAAGGGGGCTGGCTTAGGCACTGACACCTCTGACATTACAGAATGGAAAACAATAAACTAATACTTTTTTTTTTCTTTTTTTTTTTTTTTTTTAATTCTGAACTCATCTGCTCTTGGTAGTTTGCTAATTTGCTTCATACAGAATGAAATGAAATGATCAGCTACATTCTCAGGCATTTATTCCCACAAGACTGGCATCTCTAACTCTCAAGCTATTTGGTCTTCATATCATAATGAGTCACTGTTGCTACCAAGGAAGAAAACAATGAAGAGTTTACTTCTTGGTTTCCATGGAGTGATTATGATGACTTGTACATTTGTTTTATTCAGGTAGCTTCTGCATGCATCATACAGCTTTGAGATCTCTAGTCATTCTCTTGTTCTCGTTATTAAAAATGGCATTTCTTCAGCAAATGTTTGCTAGATATATTTAAGACTGTTAAATTTGGGCTGTATCATCTCTCCATTTATTATTTGTATGTGCATTCTAGGTACCATTGTTTCAGCTCAATATAGGCCAGTTATAAAGCATACCTGAACATGAGTACTTGCAGGACAGCTATTCCAACCCAAACAGGTTATAACATGTTTAGTAAATAAGGCTGATAAATAGCTGTAGAACAGATAAATAATTTCTGGAGTTTTCTTAGCAGAATTCAGCACTATGTTTGCAGAAAACACAAGCATAAGAGCGAATTGTGCAAAATAAATCATGAGAGGATCAAAAATAGGCACTTCTTGCTTTAGCTTACGAGAATAGCACAGAGTAAGGTAGTGCCCTCCTAAGCATAGTCCACGCTTAACCCATGAACTACAAATTTTGCCCCAATACTCCTCATTTACAGTACTGCTTTCTGGAACTGTAGGTCATATTTCCTTTTGAACATGGTGGGTTAAGTTGTATCCCAAACTCGCCATCCCATTAAGTTCCTACAGGGCAGTCTGGACCATGAAAAGCAAACCAAAATCTTTCCCGAGATTTTCTTGCAGAGTTTCATTTTAAAAGCACCTGCACTGAATAATTGTGCTCCATTTTAATTCGTATGGTGCAGGTATTGCACATTGTGTTCATTTTATCAGTAGTGACAGCCAAACATATTTTTCTGTTAATTATCAAGAAAAAAATGTTATTACCATGGATATGAATCATGTCTCTGAACATTATATTTCAAATTGGTTTGTCCTCTCTTATACAATGGCAGAAGAGATTATTTGCCTAACTGTCCATTTATCATTCCCATTTTCCATTTTCTTTAACTAGGACACGTACTAACTTATGCTGAGCATGTTGTTTGTTTTACAGTTCCACTCACATTGCCAAAATTCGATCCGCTTTTATAGAGTTCAAAGGTAGATTTTCTTGGCGTTGTGGAAAATGGAATCTAAAAAGTAACAAAGGCTTTTTCTCTCAGTATCTTGCTTACCCCAAGTAATATGTGTTTCTGCCTTCAACCAAAACAAAACTACAGCAGAAGGGAACTTCTTGCGGATAAACCAACGCACAAATTATCTTCCTGCCACAACAAGAAGCAGAAGGACTGAAGCAGCACTTGTTTATGGAGCAGAACCTGCTTCAGCTACACCTTGGGGATTTGGCAGGCAGGTTACGCAGAGCAACCTGCTAATTTCTGCAGCGAGATGTGGTCATTTGAAGTAAAACCAAGTTGTTTCTGGGAATGGGCAAAAGTACTAGGAACAGTAAGATGTAGAACACAGAAAATAGAGATTCTTAGGTTCATGAACCATGTGAAGTTGGTTTAATATTTTTCCTGTGTATACTTTTTAATAAGAAAATTAATCCCATCTGTTTCGTTAAAAAAGTCTTTGCTTGGCTTTGGAAACAACAACAACAGCAACAAAACCCCAAAACCCAAACAAATAAAAACAAACCAACAACAACGTACCCAAACCAACAACAACAATCAATCAACTGACCAAAAAAGCTTACTTTTAAATGAATCTTTAATTTTGGTTTTGAAACATACTTGTCTGAAAGTCTTGTCTTTGTTTCTACCTAAGTTTTCTCCTTTTCCACTCTTATGATGGGGTTTAATTTTTAGAGAAACTTTTTACTTTTTTTTGCATCTAACTTTTCATGAATTTATATTTTCATTTAAATTTACTTTTAATATTGTAGTTTTCTTTATTTTTTAAATTTTAATGTTAATGTATTTGAGAAAGGGATCCGACAGAAGAGGAGAAAAGAGGTTTGTTTCTTTTTAAATACAGGGAATTTTGTTTGCCTAAAACCTGTTTTAACTTTGCTTACCTTTAACAGCAGTAAAAAGGAGCAAAAATATGAAGATGTCTGAACTCCAGAGTGTTCTGGTATTTTATTAAAAAAAAATCAAGGTATATTTTTCATTGTCATTAATTTCCCATTTTAAAACATATTTGTAAAAAAAAAATACAAATAATGCAACAGTTAGTGTACAGTGAAACCAGGGATCATGTATTTACACTATGCAACAAAGTCAAAAAAGCAGATGCTGCTCTTTTATCTTGAGCCCCATTTGCTGACCACTAGAAGCAGTGCTAGAAGGGGAATGCTCTCCTGTCCTTTAATGTGGCAACGATAGTGAGGTGTTATCTCAAAGGCTGCCTCTCAACCTCTACCCTGTCACATTAGCTGAGATCAACTCTGCAGCGCTCGCTGTCAGTTCTTGAGGTTAAACACTCTACAACTGGTGAAAGGGCTTTCTCGGTTAGGGGCCACCACTGTGAACTTTCTCATGAGCAGAGAGACTTTTAGGACCAACCTGTCTCTCCTATCTGGACTGAAGCTTTCTGTGACCTGGCTGGTGCTGGGAGAACCTGTCCAATGCAGCTGACGACAGCCATCAGCAAAACTGATATGACTTTGCTGAACCTTTCGTTGTGTTACTGTACATTTATGCCAGGCTGTGTTATAACATTTTTAATAAGCACTTCAGGCTGGATTCGGTGAAAGATTTAAGTGCCAACTGGTCAGGAAATTAGGGATGGCATTTTGGTTCAAGAGAAAACATCCAACGTCCCCATCCAACATGCTTCCAGGAAAAATAGTGTTAAATGTCCTAACCAACGGCTTTCCGAGGGTAATGTGTTTCATTCACTCAGGAGCCTAATTCTCCCTCATTCAGTAGAAAGCCAGGGAAGGTGCCCAGCTCAGCAGTATGCATCTTACACCAGATCCCCCTGTGCCTGAACCTGTGTTTTCTCTCTGCCCCTCTCAGGAAAAAATTGCCATGGCTGTTCTCTAGTGTGCTTGGCAGTTTGTTGGCTGCAAAGTCATGGTAATGGAAAATTCTGGGGTGCTTATATTCCAGTTAAGATTTGCCTGGGCATGTAGTTGTTGTCTTGCACCACAATGATACAAGACGTGATGCTGTTCAGAGGAGACTGGCTAGATGTAACAATGCTTTTGCTAGCATCCCTCCTCACAAGAAATGTTCGTTTGGACTTAGCTCCAGACTTCATGTTGTATTGTCTCAGGGGTAATAGTAATGTAAGCATTTAAGGCAGACTTCAGTGGATAAAGTAGCTTCATAAGTGTTGGAAGTTTTCATTTAGATATTTTGGACAATGGCTCAAATAAAATGTATTAATGTATTTTTGTTTTATTGGTTCAATGTTAAGTTTTAATCTCTGGTAGTTCTTAATTTCTGAGAGTGTGATTTCTCTAGTAAAAAGGGAGCTGAAAATTTACTCCATAAAAAGTGGCATAGCAGCAGGTTCATGGCTGTCCTTTCTTAAAGCTGGGCCACTGGATAGAAAAATACTTATCCTTCACCACCCTTGTAATATTTTCCTCCATTCCCTTCCTACAAACACACATCTAGCCAAACAGTTTGTAAATTCTGCTCTGTAAGACAGAAAGGTTGTTTCTCCCAGTAGCAAACACACTGTTGACTAAATGATGTTGTCAGTGATATTTGCAGAACCATTTTACTTGAGTTGCATCATTTTGATGCACAATATTGCTGTCTTCATTTTGCCAGCAGTGCAACATTGAAAGGAGGAAAAAAGCAGTAAAAAACGTGTCCTCTGGGGTGAAAAAATAATAAGAAGGTGCCACTTTTATAAAGTGACCTTTGCAGGCAAAATTATACTTTAGTATTGTTTTAAAGCCAGTTATATTTCCCTGAAGGTTAAAAAGAAATGCGTGAAATAGTTAAATATTGCAAGACCAAGGATTTTTCAGCTAGTGAAATAGAAAATGCTCTACTACTAGGCTGCAGTTCAAGCCAACCCATCTCTCATCAATTTATCTTCCTAATAAAAATATTTTAATGTTACCAAGTTGTAGCTGTTTAGAACTTTTCCATAAGCCAGAGAGCTCGAGATACCTTATTATTGCTGGCAATTTTAGCACTTCCTTCCTTCTGCCATAATGGTAGAGTCTGTGAGGTTCCTCATTAAGAGACAAGTGCCAGATACTGATAGAGTGCAGAACTCAGCCCCAGGCTTCCCTGGCTTGTCCCCTCATTACCGAAGCAGAATGAAAGTTGTGAATTCACAAAGATTTACTTGAATAACACTAATGCATTTTAAGTGATAAACTTTCAAAAGTGGAGTGATTCTCACTCAGTGCACTGGAAATAAAGGAGCACAGTGCAGTGTTAATAGGCTCAATTTCTAGAGGTAAAAATGTCCCACTTTGCTCTTAAAGGAGTTGCCATCAGATTATTTTCTCCTTGCAAACAGGAAAGAAAAGATTCCTTCTCTTCTGTCACCTCACATATCACGCCTGATGCCATAAACGACTTCCCCTTCTGCCTGTTGGGGCTTAGCCTTAAATGGGTTGATTAATATGAAGTCATTTGTAACAGAAATGTCCCCCCCTTCACATTAGTGCCTCACCTTGATTCTCTCTGGTTTATAGTGTTAAAGTAGGAAGTTGTAGTTGACTATAAGGGCTTGTCTTCCTAAGTCTCCTTCTACGTTTTGGTCATCCACCAAACAAGTGAGAACAGAAGTAATTCGTCTATGTCTTTATGAAACATAGGACCTAAGGCTCTTTTGCTAAGGGATATAGTCTACGTATGCCCATAATTTCTTCCCACTTACTTAAAAATCTGCCTCAACATACACTCATGTCACATGTTAGTGCTGCAATTGATTTAGAGTAACTGCATTGCTATACCTGGATGTACTCCCTTCTCCAAAGGCCCACAGAAAAAGCCTTCAAGCAATGAGGTAACTGTTGCTTTACAAATTATGGGATAGCAGAAGACTAATTTACCTAGTGTTTTTGTGCAAAGTTTTCAGGCAGACCTAACACCCTGGGTACGGCTAGTGGAGAATGGTGTGATGAACTGTGAATCCAACACAATCTACATCCTGGTTTGAAACTGAAAGCTCTTAGAATAAAATAATACCAAATGGTAGATGGGTATGCATCATGTAACCACAGGTACCTTATAAGAATAAAATGTGTGCCAACAGTTTGCCCACAATATATGTTACTGGTAAATAATAAGTTAGTAGATCTCTGCTAACTCATTCTTTGTTTGTTTTAAGTGACTAACACCATCTAAAAAATCCTTATTTTTAGTTTGCTTAACTACCCTGGTCCTTTCCTCAGAATGGTGATCTAAAGGAAAGCTGAGAGACCAAAATATGTAAAGCCATAAGCAAGAGGCTCCATGGTCAGGTACATTCCTTTAACCAGAAGCGTTAAGTAACAGTGGTGGTGGAGGATATTGACTGATGTATAGTGGAGTGTGATGATTTAATTAAGTTCCCATGGAATCCATCAGACATAATTCTATTTTTGCCAGCTGTGAAATACATAATTGATTTAGCTGAAAGGTTTTCTTTTGGAAACCACTCCTGCTTATTCATGCCCTGATCTGGATAATTAAGTTGACCCGCTTGTAGTAACAGCATGAAAAGAACATTTATTTACTTTCTACTGTAAAAGGCTTTGATTATTTTTTTCTCAGATGAGCAGGTTTTGGAGAGGCTGTAATTCATCATCTGACTCAAGAGGGGATCCTTTACATGTCACAAGCAGCTCGATCAGACCCTCACAGCCTGTGACTTAATATGAAAAATGTTCTGCATTCATCCTACCAGACCACCAGCAGTGTTATGTTCAAAACAGACAGAAGAAAAAGCACGATGCCTTCCTGAGCAACATCGCCCTTCTCCCCATGTAAGCAGGACAGTAAAGACTTCTAATGACTCAGATCAGATTGAAAACAGTGTTTCTAAAGTTCAACAGAGGATTTTAGTGTTTGGTCTTCGTCTGTACTTTAAAATGGACAGTAAATAAAAGACAGGAAGATCATGGGAAGCTCCTTCACTGTAGATGATGTATCCTTACTTTCTATCTAATGGTAGTGAGGAGTAAGGTGATATATGTAGTCACTGAGTCTTATTTTCTGTCCTTGATTTAGAAGGCTTTCCTGCAGATCTGAGCATAGAGTCCCCTGCTTAGATAGACTGGATCAGAAAAGAGAAAGGAATTGTCACTGCCAGACTTGTAACTTGATTTGTAATGCTTTAAAAAGAACAACCCATTATAGACTAGAGTAATCAGAAGGAGCTGAAAGGATTATCTGCTGGTTGAGGGTTTTCTTTTTTTCTTTTTTTTAATGCAGAGTGTTTGGTGCAAGATTGTTAAGCATTTTTAGATGAACACTGGACAACGGAATCTGGGTGACTCAGGCTGCCACCATGCTTCATCCATCTCCTCATTTACACCAGAAAATACTGCTGCCTTCCCATCTCACAGAATAAAAAGAAGCACACAGATTCCTGCGCTATTTACACAGAGAAGTCAGAGGTGTGACCAGACCTTGGAACTGGCATCTCGCCAGGGGAATGATCTTCCCAATGACCTAGAAGGAATGGCTCCACAGTACCTTATCTCTCTCACTTCAGAAATAAAAAGGCCAAATTAGAGGGTGACAAAGTAGCCCTGCAATTTGGAGGGTGGTGTAAGTGGCAGTACCAAGTAGCACACACTGCCTTGGCTTTTAGTAGGTACGGAATTCTTACCTTTTTAAATATTTTATACTCAGGGAAGTCAATGTAGCCTAAGCAAGATGCAGCTTTTCTCCAGCAGAAGGTATCTGCTTCTACCTGCACTGAATTTGGACTCACTAGTTGCATGAAAGTAACCTTTAAGTAGTGTTATGCTTTCTCTAATGCCCTTCTTCAGGTTCACTTCCTAATAACTTCAGAGATTTTTTCACATTTCTCTTTTAGGTCGTTTCTCCTCTGCAGCATGGGTAGGTTAGCCATGAAATTCCATAGAATCACAGAATCAATTTCAGGATGATACATTCAGCACATTTGCGGGTTAACTATTTGGTGGAAGTTACCCAATTTTTCCAGCTACAGCCCTTTTATGACTTTAATATACCTCAAACACCACCATTGAGTCATTCATAATACAGGCCAAAATCAACATGAAAAATGGAAGCTACTTATTTAAGGCTTAAACTGGATCCTTAGTGTCTTCCATCTTTTGGAAGATGCTCAAGAAATATAAAGTTGAAACAGTATTTGTCTGACTAATTCACAAAGCAGGATGTTTTTAAGCTCAATAATGTACAAATGCTCAGCCAATGAAGCCAAGCAATACCTTTAAAGGCCAAAGCATCTCTTATGTACAATATGAGAGCTGCATTGCAACACCTATGTAATATATGTACATGTGATACTTGCAATGAAGATGTGGGTTCTTCAGTATCATTCTGCTCCGATTGAGCAGTACTTTATTTTAGACACAGGTCAACTGCAAAGAGCAAGACCATTTACGACACTTCTATTATTTTGAGTGAGAGTGGCAGAATCTAGTCCAGGAGAGAGTGCTTTATGAAGATTACCAAGAAAAAAAGGCTAAATATTAAGTAAAGACAAAGCCGTCTATGTTAGCTATAAAGAAACTTTCTCACAGTATGTTGTTTAATTTCAGTAGAGGAGGTAGTGATAACATGATTCTATTTATCTTAATTTCATTTTTAATATGTTGTCTTAAACTTCCATTAAATCCAGAGGAGATAAACTTACTTAGTTCTTCAAGCTATAAATTACCATAGCAAGAGCTCTGTATCATTTGAAGTTATAGTTTACATCTTAACTAATTTAAAAGAATTTCAGATGTAAATAGGGATTTATAATCCAAGCACAGAGTGTGAGATGCCATTCCCAGCCAAAACTTGCAGCGTTTGTTCATAACGGCAGAGCCAAGTGGACAGAGTGGTGTAAAATATCTTCGCTCTGTTTTACTAATTACTACATGGCTGCCAAAGATACAAGCAGAGAGATAGGACTTCAAGGGATGTGCTGGTGTTAGACTGCAGAGGCTCTTTCTGAAATTAGTGAACATGAAAGGAATGTGTTGTGAGCTCCTATCTACTGTTTATCTATGAGGGCTCAGCAGATAGTGAGCTTGACAGTGAAATTCTAGCCCTGAAACTGATGAAATGCCAAAGTTTCCTTAGTCCCTGGGACTGCTCGGTGTATCTTTTCTTGCTTCATAAGGGAGTGACTGGTATTTGAACACTGATAACAGCAATCTTGCTGGTGGTGCCGAGTTAGAAAAGACATCCCACAAAAATAAACAGCAGAACAACTACAGTTTCTTCTTCTTTTTTTTTTTTTTTTTCCTTCTTCCCCCCATGAGTGGCAACCCATATGACAGTCAAATAATACATCCGTTTATGAAGCAGGACAATGAATCCTATGCAGATCTAAACATCCATTGAAGGACGAGCAAATTTCATTCACCTCTATATTTGTGAAGCTAGAGGTGAACACAGCAAAGGATGGGAGGAAATGTGTTGCAGAACTTGCTATAAACTTATTAAAGCCATACAATGAGTTATTTTGTAGGTAATTTTGCATAGTTGTGACTATGGAAAGTTTCTTATAATCATACTTAAGCCTTTGTCATATTTAAAAATAGACTCCAAGTAGCAAAACAAATTATACTCTTTACTATATGTAAGTACTGTAATTTAGGTTTCTTTACTGCTCTTTCTCACACATACTGCCTATAAAGAAGAGGATTTTCCTGCTGGGAACTGAAGTTTCTCTTTAGTGATCATTAGCTGTGTGTGCCCTCCACCTACCCCCCCCCCAGGATTATCTTAGGAGAAATATATAAATACCAGTGGTTGCTTTAAATTATGAAAAACAAAACAAAAAACCCAAACCAACAACAACAAAAATCCCAAACAAACAACAAAGAAACAAATAATAATAATTAAAAAAAATTGAAAACAAGCAAACAAACAAAACCAACACAACCAAACTAAAACAGAAGAACAAATAGATATTAAAAATTTCTCATATCTTCTATCCAATCATGTGCAAGTGGGTAAGCAAGTAATGTTTAGCTTTTGAGATACATTTTCTCTCAAATATTTCAGTTTTCTCATCTGACAAGATACAGTTTGTTCTACCAGGAAGCAAGTTTTTAAATGTTTCACCTTGGGCACATCACCCTATTCCCTTGGCCTTACATGCAGACCATGAACAACCGTAGAGAAGCTCTAAGAAGGATGCTCTGTTACCAGGCCAACTTTATGCCTGTTGGATCTCAAGCCCTGAAGGTCTCTGCTGAGGCCAATGTCATGCAGGCTTTCAGCTGCAAACCCAACTCCTCACCTCCAACATGAAGCAGAGTGACTCAGGGAAGTTGCCATTATATACCTACCGATCTACTTCCACAATTTCCCTACGTAGACAGCTTGTGCCTCTAGCTCTCAGGTACATGGAAAACCATTGGATTTTCTCAGAGGATCAGTCTTGATTACCCATCTTTTAGATGAGGAGGCACAATCTAGTGCTTATAACACCTTTTTCATGCACATGGTTACAGACCATCTAGTCCACTTTGCCAAACTGCATGCTGATAAATCCACCTCGACCAGACAGTTGTTCTAGTTGGAAAAACTGTCATCACTGACAATGTGAAATATCTGTACACATTGTAAAATATGTCTAGATCAAAGATACACACTAGACCCAGCAGTTCTGTGTCTTGAGGTTTTGATGTAAATAAATATAAAGGATGATGGTAATGGCAAATACAGGTATGGATTATCTGAAAATGCTTGGGTCAGGTACAAAAGAAGTTAGAGGCTCATTTTTAACACCATTCATTTATTCCAAAATAGTCCTGGAAAGTTCTTCCAGCTTGCTTTTACAGCCATATATGTCTAATACTAAAACATTTAGTAAATGTATGTTTACCTAAAATTTTTAACGTTGGTGTTTCAGCTTTTAACTGTCTAATGCTGTCCCTGCCCATACCTTGCCAAATAAAACAAACAAATACATTTCTGTAGTAGAAGTAGAATAAATATTTATTTTTTTTAAATTTAACTGTAAAACCACGTATACAGAGTATTTATTGCAGAACAGGCTTGTAGCTGACTTTATTGAGTAGTGACTGGAAAATACTGTACTTTGTCAGTCTTTTCAATATCTTTACGTGGGATGGGATCTATTCTAACTCTTCTGATTTGTGTCTCAATTTTAACTGTTTCAACACTACTCCTACAGCAAGTGATCCATTGAAGTTGTAGTAGTAGGTTCCTTTGAAAGTCTAGAGGAGGTCTTCCCGTTCACCTAAATTTAAGACTGGTACTGCAGTTTTTGTGGGGATTAAAACTTCAATTTAAAAATCAAATTCATAAAGTGAGGTACTTTAGCTTTAGTAAAGCAAAGGATGTAATTCCCCACTAACTATTTTCACTTAATAGTCCCTCTAGTAATAAAACAATTGTTTTCTGAACAAAACCAAAATAAAACCTGTTTAATCCTTTTTACTAAATACTATTCTGGGCAATGATAGTGTGCACCATTGTGAAGGACAAATATTTCTTTTGGCTGAACGTATCCAGAATCAAGCCAATTTTATCTAATATAAAAATCCTTTTCCATACTAACTTCATAGCACAGTAGGTCTTTAGCTTAAGTGGAATTTTATGAGTGTGAAAATGTTTTGGACAAAGAAGAAAGAAATATTATATGGTGTGCAAACACACATACATGCATCTAGGTAGACATATACATATAGCAACGTATGTGTACATTTATTTTTTATGTATACATATACATACCCATACATACATCTATGCAGATACTTATTTTTTGTTGTTACAGCTGGAAAGGTTCATAGAGCCAGACAAATGTATGACCAATGGAATTTTTAGCAGCCAGTGATAATATTTCTTCAGATTATGAAACTTTCTTCAAATGCCTAAAAAGCATGTGTTTATCAAAGTTATAAAAGCCTTAGTGACAGAAGAGCACCATCAAAAAATATCTGTGCGTTCATTGGCGAGCATTTATCACTTTCTGAGTAATGCAAAGCTTATCTGCTGGCAGACTCAATGATGTTTTCCGACAAAAAGCACAACCTTAAAGCACTTACAATTTTGTTATTAGCCTTCCTCCTCCTCCTCCTAACTGACCTGAAGGTGAAAATAACACCAATCTATGACAATATGGGCTGTAATAAATGTAATGCACTGAGGTATGTTTTACTTTTTCTATTTGCATTTCTATGTTGCATTTCTAAAGTACATTCACAGAGGTTGTATTTCTGAAAAAAAAAAAAAATCAATATGTTTATATTCATAAGTATTTTTAAGTGATGCAATGATAAACACAAGAATTACTTTTGATGTGAGTTAACCTAAGTGGGAACAGTGCTTTTTCACATACCTTTTCCACAGTGGTCATATAGTCAGATTCAGCTTAGTGTTAGTCTGTTACCTGGTAAAAGGGTACGTGTGACGTGGAAAGTAACTTCTGGTACTTTTTAGGAATTCCAGAATGTTTTCCTTTCAATTCAGAGACCTGTATGTACTGATATGCCATTAAGATCTCTTCAGTGGGGACATGCAAATGCCTTTCCGAGGTCACTACTTCCGCCATCAGTGAAGACAAAGGCCTTCTGAAGAACAACATTTTTTGAAACGCTGATAACTTAGTCCTTCCATTAAGCACAATTGACATAACCTCTCTCCCTTTCAGATCTCTCCATCAGTAAAAGCAGTTTGACACACGAGTCAAGCAGGAGGACTAATTTTCTCCCAGGTTATTCCTTGTGGAAAGGTAATTGCCCAGACTGTCATTAAACTGTTGCATGCAAGAGTTCGTCCTGAAAACGCTCACAACTGTAGGACAAGGCTGTCACCTTCACCATGACAGAGCTGCAGTCAGCAAGTGCTTGTGATTGTGCATTTTTGATTCAGAATATTCCTAAGGTAAAGCAACTGAAGATGAAACTCTCCAGTTATCGAATAGGTTAGTACTTATTCAAACACAATGGGCAGAAGACTTTTGCTAGAAGGATGGGAGCGGTGCTGAAAAGAGGCAAACAAACCTGCCAGCCTCTCTAGTGCTCTTATTAGTTTTACTTCAGATCTGCCAGCAGTGACTCGGAGAAAATGAATCTATGTTTTGGAAGAGCGAACTGTAACTTGACCCTGTTCTGTATGATGTGAACCACACTTCCAACTTCAAATGTTGCTTTGTACATCTCCGATCAGAGGAATGCCAGACAGCAAGAAGGGAGCACAGGGACATGAATCTGTCCTCACCCACCCTGTAGCTACCCAGTTGTGGCAGCAAGAGAGGACTGAGGTTCTCTGAGTCACAGCAGGAAAGGCACCAAAATGTGTAACTGAGCCATAAAGTGGCACTGCCCCTTCAGCACTCCCATGTGCTTCTGAGACCTCTTTTTCCTTAAAAAGAAATTAATGCAAACCAAATGCTCTCTGAGGTAGGCTAACATAATAAAGAGGAGATGCTTTTATACACACATATATATGTATATCATATGTCTCTACAGACATATGAGTACTCCTGAAGGTGCTTTGAACCCTCTGGAAGTACAGTTCCTTCCCTCTCCACAGCAAGTCTAGGTAACTGCTTCAGACCCATTGCCTAATGACTAAGGTGAGGTGAACCCCGCCTTGGCTTTTGAGTCAGTCTGAGGTTTTTGGTATGTAAAAGAATTCCAGGACATATTTAAGTATTATTTATTTCTTATTGAGTCATATGCAGTGGGAGAACATGACTGAGGTTTATTGCTCCCAGTAGCAGCAGCAGTAGACATTAAAATGATAATATATCCATTTTTTGAGACAAGGAAAAGCTGTGGACAGCCAGCTATTTAAAATATTTCAGAAGACAATAATTCTCCTAGGGAACCTTGAAATGTCCAGAATTACCAGTCATAGATTAGGATTTAAGAAAACTGGTCTGCAGTTCCCAACCCCTGAGACTGTTTTCCAGATTTGTACTAGGTTAATAAAGAAAGATAAGAAAATATGAAGCAAAGTAAGCATAATGAAATCTCAAGGAAGAGTAAAATGAACAGATTATTTAGAAAAGATGTCAGCTTTTTCTCACATGAAAAATAGTTTGACATATAAAATACAACCTGAGCACTAGGGAAACTGGTGTTACGTTTCCTATTCTGGCAGAGACTTTCTGATTGACCCTGGAGAATTTTGTTGCAAACAGTTGGCCACTGTCACAACCCTTGGCATTGTATTAAAAATTATTTTTTTTCTGTCTAGCTGATTATTGGACAATTTAGTAATTCATTTTTTAAATTAAAATTGTTAATTAACTTCGAGGTTGCCCTCAACAGCTTTATCTTGTTGATTTTCAAGTCATTTTCATTATTATTATTCTTAAGTGATAAAATCCACAAATTTTACCTTTTAAAGAATTATCTTTGGGAAAGGGCAATGATTTTTGTTTTCTGCTGGTTTCCTCCATTGTCTTGAATAATATAGATTAAAGCTAAACTTTGAGGTGGTCATATTCATGTGCAAGTACCACGGAAGTCAATAGCTGTCCTTTTGTGAGTGAAAAGTTAAATGAGTAAGTGTGTTTGCCAAGACCAACGCTTTACCAGCTCACATTTGCCAAAATTCCTTGTAGCAGAGTGGAGGTACTGCAGAAGAGCAAGACTCCTGTCAGCAGATCTTCACAAGTTGCCTTGAAAATTAAGAAAACAGAGCATTGCACTTTCAGCATCAAATGTTTTTCCTTGAAGATGGTAGCAAACAGAACTCATTGCTGTTTGGCTTTGCTCATTAAAAAGGAAAGTATCTAGTATCATCAGTATTTACTGTTGCCCGTTAAATAACACACCACTATGAAAATGGAGCACCTGGCTACTTTCACTCACATTAGATGAGACATGCTCCCCTGAGTCATGCTCTAAGGATCGGTTAGTGTTTGCTGGGACAGATATTCCCAAAATGGCAAGATCTTTCTGCTGACCTTTTAACTGACTTGAAATAATTTTTCTTCCACATGGCTCCCATCTTAAATTATTTGTTTGATCATTTATGTCATGCTTTGACCTTCAGGATTATTTTACCTCACTATATACATCCCATAAGGCTTTTGGCTGCCAGTAATAAATTTCTATTGGAGGGCAGGTTTAGAGAGTTTAACCGCTTTTCCCCAAATTTCCTGCCCCTGCTCTGTTTTTCCCCTTCTTGACTCCTTGACCCTACACAGCAGTTTAACACTACAAAGGGTCACATATCAGGTGTATGCTCCTTCTTGTCCATAGACCTCCTCTTCCTTGGGATATAAGACCTTCAGTCACATGAGGACTCCATGAGCCCCTTCTAACACTACAGTATTGAATAGTAGGGACAAAAACATGGACATTGAAAAACAGTCCATCCCTTTTGTAATATTTAACATTTCTTCCTTCATCTTTTCCTTAGCTGATCTAGATTTCAAACTCCATTGTTCTCAGGTTTTGTCTACTGTAAATCACCTAATGCTTTTTTCACATTAGCAGGGAATAAATCAAGCCGTTGCATTTGTAATCAAAAAGAGTGCTGAATGACTTTCTAGAGATTTTGATAAAGTAGAAATACATGCTTTCCAACACCCTATGGACTTCATTTAAGGTAAATTAATATGTGTTTTGGTTTTGTGGCTTTCATAACTGGGGGAAGAATAAGATAGAAGAGGCATGGCATTTCCATTGGCACAAGTCCTCAGAATTAGTAACTCTCTTAATCTTGGAAGAAAAAATTTTAGTTATAATGGTAACTATGTTGCAGGTGTTGTCTCATTTATGCCCAGATATCTTGCATAATCTTGATTACAGGTATGAGTTCAACTTCATTTAATCAGTAAGAGGTCAGAGATCACTGTCCAATGGGATGATATCCCTTAGCCTCTTTGTGGCACTCTCAACCCCTTGTTGTCCTCATCTTGTCAAAGGTGATAGCCTGGACTGGTTATCCAGCTGTTCTTCCAACAGCAGGTCTTTACTCTTCTGCATTGTTCTTTGATTTTCTCCTAAAACTCCTGAGACTCTTGTCCCATTTTCCTGGGAGCATTGCTTCAGGAAGCCTCCAAGAAATTAATTAACTAAAGATCACCCAAACTTCTGTGTAATTAATATTCATTTGCAGAGAGGCAGATGAATGTGAAAAATCCTGTTTCTGTTGAAATCAAAGGAAAAAGCCCACAGTTTCATGTCACCTGTTGGAGATGAGTCAGTTCACAGTTACTATTCACATGAATGGTACATGTCCCCAGACAGCCCTGGCCCCCAGGACATGATGTGGAACACAGTGCAGAGACAATGTCAGTGTAGACCCTTGTGCCTCCACATGAAGTCAGTGCTTCTGAGCCCTGGTGGCCAGGCAACCAGGCCAGGGTCCCAGCAAGCACCCTTTTGCTTCTTCCGTCCCTGTTCAGCCTCCTGCAAGTTATTGTGCAGCCCAATGGCAGGGTCCTGGAGACAGTCACACAGATACAGCTCGTCCTTGAGCAAACTGTTAGCATTTGCAGCCTCATGGCCTCTTGGTCTTTTTCTTAACTGACGGCTTTTCATTTTTGGAGGGATGTGTTCACCTCTTTCTCTCTCCCATGGACTTTGACACATCAAAGATTCCCTGTGTCCCTTGAAAACAGTGAAAATGGACTCTATCCACTTAACTCCCATGGTTTCTGAGTTTATGTAATACTTCATCGCCACACTTACAGGACTGAAATTAGCCAGCAGTTATTGTTTGCATTATTACAGGCAGCCCACAGCTAGGGAGTCAGTATGTGGTAGCCAAAGTATGTGCTTTGCCACCGATCACAGGTGGTGACAATACAGTGTACACTTCACTGCCTGCTGTCATCACTCTCAACAAGACATTTCAGTGGTGTTGAGCTTTGAAATCAGATTTCAAGGCGACAAGAGCCCTCAGGATTGTGGAATTTAAAGTTGGTCTTTATCTTCAAAGCAGCCTGTGCAGCTAATGTGCCATATTTTTGTTTATGCTAGTGCTACATCTGTAATCCTTAATATTTGCCAAACTGATCACAAGGTAGCCACAGGGGAAGGAAAAAGGAAAGAGAACAGAGAGATTTAATCAGGGATTTATTCCCAATATGTTGTCTATTAAAAACAAGCTTGCCTTCACTATGTGAGGACTGCAACATGGCAGAGATCTGTCTAGTGCTCTTGTGGCACTGACATGCTGAAAGCCACATCACAGGCACGTCAGTTCCCCCTCTCCACAGGGGAGCAGGTTCTTCCTTCAAATATCCTCTTTTGTTTTTTTCTGTGTTGTTTTTGAAGGCTTTCACCTCTTCTGTTGCTATTTTCAAAGGGTGAGAGGAAAGATAAGGTTACAAGGCAGCATGGGCATGGTTATGGTCTGGTCCCTGGTGAATGTATAACAAGACACAGAAAACCAAGGCAGGGGATGGGAACGGAGGAGCTGGAGCCAGCTCCAGCTCCAGGTGGAGGCACAGTTTTGGAATTAATCTTTACTTGCACTTGTGAGAATTCACACCCATAACTCAATCACACAGCAGTTCTTAAATAAATGTTTGGGGAGAATCATGAGAAAGAAGCAGCTGCCTCAAAGGAACATTCTGGTTCCTTATAGGTGCACTTGTGAGGTACATTTATATTTGCTTTACTGTACGGTGCATTATGTCCTCCACAGGGAAACCTGGCCCAGCGAGGCCCAGTGATGCTCAGGGACCGCCCAGGTTTGTAGTGTCAGTATCCTCACTGGCTTGTGCTCTCTCTAGCAGTGACACCTAGTCCGGATCCCTCTGTCAGATATCTACCTTAGAGAAAACCACAGGCTCAGATATTGAAAGAAGAGTTTAGGGGGGAAAATCATTGAAACTTTGTTTTAAACACCAACAGGTTATTTTTTTTTCAGGGTTAAAAAAAAAAAAAAAGGGAATCAATTAGCTTTTTTGATTATATCTTTGACAACATAATCTGGAATAGCTTGGAGTACAATGAGGAATTTTACTAAATTCTGTTCTACCCTTTCCGTAGTCCTTGGTGGGACAGAGCAGTGGAGCTGAACTCAGGGTGCTCAGGTGAGCTCCTGACAGACCATTCTGCCCCCTGCAGTTATAAAGCCTCAGTCAACACACGTCATCGAGAGATTTCACTGCCAGTGAATTTCACCTACACACCACTGGGGCCAAAGGGATTTCTCTGTGAGTAGTAGTAGTGAAAATTAAACTTTAAAAACAAATGAACATCTAGACTTCATTGGGAAGTTAGCCAGGGGACATATAACTGAATTGAAGAGCCTGTTAGTGATGTAGCAAGACAGAAGAAGGTAGTCAGCAGTTGCCAAATATTTTACTGGGGAAAATGTGTAAAAATCCCCTTTATCTGAAAGTGGCAAAAAGCCTCAGCACTTTGGCAATCATACCGAACACAGAGCAGCACAGGGTTGTCCTTCACTTATCTCTGCTTCTAATTCAGTCATTTCATTTACTGTGTATTTGTGTACTGTGCATTTTTATGGGGATCCGGAGGATTTAACTGTTACTGGTTTGGCTGCTGCACTTAGTGTCATGCAGCAGCACCTCACACATGGGAATAATTTTGGATATCCTTTTTTTATGCAAGTGGATATGGCTTTCTTGTTTGCTTTGTTATAATCTGGCTTAACTCGAGGTACCAAGATAACCAGTGCTTGAGGAAGAAGTCAATCCCTCTGCTCCCTACAATCAGAGGCTGTGCTTTGTGGTGGCCGCTGGGGAAACTGTTTTGCCTTCAGGCAGCAAACAGCACAGGGTTGGTGTTCATTCTTCCTCCCTGAGATGCCTTGATGCACCATGAGCTCATTAAATGATTCTCCCTAAAAAGAAGAGGGAGAAAGTCTCATGCCAGCAGTGTCTCCAGTGACTTGGTAATTCAGAGAATATTTAAGTGTTTTTGGGTAACACAGAGCTGACTCGTTGCAGTTTCTACACTCGGCACTAGGCCATGCTTTCAGAGCCTGATCAACATTCTCTTGTTTAATGTGAAATAGTACCTGCTTTTCATTTGCCCCTTTGAATTAGTGAGTGAAGTCAGGTAACAACATCACGCCCTGGCAGCAGCTCCCCTACGGTGGCCAGCTCTGCAATAGTCACAGGCAGCAGTTCCTTGTAAGCAACACTGGAGTGGAGGGCAAACAGTGATATAAAAAAAACATGGTGCCAGTTTTAAAAGGTTAAAGAGGTATTTTCACACAGTCTCAGGTTTGGCTAGTGATATAAATAGCAGCAGAGTCAGGCCAACACAGAGTGGAAATGAAACTCAGACTTCACCATGCTGATCAGAAAAAAAGAGGCCATTTTTCCCTTTCCACATATGATGCTAAATGGATTCTGTGTGCAGCCACCTCTGGCCACTGTCAGCCCCATCAGTGACCTCTGGCATCTCTTCCCCACTTCGTTGCCTTCCCGTGTCCTCTGGTGTCTGCGCTTCTGCAGAGAATCTCTCTGCAAAGTCCCATGAAAAAAACAGGGATGAGTGGCCTGAAAGTCCTGCACTTGGACACCTGAGAGACCTCAAAAATATAGATCTCAGATTTTTTTAAGGAGTGCCAAGGTAAACTTCTGAGAATGGATTTGACCTCACTGAAGTGAGTGGGAGTTTGCTATTGACTTCAGTGGGAGGAGTTAATGTCCAGCATCTGCCCATACCCACAAACTCCTTGGAAAAAGTTGCTCTGAGATAGGATGTAGCATGTGAAACTTAAGAAGAAATTTATTTATTTTGGAAGAAGCAGAGCAGGTAGAAATTGCAATAATTAATGGAAATGTCACATGACCTTTAATGGTGATTTTCCTTAGAGAGTTCTGCTTCACAAAGGCAGGCCTCACCTGTGAGAAGCACACAGGCACTGCCTGGTTAAATGGGAAATGGTTAGTAGGAATCCCTCAGCAAAACACACCAGTACAGATGCTCCCGAAGCTGCTACATCTGCTTCTTTGAAAAACGCTTCTTCCACATCCTCTGCTACGGTGCCAATGTGCACTCTTGGGAGACGGATAAAAGCACACTCCAGATTTTCACATGCCAAAATGGGAATAATGATTCACTAATTAATCCCTCCTTAACAAAACAACAAAATTACTTGAAGAAAAAAGCAGCAGTAAACAGTATTAGACTTTTCTGCAACACTAGAGAAAAATGGGAATAATTCTAAAATTAGGTGCATGTGTGTAGGGGGAATAATATCCTGCAGCATTGCCCGAGATACACATGAGATGAGCCTTTCTTTAATTGGGTTTTCTCTCGCGCATGTAATTTATTAAAGGAAAAAAAATAACTGAACTCAAAAATGTGCTTTTTAACAATGTGTTTGTGTTTATCCCATTTTAAAAAATTGCTCAAGACTTACATTATCAGCAAGAGAATACGACCTTTATAATTCTTCTAGGGTCAATGATGATGATCAGCAAAATGAGTGTTGGTTGCGCAAATTGAGGGCCTGGAGGCACTCTTAACTTAGTCAAGTTTCTCTTGAGACTTCAAAGCATTCTGTAGAGCAGAATACATACAACAAAACTGTTTGGGTCAGTGCTTCCTTTCTTAGTATTCATTTTCTGTCCTCCTTTTACTGGCTGATTTCCAACATGTGGGACAACATCTTGGAGCCTAAACACAGACTGCAGAAAACAAGCCATGCAACCATTGCTGATTTTGGTGCACTAATAATGAATTTTGTCTGGGTAAAAGAAAAGGAGAGTGTACTCATAGCAGTGTTGCACTCTATCCTGTAAAGAAGGAACAAAATGGTCATCCATCTTATTGTAACATATATAATTTATAATACATTTATGCTTTTTCTTTGTTGACAGATTTAATAAGTATTTGCCCTACAGTCTTAAACAGAAAAAATACTAGGGTTCTGGGCTCAGGTTTAACCCCTTCCCTCCAGATTTTCTGTGACAGTGTGTTTTGGGAGTTGGGGACCACTTGGACTATTCTCGTCCATCATGTTGTTGTTGATATCCTTACCTGATGACAAAAAAACACCCACCATTGCAGGCTTCTCCACATCCCAAAATTACTGGCCTGTCCATCAGTCCAGCTGAGGGCTGACAAGACATACTACACTCAAATGTAAAACACATGGCTGCAAAACACTTAGTTTCCTGGCAATAATTAAGAATGCTACTTGGCAGGTTGGCAGCCACATAAAACAACTGTTAGTCAGCTTTAAATTTATTACTTTCCCAGCTTATTGAAATGAAACCCATATTATAAACGTATGTATGAAATGAGGCCTCAGATGATGAAACGACATGCACGTAAAGTCAAGGTAGAAGCAAATTGTCTCAGGAGAGCTTTAAAAAGTCGCTATGTCCTAAAGGAAGCAGAACAAAGTAGACGTTCTGGGATGAGCCACCTGAAAGCTCACCTGCCTCTCCTGACTGACTGTTGTTGAGCATCCAAAAGACCAAAAGCATCAAAACGCTCGCTAAGTCTGAAAGCAAAACAGAGGAAAGCTAGTTACCCTTAAGTTTGCTTTCACCTTTACAATTATATAGGGAGAGCCTTATGCAAGACATATACATATAGGCAATATTATTAGGTCCTTTGCAATTACCGTAAATGAAATAAAACAGTTGCTGGCTGCCTTTCTGCACTCGCTTTGCCATTTAATGTTTGGACTCAATGATCTTGAGGGTCTCTTCCAACCAAAATAATTCTACGAATCTATGATTTTTTGCCTGGCCAGTGTGGCAGCACAGCTCAGTGTAACTGTACTCACGACCCCTGTGATCATGATCCCCTTTCCTTTGCTGATCTTCTCGTAGTCTCTGTTCTTTTTGCTGACCCAAACAACTCAAGCTCTTTCCATCCGTCTTCATAAGCCAAGCTCTTCATCCCCCAGCTTGTCTTAGGAAAGCCTGATACATGTTGACTTTTTCTTTTTGCATTTCTTGTGATGAAATCAGGCTGCTGGGGAAGAGGACAGGGGCTTCTTCTGTGCCATGCATGATCCCACAGCTCTCCTGCAGCCCAGGACCACAAGGTATCCCCTGGCCTCAAACACAGGAGGAGAAAACAAACTCCTCTGGGTGTCCGGGCAGCAGATTTAATGGCAGTGCAATGTCGTTATGTACATTTTTTTTCCTCCTGGAAAACAATGGGAATTTACAGTTATCTAGCGCCTGCTTTTAAGGGTCCTAAAATAATTTCAAAATTTAGATCCAAACCCCATAAACACTTTGCCATATGACTTACTTGACTTTCATGAAGCAACATCCGCCAGCTCTTTGAGGTTTCTCGTAAAGGAAAGCTCTACATGTGCTAAAGTGTTTGCAGAATCAGCTTCTTGGAGCTAAATTCTTGTTTTGAACAGTTGTACCGCTCCTCCTGCAGCCATTGGCCTCTAGGGGACATTCAGATTTCCTCTGAGGTGGAAGAGATTTGGGTGTTTGTTCTGCAATGAACCAATGCTGTGCTATTTGCTGCTCTGAACCCTTCTCTCTGCCCTGCTAAGAGGATCAAAGCAAACTTGCCTGCATTAGGCTGCTTTCCTGGTGAATAACTGTTTCCAAGGGATTCAATGAGCTGATGTTGCCTTAAGTTTACTGAAATCCAAGATAATCTAGTATCCAGAAACTATATTAAGAAACTGTCTGAAGATCTGTTTGCAAGTTCTTGACAAACATTTCAATGGAGAATGTTGTAGGTGATTTACTTAGACCATGTTGAATGTTACTAAGAATGGCACCCTGAATTTTGTGGAGGAGGTAACACCTATAGCTTGATACAGCCAAGAAGACGTGCAATTAACATGCATGCTCAGTTAGTTTAGCTACTGGACTGAGATTTTTTTTTTTTTTTAATAAATATTTACCAAAAAATCCGTACCTATGCTGGAATATAAAAAACCTTCTTCATATACACTTGTAAAAATGTCAAAATACTCATTTTCAGGTTGAGAAACTCAGATTTCAAAAATACTTATTTAAAGTTTCCTTGTCTGGGCATGACCATAAGGTCCATCCTGGATAACAGAAAATCAACAGCTTTATGAAAACCAGTACGCATCCATTGAATGTCTTCAAATCAGTGAAAAAAAGCATTTCAAAGAAAAATAGTTCCATGAATCTCTTTGTATGATCATTTCCAAATACTAAAGCCAAAAATGCATCAGTTGTTGTCAAAGCAGAGAACAATGAGCAAATCAGCATAACAGAAACATGTAGGAATCATTTTGTCCTTAACCATTTGTTACTATCTTTTGTAGTTAATACTCTTACAGTATCCCAGACAGAAGCGTTTTCACAGAGGTAGTGACTGATTTGAACTTAAGCCTTTTGTATCACATAGACGGTGAAATAGCAAAATAGATGCCCAAACCACATCGTCACTTTTCTCCTAAAACACTACAAAAACATGCTGTCACCAATGACACGAGCACCTAGGTAACAGGGTAAGCCTAAAATCTCAAGGAAGGGAGGAAACAATGTATCCATGTGAAGATGACATACTTCACCAGTCACCTGTTAGATGGAAAGGTGTAGCTGCAGGAACAACAGGAAAGAGATGGATATGAAGGGAATTGAAAGTGAGAAGGCTGAGCATTAAAAGGAGCAAAGGAAAAATTATAGCATGGGGGAAAAGGCAGAGAAGAAAGGGGAGAATAGTGAAAGAGAAAGGAGAGGAAGTAATTTTATGGGAAAGGAAGAAAAGAGAACATAAGGTAAGAAGAGAGCAGAAGGGGAAGAAGGAAAAAAAAACCCAACAACAAGGCTTAAAGCTGGGATACAAAAAGAACAGCAGAATAAAAGAATAATTTGAGGGAAAAAAACCATAAAAGTAAAAAAAAATAGTGGGAGGGAGTTGTAAATGGATGTGCTGGTTTTTTGTGGGTTGTTTTTTGGTTTTGTTTTTGTTGTGGTTTTTTTTTTTTTATTTTTGTTGTTTTTTGTTGTTGTGGTGTTGTTGATTTATTATTTTTTTTTTTAGGGAAGCTTAGTTCCAAGATGTTACAGTAAATAAAAAATACACAAGCACTTTCTAGGATGCATGTATATACACTTCTGTATAGATAGATACACTTATACCCAAATGGACGTCTTGAGCAACCTATAAAACCATACCATAATCCCCTCAGAAAAACCACAACTGTAAACTGTGCACATACACACATGGTTGCGGTAAATGGAAAGCAGTTGTGATAGACATTTCTCGGCTGCTCAAAAGATATTGCCCAGACGTCTTTCATCCTTTCTAGTAGGCCTGCTACAGCAGTGGGGAAATGCACAAGGAAGAGGCCAAGTCTAGAGAGGAAAAGATTGCCCAGGAACCTTTGTACTGGCATAGGGAGGAGAGAGAAAAAATAGTCCTGGAATAATGACTAATTATCTAGCTACCTGGAAAGAAAAGTGAAATGAGGCTAAAGAAGGAATAGAGAAACTTTTGGATGTATAACAAAACCATTCCTCTATGTTATATACAAAGAAATACAAGACAAGACTACTGATAAATCTTTCAGAAAGACATTGCTTTGTGCCAGTACATAGACTCGTATGTCTAGATGACACTGTAAAAAAAAGAAAAAAAGAAAAAAAATCACTATTCCTAAATACACAATGAAAACAAACAGAAGAGGAGAGAAATAAGGGAAATCAAAGCAGTACAAAACCAGACCAGTTTCTCCCCTGCTTTTTCTCAGCTAGCTGAAGCACAAGACAGTTTCCTGATATGAGGACTGCATTTCTCTTGCAATTCCCTGCTTTGATTTGTGAAGATTATTTGTAATTTGACACTTTGGTCTGAAATTTCCCAGTAACCCCCTCCTCCCATGAAACAAGGAGTTACGTCCTTCTAATGAAAGGTGTTGAGGCAAAGCCAAAAAAGAAAAAATCTAAGTTCTTTCAAATAAAAAACCCTGGGAAATAATACCCAGCATAGATATTTTCTTGAAAATGTTTATTCTGCAGTATGGAAAAAAACCAATTATCACTAAAAGACAAGTTTTCCATTTCTAATTACTACATCTTGTAATTATGTGTGATCCTGAGTCACGGATTTAGGTTTAAAAAAAAAAAAAAAGTCCAATCTAGACACTGACTTCAGGGTTGTCTGTGAACTTTTGGAGTGCTCTTTTGCTAAAATCCTTTTGTTTTGGGGGAGGTGAATTCTAAATCCTCCCTGCCTCCTGAAATTTCTGAAATCCCCCCCATCTGGTACAGACTCAGAATCTATTTTATGGCAATTTTCGAGCTTCCAACTGAAGTTCCAGTTGGCAATGACGTTCTCTTAAAATATGTCAAGGGCAGAAATTTTATGATGTACTGTACACACACGCAACTAAAAATTTGCAGCAGAGCAAGTCATTTGTAATGAACTTTTTTCACTTGTGAATTATCTGCAGACAGACTGACATTTTTTTTTCCTAATCTGATTTATTATTTGCAGTTTGTTTCCAATTTCCACTGATAATTTTTGATCTGCACTTTTCCCCGCTGCCATCTTTTTGTTATGAAATTCTGATAATAAAAGTTTGAAATGGGACCTTTCAGCTGGATGTTTGGTTTGGGGTTTTGTGACTTGATTGGATGAGGGAAATTCTCTAGTTTTGTGTTTCTGGTGGCCATAGCCTCAATATAAGTTAGGTCTTAGTTTTCTATATTCCATAAAGTTTGCTTTCATCTGAGACAAAACTTACCACATAGGCCTAATCAAAACCTGTGCTCAAGTTAAAAAAGGAAATTGTGCTTTGTTACTGATACAGATTTTTCCTAAATTGTCACAAATTGCTCAATGAAAAATTACCTCCTGTTTTCTTATCTTTAATGGCTCACATGAGCAAAGCACTCCCTTTTTCTTTAGAAGAGTGAGTGGACTTAGGGTCTGATAAAAACAATAGATACTGACATGTGATGTGGTTAAATATGTGGCTCTTGAGGACAGAAGTCAGCAGAGAAGCCGCAGAAAGATCCCATTTGCTTTAACAGAGTTTCAGCATCACCTATGCAGATGGCCTGTAAACCACTGTGGCTTCATTGGACATTCACATTTTTTGCTGAGCTGCCGCAGGTGAGAGCAGACAATGTGGGAATAGCTGATTTCCACTTTGCTGGGAGCAGGAGGCAGCACCTGCCTTTAGAGGGCTTGGTTGTGGTATCTGCACTGTTGCTGGGGACATGTTGAGGTATGTGGGGCAGTTGTCAGCCAGGGCTGCAAAGGCAAGGCAGAGACCAGGAACAGGGTCCAGTGTTCCTGGACTTTGAGGAAATGTTTAATGTTGAGGCATGTTTTATGTCAATCAAACACATAAAACACAGTTACTGTTACCGGGACTGCATAAGCCCATAAAGATGCACTTTTAAACCTTTAAAAGTAAGGTACCGTAATTACATCTAATAGAACCCTCTGTGTCCCAGGGGTGCCTTTCCTGCTTTTAAGATACCCAAGGTGGATGAGGTAAAGGAGAAAAAAAAACCCTTCCTTAAAGCTCCAAGGGCAGAAAAATGCAAACGCTGTCCAATTTTTGTACGCAAGATCTCTCAAGCCTTGATTTATTTGCTTTAATAACTGTGGGATCTCTCTCCGCTTTTTTGCTTGAGAAATTGAAGTCATGAGGTTGTGAGAATGTCTTTCTTGCAGAATAATCTGCTCTAGTGCCAGTCATTGGGGAAAGCCAGCAGGCTTGCTTTACTTGAGCTATGTGATGCTCTTTTTAAACTTGTTTTAAATCTAGCTTAATCCTAAAGCATCCTCCTTTCACACACACAAAAAAAAAGGCTTATTCTTGGAAGTGAAAGGCTCGGCTTTCCCTTAGAAAGGTGCAAGCAACTCCACTGTGGTTAACGTCATGTAAAGATTTTATGACACAGCCACATTTCTTTGTGAGCAAAGAAGGCTGAGCTTTGGGCTGCCACCCTCGCTTTCTCGGAGGAGCTATGGGGTCAGTCAGCATGCTGGTTTTCTGCTGGAGATTACGATGGCCCCTGTTGGATGAACAGGTGAAAAAAGGAATTATGCATCTATATTGAAGCTGTTATTGTTCACTGCCTTTCTACATCCCCCCCTACCCCAGCAGACACTGCTGCTTTTGAGGCAGAAGTCCCCCAGTTCGGCCCTGATCCAGGACATGGCCTCCCACCTCCCCACCAGGCTGGGGACAGACATGGCAGGTGCAGGCACCGCTGCTGCACCCGGAGGTGGCAGCAGCCTGGTGAGGAGCGGGATGGAGGCTGTGCCCTGTGGCAGCTCCTGCCACCTGATTTCAGTCGGCTGCCACATGTCCGGAGTGCAGGAGAGTCTCCAGCCACATGTGAGGTGTGGGGCTGCCCACACAGCCCACCAGCCCTAGGGGAGGCGATGGCCACCCATCCCTCACCTGACAGGGCACAAGGCTGGACTCTCCACCAGGATTTCTTGTCTGCTCGTGTTTGTTTCTGACTGGACATGAAAAATCGCACTTTGGATTTTCGCATCAGCAGTGAAGGGATTTGGAGATGGTGTCAGAAGTGCAGGGAGTAAAAAGTTGACAGTGAATCATAGTGCAGTCCCTGGAAAAAAAAATTGATTTTTTTTTTCCAGGTATATTTTTAAACTGAAAACAGCTTCATAGGTCAAAGCAGTGCTTTTTGAAATTCCCTATCAAGTGTAACTGGCAGGGACCCATGGACCAGCTCCATAGCCCCATGAAGCTCTCCACTGTCTACTCCATTGTGGGCAATTAGCGCAGGTTGGGAATTTTTAAAAAAACACGCCTTTATTATAAAATGGTAGTTCATTTGCCCCGGTATTTCCATGAAAACAAAGGTTTCTGAGGTCTGACATGAAAATTTTGGGCAAACCAAGATAGCACATCCCCAAATAACTTGCTATTCTAGGCACTCCAACCTGAACTGGATCCGAGCTGGGAAACTGTATTTTTCATCTTACAGGTGAATTTCCAAACACCAGGCTGTTGCAAGACAGATGTTGGCTTCTTTTTTATGGAGAAACATAGCTGGCGGGTCTGAGTGGTGCACTCATTACAATTCAATAAGACTGGGGTTTTACAAATGGGAGAACTTTCCCATCAAGTTCTCTAATGAAAAGCTTGAAAAACATTAACTGAAAAAAAAAAAAAAAAGTTTAATTCTCCTATCATGTCTGTGCAACAGTTTATTTATATGTATGAGTATCTGCTAAAAAAAGGAAAGAAGAGGAGGAAAGAATCCTGTTCTAACTATACATTGTTTTAGGGGCAGTGGATTGAGGTGAAAAGAAAAAGCCAGGAAATTCCAAGCTGAACTTCCTAGTTGACAGTACATCTGTCACTTGCATCTTGATGTGCTTTTTATTTCCCATGATGGCAAGAATTTCCATTTATGAGGATTCGCTTTAACTTTGAATTTCCTGATTTTTGTCAGGACATGGAACAGTTTTAATGTTCTACACATCACCAGCAGTTTTAATCTCTTCGTTGGTTATTGGAGACTAGGCCAATATTATTTTATGCACTCCTACACCTTTCCAAGTTCGTCATTTCAGGGTTCAAGCACAACTAAACTTTCCTGAGCTAGCACTAACACTTTTGGCAAAGAGATTGGGGTGCAATGTGCATCTTCTTTTCCTCACTGGAGGGCTCCTCTCTGCTTGCCAGTCAGGTTTCCCTGGCCTCTGGCTGCTCCAGTTTCTCAGGGTTTATTTGCAGTGTGTGGTAATCTAAATTCCTCATGAACACCTTCCATCACTCGCTTGCTGATCCGTGTCCTGTTCTTTTGGCTGAATTACATTTTAAAGTCCCTCCTGGCTTCCCTCAGTCGGGTCTGATGCTGGCTGCTATGAAATGACCCTTGTCCTGAATGACTATCACTCATGTTTGCCCTAAAAAAATACAATGTACCTATAGTGTTAAAGCAAATAAGCCACATGTCATATTAGCAAAAACGTGCAGTTAAAGACCAGTAGACCAGAAAGGGCCCACCTCATATTGTCTTATGATTCATATTCAAATATTTTTTCCCTCAGAGGTGGGAACTCAGCCGGATACAGTCTGTGTGGCCCTTTCCCACCAGTCCTGAGTGACCAATAATTAATTTATGCTGAATGTAATTACTCCCTTGTTAACAGTAGTTTTTCTGCACTTTCTCTCGGTTGGCTCTGGAGACATACATGTTGAGTGTGATGTATGACTCCTGGCACAGAATGAAACCCTAGTCCTGCAAAAAGACATAGATAAAGTGAGGTTGCTCCATTACTCGCTAATGAATTTATAGGCTCACCGCTCTTATCTGAAGAACAGCAGAGAAAAATTCTTACAGGCTATTAGTGTAGTCTTGAAATAAAGATATTGGAACTTGGGTTTAGCCATCCTTCTCTGTCCTGTCACTTCAATGGGCACTTCAAAACAACACCAACAAAAAATGGTTTTAAGCTAAAGGAAGAAGAGGAAGACAGACAGCTGCTGTGGCCTGGGATGCATGTTTGCCAAGAAACACCAGGGCTGGAAAAGCAAAGAATAATGAAAACACTTCCCACGTGATGATTCATTAATGGCACAAAGGCGTGCGCAAAGCTACACAGTACAGCAGGGGATGCATTACAGATACTGAGCTGCCACAGCTATTGTGTTTCAAAGCAGTAGTCATGCTAATGTGGTGCTGGCAGGCAGACGTGAGCCCTTTTGGAAGGCCCTATAATAGCTTTCTAGAAATTAAAGACAGAAGGGGCTAGAGGATTACGTACCCTGTCCTCCTAACTACTGCAGGCTGCTAGGATTTGTGCAAATGCCTTATACATGTCCAAAGCTGTCATTTAAGGCAAATCGCAACCTTAAAATGATGAGCTCAGTGTCAGCAGCAGAAGAAACACAGGTTCTGGTGCCTCCTGGATGAGAGTCCCTTGTGCTCGTGGGATGCAAGGTAGATTTAGCAAGCTCAGGTGATCCTGCCAGGCATAAATCATGCCCCAGGCCACAGTGGTAGGTAGAAAACACCCAAGACCTGGTAAGGCTGGTCTAGAAGGGGAAACCTCTCCACTGCCCAAAGGTGAACATCCATCCCTGGGCTTGTGGGAAGGCACACCAACAGTGGTAGGGGTTCTGCGTGCCCACCAGTGAACAGCGATAATTCAGCAGAAGCTGGGTAGGAAGGGAATCAGGAGATCAGGAGCTGAACTATTGCAGGAAAGGAAAAAAAAACCCCTTCTGGCTCTAACACATGGAGAACAGCTTGTTTTGGCACATGTGTGGCAAGTTTCTTGAAGGCCAATTAAAAAATTAGGTGTGTCAATAGCCTTCTAGCTGTTGTGCAGAAACCTGTATTTTAAACCACAGGGGGTAACAAAGGCCCCATTGCAGTCTGCTGGGTAAAATTTAATTTATACCCATCAGCAGACCCTGGAGACCTAACCTGATACTGCCACACACTGAATGGGGTCGGTGAACAGACCCCTAGGAAGATGTTTGGGAGGGGCAGGTGACAAGGGCTGTTGACTTCAATATAAGAAGCTGAAAAGAGCAAATGTGAGAAAAGATTTGCATCAAAGGAACCACTAAGTGGTAATACAGGAGACTACCAGGAACAACATTGCTCCAAGGGTGGCATTGCCACTTTCCTCTAGGAGATACTTTGTCTAAGAAACTGAGCAAGAGTGAGAGGGCAACAGGTCAAATGGGGGTCATGGCACTGGTCTGCTTATCTCCAGCAGACTTCTTTTGGTAATATGGGGAAGTAGGGTCAGGAGAGATGATGAAAGCCATTTTACCCTCCTGCAGCTATAAAAGCCACTACAACTCTATTTCACACAGAGCAATCATGGAAGAGTCTTGCTGAATCTCAGAGGATCTGACCATGTGGCATGTTGGCCTTGCAAAGCTGAGCTGGTGGGGCATGAGGGAGGCCAAAGCTGCGCTTCAGATCTGCTTTCCCTCTCTCTCCCCTGTTTGCAGGCTTCCTCCTGGTTTACCTTGAAGAAAATAGGATTTGACTTCTGCACGGCCCAGAGAAGGGGCAGGTTTTTGCAGCGGGACGGAGGAGGTGGGTGGCCGAAGGTCAGAGTCAGGGCGTCCCGGCAGGGCTGGGAGCCATGGGGCTGCGAGCCTGCCTGGCAGGACGCAGCAGACTGCATTTTCCTTCCTTCCTCACGGCCCGGCTTAGTGCACAGGGCTCCTGACCACAGCCGCGGCTTTTTTCATGGAGAACAAAGCCCTTTTTATTTTTTTTTTTCTTTTCCTTGGATTTGGCTGTTGGAAAAGAGCTAGAAACTATTTGCACCAGGAAATACAGGCTGAAGAATGAGTGTGTCAGCCCGAGTCCACTTGGCAGGGCTGCTTTGACTGCAGAAGTGAGGCAGCAGTGTGTTAGGAGGCCTGCTAGTTGTCAGTGAAGACAAAATGAATAGCTGTGGATTAATTGAGTGTTTCTACTATTGTTTTTCTAGAAGAAAACTTCTTGTTTCTAGGAAAAAAAGCAGGGATGATGTTTCTGCTCAAACACACATTTTTATTGGTCAGACATTCACTGGGTCTTCTGGGGCTATAAAAAAAAGTACGGAGATTTCCAGAAATATCCTTTGACGATGAATCCTCACCAGTACAATGCCAAATTTCAGACTGGTCAGTTTGCTTTTGGAGACTGTTGTTATTAAATAGCACACAATCAAAAATGTTTCCTTAATGTAAAACACAAACACAGTAATGAGCAGGACTTTTTAGCAGAAACAGAACTGACTTTATCTTTTGAAGGGGAAAGATTTGCTGTAATGGATTGTCTCTGGCAAGCAAGGAATTAGAGAGCACCTCCTGGAAGACAGTGCAGACAGAAGTAAAGTAGGGTAAAGTCCACCTGCTCCTCAAAGTCAGGGTTAAAGTTTTACGCCACCTTAAGCAGAGATCACAATGTATCAGATTTAAAGCAAGGCAAATCCTCCTTCACTGGTGATGAAGGCCTCCACCAGGAGAATTCTGTATAAAAGCAAAAATTCAAACATTTTGCATAGACAACAACCACTGTACTGCTGGCTGCAAAAGGTTTTGGCATCAAGGTCCTCAAACAGAGGCACCTATCTCCAAGATAGGCTTTGTTAAAAGAGAGACAGTATATATTTATAATTGTTTTATGCAGACAGCTTTCTTTTCTTAATCTTTATATCATTCAATATTTATAAAACCCCAGTTTCTGATATGCAACTGCTTAGAGATCAATTGGGTAACAGAGGAACTTATTTGGCATTACTCAACATTTACATCTAACCTGAATATCTAAGGTTTTTTAAAGCATTAAATCTTACAAGAGGAAGGAAAAAGAAAGAAGAAAAGTTTTCCTTTTCACACCACACCCGATCTAGTTGATACTGGATATATAGAGTAAATCGCAAGAGTGAAATTCTAGCCCCATTGAAGTTAATGGCAAAATTCCCATTGACTTCAGCTGGGCCAGGATTTCACCCTTTGAGTATTTCCAGCTCAACCAGAAGCAGGAAACACTGGAAAGCTCTTGACAGAGCCTGTTCTCATGATATTTCCAGTCCAAATTTTCAGGCCCTGTTATTCTGCATTGTTTAGATCACACAGAAAAATAAGAAGGGTGTTGGGAATATGCTGTGGTAGAAATACTTTGGAAGGTAAATGTAGAAATAGAGATGAGATTTAAATTAAAGGGAAAAAGGATGAATGAGGTGACTTCATGTAGAAAGTGATATAGTGAGTTTTGGGTTGACTTTATTAACTCACTATTACATAACAGAATGGTTGTAACATTCTGTGGAAATGACATACGAGCTGGTGTGGTACGTTTATATAATTTTCACTGAACATAACTCCTGCACAATGTGGAAAACGAGTACACGGAAATCTTTACCCCAAGTCGTGCTGTCATGATGTAGCTGCACACAATGCTTTCCCAGAGCTCTGCAGTGCCACTGCTGTAAACTGCCTCGGGAAGGACAAACGCTGCAGAATACAGTAGTCTTTCATATAGAGGTAATTAAAAGGAAATACAACTGCTATGGCCTTAAGGCTTTGGACAGGAAAGGGGCTCTCTCTGCCACCATCTGTTGGTGAATGGGAGAAAGAATGTTGAACATCCTCATCTGCAGAGACTTGCCTAGACCCCAGTTGCACAGATGCTCCCCAGAGCAAAAAGTTTTCTCCTTCCAGCTGCAGCATCACAAGTGTGATGTGGTAACATGGAGACCTGCATCTGCATGCATCCCTACCCAGAACCCCTCCTGTGCATTTGGGAGGTTTGCCATACCCTGGGACAAACGATGTCTCAGCTTGTCGGTGAAAGGAACTGGAAAAGGGTTTAAAGAAGGACTCCCAGAGAGGTCCCATGCTTCTGCTGTGCCTCCTCAAAGGACCCCAAGCAGCACAACTCCCTGGTGTTCCAATATGAACACTGTCTCTTCCTGCCACAGTGTTCCCGTTCAACACGCCTCCCTACCTTTCTCACGATTTTCTTAAACCAGGGCTTGGGAGTCACCTGTTTCAGCTCAGGTTTTCATCTGTGTTCTCATAGCCCACAGCTGCCCTGGAGGAGTGAGCGTCATTCTCACTTTGTTTTTGAAGAGAAAATAGCTGCACGATTTGCATTCCTCTTTTCCTCTCTCATTCTGCCCTCACTCTAGGAAATTTAATTTCTGTAAGGAATTTGCATTTTAGATGGGAATGCAATATCTATCTGGTCACAGAACTATTTGTTACAGTGGGATAGTCAATTCAATGGTGTTTAGATATTCTAAGTGTCCATAATGCCCCTTGTATTTCCACAATTTTTCAATAAATATTGTGTTCCCAAATACTGTACTCTCAAAATGTCCATCTGTCAGATATATTTCTCCTAATTAGCCAGGAAATACCAGTGAAATCCGTACCCCTGGGTTAGCCTCAAGTGAATCTAGGAAGGGTTCCCCAGGCATGGGAGTATCAGAAGTCTGTCAGAGCCCACATCAGGATATTGGCCCTCACTAGCCACTGAGAGTAGCCGCAGTGGACCTTACTGGGTAAGGAGATGGTGGTGGTGGGAAAGCACATTTTGTCAGTTATTTAGTTACTTCTGTGCTGATCTCAGTAACTGGTACAATTTCCAAGAGACCATTCAGTCCTGATTTAAAGATATAAAAAATTGAGCTGTCTTCCACCTTACTCAGTAAGGCCTTTCTGAAGAATAATTAGGAAAAAGCAATTGATTTTTCCAGTTTACATCTGCCTGTCTTTCAAGCCTTCCTGCTCTGGCCATGTCTTTCTTTGTTTCGCTAGTAAGTGGAGCCTGAGTAACTCACTGGTTCCTCCTGGTGAAGGTATTACCCAGTGTAATCAAGCGGCTTCTCAGTCTTCTTTTTGATAACTTAAACAGATTGAATTCTTTAAGTGCTTCAGTGTAGGGCACTTTCTTCAGTCTCTGAATAATTTTTACAGCTCTCTTCCACACCTTCTCCAGTTTTTCAATATCCTTTTTTATAATGTGAACCTCAGAAGCCTAAACAGTGCTGCACCATCTGGTTAATAGGCTCTAGATAAGTTTCTTGGTCTGTTTTCTGAAACAGACACTGGGTTCCTTTTTACCTCAAATAAAATCTTTGCCATTCTCTTCGCAGACAGGAGGCTGGTCTGCATGGTCTGTCGCAGGCAGGGACAAATGTGCCCTGCCCGCAGTGTGATGTGGCTCAGATCCCGCCACAGCACAGACCCGGTGAGCACGCCAACATACTCTGGTTCCCCAGCCCTGCCAGGACCTGCTGGAGCTTAGCTCCAGGCTAACCTGGAGACACAGCTTTTGGGCAGAGCAGAGGGAGAGCAAGCTCTTTCCTGCCAGCAAGGTTATTGAGGAGTTTTGGGTTTTTTTTTTCCTACTGTTGTGAGCAGGGAATATCACCTATTAAGGTATTTAGTGGAAAAGGTATTTAGGAAAATAAAATATAAGAACAGATACTACTAAGCCTAGAAAAGCTGGGAGAAGAGGTTTATTTCTCTTTAAAAGGATGTCAAGTTTATTGCTGCTGACAGCACCTGGCAAAAATCTTACAAAAGTACATAATGTAAGGGGAACTCCCTGTTTTAGTTGGTAGAAGGCTTGCACGAAAGGATTTGTCAGTCTGTGGGCTCAGACTACACCTTTACTAGTTTAGCAGAGCAGGATGACATAAGTGCTTATTCCAAGGAATTCCTGCAATGTTTTTAATTGCTTGGATAGCCATTTTTTTTTTTCATATAGCTTCCACTTAAAAAAAAATAAATAAAGGAAGAAGAAATGATAGCAGGTTTTCTTCATAAAAGGTACAATCCATATGTGAGAGAACAGTTGCAGGGGCAATCAAGAAAAAATATATAAAGACCATCTGTTTTTTAAACTGCACAGTTATAGATGGGCAACTTACCTGGAGAACAAGTCCCCAGCTGGCATTTTCCTGGGCACTAGTGCAGCGGGGTAGAGATGGCCTCATGTCACTGCTGTACCCATCCATCTTGGGATGGCCACTGACGCACCAGCCAAGGAATCTCTAACAATTGTAGTTCCTCAGACTTGGTCTGCCATAACTGCTGCTGGAGACTGTAGACAAGTTAGAGAAATGACATGGGGCCCTGAGAAGAGACAAGAATATGAGGTGAGACAAAAGGTTCTTTGGTCACACAGAGTGGCGTGAAAAGTGGTTTTATTACGGTAGTAAGAGTCAGGAGTCTGAGGAGAGGGATACTGCTGCTCCCCAAAGGACCACCTGAAGGAGGAAAAGGTAAATGTATGGACATGGTGAGACAGCAGAAGGAAGAGCAAGGAGCCCAAGCATGGGAAGATGCTCTGCAAGAACAGAAGAGGACTGACACAGCAGTGGGCTGCTGTGTTGCGGTGTTTCCATTGAAAAGATATAATGAAGGAACATGCCTGCCCAGCCTTACAGCCTAAAGTCTGTGGCTCTCAGGAGTGAAAGCAGCTTGCATCCATTCCATAGCAACTGTAGAGGGTAAAAGAAGAAAGGAGCTCCTTTCCTCTGCCTGGAAAATATATCATAGGCGAGAGCGTGGCTTAAAATGCAGCCACAAACTGTGATAGAAGTAGCTCAAAGCCAAACACAAACTCTTTTGGATGTGGAAGCCTGTATTAACACAAGAGATGAAAACCAGAATCTCATCTGGCCAATGTATTCCCCATTAAAAGCCCGTTCCAGGAAACCCAAGAACTCCCCCACACTGGGAGGGCTTGAACTCGATGTGCCCAGATTAAGAACATGGCTATCAGCTCAGGAGATGAAGATTGATGTGTTTCTGGTCCTAGATGCAGAGTTTAATAAGAGTGCATTTTCTGTGGCCAAGTCAGACACTTGGTTGACACCAACTGAGAAAGGAGCCCAGGAATGACTTCTATTATGCTTTTACCCTGGAGGAACATTGCAGATGTGGTTTCCCCTTCATAGCCCTCCCAGAAAATTTGCCAGTCTTCCTCAGCTAATCACTTCTTTTACTCTAAGGTGTTTCTTTGTACATGCTTGATGCATGCAAGTACATGCATGAAAACTTGGACTTTCCTGGTCTGTAAAATTGTTAAGTGTATTAAAGGATAATACCGGGCTTCAGTTTCTCAAAATGATCCTCAGGGAAGCCACAGATACAGGATGTTGGGATGCTGATCTGTAAAAAATGCCAGGGATTATACTTTCATTCATGACAAACAGAAACACAAATAATCTGTGAGCAAGATTTGTGGTCATTGACCAACAAAACATTTTAGCAGCTTCCCTCACTCTTCACTCAGGTGATTTCCCTGGATTGCGTCCTCCTCTGCTATGGTCATTGCCTAATAAATGAGGTAGAAGATCTGGCCTAGCATTGGACGGCTTTAAGATGTTTGGGATTTGAGTATCACATGGAACCTCCGAAGATGCTTGTTGAGTATGGGAAGTTGGAGCAAGACTTCATGCAACAAAACCAGTGTTGTTATAAACAGCCTTACAGACCTCAGATAACAGATGATATCTTTCAAATCTAGGTCACTTGTTTGTTTTAGAGAGCTATTTAAACCTAATCTTTGTCCAGGTGGACTTTAAAAGCCTCACTGTTTAGGGAAATAGTAGATTTATTATTTTGGGTTGCAGAATTTTTCTGGAAGAAAATAGATTGAGACTTTTAATACACTCGATCTGATTTAGAAGCAAAATTCAAAGACTTCATGAGAGATAGGTGGAACATTTCTCTGTCAACAATTCATAACTTTAAGAGATGTTCAAAACTGTTTTTCTTTTTAGAAAAGCTTATTTTAATGTTTTCTATCAAACTTTAAAAATGTTCTTCAGATCCAATACTTTTTGCTTAAATTTAAAAATAAAACGTTTGCTCATGTCTCAGGAGAACAATCGACTTTGCTAACAACTTCTGCAGTTTAAAGGAGAAACTAAACTTTTCTATTTTAAAGGAAACTGATTCTGCCAAAACTTCATTTTTTTTGTATCAACAGAATCAAGGTTTGACTTGGATAGCTCTTTTTTATTATTTCTCTGGAAGAGGCCAGATATTTTTTCCAAAAGCTTATATATTGCTACTAATAGTTTGGCTTTGATGCAACAGCATTTTTTAATAAAAATATCTGAAATATTCCAACAACTATTAAGAATATTTATTTGTCTCCAATTCTCCTTTATCTCTTGAACAAAGAACTTTCAAAATCTTCTGCATGTAGAATGAGTTCACAACTGGACTCCTTCTGCTGTTTGTTTTTAAGTAATATGTGACTATTGTGTTATCTGGAAGATCATAATGCTCAAATTACGGCAGGTACAGATCAATGCCATCACTAAAATTAGCAGTGTGCTCTAACTCAAGCTGAGCACCTAAGACAGCCCTGAGGACGGGCATGTGAAATGACATGTAACCGGGGGTTTCTTTATGTCCTCTGAGGTTTACACTTCTTTAATTACATCATCATCTGTGGAAAAAAAATGTTCTTTTTAGAAATCTGTGACACATGATCATATTGTCTTATAGATAGCATGGTGGTCTAGTCTGAATGCAAACATAGGTGCTGAAAAGAAGGTTCTGTGTATTTGTTTGGGTTTGGTTTGAGTATTTTATAAAAAGGAAGACCTAAAGGTCCTGATTTACAAGGCAGACATGTCTGTGCAATGGCAATAATTACAGCTGGAAAAGGTAATTTATCAGTTGAGCCCCAGAAAGGTTTCATATTGTATGATCCTGTTACTCTCTTTCTTATTTGGTTCCTCTGTCAAGCCTGATGCCTTTCCAGGCCAGACCCTTCTTTTTGTCTTTTATTGTGAAAATTTGGTATTCTTTTTTTCTTTTCAAGGACATGTGTTGTCTTAAAAGTTTGTGTCACCAGTCAAAATAACGCCATTGCTTCCGAAAATATTTTCGTTTTCAGACATGTACGGAGGTGCCATAAAGCGGTGCTGACAACTTCATCTCTCGCATTCCACAAATCTTATCAAGATATATCATCAGAAAACCGCATGGGCTATATCCGGACTCTGACAAACCTGAAACATGGCCTGCCAGCCACAGATAAGGCTTGAAATGTTGGTCAGTGAAAAGGTGATAACAGTAACAAGGATCAAATGCATGTACAACTTCACCTTTAGACAGCTGTGGTTTTTTGGCTGAGCTGAGATGTTGGAGAAATCGTTGCTCTGCCTTCGCCAATACGTAGACAAGCTGCGTGCAACAGGTCGGAGCTAAAGCACGGGTATGACAATGGTCGTAGGCAGCCTGTTTTGGGAGAAGCCTCATGCAAATGTAAACTTCGTGGGTCACAAGGAGCACTGAAAGTTTCAGTGAAAACCCAATGCTTTGTTTGAGGGATCAAAAGGATTGTGGCGCTTTGTTGTTCCAAACGTGGAGAAAAATTGAAAAATGTTGCAGCAGAAATAATAAATGCACACTATCGCTTCCCCTTCAAAGCCTCCTACAGGAGGTCTTGCCATCTTTTCAGTCCTCAGAGGGAAAATCTGAAACAAAAATAAAACTACTTAAAGCCATTCCACAAAACAGTAAACTGGCTCTATGTGTATTTTTGGTTAATCTTGGGATTTAAATGTATTACTATTATCGTAAAAAAAAAATGCAGTTCTTAAAACGGAATTTATAATCATTTGCTTAATGGTGCTTTCCCCATGCCATCCGTTTCCAAACAAAGCTTAGTTTATGGCTATCATAAGAGATTACGTTCCCTTACAGTTGCAGTATTTCTTCTATAATGATTTATTTTAAAGGGCTTCACCATGATAGCTCTCCAACTTTGTTCCTTCCTGTATATCACTGTTCAGGGTCAAAAGCTGGAAAAAGGGCTGGTCCCAGAGGCCTAACATATTTCACCAGTGGAGACTCTGGCTTTTCACTTCTCCTTCTCTCCTCATCACTTTATGCTTAAAGAATAACAGATGTGGAAACATTTAGAAAAGAACTAATTGAATTTCACATAACACAATTTAGCATTGTTTGAGGAAGTACCTAAATCAACAGCACATTTTCTGAAAGGCCCAGCATCGCCTAATTAGAACACCAAACGTGTGACTAATTGGCCACACTTACACCAAAGGCTCTGTTGCAGATGAACGGCTGCCTATTCATCTTAGCTAAACTTAGGCCAGCGGTTTGGCTGTGAGGTAACTGTGGTTGTTTTAAATGAGCTGTGCCAAACATAACGGGAAAACTCGGCAATGGTAGGAGAACAAATCCGTGTAAGAGCAGAGGAGTAATCAGGACGCTTACGTTCCGGCAGCACCCGGAGGATTACCAGGAGATTATCAGCACATAAATTATTGGATTGTTGGTGCTCTGTAATTGGGACACTTAATAGCCTGCTCTTTATCATGTCTACTCCATTGTCTTTAAAAGCTCAGCATCTAATTAAAAAGTAAACTGATATTATCAGGAAAGGCTCCACTCTGCCCAGCTCTTGCCACTGCTGGGTCTGTTTTTTGCATGCAACAGGATGCTTTCTTTTCTTCTTTCTCTTCTTTCTTACTTTCTTTCCTTCCTTCTTTCTTTCCTTCCTTCCTTCTTTCTCTAGCTCTCTTATCTTCCCCTCTCCCCTCCTTTGTCTCTCTCTTCCTCCATTTCTCTTATCTTCTTTCTGTCTCTTTCTTGCTCTCTCCCTTTCTGCTCCCCTCATTTCCTCCCTCCTTTCCTTATTCATTCCTTCCTACTTTTCCTCCTTCCTTCTTTCTTCTTTCCTTGGCAGGTCCAGCTGCCTTGAAGAAATGAATCACACTGTACTAAACTCTCTTTCCTGCTGGAACATGGCCGTGGTGCTGTGAGGGCGCCTGGTTATGCACATTGCTTCAGGAAGCCACAAGGCTGGCTGCTGAAGTTTTGGATCGGTTCCTCCGAAAGAATTTATCAGATTAAAAATAACCATAAAAGTAGTGGAATTTGGGGAGTAAGATCAGACAGTTTTATCCATACCTGCCAACAGCCCCAATTTGAGATAGGATCATCAGATTTAGAAACAGGTTCTGAGAAATCCAGCATCCCAAGGTTCCTGGCATCTTTTTTTAACAATGCCACGGGCTGTTCACCTTCATACTTTCCGGTAACTCTGAGAGATGCCTACACTCCCCCAGCAGAGCATCACTGCAGCCCCTACCACCACTGTGGTCCTGGTCACCTTTCTGTGGTGCCTGACATGGGGATGAAAGCAGCCACACACATCATCCCCACCCTGCAAGGGGGTGAGGGCCCTTTCCTGTATACTGGAGAGTGTTCGGGTGGATGCAGCTGCGACCTCCTGCCCTGCCCTCCTCCCCAACCACCCTCCATAGCATAGCCTGCCCTGGCCACCTGAGCTGCCTGGTTCTGCTGAACATAAGCACTGCAGGGAAAGGCAAACCTGGAGCAGAGGATTTTCTGGAGAGGTATCAGGGAGCTGTATGAGGCAGTTGTATGTTTTGTTTGCTTGAAGGCCAGAAACAGCTCTCATGGTCAGCCTCTTCTGGTCATAATATTCATACACTGTACTGGTTTGAAGTAAATTTATCTCCTTGACTGTGTGTCACATAAATAAAAGAGGGGGTAGTGCTGCTGAGTTTGCTAAGGTCTTTGTTTAGCATTTCTTGAGTGGTAAATTGCGGATCGTTGCTGATGGAAAGCTGCTCCAAAAATGTCAAAGCTTCCAGAAAAAAATGGAAGAAGTGTTGTGAAAAATGATGGAAGTTTCAGATGAGTGCAATAACTGTCTTGCTGTGAAACATTACATGCATCCCATCACATTTCCTTAGCTCTCTGCCTTTTCTCTTGTTTGGGGTTCCCTTCCTACACCTCTCCTTCCACTTCTACACAGCTTTAAGGACACATTTTGTCCTTTCACAAAAAGTCACCTGCTGTATTAACAAAGATTAAAACTGTGACAGCACATCAGCATGTGTTGCAGTGGACAAGCTGTAACTCAGCTCCCATAGCAAAGTGGAAGGCGGCTGAGGCACCAATGTAGTCCAAGAAGCTCGTGCAAGAGAGATGCAGTCTGTACCTGCCCCACACAAGCAAACCCTGCCCAGAGAAAATGGCTTTGCCTCAGAAAAAAATGGCTGCAGATTGGCACAGGAAGGAGAAGAGAGATCCTGGGTTAGGCCAGACTTGTTACTGTTAGAATGGGCAACAGTCTGTTTTTTTCCCCTGTACTCAGAAGCTTTCATGTGTGTCTTGCCCAAGGCAAAACTAATGGGAATGAAAGTTTCATAGGCCAGTAAATAAGGAAAGAAATTTGAGAGTTCATCTAAATCATTCTCTTATCCATATCTAGGCCACCACCATGTAAATATTTGTTTACAGATCCTCTATTCCAGTCCTTCACTATCCTTACAGGTAGCAAGGTTTTTTTTTTTTTAATTTAACCTCAAACTTCCCTGCAAGTTGTTAATCGTTTTATTTTATGTCCTATCTATCATGGATGTGAAAATCAGAACCTTTCTTCCTCTTCGCAGCAGTGTTTTACATGTTTGAAAATCATTAGCATGCCCTTTCTTCTCAAGACTAAACAACTCCATTCATTCATCTTTCTTTAGGGGTCATGTTTTTTCTAGACCTCTGGTCACTCCCTTTGCTTTCTTCCCAACTCCCATGCCAGGCAACTATGATCTTTCAGCCTGTCAGCAGTGTCAAAGACTGGAGATCCCAACACACGCAGAGATACTGAGGGTTTGAGCCCACAGATACACAGCTAGTATCAAATAATGAGCCAAATAATGTTCTGTAATGGTGCTGACAGTTGAATCTTCTTCAGGATGTTATGGCAAAGCTTTTTTTAATCTTCTTTTTTTTTTTTTAATAAATATATATATGAAGTTACTCAGTTTTTGCTGCTCATACTTTCAGCTGAAAGTAAAAATTTGTCTCTGCCTAGTAACATGAATTGATTAGTAAAATCAGTCTTTGATAAAATCTGTCAGATTATTAAAGGTATAATATAAATACATACCTACGTATGTGTGCGTGCACATATGTTTCCATATGTAGAATACAGCTCCAGTGCTTAAAAATGAACCCTGATATGCCTGTTTCAGTCACGTGGACCAGTTTTTCCTCTTTCTGTTAGTTCTGCTGTGGTAATTCACTTACCACAAATTCTCCCCAATTTGTGTGGGAAGAAGGTGGTGAAACGTTCAAAGCATGCATGGCAGAAAGAATCAGTTGCATCAACTTTCAGTTTCATTCCACATAATATGTTAACCTAATACCTGCAAAAGAGGAAAACAAAATAGATCAGCAGTTAATTTTGAGTACCTGAATTGGCAGATAATAAAACAATATTAAAAACTACTGAAAATATAACTTCTACTTTCTTATTAATTGTTCACATGTATTAACAATATCCCTGACAGTGTTCCCCCTTGGTCTTCAGATGGGTGATATGTACCATAAAGGATGTCTCTAAATGTGCATGACTTGTCTTGCATGTGAGTCCTGGGCTCTGTTTGTAAGGATCACTTGAACTTACACCAGCCAGTCACAACAAAACTGCCCAAAACAGAGCATTTTTTTGAGAATCACAGAATGTTACGGATTGGAAGGGACCTCAAAAGATCATCTAGTCCAGTCCCCCTGCTGGAGCAGGAACACCTAGATGAGGTTACACAGGAAGGCATCCAGGCAGGTTTTGAATGTCTCCAGAGAAGGAGACTCCACAACCCCCCTGGGCAGCCTGTTCCAGTGCTCTGGCACCCTCACTGAGAAGAATTTTCTTCTCATATTTAAGTGGAACCTCCTGTGTTCCAGTTAGTACCCATTGCTCCTTGTCTTGTCATTGGTTGTCACCGAGAAAAGCCTGGCTCCATCCTCATGACACTCACCCTTTACATATTTGTAAACATTAATAAGGTCACCCCTCAGTCTCCTCTTCTCCAAGCTAAAGAGACCCAGCTCCCTCAGCCTTTCCTCATAAGGGAGATGCTCCACTTCCTTTTGCCCTGTTTGCAACAGCTGGCAAAGGGTGGGCCACTGCTCCAAAACCTTGCCAGATTTCAGTGGTCCTGCAATGAATAATGGGACTCTGCCTGCTTTTATAACTGTGGGCTCTGTCAAATGGATGTAATCTCAAAATGTGTTTTAATTATAATGACTGACTAGTCCCTTGATGGACCTAGACTCTGGTTTGCAGCCCAGGAAGTTGTTGACATTCCATACATCTCAAGCCTGACACCACATGAATAGCCTCTTGTGTAGGCATGCTCATCCCCTTCCAATCCCCTGCCAATCTCCAGTCCTGCAAGGCTGCCTGTACTTCAGAAACACTCAAAACCAGCTTCCAAAACCAGCAAAGATCCCTGTGGTGTGCATACCAGTGCTGCTTCTTCCCTTTCCCTCTAGAATTAGATAAGCTATTCCACCCACTTTCTTTCTTGTTTGAAACATTGTATCCAAATGTGCACATATTACAGAAATATAATCAACTTATATCATTTAGCATTTGAAACTAAATCTACTCTAGGCTGTTTTGTTGTTTTTTTTTTTTCCTTTCCTCTAAGCTAGAAATATTTTTTTTCCTATTACTTGTAGCTCATACTTCAATTGCTGCTGTTCTTCATAGACAAAGCTGGCACCTGTGGTTGACGAAACCTCCCTTTTGTAAGACCCCATCTTCACTTGCTCATATGCCTCTGAACTTTAACTTTTTGGCCTGAAATGTTCTGTGCTGGATGTTGCTGCCTTGGGCTGATCTTTTGGGGAGAGATTCAGCAAACACAGATTATTTTTGTAAATGAGGATGGGAAAAAATGTAACTCTGCCAAGAAAGAACATTTTATAACAAGTTATAATAAGTTATAATATATATAATAGAACATAATAAGCTATAATAAGTTAGAAAACCTAGCTTTGTCATGCATAAAGTTGGGATACAGCATTTAACAGGGACCCTGCCTAGTTGCTAAACACTTATCCAGTGATATTCCCATGGAAGTCTATCCACACACCACAGAAGGACAGATTTCTGAAAACACTTATTTCTACATCTTCTGTAGGAACTTTCCAAATGCATGGCCTCTAGTGGGCACGCTTCACATTATCCACACTCAGTCAGCTGTGTAACTAACCTGTTCAGTGGTGAGAAAAGCAAGAATAGATATTTACAGATGACAAAGAACTACAAAATCAAGACTCTAGAAGCCAGGCAATGCCAGAATTAAGGTTGCCCAAGCAGCCCCATACTCCCTTCCCACTCATTAGTGACACCACAGGGAGAATCAGGCATTTTCAGGGTCATTGTCTTCACCTAGTGCAGAAAATGCAAGCAGGCAAGGAGAGAAAGAGGAGCTTTAGTATAAAGGCACTTCATGGGAGTCCATGCCAGTCCTTACTGCAGGGCTTCTACAGAAAGGCTGCGAGGTTCACCTGGGTTGCCCTGCTCATTGATGGGACACAGCTGTGTGCTGCCTTTTTTTCCTGAATTGGAGACAGCTGAAGCCCAGTCTACAAAAGTGCCAAGTGCTTAAGTGTAGGTGGAGCTATGCTGAGCAAGCACTAAAAAGCTAAGTGATATAGTTACCTGGTTAAAGGTCTTGCTTTGCCTTTGATTTTTGTCCCTGAAAGTGAGAACACATCTGCTACGTGTTGGTGTCTAAAACCGGTTATAATTCATTGGTAACTGCCAGTCATAGATGTGTATGCATGTTGTGTAGCACTGTTGTTTCTCCCCAAGCATGGTATTTAATCAAGTTAACTTGGTATTTTGGAAAAATCAAAATTGCATGACTTGAACTGGCCACCCCAAGCTAGGCATTTTGCAAATGTGAACATTATGCTTGTGCCTCAGCTTCTCTGCTATAAAATGCAGCTAATTATAACACATTCATATTCATTTCAAAGATACACTGTAAAGACAAACTTTTTTGTGTTAATGAAGATGTGCAGGAAAGCAATGCCACAAAAAAGCCCACGAAGAAATGAATAATGCTGCATCCCATGCCAAGCATAGAACATTAACTTTCAGCCAACTGCACATCATATTGCACAGCTATATGCATAATACAGACCTAATTAATACAATTATTATAAGGGTAAGTGTGGAAAGGCACTATGTAGCACCCACCACAGTGCAGAGAGAGAAGATGAGTGAAGCACAGAGGATAAGGTGACTTGGGACACAGATGGCACAGAAGGAGTTCTTTCCTTCCTGAGCTTCCACTAAGGAGGAACTGGAGTTAAATGCCCCATATCAAACCAGTGTGGGTGGGTCTTTACATGAGGGGTGTCAAACTCATTTTCATAGGGGGCAACCACGAGGCTGATGTGGCCCCCAGTGAAAATGAGTTTGACACCCCTATGTTACACTACACAACTCATCATCACAACACACTGAAGATACTAAAATTTTCCTGGGTTCAAAAAAGAAATTAAACCTATTAAGGGTAAAAGGATCCCCAGGAAACATCAAAGTCACAAAGAGCTGGAACCTGGGAGGATATACTAATGAAAGCATCAGTATGTGCTCATTCTGTTGGTATGCTCTGCTCTAGGTGTCTACCATGGCCACTACCAGAGATGAGAAGTTAAGGCAGAGTGAGTTCTGTCCAAATATTGATATGACCATTCTTAGGTACTGTTTATAGCATTACAAGTGCATCTCTAGATTATGGATGTTTGGAAAGGGAATAGCTTTTTTTATTTTCTGTGTTAGTCACAGAAAAGGTAAATTTATGGCCCCTGTGCACAAGTCATCATGTAGTTCTTGAGGGAGATTTTATGAGCAGACTTCAGTCCCATTGTAGAATAAATAGGTCTTTTTTACATCATGCCCTACTGACATGATGAAGGGAATGTGAATAGCTAGTCCTTTCAGATGGGATGAAAAATGTTTTATTTGAACACACAGGACCAAACCGCTTGCTGTACAGACTGTGCCCTACTCTTGATCCTGGAGACACTGGAGACGTAGAGCTCGTGCTCCATAATGTATGCTATAATCAGTTGGATTTGTCTTCATTAGCAGGAGCAGATTTCAATAATATTTCTAAACTTAGAACAGGAAAGCACTATAAATTAAGCCATTGTTGCTGGTAATTGTCCAGAATATATTTTCGCTCATTCTAAAAATGGCAGATTTAGAAACATTCCATATTTATCCAATAAACTGGAAGTGCTTTCAGATATCTACTACCCACTTTGAGCTTCTCTCGGAAGGATTTCCTGCAATAAAGAGAACAGACGTCTCAAGTTCATCCCGCATAATTATGTATTGTGAACACGTATCTCATGGTCAGTATCCACCTAGTATAGGCTCAGTAGAACCTCTTTTCTTCATCTGTGTTCTATAAAGTAATCAAAGGTTTTGGATCCACAACCTTGGTTGTGCAGGAAGTCATGATATAAAATTCTCCAGACACATGGACTCTAAGACTAAGGATCGATTTGGCTCCCACCATGAGACAAAACACGTGATGATAGGTGACCTGAGGCCAATATTTACAGCACTTCAAACAGGACACTTTTATCTGGTGCTGAAGATACCAATACCTTTTCTAATGTTACACTGATGTCCAGCCTGAGATATCTACTGGTTTAACAGACTTCAACACACTTTTTTTCCTATAGCAATGTTAGATTAGAACTGATTTATGAAACAAATTGCCTTTTGCTTCTTTTTTTCCCCATTTTTCATATTCATTGTTGCTCACACTTAACCTTTTGACTCTAATTCCTTAATCTGAATGATGCACACATGGGCTTTGTTCTTTCTGACAAGTCTTATCATTTTTTATCTCTGTCATCTATTTTTTCAGCCATTAGCTGATCTCAGGCTCTCTGTATCTATAATCTGTTTACATTCTTCTTCATTATTTAGTATTAGTGTAATTCTTTCAACAATCTTTCTCTAGAGCTATTTTTTTGTTTCCTGCACTTTGCTTTTCCTGAGCCAAATCTCTGTGACAACCACTCTGTAGAGCACAGCAAAAGCTTCAGTCACAGAAACTGCTTTAAAAAAAATGCGAAAAACCTGAGGCTTAAGGCTGCCCTCAAACCTTTGTGCATGGAGTACGGAGACAGACTCTGGTCCAATGCAATTAAGGAAAGGCAAACTTTGTCCTGAACATTTGCTGCAGTTATTAATGGCTCCAGAAGACTGTTGGCAGTTGAATGTCAGGTGATTTCATTAAAAGGACTGCTCTGAAGCTTGCACTGCTGGCAAAAGTACACTATTTATATTGCATGAAGTCTGCAAACAAAGTATACTATAACTCATCTTTCCTAGTAAACTAACCCGTGCCAGGGCTGTCCTGAGGCCAACTATCATAATTTGGTCATGTCCATACTTATATTAACCTTTTGCCTTCAAAACAGGGCAGCTGTTTTCAAGCTGTTTATTGGGAATGATGTCTGGATCATGCTTATTCCTGAGCAGCCCCAGGGATTGTTTGAGAGAGCAGTGGCTAGTACAAGTCAAAAATCATCCTAGGAGCAATGCTAGACCCATAATAGTGACTGTGTGTTAAAGCTTGGGCCCACACCCTGACACCATTTAATTTACTAGTGTGGATGTAGCCTGCATATGAGTTTCTGAGCCTGTGGCTGAATTTTTGCTGTAGTTTACTTCAGGAAAAATAAGCTAGAAACAAATATTATCAACCCAGTAATCAAGGGTAGCTCTGTTGTGTTGGATGTTGCAATGAATATGTTTAAAGCTGAGTTTGGATTGCTCAGAGATTTTTTACAAATTCTTTCTTTTGGACCAAATTTGTTTGGACTTTTATATGTATAGAGTCTCTTGGCACAGTGCTTGATCAAAAACATTAAAAAGATGTTGTCGGATACTGTATTCTTCAATTATTATCACCTGTAACTTTTGAGGCAATAATTTGAATAGTAAATGTTTGGCCTACTCTTCTGACTGCAATTCCCTTGGCAGTTCATTGCAGGTCTCCTCAGAGTGAGGCAATGTGTATTGAAGGACATCCAACAGATGATGTTAAAAAGACATCAAGACCAGGAGACATTTATTCCCTCCAAAAAGCCACATGACTGTACACTGCTCACTTCATTAACCAACATCTGGGATTTTTTTTCTTTTTTTGTGTGTGTGTTAAGTCTTAAGCCATTTTTTCCTCCTTGCTCTTCAAATTCAAACATATTTCTAGATAATTTGAACCCATTACAAATATAATCTGATTTTCACCCTGGCCCCAAAGGACAACAATACAAAAAAAAAAAAAAAAAAAAAAAAGACAAAAAAATCTATTCCCCAGATAGGAAATGGATGCACACAAAGACTGAAAGAAAAAATATCCACTAATTTTGAGCTTCTGTTTTACTTTGCTGAAAATCAGGCCCCTGCACATGTAGCAAGGCAACTATATCTCATTACAACTTGTCTATGGAAGCTTTTTACCTGAGAAAGACAGAGGACAAATTTGTGGCAGAATAACTATTAAAAAAATAGTTGGATAAGTAACAGTCAGCATCCACACAGGAGGAGGTGGATTTAAGCAGACTGCTGAGAATTGGGGTGGAGGTCTGTGTGCCAAGGCTGGAACAGAGCCCACCTGCTGGGGACAGTGGTCCCAAAGGTACAGCCCAGTCTCTTTTTGGGTGTAGGCCCCCCTTTCCCACACAGCATCCAGCAGTGGGTCCTGCATGCTCGGTCACACACCTTTGAGTCTGTCAGGTGCCACCAGGTTCTGGGCTCTTGTACCCTCTCCAGTCTTACCCAAAAGCTTCCCCAAAGCAGCTGGCAATGATGTCAGAGTTATTGCTTCCGTACAGAAAAGAACTGGCATTTAATATAAATATCCACTACAGAAAAGAGTGGAAAAACATATTCTCTTGGCCAGATCCCAGAACAAAAGGCTTTCCTTTTTTTTTTTTTTTTTTCCAAAGCAGCAAAGGTTAATGAAAATCATAGAATCATAGAATCATTTTGGTTGGAAGAGACCCTCAGGATCTCTTGATCCCTTGAGTCCAACCATAACCTAACTCAAGCAAATAAATGAACATAACTGAAAATGATTGTCTCCATAGAGCAAAGAGGTGCCATCTATGCTGATTTAAATCTGGAGTGACCACTCCATAACTATCCAGACTTCATTATGCATTTGTTTCAGAGCAAAACCAGGAATACCCAGTTAACCCTGAGAAGACACAGCTCAGGGGAGGGAGATGCAGCAAGCTGGAGGAAGTTGCTGGTAAGCTTGCATCAGTTTTGGAGCTGTTCTTGCTCAATATGTTCAATAGTGAACTTGGAACAAAAGCGTGGTGTATGCCAATGACATGAGTAGAGCACATAGAGTCAGAAGGAACTGCTAGTACAGAGATAAATCAAAACATCACGTAACGCAAACGGGGTGGCCTGTGGAGCAGGGAAAAATTAAATGGTAAAGAAGTCATGGGCAGACTAATAATAATTTCTACTATAAACTAGGAATTCCTCAGCAGGGAACAATTGAGGAAGAGAGATTCCTGGGTATTAAGACACCAGAGGAGTATGACTCACCAACATGAGATGGTTGTGCCAAAAATTTGAACTGTGTAAACAGTTGAAACAGCCACTAATATATGACGACTGTGAGTTCAGACAGAAACAAACATATGCATGAGTTCAGGTCTGCCTCTGTGTGTTGCATGTGCTGCCCCTCTCAGCCCAGGCTGGTTAAGGATGGCAACACTGCACTGAACACCCCTTGGCAGAAGAGGCTGAGCAGTATATTATCCTTTTTTGTTTAATGTTGGTCCTAAGGCAAGTGGGGCATACACTTGTGATGGGCAACTTTGGGCTGGAAGCAAGAAGGTTTGCATCTGTCAAAGCAATGAGTCTACAGACAGATCCTTGCTGAGAGCACTGGAGCAAAGAATCAACCTCTGAAGTCACCTTCCCTGTCCTGCAGCTGATTCTTTCATGGCAGTGATGGCAGTGGGATGTTTGAGACAGAAGCAGTAGCAGAGTGTTGGCTGGCCCAACACTCTGTTCTTAAATCAGGAGTGAGTTCAAGTTTTTACCCTTTGAGTAAAAAGAACTAAATGAAATAAGAAAATAAAGTTGAGCGCAGTGTAGAGCAGCAGTTGAATGTTAGAAAACTACCAGGAAAGCAATGTATTCTTAAGTTTTCTTAACTGCAGCAATTTCACATTGCGTGTGATTCCCTTGAAATAAATACTAAATAATCGTGGATGTATTGAAAAAACATATTACAACAAAGCCTAGCTATAACTTTCAACAATTTCCTGGTGTATTGCTGAATGTACACACCTACACAATGATGACAGCTATAAACATCTTATTTCAGCCTTTCATAGATGTGCAAAATGTGTTGTTGATCCTTTCTCCAATAAAAAAATGCTGAGGCGCCATCACACGAAAGCCTGTTTTTTTCCTACCAGCAAATGTCTATAAAAATACAGTCCTACATCTCTGTGATAGATAAGAAATACTAAAGGAGCAATAATAATTAATGGCCATACAAGATGAAACTCCAGTTGCTCAGACGGCTGTCTCCACGTAATCTGTATTTTATACAAAAGGAGAAAGAACTCAGTGGAATTTCAGCTGTGACCGGATAAAAACTGCCAACAGAAAGTGATAAGGAAAGTCTAATGTGCATATTAATCATGTTTATAGCGCCTCATTTGCTGATATATTAGCCTAAACTCCCTTTCAAAATACATTTTTGATCACTGGTAGAATCATTTAATACAATCAAACTTAAACAGGACCAATTAATGTTTCCATCTTCTATTAATTAAAAGTAATTGATTATGATGGCCCCTGTAATAAATCACAGAGCAAAAGAGTTTGAAAATGTTCTGCTGAATGAGTTAGATTTTCAATAATGTGGAAAGATTTTAGCCCCAAACTATAACTTTATGTGTTTATTGCCTTAGTTTGCATTCCATGTTTTTATTATCTAAATTGTTTTTCAGACCACAATTTAGATACAACAATCGCATATTATGTCAAAAGGCTGCCTGAAGAATTTTGCAGATCTTATGCTGGCCACTTACTATTTCTTCATTTAAGTATGAATAGAAAACTAAGTCCAGAAAAGTGTATCAATTACGTAACCTTTTTTTTTTCCTTCTATTTTTTTTTAAATTTAGAATGTCACCATTTGTCTTTACCTTCATTTCTCTACTACTCCCAGCAAATATCCACTTCACAATGGCACAACTTTAAAGTGGCCTGGCCATTTGTCATGAACAATTCATTAGAAGAAACCCGGCTGTCCTGTATCCCACCTGATCAGTCTCTGTGCTTTGCACAAACTTATTTGCAATTCATCATCGTCTGAAGCAGCTGCTATTGATAGCAGCAGACATCTTCCTTTAACTTCAATAGCCATAGAGGCAGGCAGCAGTGGAGGGTATTTTTACCTGTTAGCTTGAAAAGTGCACCCCCTGTTTGTGTTTTCTGTGGGTTGATGCAATATCTGCTTTACAACTGTCTGTGGATGGAACATAGCATTTTTCTGCCTGGAGAATGAAACAGTAAAGCAGCAAGAAAGGGAATGACCGCTACACTGGACAAGTATCCCAGAGAAAGCCTCCACACTTGCGTAGAAAGCTGTCCTAACGAATATCTGTCCATGTGCATGGAGGGTAAGGGAAACACTTAGGGCTGAGGGAAGATTGTTTGGTGTTTCTCAGCTATATTTGAAAAAAAACTTTTGTCATAACATCAGCATGGTGATCGCTTGGATGTTTCATATGTTTCCTGTAGGATTTGCAAATCTCTCCCATAAACTCATATGAACTGCTGCTTCTTTCAATGTCTTCCTTCACATCTCCCTTCCAATCATTATTAGATTTCTCCAATTGCACCAAGACTGGCCCATTAATGGCCACATTCTTCACTGCAAATAATTGCCAAATTAGTACTCTGTAACTAAGTGCATGCTAGACAATCAGTCCTTTAATAGTTTCTTCAGAAGAAAATGCTTCTTATCTTGCTAGATAAGACTCAAACCATTCATTTTCTCCTTGCTTGGAGTTGTTTTTCTGCATCCCATGCTCCAGAATGTGGGTATGGCCCTGTACGTTGTCCTGTTTATGTCAATGGTCTGTAGTGATTATTCTATCACCACATTCATGTTACATTTTTGGACAGTTCAAGGTTATGTGATTTACTGGGTAATCCTACATTTTTTGAGAAATTAAGTGTCTCTGCTCTCTTAACCCTTTACAGAGAGCTGCCAGATCCTGCTGCAGTGGGCCTCCCTCCCACGTGCAGCCAGCATTACTTCAGAGGAGCTTGCCCTCCTCTGTATGGGGCTTTTCAGTTGCATCACACTAACACAAATGGACTCACTGTGCTGAAAAATAAATCTTTGCTCACCAAGCTCACCTGCATATCTTGTGAGCTACCAGATTAAAGCCCAGCCTGGAATGGGATGAGATGTGGCCTAGCTTTGAATGGAAAAATCTGTGTCAAATTGTAAATCCATCTTTTGTTTCCTTCTTATGAATTAATGATAATTTCACTAAATACATTTTTAAGTAAGAGTTCAAATAATTGTTGAGTGAATAGTGTATCAGGATGACTTCATGTTCCCAAATTATAAACTCCATCTACTGGGATTTTAGTTGGATCTTTGTTTTCCTACCGATAGCATGACAATGTGCATGTGACCAGTTTATGCACATATACAGATGCCCTAAATTCAGGACCTAGACTAAACCTCTGTTTGTCCCAATTCTGCTACATTGCATTCCTGAGAAAGTCACCGTTGTATGGTTCATGTACACTTCAATATATTTTAACAAATGACAAGCTTTTTCCCTAGATGCCATGACTTCATTCATGCAGTTATGTTACTTTTCAAGTGATAACACTCTAATTAGCTGCTGAACTTTGGTATCCTTTGCATACCCTTCCCAGTCCAAACGTTCACTTATCTCTCCAAAAGTGCTATATGACATCCTTGTTGTTTCAGGAGAACACAGTTACCATTCACTGACTGCTCCCACCCTATCTAAGATAAGTGTTATATGACACATCTTCTAATTCAGGGCAATGCACAGACAACAAAAACTGTCCCTCTGCACAAACTTCTTGGCAGCAAACTCAAAACACCACCATCTTACATTGAATATTGAGCTACTTTGCTATAACATTGGTGAACATTTAAATGTGGCCTGAGCAAGACAGGGATTCACTTTGTCTCACATATGCAGTGTCTGTATGTTACACTGCTGTTTCTGAGCAGCAGTAACCTTGCAGCCTTATTGTGTTGTGTGCTGTAATTTAACATTTGCAGTCCTGAGCCAAAATCCCCACTGAATTTAGACTGATTCGCAGCAGGAATTTACTCTTTCATAGAACCCTTGTTTAAACACCAAAGCATCAATTTCATGTAAACAATTTGGATTTTATTTTAATTGTATGTACTCAAAGACAAATTTTGCTCAATTTGCTTGAAGAAATGCTCTGGCTTCATTTTGGCTGCTTCTTTCTTTGTCCTGTTCTTTCCTAGTGATGAGAAAAGAATTACAGGAATAAATCTGTACTGCGTAGAGTAACACAGTACAGACACAGTCTTAGACCAAAGCCTCTCAAGCCCTTTCATGCTCTTCTCCACATCCTGTTTGACTACTCTTAATTAGTCCCCTACCAGACAACTTCGGATTTTCCACAATGCTTGAAGAAGCCTGACACTTGGAAGGAGGCACTTCCAAAAAACTGCTGCAAGAATCCTGTTCTCTCACTGGGACTCTCTCAGTCCACCACAGGAGAATACTTTCAAGTGAGGAAGCAAAACACTGTGTTGGAGGTTTCAGCGCAAGGAATGGGAAACACATTAGTGACATTCCCCTTTAAGACAACTGCTGGAGACCACTTTGCAGTATGCCATCCATAGATTGAGGACTTCTTGCCAGTTACATAGCCTGTGAGAAGGACCCCAAAAGTAAGCTTAACAACATGTTTAAGAGCAGAACTAACAAAATGGTGAACAAATTCCAGCTGGTGAAAACATATGGTGGATTCTCAGTTTTATCTTTACTATCTTTGTTTGCAAACAAATGTACATTTGTTCTTTGTTTGTTTTTTACCCAGTGACTTCAAATGTGTATCATTTTAACTATAAGTCCCTGGTGAACATTCAGTCCCATAAAATCACAACAGATTACTTGTCAAGTATAGAAAGGGCTGTTACAAAGAAGAAGGGAGCAGTCTGTTATCTGTGCTTTACAAAACAAGAAGCAATGGGGTTGCACTGTAGTAAGAAAGAATCATGTTAGACTTTAAGAAAATGTTTCCAAGAATAATGCAAAGAAGCACTAAAGTAGGTTGACTGAGGAGGTTGTATTCTCCATGCCTGGTAGCCTTTAAGAACTGATTAGGTCAAGATCTGTCATAAGTGATATCAGTACAACTGAGCATGCTTTTCTGTAGTTTTATGATTCTCCTTTGAACTTAATTAATCTTTCAAGTTTTAGAAAGCTTACATCAAGCTGGAAAATAAATCACTGCTCAATAATATGGTATTTAAGAAGAATTACATTGCGTGAATAGTTAAGAAGTGGGAGAAAATGTTTTGCTTTAAATATTATAGGTGATCATTGAACTTAATGTATAGATAGCTGTTCTATAACCCACTGCTGGGAAAAGGGCAAATGCTGGAATACACCATTTTTTGTTGGTGGCAAGCTCTCAGTTTTTATTGTTCCTCGCAACAGAGGAGGAGTTTAAAGAGCAGAGTCTCACTAAATACTGACATTTTAGACTTTCCCAGAGGTTAGAAGTTCACAGTATCACAGTATGTTTGGGATTGGAAGGGACCTCAAAAGATCATCTAGTCCAATCGCCCTGCTGGAGCAGGAAGTTTTAAGAAGATCGCATGATGGCATGAAAAAAATAGGTGGTAGTAAGACGCTTGCATAAAGAACTCTGAGCTTTCAGGTTTTAGAGTTACCACTGGTGTATCCACCAGCAGAAGTGACCTCACATTAGCACCTGCTGGACAGGCAATCTTAGTTATGTTTCAATTCCAATTATTGTGTGTTTTGATCCTGCTGATACCTACTTGGTTATTTTTTTCACTTTTGGAAAGAGAGGACCCAGCAGGCTTCACTACTGTGTTCCACCGTCTCTGCCAGATAACGAACATCACAATTTTCTGTGTGGCTGCTGGCACTCAGGACTGATTCCATATTCAGGTAGAGAGCTAGAGCACACGCACAGCACGTGCATATGGCTGTGACTTCCCTGGTATGTGCAAAGCTATGAAGTGAGGACTCACAGTTGAAGTTGTACATGTGCTTGATCCTGCAATGTAGGAGTGCAGGGAAGAGCCAGCGCATGCCTGATGTCACTATGAGCTGCCAGTTAATGCCTTTACTTCACCTACACTGATCGTTTGTTACAATGTTCTTCAGTATCCTAATAGTCATGTACTGCCTGGTATTCAGTATGATAAAGCATAACTTGGAAAGCGTCCTGAAACAATAAGAAACTGCAATAATCCACAACTAGAGTTTTTAATAGCGTAAGAACAGGATGTTTATTCTTGCCAGTTTTATTTGTGGGATTCAGAATACCATTAAAGTGGTAGAAAGTTGGGGTGGGCGGGAGGCTTTGCTTTGCTGTTAAGGGTGGATTGGTTTATTACCGCATTCATTTTAATTAGAATTCCATAATATACCCACATAAAGGTACATGCCACAGTTAAGCTGATATTTTTCTTGCTTTATTTATGACCACATAAAATATGGTTTCCTGAGCATAATCTCCAAAAGCTAAGGGATTTAAGCTCCACCCAATTTATATATCTTAAACACTACATGTAAAAATAATTCCTTTGGCTCCTCTATTCACCCTCCACACTTCTTAAAAATGGTTCAGGCTAAAGGTAACATGTTGCCTATATGCCAAGTACAATTCAGACAGCATTAAACAGTTGATTCTATATCTACTATTAAGATAAAAAAAGTAAACATATCTTTGATTTGAGACACCTAAAGCTAAAACGCTGTATTTGAGGGTATTTTTTGTTTATAAAGCTGGGAACCAAAATATCTGTGCTTAGGCACATGAGATCACAATTGCAAAGGCTTCACATAGATACCAACACAGCTAGCTTGATTTTCCAAGGCACAGGATCAAGAGATGTTAATTAGATGTCTGCTTTACTTAAATTTTTGAAATCTGACAAAACAGCTAAATGAATGTACAAGTGCTCATACACAGTTACAATTTTCATCCCTCATCAGGTGGAGGACTTCCATGGAATTGCAGAACATTTTGTCCTAAGAGGGGAGAACCTGTCATTCTGGGAATGGTGTGGAAAAGGTATTTCAGGCATCCATGTTATTCACATGAAAACTGGAGTTAATCCGTCACTCTGAGACCTTCTAATTTTTATTATTCCCTAAAATTTTCTTAACAGTGAAAGCAAAATTCTGCTCAGCCATAAATCACCCCAGGGATTCCTGGTAGAACTGTGCTCTGCCTGCAAGCTTTGAGTATCTGTGGCTTTATTTGGTGGGGCTAAGCAGAAAACACCTGGAACAGTAGGGAACTCCCCTTCAATCACTCATACCCAGTAACAATTAGAGGGACCAGTGCAAACTTCTCAAAACTGCTAGCAGCTCATTCCCCATTGCTCCCATTGTAGGGTGGGTCACTCACAGCACAGAGCACGGTTTTGGATGGTTGTGTACTGTGAGAGGCTGAAGCTCCTGAGCAGTCTGCGGGATGCTGCAGGATCCCTGTCAGACACCTGAAGGGAGGCTGTGCCTCTGGGATCATGCTTTAAGACCAAGTAAGTTTTTTCTCAGTTTGTAGAAGATCCATGAAGCTGAAGGGCTGAAGTCTTTCAGCACTGAGGCAGAAAAGGAGGCAAGAGAAGGTAATGGGAGGAAAAAAATTCCTTCTGGCCACATGATAGATTGGAATTGCCACCAGAGGAAATTTTTGCATTCACTGACCATAACACCTGGCTACACTACAAGGCTGAATTTCTGAATTTCGCTCATATCTCCCATGTTTATATGTGAGACAGGCAATGTTGAGTTCCCCTGCCTCCAGGTTCTCAAAGTGACACCTGGGTTGTTAGTAAACCTGCATATGTGACCTCAGATCAAAATTTCCAATTATATAAGAAGATATTGACAAATTCAAAGGGCTCAAAGAAGAGAATGGAGACAGTCTAAAAAACCAGATGTCCTGAGAGAGTCCATATAAATTCATGACTCTTATTTTAACAAAGAGAAAGCTACAAAGAGGCTTAACTGTTCTTCCTCTGCATGGGAGATTTACAATGGCAGAGAATTTTAACTTGGTAAAATCTTACCAGGTTCTAGTGGCTGTCAGCCCTGACAAGACCTGTTTTGGTCTATGGTAACACATCCTGATGTTTCAGTGTTGTTTGTTAACCACTGGAACTCTTTCTTTGAGGTCGTCTGTATCCCCTGATGTAAATATTGTTTGGCTGGCTGAAAGGTCACGCTCTTGGCCAATGAGAAGTTCGGGATTTGCTAAAGGAAGCCTTGCTGAAGGAACTGCCAAATTCTGTGCTCTACACTGTGCAAAATACATGACTGTAATACTGTAGGTAATGGATTATTACGTACAAGAAGCTGCAGATCGTCTGGTACTGAAGTTCAGGATCTGCTGCACAGCAAATAGAAGCCAGTAGCCTTTACAAGAATATTTCCAGCAATATTTTATTTATTTTTAATACCTGTCCTTTAAACTGAGGACAATGAGGTCCTTCACAGATGGTGATAGTTGACAGTAATCTGTCAGAGAATCTCCTACCGATGTCATGTGGGAAAAAGAACTTAGAAAGAAAAAAAAAGATTACTGCTCAGAGGAAAGAGAGACTTGTTGCATTCACCTGGGCTGCACATGAGCCTTCACTTCACTGGAAAAGTGTTAAGACCACACGGCCGATGGCAAACTGAAGACTGTGATGTATTCCTTTCTTTTCACCTGTTTCTGATTGTAAGACAGCCCATCTAATTTTTGTCTGTGTGACTCAGAGTTCATGTTATCTCACTATCCATGGCTGGAAATTATCATCAAAAAAGCTGCATGATGAAATAAGTCAGAGACAAATGTATCCCCCTGAAGGAACCGTGCTCCCAAGCTCTTCTCCCTTGTCCTTAATGTTGTTTTATTCGAGTTCTTTTGCTAGACATATGGTCCCTGAAAATTGAGTGTTAAGGTGAGGAAACCCACCAGTCTTGCCCACATCGTGCCTTGAGTCCAGGGCTGGTGTGATTCATCATTCCCTTAGCACTGATGAAAGACTAAAACTTTGTTCCTCTATTACTTTATCTTAATAATTGCTGAAGAAATGCTTGCAGACATGTAAAACCTTGAAACAGTGGTCTGAAAAGTCAGTAAACCATTAGCTTTGATGTTAACAGATTATATTTTGCGAATAATGGTATATTTTGTTGTTATTTCCTTTCAAAAAAAAAAAAAAGAAGCAAAGATGGATTTCTGTTTTTTAAGGGAAAAATTGCTGCAATTAACTGCATGTATTTCATTTATCAAGAGCATGTTTTGCAGTGGCTGATGAGTGTATTTTAGATATACTGAAAACAGATAGATATATAGTTTATTTCTTTTATGTTAGAAGTTGTCTAAAAGAGACCCATTATTTACATCCTTTATATCTAATCAAGATAAACTCTCAGTCTCATAAATAAGAACAGCCTTATTTGTTTTAGTGACTTATTTGAGTCTGGAAAGATTTGCTGAGCAGGGGCTGGGCTCGATAATTTTTCACAAAGCTAAAAATTCAGTCTTGATACATTCTTGACATGAGGCACATCATTTTTCACATATAAGAACAATTACCTCATGTTTACACAGCATTTAAAGCATGGAAAGTGATTAGATTTTACCATCTCTGGCATGTCCAGGATATACGAATTGCTACTGGCTCTTTAAATATGGGAAGACATGCATTTAATGTTCTTTAATTTGATGCCACTTATCTCTCTGTGGAAAGGTTTCCTCCTGGTGCTGGTGATGAGTATGAAATACAGACCTAGAAATAACTGTCAGAGAGGGAGGAGGCTTCAGCCGGGAGATAAGCATTAAGATAGATCTGCCTTCTTGAATCAGTGGGACGAGCCCCATATCCCAGCAAGCCCACTCCTTGCGGCCTGATAACACCTTCCTGTGGTGGGAGAGGTCAGTCAGCTGCTGCGGGAAGCCTATGCAATGCAGAGGAGAGATGGGTCACAACCAGGGAGAGGAAATGAAAGGATGACGAATTTGAGTTCTCCAACAGTTGTTTGGCAGGCGGAGGTGCGATGGTGGGCACTCCTGGGAGGAGAGAAGCAACCTCAGTGTGGCTGTGAGCCCTCTTCAAAAGGGAACAAAAAACATGAGTGTGAGATGCTCACGCCTGTGTCTTGGTTCCTCCCCGGAGATGAGCACTGCACAGAATCAGAAGAACAAATCCAGACCACAAAATTCCACTTTTCTAGCTGTCAGCCATGCTGGTCCTGTGTGGGGTACGAAGACCAGGCATATTGTCCTTTCTCCGAGCATCCTTGGCACCTCTAACACAGCACCTGTGCTGGCATCTCTGATAGGCCAGAGTTAAGCACTTCTTCGCTTGCACTGTCATTACTGCAGGGATGCTACCAAATTTGCAGCACTTGTGTATGTCTGTACTTCAGTAGCAGTGAACACAGTGGCCTCAATCTGAATAAGATTTGCTTAATAAAGAGCTTACATCTGGCACTTTCTTCAAACCACACTGTACACATTATCTAATGCTAAGATGAACGTGTCCAGGGATAGAGAGCCTGGCTCAGGGTCTGGGATAATAAGTAGTCTGGGCTGATTCCTGACACTCCTCCCCAAGTATGGACTATACTGCTGGCTACCCCTGCCTAATTGACTTGTTGTTTCTCTGATACATGTACATCAGTGTCTGGCACAGAGAGCAAGCCGTGTATGGTGTTTCTCCCCAGGCTTGTGGCAGCAGCATGAAAATGTCTCGGCTTTGCCAGAGTTGCCAAATTTCTGGCTGCAGTATTTGTTTGTTGTCATTAAATGATGCATTTTCTTATTCTGGAAACACTTTTGTGAACCATCCTTAGTTTGCTTTTGCAGTCTCAAGCATGTTAGTAAATGAATACAAATACAAATCCAAAGCCTGGTGCAATCCGTTTCATAGACCGATGTGTCAAACATCATTTGTAAGGAAAGGATTTCATGTGCAGAGTTGAGTATCTAGCTTATAGACATCAGTGGTCTAAAAGTTAGCTACAAGCTATGCAAACCCTTGGAGCTTTGTCCACCCTTTGAGATACACAACCCTTCACAAACTTTCAGATACACAGTGCTGCATTGCAGTATTGTTGTTGGGGACATCAGAGGATGGAGCAGGAAGGAAGGAATGAGGTGGGGTTTTTCAATGAAAATGGTGAAAAAAACAGTTTCACAAACTTTATTTTTCTTGTGGGGTTTCTGTGGCTGATCAAGGCAAATCAGCACTCTCACACCCTGTCCAGGCTTTAAAAATATGACTTTAACGGAAACAAATGCTAGTATTTTTAAGTCCACGCAGGCTGGAGGCCCTCAAGGTTTTCAAACAGAGTAAATCAGAGGGGGCAACACCCTCATAATTTGTATCGAGTTTACGTAGCTTTCCAAGGTACTAATTAAGCCATTTGGTCTGAAACAAAATGTATTATTCAGTAAACCAGAAATAATACTCAATCTACAGACTTTGTGTCTCCTTTTCAGAGTAACTGGATGCATTGTCTTTTAAAGCCGAAGATGTTTGGGGCACAAAGCCCATACAGGTCCTTCCCAATCACATGTTTAGCAAGGATACAACATAAATGCTATAACTTAGAGTGGTACAGTAATTTAAAGAGTATTGCTGTTTAACTCTCCTGAGCTCTGGCCTCGAAGGGAAGGGAGATGTAGTATGGCATCCAGATTGCATCCAAGCTAAGTTACTTTCAAAACAATTCTGCATCCATGGAGAAGCACATGCGTAGCTAAAATGTACCACTCCAACCTCTCTCTCTCTCTCTCTCTCTCTCTCTGTATATATCTCTATATATATATCTATATATATATATAAAACAGATCAATGATGCCTCTAGGGTGAGTCTCATGGTTGGAGCAAGCCTCTTGAAAGCTGATTCTTACTCAGGTTATTTATTCTTTTGACTGTTTACAGCACAGTCCCAGCCTTGCAGGACCGTGTCCCCAGCTACGATTAGCCAACTCATCACCCTCCCTCCAACCTGCTGCCATGGCGGGAGAAGAACTGTGTCAACAAACAGCACAACATTGGCAATGCTTCAGAGCCTGACTGGACCTCCGCGCTGCCACCACCGCCATGAGCAAAAGTAATTAGAGACCGTTTGCATAGGTTGTTAAGAAATGTGTAAACAGCAGTATAAATAACAGCAGGTCAGGTCAGGGAAGGAGGCTGGCACTCGGTGAGGCCACGGCTGGAACCTGCCCAAGTGTGAAATTCCCAACTGGGAGAGAACATTTGGAAAAACAACGTGATCGAGGTTTATCAACACAAATCATCTCCTAAGTGGCACATTTTATTTAGAGTATGTGTGGCCTCTGTCTAGCAGAAGGGAAGTTTTTATCAATCTGAGCTTTATCACTTCCAGATATCTCTTTCTTTGTTTACTGGAGGCGTGCACAATGCCTTCATTTTGAGCAGTCCAGTTTAAACACAAACGGGGCTGGGGTTTTTTGTGGGGCCCGCAGTGAACTGCCTGTGCTCTCTTCTCAAAACTGTGCTCATAAATCTTCACTTCAAGCCCTGAAACGCCTCTTTGTGACCGTCACCCTTGAGAAACGTGGCATCCTGGCCCTGATTCATGAATCTGCTTCAGCTTGTGCTGAAAGACCCTCCCTGCTCAGGAAAGTGCTCTGAACCCTGCTCAGCTTTGAGGAAAGGCTTGAGTGTCATTCAGAGGAGGAGGAGGGGTTTTCTGGTATGGGTCAGAAAGCTGGAGTCACAGGGCACTCTCAGCAGGGACAGGAGTATATAAATAAACCCTACATAAACCTAAAGTAAGCAGGATGGGAATTGCCTCTTAAAATTCAATTGAGAAATCTTCCTGGGTGTCCTCAACTCCTAGGTGGCCGCTGCACCGTGCTTGATGCTCTTCTCCAGTAGTGGCACCAGCCCTGCGATGAGCCAGTGGTCCCTGTGGGCAGCTCCCACCTGTGTTTCTGGTTCCCAGCACACACAAACTAGTGGATATCTATAGGTGTTGAACTGCAGTCTGCCAATATTCCTGACTTGCCTCTCCACAGTGCTTGTTATAAGGGCTTTCCAGAGATTCACAAATACCAGATCTTTCCCTGTGAGGCAGCGTGGCATTGTTAGTCTTATTTTACAGTGGGAGAAATGAAACACAGAGGAATGAAGGAGGTTGCCTAAAGCTGAATGAAAAGAAACAGTGGAAGAAGTGATAAAAACAGCATTATCCCTCTGTCTCTGTTCTTCACCAAGAAAAGCTCATCCATCTCCCTGTACATGGGTAACACAGCTAGTTGGCCTTGCCAGCACCAGGGAACCACTTTTACTATAGTGCACAGAGGTCTCTGAGACAAATGCAGCGTATTCCCATGGTTTTCCTGTCACTGGCCTAGTCAAACAGCCATGATAACACAGCATTGTGTTATCAGCTGGACAGGTCAGTATTTGGGCATGGAGGCTGGACTAGCTCCTTCTGGGAGATGTGCTTCCCACCCTGCTCCCTGCACATCAGCAGAAGGCAGTGGTGGCTCTGCTCCTGGCCAGTATCAGCCGTCTACAGGCAAGAGGAGGTGTTCAGCTGTGTGGGCTGAACCCATTGCCCAAACAGTTGTTCATTGCTTCAGGGAAAAGGCAGCAGGCCAAATGGGCTCATCCCCTTGGCCATAAGTCAGACCTTGCTGAGTTAAGCCAACAACAGTTATTTTCTGCCCATTCCAAGGGAGTTTTCCAGTATCACAGTGTCAGCTGGGGGACATGAATATTTCACTGCTGAACTGATATAGCAATCTAAATGTACCAGCATCAACCAGGTCATACCTTTAAAAGCCTGTAAGTTATGTGTGGAAGCTCTGCATAAACCTTTAGCCTCACCTTCTCAGTAAGCCCTAAGCTTAGTGTCTTCACTCTCCTAAGCCCTTCCTGAGGCAAAAATTTGGCTCACACTGTGACACTGAAGCTATGGTATGATGTTTATTACCTTAAAATATCTCAACTAATAGAGTACTAGGACATGGCACTGGACCCATAAATGGCTTCACCATGTGGGCAGCATTGTTTCCTGGTCCATATAGATCACATACAGTGCAATAGGTTTTCAGTAGGTCTTAAAGTACAAATGTGACATTGTGTCTTAGAAAGACAACAGAGAAACAAGTTCTGGCTACAGAAGTTTGTGCTTCATCGTGTGGAATGAAGAGCAGGAATGGAGAAGGGAAAGGCAAAGTTCGTGGGAATCTGCACACAGGTTGGTAAGGAAGACCACTAGCCATTGTATGGTGGAAAGGCAGTTGCTGTAGTCATTTGAGAGCTGATCTCCGATGACTTTCTCTGCTCTATAGCCAACAGTTTTCCTCTCAGCCAGCAAGACCATTCAGGAGATGATATCCCTGCTGCCCCTCTGCCCAGGTGATGGACATCCAGGAGGTCAAAGAAAGGATCAGGCTGCTGTTTTTTAACCTACACCCTGTTAATTTCCTGTGTCTTACATGGTATTTGTAAAGGGAGAAGAGACAAATAACTGAACACTGAGTATGGAAAACTCAACTGGACCCCTGAACAGCACCACTGCCCACAGTCCAGGTCATTCACATAAGAACTGAGGCACTGTGTGGGGAGCAGTTTTATGGATGGTCCATGATCGCTGCTTAGTACTGTGTATTGGTTGCTTGAAGAGGAACAAAATAATAAAACTCATGTATTCATACATAGGACGAGTGCATAGGATCCTTGCTACAAATAATAACTTACCAACTTCAGCCCATGTTGTCATTTGCCACCATGCTTCTAGGTCGTTTCTTAATATGTTTTACAGCACATCTTAGCACAGACCCCTGGGGAAAACCCTTAATAGTCTCCCTATATTCAGCCATTAAGCAGCCTTTCTTTTACACCACATCATTCAATTGCTCTCAAAGTCTCTGATGAGGGATTTTGCTGAAAACCCACATTTATCAGCCAGATCATCACATCCTTGCTGCTATCTTCAGAGAACTCTAACTGGCTTTTCAGGTGGGACTTCCCTGTATCAAATTGTCATTGACTCTTCCCCAGGAAATCATGTGTTGCAAGGTATTCTCTGACGCTTCGCTTTGTTACAGTTTGTCTCAGTTTGCCTGACATGGGGATGAGGTCTCCAAGGTGTGAATTTCTTCAATATCTCACAATGTCCTTTTAGAAATCAGCATCACATGTGCCTCCTTCCAAACTTCAAGTACCAGTACAATTTTAAGCAAGAGGTTACACAGTACCCTTGGTGTTTCAGCTATTGTATCTTTGCTTCCCTTTAAACACTACCTGGTCTTGCTGTTTTCTGATGGTGGGGTTTGTCACTTTGTTCCATAACCTCTTCTACAACTGGATCCCCTGGTAAATTGCCACAAAGAAGGGTTCAGACTTGGCAATGTGACCAGAAAACAAGAAGCAAACAAATAAAAAATATAAAGCCCAAAGCAGAAAGGAGCCTATCCAGCAAAGAGTTTTCCCTGGTTTCCTGGCACTGGGTCTATTTCTGGATCCTGATTTTCTTCTCTAAGTACCAGAAATTCAAAGAGTTCTTATTCCCATTTTTTTCATCTCTCGCTGTAAATAGTTGGATCTTCAGCTTCACATTTCTTCTCTCCCTTGGAAAAGATCTTTGGGGAGCAAGGCGAGTCACAGGTACCCCTAGAGCAAGGGTGTCAAACTCATTTTCACCAGGGGCCACAGCAGTCTCATGGTTGCTTTCCAAGGGCCAAATGTATACAGTCCTAAAATTACATTTGGCCCTTTGAAGGCAACAACAAGACTGATGTGGCCCCTGGTGAAAATGTGTTTGACACCACTGCTCTAGAGAATGCCCACTGCTCCGAAAAATTGCATCCATTTCCTGATTTAAGACACAATCCAGTTTGTCACACCTTCTATTACAAAGATGGCCCAAAGCTTCTCTCAGCAGGGTAGCCAGAAGTCAGTTGTCCCAGTAATAACAAGGCTGGGGCAAAGTCAGGCCCTGCATGCCCATAAACTGTGACTCTCAGGTACTAAACCAGGGAGCAAGAAGGGACAAAGACCTGTGCATCAACCGAGGGAGGTCCAGAGACAGAGCTATGGGGCTGTGGGATACCTGGATGAGCCAAACCTCTTGAGTCACCAGTTACCCAGCCTTTTCCCCCACCCCTCGCCCAGCTACCATATGATTGCTGTATTTTGGTCAGGTATTAGGCCCTCTAAAATCATCTTTATTGTCTCATGGAGTTTCAGACTTGGTTTCACCACCCAGATACAGCTGGAGCCTTATGGCCACTTTTGAACACACTAATACCAGCAGCACCATGCAGAGTTCAGTACCCAGGTCCAGTTTATTTAAGGTTTGTTTTAAAAAAAAAGTTATGCGCTGAATTTTATTAAATCAACTTAATAGGAGCTGTGAAGTAAAATAAATAAATATGGAACTCATTTCTGCAGTTAGTGGGAATTATTCTGTTTGTTTACAAAGACCATTAAAAGCTTACTGGAGGTGTTCATTTCAGCAAGGAGGCCTCATTGATGGATCAGCACAGCCTTGCCAAAACTGTATCCAAACTTTCACAGCAGTGCTCTCATTAGGCTCTAACGGTTAAAAGAAAACACAACTGAAGAGAACTATTAATGTTTCCCTGTGGCCTCCAACCTCCTCCACATTAGTTTTTCCCAAACCACACCACATAAAATCTCTTCTAAGGTTTTTGGGGGCTGGTAGCTTGCAAAAAAAAAGACAGAAAAAGGAAGAGCTGAGTGTTTTGTGTTCTTAAAACCAAAGCATGTTAAACCAGAAACCTTGCTAACTGCAGAAGTGCTTAAGCTGTTGCACAGCGTAGTGTCTCTGATAAAATGCTCAACAGCAGGGAAAGAATTACACATTAGTAAAAAAGTAAGAATGGTACCGTAGAGTATTAAAATCACTGTTTTAAAATGTGAACTAAGCACTACTAAGGTGTGAGAGTTCAGGGCCATCCCTTAATTGCCAGAGCTGTTGTATGTTTTCACCCACAGATTTCCATAAGCATACACACTTCTTCATTTACGTATTTTTCATACCAAATAGTCAGAAATACAGGTGTGGAATAATTTATTTTCTAAACACATTCTACATTTGCTTTTAATCATTTAATGCTTTTCAAACAGAGATCATCTGTGTTGTCTCCATCCTTAGCCAAAGTGCCAGAAGTGCCAGAAGCTTTTAGAGAGGTGCACAAGTCTCTGGTCCACTGGTGTCAGGAAGTGGCTCGTGTACCTTTGCACTGGCTGCACACCTCCTGAGCTGCTTCTGCACATTTGCAGCTTCCTCTGGAAACATTTTCAAACATCATAAACAACTTCTCTGTACATCATCAGAGACAACCTGTGTCAAGTGCCACAGTGGCACAGGTGACTTCTTCCTGTAAGGAGCTGACACGGGGATCTTGAGAACCTGGTATGAGTCATGAGTTCATGTTGGATCAGTAATTTGCAGAACTAAAGAGGTTAGGCATAATTTGATGGCTTTAGATCTCCTCTTACTTTCTTACCTTCTTCTGACTTTCACACAGTGACAGTAACAACTTTTTGCCATGATGTGCAAAAGCATGTGACTGCAGTTACCAACTGGAAGAGAAGGGTCACAAGCCACTAAGGACCAGGTCCTCAGAAGAATGTCATGTGTCCCAGGAATTTGGGAGCCTGCTGACTGCCCTCTGAAGGCTTTTCCCTATATCCTCTCCAACACAACACCGCTGTGCCAGCCCAAAACCTCTGCATATGGATGGGCCTCAGAGCTCAGCGGTGTGACCACAAAGGAGGGAGATGCAAGGAGAAGGAGGTGGACATAGTTGTTATTTTTCCCGTCATCTTCTTGTTTTAGAGCCCAGAAGAGCACAAAACAATGGCATCTTCCCCAGTTTGGCTCTGGTCATGGCCCTGTGAAGGAAGGATGGAAATACTGAGTGAACATCAGAGAAAGGGCAAGGCAGACTGCAACGCCAAGCCTTCATGAAAGGCAAGTCCTCAGCGTGTCTGCTCTCAGGAGTTTTGTGTGATCAGCATTAAACATTCACTGGATAAAATACCGAGACAAGCCTGGGGACATGAGTAGGATCCAGGGCCCTGAACAGGAATGAGATAAACTAGAGAAATGGGATCTAAGCAGCTCAGAGGATATAGCAAATTCCTAGTGTGGGAGGAAGAAAAACAGTGTTGTACAACTTTCAGCTGTGAAGATACTCAGACTTTAAATATCCTGTGTCAAGTTCTCAGCCTCAGTTTTACTTTATCTTTGTTTCGTTAGCCTTTTTTTTTTCCTAAATCTAATCCACATATGACTAAGTCATGTGAAAGATCCAGGCTAGCTGTTGATTTTACAGATTACAGAGAAGATGTGAGGGATGCTCTGGCTGTTCCTTTCCATAGCAATAGTGAATAACAAGCACTGAGAGCAGTGGCCTTTCTATGAGCAGCTATAATAAAACAGATTTCCTAGAAGACTATTAAACAGAGATATAAATCTCTTTAAAATCTTTATTCTGCTTTGCTAATCAACTGCCACTGTTGTTTAAGGTTGGAGTTTGTTCTATACATTTTCATTATTTCAGAGTATCCCCTGCCAGACCCACTGTAAAGCTTTCTATTAAAATCCTTCTTACTGTAGTGGGATGATTTTTTTTTTTCCTGAAGACTGATTTAGTAGAAACTTGGCACCAAAGAAAGTGTTTCTGTTTCATTATTATGATATATAAAAGTTCACGGGGCTCTCAGAATATTCTTCCTAAAAAAAAATCATTAGCACATGCTGGAATACAGAACTTACTGGCAGTTATACAGTAGTTGTCTTTGAAATACACACTTCCCATAGTGTTTCTAAGGCTGTAAGGGATCATTCTTAAAATGCAGAGTGAACATTGGAATAAAATTGATACTCTGCAAATTTTTTTGAAACATTGCTTGAGCAGCTTTCATGGTAGTTTGAATGCAAAGAGACACCTCACTTTTTTTTAAGCCTATTTATTTTACGCTTCACAATATTTTTTTAAAGCATACTTCTAACATTTTTATTATAGCAAGTCTTTTCAGCATAGCCCACTAAATTCTTGTTTGGCTCTCAAAAATAATAGTAATCTTTAGCACTTACATAGTCTTTAAGTTTTTAAAGTGTTACACAAATATTAACTAATTAATGTTTGTTCAACCCAGACTGGCCTTATAAAGAGGCTGCAGTGAGTGAGCATTTTCCCTGTCACTATTAACAAGATTAAAGGTGTTGATGTTGTACAAACACAAAAATGAGGCACAGTTTGAAATAACCCACCTGCTATTGATTTTGGCCAAATTATGGGCAATCTCAAACTCGTAGATTACTACTCAGTACTATCAAAGGAGAAAATGAAAAAGTGCTTGTTTGCCTGCTTTGGTAGCCAGCAGCAAGTGCTCATGATGGGAAAAAGCCTTCACTTTCCATCTTTGAGTATGTACACCTTTTCAGCAGCACAGGAAGCAATTTTGTCCATGTACTCAATGAGGTATGTGGGCATGTCAACAAGTGCAGGACCCATAGGGGATGATGCCCTTGCATGGCATTACCCTCCCACCTTTCTTTCTTCCCCCTTCTCAAGCCTTCTCCACTGAGTCATCAGGACTTGGACATCAGGAGCTTTACATCAGAGATGTTTTCTAACATACATTTGTTTTTAATAAATTGAAAAGTTGATTGAGCAATCTTTAAGACAGATGAGGTTTCCTGTAAATCAAGACCAAAAGATTACCTTATTCAGTCATATCTGATGTGGTTGCCCAACGGTCTTCTCTACAATGTTCTTCATGTAAAAGTCCCCAAATGTACTGGGCTTCTGGACCCACAATAATGATGTTGCAATCACTTCAAAGTATGACTCTTGCATGTGTTCTGGAAATAACATGACCATAAACATAACTGGAAGTTTCTGTCAGTGATTTCACATAGTCTTTAACAATAGCCAGTAAACATATAGTTCAGACTTTAATCCAGTTCTCTCCATAAGATTAATTTCAGTAAGATGCTCCAGAAAATATTTTCTTGTGGGATTACTACACAGCTTGGGTGGTTTATCACTCAATCTTCATCTTTTATTAATGCACTCTATATGTTATATATGACCCTAAACCCTTGCCAGTGCTGTGTTCCTAAACTCATGGAATTAATTATCTGTTTCCACATTCAGCTCTGACTGCTTTAACACCACTGGAATGTCACTGATCACATTAGCCATTAGCACCATTTACAGATTTCTATTCTTACACACTCCCAGTGTTCACAGCCGTCCACGGCTGACGTCTACATTGCAGACAGAAGCACTGTGGAGACTCTTCTGCTCATGAGACGTCCCTCCAACGCTGGGGGAACATGCCACAGCTGCAGGGCTCCATGCTGACACATCTACTAACAGGATTAGGACTTTAAGTAGAAAAAACATATGTCATTCGCAATATAGCTGGAGAGCTACCAACAGCTGTAATTAAGGATGCCTATGCATTTCCATGCTAAGCCTCTGTTTTCATTTGCTCATAACTTTCCAAAACTTTCACCTATAAGGCTGAAGTTTTACAGTCCAGCTTTCTGTCAAATTGTGGTGCTTTTTTTTTGTAGTTGTTGAAATTTTGAGGAAAAAGTAATGTATCATTTTTTTTTTTGAAAAAGAGAAGAGATAAATTTTTAAAAAACCCTCACGTAAACATGTGGATTGGAACTGATTTATGATGGATTTTCTATTTCATTTAATTTTCATATGGCATTTCTAACTCTTAAATTATGTTCCAGCAGCTGATAAGTATGGGATAACTTTTTAATAAGGCAACAGAAATAATGCAACACACTTTTCCCCTGCACCTTGAGATGCTCAGTTATAGAATTTTAGACATCCAATTTAAATACCTACCTAAAAATTATTTTCCTCTCAGTGGTGTGGAGAGATCACAGAACTCCACTCTGAAAATGCAGATGTAAAAACACTCCTCTTGAATTTCTCACTGTGGAAATCAGGAATGAACAAACCATACTGACCATGCAGAAGTGCCATGATCCTTTCTTAGCCTGTTCAAATAACACTTTGTGGCGCGTAAGTTCTCAGTGTTATGAAATCTGTGAATATCCTTGGCATTTACAGATGTCTCAGACTGCTTTGAACTTGAAAGAATATTTCAAGCCTTTGTAGGTCTATGCCTTATGTGCCTCTTTGTACCTGGTAGTAAACCATCAGTTTTTAAAATAATGTTAAGATGCTTTTAAGACAGAAAGAGCTCTTGACTTACTGACTCATTCCATTCCTGTCTTTTCCCATGGTTTATCCTGCTTCTTGCTGCTGGCTGGGTGTTGAATTCATACTCTTGTAACTCAGTAATCTCACAATTACTCCCTCTGTGAGAAGACATTGAGGTGCTGAAGTGTTTCCAAGGAAGGGCAAAAAAGTCAGTGAAGGGTCTAGAACACAAGTCTCGTGAGGAGTGGCTGAGGGAACTAGGGCTGTTGGAGAAAAGGAGGCTGAGGGGAGACCTTATCGCTGTCTACAACTACCTAAAAGGAGGTCATAGCATGGAGGGTGTTGGTCTCTTCTCCCAAGTAACAAGTGATAGGACGAGAAGAAATGTCCTCAAGTTGCACAAAAGGAGATTTATGTTGGATATTGGGAAAAATTTCTTCATGGAAAGGGTTGTCAGGCATAGGAACCGGCTGCCCAGGAAAGTGGTTGAGTCAGCATCCCTGGAGGTGCCTAAAAGACACGTAGATGTGGTGCTTAGGGACATGGTTTAGTGGTGGACTTGGCAGTATTAGATTTATGGTTGGATGTGATGATCTTAAAGGTCCTTTCCAATTTAAATGATTCTGTGATTCTGTGCCTATACACTTCAGACACTAAAGCAATATTAAGTAGTTGAAACGCCAATGAGCGAATTCTCTTTGGAGAAAGATATGTCTTTTGTGTTGACAGTAAATATTTAATTTTTAAAAATCTCTCCTCTACTGTGTTTATTATTCTTTGAGGGAGGAAAGACGGAGAATGGGTGGGGAAATTTTTCATTTTACCTTGTTATTTCTTTGTGAATTAATTAGATCTTTTTTTCCTTTATTCACATATTTCCATCCTCACCATCTTACCAAATTTTTCCTTCACAGATGGGAAAACCAGCTTCACTAGAGAGACAATTAAATGCAAGTGGCTTTTTAAATGCAGTTCTCTGTTAAATCTTTTCCTTTCCAAATTACAGTCTCTGTTTCTGAACATCCTGAGAGAGGTAACTTTTTGTAACTCTCCAGGTCTAGAAATTCCTCACAGAGGATTATCTTGTATTGTTCTGTTCCCTTTAAAATGTGCCCATTTAAGAGTAATGAACATTTGAAAAGGAAGAAAATGATCCTTACAACCTCAGTAGGGCTTTTTTGTTTGTTTCATAGTTCCCCCCAGAAGTTGCGGTTTGGATTCCTTACAAATTAGGTTCTTCATAAATCTAAAATCCCTCTTGGACCTGCTGTATTACATGACGATCGTTATTTAATTACTACAATGCAAAACATTGCTCTAGAAGAATACTATTAAGATAAAAAACAAAGGAATTTTTAAGATATGAGAAATCCAAGATCCTCAAACAACAACAGTCCGTCCTGCCCCCCTGAAAATGCCGTGTTATGAAGTGGCTTTTAAGCCAGTGTTGTGTACTATTTTGTGATGGGAATTGCATCCCACTTGAGGGCAGAGTGGCTAGTCAATATTTTTCACTTCTACAACTTACGTAGTGTGTCTCCTTGAATGTCTTTAATGTACACCAGCTTGTACAAGGACCCGACTATAAGAATATCCCTTTCTTCTTAGGCACTTCTTGAAGTCTTCCATATTAACTCAATGACTGAGAAGCTAGGATGAACTTACCTTCTCAGCCAGCATGAAGTTCTCAGCACTCCCTCCTCCTAACCAGTCTCCAACCTGCAGCTCTACCTCCTAACTGCTTTGCTCCATCTTCTTGCATTACCTGAGAGGGTCCTGATCAGCATCTACAGCCTGAGACAGGATCACTGCTACTGACTGGCTGCACGGAAGTAGACAGAGCCTCTGGAGGACTCAGCAGTCACCCTTTGAACAAGGAGGCACTTCAAGCATTTTACTGTTTCAGTAAATTGTCACAGGATTGGCAAAAGGCACTTCCCTAATGTAAATCTCAGCCATCTTCCCCAAGGTACAGATATGTAATGCTTGTTGATGAATTATTTGAAGAACTTCTTTTAGCCTGCAAAGAGCAATGTATTCTCCCCAAATCTCTTAGAAACACCAGAACACGTTCGCTGAAACATTTCCAAAGACCAATCAATGCCAAGGGGGTACCCCAGGAAAAACAAAACAAAAAACAAACAAACAAAAAAAACCCCAACAGAACAACAAAAACCAATAACAACAATAAAAAGCCCCAACAACAACAGAAAAACAACACACACAAAAACCAAAAACAAACAAAAAACCCACAACCAACTCATTCCTGAATGGCTTAAACCTGGTAAAACTATCAGCACCAGAATCTTATCATGAGAAGTGTTAGATAACAGATGCAGTAGTGCCATCTTCACCTAGATTATTTATGCATCTATGTAGGATGTGAGTAAAGAATTGATACATAGTAAAAAAAGCATGTCATCATACTTGGAGCATATTATGCTAGTTCCATGATTTATGATTTTAATATAGCCACTCCTCTTTGTCTACTACGGAGCCACAAATGCAGCTGAAAACAGACTATAGCACAGCATATAAAGAGGAAATGGGAGACAACAGAAAATGTCTGTTCATCTCCGTCCTATCCTTGTCTAATCCTCACCAATGTGATCCTAGCCTGCTACAAAAATTATAAATCTGAAAAATCTACTTAGTTTCTAGATTAAAAAAGGAGAGCAAAACTCATCAAACAAACTTTTTGCTGCAAATAATTCACTTAGCTGTACAACTCACCAGATAAATAGCCCCATTGTTTTACCTTTAACTGGAGAAACACTCACATAGCATGTTAAAAATTGTACCCCAAACTTTTTCAATTTGTTCTTGAATTTCATGAAAATAACCCTCCAGAGGTGGGGGATGCTTGGTTTTGGTGTTTCTCCCCAGAGAGAACTCCCACTATCAGTTTGGAAAAATAATTATCCTTCCTGTACTTCTCATGATCTTTTCCCAGCAAAGGAAGTGAGCTTTTTTGCAGCCAGCTTGAATCTCAGCTGATTGCCTGTACTTCAACAGTTCCTTCAGATTTTAATACCCAAATACCTGGAGCCAGCACCCTGGTCTTGTGAGAATGGTTCTCCAAAGCCTCAGTGGATCCACTGGAAGCTATGAAGTGCAATGCAGTCATTTGAGCTAAACATTACCGGCTTCTGACCCTGGAAAGGGAAAAGTCAAAGTTCTTTTGGAAATGACACATTGTGACCTGCAGTCTGCTGTAGCACATTAAGTCTGATAAATGATCAGAAATGATGACTTAAACAAGCATCTAAGAGAGAGCATTTTGCTTAATGTACCCAGCAGTTAACCTTATGTAGTCACGTTGCATAGTGGGCTCATTTGGAAGCTGTGTAGGCTTAGCTAAGAATAAACAAAGCGTTGCAATACCATTAAATGTTTTCTACCTCTTCCTTCTGTGTTAATGTGGTTCAGTGCTTCTGTCATGAAAATGAGTTAAATGGAGTTTCCCACACTCTCGACCACAAAGAGTGCACTATACTGCCTTTCCGATAGACGTTTTGTACTTTCCTGAACACATGCCTGTTTCAAGAGCAAACCTTGATTTTCATAGCACTAAAGAGGTCTGAAGCATAGAAAAGGAGCAAACTCAAAAGCAGAAAAAAAGTAGAACTGATGTCAAAACCATGCAGTTTTTCCAGGTGGCAAAAAATACCTGTATATGCACAAAAATAAGTTATTTTTTTTCCCACATCCGCAAAATGATCTCCAAGTGAAATGCCAGATCTAATCCTTCTGCCTAATAAGTTCTCAAATTTTTAATTTAGGCATTTATTCCAGAGCCTTATAGGTACTAGAATAATGTGAGCTATTTCTCTGTATTAAGTTGCTCAACTATAATGACTTCATCATTTCATTTAAGCACCTGTTCTGGAAAATAGGTCCTGATCCTGCAAACACTCACATCGAGTGAGTATTCCCATTTGAACTCTAAAAATTGTATCCCAGCTCTTTAGGGTGATTTATGGCATACTATTAGAAGCATCTATAAGCACCTGAAATGTGTCAGTGGATGAATATGAGCAATAATTGTAAATATAGTTTATGAGTTAAGCAGTGCACTGATATTGGTGGCCAATACTCAGGAAAATATTGAATCTCCCAACTCCTGTTTAAACTCCCCACTGACTTCAGCTGGAATTCAGCCTTTAAATGAGGAGTTAGGAGCCAAGATGCTTTGCTGATCATGGGCCTTCGGCTACAAAATGCTGAACCTTCCCAAAGGAACCAGTGGAAATGATAGCAGAGAGGTATTATATGTGTGCAGAGCTCCTCTTGGAGTTTGTCTGATGAAGGGAAATCTCTCTTGAACTGCCTTTCTTGTTTCTCTGACAGTCTTTTAAAAAAATATAGTCAGCTTTTTCACAGAGAGCTTTATTACCATTAAATGGAGAGGGTGCCCATGCCCTGGGGAAGGGGATAGGCAAGAAGGGTACACCCTAACTTGGAGCAATGACCAACTCTCATACCCACAAAAATAACTTTATTTTCTTAGGGAGAGGAAGTCTGCTGTCTTTGCTTCCCCTCCACCCCTGCCGCTTCTCTGCAGGCATCCCTGACCCCTGTGCAGAGCGGAGGGATGAGGCAGGATTCCCAGAGCTCCAGAGGGGAGGCCAGGGGGGCTGCCCTGAACTTTCCACCCCCAAGGTATGACTGTGCTCACAAAACAGAAGTCCAGCTCCCCTCCTCTGCTGCTGCCCAACCTACCTTAGGCTCAGACAGCCTAGTGAAGACTGGCTTCATACATGGTGCTTCCTTACTCACATGCTAAACAGTACCAAGATTGGCTCCACTATTAGATGCTTTCAATATAATTATGTCAGTGGTGAGCTTGGCCCAACACACTTAAATATTAGTTTGTTTTCCTTCTCCTACAGTAGCATGAGCAGAAGGTCCATATTCATGTAAATACAAGAATTTTCTCCGCTATTTTCTGTCTTGTTTTTGCCTCTCACTTGCAAATCCACTGGAATCCTTTGCAGTATGTACTGTCGAGCTGTTTCTGTGTGGATTGTGCTTGGCTGCAACTGGGATGCCTTTTCTTTTTGTTTTTCAAGTCAGCATCTTAAAGAAAGGAAAATAAACATGAAGTCAGAATTTCCTGTGGGACAGTGGGAAGGGGAGAGATCAGATCAGCTGTAAGATGTTGGTGTTATTTTCCCAGGATAAACTCTGTTTTTATTTTTTATCATTTATTTATTTATTATCCACTTCTAAAATCACCTACAGACCCATGGAGAAAACTGGAGGCTTATGTGTTTTTCAAGAATAACAGTTCAAATAGCCAAAGAACACCTCTAGGGTGAAATTCCCTGTATGTGGTTGGTATGCTTACAACACAGATGTCTTCATTAGAAAAAAAATTCTGAAAGTCAAAGACTTATGTTGTGCCCTTTCTTTGCTCAACCTGATGGGTTCTGTCACTTGTATAACCCTTTCCTCACTCATCTCTGACTAGTCCATGAACACTGCAGGCTTCTGAGGCCGGGGAGATCCTACTTGTCCTTAAGCACAGCTATAAAGAACATGACTGACAGTCATTTGTCTCCATAGAAACTTCACCAGCTTCATCTATAATAAATGCATGCTCTCCATCTGAGCTAGTTAACCCAATGTATTTATGCTTCAGTATTTCTTTGGGACACTGGCTTGAAATCTTCGTTTGGGAATTCCCTTCTTGGAAAATGATAGCTAACATCTGAGATGAACCTGGCACACAAGGTATCACACACAAGGTCAAAACAAGTAAACACAGCTGTCACCACAGTGAAAACAAGATGTTGGTGAGCCTTTGGAAGTGAAGCAGCAGAAATTTCTCAACACAGGTCCATTCTTGTCCTTTGCGTGGAGCCATGCCATATGCAGAACTCTGCACCTCCGAAGCAGCAGCTGACATGCTTCACTGTACACATTGACAGAAAAGGTATAAATAGCAGAGAATGTTAACAATGCTTCAGTGAAACAGTGAAAAATGAGGATTCCACACCTCATCTGCAAATGGCACACGTTATACACTTTGTTGCTTATTAGTCTGTTCTCCTAGAGGGAACACACAGGTGAACCATCAAAGTGCAAGGGCAAAGTGAAAGGAGGATTGTGCCTATCTGCAAGGAATGACTGTTTCAGTGCCCACCTCCAAGCCATAGTACAGGCTTACAATATAATAATTTATGTAGACACACTATAGATATATACACAAGTACATATATACGTATATATACAATATAAAACCATAGTCCAGGCTTTTACTTCCTGTTCAGTCCTCGGTTTCCCCTGCAGAAGACCAGCCACAAAACTTGCAGGACCAAGTTCTTCACTGCAAAGTCTCCTCTAATGATACCAGGGGGCTACTTGGACCTAGATCCCCAGTGTGTCAAGAAAGTTTAACCAGCTCTTCGAAATTAAGAGGACATCTCCCCTAGCTGGACCAGTCTCTGTACACTGAGGGCCTCATGCACACCGGGTACTGCATCCCTTAGGAATACTATGCCCCGCTGAGGTTTTGAGAATTTGGCTGTGATCCTGGAGTAACCTCAGTGAAGTTGCTGGATTTTCCCCAGATTTACTCCAGTATAATGAACTAAGAATTTGAACCTCTGTGCTATATTGTGTGGATTTTGATTAATTTTAAATAAAGTTTCCACCTTAAATGAATTGCAAGTGTTATCTGTTTTTATATATAACTTCATGCTCTTTATTATTTAAAATGTCCAATTTGCTAGATGAAAACATAAATACTGACTGCAGCTGTAGAATTTAATAAAACCTCAGGTTTGAGCTAGCAAGTGAAAAAAAGTATATTATTGGAAACTTGTGGTCAAACTTGAAGCTTGAAGGAAATATTTTAGCACTATCACAATATTAAATTGCAATCATTATTTAATTTATCTTCTCTGAAATGACTTAAGGGAAGTGCACCAAAAGCCCTATTTACCTAAGCCAGGAAATAAGTCAGTGATCAGCTTGGTGGATGAAGTAATTGAAAGCTGACAAGGGACAATATAATGCCACTATTGTAACAGCACTTAGAAGTATTGTTTGACTTTGACCTGCTTAGGAATAAATGTTGCAGTTTTCATTTCATTAAAAAAAAAAAAAAAAAAAAAAAAAGTGTACAGCAATAAAACGTGTTCCTTTTACTGAATTCTTGATATTTTTCTTTAAATTGAAAAATATCAGCTTTGGCACATCTGGAGGAAAGGAATGTTCCCCACAATTACCAAGATTTTGGAAAAAATAAAGATATATTAGAAATTAAGGTATCCGCTAGTCAGTACTTCCAGCTAAAAGTCTGAACCCTTGGGTAACCTGTGCATTTCAATTGTCACTTTGAACTTTGGAACAAAGGGTAGACTGTAAAACCAGTTTATAAAAAGTATTATGAGATACCACAACTGGCATTTTTATGACCTTATTAAACTACATCCAAGTGTCATAAATTATATGTAATGAAAGTCAATAGGATCTCTGACTTGATTTTAATATTAGGAACATGCTTATTAGTTTAAGGGTTTTTTTCTGAATAAAAGGGGTATTTTTGTTGTTTTCTTACTTTAGCAGCTGATGTTATGTGGAAGTCATAAATGCCACATTACATTAAATTGTCTTTGTTCATATAATAATATTGTTAGTAAATTACTTGGGAGTAATGAGTAGTTTTTCTCACTAAGTAAATCTAAAGGTGTTAATTTAGATTCAAAGTATTCCACATTCTTATGACAAACATCTTGATTGACCAAGTTTAGACATGAAAACCAAATTATGGTTCTGAAAAAGATGCCTGTCTTTCAAGAATGACCATTCAGAAAACATAACTTTTTTTTTCCTCAATACCCTGTCTCTGCAGTAGAAGAAAAGTTGCAGATGTCTGTTCAAAGTTAACCCATTTTTAGAACTGTTACTGTTTTAGATGGCCAGCTTATGCCCAAAAGTAGCATAAAAATGTGTCGATATATATTTGAAGCAGAGCGCTCACCACAGGGGGATATTATCTGTGCTGTTCTCTTGAGAACATTGGTTAGCTGAGACACATTCAACCAAAGGTTCATCTGAACCAGCAGTCTGTGTTCAACTCTACCCAAAAGGAAAGTCTGGGGAAGAAGATAAGACTTGTGAGAGCAGAACCTTCCTCCTCTCAGCCCCGTCACCCTCCTCCAGTTGTTTGCAGCACTAGGAGGGAGAATTAGGGAGAATGCCTGTTAGTTGCGGAGGCAGCTGTGGTAAATGTTTAGATCCCATTTCAATAAAATGAGTGGGTTCTGCCATTTGTACATCTATATCCCATGTAGGCAGACTGCCTGGCTTTTCTGAGCGGGGGTACAGTAGTTCTGTGTTCTCCAGAAGTCACAGGGGCCCAAACCTAGGGATGTGGGAGTGCCAAGGATCCCCCAACACATCCTCAACCTGCTTGATGCATGCTCACCATCTCTCCCAAGAGGTCCCAACTGCTGGCAGACTCAGGCAATGTAGGGCTGCAACCCAGTATTGCTGCCTGCAGCAGCTGGGAAATACCTTCTGCAGATGCTAGCACACCTCCACTGGGATGACCAGCATGGATGTCAGCACTTCAGTCAAGACTCCTGAAAAACAGCAAACCTCACCCAGCTGTCAGGATATAAACATAACTGTGGCTGATGTTTGGGTGTGCTGGATTGAAGAGAGCAGAAGGGCATCACATTCTTCTTCTCTTGACAGAAATCTGTTTAAAAAAAGAGGTGTATCGGGGTGTCATTTTCTCTTCCCAACAGCTTATCAAGAGCTGGAAGAGCATAAGGTGCTCTTGCAAAGACAGCCCCACCAACAGCTCTCCAGGGGAAGAGCTTTCTTCTGCCCCTTCATGATAGCTACTGGCTAAATGCTGTAGTATAGTCCATAACTGGCTGTATATGGTAAATGTTAACTTTATTATCTTGTAGGTTTCTCAAAAATACTAAAGAGAAAATCAGAGCTTATTCTAAGCTTTGAGAGGGAAACAAATTTGCCAACACTGATGTAATCAAAGAGATATTAGAGAATTTCACACAGAGCTGCTCCAGGGCTGGCAAATGAGAGGAGAGGACCTACTGAAAAAAAAAAAAAAAAAGAAAAAAAAGCTGAAGAGAAACAAGGAGATATCAGAATGCCAGAAATAAGAGACTTTTAAAATCTGTGTAAGTTAAAAACATTTAATAGATATGTTAACATTTAATAGATCTTTTAAACAAAGAGGGAGACAGAAATATAGGCAATTTGTAGTGAGTGAAGTAGTCTCAGAGAATGCATAACTACTCTTTTTATTATGATCACACAATTTGTCTTCACTAAATAGCCCACCTGGCAAAAGATTGTACCTTCATCAGCACATCTCCTAAATGCCTGAGAAAGGGAATGGAGCAAACCAACAGGAGGAGCACCTGTTAAAATAGATAGCAATTTGTTACAGATACCATTAAAGTGCAGCTGTGCATAGGACCTCCCCACACTGAAAAGAAAAAATGTTTAAAAAAAATCCTCAGAAGGGCAGGATACCTGCTGCATGAACAGCAGAAAAGCAGTAGTCCATTTTGCCTTTTAAAACTATGTGTGAGGTGTGGCAGCTTTAAGCAGAAGGTCATTTGCTGAAGTGGGAATGGGGGCAAAATTTCTGCAGAGGCTGTTAAGGACCCTGCCCATCTGGACCATGCAGAGAAGCCAGTGAAGCTGAGGAGATAAGATTTTAAAAAAAAAAAAAAGGCTTATAACAGTGGGATACATCTCACTGGAAATCAGCTGCTAGTGGGAAGTTTTGAGCTCTCAGCTTAACTGATAAAAAACTGCAGAGGACAATTCTTTCCTTCTTTTAGTTAATTGTCCTAAAAGGGAATAATTCACTCTCTGTCCAGCCTGTTGTCCAACTGACTGAGTGTTTTAAACTGGAGAGGGGGGTTTCTGCCTCCCACACTAAGTGGCCACTGCCCCTCCTTCTCCCCTAGTGAGGAAGCTGTAGACCGCAATAAGGTCTCCCCTCAGTCTTCTCCAGGCTGAACTAACAAAGTGACTTTAGCTGCTCCTCAGTTCTTCATCTCTAAACCCTTCACCAACTTCATGGCCCTCTGGACACTCTGCAGTAGCTTAATATCGTTTTTATCCTGTGGGTCCCAGAACTGCACCCAGTGTTCCAGGTGGGGCCGCATCAGTGCAGAGCAGAGCGGGACAATCACCTCCCTTGCCTGGATGGCAATGCTGTGCTTGATGCACCCAGGACACGGGTGGCCCTCTTGGCTGCACAGCAGCCGCTCAGTGGGCTCATTGGCCGAAGGTAAGGCCTCTGCCTCACCCCCAGTATTCAGCGCAAAAGTTGTTGCAGCCAGCTCTGCAGCTTTGTCAAATCATATATGGCTACAGATGTGGTATTTTGGTGAATGCCTAATGAGAATAGGAAAGATGTTGCTATATAGGGAAGAAAATATATATGATGGGAAATGTATCTATACTGTATTACCATATTATTACTTACTACTATATTACCTATTCCTATGTTATTACTTTCTACTAGCAAAAGTGATAACCGTGTTGTATAATTTTAGTTTGATATTAACAGATTTCTTGAAAAAGATATAATTTCTAGTGCCTACAGCAAACGCGACTATATTACTTGAAAGTGTTTCTCTGTTGGAACAAAGGCAGTCGTCAAATTTGAAAATGAAAAAGAAGTATTTTTGTACTCATTTTTAATGCACATATTTTCTATAGATGGTATCTTTTTTACCTTCAACCGCTAGCCTAGAAATGAAATTTATGTTTTCTGAATGAGCAACACAATCAAGTTTAGTAATAACACCAAACTTTTAATAATGAAAGCACTGCTTGTTTTTGTTTGAAGTGAATATGTATATGCTTGGTCACCCAATTAATGTTATACATACGGATTTCACTTGGAGCTTTGTATCTCGCGACAGGACTACTGACAAACAACAACATCTGCAGTGCAGCATATCATCTCCTTCCTTTTGTAAAATGCATACATGCCCTTTGCTGTCAAGATAACCCTTGATGTTGAAAGGAGATGCAAAGACTGTGTATGGATCTTTAGTAAACTCAACTCATGTGTCTTTTTTCCTGATGGATTGGTAAAAATGAATTGTTATTCTTCTTTTGAAATACATGCATTGAAGGGTTTCCACCTTTCTTCTTTTCCACCTTTCACAAATGTGTAGACGTGTCTTATGGTCAGAATTATATAGTGCATCCATCTGTAGCTCCAGGTGTCTGAAGCTGATCTCTGGGCACTGATAACATAAGGTGTGGTCTACAGAGGAGGCATTTTATTAGTTACATCTTTAGCTACTTGAGGAAGGAGAGCATATAATTTAAGACACTTTGATGCCTTAAAAACATGTGAGGTGTGTTTAAGGCATCAAAGAGATTGAAACAGAGGAAAACAGCATGAAACTTGAAGTTTCGAATACAGCAGGACTTCTAAATGAGTTTAAAAATAAAACTTAAGAGACATTAAAAGAGAAGGAAAGTAGGGAATGAAGAAGCAAGGCCTACCATAAGAAGTACTAGTGCTTTCTGAACTGCATGATATAAAACCCGCTGAAGAAGTTTGGCAGAAAGAGAAAGAAGAAATGCACAAAATCACTGACTGTGCAAACGTCTGTCTCTCCTGCAAGTAATCCTTTTTTCCATGTTATTCACGGATGGTGAAGCCCCAGCCTGTGATCAAGACCCAGTAGCACCATGGAAATTCACATCACAAGAAGCTGTTGTTCATGAGAGATGTCCTCTTGACATATCTCTTCATTGCCATCTGACAGCATGTTCTGCCTTTAGGACCTAATCCTGTAGCCCATGACATTGACGGACATTTTAGCATTGACTTCATTTGGCTTTGAGGTGGGAAGACTTGTTTGAGGCTTGGCACCAAGGCAGGGTGAGCTATCCTGACCTGGCCAGAGCCAGCTCTTCCCAGCCTCCTGCCTCTGCCAATGTGGTGTGGGCATCCCGTGAAAGTTAAAGCTCTGTCCCTATGGCTTTGGACTGCAGTACCTCTTAAAAAACAAAGCTCTTCTGGCAAGTCAGGTCAGAAACAGCAGTCCAGCACATTGGTGCAGATCAGGGACAGGTTGGTCCAATGGGAATGGTGACCTTGCTTTTGTGCTCCTTCCCACCTTGGGCCACTGCTTAAGTGGCAGAGTTGGTGTTTGGGAGATTTATCATCCAGCAAAACTCCCAGCTAAGGTCAGCTGTCCAGGAATGGTAGGGATCAGAAAATAAAGCTCTACAGGTAGGCACAAGTCTGCTGGGACTACCAAGGACAGATCAAAGGGTGTGACAGCAAATACACATGTAGACATTTCAAGCAATACATTAAACTTCTTATCCCAGCTTAGAAGAGGAACCACCAGGAACAGTTGTTTTAAGGTCACAACACTTGGATTTAAATGTAAAAGCATTGGTGGCTTTATATGCTACTATATACTTTGGTGCCAAAGCAGGGGTTTTGTCAAATGCATGGAAACGTGTCTCAGTTCTTTCTGGTCCTGTTTTTTTCTGATGACTTTCCTACCACAAGTCCTCGGGGGGAAGAGCCCCATTCTTGTTCTCTGTGTGCTCCTTTGAAAATGCAAAAATTACAACAGGGGAAAGGTTTCCATGACTGTTCAGGCTGGGGACAGTTCTGCAAAGAACTGCGCAGCTACAGTTCAGTGCAGAAATTAATATCAAGTGTCAGCTCAACCCTGTCTTCATATAAAGAGTGGGATGAAGGACATTGACTTTTGACTACACCTGCATAGAAAGGGCTCCCAGAATGGTAGTGGCACACTCCCAACATCTGCTCCTTCCATTGAACTTAGCTGTAAATTGAAATTCCATTGCAATGTTTTTAGACTCAGTTGAAGTAAGGAGACTGTCAGAAATCCTCTTTAAACTCACCCTTATCCAAACAGGAAGCTGACCTCTAACCCCCGGACGTAACAGTACACCAGTGGAAATTTCATTATCCCCGTTTCAGCTCTACTAAGTGAAAATTAATTGTGTAATTATCTGGATGAGCGCATGTGTAAAATTTTACAATGTGCCAGTTAGATTAAGTAACGTGTTAGTGGCATGGTTTAGTGCAGAGTCAAGGCTGTCTTATAAAAACGGCATAAGAAGTCTGACAAGATTTGAAGGAAAAGAACATATGTCTGAACAAACGTTAACATGAGAAAGTAATGTAATACTTAATACCATAACCTGAGTAAGATTTTAGCCTCTTCTGATGGAGGTTCATCTGGCACAGGAGACTCCTTTTGTCTGCTACTTTAAAACTACATAATTTAATGGCCAAAATATTTTGAGCATACTTAAAAAAAAAAGAAAAGGTAACAAATAATTGATTACATTATGAAAAATATTTTTGTCTACATTGTACTGTATCTACTTTATACCTCTTTTATTCATACTGTGAAATGTGTCAGGTTTTTTCACTGCTTAAGTAAAAAAATCAACCCTGAAATAGAGGAGTAAAGGCAGATCAGACTATAACTCAGTCCTTGAGAAATGCAAGGTGCTGAACTCACCTCCCACATAAGGAACTGAGGGACAGGTCTTATGGCGCCCAGAGAAATCCTAATACAGCTATTCAGAAGAAACTATTTCCATTTCAAAGCCATAGAATTGTTTGGATAATGAGATCGCTGGGCTAGAGATGCTGCCTAGAAGAAGTCTAGTCCTTAGAGAAGTAATATTATCTTTAAACAGTTTGGTAAGTAATATAATAGGTTCTATCAGTCTTACTGCCAAAGTTTTTTTGTATAGAGTCCCTTTAGCAATACCAAATAAATACACTGGTAACATTTCCTAAAAATGGAGGAATGAAAATAACTTATAATGTGATTTCAGTGAAATCAATGGAACAGAATATGTGCAGGAAGGGTTGGTGTTACAGTGAGAATTCCCACTGCAGCACTCTGCTGCTAAATCTGGATGGAGACAGGAGATGATCCAGACATTTCTGTACATAAATGAGGAGTGCACAGAGGAACCAAATCTGAAAGAGTTAGTGTCTGACATGGATTTTAGGTATTGTGGGATCATGCTATTATAAGGGTAAAAGTTGGGATTTTCATTTCTTGTGCAACTTAATCACTGAAAGGCTTGTGAAAAAACAGACAGCAGTTTTAGTATTACAGTTCACTTTTTTATCTGTAATTAATCCACCAGACATTGTAAGAGATGATACAAAAGGTGTAAAAAAAAAAAAAATCAAGAAAAAAAATGAAAGAATGTGCACAATACACAGATATGCCTTTCTGTTCCCTTCCTACAACCTAAGATCTTGGTCTCATGTGTCTTTGCAAAAGTCCAGACGTTGACCCAGTGTACTACTATATTAATAAATATGGATGTTTGAAATGGAGAAAACCTCATGGTGTAAAGCCACTACCAAGAGAGGCAGGTCCGTGCCCCAGAGATTTTGTTTGCTTCACTGTGCTGTTGCAGAAGCGATACTGGGAGGGCTCTGACACATAGTAAGGAAGAGAGCGTTTATCTTCCAAGCTTGCTATTCATCATTTGTTCTGGTCTGGGCTGTGACACAAGGTAGGTGACCACACAGGAGCACTGTGTAACTGCAGGAGAATGTTTAAGTCAACAAAAAGTGTATTTTTGTAAAAGAAAGCAACGTGCAAGCCTTTTTGGCTGTATTATGTTGAAAGCCTCCGTCTAGAGCTTGTGAACGGGGCTGTGAGAAATGCTCCTGACTGAGCTCACTGCAGACCTGATGGGACCAGTGGCAAATTGATTTAACTTTGAAGGGAATTAGAGAGAGCCGTGACTATTTCTGCTAATCTCATTCCAAGTACTTCTGTGCATTTCTCAGTCAATAGGAACAGACGCAGAGCAGGCTCTTGCTCCTAAGTGTTCAAGCTCAACTGAGTTGTCACCAGAGGATGTCCAGGACTGGGTTGACATCAAAGATGGGGGGAAAGGGCAAAGCTGAGGCCAACAGCCAGGGACTGCTGAAGCTCTTGCTCAAAACACCCACTCATCAAAGCCCACCCTTGCTTTGCCTGGGTCTCACACCCTAACCAGGCAAACAGACCTTGCCCGTGCACCTCTCCTTGCAGCCAGCTGGGAGGCATTTACCTCCAAAAGTACCAGAGATTTGCCTATGAAGACTTCAATGAAGAGCTGATATTTAGGAGAAGGGCACACAGAGATTCAGGAGCTTTCTGACTTCAGCTTGACAAGTCAGAATACCATTTGTCAATCTAACTAGAGTTTTTGCCCAGATTAAGTGATTTTGGAACAAATGCTGACTTATACCAGTAGTTGCTGACATGGGATAGTACTCTTAAGACAATAAAACCTTTGTCATTTGATACAGTTTAGCAAAAGGAAGAAGGGAGATATTTTGCATGCTGGTGACCAATGAGGTTTCTAAAAGTTATTCCACAGATCATCAAACTTCAAGATATTTTGGTTTGTTTTGGTTTTTTTTAACCTTCACCTTCAGTATTTTACATTTTTTTCCTCCCAAGCTCTCTCCAAAACACATGTTCTGCTTTAATGTTGTTTTTTTTCTGAACCTACAGAAAAAGTTCCTCCAGCACTTCTTTATATCACCTCAGCAACACATCACCTTAAAACAGCCTGAGCCACTGGGCAGTGACCCATCCTGCCTCTATCACCCTTCTGCTGGAAGATGTTCATGCTGCTTCCTGCAGCCACTGCCCTTGCTCTTCACAGCAATCTGTATCAGGGTGGAAAGGAGCAACCTGTGGGACTGAAGGAGCAGTAAGAGGCACAAGAAATAGCTCTCCCTGACTAGTACTCCTACTGCAAGTGCCACAAATGCCCCTGTGATGCTGAGGCAAAACAAGCTGCAGTTGTGTGTGCCTGGTTCTTTCCATCCCTTTTGAACCTGGTTTGACTGAATACGAGAATAAAACTTCTGGAAGGATTTGCCCTTGAAATTCATGTTGGGTTTAAATGTGAGACCTATATTTGCTCTGGGCTTTTTGTTCAAAAACATGTGGTTCCTCCCCAAATGCTCATTATATCACCTCTTGTTAGCCAACAGCTTTCTACAGCATAACATTTTCACTAACACCAAAACTTTCACATGCCACTAGCAAACTAATGTTCTGATATTGATTATTTGGCAGTTTATTAATGGTAGCCATATTTTCTGCACTTTATGGGTTATTGATTACTTTGTTTTCAACAAAGTCAAGAAACATAACTGAATGAAACCAATGAAGTGTGAAAAGCATCATCTACACTCCGCATAGAAAAATAAGCCTATAAAAAAGGCCAGGAGCAGGAAGCAGCAGAGGGCAAGATATTTGTCTGTGGAAAAAAAAAAAAAAAAAAAAAGTAAAATAATACTGTCACTAAGTTCAAAATAAACTACGGAATATCAGATCTTACAAAACATAACATATTTTCCTGAAGAACAGAAATCTAAGACAGCAAAGGGAATTCTTTTCTTTACTGTCCCACTTTTATCCTAGAGATCTGAGGAGGTCAAATGAAAATTTCCTGGCATCCTGGGGCAATAAAATAATCTCAGTCTTCTTGTGAAACCACATTAGTGTGGAGATCGAACAGAAGTTCTTTGAGAACTGTAAGTGCTATGTAAGCATCATTTTTCCCAGGAAACTAAGGCTTTGTTTATTTACACTGAGCTATGCCACTAATGTAATAAGAAATAAACTGCTAGGATGGACACAGACCTAAACATCTATCACATAGGAACATGCTAGTGTTCAGATCTGTGATTAAGTCAATTTTCCCTCAAAAATCATCAGGTCTGCTGAGGACAGTGACTCGGCCCATCACAGGCTCTTATCTGCATCCAGTACACCCATGCTGGGGAATCAGGAGGGATTTAAGCAAGTGCAGAGCACACTTTGCTGAATCGGAGCCTTTTGGCTTTCCACTCATAGCTTTTTTGCTGCTCATAAAGAAGCCAAAGTAGGCCAAAATAAGAACGCGGCCTGGTATAAATTTGACTCATCTCCATGAATAACACAATTCAGATGATTTATTGATTAAGATCTGGGCTTCTTTCCCCACAAACATTAAAATGCAATAGTATTCAATCTATGTTAAAAATCCTGGGCCCTGAACATCTTGCACTATCCCTGCTAGTTTTAAGCTGAGACTCAGATCAGAAGAGACAAAGCCAGGGAGCTGGAGCACTGAAAGACAGGCACAGGTTACCTCAACCAAGGAGGGCCATCAAGCCAAATAAGCTGGAGCATACCAGCATCTGCAGCCAGAGCTGCAGATGGAGCAGTACGACTTGTGTTTTAGGATGCTGGTTCTCCCGTGTGGATAACCAGCTCTACCGAGGCAAGGCAGTCTCACCATGGCTGTCTAGGATCGCTGTGATGCTGATGTATGAGAAAAAGACACCAGAATCACTTTTCTGTCAAAAGCTGAGTTTTCAACTCCCCCTTCTAGTGTCTCCGTGCTGCAGTTTACATGCAGTGTACATGCTTCCTCCCAAAAACACATATAGATTCAAAATCCTTCTGGCAGAGGAGGAGGAAACTGGACTCAGGTCTTCCATCCTGGGAGCCTGTTCTGTGTCACATCAGGAAATGATGTGAAGACATTGCTCATCCTCCTGCCCTGAGCTTCTCCAAAGTTCCCAGGAGCTCCAGCACATCACTGCTTGTAAAATTCACCATGGCAGGTAATTCACCATGGTAGTTAGGGCTTAGTTTTTGTGCAGGTTGCGCACCTGAGTCTAAATATAACCATGTAGCCAGCTGATGCTGTTGGCTACAAGGAAGAAGTCATAGGTGGAATCCTGTACTGAGTTAGATGCAGCCACAGTCTGAATGAGTGACCACCACCCAGGTGCATGGGCACAACCACACCATGGCTGGGTACCGCACAGGGCAACACCAACAGAGAAGCAACAGCCTCTGCAGCTCCTCTCCTTTTCTCTCCTGCAAACATCAGGGAATGTGCCCCTTCAAAGTGGCAGTCCCTGTGTTGGTGGCAAGAGCACTGAGGCTTCTCGAATTTCAGCTCCTATTTTTTAAAACTGAGTTTTGTCAAGAGCACTTTAAAATTTCTCATATTTTTCAGAAGTGACACAGTTATTCCCAGCTCCTCACACAGCAGCCGCCACAGATACCAGAGCTGCAAGCGCAACTTGAGCCTGCAGCTTCAGCAGGCATTACTGGCTAATGCAGCTGAGGTTCTCCTCTGCTCCTCTGTGCCTTTTAAATACATTACAATTAATAACTCTATATTTTCACATGGGAAAACAAAGCCACTAAAACAGTCCTGTAATCAATATACTTGCTGCTACTGAAACACAAGGAAATGTGTGTAAATACATTTTAAAGAAAACCCTGTTTTTGTGTCATTCAAGCATGTTCTAATTTGTCATGGAAACTTATATCCAGGGACTTCTAAGTTAATAATGAATAAACACTGTATAACAACCCTCATTCATCTCAGCAATATATGTGACATTAATAGCATGCGAACAGTGTGCAATGCTAACTGAAAGCACTGCACAAAGGAGTCCTGAATGTAAAGCTACCGTCAGCCTTAAGCACTTCATATCTCACAACTGCTCCAGTCATCATGTCTCCCAAATTTTTCATTTTTGTATGCATTTCATTTTCCTTATATAGCTTCTTCCATAGTAATAACAACTGAGGACACTGACCAATTCAGAAGGCAGCAGTTGGTATATGAGAAGACTTGAAAAGAAATCTGACTGCATTTATACAATCTGAAGAGAAACCGTGTCAAGGAATCCTTAAGAGGTACTGCTCATGGGAAAGCAGCATTTAATAAAACAGAGAGAAGCTGGATTAATCTCTCTGGTGCAATAACATGCTTCAGAGAGGTTACTATGCTCTTTTGACATCTTCAACATTTATTTCCGTAAGTGGATGGCACAAAATGTTTCTACAGTTCGACTACTGATCAAAGGCTGCACAGCTGTAATATGCAGACATGTTTTGTGAAGGTCCTCTGTTCCTGCCAACTCCTTCTCCTCTCTGCTATTTCTTCACATGCCCATCCAAACTAACCTCTCCCAGGGAAAACAGGTAACACTCAGGCCAAGTTCAGCAGCACAACACTGCCTGGCCATTTTCTGAAAAAAAAAGCTAACCCTTTGCTGCTTCAGCTGTTCCTTATATACCTAACATGTATGCATTGATCAGGTTGACCCTGACTGGTTGGGATTTCCTTCAGAGAGTCTTCCTCCCTGAGCTCACCCACCTTTCTTATGCTAACATCTCTCTCTTCCACCAGCCCAAGCAGAGGACATCTGATTCACTGAACGTACCGTTCCTTTACCTGTCTCAGAAATAATCCTGTGTCTTCCCTCAGCTGATTTTGGATCTGATGGAGGCAAGTTAGGAAATTCTTAAATACAGAACTGTCCATGTTATGACAAGTTTTTAAAACCGCTGTTGGTTAGAATTGATGGTGAGTGATGGTCTATTAATTTTTACCATAAAATTTCTTGCCATTTCCTACTAGATATCAAGAATGGCATAGTAAATTCTTAAAGGTAATTTCAAGACTTATTGACCTGCTATGTTTGTTGGAGAAACTTTAATAGTTAAATAAAAATGCCTTTATTTACTTGCTAAATAATACAAGTTTTTGATTCCTATGTGGTTTTCTCCATCTCAGTGAGTGACTAGCTTGCAAATGTTATTGCCATCATTTTGCCCCTGAGAACCTGAGGTACCAGATCATCAGATCCAGTGAGGGACCACAGAGCCCAGCTCTGGGAGAAGACTTCACAGAGCACAGATTTGGAAGAGTATTTCATAAATGTGAGGAACTGGAGACACTCGCAGAACACTGAGGGCCCCAAAAGAGATGCTGTGCCTGAAACCTTCCCTATCCTGGATGAACATGCCTATGATTTGAGGTTCAAAACTTTTGACTAGATTTAGGAATGTATGTCACTCCTGTGACGCTTCTTCTGACCCATCCTCCAAATAGCACTGATCATGCTTTGGATGCCCTCATGGTCAGGGCACTCTCCCAGGGAAGGAAAGACTGGGGCTTAGGTCCTTCCTCTGCCAGAAAAAGCTCAAACTCAATTCTCTCACTTTCCAGAAACTACACAATTACGGTGGCTCAAGAGGAGCTCACTAGTCTACAGCTCTCAGCACAGGGCTTGCTGTCCTGAGGGCAAGCACAGCTTGCCCAATGTATTTTGCTGAAGAGGGAAGAGTTTTAGCACTTGTTTGAATGCTCTGCTAAATTTGGTTCATAAAGAAAAGAGACCAACAACCACCTCATGGTTCTGTAAGAACCATCATATCTGAGGTGTCAGGACTATGTGACTGTAAGAGCCAAAACACATTTCTAGTGCAAAGAGAAGGAAGATCCAAAGTAATTATGAAACATAATACACCAATAATATTTGGATACGTTTGATCTAAAATACTGCTCTGTCCTTATGTCGGGCTGATTGGAGCCTGTGATTCCAGTCACGGAGAGAGGACACATTTCAGTGAACATTTTGCCAAAATCAAAAACCTCCCTGAGAACAAGGGAGCAGGCCAAGAGTCAGAAGGAAGTTGCGGGCTGGCTAAAGCCCTATCACACTAATAATGCAAAGCATGTTTTTCTTTAGTTTCAGCTTAACTTTGGAGTTACAGCAGTTTACTGTTCTGCAGTACAATATTTTTCCCCTTAGTCTCACAGTCAGATTAATTCCTGAACTGCAGAGCAATGAAACTTTTGATTTAAGAGACTTGCAGAGGAAGTCTAGATTGAAACTCAAGGTTTAGCCAGTACATAAATCAAAGGTGGGATCACTTCAAAGATTCCTTCATCTACTTGGCACAGACTTGGTTACTTTAAAATCCCCTTTCTCATAATTGTACCCTTATTAAGATTTGAACATTTATAAAATGAGGAATGAGGTCTTACAGAGTTTGCTATAATCACTTCCCCTGAAAATAAAAGTCTATAGAGAAACAGTGAATGCAGGAGAGTATAGGTCATCTTCTGGCTATGGATGGCTACTGATTTTATGGGGTTCTGTCTTAGAAGTAAGGCTCTGCAGTAAACTTGCTTCCTGGCTCTGCCATAGATTTCCTGTGTGAGACCAATTCAGTTAATCTCTTAGGGCAAATGTCATCCCATCACACTTCAGGAATTTTGCTGAAGTGCAGAGATTAGGAGCCCATTTACCCTACATTGTCTTTTGCACTTAAACAAATGTAGCAAATGCTACCTGTTTTGGTTGTCTATAGAGGAATCTTTTAACTGACTAACTTTAAAGGAGTAACCTTAATTTTTAAGATTTTTAAGTATGTTTCTTCAGTGTTTACATTCCCTATATTTAAAACAGGAATGTTCTACTTTCTTTTTCCCACCCTCTACCTTTCTTTTTGATTTAGGTTTTAAACCTTCAAAGAAACCTATCAGTACTGGGTTTTATGAATTATCAGTATCCCCTTAACATAATGCTCACCATATCTACACATACTAACTTGTAAGCTCCTTTGAGCAGGACTTTCTAATTGCTGTAAGGAAGAGGAATATAAAGAGGGTCAGATATGCCGAGTATCTTGTAGTTATGTCTGAACCCTTGCACATACTTAATTGGAGGAAATACAGGGTGTCAAGAGCCACAGACCTTAGATAATATTCATGTGTTTCCTTAGTCTGGCAAGAGCATTTCCATCCCTGTAGCCTGTAACTAACATTTTTGCAGCCATCAGCAGGGCTGTGCTGGTGCTTGACTTCACGTGGCTTCTCCAGCTTGGCTTAGCATCCTCAGTAAGGCACTCACGCCAGCTGTGGCACCTGGCCTAGGGGAAAGAAGGCAACAAGGACAAGCAACAGCAGAAGACAGTGCTCAAAAGTGAACAGGTAAAACAAGGGGGAAAAGAACCCATTACTTGACAATTAACCAGAGCAAACATTTGCAATTAATTTCACATAGAGGTCCAGGCTGTGTAATAGGTATATGTGAAGAACTAGAATTAAAGTTCAGGAAGACTGAAATATCCAAGGGTAGATTTCATAGGCATAAATAAACCTTATCACTAATTTACAGTCAAAAAAATATATTCTGTTATTTGACCAAGCCTTTTGTCTGCACTTGTAGACTTGTAGAATAGTATAGGATGAGCAGCTAGTAACCTGTGATTCATAACAGAAACAACCTGGCATTTGCTGACTGGAGGATGGTTCTTGCTTAAGCCAGAATTCTGCTTACAAAGTCCAAATAATTTCAGCTAAATATTAATTACAGCAAATATTTGGCAAACACAAGGCAAATTTATATAGAATGAACAGAAAAGCCTAAAGAATTTCAATACTTACTTCCACTGGTATTTAAAAAATAACCAAAAAAAAAAAAAAAAAAAAGAAAAGAAAAAAACCCTCACACATAAAAAGATGACATTCCACATGTAAACAATATGTGCAGAAAAGGGTCTTTAAATAAATGGATTTTGATAAACATTTGACCAAATGAAGTGCTATGCACTGTATGAAAGTTGTATAAATAAGTTGAGATGAAAGTCCTTTGAAACACAATGAATCATTTAAAAAAAAAGGATTTGATATACAGAAGCAATGCATGCTCACATCTTTAATTTTTCATACCTAACATTAAAAAAGCACACACACATTGCAAATACAGCAAGATCTATCAAAGGACTTGGTTATATGAAGCTTTGATGTAGTCCCTCTGTCCATTCCTAGTTGGGTTTAACATTACAGGGCTGTAGCTGTTTACTATGCTATTATTTCTTGTTAAGTCATGGTTTGGATGACTGCTATGATTTATTGTCTCCTAAAGATTTTATCCTCCTCATCTTCACTAGCTCACAAGACTCACCCAACTGCAAGCAACCATCTCACCACAGGGTAGTAGGTAAACCCTGTAGATCCTGTTACAGACTCGCTATAGCTGATTCCTATAAACTGGAAGATGAGAACGGCCTTAGCCCCTTCACAGATGACGGATGCAGATTAGCAGATCTAAACAATTAGTTAGGGTGAGGGTATGAGCCCTCAGACAATTAGAGCAGTTAAGCATCCTGCTGACAGCTGTGGTGACAGCAGACAGTAAAACTACACTTGATGAAATGAGAAAACTCTCTGCCTTTTTGATTTACAGGCAAGTTTGCTTACAGGCTTTAAGGTGTTTAACTACAGTGGTCGAAACCAGGCACTAATATCCTTTTATCTGCAAAGAACAATGGGGGACTGGCAGGGGCAAGTCAAAATAGCTCAGTTTTGGTGGTGTTTGTCAGCTGCAGTTGTTTGAAAGAAGGAGGCAAATTTGTCAGGCCAAAGGAGGCAAACTGAATACTTGAGCTGTTACTGGTGTGAGGAAAAGGGAGATTTAATGCTGTAAGGTATGTGAGGATCAGAGATGTTTTGTGCTCCCTCCTGTTCATATTTTGCATTAAAACCTGCCACTTGCAAGCTTTTGTTTCAAGTCACAGTGCAGCTGTTTTGTGAATGTGTTTTTGTATCCCTTAAGAACAAATGATCCCTTGTTTTTAACCCTTTGATTTGGGAAGTTTGTATATCCAGGTGTGCACTGTTCCCTTTGCAGTCCCATTGTGCTACCATTACCCAGGAGAGAGATTTCAAATATTTGTGGTCAGTTCCACGGAATTTGCTTTAAATGCCAACAAATATTAATTTGTACAAATTCGAGTGGGTTTCGTGTATGGGTTTTGTCTTAGAGTTGTTTTCTGGAGCCGGGGGAGGGAGAGGATGTTTTAAATGACCGTGCCAAGCTGAGAGGCAGATGTGAGTTTTCTTTGATCCCAGAGAGGATGCATTGTCTAATGCTTCATAGTCTTCAGACAACGCTCGTCCATGAGATCAAGGAGAAAAATGTATGTGGCTATACACTTTTTCTCACTTAGAAGTTAGAATTACTGGATACTAAACCCCACATTTAAAGGTGATGCATTGCTTCAAAGTGCATCTGGAAATGGAACTTTATAAAACAGGCAATCACTATCAATTGTTGTGCTGTGATAACAGCACAAAGCTTAAGAACGAACTTGGATTCTTACATCAGGCGGGCATGGAAATAGATGTCATATCTTTTAATACAATTAAAACTCTAAATATTGTCCTAATGGGTTAGGACAGTATAATATCATCCATTTCAGCAAAGCGATAGGAATCCACAGGTGGACAGCCAGCAGCGGTAGGACTTATCATTAGAGATACGCAATATTCCCCTGGTTTCATGTTTTACTGTAAACGCAAACTTCCACTGCTGGTTGACAATGTTCACTGAGATACACAAAGCCAAGCTCTCTTCGATGCATGTGAGGCATGATTCATCATTTCAAAGTGAAACTTGGTCTAGATCCAAGCCTTTCACTGTGTTTCACTTTGGCTTTGTTCGCCTGTGACACTACAAATGAAAGTGCAGTGGGTGCAGATCTATGCTAGATGAAAAACAGAGCTTCACGTGAATCAGGTCCACTTCAATGGAAGAAAGTACACTTCCATTGCCATCAATAGGATTACCTGAGAAGTTCTGCAGTAGAAGATCTTTCTCTATTTGATTAATTGTCAGAAAGCCACTGCTTGTTTGTTCACCTCAGGCTACAATTTCAGCAGAACGTCCCTCACTAGCATGAGGAACAATAGCCAGCACTGAGTTAAACTTCAGTGAGAGATTTAGTGAGAAATTTCATCATGTAAGATTCTTAACACTCTGTTCAGAAATTAGCTTTATTTATCTTTTTGTTTTTAGTGGTTTTGTCTCAGGCAAGCCACCTGGATAATTCACTGATATGCACAAGAGGTGCAAATAAGTTTCATTATATGGTTCTATACCAAACATCTGTGTGCATAGGTGTAGTAAACTACTGAGAATGTTTAAGGACTATAAGTGAGATACCATCAACAAAGCAATATTCTTATGGAATGCAGAAGGTGATAAGTAATTTGGTTAACTATTCACCCACATGATGTTAGGGATACTTTACTAAGGAGCAAATGCTGAAGCAGAGTACAGTACTCATCTGAAGGTATTGGGTCTGAAAATGCTTCAGTTCAGAGTCTCCACTATGATACACCAACCTCTGAAACTTGTGATCTTTCTCCAGCTAAAATAATGCAGTGCTGAGCTCACTCTACTTCCTACCTCTGCACCCACTAGATGTAAAGTTAACATTTTAGCACTTACTGGTAGCACTTTAGAATGGTCATCTCTTTCCATGACATTCTGCATGGACAGATAAGGTCTTCTGCTCAGCAGGACAGTGTCTCACGGTATGGAAAGGACTAGCACCTGCAAGGAATTGTCCACAGGCAAAACAAGAAACAAGCCAAATCACCCTCTTTGCCCAGCTGACTAAGAATCAGATAGGGAGACAACTCACCTCCTTTTCATCTCAAAGGTGACAGTTAATTCCAAATTTTTATTGCAGCAAGGGCTTCCATTTGGTCCAGGAAACAAAGGAGAAAACAGATGTTCCTGTGTAAAAAACAGCATTTCTATTATGAAGTATAAGTGTGTGCACCACATGACTACCTAGGGGCATCACAATAATGATTATCCATTAATAGTTTTAATTTGTAGAAGTTCAGAATACTTTAAAAAATAACATTAAGAAGTATTTTAGAGGACAAAACTAAAGTGTCTTGCCTTCCTCATCATTAAGAAAGATGGGGATAAAATGTAGGTCTCCTGATCTGTGCAGCACTCTGTCTGCATACAGAAGTTCTACCAGCTTCCAGAGGAGAACAACTATCCATACTATTCTGTCCTGGACAGCAGATGACCATATCTATGACACACAGGGATCTTAAAACAGCCAAGGCTTTGCATTTCAAACAAGAACCCTTCTAATGTATGGGCTGTTAGCAAGGGTTATCACATGCAAAGTATGCAGCTAACATTATCTAATCTACATTTTGGGGATTTGAGGGGTTTTGTATTTTAAAAAAGAAGATGTGACCCAGAACAAACAGGTTTCATGGTGCCTGTGGTCACATGTGCCCAGGTAGGACATTAAGGAGCAACTGGTGAGGACCTGGCATGGTAGCCCTGGGAATTCTGATCAGGAGGCAGTCTGGAGAGCAAAGCGGAAAGCAAATCATTGCAGGACAGCTTGAGCCCAAACTGTTCACATTTTTTTGCTATTGTTGTTCACCCTATCAGGAAAGTCATTTGGTCTGATGCCTTGAAGCTAGCTGGCACAAAGCCTTTTGGATAGCGCAGTGACAAATGCAGCACAAGAAGCTGGACATTACCTGGAATACAATTCTTCCACAGGGTGCTGTGGGTCTGTGGGGCCAGCAAGAGACTTGATGCATTTATATGTTCACTGCTAGCATTGATTTACCTTGTGCCTCTATACAGACATGTTTTCTCCTAAATATGCCTCTCCTCTTCTCTGAATCCCTCAGCTGAGGCACAGGTTCTGGCCCTTACTTTCCCTCTGAGCTCCAGAGCACTGTCTTTCTTCGTCTAACCACCAAGGGCAGAAGGAACATCTTCCTCCTGACTTCCCTTTCTCACTTGTTACCTTGTCACTCCTTTGTTCTGACCCTCTGCAGGCTGCTGCAAGGCGAACATGACCAGGCTCTCTTCTTGGAGAGGTGGTGCCCAGCCTTAAACCAAGCCCCAAAGTAATTGTTTTCTTGTTTCTCATATGTCATCATTGTAATTCTGGACTCCACTGTTGTGGAAAGCTCTTCGTTTTATTGTCCTTTTTAATTATGAAATCCTTTCCTCAGTAATTCACTGTGACTCGGTAACTGACTCCACATGGTTACGACGTGACTGTCCTGATTGAATTACTGGAAGGACAGGGCTGGCTGAGCCACACGCATGCGAGGCATGGCGCAGCAGCGAGCTCCCTTTGGCAGCCGCCCTGGCGTCACCAAGGTGGGAACAGGGGCTCCTTTCCCCCCTCAGCACCTTTCCCCCCAGGAAGAGATGGTTCCCCCGCTTTGACCATCCCAGTAGTAATCCCCTCCATGGCACTTTCCCTTGCTGAAGCCAATGAATCTATGGTGGTGGCAACTGCCACTGAGTCCAGCACAAGAAGGAGGGAATGTGGGCACACACTGAGCTAAAGACAATGTTAATGCTGTGCAGAGACTGATACTAATACCCTGCGATTCAGGCATGCCGTGGTACTGGACGAGCACACGCTCATCCCTGGGTTGTGTTAGCTACCCACAAATGAAGGTGCAGGACAAGGCATGCAATGCCCACCCTGGCACCAAGGATGGGCCGGGAGTCATGACGTTTCCACCACGGATCCACGTCCGGCTTCCCGGCTTCAAAGAAAGACGGGGGTGATGTGCCTAGCAGGGGTTCCCAAGCCGTGGGTGGTTTCATTTAATTTAGGAAAGCATCTGATACAGCGTGTCATGAAACGTCACATTTATTTAATTCTTTTTCATTTGGATATGATTACTGTCACGTGGAATGGAAACTGAGTGATGCGCCATGCGCAAAAAAAAAAAAAAAATCAGAGGATGGTTTAAATCAGCTCAAACTGAATTAGGACAGGGAGAAGAAATGTTCAGTGAAGGTCTGAGCAAATTAGGATTATTTAACCTTTTTGTTAATGAGTATAAAGGAGGAGGTGAATTTAAGCAGGCCATTAACCAATAGTATGTTGACAGTGGTAACTACCTTTGTCTCTTTGCTCCAGTGACCACGGGTGAGAACTCAAGGAATTACAGTAGTATTTATTAGGAGAAAACAGAAATGGAATTCAAAGAATTAAATATGTATACAATGTATTTAAGGAATTATTAACATAGGTCTTAGCAGGTTAAGGATACCACAGTGCTAGATGAAGGGAGAAGCTCTCTAAGAGAAGAGCATGGACACAAGGCCGGGACCATTACAGAGAAGCTGCACAGACAGAAGGATGAACAGGGGCAGTGAGTTTGTCCAATGAAGGCCAAGAAAGGAAAAAGATGAAACTGAATATCCAGAAGGAAAGATATTGCAGAAGCGACATGCACAGACATCCCAAAATGAACACACTATGAGCAGATTCAATGAAAAATAGTTACTCTCTACGTGTTTCTGATCTAAAGCAAGACAGAACACATTTTTTCATGAGGTTTAAAAATTGTAGAAGGATTGTCTTCTTTGTTGTTGTTGTTAAACTCCATGAACTGTTTTCATAAGGACCCCAACACAAAAATAAAGGGAGCCGTCACAAATTTATCATCCAGACCACTTTGCAGCTGCACGGGGACAGAACACAGTGCACAAAGCAGGTCATCTCCTCTCCGAAGCCTGCAAGCCTGCTTGTAACTTGGGACTGAAGTGGAATATTTGTGGGGGGAGAATAAAAACCAAACCATATGCAAATACAAAAATTAAAAAAGCGGGATGTGGTGGGGAGGGATAGAGGGAATGGCTCATGCAATTCATACAAAGATTTTGGTCAGTATTCAACCAAACCACAATGGAAAATGAAGGCTCTGTATCAATCATCTTTCAAAATTATTTCAGGAGATTCTCTTCAGCTTTTGGATGCTGTGCCCATGTTGATTTTTTCTCTCACTTTTTGTCTCACCTTCCTTTGAAAGAGAATCGTCAGTATTTATGGAGATGGGGCATATGGCACAGCATTTTTACAAGCAAGTTCCTTGCTGCCTGCAGTGGGAACACACCAGCAGAATGGCATTTGGGAGAGCAGGATATTTATTTCTGGCTGCACTTAGAAATCGAAAATGCCTGGTGAACACATGCCTTCGGCTGCCACCACATGGTGAGAGCAGGGAATGAGGGCGTCTGGTTTATCTGCAATTTCCCTGGCATTGTGCTGGTACCAGAGACTTTACTAAAAGTCACTTCATTTCAAATCTAACTTAAGAAAACAAACAAACAAACTACTTCATAAAATTATTTTTCAGATTAAATTGATTACTCTGCCCCAACCTATTGGTCTAAGTCCCACTCAACGTTTCTTAGCCTTTATGAAAATACTAGAAAATAAATGGTAACCTTCAACACTGCTGTGATTTTTCCTTTGCACAGTGTCGACACTGTGCAAGCAAAAGGCGAGCCTCTGCAAGATGCTAACATTTCAATTTTTAGTGCATATTTTCTATAGAAATATTTGTATGAGAAAAAGTTTGCTATTGGTTCTCTAGAAGTGTTGTTTAAAAATAGTAAAAACAACTTTAAATCTACTTAGACATTAAGCGAATTATTTTTTCCCTCTTCATTGCAATTTCTGGGACTTTTTAGGGACACAGGCTGGCTAAACTCCAAGCTGCAAATAGTACCCTGGTACCTGGACTAAAAATCTGGAACTTTATTTTACACGTCATCTTAAAATAGGCCGCTGCCACTGTTCACTTTTGCCCTGCTCACATTGCCTCCCTTGGCAGCTCCCAGCTCCCATCCTGCGTCTGTGTATAGAAGTGCCGGAAAATCTCCCTCTGGCTCCAAGTAAATCACGGACCAGCGCTAGCAGGGACCAATTTTATTTTTTAGTATCATTGCATGAAGAACTTTATTTAATTGTGTGGGTTTGAACCATGTTGGGTTTTTGGGTTTGGCTTCGTTTTTTTTTACAGCAATACAAGTAACTCCGGGGGGAAAAAAGTATTTGACTTAAAGTTATACCTGATCTCCGTTAGTGTAATAAACTGTTCATCAGCTCATATAAACCAGTATGACTGTCAAGTAAGTTCTTTTTAAGTGGAGATGTTTCCTTTAAAATGAATGAATGACATATAACATGGTATTTTTTTGAGGAAAAGAGAACAAATCACGCAATATATCCACCATCTAAAATACCACATTTTAGACCTTTCATTATCACAACATATTTTTTTATGAGCAATATTTTTATTGTTAATATCAGTTTCAAAAACATTTAAACATCTGATGGAAATGCCCCAAACTGAAAGGATATTTCTGTTCTTTTTTTTCATCAAGTACATTGCAATATAATACCATTAACAACAGAGATAGAGATTTTTCTGAGCTGCTCTGTCAGTCCATATGCCTGCACCTATAAACAGTCATTTAAATAGGATTCTCAACACAGATTCTTCTCATAGACCTTGAAGTCTCATTTGGAGTTTTAACAGAAATGTCGTGTGAATAAATATGTATTTGGGGACCTTTAAATGCTGAGCTTTGCGTGCAAGGAGCTATTGCAGGGACTGCACCCAGGCACTTACATCTCAGTACTTTTCAGCTGCTCCCAGCATGGAGCTTGTCACACACTAAAAGGGCAGTTTCAATTGAAAAAATATTGGAAAGAGAGTGTTTGACTTGAGATGTTTCTAAACATTAAAAGCGGTCATTTTTATTTTGTTCTTTTCCCATAATCTGCGTTAGGTGCTGGCCTGAACTGTTTACCACTAAAAATCATTATGTTGAGCAGGAGCTAATGAAAATTTAAAATAAATAAATAAAGAGACAGAAAGTAACCCTGCCATACCTCGGCTTCAATATTGTATTTTCAAAGCTAAGCAAAATAACAAACAAGTAAATGATGACTTAAAGCCAGATCCAAGAACTTTCTTGTCTCATTTCAATCCAGTATAACATTTTAATAAGGAGTTAAAATAATGAAAATCCCAGTAAGTCCTTGCCCCCAAATCTCACAGCATTCAGATCAAGGTGCTCTGTGCCTGCTGACTCCACAAAGAAGCTGAAGGGAAAAATAAAACGCCTCCTCCTAAAGGTAAGCAAAGAGGCATCACTGCCCAAACACTTGAACTGGTTTTCTTTTATATAAAAATGAAACATTTCTTTTAATCTTCCCATTTTCAGAAAACTGAGCAAAAGCAGAAGTAACTGGTAAGAGGCACATCTACTTCTAACACACGGTGTTTGAACAGAACATTTGAATGATGTTGTAAATTAAAACCACACAACAAAAACTAAAGCATCTTAGATATTAAGGGCCCATATTGTACTTTCTGCTTCAAAAGTGGGAGAAGTAACAGCTAAACACACCTCCAGCAAACACCAGGGAGAAACAGGGCTCCGTAACCGCTTGAACCCCCTCCAGCTCTGTCCCAAAGTACCTGAAGGCTCAAAGATTCTGAGCACCGTATGGCAATGCCCGTCTCAGCAGATATAAATGCTCAGCCTGCCTTAGGCAGCAGGAAATATGCCTTAACCCCTTCCACAGATGTGATTTCATGGCATCAGCAGGAAAGCCCCGTGGCAAAACAAGCCCATGCTACCGTCACGCTCCTCAGAGAGCAGGGAGGTGTAAGTGGAGAAGGTAGCCAGTCTCGGAGGGTCTGTCAATGCCTAAAATGCCAAAAGTCACATCCCGCTTCCCCATGTCTCAGGACACCAGGTGCTGGCAGGGACAGGCAGGCTCTGTGCACCTGAGGTGGTTCTCTGCAAGAAGATGATCCCTGGCTGTTCAAACCAAAATTGAAAGGAAATAGGTTACTGTCACGGTTCCTTACCACAGCACAACCGATCCTGCACGAATTCATTATCCTGCTTTTAGTGCTCAAAGAATAAAAAAGGAGGTTTCCAGAAACTGGAAATAAATGTGAAATATTGGTATGTCACATGATGAATTTCTCTCCTGATGAGGAAGTCTACCTACTGCAATTTACCTTCTGTCTGGGACACATTATCTGTGCACAGAGGAGAAGCCCAAGACTTAAGCAGTTGTTAAAACTTCCAAAAAAACTGATTAAGAGGGAGTTAAGGAGTTTATAGGTCTTGTGGGGTTTTGCTACACATGGCTGAATTTTAAGTTCATAGTAGGCTCAAGACAGAAAGTTCAGCTGTGTTTTAGATCTTTTTAAATAATTTTGTTTTCCACCCTTTCTTCAACAACAATTCTTGGAATAATGAGATGAAAAAGGCCATTCTGTGCTTGCATTTTTCATACCCCGCTCTGGATAGTACATTACATGTCTAGCACTTGGCACACTAGATCTTTTTCTTGTAAAAAACTACGCGAGTATTAATTGTTTTTCTCACTGAAAAAAACAAGGCATAGAAGGTTGGCTTGATTAAGCAAAACTGCAGTTCTAGTCCCATTTCAAGTGTTCACCATCCTCCCTTCCCTCAGTTCCCCCGAGAATCCTTTTCCTTTAAAGCATACCTCATCGGTATCAGACTCCTGCGAGTATCTGAAGTGGGAACTAGGAAAAATCGTGTCCAGCTCCTATTCACAAATCAATGTAAGTTTGAATGCTAGTTTGCTTAAAAATAAAAATATTTTAGAGGGAATTGTCAATGTTGTATTTCATATGCTTCAGGGCACAGTTTGTCCATGCTGTCTTGCCTCTTCTACACATAGAGCTATGATATTATCTGTTGGCAGACATGCATTGAAATGATATAAAAAGAAAATAATTGGGAAGAGACCTTCCTGAAAACGCTTCATATTGCATAAATTACAAATTACAAAATTTATATAAGTTCTGAGCTCTGAAGTTGGGTGCATCAATTTGAAAAAACACACCCAAAACAAAACTGAAAAATAAAGAAGCTGTTTAAAATAAACCTGATCTAGATTTGAACTCAAAAATGAAGGTTTAACTAAACAGAACTCTTCTGTCCCAAAAGAACTCTGAATTCGGCTTAAGTTTTATTATTGCTAGCTTCCTGTCCAGGGATTTACAAAACCAGCTCTAGCTGTTTATATGGTAAACAGCATTTGAAAGTAACAAACGTGAACTGTATTAGTCTTTTTTTTTTTCCCTTAGATGTGAAGTTGCATATCTTACACTTGCAGAGTCAGCTTTGATGAAGTGTGAGCTGTGAACTGCTGTGTGAAATAATTTCATGCCTTTTTTTCAGACTCCTTCATGTTCTACCAGTGTTAATTTATGAAACCACATTTCTCACATGATCAAGTGTTAAAAAACATTATCATTTTAAACTAAATTTTGTGTTTAAATGACAATTTTTGCCCCATAATCTTCATACGGTATTTGAGTCTAGCTCTTTGTGTTTGTAGCCAGTTTAATATTTCTAAGTTGCAGCCATTGTCCATGAGGCACTCTGGGTTCGCTGGTCTGAAGCCCCCCCACATACCAGCACCACCGTCACTTCTCCTGAAGACTTGTACAGATGCCTCCAGGCATCTTTCAGCAACAGTATCAGATTTGCTTATAGTGCTGAAGCAAATGTTTTCATGGTCTGTCACCTTGATTTTATTAAAGGTGTTGGGCTAGGCTATTATCCAGTGCTGGAAAAGTCCCCTATAGAGGCTCTATATTAGGCTGGGAAATTAGAACAGCCAAGTATTTTCAGCCCGTAACAAACTTTTCTTTGCATGCTACAAGAGCACTTTCACAATTAATCTAAACGAGAAAGACACTCTGTAGGTACTTCAGACTCTAGACTTCTACAGTTTGTGTCTCTGTGCCTTAGATTTTGGCACTCCTTTTCACAGAGATTTGATTTTGCTTTCCCAGGATTTTTATTTTTCCTGCTGAAGAAAGCACTCCATGCTGAAAATTTCTCCTTCCAAGTACCTGTGTGCCTGTCTTAAATGCCTCATCAAAACATTTTCATAAATAGCCTGATTAATCCTTGCTTTAAAGAGAACACTTTGGGTTTATTCTATAGCAAGTTGTTGTTTTGTTTTTGCTTTGTTTTAGCCACAGCAATATAAATAAGAACAACTTAAGATCAAAGAATTCCTAAGAGCTGTAGGAAACGCAGTGTGTGTGCAGGTGCCTTGCTCTGCTCTGGAATTTGGCGACTTGTTTGAAAGGAGGCTGGGCAATGTTTTCCAAAGGGAGCAGAAGATCTTCATGAGAAACAGGGATTTTTACCGTGGCAAATTCTGAGGAGGTGGGTTAAATGCAATATTTCATTAAAACCAAGACATTCTTGTGTACCAACATAAAGAATTCAGTTGTCTGCTGTTTATATAGCAAAGGCAAGGCGAGTGTGTGCAACAGGACCCACATGCAAAGCAGAGGGATTGTGTGTGGTCTGAGTGGACTTTTTTTGTCATCCTGTTTGGGAACCAGTTCAGGATCTGTTTCTGTTGGCAGTTTCCTCCTGTTGTGAATATATTAGTGCATTTCTCAAGGCCTCTGTGCAGCTGAAAGGCTAGTAACTTAAGCCTGGAGTATGACAGACAATCATCTTCCATCAGTTCAGACATGGGTGATGGGATGAAAAAGAAGAGATTACATCTCTGAAAACAAAGGAACTAATGCAGGCCAAGACCAGGCAGTAGGCTGTAATCTCTGTTTTACCATAAATGTACAAAAATGTCTTATCTCTGGTTTTACAAAGTCGTGCGAGAGTGGTTGCAGCTCTTGGGCACACCAACCAGCAGTAAGTGGTGGCTCAGAAAAATGACAAGAATAAAAGAAACAGTTCAGGGAATGTAAAAAATGCACCTCATAAAATTCCAGATAGAAAAAAAAAATCTCTGACCATCGTTGCTTAACAAGTTATTTTAAATGTTTCATTTCACATTAAAAAGAGATTTATGCAAGATGTGAGACTTTAAAGCACCCAGCCAGTAGAAACATGCAGCATTGCATTCAAATACCCGATTTGCTGCCTGTGCCAATGGATTATGAAGGTTTAAGATTTGTGTTAATTCTTCAACGAGCAAAAGTCAAGTGCCAGTTCCTTAATGCAAACCGCATTGCAATGTAAATGTGCCACAAACCTCTCCCTCAGTTCACATCTGCAAATATTATTTCATACTGAGTGGGGGGAAAGAAAGCAAGTCATACTGAATTTCCACCAAGGAGGAGGGTGCTCTCGTATCTCTTCTGTTAGTCATCTGATCAACATCCCCAGGTTTGGGGGAATTATTTCCTGGCAAAAACAGAGACGTCTCTACCAGGTGCATGGGGAATGCTGCCCCAAGCAACACCTTCCCTGTCTCTTGGTAGATCTCATCCCTCTGCTTTTCCTCCTCCCTTTTTTTTTCTTTCCAGATTTCCAGATTCAGGACTGAAAATGAAGCGTAAATCTTACTGCCTAATAACCACGGCAGTTACTTCAATAAAATGTTACTTAAAAGTCAATGGACTGCACATGTTAAAGACATTAGAGCTGTTAACAGACCATTGTAAAGTAAGCAGAATCTTTAATAACCTGCGCATAACGCGTAGCGCCACGGTTTTCAGTGTTGGGCAGGCTGTGAGCCCAGGATCTCTGTGCTGGGGCTCCCAGCAGAAACTGCTCCTGCATTCCTTGCTCCAGCACTGAAACAAGGCGGCAGACAGTGCTAAACACCAAGGCCCCTGGGTCAGCTTTGAGCATAGCCAAAACCTTTATTTCCCCTACCTCAAGTGGACGGCTGGGATGGCTGGAGGACTCCTCAAGTTTGAGGAGCAGCAGAGGGTCCCTGACCCTCCTTTGGAGCTCAGCCTCGAGCACAGGCATGGGAAAGACAACACTGCTCCCGCCTGAAGGCAAGACAATCCACCAAAGCAGTGCCCTGCAGGGGCTCTGCAGGGGACACCTTGCCTGGGAGCTGATCTGGGGCAGGTAGCAGCAAAATGCTGCCGAGACCAGGGAGGGAGGCAGCTCCTGTTCCTTTGCTCCTGCTTCTTTGCTCCTGCTCCTATTCCATCCCTTCCATGGTGGCAGGAGGTGCTGTTAAAGACTGGCAAAGGAAACATCCTTTAAATCAGCAGTGTTCTTGCCTCATTAGTCTTCTGTCTGGTAGAAAATGTATGTGCTAACAGACCAGCTAAGCCCTGAGCGTGCTACATCACTGTTTTTTCTGTCCTCTTTTTTATTTTTGGTCAAAAGAGTCTTCATGTCCAGCACATCTCCAAAAAAAGGCTGAAGACAGAAAATACAGCAAATTATTGTAATTTCTTTTTTTTTTTTTTTTAATTCGCTTAAGTGGAAACATTTATAAATAAGCTAGAGGAGGATTTATGCAACAGTCTGTGATGATCTGCATGTGTGAGCATGAGGCATGCAGCCAAATTTACACAAGCCAGAACATATGCCTCCCCCCAACTCCTTATAGGCATATACATCCATGCCTATACCAGTATAAAACAGATGGACTGGTCTCAAAATTTACACCATCACCTTCTTTGGCCCTTCTCAGATGCACATCAATATTATTGAAATGTTGAAGGTGAATGTGTCTAAGCTGTCATCTCCAGAATGCTTGAAGAATGATACAAGTATTTTGCTTTTCTTTCCAAATGAGTGCCTGATTACCAAGGCTGCTTTTCTTAGCACACAGAAATAAGAGATACAAATATGAGAGATCCATCAGGACATGCCAGCAGTACAGCATCTCCAGCAAATTACTTTGCACACTATAATAACTTATTCAAGTACTCTCCAAGAAGAAGCTTTGTCATTTTTTTTCTAAGATTGCCTCTACAGACTTCGGAGTTGGGAAACTGCCTTTGTTTTCCACCTCAAGGTTTCCCAGTCAAGTTTTGTCCCCTTATCTCACCTGCAGCCCTGCACTGCACCCCCAGTTCTGTTATCATATTCTCACGTTCTTCCAAACCTTCATCCGATCCTGTAATTCAGGTGTAAGCACGGATGAGCTACCAACGTCTCAATCTTACCTCAATCTCTTTTGCTGCTCTCCTCTGATGCTTTCAATAGGCAGCACATTTGTTCAACAGGAGATCTAGAAACGCGTACAACAGACGCAGTTCCAAGGAGAGTACGAGTTTGCTCCATGTATAAAACATGAGTCTGGATTTCACATGAGCTGACTTTGCTGCCTGATGTGCTGGAAGTGCTGTTTTAATTGGTTCATTCACAAGTGTTCTTCACACGGCACGTGTCTATCATAGGAGCTGAGGCAGCTCTCCCCACCTCATTTTCAGCTTCTTCTTTAATACTACCTGGCACAGCACCCATGCCAGGGCTATTGGGACCAGCCATGCTCCTCTGCAATCCCCTTAGCCACTCCATGGCTACATCCAGTTCTGTGTAGTATTAACACTTTCCAGGTTTCTCTCTTTCCAGATGATGTTGTTTGAAAGCAAAGAACTGTAAATATTTTTGAATTCTTTCATGAATATTTTGAAAGCTGTCTCTCCTATCCCAGGCAATTCTGAACTAATTTTGAGGCAAGGTTTTATAAAACCCTACATCAAATGCCTGAGTATTTATTATTTGTTATTTATTTTGCCAAATGTCTCAAATGCATCTATAGGCGACAGGCCAGTGCTCTGATGTATAAGCCAAATACCATAAAGCTGTCTCCATGCAATTTAGAGAACTCTTTGATTATGCATGCTCTGGCTGTATTTTTTACTAAATAATGATCTGGGTAGTTAAATTGCTCTAAAAGGTTCAGTATTTGTAGGTTTTAACTACCTCAAGAGTCAATTCAGTAATTTTTCATGCTTACTTCTCTGAGCTCTGCAATCTGTAAGTGATGTTTACTGATTTCTTTCTTCTGTCCTCTGTCTCCCCCAAGGACTCTTCTTTGCCTTGATTTTCATAAAAATACACTTGTATAAAGCCAAGTGAAAGAGCTGAGAACTTTGACTATTTTTTATCTTCTAGGAAGAACAGGCTTCATGCCTTTCTGTATTTATATTTGTGAATATCATGTATGTGTATACATACATTTATGTATACTTATGAACTGTAGTGCTCTAGTTCTGACTGAAGCCTCTGGGTCTTATACTAAAACCATTAAAACTATAATTTATAATAACTCATCAGGAGTGTAGCATGTATATCAACAAAAACTCTGAAAAAAAAAGCCTGATTTCTGTTTATTCCACATTTTGACTGTCTTCTGCTGAACATTCTCTAGCCCTTTTATGTGAGTTTAGAGTTTACAAGGGAATATGAGAGCAATTTTATTGAATTAACTAAAAGCCTAAATTTCATGTAGATTTAATAAAGTCCATTAATCACTGCATGGAAAACAGATTAATGTTACTCTAATTTTTTTAGTTGGATCCACTTTCAGATGCACAAGGTCACTTTGTTTTCCACAGTACCTTACCAACATGGGATGTGTTCTCATGTCACATAAAGGGTAAGCAGCAGCAGGACTGTCCCCACCTCAATAACAGCTTCTCCACCTCCTGCAACAGCAGTTGGAGAAAGAGGATGACTTTGATTAGCAACTTGTGAGCAGCTTGGCTCTGTGATTAGCTCTGCTTAGTGAGGGGTGGTTCTTGGTGGGTGGAATGAAACTGGAGGGAGGATCACAATAAGGCACTCCAGAGGGAGATGCAGGCATATCACACCCAGAATAAGCTGCTGGGGCTGCAGTGGGAAGACCTGCCAATCTCCGCAAAAAACATCTTTTGTCCAGGTTAGATAATTGTCTCAAGCTAAAACTGGCACCACATGGGTTGCTCTGAATTACTATTTCCAGTATTAGTTGGATATACTGGGTTATCTGCCCCCCTATCAGTCCTGATAATGAAGAGTTAGCTGTACTTATATGTGTTGTTGCTTGTGACTTTAAACAGAGGTGTGGTTCCAAAATTTTCTTTGCAGTATATGTAATTCCATGGAAATGTCAAAAATATCACATGAGGATTTCAGGATATATATTACAAAACTTATGTTTCATATCTGTCTAAAGTTTGCTGCATGTTACAGAGATTTTTAAGAAAGGTAACTGCACTCTCCAGCCTGGAAAATTATTTTTATATTATAGTACTTGCATTTCTCAGATTTTATTAAGCACATTGTAATCATCTTGGAGCAAAAGCAGGCCAAAAATTTGTAGAGAGCCACAAAAAATCCCTTCAGTGCACCAAAACATGAAACAATGCAAATATCTGATGCAAAAACAATGAACAGCTGAGAGGTCAAAACGAAGGGTGCAGCAATAAGAGCATTATCAGGCAATTTCAAGAGCACATCTTTTCTCATAAGTGCTGATACACAAACGCTAGGCAGCAGGAGCAGGTGGCTGGAGGTGGCAAAATATCCCTAATCCTGCTACCAGTCCAGCTGTGTCAGATGCTTGGGAAGCCAGGTCTGCAGGGCCATGGACTGTAGGGTAATGGTCACTGCCCACAGGGAGAGCCAATGCTTCCACCTCCACTTCTACTCCTACACTTGGCTGCAAGGAGGGCACAAAACCTCACCATGCCCATACTGCCTTGCACTGGCTCTGCATAAGTCAGCTGGCTATTTCTGACTGGTTTTGCACCTGATGGCTGCTGCAGTAGCAGATAGACTATCTCAGATTCCCTATCAGATTTGCCAGGATCCAGTAAAGATGTGACAGCAACCTTTATTCCAGCTTGTACTTGGCTCTTCAAGAAAAGCAACAGGTGGTTATTGTTCCCTTCCCACAGCATCAAGGAAGAAGGGTTTTCATTTTGCACTTTGAGATGCCAGGCTTTAAGCCTCCTTCTGGTACCTGGAAAACCTTGGAGGTAACAGATGGGGTTTTGGTCAGGCTGGACGTGCTGTCCCAGTATATGTCACAGGGTCATTCTTTAGTGGACAGCACTTTTAGCTTTGAGAGTGGGTGACTAGCAATGAGTTTAATGTTGGCAGTTGGACAATAGTTTGCACAAGCAAACAAAGCCCAGGAAGAGGAGCAGTAATGTTATTTGTGAGTATTTCTGGCCATGAAGGGTCAAGGTCTGGAAGGGCATCAGTCTCTCTTTTGAATAAATCCTAAGTTGAGTCCATCATCTTAGAATTTTCATCAAATATTTTCTGTAGTTTGAACTCTATTTTATCACTCAGGCTGATTTGCAAAGTCTCCTGTAAAATAGTTTTGCAACAAGTATTGTACCATAGGCTCACAAGCAAAATGTTCTCTTAACTCTGTTTCTTTTTACCTTGATGTACTCTCAGATTATATGAACTTTTTCTGTTTAACAATTCCCAAAAGAGCTTACTGAGAAAGTGAGATCTACCTCCTGAAATGCCAGGATAGAGGATTCTCTGCAGCATTCCATTCTATGGCACGTTACCTATGAAAAATACTCCATAGCACATTAAGAAAATCCTACATTCCTAACCAGGGCACTGATCTAGCTATGAGGTGAACATAATTGGATGGTGCCTGCTTGTCACATTAGTCCACCAAAAATAGTCTAGATTTTACTATTAAGTACTACTGTGAAAGTCAGTGTCATAAAAAGCAGTGTACAGCTACCATTTTGAGTGCAACAAAAACAAACAAACAAAAACAAAAACAAACAAAAAAAAAGGCGAAAGAGGGAGGGGGATGAGCTGAAACAATCTGGTCAATCTCAATGTACTGTAGTTTCTCTCCACAACCAGCGAGGTCTCTCTTTTGAGCCTCTTTCTGCCCAGGACATGCTCATAAATGCCAGTAGAGAGGACGAACTTGATAAAGCTCCTACTTCACATCCATACAATATTGCTACAACTGATAGAATAGATTGAATGCCAGCTGCTTCCTTGGGTGCTTAACATTACCTACTCATAAAAGGATTAAGTTAAATAGATTAGGGGATAATCTAATAGGGGGATAATTACTGGCTTCTCCCCAAAATTCCCAGTCTAGCAGCTTCACGGGCCGTGGTGCTGCACTGAAAGTAGACCCTGGCTTGCGGGAAAGAGTTTTAATGTCCATGCCCACAGTGACCTCTCAAGAGACGTGCAGCCATGGTCTTGGAAACCAGCTGAAGACCACCCACACTATCTTGGCTCTCATGCTCATCTGAAGCAACATTTGTGCAACCGATTGAGAGCGCTGGGAGGAGGTTTCAGTCTCTCTTAGGGCAGCACCAAGGCATTTAGATGCCACCCTCCTCCTGGGAACACATACCCAGCATTTCCCCAGTGTGTCAGCATGTGTCCCACAGGATGGCACCATCCATATCACCCCTCCGAGCATGATTCCAGTGTCTTTGTGTGCCCAGAGAGCTGCCACGTCCTCTCACCCCACAGGCCAGCACACTGTTGGGGCACAGACTTCTTGCCTGGCAACCAAAAACCGCAACAGGCTCTCACAGAAGAAATGATGCATGAACAACCATAACTAGGAGATATTTGAAGACAAGTACATGCACAAACATCTTCAGCTTGTCTCATGCCACATTAGTTCATGGAAAATATTCCCTCTTTTATCTGGTGACTTATGTAGGTGAATAAGACTACCCATCTGTGGTGAAACAGAAACTTATCAACTTTTAACTTTTATTATAATTTCTTTCAAAAGGCTAAAGTAACCTTTTCTTGGCCATCTCCATGTTCACTGTTTGTCTATCTACATAATTTTCTTCCCATCTCCACTGAGTTCTCAGTCTATGAGAGAAGACAATATCTTTAATTTTGATGGTTTTCATTTTCTGTTCCAAGTAGTTCTTCTCTCTGAGTTGTTTTTTGTTTTTTGTTTTTTGTTTTCTTTGTTGTTGTTGTTTTCTGTTTTGCTTTGTTTTGTTTTTTTTGTTTGTTTGATTGTTTGTTTGGGTTTGGTTTTGGTTGGTTTGTTGGGTTTTTTTTTCTGTTTATCTGCCACTCCAACTTAAATGTGGATATATGGGAAGTATTTTGCATTCTTTAGGATAGCTGCTGCCTTCACTTTGATTTTCCTAAGCATGTGCCCCTTATTCTACAGTTTTTAAACGGAATTCTTTCATTTTCTTTAGAATTTCCAACAAGCCTCTCCTTATCCCTTTTTTATTTTTGCCAGTTATAGATGCCATTGCTAGTCCACTGGCTTTTCATTATCCTTTTGGATCGATTTTAAATGGTCCTAAATACATTTCTTCTACAGCACTTTATTTTTTTCCTGTTATCTTGTTTATCATTCCACTGTTTTTCCCCCATCCTCTTTGTTTCTAAGTCTCCTACCACTAGTATCTTTTGGCTTTCCTAGTGGTTTTGGTGGCCTTTCAAACCCTTCCAAACTTTCTTCAAAATGGAAAACACCTTCCATTTAGTTTTCCTATGAAGTTTGTATGAAGTTCTGGTAAGGTTTTTCCTGCGACAGGAGTGTCACACTTGGGTGCTTGGCCACTGTGGTATCTTAACAAGGTCACAGCATATTATCTCCCGTTCCCCACTCCCTGGGACCCAACCTGTTTTCTTTGCTGATGCTTCTACAGCTCTAACAGACAGGGACGAAGAGGACTGAGGTTTCTACAATGCAATCATGTGTATAAACTCATTATTGCCCTTTGGAGAAGTCCCACAGGTTGATTGTCCTTTGGTTGTCTGAGACCTAACTGATCAGTGCCATGCAATTTCTGCAGCCTGCTGGTTCTCTTGAGTCCCCTACAGCCTCTGATTTGGTCTATAATTTTTAAATTTCTCTGTTGCAGGTAGTAAAGTTAAAAGACTTAATAAATCTTCTGACAGCTCCTAAAAACACCAACTCAGGCTCCGAACGTTGAAGTATTTCATTTACTCATAAGTTTTCTGGCTCCTTTTCCATGCTTTCTTCTACACCCTTGTTAAACTAAGTTCTTTTAAATGCCTCAGCTAGAGAAATTCTTGCCTCTCTGGGCTCATACAAAGTTTCACATTGGTTGGGTTAATTGGCAAGAGTTTTAACACATTCCTTATTTATAACTGCTAACAGTTTGTTAGGACAAATACCTAAAGCCCTTTTAAAAATCATTGATCTTTTAAATGTTTGGGTTTTTTTTATAACAAATAGTATCCTGCGAACAGGAGAGCCTGTTTCAGGCTTATGAAATACTGCCCCCAATATCTTCTTCTCTCAGGAATTTTTTTACTATTCCACGGTGTTGTTTTGAAGAGCAACATCTATTGCAACCAATACGGAACTGCAAATACCTCTGCTGGTGGGGCTTCCTCATCTGCCTGTTCATTAATCTCCTGATGACTTTTGCATATAAGGCACCAGTTTGCATTGGCAAATGGGTTAAAAAAAAAAAAAACAACAACAAACCACCTGACATGACCGCTTAGCTCTTATCACAGCTGTGGGCAAGACGGGGCCTCTCTTGCCCCATACCCTAAGGCATGTCACAAGCTGGGAGTGAGGCAGGGGGATTGCCCTGTGGGTGCTGGGGACACAAGGACCAGCGGTGGTCAGGGACAGGGGGGAAACCTAGAAGTGCTGCCAGGGGAAGGAGCATGGGCATGTGGGGAGGGTTTGACAGAGTTACAGCCTGGGAGATGCCTCTGGGATACAGGGGACTGCTGAAAATGTATCAGTGGATACCAGCAAGAGGAATCGGAAGAGGAGGGTAGCTGTTAGTACTGTCAAAAGAGTATGTGGGTGTGTCAGATGCAATATATAGGAAACCAGGCTTCGTTATTTCTGCTCTTGCAGAACAACTTTTTAATCTAAACCAGAGAGGAACAAAATAATGGGGTTAGCAAAAGGGAAATCAATAAAATCATGGGTGACTATGGCCTTGGAATCACCAGCTACATCAGACCCTCATGGATTTCTCCAGAGTTTTTCCTTTATTTTTTTAAAGCTCTCCAAACCAGTCATGTCTTTTGAAAGTCTAATCAGTTCAATCTTGGAGCTGCCTGGGGGGCAAAGCTCACATCTGAATACAAGGCTCATACTTTTCTCAAATTAGTGAGTATTTGGATTCAGTCAAGACTGAGATTGAGCTTATCTCTAGAAAATACATCAAACAGCTTGTGGAAAACACAGCTCGCACACCTCATATTTTTGAAATGTTCTATCACCTGAGACTATTAGGTTTTTTCCCCATTATGCTCTTACATCATATCACTGAGTAGCATATGGATAGAAAACACCTAGCTATTAATGTTGACTAAAGCATGAAGATAGTATTTCAGTTATATTTTACATACTCACTGGATTTTGAAAATCTTATTTATTATGATGATGTCAAAACATGAAGCAATTTAGGCTCAAGAGGTGAGATTTATTCTATCTAATATCAAAGGAGACTAAGTCTGAGGCTGCTTCTGTAATCAGTATGGGAAGAAACAGATAGATCTAGGGACAAAATGATCTTAGACCCTTGTGACCAAACACTCCTTGGAGATACCTCTTCTCTCAGGAGACAACAAAGGGAGACTAAAGGAACTCATTAACTTAAACAACAGACCTCTAGAGATCTGAAGTTTGAAGACATTAAGTCCTTTGTTTTAATAAGATTTAGGAAATGATGAAAGGAGACAATAGCTCACAATAAAGGTGTAAGTGAAATAAATGGTTGAGGCGAATCATTATTTATTTTAAACAAGAGAAAACAGTTCATGGACCTCAAAGCATTCAGACCTCTGGCTAGTCCATGCAGCCATTTTGTCATGCTTCTGTATAGTCAGGTATATGAAAAACATCAGCATGAATTGAAAGGCAAAAATAATAAAGCTGCATGCATTCTCTGGGAATTATTGTTTTTCTCTTCCCTTTGCACCTTTCTCTTTTCTCTTTCCCTTTCCCTCTTTTTACTTTTTTCCTTTTCTTTTTTCTTCCTTTTCCTTGACCTTCCTTTTTTCCTTTCTTCTACTTTTTCTTTTATTTTTCTTTCTTCTTTCTTCTTTTTCCCTTTTATTTTTTGCCTTTTTCATTTTTACTTTCTTTTTTCTTTCTTCTTTTTTCTCTTTTTTGTTTTTTTCTTTTTCATTTTCCTTTCTTTTTTTTCCCTTTTTCCTTATATTTTTCCTTTTTTCTCTTCTACTTTTTTCTTTTTTTTTGTTTTGTTTTGTTCTGTTCTTTTACCAGAACTTAAAGGAGCACCAAATGTACATTCCTCTTTGCATTTCAATGAATTCTGTGGGGGACTGAATAGCAAGCGTGTACATAACCACACACATATGTATGTATAAATTTACAAGCTACAATATCCAGACATCATGAGGCTCTGTTAATAATTTTCTCAACCTTGCCCAGACTGTAGCTACATTTATGATCTGGAGATTTATTGATTTTAGTTACTTTATCCCTCCCATAATAGGAAACTAGCCTCTGGACCATTGACCTATTCTTGTTATGAATATAGTTTAGCTTGCTCTCATCATAGCACTATCCCAGGCATCTAAGGTGTTGTTATGAGGTGATGGTGTTATAAGGAAGGTAACCTTAACAGACTTTTAAAGTAAATCATTTAACTCTTCCAAATGGGTTTTCTTCTGCACCCATGAGCTATTGGCACAGATTTTGTTCTGCCAAGTGCATCAGGGCCATGATTCATCACAAGAGCTTCTAGGTGTTTTGGTAGCACAAGTAATGCATAACAATAATAAAAGCTGCAATTTACAACAACAGTACAAACACTACTAGCCTGAACTATGTGCAAATGCGTGGTGCCACTCAGCAGTCCATGTCTAAGAGGCTTTGTTAAGGCTGCCTGTCCCTGGGACATCCAGTTTCCAATGGCTTCCACGAACAAGGAACTTGGAGCTCATCCTTCACTGTGGCCAAATCACAACAGGGTCTGAGACCCTGGAGGTGGCCAGTGTTCTTACTCCTGGTTTGGTTAACAGCCTGGACATGGAGAACAGTCCTTTCCATCTTTGAATGGCGACACTTAAAATACTTGGTTTTTTAGGTGCAGATAGCGCATGAAGACCACAGGTTATTCTGTATCTTGTACTGCACTGAGTCAAACAATGAAGTTTAAATACTGTCCTGCTCTCAATCTTGGTAGTGACTGTGAGAGGCAGGATGACTGTGGTGGGTCAAGTATATCAAGAGTCCAGCAGCCACTTAGACATCTTCAGTGGTGTGCATGTACAACACTGAAGTTCAGTTTTGGAGCTATAGACAATTACATATACCTAGCAATTTTCTGACTAGCCTGTGTAAGGAGTGACTTTAGCAGTCTGTTATTTGCTGGATGTGCTGAGAAGTTGACTGAAGCCCCATGCTATTGAAGTAGGAAATTTAACCTTTAGATCAATTGCGTTTAGGAACTGAAGCTAAAGACCATGTCTGAGAGAGCCAGTGTGACCAGGTCAACACCAGACATGCAACCACAAGTCCAGCACGGAGCCTCTGACACAGCTGCAGTTGCTCAAGCATCAGCACCACTGAGCTACAGGCTACGCAAGAAAAAGTAATCGGCTAGACGCTGATATTCTCATCTTAAGTTGATGTCGTGGCCACTATTTGAGGTATTTTCCTCTTCCAATAACCTGTATCGCAGTTTTACACAAGTTTTGAGCAAGAGCTTTTCAGCCCTATTATGAGAGCTCTCACTGTTGATACATAATTAAGCTGTGAATATACATTGGACATGCTAGTGCCTTGTTGCTTCATCTTTCTAGATCTGCTATTATTCCCCCTAGTGAGGAATCTGGCCTCATTTATACGTGTTATATTTGTAGTCTCACGGTAGTGTAACTTCTTCAGCACAACAGCACTACATGTCAGCAATGCATTTTGACACGGTCTGGACCAAACAAGAGTTTTGATTAAACTAGCAAACTTCTTTTCTTGGGATTATAGTAAAGAAGTTTCATTTCCATTTAACACTGTCTCTTCTGACAGTGTGCATCCCGTGGCCATAAAGAACATGTTATTCTTCATTTCTCCTCCTTCCCAATATTTGTGTCTATTTGAATAGGCATATGAGCTGGCCTGATTAGGCCACATCAGCATGATGAGTTACCTTTTGTTGCCTGAGCCTGAGCAGTAATTTGTCACCCATCACAAATTCATCATGGTGACCATGCCTGTGCCACTGTCCTGTGGATCTCTGAAGTGACACATAGAGATTAAACTTCTGTGCCATCAAATTCCAGAGTAGAACAACATCCAGAAGAAAGGCAAATTAGCCCTGGGAAATGGGAGGATGCAATAGTCTTGATTTTTATTTTTAGGATTTTTTCCCCCCGCATTCAATGAATTAAAAAGAAAGAAGGTATTCCTAGGAGTCACAGTTTGAACATGTAAATAGAGAAGAGTACAAGGACTGGAAAGAAAATACCTGGATGGGTTGAGGGTAGAGTTTTAGAAGTGCATTGACCCAGATTCCAGCCTTGGCTCTAAATGCAAAAGCATAGTTGAGGGGTCAATTTGATTTCTGCTGTTTGTAGCAGTGTGACATTTTGAAAGTGTAAAGAGTCAGACCCTGTGAATTTACTGTGATTTCTGCTATCTGATCTCTTTGTTCTGTTCAGTGGTATTTAGTTATTTGCAGAAGTAATATTAAACCTACCCAACATCCCACTGAGCACAAAGCATGGAAAGTACACACATCCACCACCTACCAGACTCAAGCCCTGCCGAGGCACTGCACCACTGCCAAGATGTTTATGAAAAAAAACATGTAATAATTTAATTTATTTTAGAAGGTGTTAGAATAACAAAGGTAATACAAATATTATCCTTGGCAACTACATAGAATAGGGCATTATCAATGCCCATGGATGGTAATACTCTTATATTGATTCAATATATTTGTGGTTTAATATTCTAATAAATAGGTCTAGGCTGAATTACCTAGTACGATGATAATTGTAGGAAAGGAAAAAAATATTTATTTTAGCAGAAGACAGCATCAAGGAACTCAGAGGAGCGTTAGAACAGATTTTGTCATGTTCTTAAGTGTAAAAATTCAGGGTATTAATATGATTATGTATGTGCAACCAGTGACTGCACTTCCTTCTAATAAGGTTAGATATAAGAATATTTTTGAATTATTTTAGCTTGAAAACTGAAACGTTTAGTCAAAAATGGAAGAGAACAAATAATTTCATTAGTTCTTGCCTTAAAGATTTGTCTATATTTGGTGGTATTATTGTTACTTCCAAATTGAGATCTTTGGAATTTCTGTACTATTATTAGAACATATCTGAATCTTGAAAGATTGACATTTCAGATTTATTTCCTCATCCTTTGGGTCTTGTTTTTATTACTTAGGGAAATAACTTTTGATTGAGCCAATTACAGTATGCTGAAGTGTTAAATATATTAAGAGCAGTAACTGAAATTTGACATTCCATTGTTTGCACTCTTCCAAATGTCCGTGAGCCATTTTTACTTGAAAAGTGGAAAAAAAAGTTTGAGAACATGCTTTAGAAGTATGCTGTCCATTTACATCTGGCCTAAAACAAGCTTATATCAGTATAATCTGAAAACAAATGTTTCTGTGGGGCTTAAAGGTTCCCCATCTTCTTTCTAAGATACACAAAACAAAACCAAAACAAATTAAACAAAAAAGAAATCTGAAAATAGTTTAAAATTGTATAGAATCATAGAATAGTTTGGGTTGTAAGAGACCTTAAAGATCACTTAGTTCCAAGCTCACCTGCCATAGGCAGGGACACCTTCCACCAGATCAGGTTGCTCAAAGCCCCAGTTAACCTGTCCCTGAACGCTTCCAAGGATGGTGCATCCATGGCTTCTCTGGACAGCCTTTTTCAGTGCCTCACCACCCTCACAGTGAAGAAATGACTCCCTTGAATAAAACTTGCCATTAAGTATGTGAAATAATACATAACTAGGATATAACCATAGTACACTTACCAGGACATAAAAAATATCCATTAATGACTTAAACATGAAAAAGGAATGGCTGGCATCTCCTGATGGCTATATTGAGGGATGAAGATGCTGAGCTGAGGCCATTAGGACTGCTTTAAGAACAATGAAAGAGCATTAAGAGCTGTACCTTGGTATGGTGGTACCAGGGTGGCAGGTAATTGAGTTCTTTGCTGGGTAAAACCTGGTTGGATGGCCAGGCCCAAAGAGCTGTGGTGAATGGAGCCAAATCTAGTTGGTGGCCCGTCATGAGTGATGTTCCCCATGGCTCGGTACTGGGGCCAGTTCTGTTTAATCTCTTTATCAATGATCTGGATGAGGGGATTGAGTACACCCTCAGTAAGTTTACAGACAACACAAACTGTGTGGGAGTGGTGATCTGCTGGAGGGTAGGAAGGCCATACAGAGAGATCTGGACCAGCTGGATCATTGGGTTGAGGCCAATTGTACAAGGTTCAACAAAGCCAAGTGTCAGGTCCTCCATGCAACACTACAGGCTCAGGGAAGAGCGGCTGGGATGCTGCCTGGCAGAAAGAGATCTGGGGGTGTTGATTGACAGCCAGCTGAATATGAGCCAGCAGTGTGCCCAGGTGGCCAAAAGGCAAACAATATCCTGGCTTGTATCAGGAATAATGTGGCCAGCAGGACTAGAGAAGTGTTCATCCCCCTGTACTTGGCACTGGTGAGGCTGCACCACAATGAAGCTGGTGAGGGGCCTGGAGCACAAGTCTGATGAGGAGTGGTTGAGAGAACTGGGGCTGTTTAGCCTGTAGAAAAGAAAGTTGAGGGGAGACCTTATCACTGTCTACAACTACCTGAAAGAAGGTTGTAGCATGGAAGGTGTTGGTCTCTTCTCCCAAGCAGTAAGTGAAATAACAAAAGGAAATGGCCCCAAGTTGTGCCAGGTGAGGTTTAGATTGGATATTAGGAAAAATTTCTTCACAGAAATGGTTACCAAGCACTGGAAGAGGCTGCCCAGGGAAGTGGTGGAATCACCATCCCTGGAGGTGTTTAAAAGACACATAGATGAGGTTCTTAGGAACATGGTTTAGTGCCAGCATCAGGTTAATGGTGGGACTTGATGACTTTGAGGGTCTTTTCCAACCAAAATGATTCTATGATTCTTGGTGGTCATAGTGTGGGGACCTGGAGGTGATGCATGGTGTCCCCAAAGTGCTGCCTCCTCAGCTTCCCTCACCACACTCACCCAGATGTGTGAAGGTCTACATTAAATGTAGGACAACCCTTCCTGTCTCTTTCCCAACCCTCATTTTAACAATCTTTTTGAAATCCTGCCTGAATTAACCCTTTTGGATGCAATACTGAAATACTTCGGTGCCTTGACAAAGACAAAACCAACAACATCCATGTTTCTGAAGGTCGTCCACAACATGTAGAAGATGCAACGGATGAAAAAATCGAAAGCTTTCCCCCCTCTGCTCTTGTTTACCCTTCCCCAACAGGTATTCTGGACTCAGCAGAGTGGAATTTGCTGGGTATAGAAGTGCCAACAGTCACCATGCTACTGTGAGACTCCAAAGGGTGTCTGTGGAGCCTTTCATCATTCAAATCTCAACTATCTGTCTAGAAATGCAAAGCTTCCTTTTTTTTTTAATTTTTTTTTCCCTAGCTTGTGGCTCTCTTGTGGCTGCAAGAGAAAACCTGAAAACATGAAGCCTATTTTGGATGTGTATGTATAAGCTTCCTAGTTATTATCCTTTTTCAGGCCCATAATTTTCCTTAATCAAATGGTTATGGGTATTTGATTGGAGGTTGGGTTTTTTTTAAACATTAGGGTTGGTTAAATTATTTTATATTTAAGTATACATTCACAGCCTCCCTGCGGATGAGACAAAGCATGTTGTTCACCCTAGCATCTCCTGAATTTAGTAATTAATTTGGAGTTCAATGCCAACTCATGAAAGCACTGCAAGATCACTCTATTACCTTGCAGAAGGTACTAACTTATCAGCTTTTCTTGCAAGATTTCTGCCCTCCTGAGCCTAACTGATTGCATCTGACAACAGTTACTGTTTAGCTAAAGAGCCCCAGGAAAATCAAGGAAAGCTGTACAACTAGGATTCAGTTTTGCACACATCTTTGCTCTCACAGAGCATCTATTAAAGTTCAAATCTTACTGTAATAATGGACCACAAGGGGCTTTGGATTCAGATCTCAATGGCAGCTCAATGATACACAGCTCCTCTATTATTTAATAAAAAACACTGAAAGGTAAAAGACAGAAAATAAATCATTAGCATATTTGTAGTCCTTTATGCGCACTTTTCAAGCCAGGCTGTAGTTTTTATATCTGCTTTTGTTAACCCAGTAGTTTTCATGCAGTTTTCCCTGCATTGAACCATCTTTTGCTACTATTCAACGCACCTAAAACTAGAATAGGTGAATAAACAAGCTGTAATTCAAAACCATGTCACTAGGTGGTATATAACTAGAGATGTAAGTATATTAGGATAGGCAAATGGTGATCAGTGCAATGTAATCATCTACACAAGAGCTCCATTTCATTAAAGATGTGTTAGAGCACACATCCACAGCCATCTGTTTCTATTTTGCCAGCCCACTCGATTGGCCATCACAAGCATTCCCATGTGTGCAGAAGCATTGTTGAGCAGAACATCTGGCAACAACCAACACTGCCGTTAAAAAAAACATGATAACAACAGAGGCATTAAAGCAAATATATGTACAATAATTTCATTGTTGAAACCTCTACCAAGGCAGGCCTGTTGTCCAACAAAGTGAATACTGAAAATGTTCCTTTCCTATATTTTTACTGTACTGGGCATGCCAACACTTCAGTAGGGAGATGCTTCACTGGAAGTTAAAAAAAAAAAAAAAAAAAAAGCACTTAAGCAAGATTGGATTTTTGACTAATTTTCCTGTGTTAAAAAGAAAATAACATATTCATGCCACATGTTGTCAGAACAGAGAACAACTGCATTCTAGAAATGGAACAAAAAAATCAAAACATCTGAATCTTTTTCTTGGCAAAATAAAGAATAATTGTTGAAGGAACCTAATGATCTTTTGGGAGTGAGAAAAGTTGATCTCACTGAAAATGGTTGGAATCCCTGCAGATTAACACTGATGTAACTCCAAGCAGAATTAGACCAAAGCTTAGTCAGCAAGTAAATAAATGAATCTATTTACAGCTCCTTTTTACCATAGGCTTAAACTTAGTGAATAATCCACTGTTTTCCCCATTTACATTTTTTAACTTAACTTTTAATGAATTATGAGGCACTTTATGCTGAAAAAAGCAGGATCTCCTCAGACCTCCTATCTTTCTTGATTCCTGTGTCACTCTATTTTATTTTCCTTCACATAGCTTTAGCCCTTCCAGACTAGCCAAGCATCTACAAGAAGACAGCAGATGGACTAAAGATATGTTCATCCTTAGAAACCGAGCTATACTTAACCTCCTTAAGCAAACACAGCTGACACGCTTGCTGTTTGTCTGTTTATGCATTTCAGCATTCACTGTAGAAACCAGCTAATGTTGATCAGCCTCACTTCTTACACTATAGTGTGTAACAAAAAGCTAAAAACCTAGATGTGTGTGCACGGGCCTGATATCTGCAAGTCCATGACACAGGAACAAAGCAAATAATGCAAAAAAAAAAAAAAAAAAAGTCTCTTTTTTTTTGTGAGGCTACCATAGTATCTTTCAACTAGTTACTTAGAAGCTGCAGGGGTAAGGAGCTGCCTCTACGTGTTGACCAGCTTCAATAGACTATGACGTTTTACCCAAAATTCCTGTTATATGCAACTCAAGGAGAAAGACATTTTCTATTTCTCCATATTTCTAAAAAGAAGGCAATGCAAGGTTTCTATTCTCTTTCTCTGGAGAGTACAAGAACAGCTTAAGCTGGGTTTTTTTGGCTGTCTTTTTCCTGCCCTCATCACCTAAGGACATTCCATTTAATTTGCTAATATCAACATAGTTTAGGACGACACTACCTGCTGGCAATCAACAATGAGGAGGGCTTAAGGGAAGGAGAAGGGACAGGTACCAAGATGCTTTTGCTTATTAACTCTCAGTGCTGGAAGACAGGGAACAGAGTTCCATTGTATTCACTGTCAGGGATCATTACCTTAATCATAGACGTACACTGTTGCCGGTCCTCTCTTCCCCTAGCAAAATCCTTTCATTCCACACCAGACCAGTGAAGGGGTTAAGCCTTTGTATGAGTGCCAGGTTAAGTTGTTCCCTGTTCTGAGACACATTGGTTGATGTGGCTGGCTGGTTTTTAGAGGATATGGTCTAAATTGTTTTGGGGAGACCTGCCAGATCTCCACTGGTATAGATTGGCTCACATCCCCGCTGCCGCTCTGGGGGAGAGGACCTTGGCACAAGCCATCCTCTTCTCTGTGTTTTGGCTGCTTCTTGGAGGAGATGGTTTGGTTTGTTGCACAATTGAACCCTAGAGTGAGCTACCAGTTAGGCAGAGGCCCTGGAGTCAGAGTAGAAAAAAAGCTGATGGAGCCATCACACCCGCTTCAGACTACCCCAACTGCTTAGACCTGGCCCCTGTTACTACTTTACAGCCTCTGGCAGAAGGAGTAGGTAGAGTTGTTTTTACTGGCAAGAACAAGATATGGTCGTAAGAGAATGTTACCGATGCACTAGAAAGAATGAAGATGGGCATTTGCACTAAAAATACAGTGGTCACAACATAACAGTTAACAACCTTGGTGACTGTGATCACATTTCCCCTGCAACCACCTTCACTGTCTCAGGATCCAAATAATTCATCTCTTCCCCTGGTGACAGAGGCACAAGCCGATGGGATCAGCATTCTCCCTTTGTTGAGAACTGCAGTGCACATGTCTGTCCAGCTGATTGTAGGTTGGATCCACCAGTTCAGCTGCCAGGAGTATTTGCTTCAGAAACATTAATTTGCTACTGGAGTAAGTGGTTTGCCAAGGTATTTATTCCCAGATCAAACTCACCCCAGTGGGAAGTGTTGCGCTCTTTGACCTGTTCCTCTGACTGCAGTGTCCCTTCAGCTCTCCAGGAAAGGCACAAAGGAAGGTAAACAGATGCCCTCCTTCTCCCCCTTTGGCTCCTCTGCCTGGCTGAGGTTCCCACGTCATTTCTAGTATTGAGTTCCCACATCTTTTTTAGTGCTGAGTTTTGGATCAAGGCCCCTAGTCTTCCTGCAGCTGTAACAACAGCAGCAATTTAGTGGTAAATTCTGTCAGAAGGATTATGAAATTCATTGACAAATGTTCCTGTATAGTGTGTCAGATCTGAAGCATAACTGAATGGGAAAAATAGTCTTACTCCAAAGAGTTTTGAAAAATGTGCAGTATGCACAACTATTTGTTCTATTTTGTTGTTCAAGGAATCAGTTTTGGTTATATTCACATTTCTTTTGTCACTGGTTTGTTGGACTGGGTCTGGTGGTAGCTGATGGATCTGTTTTTATGACATTGCCAAGGGAGTCCAGAAGTGTGAGGTGGGAGTTCTGGCACTGTAGTCTAATAAAAAGGGGAAAAATGCACTCAAAAACTGAATGCAGAAGGCCCAACAAGAGTTTGAAAGATGCAATGAGGGTACTTTCTTTTTTCCTTCTCCCTAAGTAACTCCCATTTATCATGGCCCTTGGGATGGCAAACAGCCACCTGACTGTATTATTTCTCTTTTGTGATTAAGACTTTGGTGTTTTGCTGTATTTGTGACTTAGGAAGTGATTTAGGAAGAAAAAAAAAAAAAGAACAAAACATCTCATTCTTTAATATGTGGAATGTGATTGTGCCTGTCAGTAAAGTGGGAAGAAGGGATAGAGAGTATTTCTCTGTATGAAGGAAGAACAACAGCTTTCCCAGTACGCTGGTGGGGTAGAAGGACTTACAGAAACTCTCAAGTTCCACAGCACATTGAAGAAACTATTTAGTTTTTCCTATCCATTTTTAGGATCAAATTTTTTTTAGTGCTCATACTTGACTTAACTCTGATCCCACTGACTTCAAAAATAACAGAAATAATCCACTGTTGAGCTCTTCTGCAAACCTCACTCTTAATTCTTATGCAAGAAGGAAAAATGCAGCCTCGGAGAGCAATGGGTCATGCAAAGAAGGCGAAACTCCTAGTTTTTCATTCAGAAAGCACACGGATGCAACAGTAAGTCAGAAGCATTATGGCAACAGAGCCTGGTATCATGTACACATTATAGATGCCAACTAATTCTCTGCCAGGATAAACTCGGAATAGCTAAGATTTCTTATTTGCGAAAGAGAGATCAAAGACTCAGGAGCAGGTCATATTTCATAGAATGAAAATACACACTTCTGGGAGCAGGCTGCCTTTTTCTTACTGTGGGCAGCTAAATAAAAGAGAAACAGGAGTGGCCAACCTGTGACTGTTGAAGCATGTGTAGCTCACAAGCGACACAGGAGTTGTTTCCTAAGCTGAGACTGCTCCACATAAGCAGCAGTAGCAATGTTTTGGTGGATAACTGAGATGCTCAGGGATAAGAAGAAATGGCCTATCAGATGCTACAGATGTTACAGTGACTGGTGGTCACTCAGTCTGCCGGGGTCCTGGTTGCTTCCTTCCTCGTGGAACAGCTGGAGACCTGCAGAGCATTTGCCATCTTAGAGTTTTCTTTTTCCGCTTGGTGTTTTGAGATATGTGTTACATATGGTGGGCTTTTAAAATAGATTAAGAGCTTTATATACTTAGTGGTGCACTAGGGAAGGTTAGCGACTCCTGTTTGTTATAAATCCACTCCCCTTGTGGACCAGCAAACATAGTAACACCCATTTGGTTCCCTACTGACGGTACTGAAGAGAGTGGCTCCTGCCCTACTCACTGTCCACTATTACATATGTCTCCTTCGGGGCAATGCTTATGGTAATACATGATTCCTGCACAGAGAGTAAATCTTTCATGACAGACTATGAGACTTCATCTCTGCAGGTACATGTTCTCCAATGCTTAGAAGAGAATTCTACAGTAGGATACCTCAGCTGGTCTTCAGCTGCAGGATAGACAGAGGAACTTGCTGAAGTGCTTAGAAGAAGCTAAGTATAGGTCTTTCCCTACTCCATAATATATTGCCTCCCATCTCTGGTTGCTTACTTCACAAAAAAGTGTAATCCAGATGAATAAAGCTTGGAACCGGTATTTGGGCCAACATGGAATCAGAGAGTCAAGCACACTGTCTCACCCCTCGATACATTGCCATGTATTTTACATCTATAATGATTCTGGGATGCTTTCACCAAACTATGCAGTTTCTGTCAGTAAACTTATCAAGTGAAAACCATGGTAATTTAGAAAGAAAATAATCCAAGTCTCCTTCAGAAAAGCATTCTTCTAGGGCTGTGTTGCATTGCCTTTGTGAACTGTCATTGAAATAAATGCAGCTTCTGATGGGATCAAGAGGTACACACTACAAGTTATGCAAGTTGATCCAATGCACCAGAGAACAGAATTCAATCTGGTCCTCAGCATGCCAGCTATACCTGGGGGCACTACTTGGAATGTCCTCTGGCTCAGCTGCTTCTAAGTGTTGTCTTACTGTTTGCTTGTGTTATTGTTTCCCCGTAGGAGGCGCATCAGAAATGGTCCAAGATTCCATTGCAACGCACTTATCCATGAGTCCTTTGGACTGAATTCCTATTACTGTACCCCCCCTGCTTCACTTGTGAAGCCCATGAAAAAGAAATCAGAAGCACTTTGTCATCTTCTCCAGGAGGTATATTTCCACCCCATCCCAGCGAGCTGCTGCCGACTCCGGTGCCTACCCCCTTGTACAATGGGTGTGTTTTATGAATGTTGTCCAAATTGTCTTTTGATAGCTACAGCACAGTATGTTTACATACTGTGAATGCTTAAGTAAATACATTAACCTCAGATCTGTGACTTCACAAAGCCTCATTATAGTTTGCATGCTTCACTGAAACTTTACCCTGTAGTACTTAACATCTGTGATTCAGGGTGTCAAAGCGTTAATCAGCTGGCATGATCAAGATTAAACAAGTAGATTATTTTGATATTCTTCAGTAATATATTAAAAGTGAAACATGATCCATTGGCCCTTGAGGTTCAAGTCTCAGCACATGCAATTATACAAGAAGTTCCCTGTAAAAGGTATCTGGAGAGCTGAAAAAGGCAAGTCCTTCCCAGATGTGGTCTTAGCAGTGGTCCATAATACATGACATCAATGAGTTAAACTGAGGAAACTAGTGAAGGCCAACATCTTGGTTTTAAGTTTCAGTTGAGGTTTTTGCTTATGCCCACCTCAGGAAATGAATATTGCATTCATAAATTGTTTTTCTTATCCAGGAGATGAACCTTAACATTTTCATTCAGCCCCAGAGTATTAGATTTCTTTAACACTTTGCCACATTAGAATATGTTTTCCATCTGACTCTGATGATGCAATATCTGAAGAAAAAGTTGACTGAGTGGCATTCCATAACAAGCAATAAAAGTTTATGATGCACAGAGTATGATAATTGGCACAATATGAATTGAATGCTTCCTTATGGATAATATTTGATAAGATATAGCATGTGCAGCCATCGTAACATTTCAATCAACCCATGATTGCTACTTTAAACTGTATTTATTTTATTGTCTCTATAATGGATTTTACAGTGCCAAAAATTGGTCTGACTTCACTAGAAAGATGAAAAATCAGTGTGTTGTTTTCCCTGGTGCATTTATTTCCCACTGAAGTCCTTTTCTCTTATTTTCTTCTCATTTTTTTCAACCCATCTCCTTGCCGTGAGCTGTTGACATATGATTTGTTGAAAGTCGAAGCTAGTGGACACCAGTGTTTTATTTTTTCCCCCCATCATGGCATTATTTTTGCATAGGGGCTTTTACAAGGTTAATTAAACCATAATGGGGAAATCATTCACGGACAATGTCCTTTCCCAGTTTCCAGATTTTATAAACCTCACACCTGTTTTTCTTATGGTTTTGTGCTACATCAGCCTATAAATCCTCTTGTATTTCCCAGTGTAGTTTCTTATGAAATAAAACTTTTTTTCCTTCCATTTGCTCAACTGTTTTCAATACTTGCAGTCAAGCCTGAAGTTGTCAATCAAGGAACAGCTTATCAGTCTGAGCTTTTCCTTTTCAAGCTTATACTCAGTGACTTTTGAGACCTGTCAACACCCAGTTGATTTTAGCCTTAACAATAAAGTCACACTCTATCTCCCACCTAGTAGCTTTAGATTAAATTCTGATGTCATATACGTCATATTTACATAGTTAAAACTCATAACAAAGCAAGCCACAGGCAATAGGATGTAATAACCATGCAACAGAGCCATTTCCTGTCCCCTTTTTTCTCTCACACTATGTTTCGTGTAGTTTATTGGATGTGAATGTTTTGAAAATGAAAATCGTCTGGGAGAAAACTGCTAGCCAGGCGTGAGGTTTAGAAGAATTCAACTAAAAGAATATATAGAGTTGTAAATGCTTGGCCACCTCTGGTATTGTAAAATAGAAACTCTTTCAATATTCCTTTCATTTCCACAAGAAGAATGGATGGGAGGCCACAATTATGTGTTCTAACAGTCGATTTTTAATATCTTTAATTCTGCTCATATTAAAGGAAAACAATTAACTCAGAGTCAGAAAGCTTTAAACACCAAAAGTTTTACAGTTTTCATTTTAAAGCACAAAGGACCTACTTCAAATACAATGCAATGGGAACTTTAAGCACGGGCAATGTTTAAAAGACAGATCCACCATGGTACTTTAAACAATCAATTAAGGCAAGTTTAACAATTTTTTTTTCAGCCTCGCAAAACAGCCCCATTAAAAGTAAGGAAATAAAAACTGCTGTGTGCTTCTCTCTCTCTCAGACATACATGCACACAGAGTACTCTTCACACAGTCATATCAAGAGATTGTGTTTTATCTAAAAATAAAGACTAAGCCTTAACCATTGAACTTTGTACAGAGCAGTGCAGTACCTCCTGCAAACTGTTTTTTCAAACTGAGGACAACCGAAATGCTCCCATTGATTTGGCTATTGCTAGGACTCTGAGTGAAAAGTAAAATATCACTTCAAACTATTTATTGGGGGAGAATTTTTTCACTAGTATTGATTTATTTTAGAATTTGAACCATATGCACGAATAAGAGAATACCAAGAGTGAAGGAAAAAGGCATCAGTTTCTGCCGGAAGGCCAAAGAGACCCTTCTGATGGGGAATCTCAACCACCTTTCACTCCTGTCCTTGCCATGTCCTTCTCCATGAGGTTCCAGCATGGAAACAAATCATCCTTTAATGCTGAAGGAGGGAACTCTAGGGGATCCTCCAGTTGCTAAAAGCTTACAGGTAGGCTGAGTTTAAACACACGTCTGTTTGGATTGAGCAGGGCTTGCATCTTGGGTTGCATGCAGTGGGCTTGCCCAGATGTATGGCCAGCATCCAGTTCTTGCAAATCTCGCTGCTTCTGTTTTCCTTGCTGCTACGACTGCTACTATTGTTCCATCGGCTTTCTTTGCTACAACAGCCTGGCCTGTGGAGGGTAAATCAAACTGGCCTTGGGGCCAGACAGCTCTCCACAGACTTGGGAGAATTATTTTATTTGTGCTGAGTTCTCCAGTTCTTGCTTGGTAAATAATGGTCCATTTCAAAGTGAACCATGTGTCAAAGCACTAGCTTCCTAGTTTGTCCTGAGAGTGCTTTATTTCTCAGCAGTCAGCAACCTAAATTCCTCAGGATAGACAGCTTGTTACACAGAAAGATCCACAGAAAAAGGATCTCATGGGTGACCCTGGCTTGGACATCAAATTTAAGCTACTGGTGCTGGAAACCACAGAAAAGGTGAATGCTGGAGGTATAAACAGGAGTGAAATTTGTGAGACATCCTTTGGCTCGCTTGGACAACTTCTGCTGAAATTCTGAATCTGGTCTTGGATGCAGCACTTCAAAATAATGTGAAGGGAGGGACTCACAGAAAGACAATGAGAACAAGCAGAGATTGAGGAAACAAGGAAAGAGAAGAAATTTTGTGCTGCTTAGCCTAGAAAAAAAGAAAACTGAAATGAGAAATGGTAATAAGGTTTGAATGTTTTGAATGATAGCTGCCAAAGGGGAAGGATCTATTCTCCTGCTTTTCACCTCTCTTTAGATATGACAAGCAATAAGATGCTTAAGATCAGGCATTATGAAAACCTTCTATCCATAAGGATCTTTGAGCACTGGAAGGTTCCTCTGAGGGAAGTTGTGCAGTTTCTAGTACTGGTGGCCTTTGTAAAAAGAAACATATCTGCCAGAAATGGCTTTGGCACAGAAGATCTTGTCTTGAGTCAAGGAGACGGGTAGTGAACTCCCACAGATTCTCACACCCTTGTTATCTACCTCTAAGTTTATGCTTGGCCTTTGTTTCTCTTCCTGACTAACTCCATATCAACACCTGTTTCTCCTAAGCCATCCTGCCCAAACCTGCAGCCCCTCCTAAGGTGAAGTTAATTGTCAGCAGGCAGTAGCACTGACTGGAAATAGCTGCCTCTATTCCCCCAGCTTCTGTTGGTGTTTTCTGACAGGAGTTTACAACTGCAGGAAATGGACGACCAAGAGCAGTAGCAGAGAAGGAAAGTCACACAAGGTCAAGCTACTGGTCAGCAGCTCAGTAGTCATCTTGGGCCTCCCACACCCATAGACCTGTGAATCCAATGGATCATGTTATGTCTGTCAATCAGTCAAGTGGCCTTCAGTACCAGGGTTTGGCTATCTCTACAGAAGGAAAAAATATATGGGTATAGTTAACATGTGTAACTCTAATGCATAACACATGTAGCCATGTATGTAGCCAGAAGGTGTTCATTGTGCTTGCTGGAGTGATGATTGCCTCAGCTTGCACCACATTTTTTGTGCCACTGCTGCATTTCCCCCATCAATTGCCTGTTTGGCCACAGAGCATGAATGCTTTTTTATTCCCACATAGTGAAACAACTGGTCTCATGCCAGCATCAAACCCACTGTGGACCTCCCTGTACCACAGGAGATTTCAGGACGTCACGCAGTCAGTCTGACATTCAGAGTTGCAAAGCTCTTGCTGAGCTTTTGCACCATGCTCTGAAGTCAGCAAGAACAACAGATGTTCAGCAACTTTGGAAATCAAGCCAAGAGCCTTTGCTGGGGTTGTTCTGATGGCAGAAGGACCCTATTCTGTGTATGTGATATAAAGCCCAAGCTCTAGACTCCCTATTCCTCAAGTGGCCATGCCATGTACAGTGAAATTACACTCTAAGTCTTCTGACTGCTTCATTTCATAACAAGGAGGTTCATATGAAGCCTTCATAATGGAAGACTTGATTGAGTGGACATAGACTGCTTAGGCCTGCAGAGATTGTGTATGCCAATAGAAACACATGAGGTGCTGCTCATCGGAGAAGCATGATGCTACTGAGCAGCATCTGTCTCTGGACTCCTCGTAGGCTGAGATTAGTGACGGAAGGATGCAGAAGCTGGTGCCCCTCACAAACACCCCTTTTATAACACTCTGGTTCCCATCTTCAGGCCTTGCACCAGTCCTTTTGCATATCAGCCCCAATATGCTGAGTACCAGCCTTGGCACTGGCGTGGAGGTTGTTGACCACCTGGTGTAAACTACCTACAGGACACCACCCAGTTGCTTTAAGGACTCAGTGGAAGAGCTTTTCAGCCAGCCTGAAGTAGCACACATATATATGTGAGAAACAGCTACTGCCCTTCTCGTTCTTTGATCATTGTATAGGGCAATGAATCCTGACAAGAGAGCTCATGTTACTGTCTGTGCATTTCAGTCCATAATGGCAACCAGTGCCTTCTCAGCTTGGCACATGGACTGATGCCGAGGAATGAGTTCTTTGCTGCCCTCACAGCTCACAGTGGCCTGGGTCTGCAAAGGCTTGTCTCCAGCAGGTGGGACACCAGCTACACCTCTTCAACCCCGACTCTCAGCTCTCAAATGCCTTTTGTACTCTCTTTTCTTACTAGCAAAGCTTTGTCACAACTTTTTAGAGAAAGTACAATTTTTCCTTCACTTTCCTTACCTTTTTATTTATTTAATCACAACATTTCCTCCTCTCATTTACTAATACTTTTATTTGTCTAGGGTAGAATAACTTTCTTTTAGTCTGACGCTCATTTGTACAGTGGCTGAGACAACATTGCTCTAAACCACTATTATTCTTTAAATAATAATTGTAGTGGTGGTGATAAGAATAACAAATGCTTAAGGCTTTATATCTCAGGAAACATGAACTGGGAGTCCATGCTTGCAGGAAATGTTGGGAAAAGTAAGCTAGAGGTTACTTGCTTACAAAATGCGTCCATACATTTTCTTCTGCAAGTGTTGCCTCATACATTAGGCTTTCTGGTTCTTCAGTGAATGAAGCACAGCATGTATAATATGTCAAGAAGACATTGTACCTGAGAAGTTTATGATGATTACAAAGGCAGAAGCCAGAGTGCAGTGTGAGTTCCCTTCAACTAGTCTTCTACCAGACAGTTTAATAAGGAGGAAATACAGGGGCAATAAAGTGAGTAAAAGAGTAACTGAATTAGTTGGAGGAATGAAGCAGACTGACATTCAGCTTGCCCAGCTTGTCACTATTAGATGTGTAAGGGATAAAATAATCAGAGGAACAGAATGGTCTCAAATACTGCAAACTGTTACACAAGTCAACTCTATGTGTCACATGAATGAGTATTTATGAAATTAATATAAAACAATGAAAAAGTTCAGTTGTTAAAATATGACCTGCCAACTGCTTCTACCATTGTTTTCACTGCATGCCATGAAACAAAGAACATTTGCAGTCCAGGCCTCCACTTCATTTTCAGCTCGTCCCAAGCTTGTGATTTGTTGTTGCAATTTTGTTAAGATGCGAGAAAACAGTGGCTGATTCCACCACCAGCATCTTCCAGTGGGCTCTACAAGGACTTTGCTACACAGGAACTGCCACACTGAAATGAACTGTCTCTTGTCAAACATCACATTGCATTCTCTTGTGAAGCTAAAGGCATTTTCTTGTCCTTTGCTACACAGGAAAAATCCTGTTGTTTGGGTTTTTGTTCCACTGGGAGCTGGGCCCGCTGGGCTGGGATAGATACCTGTGTTACAAAATGGCAGAGAAGATGGTTGTAAATCAAAATCAGGGCTCAAGTGATACCTTTCTACCAAAGTAAATCAGACCTGAGGACCTCACTTGGTATCACTGGCATATTATCATGGATCTATAATTCACACACAAGCGTAGCTGAGATTAATACGTTTTTTCTTTATTCTTTAGATAGAAGATATCTGTGGTCACAGTGAGATAATGACTGGCACATGATGATTTTCCAGTGACCTGTAAGGATGCTGCTCTTGATCTCAATTCAGCACTCCTGCTGGTATGTTTTCTTACCCTTTTTTAACATAGCGTCTTGGACTGGCTCCCACACATCCAGGCTTAGTTCTCTCAGGCTACATGTAGCAAATGCTGTCCCCTTTCTGCAAGAGGTTTGTTTTTTTTTTTTTAAATTACTTTCTGTTCTTCAACATGTGTTATTCCCTTTTTTGTTCGCTTCCTTTCTCCCCTCTGTATATTAGCTTTCCCCACTGAAGTGATGGGTCTTTACTTTCCATTCAGCCTTCCGACCTTATTATGCTCTGCCAGCCCTTGTATTTGGCTGGGGGACTCCTCTCACCTTTGCCATGCCCTGTTCAGGGCCACGGGAGGCAATCTCTCAGCATTGTTGATTCTTCCACACCAGCCCTTTAGCTGTCTCACATCCCAGACCTCCTCCTTTCCAGAGCAAAGGATAGAAAAACAAAGTAACAAATAACTTTCTTCACTAGGGGGTTTATGCATATAATGCATCTTTCCCTGGCTTCCTGCTTTCACCAGCTTCCTACCTCTCAGAATTCAAAGTTGTCCCTTTTAATGTCAGAATGTCATTTTTCTTGATTTCCCTCTTGGCCCCAAAATTTTGGGGTGTGCTGTCTCCTCTTTGCCTATGTGATGTATCATACAGATACTGCTCACTCCTCTGAAGATAAACTGCTAGTACACATACAGAACAACTGAGATGAGCAAATACCTGGGCAACTGTGATCAAGTGAGAAAACTGATCATTTTAGAAAAATAATACCTCACACTTTTAAGAACATTTGGGAAAATAATGCTTTGCTTTTGACATAACTCTTCCTTCCAAAGACAGCTGCAAAGGACAGCTGCAAAGAGACTGGGGTTTTTTTGTTTGTTTGTTTCCCTGGCTCAGATGTCAGATTTGTGTGGTAACTTCGGGAAAAAAAAAAAAAAAAAAAAAAAAAAAAAAAAAAAAAAAAAAAAAAAAAGTTCATCTTGGCTTTAGATACATTCAGTTGTCCCCCACTGTTATATCCAGAGACAAACTGATAAAACTGATAAACTAGTAACACAAGCACAGCTCTGAACACAAGTGGAGTTTGAACATAAATCAGACTGTGCCCAACAGTCCCAACATCATCTCTCCCCCATCTCGAGGTCCCATTGGCATCCTCAACACAGGTCAATGCATGGGGGATTAAACAAAACCAGGAGGGCTGGAGCCAGCCCTGGATATTTCAAGTACCTGCTCATATTGCCTTGTCCGAGTGCATTGTCTTTCATAATTGCCATCATATGTTCCTACGTGCAATGTGACTGAAAGGTAGCTTTATATCCATTTCATTGTTTGCTTATGCTGCATTACAGTATGTAAAGCAAGAAAATCGGGACCAAAATGTCCATAAACAAGCAAAATCAGTAGCCTGAACTAATTTTCACTAGCAATAATATTTTAGTTGTGTGTTTTGTGATGGGAGGTAGATAAAATCAACTCTCTATTTCTACTGATACTAAATGCAGATAGTATTTTCCCTTCTGTAATTGTGTCTCTTCCTTTAATTGTAGTTTGGTTAAAGCAGAAGTAGACTCTATCACATTAAAAAAAAACAAAAAAAAAAAAAACAAAAAAAAAAAACAAAAAAACTTTCTTTTTTTTTCCAAATGTAGCAATAATATTAAATTGATGTGGCAGAAGAAAATAATACATTATTTAGTTCTTCAAACTTTAACAAGAAATTCAACCTATGTACATAATTTGTCTCAGACTGTTTCACACATGACTGCCACCACTGCTTTGCTTTTTTCCACGTGTTTGTTCATTTTGTTTTTACCACTCCCTAAACCCAAAATTGCCATAAGGAAAATTTCACAATTTTGTGTACTCAAGGAAATTCAACAATCCTACTTCATCAAAGGCATTTGTATTTGGAAGCTAAAATGAGACAGTTCCGAATGGATGGGAGGACTAAGTTACAAAATGAAAGATAGTGTTGCAAACTTCACAGCACCATTATAAATGAGGATGTTTCTATCTCTAAGTCACATGATCACCATGGTTCCCTATTTCCTCAACAAATTAAGAACATCCATCAAATGACAAATCTTTCCACTGATAGAGAGGAATGTTTCCAGGCTCAGTAAATACATATCCCATTACAGAAACACAACAGTATCAAGAAGATCCTGTGCATAAATACAAATTAAAAGTAGCCTACATAGTTTCGTAATTTTACACAGCATCACCCAGCCAAAGAAAATCACTGTCTGAAGTGAAAGGACTTGAACTTAGACAACATCACTCAGAAAAGAATTCATTCAGCTGGGGGACTAGAGATTTGGGGTGCCATCAAAATGTCCATAATGCCCATGATGAGGTCCACTGCTAATTATTGCTACAGTGCTCCATTAGACAAAGATTTTCATGTGCTAAACAGTTCTGGGGGGTCACACAAACATGTCTATGCAGATCCCCATCTGCTTCCCTTGGTCATCACCTTCTAGATTTCAGCAGAACTGTGTTTTCTTTCTGCATCAAACCATCAAAGGAGGCCAAACACAGTCAGGGAATCCATTACAAACCTCAAACCTTGGTCCAACCTGCTAAATATTTATTGAATTTGGAAAAAATGTGAGACAAATTTAGACTGAACTTGGGCTGATTTATTGTGTTTGGCAAAACATGGTTATTTCGTATGATTATGACTCTCAAACCAGACAAAGCTAAGTGGTTTCTTTTGAATGAAACTAAAGCTTAAATCAAAGCTGGAGAGACATTACTGGAACAAAAGTTGTTGGGGTTTTTGTCTTTTTTTTTTTTTAAGGAACAGAAGTTATTTTGGTTTGATTCTTTTTTCATCTTGAGCCAAACTCCATAAAATATTTTACCTGCGGTTTTAGTCTGCCTGCACGTATACAAATGGAAAATCATGATGATTTTCGGTACGAGGTTTTTCCTGATCTTTATTTACCTATCTTCACTGGAATGTACAAAGTCCTCACAGTCTTCTCAAGGTGGATTTCTTCACAACAATTAGATTCTTCCAGAACAGAGAATTCTTAAATATGCAGAGACGCTCAACTAAAAAGAGAGGAACTCTCATGGTTTTATTGGAACGGTTAAAACAAATTACTATTCCAAATGTTAAATTACAGGCAATAGACAAGTGAAAGCAACAATAAAATAGCAACAGAAAGATGCAGAAAACAGGTTAATTTTGCTATTCTGGAAAATTCCTGTGCATTGCAAAATTCATAGCACTTCTTTATATCATCATCATTGATATTATTTGGAATCATCAAGTGGAGTTTTTGTTTTCCAGACAGAAGAGTTTTGGAGAACATAAGTTGCAAACAGTTTTCTCATAGTTTAACTGATATTTTTATGTAGATTTAATTTTTAACAAAAAAGAAAAGAAAAAAAGAAAGGAAAGGAAAGGAAAGGAAAGGAAAGGAAAGGAAAGGAAAGGAAAGGAAAGGAAAGGAAAGGAAAGGAAAGGAAAGGAAAGGAAAGGAAAGGAAAGGAAAGGAAAGGAAAGGAAAGGAAAGGAAAGGAAAGGAAAGGAAAGAGGAAAGGAAAAAAGAATCTTATATTTAAGAAAATGCAGATATGTAGCAAACTCCTCACAAAACCAGATATTAAGCAACAAAATTTGAAGAACTTGGACAAGTAGCACTACATTTTTCCCTCATATATTTATGCAAAATCATTTCTATTCAGGTTTGAATTATAAAATTCACCAAAGCAAACACAATTTTTAATTTGAATTGCAGATGTTTTCCTTGACAGAAGAATGCATTTAATTTAATTTGCAATGCAGTTGATGATGGAGTAAATAGAGAAGCAGTCATATTACAGTTTTTCTTAGGATAAAATTAAAATATATTTAATATTTTCGTCACTGGAGGATAAAGGAGAACATTTTGGTATCACTGTAGCCATGTAAAGCAGAATACAATGCAGATAAGAGTTCATTTGCACTGATACTCTGGCAACTGAAAGTAGAATCAGGGTCTTTTGGGTGGCATTCAAGGAAATCTGAGGATGGTATTTAAACCTGAGCAAAATGCAAAAGGAGGGTACAGAGTACTTTAGCACAGAACATGAACAAAGGTAAGAAAATAAGTTTTAAAAATAGATAGGGTTTTTATATAGATAATAAGACTATCTAGAAATGCAATGGGTAATGCTTAGGAAAGAGGTGGTCAGAAACATGCCCTTCAGAGCTTCATCTTGGGATTGTTTGTTCCTTGAAACCTCACAACCACACCATGCCCTTCATGGGGTCAGATCTTTGCATACAAGCTGGTTACACTCCCCAAGCCTTTCTGTGCCCGTCTCCAAGGCAGACAGGGCACACCGACAAGGCACATTGCTGGGGCAAGAGCTATAGCAGCTGCTCAAGCACCAACTAATTAAAGATAACAGTATGGTAGTAGGGCCACGCAAAGACCAATGTAAAGAAAAATCCTGCAGTTTTTCAGTACAGCAGATGTAACAACTGCCTCTGCTCTGTGGGTAGCTGCTGGCTAACATGTAGCCCAACTGGGGGTCTCCTGCTCACCTTCCCCGTTGTCTCATGCGATGCCGTGCTGCTAAGTATGAGCAACATTCCACAGCCTGGCCTTTCAGGGGGTCACCCCAAATTAAGTGTTTGCAGAATAACACCCTGGAAAGGTGAAGTGAAGCCATTTTATACTCTGCCACAAGCACATCTAAAATAATTCCCGCTCCCACTGAGGTGGGAGAAAAAGGCTAGCTGTAATGAAGCTGCTGAAGTATAGCTCTTTCATTCATTAAAAACAATTCTTTGATTTAGCGCACAACACAAAACACCCACAGACCACAGGAAATCTCTGGGCTAATTCTCCTGCCCTTTCACCTCTCACACATTCGAGCTTTCTGCTTTCTTCCTCCTGTCCGTCTGCTTTAATCATTAGCAAAAGCCTTGTGCAACAGCTCTAGCGAGTAAAGTCAGCTGTCATCAGAGCATGTTTAAACTCTGACTGTTAGTTTCCACTAAATCAGCTCTATGCCCACAGGCCTCATTAAGCAAGGAGAGGGGCAGTAGTGCAGGTCCCAGAAAAGGTCTAGAAGGAACCAGCCTTTCCCAGATGAAACTGTGGTCCACACAGTCCTCAAAACAGGTTTATCCTTTCCTGAGTTTTCCTATGGCTTTGAAGTGGAAACAGGATCAGTGCAGAAAACAGCCACTGCATGACTGACACACTGGAGGTAAATCTGACGATGGCAGTTTTGTTATTTTTTAGTTATTTTGGTTTTGGGTTTGTTTTTTTTTAGTTATTTGAATGCCAAAATACACTATTATTAGAAGGTAAAAGTAAGTACAGCTCTTGATAGTGGTCGAACATGGTAAGTACAGAGAGGACTACAGTACAAGACCTGGGTGGGGTTTGATTTTGCTTTGGAAATGAGCTCCCCTTTCATAACACGCTTGCCTTCCCACAGAGCGATGGCTGAAGGAAAAGAATGAAGGAAACATCAGGAGAAGCTCTTGATGTCTGATCAGGAGAGGCTCATGGGCAAAGAGGTTTGGAAAAGTCACAGCACTTGTCCTTGAAAGCAGCAACATAATAAAGCACATAAAATGGAGATGCAGTCCTGCATTGTAGAATCATTTACACACTTGGATTACTTCTGCTGGAGAACGGGGTATTAATTTCAGAGATGCAATTAAAACTACTCAGATTAAAAAAAAAAAACAAACATTTGGCCACAGGTAATCAAGCAAGCTGAAGGGATACCAGGGCACTTGCGTTTCCGCTGTCTTAGAAGCAGCTTTGGGGGTTTTGGCTGTGCTCCTAAGTGTACATGTACTGTTTGCCTTGTACGTATAATGTCCACTACAGTGTTCAATCAATCCCTTCATCCCCCAGCCTGTATTGATATCAGGAGCTGCCCTGACCCAGGTGCAGAACCTTGCACTTGACCTTGTTGAACCTTGTGAGATTCACATGAGGCCACTTCTCGAGCTTGTCCAGGGCCCTTGAAATGGCATCCCAACCCTCAGGTGTGTCAATCGCACCACTCAGCTTACACAGCACCTGCCATTCAAGAGCAGAATACTTGGGTTAGGTGTCCTCAGTTTGGAAAAGTGACAGTGGAAAAGTGACATCACAGAGTGACCAACAGTATCGCAAGTGGCATGACAAAGATGAATGACAAATCACTATTTACTGTTTGGAGGTAGACACAGTGTCTTTGGACCTACTCTTTGCCCTGTGCAACCTGTGAAATTTTCAGATGCTTAAAATGCCTGTACAGAAGTAGTTTTTGACACTGCATGCAATTAAGTTATGGAAGCTGAAAAGAAGCAGACAGATTGATGGGAGGAAGGTGTGTCTCAAGTTATTAATCATACTGGATTTCAGTGTAGGGCATCACTAAACCACTGATTGCTAGAAGCTGAGAAGATGGGTGAAGGTCTACTTGCCTTGTGTTAGTGTTCTGTCACTACCTGTCTGCTACCAATGACTGCTAGAAACAAGATACTGGGTTTGAGTGATCTTAGCTTTTCACGATGACAAGAACACCTTTATGCTCTCCAGAGAGCTTAACAACTTATAGGACACCTTGCCAGGTATTGAATTCAAATGTTAAAGTTACTGACTGAAACACTACAAAGCAAACAAATGAATGAGCAATGAAAAGTCATATTCCCATTGCAGGATTGTCAAATTATCACCTGGTATATTGAATAGTGTTTTTAATCTCAAGCATACTTTACTTATTAGCTGGTGGAAGGGTGGCAAGTCTACAGAGGAAATTACCCTGAGCTTCAGAAAATAAGGCATGTTCCCCTCAGAGTAGCAACAGATTCACGTTACCATGACTGTACACTCTATAAATGGGTACATTTAATGAAATAAATTTTAGTGTTTCAACAAAGTTGAATTGTTAGCATTAACTTAAGCATATTTAAAGTTAGATCAACATCTTGGTTCTGAAATCACGTCTTAGTGAATCAGTTTCAAAAGTGTCTTTTGGACACAAATTTCATCAAGCGAAAAAAATCTGTGCTGAGAATGGTCCTAGAGAGGCAGCTCCAGAGGGTTCAGCTACACTTGGAGCTCCTGATTTCATGGTCCAGGCTCCTGCCTTCCACTTCCCCCCAGAGGACCGTGGAGCTCTTGGTGGTTAGAGAGTGAGGCAGTGCTTTGGACCATCCTCCCAACCAAGGCACCCTTCCATATGTCTGCTGAAATGAATCTGGCTGTTTTCCGCCTCTTACACCTCTCTAAATGGCCACATTTTAAAATACACACATACAACGTACACGAGAACATTTAACATTTGGTTTTTGCAATGTAATGGTTTTGCTTGCTTTGTTATGGTTTCTTGCACCAGATGTTCGAATGCTGAGACATATGGAAAAGAAAATCAGCTACAGCAAGAATGAACTACCAGTCATTATTGCAGGTTCCTTGGAGATGATAGGTGAATAAAATTAAAGACAATGTCAACCAACTGGTAGCATGATTTAGAGAACCACTAGTGTTTCCTCCTTCTTTATCAACTCCCTCAGGCCACAAGTGTAATGCTGGGCCATGTTTGCTCAGTTCTTCAAAGGAAGCAATTCCAGAAAAGATCCTATTATGATAGTCATTAACTAAAGAGCCTGTTATGAATGTTGCAAGGCGATAGCAATTAAAAGAAATTTAAGCCCCTTCGCAGCCTAGTTTGGATCTCTTTACCAAACATTTAGGAGTTTAGATTAATGTCTTATGAGCAGTCCAGCCTTAGAGATGTTACCCAGGACAAGCATCACAGGACGAACATCACAGGACAAAGTTCAAAAATCTCTCCATACTGAGGGAAAACTTGGACAAAAGATAGAAAATCTAGTGAAGATCTGGTTACTCCTGGTTTGTAACCTACCACAGTGCCTTCCAGTCCACCCCAGCCTTACTAGATGTCATCACTTCCTCACCACTCTCTGCCTAAGAGCCTCAGCGGAGACAACATGGGCACACTTGAAATAGGTTTAATCTCACCAGCCTGTGGCCCTGTGGCTAGGGGCCAGCATAGGCACAGTCATGGCTGCAGAGAGCTGCCTGGGGTGCGGAAAACACCCACAGCTCTGACATCTGTCCTGTTCAGCTGCTGCCATCCCTAAGGCAAAGACATGCGGGGCAATGCCTCTTGCTGAGGCACCTGGCTAGAGCCTTTCTGCAGCACAGCCCTGGTCCTCCTTCTCCTCCTCCGCCTCCTCCTCCTCCTTTTCTTCTTCCTTCTCCTTCTCCTCCTTTTCTGCTTTCTCATCCTCCTCCTCTTCCTCCATGAGGCAGCAGCCCCAAGTTGTACTGCTGAGGAGCTTGGAGGTGTCGTGACATGCACAAGTGGCTGTGTTGGTAATAGAGAGCAAGATGATTGACTGCCCGTGGACTTAGCCAGTCTCTTGGCTGGGTTTCCCAGCCCTGGCTCCTGGCCTCCTCCCAGTACCTCACCCACCTTGTTTAAACCTAGTTTAAGTATGTCTGCACCGCACCACGCTTCCAGACGCACGCACCGTCCCAACCACCACAGTGCAATCTTGGCTCCAGAGATAACTCTTTGCCTGCGCAGTCATGCACAGAAAACCCTGGTTTTCGAAAGTGTTGACTCAACCCTTCATGCAGGCGTTAGGATCACTTAGAGAAACATACAGAATACTTTGTTTCAGCCATCAATGGTCTGTTTGTGTGTTTACCAACTGGAGGGGGGTTGTAGCATGCAGTTTTGCCAAGGCAAAAAGGTGTTCCAAGAAGAGCAGCAGCAGCTGTAAGCAGGCTCTGGGAATTAAATAATGACATCTTATAAAACTTCACAAATTGAGCCAATAAGTGTGCAATAAGTCAGTTTTGAAATTACTGTCTTATATCAAGTTTCTCTAATAAAAGTCAAATTTGTGCTTAGAAAAGCTTAAAGCCCATATGTAGGAAAATTTTATAACTCTAATGGGAGTCATGATAGAGCAGCATGTTAGTAAATACATGTGTAAGCAGCACAGTATAAAGAGAAAAGTAGCAATATGTTAATTATCTCCCTCTTGTATTATTTTTGGTTGTCACTGTGGATGCAACTGCAGGGAAACACATGCATGTTCCTGACAGCTGCTCTGTTCCTCAAGGAATAAAACAGCAGGAAGACTGGCAATGTGAAAGAGAGAAAACAGAGGCTTTTCTTCTATAAAAATTGATTACATGTCCATCCAGAGATAGAAATAATGTTTTTCATCTTCTCAGTGACTGACTCAGGGGCAACCTTTTTAAAGGAGATACATGGACTGGAAAAGAAAGCTGTCTGATGCTGGAGAACCAGTCTGCAGGGACAAGCTCCTTATTAACAGCCATAGGCTCTCACTTAGTTTGGAAGCATTGCAAATAGTTGTGCCAACATGGACAGAGATGTTGTCTCTCACATCCAGAAGGTCTTCATGGCCTCTGGCAGTTCACCCAGTGAGTGTGGAGCCAGGCTGGAATCCACTTGGCCACCAGAGGAAAGGTGAGCAAAGCTGTTGCTGCTCTGCTGGTGTGAGACTTGGACACTGTGCAAAAGACACGTCCCATCACTGGAGATGTTCTAGCTGCACTGTGCAGAGAACCACCAACTAATGGCAAGTCAACCAGTGGTTAACTGTGTTTGCCAAATGGGCACACTTTCCTTTGCCCTAAAAAAAGGTGGGCAAACTCTTTTTGCTTGCATTTTTCCTTAGCCACAGTACAAAGCAGCACTATTCTGTCCTGTCCAAATCGGGTAACCACTGCAAGATCTTCAAGGACAGATATTGGTCCTCTCACTTGAGCTTTCAGAGAAAAAAAGCATCTAACAGAGCACCAACACAATGGACACCATAGGCATTTTTCCATGTGTGGCAGTACACTCTCCCCCTAGACCCCACCTCCTCTGAGAACTGATGTGACAGCTGCATGTGTGCACACCCTCCCCGCCTCTCCTGCAATGGAGCAAGTTAATGGCTCTTATTGTGAGACCCAGGCCAGGGTCAATAGGAGAGAGGAGGGGGCACACGTAGCCATAGTAGTGGAGTGCAGAGGCACATGTAGCCACCACAGTAGGGGGGTGCAGAGAAGCTTCTGGAATGCCCACAGCCAGATCTGACACGGCTATAAATGGGGTCTGCCAAGGCTGCCTTGTGTGTGGTCCTCTCGGAGCACGGGCTAAATGCTGCCACTGAGAGCCCTCCTGGGACTGGGACGCCATCTAAGGTAACCTCCCAAAAGGAAAATGGGACTGCCTCATCTCCACGTGTGGGTGAGTGATAACTTAGGTATTTCCTCACCAGATAAGCAAGTGTATTAAATAATTCCTCACCACTTGGGCAGGTGTTTTCCTCACTAGACACAAGTGTATTCCATGCTTACATATAAGCACCTGTATTTTCTTTAATAATTCCTTGCCAGATTCAGGCAGCCATATATCCTTAATATAATTTCTCACTAAACACGTGGATGTATTTTTCCTGGAGTCAGGGATGGCTCTGGCATTGTTTTTGGTGAGACGTGTGTATGCACACTGTGGATCTCCATTATTCTTACTTGTTGTACCCCAATAATTTCCTCAAAGTTGATAGCCAAATCTGTATTTTATATTACCGGAGTAAATGATTGTACGAAACCCATTTCTAATTGGTTGTTTTCCCAAACTTTCCCAGACAGAATAAAAGCTTGTTTTGGACCTGGTTGTCTACCTAAAAGTAATTTTGGGGGTCCCTCCGTGACACCATGGAAAGAGCATACCCTTAAATTGGCAAGATGTAAAGACAAAGGACAGAACACCTTGACAAGGTGGTTTCACATGCTGAGTTAATCCAGCAAATTATGGGATAAAACACATGCAGTCCTCCCTCCATCCTCCAAACCTCGCCTATCTACCATATCACAGAATCGCCTTGTCACCTGGAAGACATTAACCACAATGGGGCAAATAGAAATATTTCCAAAGTTATCAAAGACTATTGTGGCCAATCCACAAAGGTGTGGATAACTAAACTGGAGATGTTGCATTAAAAAGGTAACAAAGTGCCTAAGTCCAAAAGGACATTCAAGGCTACAAGTCTCAGTGAGTCCAGGGTTAATAATGTAAGTCCCACAGTAGAACAGGTCTTTCAGATATACCTTTCTCTTCACCATTTCTGTATCTCCAGTTCAGCTTATTAGATGTTGTGGTTTCCACTCTTAGGCATTTAAGCCATCCACTGCACTGCATAAGCACCAGTCCTAATATCTTTATTAGATAATGTCTAAAACTTGGGCATTACAATGTCTGCTTCTTTTTATGGAACTATACTTGGGCTTATTGTAGTAGACTGGGTCATCTGTGTTTCAATTTTTTTTCATTTTGAGTTATTAGACAAGGCCACTTCAAAGATTTCCTTTGTCTTTGAGAAAAAAAAATGTAGCATCTATAACCTTTCCTTATCACTGGTCTCGTTAAGACCTACTGTTCTTCAGATTACTTCATGCTGTGCTTTTAGAAGTAGACAAATTATATCATTTTCCTGTGACATGGTAACTAAAACTGTATAAACAAGTGTTTCAGATAGCAATGTGTAAACAATGCACTAGGTCATCCCAATGTGAAAATGTAACAGGAATTCAAAATTTCCTGGACCACAGTGAGGGTGTGAGCAAAGTAACTCCCCAAATATGCAGGAGCCCTGGACTTGGAGGCCAGAAAATACTCCATCATCACAAGAGCATGCAAGTATGGGAGCCTCCTTCCTTAGCATGGTGTATGTTGTATATGGCTGATTATCTGGACAAAACTTATGTATATGGCAGTGGTTTGTTTTGCTTGGGCTTTTTCTTTTGTGTTTTGCTTTTTGAGTACACAGAGAGGACGAGTGTAATGGAGAGAACAGGTCATGGATGCACAACTTGTTTATTGGTCAGGTGCAGATGGTGCCCCTTTCTTGTAATAGGTTATTCCATGGAGATGGATTGTCCCTGTTGCTGCCAGGGCCTTCAAGGTGAATCCAGGCAGCCATCCAAGGTCTTCCCTCCCAGACCTCTTAGCCAACCCTCTGGAAAACCTCAGATCGGTTCCTGCCTTTTTTTTTCAAACAAGCATCGAGACCTTGAACTTGATTCATAATTCAGGGGAAAAAGAATTTTGCAACACATCCTTAAGAGGGAAGAGCTGCCTAGAGCTCCATGGTCCAGACTTTGGGCAGCCCAATTCCACATTAATCCCTGTGCTTATAGTTTCCTGTGGCTGATATAGACCTTCAGGCATCCTGCTCAATACAAAACACTAAAAAAGGCATTTCAGAGTGAAGCGAGGCTGACTGAACCTAGGAAGGTTATCACTCCAAGAGATGTTTTTCCCCATTTTTTATTCTACAATATGACCAAGCCAGGCAGGAAGTGTCCTGATTGACAGCAAATTACACAGCAACCTGCTGCAACTAGCCTGAGTTAAAATACCTGACCTTCAACAGGACTTTCAACTCTAGAACTCTGGATCTAGCTGCTGGTCTTCAATATTGGCTGCAACACCGGGGCAGAAAACTGCAGCCTCTGTTGAGTACAATGAGAGTAGCATCCAGAGGTGTTTTTGTCAGATGTTGGGAGAAGGGATTAGACAAATAAACAGTCTCAAATTCAGTACCTGAAACAGCAAGTCTTGCCTGTACCTTCACAGCATTTTATCTCTGGCACTGAAGATTTTTTACTCATCCTCTTGGCCTTTTTATGTGTGTGCATGTACACTACAAAATGGAAGCAGGGTCTGGAGCAAATAGTACAGTTTAGTTTAGTATAGTAATTCTGACAAATCTATAAAGTTTCAGTAGACTTTAAGTTGGATTCTGTTAATACAATAAATACACATTATTTTTAAAAAATATGGGGTTTTTTTCCATGAAAAGATTACAATCTGTCCCTAGCTTTTGAAGGTCTTTTGCCTTTGAGATGATGAAGCTCCACAAATGTGCAACCTTGGTATGGCCATTGTTTTTTTCTAGAATGTCACAACATGCTCTGCTCAGAAATCAGAAAATATCATTGTCTCCATATTTCACTATATTCTAGGGAATACAAAGTGAGCTTTTTTATGGAATAGGACAGAGAGGCATTGAAACAGCATGTGCAGGAAGTCACAGTGTGACCACTGGGGATATGTTGAGATGCAAAAAACTCACTTTTCTACTTACAGGGCTATCTGGGAAGCAATTTCCCAATAATATAAAAAGATATATGGATAGTCTGACCTATTTTTTTGTACAGACTTACTGCAGCTGAGTATTTCCTGTAGTGACCTGGATCCAATATCATAGAACCTAATAAATCAGATAATATTTCAGGTAACTAAAATATTAAAAGATGCCTTAAAGATTTAAAATTTTTCCACATATCATACTCCATGTTAACAAACAAAGGTAATGTGAAACATGTAAAAATTTCCCTCCTTTATTAATTTTTCATTCTTTTTTTCTTTTTTTTCTTTTTTTTTTCTTTTTTTTTTTAACTTGAAAGCTATCCAACTAAGCAAGGGGAAGCCATGACCTTAGAAAGCGCTTTTCTCTTTACCCGAGTGTTCGGAGACAATGTGTGTGGCACATTTAAGTGATACATAATCCCCAGTTCTTCCCCTCAGCCTCTAAGGAATAAAGACAGAATCTCTTGTTGTGGTAAGAGCTATTCTCCAGAATACAGATTTCATCTATTCAGTGCATCTAATGTTGTTCAGTTATTAAAAATCCTGTTTAGTTCTGATCTGTCTGCAAATACAGCATTTTCTTCTGTGATTTTACTCAAGAATCCAAATTTTCATTTCTGTCACAAAGGCTTTGTGGTGATCACAGAATCACAGAATCGTCTGGGTTGGAAAAGACCTCAGAGATCATCAAGTCCAACCCTTGGTCCAACTTCAGTCCATTTACTAGATCATGGCACTGAATGCCATGTCCAATCTCAGTTTAAAAACCTCCAGGATGGTGAGTCCACCACCTCCCTGGGCAGCCATTCCAATGCCTGATCACTCTCTCCGTAAAGAATTTCTTTCTAATATCCAGCCTAAATTTCCCTTGGCAGAGTTTAAGCCCATAAGAAGTCCTTCACTTCTCCTATGTATGGAGACTCCATATAACCACCTCAGGAATAAATATACTCAGAATAGTCCTAGCTCTTTTCACTTTGTTGGGCTCTGCTGACCATGATGTAACAGCACAAGTATCACACTGCTTAGCCCGGGAGAACCTTTCCATTAAAAATGGGAAGGAAAGGAAAAAAAAAAAAAAAAAGAGGTCTTCCTATTGTTGTCCTAAAACAATAGGATCCCAGTTTCATAAAAACAAGGCTTTTGTATTAATCAGAGAATCTGTTGATCTTTGCCTGCCACTACATTTCTTGGAGGTTCAAGGAGCTGAAACAGTTAATCCAACATATCACTAGAAAAGGGTTGGCTGAAGGCATTTTCTTGTGCTGAGTTTTAGTTAATTTTTACATAACAACTAGGACAACATGCTATTATGGAAAAGATTAAAATTCATTCCAGTCCATTTGCAAGTCAGGAATTCTAGGATTTGTATAAGTCTTCTGTAAAAAAGCCAATTTCATGTAGAGCATGCAAACACTCAGAATTACAACCATCAGGAGACAACACCAATAGCTGATGGAACTAAACTCAAAAACATTGCAGTTACTGTCTTCCATACTTGATAAGCACTAAATGAAATTTTACAAAAAAATGGTTGTGGTGCCAAAATGATATTTTGTCATTGATCCATATGTATGAATCCAACCCAAAATCCATAAAAGTCAAGATTCTGAATTTTTCATGAACCTCGGATGCAGGCTTCTACGCTTTTCAAGTTATCCTGTCTCTCCAAGCCCTGCAGAGAAACACGCGAACTAACAGTCCTTGGTGTAGCCATAGTTAACAGCCTAGTTACTGATTTTTTTTTTACATATATTTGCAAATATTCTATGAACAGACTGTAATTTGACTTCTTATTTCTTTAATTTCATGTAATTTCATCTTCAGGTTATAGACTGGACACACAGTATTTACTGCAAGTATCAAGTAAAGTCCATCTATGTTTTAAGCTAAGATTTCAGGTCATCACTGATAAAGCAGTAGACAAAGACCAAACTTTGTGTGTTTCTGTGCTGAAATTTAACTGCATAATGTCCTTATGTTTACACATATACCTAATGCTAGAAGTCAGGCAGTTAAGCTTGCAGCTGGATCAGGGGCTTGTCATAGGAGGAACATCAAAATGTTCTTTGGCATTGTTTTTACTTCAGAATAAAGAATAAAAGATGGTGTTATTTCATTTAACTGGCTGATTCTTTTTTTGTATATAAATGTGGACCTGACAACATCAGGTTTATGAACTCATCAGGTTTATGAATGCATAGTTTATGAACACATTTTGTTTTTAACAAATTGCTTATAGATGGAGAAATGTTTTAAAAAAAAAATTTATAATGAATATTTTTAATTTTCCTAATTAAAATAGGACACTTCATTAGACAATCTTTCTTTTTTTTTTTCTTTAAAAAAAAATCCTAAGACCTATAGGTGTCCCTAATGTTTTAGTATTTTACCTGTGCTACTCACCAGAAATCTTAAAATGTTTTAGATCTGGGTTAACTTGATTTTCTCCCCTCTGAACTGCAAACAAAACAGCCATCCTGGCTCAACAGAAAGACAAAACAAGCACAAATTTCAGTCTGAAATTAGCCATAAGTTTGGTTCCTGTCAATGCCATAAGCAAGTCAGGAGCTGCCCAAGCCTGGTGGTGGTACCTTCCTGCAGGGACGCAGCCCCCTTGTCTGGCTGGAGGGGATAGTAGGGGCAGGAACCCCTTCAGCTCCCTAATATTTATTCACTGTCATGTGTGAGTCAGAGCCTAAAAACTCTCTGGAGCAGAATTGCCATTTCATAGCATTCTTGGTACGCTCTAAATTTGGCCAACTCAAGCAGCTGCAATCCTACATTAGTCATTTGGCAAGCAGGTTGATCGTGCAATTTGTTGAGCGCATATAGCAGTCCTTCAATGTAGTCCATTAAACAAACCTTGATGCGGGTGAGAACTTCTCAGATTAGGTGGGAACTGTGTAGTGACTGAGAGGTTTTGGTTTCAAAGGTCCCACCCTGGCCAGTACATGGGAATTTTGCCACTGAATTCTGCTGGTGTGGGGGAAGATACTCTCGGATCAGGTCAAGTCTGTAACAATGTGGAGGAAAAAATGCTTTCAGGTGTCATGTGTCACGAACCTGGCATCCTTGTTCTGCTACAGGAAAGTTTTCTACATGCAGAATTTGCATTTTCACTTTGTAGTGTTAAAATTATGGTCTTTGTAAATGTCTTTGAAAGCAGGGGTAAAACTGAAATGACTTGTGTTAAAGGTGCCGCACGTTTGCAAAGGCTTAAAATGCCTTTTTCTCCAAACTCCTCACAACACACATCCTCCTGGCTAATCCTGTGAATCCAGGGAACAAAAAGCCACTTCACACAGTCTGGCTCATTTGGATAATGAAAAATCCAGAGGAATTAGGTCTGGGGAAATGCTCTGATTTGCGGTTGTTTGAAGGCAGGACAAGTTAATAGTGTCACTGGTGAAGATAATCCAAGGAATTTCAGAGATAAACAGGGCTGAAGTGTTCCTCCTTTAGTGGATAGCTGATGTTACACCTTGTTATTTTTTTTTTTTTTTAAAGTCTGCACTTATTAAAGACTGTCAACAGCAATGGATAAAGCAGACTTGAGCCTACTCATATCCACCAGACAATCCTGTTCTTACCCAGCTATCATATATTATTTGACTTGCAGCTACTTTTCTGATATATGCTGCTACACATCACTGCTGACCTGCCTTAATTTTGGTGCATGTGGCTATTGCTGTTCCCAGAGCACTGATAGCTGGCTGAAGGCTCTACTGTGGAGCAGAAGAAAAGGTCACTACTGAACTAACTCTCCAACTACAAGCCCTGTCTTCAGGGGCAGATGCATCTTCTCACACACACTCCTCATCTCCCTCAAATCAGGGGTCTCCAGGAGGAGCAGATGGGTCTACCTGTAGGGAGAAAAAAAGGAAAGGTGCAGATACACCCCTGATAGGAGAGATGTGTCAAGAGGAGGGGAAATAAAAGTGTCTTGCAATAAACCTTTCTCATTATAAGGGTCTGAAATCTGGTTTGGGTGATTTTTTTCTTCTGACCTGTAAATGCCTCTTTGAAAAGGAGACATGTTAGCCATTTAGAAAAAGTGTATCTTAAGGAAATGGTTAAAAGAAAATAATATGAAGGAAGAGCCAGCCAGACACTGCAGGCAAAGAAGACGATACTTATCAAAGTTGTTTTAATAGCAGAAAAAAACATAACTGTGTTGGTCAAGTAATTTCTTCCTGCTGAAGATGGCAAAAATAATAATTGAAAAACCTACTTGACAAAAAACTCTGGCTATTATTTAGTCAGCTGTAGTTAGAGCCTAATTTATGTCTTTTTCCCTCTTCATTGTTATGAGAGCATCCCTCAGGAGCTAACAGTGTGAGATGGTGCAAAAATGCTTTTATTTTATTTCATTTTATTTTATTGCCTACACCCAAATGCTTCATAATTGTACTAGGTTTTCTCAACATGACAACAAAAAGACATGCTGAGTGAGAATTTTAATAGGAAAAATTACTTAAGAAAATTTTTAAAATCACACTTTTCTCAACTTCCAATCTCTTGGACACCAGCAAATTACTGAATAGAAAAATGTCAGCCAGAAAGAAGTATTCATGACCCAGTCAGAGCATTAATGGGCTTTAACAAGATGACCAAGGTCGCTAGAATCCACCTATCTACAGCAAATCTTACAGGTCATCAAGGTAGAGGTGTTTCCAAGTCAACAAACTAATCTAGTATCCACACAGCAGGTTCTGAGACCCACAACACAAAGCATCCCTACAACTTCCTTTTTGCATGTGCACACAAGGCACGCACATATTTTTGAAAACGCCCAGAAAAGCAATCACAGTAAAAAATGCAGCAAAACCAGCAGGTGTTTGGGGACACTGGAGTATTTTCTCCCTTTATTCTTTTGCTTTTTCCTTCTGCTTTTATCCTCCCTCTCCCCTGAGCAGCAGTCCTTTCTGCACTTGATCCTCAGCTGTGCTAACCCTCTGCTGCAGCCTTCCTCCCATCCCCTGTATATCCCTGTACATCCCCATACATCCTTCAGCGACTGGCAGTGCCAGCAAATACTCAGCTCCTGGCCATGGCCTGCCCACTCAAAAGGAGAGAAAACGATGGAAATATTCCCTCTGGAGCTTCCCTTCAGCATCACCATCAGGAAACCTGCTGCTCACAAAGGCACTGCTGGCCCCAGGAATCAAACACCGGCCTGAAGAGCAGGGGCTCTTGCTGTAGCCCAAACACAACTTATTGTAATCCCTTGCTGCCTCCTGTGCTTATACAGTACAGACCTTCTTGGGTTACAAGACACTTTGAAGATCTCACCTTCTCCCATTACTTGTCTTTTACATAAAATGGCCACAGATGTGAGGCTGCTAGCATGCCAGAGTACTGTGGTTAATAATTTATAAACCAATACTTCCTATTGGGTATATTGTTTAATGTAGGGGTGTATGACAGAGGGAGCAGGCTGCCTCGCTGCAGGAGCACCCTCTGCTGATGCCTGCATGCGGTGGCAGCCCTGAGGCGGGGTGATGGCGGCCATGGGGGGCCTTCTGGGAGCCAGCTCCTGGCTGCAGGAACGCTGCGTCTCAGCTTCTCCAGGCTGATGGTGACTGTTAAAGCCCTCACTCTGCTTCAAATAGCGGGGCTTAATGTCTCCAGCAGAGCACAAATGAAAGGGACTCTAGTGGAAATAATCCGATATGTAATTCTTGAGAATCCCATGCAACGCACCCCCAACTCGTGAAGCATCACTTGCAGAAAGCCCAGCGTTCCTGTGTGCATGCTCCAGCAATCACACTGAAAAGGCTCCACTTGAGCCAAAGCCACAAGGAAATGGTCTAGACAGCTATCCCTTAAAGCAGACCGTTGTGTGTGACAGCATTTGCCCCATAATCCTAACTCACCCCAGGTCTGAGCAGAGCACAGGAGAGGATGTGGGCAGATATATTTGGCATGTCAAAGATAACTCTCTGCAGGTGGGTCTGGTGCTCTGGACCAGGAGTCACAGACTGAGTAGAAGGGTTCTCCAGAGGAGTATGCACTGGGTGGGTCTTCCTCAGACTCCTTTCCCATCTGTGACAGCTCTGGAGCTGGAAATGCCAGTAACAATGGTGAGAGCATTCGAACAGCATCTTCCTGCAGGGATGTGTGGACTAGCTCATCATAAATAAACAATCTGACATAGCCAGCAATGGCTGCTCAATAAAGAACCATTGTGTAGCTCAAGAGCACTGGTGGCAAGTGCTTGTCCTTCCTAATCTTACCACATCTGTCTCTATGAACAGCAAGTCTATTTACTATGCCACTTCAAAAAAAAAAAAAATTTTAAAGCTTCTAAAAACTTCTTAAGTATTTGCTAATTGGCGAGCTAATGGTTTTTCACCTCATCAGAGATCTTTGAGAGATTTTAAAATTATGATTCATTTCAGATTCCCAAAATGCAGTAAGCAGTATAAATGTTACAGAAAATTTTCCCAGGACACTGTGCAATTTCAGCTTCCTTTTAGTTTTACTTATATTGTAGGCCTATTTTTTACCAGAAAAGTGATTAGAAAGCCAAAATGTTGATGGGTCTCTAGGCATAGCTTTACTGACCTGAAGACGAGTTTGTCTGCTGAAAGCTTGTCTGCCTTTTCAGACTAGCATAATAAAAGATATTACCTCCCTTTACAAACCTTTCCTCGTTGACTGATCAAAATGCTGCAAATGTTATTTCCAGCAGTGCTTTATTATTTAGATTAGAAGGGCAGGTTTTGAAACCTAAGGTAGAGGGATGTCCTCATTTAGCTAGAAACCAAACTGACATCCTTCTGTCTGAAATTTCTGGCTGCTTTTCTCCAGTCTATGGCACAGGAGCCCATTTTTGCACCAGTGGTAAACATGAATGGCTGTTGGAAGCTCTATGTAGGACATCCTCCATGGAGGGATGGAGGTGGCCATCATTTCCTTCCCCCTGCCCCAGACAAAGCTTCAGTGTTCTCTCATCATGCACCAAAGGTGCTGGGCTATTTCTCCCTCCACACTGGTGCTTGTGAGCCCCACACTGTCCTTTCCTACTATTCTCATGTTGAGGATGCTGCTGGTTGATGCATGTGGGGAGGCATCACTGGGCAGCCTGGACAAGTGGTGGGGCACATGGAAGCTGGAAGCTGAAGAGGACTGTCATGGACTCCTTCAGACACACAGGTCCTTACCTGAGCTAAGGGCTACCTGTCTTCACAGGCTGCTGCACCTCCAGGAATGCCTTCAGGGACTGCTGAATGCATTAGCAAATTGCATTACGCTCTGCTTTCTCGGATTATCATATGACATAGAATTTGTCTTACTGATCTGGTTTTAACAGGGCAGGGATACAGGCAGAGGTGATATTGTGGTAAAAGATAAATTCTTTCTCAATCACCTACCCAGAGGGAATCAACACCTTCACAGAGGGCAGACCTGAACTTTTGCAAGGACAGACAGTAAACCAAGACCAAATGTTATCAGAAATACTGTGCGTGTTTTACTGCTGTGGAGAGGCAGTTTATTGAGCCCTCTTTCTGTGTATCAAGACATGTTATATTTTTAGAGGAGATGGTAAAATACAGAAAGGCTCCTTCTGCCAAAGCATACCTGTTAAGAGAAGTCTTGAGCTATATTTAGTTGGAAAAATGTTCTGATTGAACTGACTTTTGGATTTTACTTCTAATTCTGTTAGAGTTAGTGCATCAATAACACATGTACCATCTCTTTTCCACAGCTACGTAAGCACCTCAGTTTCCTCAGTGACCTCCTTTTGTTGGTTCTCCTTTCTAATTCTCTATGTTTCTCCTTAATTTGATAGGGAGAAGGAGTTTCTTGCACATATAGTCTTTCATGATGTGGACCAAAGATTGGTTTTGCAAAGTACCAGGCTTAAGCCAGCAGCTGTAATGTCATAGCATGGACCATGTTCCTAGGAAAAGGCTGAGCTTTTGGGGTTTTTCGTCAGACTCTCACTTCCATCTGACAGTAACAGAGAAAGGATTCTCAATAGTAATCTTGGGAATCTTGAATGCCACCCAGTTGCAGACGTCTGCACACAGTGACATTTCTTTTTCTCTTGGCTGCATTTAACATAGCCTTGGGCCATGGCAATTCTCAAGTAAAACTGGTGGGAGTTATTTTCACTGAAAACCAGATATTTCTTCCTGGTAGATGTCATGTTTTTTCACCACATATACGGTTTAGTTTTGTCTTCTCTTTGCCTCCTATCCTCAGAGCCTCATTCTCTGTATTTTTACCTGGTTTTGGATCACAGAATCAGAGAATGTTAGGGATTGGAAGGGACCTCAAAAGATCACCTAGTCCAATCCCCCCGCCAGAGCAGGAACACCTAGATGAGGTTACACAAGAAAGCGTCCAAGTGGGTTTTGAGTGTCTCCAGAGAAGAAGACTCCACAACCCCTCTGGGCAGCCTGTTCCAGTACACTGGCACCCTCACTGAGAAGAAGTTTCTTCTCATATTTAAGTGGAACCTCCTGTGTTCCAGTTTGTACCCATTGCTCCTTGTCTTGTCATTGGTTGTCACCGAGAAAAGCCTGGCTCCATCCTCATGAGACTCACCCTTTACATATTTATAAACATTAATGAGGTCACCCCTCAGTCTCCTCTTCTCCAAGCTAAAGAGACCCAGCTCCTTCAGCCTTTCCTCATAAGGGAGATGCTCCACTACCTTAATCATCTTCGTGGCTCTGCACTGGACTCTCTCCAGCAGTTCCATGTCCTTCTTGAACTGAGGGGCCCAGAACTGGACACAATATTCCAGATGCGGTCTCACCAGGGCAGAGTAGAGAGGAAGGAGAACCTCTCTCGACCTACTAACCACCCCCCTTCTAATACACCCCAGGATGCCATTGGCCTTCTTGGCCACAAGGGCACAGTGCTGGCTCATGGTCATCCTACTGTCCACCAGGATCCCCAGGTCACATTCCCCTACATTGCTCTCTAATAGGTCATTCCCCAACCTATACTGGAACCTGAGGTCGTTCCTGCCCAGATGTAAGACTCTACACTCGCCCCTGTTATATTTCATTAAATTTTTCCCCACCCAACTCTCCAGCCTGTCCAGGTCTCGCTGGATGGCAGCACAGCCTTCTGGCGTGTCAGCCACTCCTCCCAGCTTAGTGTTATCAGCAAACTTGCTGATAGTGCACTCTATTCCCTCGTCCAAGTCGTTAATCAATATGTTGAATAGTACTGGTCCCAATACCGACCCCTGAGGCACTCCACTAGATACAGGCCTCCAACTAGACTCTTTCCTATTGACCACAACTCTCTGGCTTCTTTCCTTCAGCCAGTTCGCAGTCCACCTCGCTACCCGATCATCCAGACCACACTTCCTCAGTTTAGCAGCAAGGATGCTGTGGGAGATTGTGTCAAATGCCTTACTGAAATCAAGGTAGACCACATCCACTGCTTTACCATCATCTATCCACCTGGATCAGCAACAGTTTGCTGTTACTTATGTGCTTGATATCCTCACAGTGCAGAGTCAGTCATCAGATATGGAAACAGGACAGTTTTAACTACATGTTGTTTCACTCATGCTTGTTACAAAGCAGCATTTAACAAACTCCCTGGCTCACTCAGCTGAACATCCACAGAGAGTAAGGTGCAAGCTGACCGACAGAGTCAGCAGTAAGAGGATTTGTTCTGAAGGTCTTTTATTTAGGAAGAGGAGCAAAATGTTAAGAAGTGCCAAGATTTTTCTTTTGCGTATAAATCCTCTCACTTTTTATTTCTAAGGTCACGCACCGCTGAGGTATGTGGTAAGGAAATAGCATCTTGAACTTGCCTTATACTGAAAAATGAAACAGATCTTCAATATTCCATGGAGAAGAGGGTGTGCATCGTTTCTTGAGAATAAGCCCTTTGTGTCTCTATTATTTTTACAATGCACTTTAATGACCTGAAAGCATGTGTGTGCCTTCTTAAATCATCACATACAAAACTATATTTTGACTGTAAAATATATTAAGAATCTTATAGAGGAAGTTATGCCATGTGTGCAATTTTTTCCTCTGTTTTTCAAAGATAGGATGAGCTTTGCCCATATTACAAGCTCCAAAAATGAAAAAAAATAAGGTGAGAAGAGGAAGATTGCTTCTTTTTTTTTTTTTTTAAATAAAATAAAATAAATCCTAGCCCTAGACACCAGTGTTAGAAAAGGCACCCTAACCAGATGGCTAATACAGACAGGGAAAATAGCCAACTTGATTTCAAATGTGAGAGTGATTTTTAAAATGAATGATAGAAACTACTTTAGATTCATTATTTTAAGCACCGAAACTCATGTGTTCAGCTTATGGGTCTGGTTTGAATAAAAGTTTGTCTTTCTTGAATAGAAATCATATGTGATTCCAGGCAGTGGCCTGGACCATTTGCTAATACTAATTGTTGCTGGTTGAGAGTAGGGTAGAAGATTGTTAAAGTCTTCCCTGGCAGTAACTTGATCTGTGGAAATGTACTTTACAGGAACTGTGATGAGGTTTACAGCTGGCAGAAGCTTGTGATAGGATGGCCACATGACTTTACATCTCCCTTTTAATAATAGAATAAAAGCTCACATGACACAGTTTGGTAGGTAAAGGATGGCAGGGACTATATAAACTGAAATGGGGATATATATTTTTATAAACATTTCACATTTTGAAAGATACTTGATGATGTGGCTATTTTGAAATAGTATTGTCACAATAGGCTGAAGTATAGCTGGCAAGTTAGAAAACCACCAACTGAGGCCAAATGGGCTGTTGGAGTTGTCACATGAAGCATCAGTGGTGAAAAATGTGTCAGATTATAATCATATCAGTTTTCCCTCATCCAGTCTCAACAGAAACCTGGTCAGTTGTTGAATACTTCATTTATGGATAAGGAAGAGCTCTAACATTAATTAAACAAAGAAAATGTTATTATTCTGTATAATTTAAATGCTAGCACCAGTAGTCTGGTAAATCCCAGAGTGAAACCTTATCTTCTGTTTCTGAAATGTCAGGGTTACACTATTTTCAGCCTTCAGCCATAGTGTAGCACTGCTATCCATATTCACATCCAAGCTGGCAACCTCCTACAGCTGCGTGAAACACCTAGGGCATGTATTCAGCTGCACAAAAGCCAGTCTTGGTGCCCTTCAAAATGCCCTGATGTGTCTTGGACATCCCTGAGGGGCTGACAGGTGCAGTGCATGACCCACCACACCTAATGACCCTGCATTCCAGAGTGGCGGCCAGCCACTCCGTGGGGACACCCTGCATCATCACAAACAGCGCCAGACAACAAAGGTTGAAGCACTGAATGGAGTCCCCTATGTCTGTGGTATAAACCTGCTTAGCCACCTGGGGATCAGGCTCTGTAGGCATCCCTAACAGCAGTGGCTGTGGAGCAGAAAAGAGCTGTGGGATTGAACCCCTCTTGTCCAAGAGGGATGCCATCACTTCTTTCCCACAGGGAAGTATGCTGAAATTGTAAGAAAAGCTCAGTCCTGGTTGAAGGGGTAAGTGGCATTTGGTTGGAGTTCAAACCGATGACATGTCACTTGCAGGCTCATCCAGAAGATTTTCAGCCTGCAGTTCCAGTCAGAGCAACACATACTTATTTTCACTGCACATCCAATCAGTATGAACGTGTTTTCTGAAGCTTTGTCATGATCGAGTAGACAGAAAGTATTCTTTTCACTAATATTTGTATTGTTTCACATCTGGTTCATAATAATTTTCATGCTATTGTCAGTGGAATTGCTCTGCCATTTCCTTTCATGATGTGCTTGATGGCTGCTCTGGAAAACAGTTTATTTACAGGTTCAAGAAGATGCCATTGGGTGTATTTCCATTTGGCAAACTACAAAAGTAACATTTACAACTATAAACACTTGCAGAGACTAACATATATGTTGTATAACTCTCTTCACAGAGAGGTATACACCATAAATAACATGTAAACAGCTTTCCACAAGTCAAAATGAATGCAGAAAAAAAACCCCGAGCCTCTTAAGGAAATAAAAAATAGAGAAGTGCAACTTTTTTCAAACCTTTCACTTCCATTCCTTCCCAATCCCAGTCTTTCTTTAGTGACTCTCTTTTGAAAGTAGTGAATATCGTGTGATCAATTTATATTCTATTGAAAAATAGAAAACCTTCACAACATTTGTTATTATTCATAATTTTACCACTCTACGCATTTACTGAGTATCAGCCAACTATGAAAACACTCTGTGTTGTGTTGTGTTCTGTTCTGTGTGGTCCTATTAGAAGTTTCAGTGTATTCTTCTTTGGGGAAAGCTGAGCTCCTTGGTTGGGTCCCGTCCACAGCCAAGGCTGGCATTAAGTCTTTTCCTCTTTTGCTGGTTCTCACCTGGGCATTCTCTGGCATTTTTAGGCAGCACAGTGTCCTTGCCCTAAACACAGCTAATCAATTTCAGACCCATTGCTCAACTGAAGAACAGATATATAAATTTCAGAATTAATATTCTTGACATTAAAATGTAAGCTTCAGTCATGCTGTTTTCTGGGTTAACTCTTGCTTTTTCTTGATGGTTTGTTTGGGTATTCTTGGCAATTTCTTGTGACAATTACAATAACCTTACAAGTATAGGTCCAAAAGCAGACTCTTCTAATTTCTTCACAGTTGTCACGTAGAAATAAAGGTAGTAGGCTGGAATGTACAAGAAAGTCGATATTTCCATTGTTCTGATGTGTTTCGAGCAGTATATTGCAGCATGGGGTATGTCTTTCATGGACAAGCACACAATGCTACCCATATAAATACTATGTTTGGATATGAACTGGCCACTTAGAATCACAGAATCATAGAAGAGTTTGGTTTGAAAGGTTGTGTAGTCCAACTCTCCTGCACTGAGCAGGGACATCTTCAACTGGATCAGGTTGCTCAGAGCCCTGTTCAGCCTGGCCTTGAATGTCTCCAGGGATGGGGCAACCTGGGCCAGTGTTTCACCACACTTATTGTAAATAATTTCTTCCTCATGTCTAGCCTGAATCTCCGTTCTTGTAATTTAAAACCATCACCCCTTATCTTCTCATAACAGGCCCCACTAAGAAGTCTGTCTTGTGTATAAAGACTGCAGCTTCCCCGACTATGGAGTTTCCAGAAGACTGTAACAAACTCACAGCTGCTCATGGCAAAAATACCTGGGAGAAAGTTCAGCTCTGACACTCATAAACCTGATACTACTCACTGAAACCTGCCTCTTGTCTGCATGTCTCTCCAGAGGAACAGAGATGGCTGTGGTACAGACCTTCTCTTCTCTGATCCAAAGGCCAACACAACACCTTTTTTCCTGGCACCTACATTCCTCAGGAAATTTATATATTTTTCTCCCTGTGCCTTGTATGTCCTTCAGTCCTCTTCCAGTGGAGGATACGAGGGAAATGGGCATAAAATGTGCAGCAACACTCATGTCACTGCCTGTGGGTGGAGTCTTACCCTGGAGTCCTCTCCTGCCTCTGCTCCTGCACACTTCTAGGAGGTACAAGGCACCAGTGGTGTGGAGAAACAGATCAAAGGACCAGCAATCCATAGCTGTTCACTACGGACAGAGCTGCAGCATGGACTTGTGGGCAGGTTCTTGGAAAGGACTGATTTAATTTAGCTGCGTCTCCAGAACTGCCAAGATTATGCAGAGACCACTGAGGCCACCAAAAAAGAACAACAAGACAGACTGAAGCCACCTGAGACCCGCACTTTCTACGCCATACCTCTGAGAGTTTCTGCACGTGTCAACCTTTCACAGGCAGTTTGGTGCAAACGCTAAGCAAATGTTGGTCTTTGCCAGGAATATGCTTTAAAGAGCAGTGTGGACAAAGGCTAAGAAAAGCTTTCACAAAAAGCACAGAAAACAGGAATTCATGGAATCTCTTCCCCTGCTGTAATCCACGTGTGTTTTAAATACTATTAACACAGACAAAAACAAATTGTCAGATAATTTCTGTAATAGCAAAAGTGGTTGCTATTGTAACAGGTTATGATTCAATGTTTCTTTTTCTTTTACGCATTATAACTTACATCCAGCCATCTTTTAGCTGTTTCTGTCACCAAGTCCTGACTCCCTGTTAAACTTCAATCTCTGGCACTCATGACTAAAGCAATGAGACCAAGTCCTTAAACTTATCCACTAAATGTGTTTGCTCTGAGAGCCTTTTCCAGAGTTATGTCAACCCTCCACTTATCACTTATCTTCCTACCTCCTGCAAGTGCCCCTATTCACAACACTTTGTATATAGCCTAGAACTTTCAGAGACCATCATGCAACATATTAAAACCATTCTAATCTGCTGCTTCACACCTAACCCCTCAATCACAGCTCGTACTGATTCCAACCATCAGGCTCATAATCTTTGTAGCACATTAGCCAAAAAAAAAAAATATCCATTTTCATTCTATCTTATCCATAACATGTGCAAATATTACCTCATCCATCCTTAAGCTGGCTCCAGAGATTAACCCAAAGCTGACATGATAGATGTCTAATTTAAAAAATAGTCTGTTTCCTGGCAGTTGATTTTATTGTCAGTTTTGTTTTAAACTTCAACTTCGGGTGTGACATTGCTACCAGAATTTCATATTTTTAAATACCATTTCACTTTCAAAGGCTGAAGCCAAGGATGATGTCATGTGTGCTAGTAGCTTAGCGCGTATCTGAAGTGGGAGCTTGAAGATTAAAAAGCAAGTTTTCCTTGCAAAAGCAAGAGCCGGACATGTAGGGAAAAGATTTTTGTGGAAACCAACATGACACTATTTAACCTTCTGATTAGGTAAAGCATTACATGACTCTTTTTAATTGAGGGAATGTCACTTAAGCAGTTTACCAGGCAGGAAGCGGCTGCTGGTGCCTGTGGAAAGGAGGCTGCATATGAGGTTTGAAGCAGCACCCTTTGAAGTGAATGGAAAGAGTTTTACTGTGCTCAGCGGAGGCATTCTGCATTTGTATTAATGCAATTCTGAGCACAATTTGACCCATGGGGATAAAGGGCATCGGCTAAATGAAAAAAGAGCATGAATCCTTTGTTTATGTTACAGAAAAGCTCATATTTTATGCAATATTACTAAGAAATAAAATATCTTTTGCAGTGAAACAGTTTGTTCTTCCTAATCCAGTATTATTGTTACGCATGTGTTAAATCATAGGATACACATGGCTGTAATGCTGATTTATTAACTAACTAAAAATCAGAGGCATCCACCCAAGCGCCACCCAGCATCTGCTGGGACTAACGTCCCTCAAAAAAGTCACATATGTCAAAGGAGGGTATAGGCTCAGAAAAATACTAATCCCAGCTGGTCAAAAGGAGCAAAAGAAAAACAGGTTTTGCTTTATAGACTACAGTATTTTGTTTATTTTCATTAAACACTCTTACTGATTTTAAACATCTGTATTTATTAATTTGTTTAGTTCTTTCGAACTTAAAGAGTACAAACAGCACCATATGTGCTCACTGCTGGCATTTCTGTTCCCCATGTTAACATTTGCCTCCAGAGCCAGGCTTATCTGTGACAACTCGGTAAACACGGCTCATGATGAAATTTGAACTATGTGAGGTACTTTGCTGCCTCGATAAGGCAGAAAGGACACGCAGAAACCTCTCTCAAAACCTACCACGCTCCCTGTGGCAATGTGAGCTCAGCTGAAGCAAAGCTGACATATGGGGGAGTAAAAGGAGTAATCATTATTACTGACTGGAACCAGTTACTAGAGGAAGCCATGTCTTTGTGGTTGCTTTCCTAGAAGGCAAGTCATGGTGAAACAAGTCACCAGTCCCAGTACCACAATACTTCCCATGGACAGGAGATCAGACTATATGATGTGTAGTCACCTTCACCCTGTATGCTCTGGGAACCCGCTGAGCTGTGGATATGTCATACTCCCCAGAAGTGTAGGGAAATGACAGTCATGCTTCTTCTTCCACTTTGGGACCAACTGAGAAAAAAACCCCACTTTGATTTCTGCTAACTTTGGCAATTTGAACAGCCACATTCAACAAAAACAGACTCATTTAAGGCATTTCCTATACAGTGCCCTCATTTTGAATATTCAGGCTACTTTTTGCAACTATTAATCTAATTTCAGGCTGATACCTGTTTCAGAATATTTTTACTTCACCTATTTATTCTTCGGTGATTGACCTGTTATGTCTAATTCCAATTTATGATATGCCTTTATGTCTCCTTGGCAGGCGTAAAATCTTGGAACCTGGCCTGGAATTATCCAACCTAATTATTGGCACCCAAGTTTCCTGCAGAACAGTTAATAAAAATGCACACGTTTTAAGCAACAATTCTTAGCTTCTTTTTCTCAGGTAGTTTGCCCCTTCACACAGAGACCATAGATACTGACATTAAACTTTTGTCTATGTTTAGAATTACAGAAATATGTATCTCTTTGCTCCTCAAACCCTGTCCCACTTGCATTCAAAACCTGTATTTCATACTTAGTCCTTCTCTAAGGCCTTGCACCCCACCTGTGTTCCATGCTATAGAGGTACAAGTCTGTGCTTGTCTCTCCCAGTTTGTTCTCCATGAGCCAGGCAACTCCTTGAGACGAGGTGTACCTACACAAGAGAGCATGTGCATGCATGTGTGTGTGTGTGTGTGTTCACACACATGGACTCACTTTTTTCAACATGTGCAGCAGCTCTGCTGCCTCTCTCCAGCAGAAGACATGGGAAACACTCATACTGTATAAAAGCTGGGGGAGCAGAGGCAGGGAGAGGGGGTGGTAGGTACATGTATACATACATTTCTTCAACGGAGAAGAGGAAGTGTTAGTGGAATATATATGTGTGTGTGTGTTTAAATGGTAAATGAGGGGGGAGAAGCAAAGGAATGGCAGAGCTTACTTGCCAAAGGCTACAGAAGGCAGAGGACACAGGCAAATTGGGTTTGTGGATATAGGAGAACAGAGGAAAGCTTCTGCTGTTCATGTGCAAGAGTGTGTATAAGTTGGGGTAAGGGAGGATCATGTTGTGAATAGAGGAAAAAAACTTCTCCTGATCCTCTCTGGACATGCCCCATGTGAGCCTGACAGCAGCTGGATGAGACAACCAACAGAAGATGAGATCGGGCAAAAGCTATGGTACAGCCTTGGTTCATTGAACACTGCCCAAAGGCAGGAACCCAGTGTTAGGAGAGGTGCATCACAATCCTTCAGAAGTCTAGTAAGCAATCCATCAGAGCCACTGAATGTCACTGCTACTCCTACAGACTTTCTGAAGTATCTCTCAACATTTCACTAACAAAAGTGTGTGAAATTGTCTCTTCTGCTCTTGTACGCTTCCCTACAGGAGGAACCAGCAATATGAGCTGCTCAGAGAACGCACAGGTTTCTAAAGATGTGGTTGATACCTTTTTCTTGTTCCTCTTTTTCCTGCAACATCCCTTTCACTCTAATTCATTCTTTAATATGTATCTTTTTTGGATAATAAACATTGGACTCGAGGACGGCTAAATCAGCACATCGGTAAGAATGTGTGTGTTAATTTGATTAAAGTCCCTTAAAAGACAACAACAACAAAACAGGCATCAGAGGCAATGAAATGTCTAAAGAAATCTGGCTTTACTCTTCTGGGTGCAGACTGTTGCTTGTCTGCATTTCTGAAATCAGAGGCAGGTGTCTGGGAATGCTACCGCAAAGCAAATACACAGGGGGGGTCTAATCCATATCACTTCACATCCCCTCCTGAATTTGTACCTCTTTTCTTGTCCAACTATTGTGTGGTTTTTATCGCTTATTACATTTTGAACTCGACACTGTGAAGATCAAATAAGCAGCCAGTCATCAATTAACTTTCCAAAGCAAATACTTCAATATTCACAACACATATGTGTTGCAGGCATAAATGTTGGGGGGAGGGTGGGGGTGCTGGTGTGTGTGTGCACATGCAGAAGGAACCAGGAGAATGGGCTACTCAGTTAACACACAAGTTTCCAAACATGTGGATTATACACCATTCTTGTAGCTCTTTTCCCCACAACATCTCTTTCACCCCAAATACTGGCAGATACTCATGCACACACGTGCTCACCTTTGATATGAAATTGGGTCTGGCTCTTGCTGTGAATGTAATTTTCTTCTGCTCAATGGTTCTCTTACGCTTTTCTGTAAGTGGTCCGAGGGGGCCACCAGCTAAGGAGAATTTTGGCTCACCGTGTTTCAAACCTCATCACACATTAAGGCCAGAAGCAGCAATAGCTTCTCATTGTAAATTGTGCCTGTTATTGTAATTTATCAGGATCAAACGGTTGCTGTCAGGCCTTTCCATAAGATCCGGTTGCAGTGTCTATATCAGCATCAAGCAAAATCAAACATGGCTTGCGAACAGAGGTTTAGCGATAAATAAATCACTCAAGGAGCTTTAGAGAAACAAGTCTTCACACACACCAGTGTTATGGTACTTGTCTTTATTTCTCTTCCAGCTTTCCTTTCTTTTCTTTTCTTTTTTTCTTTTTTTTTCTTTTTAATTTGATTCACAGTGTTCCGATGACATGTGTTTTGCCTTATTCAGCCATTTGGAGTACAGGTGCACGACTGTGTTTTTGATGGAGTGTTGCTATTCTGGAGTGCTCCATCCAAAACACAATCCCACACATGTAATCCAAACTGCCAAAGATGAGTCAACCATCTTCCCGTTGCCATGATAATTAGACTTTTTTTTTTTTTCATTCAAAGTTGCATAGTCTTTATTATTAGTTGCAGATGCCATGCTTGAACAATATTGTTGAATCTTAAAAGGCTTTCACACCGGGCTATTTTATCCTTCAGAGTGGAGGAAATTAACGGAAAGCCCAAGCTTATCCAAACTTAAATCAAATCAAATCAAATATTATTACACTGCGAGATAACAGTGACACCGAAATACCCTTAGTATACAAGTAAAGATTGTAGCTTAATATTCTATTAAGTAAATATAGCAGCTCACCAGGGAAGGTTTGTCATAATTAGGGGATTTGTGGAACAGCAGCTTCCAGTCTTACTAATCCATGCAGCCACACATCTAAGTGTCTTTTCTTTGAAAACATTTCAGTTTCTTATCACATTAAGAAAATGACCACTTCCCAGAAGCCTGAAACAACAAAGAACCTCACTAGGTTCAAAATCCTTCAGCTAGGTATTATTTTCCAGACAAACGCTTGCAAAAGGCAGTTTTCACAGGTCTTAATATACACTGTCTGAACCTCGGGGCTGCTGGTGTTTATTTCTGGTACTTTAGGAGCTAATAGGCGATTAGTGGGGTTGATATGGAGAGAAAGAGACGGCACAGGAGAGCAGGTGACATAGTCCTTCAAGGCTAAGCTTTAAGGGCTATTTTAGTCCTTCGACAAGCTGATCTCTTGGTGGCATTTTCGGAACTAGGTGGGTGGCAGACAGACACCAAATGTTCGGCTGCTGGAAATCTCTAAGTAATGACAGGTCGTATCCCTACCTAAAGCACTGTTTAGGAAAATAAATAAATAAAATTAATCTGCCTGTCCACATTTGAGAGTTTCAGAGTGCTGAGGTTTTCCTTTCCATAGCACCTATCTGGCTGGCTTTTGTTTTCTGTACACAGAACATCAGTTTAAACTATCTTAATTTCCAGGTATGAAAAAAAAAAAAGGGGGGGGGGACATGTGCTGACTCCAAAAAGGTTGCTTTGCCTGGTGGAAAATGAGAGCTGCCTGTCAAGCACCGCCAGCACAGGGCAGCAAAGGTGATGTGCTCTAAGTATGCTGTAGGTGAAGGATCTGCACTGATCTGAAATGGCCCCAAACAGTGCTGGGGTTGTGGCAGTGGAGAAGGAGATCTTAGATTTCTCTGACCTCCCCATCCCTTGGCTCTGCACTAACAGCATCAGTACAAATAGTGTGGGACCAAGGTCTGTGCCTCCATGAGCAAGAGGACGACAAGATTAACTACATTAAAACAACAAATACGTGAACTTGCTTCACACAGAGAACCGATTTGTAATAGTCAAACTGTTCCCCATCTCCCCCAGTCAATATCAGTTAACAGGTCTCAGGATTTTCATTATTACATGTGAACCTGAGTTCTGGGGGGTTTATTCCTTGACTGGCCAAAGGCAGAAAAGGTTATCCATATGCACTCATCCACCTTTTTTTCCATTCATTGGGAGAAAATGGCTCCCTGCACATTCACCTGGGCAGTCCATGTATCAATCAGTGGAGCAGAGCTCATACTGGCCACAATTCCGGGCAGGGATCTGATTTTGTCCCCTTAGCTTTTAAGACTTGGTGCTCAATTCCCTGTGCAAGAATGCAAGACTGAACCTCACAGCACAGTTTCGAAGAAAATAAAAAAATATGGAGCAGATTAACTTAAGATGAAATTATAATGAGAAAAAAGCTTGAGGAAAAAAGGTAACAGGGATAAATTTCACACTCCAGCTCTCCTGTCCAAATGTGCACTGTGACTACCTTTAGCCTCCTGAAAATGCCATAGAAATACAACTAACAAGCTGCCTGGTTCCCAGGAATACTGTTTATAGCAGACACAAAGTCAGGAAAACTGTGGAATACATTATTGATGAAAAAGTTAAATGAAACTTCTGGCAAATAAATTAATAATGGTCATTCCAAATTTTATTTCTAAAAATGAAGACTACCATACGGCAAAGCAAGTGATTCATCAACAAGTAATGACCTTTCAAGCCAGAAGACAATCTTGTCCAGTACCTAACTGCTTAATGAAATTATTACCTCAGCAGCATGATTACAACAAGCCTTTTGCCAGGAGCCATGAAAAGTCAAGTGGACCCTGACCAACAACCTTGAACTCTGGGGCTTACAGCTCCACCGCTCTATTTCAATGCAAGAAGCTATGTGTGTGTGCTGAATGCCCTCAGCCCACCACAGGGGCCTGAGCCACTGAAGCAATCACAGAATCATAGAAGCACAGCATGGTCTGGGTTGGAAAAGACCTTCAAAGGTCTCTGCAATGAGCAGGGACATCTTCAACTAGATCAGGTTGCTCAGAGCCCTGTCCAGCCTGGCCTTGAATGTTTCCAGGGATGGCGCATCTACCGCTTCTCTGGGTAACCTGTTCCAGTGTTTCACCACCAATGCAAACTGGTATCAGATTAGCATTAGCTACCATGCACATAGGCACCTGCTGCTACGCCCCACACCTTTCCCAGGGAAGACAGGCCTGGAGTTACCAGAGAAGTGTCAGCAGCTACATGCAGGTAAAGAACAGGTTGGAGGGACTGTTCTCATGCGCCTCCACACAAGGAATGGGCACCACGTTCCTCGGCTGTAGCCTTCGCTGGTGTGGGGCACACTTAGCAGGGAGCTTCAAAAAGAGTGCTCCCAGCCTCTAATAGAGACATATCTCAGCACTGGGGGTAGAGCAGCTTTTTCAAAACAGAGCAGCTTTGAAACATTTTGACTGATTTTCCTGAGAAGATGCACAAGTCTTTCTTTCCACCTCTTCACTTCAGTGGGGACCCCAACCCACTGGAAGTAGGGAGGCATGATCCTCGGCCAAGTGGGTGTTCCAGGTTCCCACCATTCCAATAACAGATCATTTTTAAATAAACCCCCCAAATACCTGAAGACCTCCCAGTTGCACTAAACACAATAGTTTGACCCTTTTTCAGCCAGTAGGACAAAATGTGATGTTATGACTAGATATATTTTAGGGAGAAATCTCTTGTGGCAATCTTCAATCTACCTTACTTTCAGAAGAAAATGTGGAAAATTGCAAATCTATTACTTCAGATCTTATGCCGTTCTGTACCAAAAAATGTAATTGCACTTGCCATACTGCACTTTTTTGCACTTTTTATCTGTATCTGCAGAGAAATTATGTTCCCCTACATTAGCTTTTTAAGATAAACACACATCCATGTGCTGTTTATTGTGCTTTAAAAATACAAAAAAAAAAAAAAAGAAAAAGAAAAAAAAAGAAAAAAAAAAGAAAAAAAGTTGAGCACAGAGAAAATTCTTCAAACTGCATTTGGAGAGTGACCTAAGATGTGGGAAAGTTGTCTATTGCTTATGTTATTTTTTCACCCACTTTTGAGTGCTTTGAGGCTACATTTCCCCTGAGTTATGACAGATATTGCCACCCACCTTAGTTCTTCCTGCCTCTGCCCTAACAGAACCTCTTTGTTGTTTTATCTAATCAGATTCAGAGGCCCTGCTAGAGTTGGCTCTTTCAGACTGTTCAAAGCGGTTATATTTCTTATTTCCCAGGCTTCAGAAGAACTAAAAATAACCAAGTGAAAATCTGAAATGCAAAGCTAATGTTCTTGCCAGTGTTAAGCAGATATGTTGTCAGGATTAATGAGAGATTTTACAGATCTGAAAAATTTGAATAAACCAGAACACTTAATTTTTCTTTGCTGAGTTTTCTGAGTTTAATCTTTCCTAAGTCACTAAGAATTTCTAATAAAAATATTTACCTTAATTTTTTCAGAACTGAAGATATGTGGTATGTCTTCATGCAAAGAGAAAAATTCATTATAAAACTTTCTATACACAAAGGAGAATATTCATGGCAGATGAGGGTTTGCAGTTCAAACGACTTTGGGGTGAAAGCGATCCAAGTTGTTTCTTCAGTCCCCACAGAGAGCAGGAGTTGCAGGTGTGCTGCCCAGTACCAAATACTGAGAATTTTCACTGGCAAAGGACTTGCAGTAGGCACAGGGCAGCATCGTCAGGCTAGTTCAAATGTGCTATGGTTGGTCACCCCAGTCCCGTTTGTATCTATCTTTGCACAATGATTTTTCCAGGTTTTGTCCAAAGTGACAGCTTGTAACAGGAGGGACCTTGCTTCACTGGCTGGATTACACACTAAAGCAATGTTTCCCTACAAGTTTATAGAGAATCAGGGAACAGAAGAAAAAGCAGTGTTAAATGTTGGCAAATGCACTTCTCTTAAATTGAGAGAGCAAGAAGCAGCCGTAATTACTGACTGCAAACATCCACCCTCTTGCAGGAACTTCTAACTGTTCGCATTTGCTGGCGGTAGCAGCTTTCCCTGTGATGGCATAGGGGTTACACCTGCAGCCAGCAATTACAGCGACTTCGCACTGCCCCCTCTTTCGGGGTAGTCGGAAAGTCGGTAGTAGAGGGCACAGCATTAAGGCCATTAAGCATTTACACAAATGAGCCAAAGGGAGGATCCGTTTTGAAGAAGTCTGAGAAATGGTGCATGTCAGCTAACCTCCAGAAACTGGGAAATGGTCAGCCTAGCTTCTAAACCTGCAGGTCAGTTCAAGGGACACAAGCATGAAGCAGAAATAATACTAGCAACTGGTCTAAGCTTCTGGAACAATTTGAAATATGATGCAAGATTTATTTCTCAGCTCATGGAGAAGCTGCGTGATGGAAAAGACACTGTGGGTGAGATGCTAAGCTGAGTTCATGCTCACTACTGTAACACAGTCGACCATAAATCTGGCCCTTAGGATATGAGGACTATGGCTAATCAGTGGCAGAACAAAATAAGATCTGCAGTGAAACAAAAGTGAAAGTATTAAAAAAAATATTTTAAGTTATAGTTAGGTGAACTACTTCATAAGTAATCCTAATTTAACAATACCAGACTACTGTTGTCTCTCATATGAAACAGTTTCATACAATTTTTTCAGTTTTCTGCACAACTTGTACTTTTACAGAAGGCTTTTCCTTTTTCGGATGTATATACTGAAAAGGATTTTTATTGCATAGTCATGTAAGGAAGTATTATCACAGTGGGCATGCATGGAGAATGCAGTTTTAACTTCTTAATTCACCACTGTTTGTTTGCTTTTCATTCAGTAAGAAACTGTTAACCTTAAAAAAAACATAACCAAGAATATAGCTAAATATTTATTATCATAATCTCATGTTTCACATATTTGCAAGTTCAGTACTGAAACACTATCTAATGCAATGCCTCAGCCAAAGTGGATGTGGCAGACGTTTCGTTTCTTTTTTATTTGATGTCTTTTTCCCTATTGACATTTATGGATGATACGAATCTGAAATTACACATGCAAAAACAAACGTACAGATATTTTATCCCTTTTAATTTTACCATTAATTCTTTGAAATTATTTTACTCATCCATGACGTCTTATATTTTAGGAATCTGAAGGAAAAAACTGTGTTGTGTACAGATGCTACACATTTAAATGAGAAGCCAATGACTACAGCAGCAAAATCTGGTTTCATAAAAGTCAAAGACTTCCCACTCAGCAGAGCCAGAATTCTACTTTATAATTTGGGGCTCTGTCCAGCAGGATCTATTTCAGAATTTGTGACTACCCTTCTGCTTTATTAGCATCATCATCCAAATTGCCACGTTCCTGGCTGAAATTCATGGCTAGTCCTGCTGTTTTTTAAGCTACGCTGTTAAGAGCTCTTGAGAAAAATACTCCAACTGGTTGGCATTAGAAGGAAATGAAAATCTTTTAAGTGGCTATTGTGCATGTCATTTGAATGCACTGGATGACATTTCAACACCAGGCAATGCCTCCTCTCCACCACAGTCATCAAGAGTGGTTTTGGTTTTTTTTTCTTCCCATATGAGCACTGAGGTTTCCAACAGCATTGATCCCTCTGCACATTTTTCTATACTTTGTAAAAGCCTCTTTCTTTGAACATATTTCTGCAAACAGAAAGGCTTCAATGTGCTACAGTTTTTTAGCAGCTTGCAGGACTGAGCCCTTGATGTGATTATTTTTTTATATATGAAGTAACTCTCATGATCAATGAATGATGTCACGGCTATTGCTTTGAAGTTAACAGCAAAATTTGCATTGGCTTAAATCTGAGCAGGATCAAGGCATGCAGCATCAGAGTGACAACTCTTAATTAGTTTCCATATTTCTCTTTAAATGCTCGTGCCTCCTTCCATGCTTTTTCATAAGAGGAGAGCAAAGAGCAAAAGCTGGAAATTGATGTTTTCACCAGCAGTAGGCTGTCACGCTTAACAAATTGTTCTAGTATATTAGTTTATGTGGGCATCCTGTCCTTGATCTGCTCCCACATTTCCCATAGACAGCAGCAGAAGATGCACAGAAAGACAGAATAAATAACCCATACTTTGCAAATGGAAATACAATAGCCCATCTGCAGACAAAAGGCTGAACTGAAATAAGTATTGCAGCACCTTCAGCAAATTCCTATAGACTTGGGTGGAAAATAGAGAGCTTTGCTTCTTTGAATTTAAACTATAATTTATACTTGCATTAAAAAAATCTGGGATACATAAAGGCCATATTGGAAGCACAGTCTTTATCTCTCAAGCTAACAGGAAATGAGAGACAGCAATCGGATTTTAACCAGTTTTTCACTTATGATGAGTATCCAACACTCACCGAAGAAAACTTCCTTTCAAAATCTTTTCATCCCAAGTCTGCTCAACGGAGCATCAAAGTGTGTGCGTGTGCGAACAATGTTCATTTGTGTTCTTAAGTGAGCTTGTTTTATTTTGCCATTTACTAAATGCTGGCGTAAAAATTCCTAAAGCAACGTGACTCTCACAACAAACACGACTGACAGACCCTGGCTGGAGAGCACATGCAAGCACAGACTGTAATTGTTCTGTGGTTATTTGAAAGACAGCGGCCAGGGAAACGGGGGTCATTAATTTCTCTGCATATTTTAAACATTTCCAGGGATGTGCTAAAATGTATTAAAAGCACAAGAGCCAACATCTGAGGCAGAAACACTAGGAAAGTTTTAGGGGGGATTTCTGTGTAGGAACAAGAACGGACGGTTTGGGTTTCACTTTAGTTCAAGAAGGACAGGGAACTGCTTGAGAGAGTCCAGCGCAAGGCAACGAAGATGATTGAGGTAGTGGAGCATCACCCTTATGAGGAAAGGCTGAGGGAGCTGGGTCTCTTTAGCTTGGAGGAGACTGAGGGGTGACCTCATTAATGTTTATAAATGTGTAAAGGGTGAGTGTCATGAGGTTGGAGCCAGGCTCTTCTTGGTGACAACCAATGATAGGACAAGGGGTAATGGGTACAAACTGAAATACAGGAGGTTCCACTTAAATATGAGAAGAAACTTCTTCTCAGTGAGAGTAACAGAGCACTGGAACAGGCTGCCCAGGGGGGTTGTGGAGTCTCCTACTCTGGAGTCATTCAAAACCTGCCTGGACACCTTCCTGTGTAACCTCATCTGGGTGTTCCTGGTCAGGTGGGGGGATTGGACTGGATGATCTTTCGAGGTCCCTTCCAATCCCTGACATTCTGTGATTCTGTGAGTTTGTGACCTTGGCATTAAGGAAAGCAACGTATCTCGCTGTTGCAAAAGACAAGCTGAAGGGCGGCAGAAGCAGCGCACCCTCCACAAAGCCAACAGAGAAGTTGTGGCTGCGGGTGGCACCGGCGTTATCCCCGCGGCCCCGGTGAACAGAACACGGGAGCTCCTCTGCCCGGGCCCGGGCCACCCAACCGAGAAACACAATGCAGTGTTACCTCCCCGCTCCACCCGCAGAGCGCCGGCACGCGGCGGGCAGCGGGGGAAGGGCAGCCCCGAGACCGTCCGTGCGTGGCGGCGGGGGGCGTGCAGCAGCGCCTTGAGCCGGCACCGCCCACCCCGCTGCGGAGGCAGGTGCGCGGGCAGACCTCGCAGGCTCGGCGGGCGGCGGGGGCCGCGTTACCCGGCGGGACCCCTCACGGAGAGAGCGGCGGCGCTGCCGGGCCCGCACCCCGGGCCGGGCTCCGCCGGCGCTGCCCAACCGCCGGCCAGCAGGTGGCGCCGCTCTCGCACGGCCAGGCGCGCGCCGCCGCCTCACGTGACCGCGCGGCGACTTCCGCCTCCAGCGGCGCGGGCCCGAGGTGGTCTGTGCCGCGGTAGTAACGGCGGCCGGAGACCGTTCTCTCCCGTCACGTGCCTCCTACGCGCGCGGCCGGGCGGGCGGCAGCGGGGCGGGCAGAGAGGAAAACCCAGCCACGTGACGCACGTACCCTTCTCCTCCCCCCTCCCCCCGTCAATTTTGGCGGGCAGTACGGTGGCCGGGAGGGTTTCCTAGGCAACCACGCCGCCAGCCAGGGAGGCGGCCCTGGCCGGGAGCGGCCCGACGGGACACAGGTACGCTCCCGGTGCCACCCAGGTACGCTCCCGAGGCGGGGCAGCGCTCGGCTCCCAGCCGCATCATCTCCTGTCCCCCGCCGCACGCCGGAGCGCCACTTCGGGCCGCGGAGCCGAGTCCCGCCCGCCCGCTCGGCCCGGCGCTGCCCCGCTGCGGCTGCGCTTCCCCCGCCTCCCGTCCGGCCCAGAGCCCCTGCGCTGCCAGGGCCGCCCCTCCGCGCAGCACCCACTGGGCCTCGGCCGGGGCGGGAGGAGGGCGCGGAGCTGCGGCCGGAGTGGGGAGGAGAAGGGCTGCCGGCCTCAGCGCTGCTGCCCGGCCCTGCGTGTGCTGCCGGGGAAGCCGGAGCAGGGTCAGGTCCCGGCTGGTCCTGGAGCCGGGATGATCAAAAGGTCACATACAACGTGTTAGGCCGTACAAGCTTCACTTCATCCCTCAGGTTTAGCCAGACCTTCCCAAAACTTCTGCTTTCTGAGCTGTGCTATGGCAAATATCCCAGCAAGGGGCTTCTTTGCTTTACAGCTTGCAAAGTCATTCGTGAGCCTCCAGTTCTAAGGCTGTGGCTGTAAGGTGTACTTCGGAAGGATGTTTGCCTGTAATCTATGCTTATGGAAAGTCTCTGACATATTTTTTTGTCCTCTTGAAAATAAAGTTTTATATCATTAGTTTTTATGAAAGCTGTAATTATAAGGTGGACAGAAGTATGGATAATGTCAGAATAATCAGTTTGTTCTTCTGGCAAGGCTGAAATTAAACTATTCTCCATTTGCTTAAGTAGTTGGCACAGCTGGCGAACTGTTAAAGCATCTAGTGGTCAGCGTGTAGTGTTCTTTGATGTAAAAGTATAAAAGGATACTGGATTATGTGTGTCGTGAGAGGTAACATTCTTAATCTTCTTACCATGTTTTCAGAGATACTGTCCAAGTGCTTACGTAAGAGTACCTTATTCAATTCAAAGTCTGGGCTGTCTCCTATGATTTTTTTTTTTTTTTAACTGCCAAAGCCAAGTGTCGGGTGGTCTATGGATGAATAAGGAGTGAAAGCAGGAAGCAGTTGTCACAACTCGCCTGTCAAAATCAATTTACTAGGTAGGTAACAGTCCCGTGTACTGAGAGGGCTACATATTGGGAGGTTTTATTTAATGGTAAAAGCATTTCTGCAAATGTTTAGCCCTTTTATGTTTACATAGCACTTTTCAGCCTGGAAGGTGCTAGGGTAGTTTAATACTGCTGTACAAATGCAATTTAGAAGGTACCCATATGTGTTGAGCAGTCTGATATACAAAAGCTTTGTAGCATTTGCAGTGTGGGGCATATTTTGTACCTGAGAAGTCAACACAGACTTTTCAGAATGGGAGGAGGGCTAGTGACATTCACTCTCTGTGTTAGGGCAGATCTGTCCAAGTGTCATCTTCTAATCTTAGAGACTTTCATGCATTTATTGTTTACTGAGTCCTGAGCAGAAGAGAGGCAATGGGATAAAACTCTTAGTGCTAGATGTCTCCAGCTTTGGAGAAGAAGCATAGAGAAGAATTAAAAGCCCCTAAAATGGATGGGAAGTATTACTGCAGTGGATTCATGTTTGATAGTTGATAAAATGCTTAAATGTGGGTAGCAAAGAGCTGTCTTTTGCAGAAAAATGTAGAGATGATGAAGAGAATCATATTTTGTTTATCCCTCAAAGTTTAAATACTGAAACTGTTGTTTCAGAATAGGGTATTATGGTTATGAGGAACGTGAGTAATTGAGGTATGTTGGCATTGATTGTCTCATTCAGTAAATAATTCAGATTAGGGGTGGGAAGAATGAAATTGGGCATCTCAAGGTTTGTTTGGGTTTTTTTTTTTCTTATATCTCTCTATGAAAGCAGCAAAACACTAGGCCATCTCTGATTTCAGAATGCTTTTAATCAACTGTATTTTTATTTTAAATCTTAGTTTTTAAACTCAGCTGTTTGGAAGGTGATCTGCAGTTGCAGATCATGGCTCATCGACTTTCGAAAGAAGAATTAGATGAGCAGTTTGAAGAGTTTCTGAAAGAGGTATGTTTCAGAGCAAGGTCACGTCCCTTTTCTCTATTAAAATATGGGAGGAAATTGTGTGTGGAAGAATATAAAATGGAAGATGCAGCTGTGCTTTTATCACATAATTCACTTAGCTGTCTTATGTGTGCCTTTGCAAAGCCTTAACTTCATTGCTAAACTTAATTCACACCATTTTACTGTATTGAAATCAGGAGAACAGTTTTGTGAGTAAATATTTTGTCAACTGCTAGGTTGTATCTTCAGAAAGAGCCCTTGCTTCTTGATTTTTGTTTCAACTTAATTGTGTGTGTTATTTAGTAGCAGAAGCTTCAAATTGATGTATACTTGAAAATGAGATAAAAAACATTTCCTGTATGTAGGCAGAAGCTACATTTTAAGCATTTCTTTATTTTTCTTTGCAATATCTAATTTCACTGAATTATATTTTTAAATTCTTGTATTAATCCTAACAAAATTAAGTATGTTTCAGTGATTAGAAAATTTTAATTTGATTCCTTTTATTCCTCATGGTGCTTAGTGATTCTGAATACAGACAAAATCATGCAAGTCTGTGGATTATGACTTCAGCTGATAATTATCAGATGTGGTCAAAAGGCCCTAACTTGCTATAGTTTTTTTGCTGTGTATATACCTGTAATTTCAGAATTTGCACTTTGGATTATCAAGACACACAGTATGGTAACCATGAGATATAAATACTGCATACATAAGGCCTTTACTAGATTCTCTTACTGTATACAAGTGTAACAAATGGCGGCAGAGAATGTTCTTGTGGTCTCTGTTATAGGTAATGTATACTTGAAGATTTTTGGATGTAGAGGCTGTGCTACAATTTTCACTCGTGAAAAGTGTAGCTGCTAGATTGTATAAAATTTGCACTTTTTACTGTGTAGTAAAGGTCTGTGGTAACCAGAGGCTTCTTTTTCAAGATGATTTTAGCTTTCCCAGGTCGGTCTGTAACTCTGCCTCGACCACGCGGCTTGTGAGGTGTTTTTACAGATACAGAAAAAATGTAACTTTACTGAGCAGTACTAAATAGAGAGAACAGAAAACTAAAATGCCATCTGAAAATTAAGATTCACCAATAACTTAAAGGTAGATTTTGGCATTTAATTTGGTGATATTATTGAGTTAATGTTATTGAATTAACTGAATTTATTAATTTTAGTAAAAATAGAAAATTAGGCTCTACATTTCTGTCAAAAATTCTTTCCTTACTGCTGTTATAAAGGGAGTTGCTCTGGGGAGGAGAAAGGAAGTTTATTCTTTTATTTATTTTGTGCGCCTGACAAAACTCTGCATATGATTGCTTCTAGTATTTTGTTCTGCATTTGACATGCTCTTCTTGCTCCTCAACTATTGCCCACATTGAGAATGCTTGAGTTAGAATAATTCAAAACAGCTATTTTGATTTTTTTTTTTTTTTTCCTAAGTGGTATTTGGCATGTTACAGAGTAACATGTAACTTTTAACAACTCATGTCTTAGTTGTTTTTTATCATTTCAAACTAAAAGTGTTTATAAACTTGCTTAAACACATGTACTGCCAATCTAGTCATTAAAAATATGCATTGTTTTATGTTTGGCCAGCTTAGTACAAACCCAAATAACAATGACATTACACTCTGTTACTTTATATGTATGCATCTTCTGTTATGTCCCTCCCTTTGCTTTTGTTTTTTTTTTATAAAAACTGTGCAGCCTTTTAATGTTAGAAAGATGAGAAATTTGTGTACTCCTTTGTTTGAAATCGCTGTGTAGGTGATGTTTGTGTTGAGAGTGTAACAACAGTGGGGGGAATAGCAAAAACTTTCTTAGTAGTTTGAGGAAGACTTAATATTGTTTAAGCAAATCTTTCTGAAAAGAAATGGAGCAGGATGTTTTTTTCCTTTTAAATAACTCATAGTGAAACTGCTTTGGGGTGGGGGGTTGTATGAATGTTTGTGATTAAAACACACAAATTTCAAAGGGCTGTGTATACAGTTGGATGATGCAGGTCTAATATAAGGATTAAACTAAAGTCCTTTCATATGTACTGAACTTTAAAAGCTATCAGTGAAGAGGATTTTCTAGGCTTTTATTAATATACAGAAGAAAACACAAATGTGTAATAATTACTGCATGTAGGACAGGTCTTTTAATGATCCCTCTGCCCAGTCACGCATATTCCCAACCCTTTTCCTGAATAGCCTGTTGTCATCCATGATTCTTCTCTTCCTTCTCCATTGTCTGTGTCCCTGTGACCCTTCCACTCCCCACCACCGGTATCTTGCTGTAGTGTCCTTCCTCTAGTGTCACTTTATTTTCCTTTAAGCACCATCTATCATATTCATATAGCTCTTAGGTTCTCAGAGTGTTGGCTGTGAAGTTCCCTTAGGACATGCAACATGAGGAGCAATTTCTAATACACAGTGTTTCAATTAATTGTTTTTTGATGACACTTCAAGCAAAGAAAAATTATCAAAAAAACATTGCTTGCTTCTAGTCTTCTACGTTGACTCTTGTTCTTGATATTCATGGACAGCTGAGAGGAAGACTTTCAAAAGGCGAGACTATACCATCTTTATTAGAAAATCTGTAGAATAGTATCTGGAAAAGTAACAATGCATATTAAATTATGCTTGAAAAACATTTTTCTTTTTTTACTAAAAAATCAAATATATGAAATATTATTTTGTACTAAAATATAATTTGGCTTAGACTTGTTTTATTGAAAAATACTTGTTTTGTGAAGTAATTAGGACAACTGGTCATGAAAGGCCGAGTGTTTTAGATCCAGTCCTTTATTACCTACTACTTTCTTAAGTTAATTCATGTGTATAGGAGGTGGTAAGCTGATTATGTGCCATGTAGTTGTCCCAGTTCTTAAAACTGTCTCTTTTGGCTTTTATTTAAATTGAGATTAAACAACTGGCACTTTTTTTTTTTTTTTTAATCTGTGATTCTGAAAGGATGACTGGCTGTTTTATAGAGGAGTAGAATGAAGAAATCAGTGCCAGTAAGTGGCACTGAAAAGCCATTACTGGTCCAAAAAGTTTGGTTTTTTATTTTTCAGAATAAGAAAAAAATCTGTGGGTTTCACTGTTGAGACAACCGACATGTTGGGAAAAGTGCACTAGTGTTTCTGTGGCGGCATTTCTTTCCCAGCTGCTGCAACCTTACTGTCTGCCGTTGACAAGATGGCTGGACATTGAAAGTTTCCAGAACTTGAGAACAACCTGTGGGAGATTCAGTTTCTTTAGTTACAGTACTCTGACAAGTATGAGCATCACTGAACTTCTGCTTGCAGAATAGAGGATACCGTGAGTCATAAAAGAAAAGGCGAGTGATAACAGAGCTTGTGTCAAGCATCTGTCAGTACCTCTTGCTGGCAGGAGGCAGCCTGACCTTTGGGGACAATGGCACTAGGACTTTCACTGTGACCAGTGTAAGGAAGTTGTTATTTATAGGGCATTTATTAAGAATGTGAAGCTGTTTTGTTCTATGTCACTGAGCCAATTTAAAGAAATTGCAATACATCCTGTTGTCTGGCAGTTTCATAATTTATTAAAATTTTATTTTATTAAAGTGCAAGGCTCAGAGCACTTAAATTTTCTTTCTGGCAATGTATGACAGGCATTTAGTTTTCTCAAGTGAAACTGTAATCTCTAAAGATGTTACTGGTCAGAGATATTAATAAGAATACTATTTACTTGTAATTATTTTTTTCTTTAAAGGTAGTTTTGGATAATTTGCATTTGATTTATGCATGTTCTTGTTAGGGCCATATACATTGAAGCGTTAGATATATAATAAAGGTAGGCTTTTGTGGTAGTGCTTTTTATGCAATAGGAGTCAGGCAGCAGACTGAAGAGGCTTGTTTTAATAAAACATCCTCGTGTTTTACATATTAAGTACCCACAATCCTGTTGCCTCTAGTGTTCTGTTTATACTATTCTGTTTTCTTATTTGTGACTATTAGAAAAGTGAGGCTTTTGAAATTTTCTCATATGATGCTTTTCATATGTGAATTCTTTGTTTCTTACGCTTTATGGCTTTTGCTAACTCTATTCACTGTGTTCTCTAAGACACTTTAGGACAATTGGTTTCAACAATTACGGCTAAAAAAATAGATAAAAATAAAAAGTATGCCACTCTCCTTAACCCCATGTTTACTGTGTTTAAGCACAAAGAATATGTAACACGTAAGATTGCAGTGCACTAGTTTAGTGCAGTAAAAATATGCATTTTTTTATGTTTTGCCAGCTTTATACAAACCCAAATAACAATGACATTATCTACTCTGTTACTTTATACACATGCATCTTCTCTTATGTCATTTGCTTTTAGTTCAACATCTGGACAGCTAATTGTGGCTCTGAGCCTGCTGTAAGCCACAAAGAGCTTTAGTAAAAGAAAAGAGCAGAGATTAGTTTTTTTAAAAAAACAAACAAACAAAAAGCTACATCACTTGAAAAAAGTACCGTTGTCTTTTGAAGTATCTGTAGGTCTTTTCCTTCCTGTTACTCTTCAGTAACTTGAATTCATAGGATGTTCATACTCATAGACTGGTTTTCTCCATTGATTTAAGCCATCAGTCAAAATTGTCCTGAGTGACTAACACATATGAAATCTTGATACACAGAGTTGGGTAGGAATGGCTCTGGCATTTCTATTAATTTCCATGAAAAAAAAAAAAAAGTATACAAACAGTTTCTGAAATCTGATTTTCTGGGAGCTAGAATATTGCTTATGAAGGTTTATTTTTAGAATATTAGTAATGTTGTTCATGCACAAAGCAAGGCCAACAGAAAACTGTTTCTGCCCTACTTCATTATCTTCAGGGATGTATTCAGGATTTTGGTTCTTATATGTTGTAACTAATTGAAAAAGAGCTGATTATACTGTTCATTTGAACATGTACTCTACTAAGCGGTTAACTTCGAACATATCCAGATTCTGGCAGCAGGATTTTTATAGTATGCAGTGTTATGCCACATTAATATAGTTATTGTTTCTTACTCAACTTTGTGACTAATATGCGAAAAAAGCAGACAGTGTGGAGTAAAGAGAGGCATCTGAACTTGGAAGTCCAGAATTAAGTGGCATAAAAGACAGTTAAACAATGTGAAAATGTAAAAACTGTCTTTAATCGTGGACGCCATTGTCTCAGTCTCTTTCAGATGATTCACTTGGAAATTCAAAGAAAAAACCCAGCATTCTTGAGACATTGGGACAACCCAGGAAGAAAGAAATGAAGAAAAAGGATTCTGTTCCGTGGTGGATATCTGAGGAAGATTTGGATGATGGTGGTAAATAATGTAGTTTTGCAATTTTTTGGCCACAGGAGGTCAGGCTAGTTCTTTCTCATACTTCATATAGGCCTGGTTTCAGATTAAGTCGATGCCACTAAAGTGCTTCAGAACATTACAATGCAAGTTTGTAAAGTATAAAATGGAAATGTAATTCTATTATTTTTAAATGGATCATATTCAAGCTGTAAGCAAGCTTTCTGCTGTTTTTCTGTAGATTTCAAGTTATTAAAACTTGTAAATAGTAAGGGCATTATAAAGAATAAGATAATTAGAAAATGTAACTTATGAATTCTGCTGAGATGTTCATAGGTGTGTTTTTTAACCAACTTGTTCCTTATACTGACCTTTAATAGATTTCTGTTTTCAAAACTGAGAGGAAAAAGACGGATGTGTATAATCTTATGCAAATGGCAACATTTGCAATAGGTTGGGGAAGCACAGAAAAACTTTTCAACAGCAGCTGATTCAAAGATGTATGTCTGTCAGTGTTCTCAGCGTTGCCTTTGCCAAGAACCACAGCTCAAGAGGAGAAGCGCTATGATGATGTTTGCTAGTTCAGTATTGACCTGGTCACATAGTTCTGCAAGAAAATATATTATTGTTCACAAGCTTTCCACCTCTAGTTTTCCATGTCTTCATTGTTTTCTTACTGCATAGTAAAGCCTATGAGTAGTTAGTTTCTATGGAGTGGTTGCCTCTTGTTTCTTGTAGTAACTGGTGGCTTCTTGTTGTCATGATTTGTATAACCTTGCAACTGGAGCTCAACAGAAAGATTCGGAAATCATTTTTTTCTTATGACAGAGTTAAGATATTGCTGGTAGTCTCCCATTTTAAACATAGCCCTGTCCTGTCAGTGTTGTCATAGTTGTGAGTCAAATCTGAGTCGGCAGCTGTGCCATTTAGACATGACCCTACAGGTGTTGTCTGGACTGCATATCTACCCTGGCCATTTAAGATGTTGCTGGGAAACTCAGATGGATATGAAAGAGTTCCTTTCAAGTAGTTATGAGATACTGTGATTTGCTTACAGGTTTTCAAAAAATGGAAGGTTGGAGTGTTCTTGCTGGTCAGAGTGTGAGAACTAAGCGGTTAGCATGACCTCTTTTCCCTACACACTATCAAATAAAATTTTCAGGTGACTTCAGAAGTTCAGCATTTTTCCATGGTTTTTCAGAGATGCTCAAGGCAATCTATAAAGCACTTTGTTGCTTCTCATGCTACTTAAGCCAAAAACCACTGGAATAGGTACTTAAAAGGCAGGGCGATTACAAGTTTTAGAGAACAGTGCTTGTGTGGGTTAACTACAATGCAAAGCAGAATCAGAAGAAATAATTAGAACTGAAACATACTTGATCTGCAGTTAATTGATATATAAAAGAAAAAGAGATTTCTGGTAAACTTTTTATGTTTGGTTAGTTGTTTTTTTTTAAAAGTTTTTCAAAAAAGGCTTCTTCTTTAACAAGATAATCTCCTTTACTTGCAGAAGGTAGCCTGTTCAGATTCATACTCTTGATGAGGGGCTGGATTTTTTTTTGGAGGGAGTTGAAAGTAATCTGTGTGTAATGCTTTTTGAATCAAAGGTCCAACTTGTGTTGGCAGCTGGAAATAGTAAAACTGAGAATACAAGAATGTGGGGCAAATATGCTAGATCTGGGCACTGAATTCTTCCCCAAGCACCATTTTTGTCAGCCAGATTATGTTTTATATCATCTTTACCTCTGTAACCACTCTTTGCGTAGAATTCCATGCTTGTGGGACGTATGCAGTAAGCCATATCCCACCTAGTACTTTATTATTGCCAAGCAGAGAGGCCTTTAAGTTTTAGTAGACAGCTTTCCAGGTTCTGTCTTGGCCAGAAGATGACAGCTCTATGGCACAAAGCAGAGCTCCTGATTGTATCATCCCATGAGGAGAGGGCTATATTTGTCCACTGGGCGCTTGCAAATGGTAGAACTTGTATTAACATATACTTTGATAGATTAGGAACTGCATACAGAAGCAATCTGTGCTATGATGAATGCCGTTCTGCTAACTGGAGTCTAGTTGTAGGGCAGGTAACTTGGAGCCAAAAGAGACCCGTTTGCAGAGGCCAGCTTGGCCACTTTCAGTATAAACTGAGTTTTCCTCTGCACTTGCAAAAGCGGGTAACTTTTATGTGGCTGTAACTGAGAATGATGAATCTCATACATAAAGGAGGATTTATACATGTGTGTGCACACTACAAACTATGCCATGTTTTTAGTTCATGTAGATCTACTTGCAATGTTTTAAAATGACAGGTCAGGTGAATGTAAGGAATTCAGTGTGGACAGTCTTCTAAAACTGCTCCTTTTTCCCTCTGCGTGTCTCTCTGTTTGTCTTGCATGCTTTGTCAAATAGAATTTTGCCAGATCTAAGATTCTTCAGCAGGTGTATGTTACACAGTATGTTGCTCAGATGTATTAATAACGGATGAAGGCACAGCAGTGTTGCAATATAAATTACTGCATGGGATAGCTGAGATGATGATTTAAATGTTTAGCTTTTTGTAAGGTTATTAGATGTGCTTTAAACAGCAAAATAATTGTCCTGGAGAAAAAAAAAATAAAGCTGCGATAATAACAAATATGGAAATAAGCTGAATTTAATTTCTGAGAAGTATAATCTTGGCGTGCTTTGACATTTTATGGAGTTCCTTTGTATTCTTCTAGGCTTGAACCTCCACATTGGTTGCAGACAGGACTCTATTAACAGGCTGTCAGCTAATAGAATTATTATTGTCATCATGAATGAAACTTACGTAAATGTATAAACCTTACCTCCACCCGCAGTACCTTACAGATACGTGCTCAGTATGTATGAGTTGATGTGTTTGGGTGGCACTGTATAGAGAGATTACTATATTAACAAAGTCTGGCTAATGAGCTTGAGTAATGCACCAAGCTGATAAGTTGTTTCCAGTTTGAGGTTTTCATTTTGAGTTACTTTGGTATCTATATCATGCTTTCTTGAAAGACAGAAAGAGAGATTACTGGAAGACTAAACATATATTTATACATTAATTTGTTGTCTGATTGGTTTTTTCAAGGCATCTTCTTACAGAAGTGCCAGGAAATAGGTAGAGATTTAAACTAATAGCCTGGTTTCACTTGGTTTTGTAGATTAATGGTAAACACCATAGACTATTACTGGTCATTTGGTTGAGAAATATAAAATACATTTTAAAATAAATCAACTTATTATTTTAGGCACGTTTGAACTCTTTGTTCTTCAGCTTTTAACTGAAATGTGCAAATTATGATTCAGATACTGTCTTACATATTTGACAGGTTGAAGACCTGCCGCTAACTAATGTCCTTTCTACTTGCTTTTGTCGTTTAAATGATAAAAAAGAAATTGGATAATAAGAAGTCCTGTCTTGCTTGACTGTCCTTGCTGTTTGTCTTACTTTTCAAGATTTTCAAACAAGATTTGTTAAACTGAGGAAAGAGAAGAAACTGGTGGAAAGTCATGCTGAAATAGTGGAAAATAGTCAACAAAAGAGTCCTCATTCAGATTCACAGTCTGGTATTTGCTTAAATACGTTTTGTTATATTTATTCAATATCAGCCTTGTATTACTAGTGCATTTCCTGTAGAAAATCGTTTGCCAATCATCCATTTTGACCATAGTGTTCTCACTGAAAGCAAGTTGCCGCTTACTTCATTTGTCATTTCCAGAAGAAACTAATAACTGTGTGAATTTTCGCTCAATTGTTATTACATCATACATCACTACCTATAGTGATGTATTAGGACAGACAGTACTGAATGTGAGCCTGTTGCGGGAAGAGGAATAACTTTAAAAATCTAAACAAAAATCAGTATGTTTATTAAGCAGAAAATCTCTTATGCTTTCTGTATTTCATACTCAATAAATATTAATATTCACTGCTTCACTTGTTTAGTTTCAAAGACTGCAGTCAGATAAGTATTGTACTTATTTTCTATATATGTGATTCTTTTCCCTCTGCTGGCCAGTAGGCTGCTCAGTTCATGATGCCCCTGGAATGGAAACAGTACAGTTGGTGTAATAAGGACAAACTAAATTGTTTAATCTGCAGGATTATTTTAGTTAGCATCACTTCAGGTTCAGCCTTTTATGTGAAATCACTTTTTATGCTATCTGCAGAGAAACTCCAAAGAATTATTAAGAGTTATAAATATTGATCCATGAAATACTTTTGTGTAAATGACAGTAGGGATTAACTTGTATGTACTAGTTCAAACATGACTTTGGTCTTAAATTCAAGCAGATTAAAAAAATTTCAGAAAGCCATGACAAATAAGTATTTGGCACTTGGTCTCTGGATCATGTTGGTGATCTGCTATGTAGGCTATAGAACCTTTCCCTGTGTCAGCTTTCTAGAGTGTGTGCGCTGTCCTGTTTTCCTAAGTTTCATTTGCATAGAATAGCTATAAAGCATCTCGGTCTGGGAGAGAAACACTCAAACTGAATCTGTTTCTCAAATTAGGCTTAATATTTGGAATGTGAGCAATAGGAGGACTCTGGTAGTTATTTCAAATTACTGTTTTAAAAGCCATCAGGTGTTTGCATTATTTACAGCAGAAGGCATGCTGTCAGCACTTAGTTTTCCAGTGAATGTTGGAGAATAGAAATCTAGATAAGTGATTCCTCACTAGTGGACTTGGACATCACTTTAGGGAAGAAAAGACTCAGGCATTGCATCAGAATGGATTTTATACCATTTCTCTTTCCAATGCTGTACCTGCCATATGCTCACCGGCTTCTTTTAGTCATCGTGGGTTTCTGGGTTGTGTTGGCTTCTGGCCACACATCCCCATGTTCTTGTTTCTAGAGAGCAGAAGTATTTGGCCTGATCCCCTTGGCTACTCTTGCTCTCTCTTGCATCAAGGTAAATTGAAAAGACTTGTACCTAAGAGTTTCATGTGTATTATCCAATTTAGAAGTCCCCTTCACCCTGAGAATTAGAACAAGGAAAAGTCTAGTACAGTGCACCTGGCTAGCCAGAGGTATATAATGTGTGTAGTGCGACTATCATCCAACTATCATGAGAAAGCACAGTTTTCAGCATAGGTACTCTTATCTAAAATCAAATTCTACTAATGTGAATGAAAGGCTCTTGGTTTTATTTGCTGCTAAACAAGTCCTCACAAGGCTTTGAGCAAACAACATGCAGTTCTTGCACCTGACAGTGATCAAGACAGTAACAGTTCACATTTATGTACCTATGTTTTTTCACTTTTCTTTGAACCGATCCAGATGCTTTCTTTCAAAACTTGTAGTACAAAACGACTTCTATTGTTGAAGTAGTTTTACTAGTTTTCTTTGTTCTCAGGTGATATATTGAGCTCTTAGAACAGTGTATTTGAATGCAGGATATACATGGAGCAAGAAGGAATTTGTCTTTTTAAAAAATAAAAGAGAGTTACAGAAGAGTTACAACTTCTGTTCTCAGAAGTTGTAACTATTTACCTTAATTTTTAGTTATAACTAGAAAATTATAGATAATTCAATCTACAAGAAACTAAACTGCATAAACTAAACTAAACTAAACTGTCAATTTGAATTCTCACATCTTACCTTTCTCTTTATTCCCTGTCCATTTTGTGTAAAAAATGATAAATGTTTGTGTACACTTAAAAGTAGTTCCCCCTAAACCTTCTTCTAGTGCATCCCGCAGCGAGGCTTTGTCTAAATTCAAAATGCTGGAAAAATTTCATAAGGACAAGAAAGATTTGTACTTAAACAAAGAAGAAGGAAGCCTTACTTCTGACAGTCCAGACGATTCTGAGGGTAACAATTTTACTGTATATTACATGATATTAAAAAGGTAAAGTAGCTCAATTCTGACAGTCCTGGTCAGATCAAGGAGAAGTTACTTTTTAAATAGATTTTGTAATTGTCTGTAAGTTTTAGTCCTTTTTATTTATGTTTTTAAACTTTTCTAGGCAAGTGTTGTGGTTAGAAATGTTTCTCGAAGTGAAACTCAGGTTCTTATTTTAATTGATTTCAAGTGGCAGGCTTTTAAAAAGAATACTATATATAATTAGCCTTACAAAATATTGCACCTGAAGATATGGGTAGTGAAATCTTTGAAGTTCAAGAAAACAGCTGCTTCAAGAACTTTTTATGAAAAGTAACAAATATGCCCCCCAAAAATAAATCACTCTTGCAAGCCCCACAGAAATCAGTAGGACTGTTCAAACAGCCAAAAACCACAGTGAGAAGAAGCCTTGAAACATCCAAGTTGATTTTTTTTCCAAGTTTGATGTTCCTCAGAGTTCAGATTGTGTAAGGCGAGGAAAAAAAGACATTCTTGCCTTCATTAGCAACAGTGGTATTCCTGTAATTGGGGATGTGTGTCTGGGAGTTGTGAGTGGCTGAGTTGCAAAACTCAATGGCTGCAAACCAGTATTTGATTTTCAGATTATCAAGGGAAGTGCTTTCTTAAAAAAAAAAAGCTCTGGTCTGGTTTCAACTGGCGAAATACTTAAAAAATATTAGATAGCTTACATAAATCCCATAAGCCTTCAAGATCAATATAAGTCTGTTCAGAAAGTTCATTAAGTTTGAGATTATTCAAATAGAACAACTCAGGAAAATTGTTTTCTCTAAAATTTTCCTCTGTTAAACTCTCTGATTATCATTTTACTGTTTCAGTCTCCTTTCTTGTAAATCTTATATAGGAGGACAGTGACAATTTATCTTTGATTCTGCTAACATATTCCCATTGAAAAAAAATAGTGTTGAAGGTCTGGTAAGATTATAGTTAATCTAAATATGTGCAAAAATCTTGTGACCTAGCTTCAAAAAGACTCCTGTTTGCTGTTTTAATAACTAGAGTAGAGCACCATCCAGGTAAATAACTTTAAATTACTCACTTCAGCTACCAGAGAAATGGACTATTTGTACTTTTTCACTTCTGTTCAGCATTTTGAGCTTTCTATTTTATACTTTTCAATGTAGTAGCAAAAATATATTTATTTAGGCATAAAGTTTGTGTACATGTGGAGCTTGAGCTTTAGTCAATGTCTCTGCTATTAGTTTGTTGCATGGGAGGCAAGTCAGCTCTGTATTGAGGATGGAGCTGAAGTTAGATATGGTAATGTGGAAGTCATTTCCAAAATGTAGAATCTTATGCTCTTCGCCTCCTAATAAAGTGTGCAAGAGAACTTTGTCATTGAAATCAATAAAAAAAAACCTATTCTGCTTCTTAAGAGGGAGGCTCTTACATTCTGATTGCACATTATGAGGGCTGCCCAGTAGGGAAGGAAAAGGTATACCTTCCCCACTCTGGGGAGAGGATTCTCCTTTGTTATGACAGAGGCAAGTGTGGCGTTTCCTAAAACGGACTTGACTGGACCTGTATAGAGGACAAAGTGACAGCCAAGAGTTGAAGCGCTTGATCAGCACGTGGAAGATGAGTTTAGTGTTCTTGATTGGAAGGGTCATTAAAGTACAGATCTATTGCAGTCTCCTGCCAGCAGGAATTGAGCTTCACCCCTCCTGGTATGTTCTATACAATGACAAAACTACAGTCTGAATCATTTGGTCAGACAAAACAAAAAATTCTAAGTTTGTTTTACCAATTGGAGATGCGTGTTAGAAAAGATGGACATGGTTTCTGTTCCCTTCCGTGAGAAACGCTACATCATTTAATATGTCATTGGATAAAATGCATGAATAGCTTTTCTCCTAGCCTTTCTCCCAAGAGAACCTCTAAAGAATCTAAGTATAAATGTATGTGTGTTAGGGGCAGGTATTGCTTTTTAATTAGTAATGTACTGCAATATTTGTCTTTTGGTTTTCCATAAGAAAAGGCAGCATTCTGTCTGAAAGTAGAATTCACACACGAAGTTGATAAGGTTATGTTGAACCCTCACAAAAATGAAATTACAGAAAGGAGAGCAACTGCATGTTGTAGTTGCATAAACATACAGAATGGAAGAGTTGGGTGTTCATCAGTGACATTTAAGTAATTTTCGTTACTATTTTTTTCCTTAAAGCATTTAATTTGCAACAAATGAAAAGGAATTCCTGGGCCAATGGCTACAGTTTTCAAAAGTCTGTAGGTAGTAGATGAAACAAAATTAATAGCCTTTTAGCAAAGAAATTTTAATTTCTGTAAAGGGTTTGTGTGTGTGATTGTCCTCCATAAGTAGTCAGTTTTTACAGTTGTATTTGCCCTACACTGGACTATAAGTTTGTGTTCAGATATGAAGGATGGCAAAAAAATGTATATAATAGACTAATTAATTGTAATTAAACAAGATTTACAAATCTCATAATAGAAACTAAGTTTAAATTAATGTCATTTGTGAGAGGGTATCTTTGTAGTTGCAATATGAGCTTAAAATTGGTGGTTCTGGAAGATGACTAAAAGACTGAAGTGTCATACGAATAGCTTTTAGATGATAGTCAAGAATATTGCAACTCTTTTTCCCTAGGAATGCTTGGAGCCACTGGAAACTTTGTCAAGATACAGAACACTTCACAGCCTACAGAGGAAATTGATGAGAAGATGCAGCTTCAGAAAAGTAATGGGGTTCTTGTCTCCTTGAGTAGAGACAGCCTGGAGACAAATGGTGAGAACTGAGAGTACAGCCATTTCATGAAGTTAGCTAGATCTAAATAAACTGTAATTACAAACTAATTCATTGCAAGTCAGGATTCTTTGCTTCTGTCAGCTGCATCTCATGAGCTGAAAGCTCCTGGTACTAGCTTATGATTATTTGATACTGTTAATATTTTGTGCATCTGTCCATAGTTGTTAACTATTGTGACTATCATATGTGGACATACAACACAGACACAATTAGTTTATTCTTTGTTTTGAAATTTAGATTTGGTTTTAGCTTCTGGGCCTAATCAAAGTGTTGTGGGAGTTGGATTGGATACCTTGGAAGAGCAAGAAGAAAAAGAGATCTTCTTTGCCAAACTTGAACAAGAAGCTTCCTCTACTATTGATTATTCAAGACTAAATAAAGACCTGGATTCCCATGATTCTGTATTACTAGCACCATTTGTACGGTAATTCAGAGGGAAGAAAAGTTGTGGGCTATATTACTGGTCACATGTGATGTGGGTATCTGAATACCGTGGCCACTGAAATTTTGCTTGACAAGATACTGTATGATTTCAGTCAGTTTTTTGTTTGTTTGTTGTGGTTTGATTGATTTGGTTTGGGGACTCAAGTGAGTTTAATAAATAAAATAAAGGAATAATGTGAGAGCATGACCTGGTGATGAGTGGACACGGCTACACGCTCTTGTGCATAGCTCAATAATTACAAGTTGATTTAACATTCTTAATCGTAAAGTGTAACTAAATGAGAAGTTAACAGTGGATAATGACAAGGAAGTAGATCAGGAAAGATTCTGTGTCTCCTTGGACATGGTGTTTCAAAGGAATCTGGAGGAGAGATACAAAATCTCCATAGACTAGGATGATCCATGTATGATCAGTTATGTGAAAATAGGCTCAAACATATGTGAGAAAAATGGGGCAATTCGGGCTGCTGTTGCTAAAAATGCTGAGTGCAAAGGAAACTTCCAATATGAAAACAGTTGGAGGGTCAGAATTCCAGAGAGTTTTAGGTAAGGGCAAAACATTAACTTTACAGGAAAAGGGGAAACAAAGGAGAGATATTGGGGTTTTGTTTGGTTGGGGTTTTTTAATGCAGAATGAGAAGGTCAGAACAGGAAGCAAACCTGATGACAAAAATTTATTTTAAAAGCAAATGTAGATGTTGGAAGGAATGCAGAAAGTGATTTAAGAGTTAGATTGAGAGTTTTAACCATGGACAGTTGTAAAAACTTAAATGTCAGCAATTACTAAAATAAATATTTATCCACCTTCCTTACCTATGATTTGATATGATGGACAAGTCCAGATTCTTTATTTTATTGCAAATTGTAAGAACCATCAAAATTTGGAATTAGAGAAAAAAAAACTGTATTTTTGCTGTCTAAGAAGAGAGTAAAATTTTCATTTTGTTTCTCAGAAATGAAAAAACTGAAAAAGGCGAAGAATCCACACATGAAGAGAAATCTGGTAATACCTTCTCTCTAAATTGTTAATTTGAAAATTCTTGGGTTTTGTTTTTTTCCATGTGTACCCTAGGAATTTTAAGAACCTCATTAAACAGAATAACAGAAATGAAAGCTGTGGATTAGTGCTCCAGTTCAAATGCAAAATCTTCAGAAAATGTCACAGCAGGGTGTCAAAGGATAGTGCAGGATCTTCCTGTTAGTAGTGGGATGTAAGTTCAAGATCTAGAAAGAGAAAGTTGTAATACAGTCTCATGGCTTGTTCTATTCTCCATGTTGCCTTTGGAGCTTGTCAGGAAACTTGACTCTCTAGGTTTCAGATTCACAAGACAGCCCAGCATCCTCACTGAACTTTTTTGTTCTGAGGAACATGGAAACTGATTAACTTCTATTCCCGTATCACCCTGACCATTGTAGGTAAAGCTTTTATTTATCTGAAAGCTAATATAATTTTCATATTAATGATTTGCATTTATCTGTAGTGCTCACATTGGCCTTTTCATCTGCCTTTGCATTACAGTGCTGCAGCTGGTGTTCAGACAGAGGGTTTCAGGGGTTTGCTTTTGGTTTGTACTTTTTTGTTTTGAAGTGGATTTTTAGTCTGTTGTCACCTATATCTAAAAGAAGAACAGCAAAAAACCTCAAGCAACTGTCAATCAAAAACTGAAGAAAAACATGACCCCGATGTTGAAATACATCTTAATGTTTGAGTTACTCTGACATCTCAACTGTCACCTGTATATATTTTCATACCTGAGTTTGATCTCTGTAATCAGCAGTATTACTCTTACCTGATCACTTTCTTGAATTTCCATGGTATTTGTCTTTCACCTATTTGTCTTTCACTTGTCCTCTCTTTTATTTCACTCTTCATTGCTAACATATAATAGAATGTATTCCTGTAATTTAATCAACAGATTGTTTGTTCAAATTTATATATTTAGCTGAACTGTTGAGAAGTACTGTTGTCAGGCTCAAACTTCCCAAATATAAAAAGACTATATTTGTAAACCTTAATCACAGGCAATCTTTTCTCCTTGCAAGGTTGATTACTCTGTAGATTGCAAGAGACCATGATACTTGCAGTAGAAATGCTACAACAATTTGGTAGCCTTTTTGTGGATGGGAAGGTTGAAATTACTTGATTGTTATGGTCAGTTTTATGAAATTGATACCTCTGATTTTTAGCACAACTGTTTCTATGGAATACCTGGAATAACCCATCTCTGTGTGCTTTGCATCGTTTGGTTTAGTCTTTGCCATGAAATAACAAAAGAAATTGTAGATAACACATGTACAGGAATATTGTAAGCATCGTGTATGTCTTCAGTCAGTATGAGAGCTGTTTTCAGCTGTTCTCATGGTCCAAAACCAAAGAGAATGCTCATATAGTTACTTTCTACAGAGTATTTTTTACATATGAGTTAGAAAGAACACATTTTAAACCAAGGGTTTGCAATGCTGCTACATTTAAGGCAGGATGTAAAAAGGGACTATATAAATGTAACTACTCCTACATTTATACAATCCTAAAATTACATTTGGCCCTTGGAGGGCAACTGCGAGGCTGATGTGGCCCCTGGTGAAAATGAGTTTGACACCCCCGATTTAAGGGATAAAGATAATGCAGCCACTGAAGCCTGGAGCCGCAGGGGCTGAGTACGGGAGATAGGGCAACAGGGAATGAGAACTTGTGGAAGGATCTGGGTAGCTGAAGGAAAAGCATTTGGCTTGCTTGTAAAATTCATTCTCTGACACACAATGATGCTTACTCTTGAGGCTGGCTGTTGAGTCACCAAAGCAGGTTAGAGGAAACAGAATTACAGATTCTGAGCCCAAAAACTGCTGGAGTTGTCAAGGTGGATGTACAGAGTACTTTGTCTACTGGGGGAAAATTGCATCATTTCACCCCTAAGTGAGAGAAAGTGATGGAATAAAAGGGGTCAATTAAAGTACACCTTGAGGAGACAGGTAAAGTATATCTGATCATAAGACAAACTTCATTTGAATTTAGAGAGATTACGTGTGACTTTTACTGGAGTTTTAGTACCTCACCCAATTTCTCAACCTTTCTGTTGCTTTTGTGAAAGGAGTAATAGTGGCAGTAGCTTTTCTTAGACAAGAGATTGAGGAAGAGGAAATAGCTGTCTCTTACTGTTTGATCTTCTTTGAATATTCATTCTACTTCATATTTATTTTACTTTTCAGGCAGCTACAGTGAAGATTTTGAAGAAGAAACAGATGATAATCCTGTCTCAAAAACTGAGGGAAGTCAGGTGAATCAAAACATCATGTCAGGAGTTGATTTAAGTCCTCAGCTACAGGTATGACTTACTAAACATTTATATGACTTGCATGAATTGTAAAAGCTCTGCAATGGATAACTGTAAATATAGTAAACCTTTATATAATGTGTACTGTCTGAAAGAAAATAATATAGTGTTTTTGGCACTACCTTGTTTGATTAAGGGTATCCACTTTCCTGTGATAAATCAACTGAAAGGATTAAGTTCTTGACAGGGTTTCCTGCTTACTCCTTTGAATTAAGAGCTGTGGAGTGTACAAATGATGAGCTCTGGTTGGAGCCTCACCCACAGAATGGGTAGTGATTAATCTCTCACTTGGAGCTATTAAGGTGATGTCTACAGTAGCAGGTGACACAGACTGAGGGGGGTAGTTCTGTACAGAGGAGCACTTTGGACAGAGAAACAAAAGTCTACTCTGCATGAGTGTTGGTATCACTGTCATGTAGCTTAGCCAGGGATTTGGATGTGGAGCAAGTGTGGCTGGAGCACAGCAGACGCATTCCTGGAGCACACCTTCCGGTTTGCTTTTTTATGTTAAGTAGTCCATAGAGCACCATGTGTTAATCTAGAATGGATAAAACCTTTTTAAAAATTATTTTTAAATAAGTTTACTAAGATAATATTTAAAATAAATGTCTGAAAAGAACAAATAGAGTTGAAGTGTAATGTGCTTGCTGCTATGTTATTTTCTTTTGTCAAACTATAATAGAAGACAACCAGGGAGGTACACAAATATTGTTCCATTTATGCACAGTAGCACTTAGTTCCAAATCACTTGTGAGAGGGTTCATAGAGTACAGGATGATGAGGACCTTTCGGCATCCTAAGGAGAGTTTTAGAGCAATGCATGTTCTTGGAGCACCAAGAAGTGCTTAGTTCAAAGTTCTAAGAACTGTTCTTAGGTTTTGGACCAACTTTTAAAGTTCATCCAGATGTGGTGGGGTTTTTTCCCTGAAATTCAAAAAGTAATATTATTTTTTCTTTATTTTTCTTAGGAAGAAGCAAATGCTGGCATGCTAGCTAAAGGTAAAATATAAACTTTGATCAGTAGGAGAATACTAAATGTAACTTTCTTACCAGATTTTTACTACTTTGATGTTTTTCATCTGATTTTACTGTGTTCTACTGAAAATCTGGGTGAAAACAGTTAAAAATTAATCTACATGTTAGCACTACAAAGTGATTATCTGTGTCATATTTTATTTTACTACATCTAGTCAGCACTCAGATTTTGGTGCTTGCAATCAGAGTTAATCCGTTTACCATTAGTGGCATTTAGAATAATCTATATGGCATTTTTTGCATGTTTAGTACATCGAAGTAAGCTTTAGTAGTCTTCTACTTTCAGTGTAAACAGAGTATAAATAAGAGAGTTGTGTTTTCTTTAACATTTACCTTCTTGGTTTTAGTTGTATTACTTGATTCACAAGACTCAACTACAGAATTTCCAAAGGCTGTTGAAACATCAAATGTAGCTCTAGGTGAACATGATCTACCTGAAGAAGTCAGTGGAATTGAAATGAATGAAGCAGGTAAGGGTTGCTGTAAAACAAAACAAAACACACAACAAAACCCAAACACCCAAATCTTTCTTTAGTAGAAAAGATGGCTCTGATGTTTTCGTTGTTCTTAGGTTATCACTGAACATGGCTTTTAGTAACAAATCTTGAAAGGAGGAGAAAATATTTCAGGGAAAAAGTAATGTTTCTGCTCAAAAGACACCTTTTTACACTTGCTAACTGTAAAGCTGCTTTTGACATTGCAGTTTGATTTTTAAATACCCTCTCCTTTTGTTGTTCATCATAGCTAAAATTCTTTGATGGCATTGAACACAGTTATAAAACACATTTTCTTATCAAATTTTGTACCACAGTGTATGCCACTTATATCCAAAGTATGGCTCTGATGGCATCTGTTAAAATGGTTATATCACATATGCTGTTAGTTTTAGTATTGTTAAAATATTGAGGCGAGGGAGGGGGGTGGAGAGGCATGCAAACTGCAGATAAGACTATTTTGTATGTACTAATTAACTTGGCAACTGTTTATAGTAAAAATGAGATTGTTTGGGGTTTTTTTCATAACTGAAATCACTATTCTCACCACATAACAGAACAAGCTAGTAACTGAAACATGGGCTCCGGTGGGATGTTTCCCAAAACAGAAAATCCTGTAGTATCTCTTATGAGCCTGCATTTTTCACAGGCGCTTCCTATGGACGAACCACTAGTGACATTGAAGCGCTACACCAAGCATACCACCATATTGATCAGTCTTTGGGAGACACTGATGAACAAAAATTGCAGGATTCTGCAATGGCAGCCTCAGAATGCTTAATGCAAGGTGCTTCACAAAATAATGACATCTATCCAAAAAACATGTCAACTATTGAATCAGGTAAATACCTCAAAGGAAGGCATGTACTGTACAAGCATGTAAAATTAGTGAACTAGTAATATCTTTAATACTTTATGAAACATTTTTAAATGTTGTGCTTTTTACAAATATTTTTTAAAGTTGTTTGATGTTGTTTCTTTATTTTTTTTTTACTGTTTTGCGCACTAATTAGACTTACCTACTGTGGAAGAATTGATGAAACCAATTAAAGGGCATTCATGTAATATTAGAAGTTTTGATGTGGAGCCTGAAAGGTACTCATTTCAGAATGCATTTTAAGAATTGTAATAACTTAAGTACCTTAACTATTTGTGAAAACCAACTTGGTAAATAACTCATCTGTCTTTTCCCTAATTCTGAAATTTCGTTATGACTTGCACTGGCATTATGGCATCTGTGGCAAATTGTAAAATGAATATACAGGGTTAATTGGTTTAGACTAGGGATTCCCAAACTTTGTCTGAGTGATAAGCAGCAACGTTTGCCAAATCATCTGGAGGAGTGTCCCTCACTCTCACAGCTGCCACAGCTAGGATCTCTGCTTTCCCAGTCTTCTACTCTTTCCTGTCCCCCAACACAGATTTCAACCCAGCTTCCATAATCTGAGATCACATCTTCTTATTCTGCTTAATCTTGTGATCCTTACTAACCTGTGCTCCATACCTCCTCCTAGTTTGCTCCAACTGTTGTGTCTGACAGAGAAAGCACAGGTCCTGGAACTGTCAGAAATAGGTTATGTTTAGCAAATGATTTTTGGAAACTTACTGTGTAGCTGCACCTAGCAGAAATTACCATTCATTTTTTTAGTAGCATTAATTGCATGCTTGTGGGTGTTCATTTTGCAGCCGAGTTTGGTACCTCCACAAAAACAGTCACCGCTGGGAAATAGCTCTTTTCCCACAGAGTAGGAGTTAATCTGTATAAATAAATCTACAAGGTTCTTCTTAAAAGGAGCCTAGTGGCTCTTTCAAATTCAAGCGGTCTTTACAGCTGATACCTAGAGGAAAAATGGCCCACTCTTTCCAGAGCGATAGAAAAGCAAAAGGTAAAAGTCTTACTATATATGATGTTATTCCTTTTTTTGTAGTCCTGTGAAACTGGTAGGCAGCACAGCAAATGACCTTTTCAGCCACTCACCCTCTAAGGAGCACCAAAATAACACAGCTTGGGAGACAAACTTATTTGAAAAATTTAACAGAGAAGAGAGCATCTTGCTGCAGAGAGCTGTGAATGATGATAACTTCCAGAAGGTGACTGAGAAAGAAATTCAGACCAGTGAATTGCAGCCTGATGTACTAAGAGAAAAAATAGCACAAGACTCTCTGCTTTCACCAAAAGGCAACAAAACTAAACAAGTGAGTAATATCAACCAGATTTTTATTATGTGGAAACACATTTAAAATGTATATATTTTTAAACTGCCGGTCATTTGATTATGCTCTGATGTTTAGAAATTGAGAGACTGTTGCTGTTTTTCTTGAAGGATTCATGTTACTATTGCTATTGTTAGAGGTAGGCAAATCCAGTGGATTTTGGGACCAGCAGGATTCTTGCTGTCCCAGCCCCATATGCACAAGGCTCCTGTGGTTCCATGTCCCCAGCTCAAGCCAGTAGCGAGTCTGAACACATGTTGTCTTGGGGGGAACCTGTATTAACACACACAGGCCCAAAACAGAGAACAAACTGTATCTGTGGAGAGAACAGCTAGAGTATAGGAATATAGGAATAAGAATATAGGAGAGACTGTAATGATCAATGTAGGGCTTAGACAACTGTACTGACCAGCAACCTGGTCATGTCACCAGCTTCTTTAATCTTGTTTTCCCTCTGTTTCCCACACTTGTTCCTATCTGATCCACTGTGATCTCTCCACCTAGTTTTTAATCCTTTCCCCTAACATCCTCTAAGTTTTGCATGTTCTCAAATCCTCTCAAACATTTCATAACAAGATTTATACAATCCGAAATCTTCTCATTTTAATACAACTTCCCAGAACAACTAAATGGAGCCAGTACAAAATACTTGAACTATGTGTGTTTGCAAAGCAGAAAAGTTCTGTAAAATTACATACTATTAATTTGGTTAAAAATAATTCTTCCTTCTGCCCCAAGTCTTACAGCTGTGTAATTCTGGTAGCTGGTTCTATGTTCTTTTAGTAGTGAAAGCTTAAGATCACACTAGAGCCTAAAACTTATTTTAAACAAATGTGCCCTATCACAGGCTCTTCAGTCTTGTTCCTTGAAGAATGAGAGATCAGAACCAGTGACAACTAAACCAGTGTCATACAAGAACATCAGAAGTCCAGCATCTTTACATAAAAAGAAATCTTCATATGGTCCTCCTGGGGTGGTTAGAAGTTCTGGGTATGGGAAACCCACTTCAGTCTCAAAACAGTCTTTTCCAGCTAATGAAAAGAAAGCACCAAAAGAAACTTTCAAAAAGACCAGTGTGAATGCCAAAAGTCCTGCTGATAGAGCGAGATATAAAGGTAATTCTATCATAAGAAATCTGCATTTTAAGAGCCAGAGAGCTTTGCTGTTAATGCTCACATTTAAGGAGAGGAAAAAAAAAATTCCAAGTGTTATAGAAGAAATCTAAACCCAAACACAATCAAGTACTGAGTTTTTTCTGTATCAGCATGAAGTTACTGGAAGAGAGACTTTTAAATAAAGCTTTGCACTGTAGTCTTTTTTCATTTCCACTAACATATACCACCACTATGTTTGAGACTTACCTATTGTTCATCAGTAGGACGAAAACAAGAAGAAGCTGGTGTTCGGCAATAAGTATCTACAAGTTACATTTTCCTTTACAGTAAATGCAAAAATTTACTGACACACTAACTTCTGTGTGATGCGAATTGCTATTCTTAGCTGCTTCTATTTATCTTTGCTTTCCTAGAGTACAAAGAAAGCACTAACAAGAAAGTCCTATTTTCTGCTCATGTCTCATGTAATACTAAGGAAAGGAGAATACCAGTGTAGTCTTGTGAAAGCTGAGTTGCACGTAAAGGACTGAACTTCTTTATTTTTGTTGTGAAGCCTGAAGAGTTTCTTGAGATAATTCAGCTTAGTGTATTTGAAGACAACGTTTGCTGTCTCTGAGACATGAGAAAATACAGTTGCCCAGGTTTTAGCACACTTCTAACATGTAATGCCTTTAAAAGCCCTGCAAGTAGTGTTCGGAAAAGCAGTTTAGGATTATGTTGCCCATTTTAGGGAGATGCTTCATTAGGAGCTGTCAAATTAACAGACCTTAGTTCCTCAGTGCATTGCTGTGCTGCTCCCTGGGGAAGCAGGGGGTTTGCAGCCAGGTGGAGGTGGTGAAGTGAGTGATGAGTCCTGAGAAATGAGACCACTGGCCTCATTCAAACCTCTTCTTCCCTCTCTAGCTATAACCATTCTCTGCAGCATTTTCAGCTGACTTCAGAAGTTAATCTCACAGGGATGAGAGAATGGCATTGAATCAAGCAATCCCCTAAACGTCAGTGCCAAGGGAGCACCTTTGTGAGGGGATAGTGTGAGAAATGTAGAAAGTATCAGATTTGGGAAATGAACATTGCCTGTTTGTTTTCAAGTATAACATTCCTGAGCAGGAGCTCTTGGCTTACATTGCTATAGGCAGTTGTAGTTACCATCTGTATTTCAGAAGACTAAGGTGTGAATAATTTCATGTATGTTAGTTACCCTTTAGGGGGAACTTCCCTGATTTTTAATTTCCAGTCAAGTTGCTATTTGATGCAACCGATAGACATTGCCTGTCTTTGTATGCTGTCTGCCCTCAAGTCCATTTTGACAATTGCTGTGTCTTCACCATAGCTTGAAATATGTTGTATTTCTGAATGCTTAGGTAACTGGCCACTTCTTGAGCAGAGAACTGAGGCTAACCTTGTTTCCTGAAGGATTTATTATTCGCTACTTGTTTCAGTTGTTCCCTTGGGTTTTGTTATATCTTGCCATTAATTCCTTCCCAAAAGAAAAACTACAACATTTTGCATAATGTCCCATTGCTCTCAAGATTCTACATTTAATTCAGAATTCAGGTTGTAGAATACTATGCCTAAGGGGTAGATCACATGAATAGATTTTTTTGGAAGGACATATTAAATTCTGTATTTAATTTTGTTCTATTTTACTTTCTGCCTAAATGAAGAAGCCTTGTTTGCTACTAGGATAATAAGATCTGCAACAAAGGAACCATCTTCAAAGGGGAGCATTAACAGAATTATGTCTGGCCAATCAGTTGTTAACAATCTTGGACACCAAGCTGTGGATTATTGCAGGCAATATCAGCGTGTAAGTAAAAATCAGTGATGCTCCCAATTATAGTATGTACCGCTTGGCTTGCAAGCCAATTTTGCCAAGACTTTTAATAATTATCACAAGATTGCCAAATGCTGAAATCTTGAATAAAGACTTCCCTTAAGTCAAATGATAGTTTTTGCTTTTAAAATATGCAAGTATAATCATAGGGCTTTTCAGTTGTGTGGATAATTCTATTACTTGGGTGGTTCTATACACTTAAAAGTTGGAATGCTTATTAATTTCTAAAAATTGCTATTTTGTGGTAGAAATTATTTATTCTAAATAAAACCTTTTCTTAGATGTATTCTGTTATGATTGTTAAATAGTACAACTGTTTGGAGTTTTTTTTTCTGTTTGCATTGCATTGAATATTTAACAGTATCTTCTGACTTCTCCAAGATTACTTGATTTACAGAACCATGACAGATTTTCCTTCTTCCTTATAAACTGTATATAAAAAATAATTGAATACCTAAGTCATTACCGCTTTTCAAAAACTCAGTTGCTTAATAGAATAATTCTGGTAGCCAGATAGTGGCTCTCGTATGAGAGGTGTTTGTTTCTCATTGTTTTTTGGCTTGTTTTCCTCAGACATATTTTGGAAATGATAAAGTAGCTCATTAAAGTAAATGCAGGATGTTTTGCTATTAGAATGTTGTTTGGGATTTTTTTTGTTTTCTTTTCTTTTCAAGGACATTGTGTGGTTGCCAAGAGCCAGACAAGCCAGTTAAATAAAACTGATGAGTGGAATTTTTGGTAAACAATCAGCTTGGTGTAATGTTTCTCTGAATTTTTCTCTTCATTAGGATTTATCATTTTCTCCTACCAAAAATTGTGATAGAGAACTATATTTGCTAAAGCGAGTGCAAGTTGCAGAGGAGGACCTGAACACAGCTCGTGAATTGATTCAACAGCTGACCAGCACGGTTTCAGAAAAAGAGAAAGAAATAGAGACAAAGATGGTAGAACTGAAAACACAGCATGAAAAAGAGCTTTCTCGGTTGGGTCAGGAAAATTACGTTCTTCAGAGTAAGGTACTTCATCATCTTGTATCCCACTACTATAGACCAGGAGAAACATTGATTCTGAAACTTGAATTAATGTTATTTTACATAAGTTGTTAATGAGCAGAAAACCCAGATTTACACGCGTGCTACTAGTTTATAAATGCATACCCACTGTTGCATTTATTACCCATAAGACATGATTTTTTTTTCCACAGAGATAAACTGTGTTTTCCCAAGTTCCTTTAGTTTTCTGTTTTGAGAGTTCTGCAGAAGGTTTTTTGCAAAGATTTAACTCACTCTTATGTAAAAAAAAAATAAATATCTATATATAAACAGATGCCAGTTTTTACGTAGATAATTAATACTATATGATGAGATATTGTTTATTTTTTGATCCATTTTTCAGTGTTGTATTTTGCCTATATTGCATATTCCCAGGGTTATTCCACTATAACCTCCTGTCTAGATACATAAGAATAGAAGAGGCTAAAACTTCATTAACTTTTCCCAAACTTTTTTATACTTCGTATCTGTTTTGTAATGCTTCTGTAAAACTCCAAAAATAAGATTGGCTCATTGGTGTGCTCTCATATCTTAATGAGAAGTTTGGCCTATTTTTATTATAAAAATGTAGTCTTGTAGATAATTGCGTATTGGTAACAAAATTTGCTTATTAATTGTGTGTCTTTTTCTTTCTGAAAGTTGAGAAGTATGGAAGAGCTGACTCAAGGAAAGAGATGGACCCATCATACAGCAACAGTTCCTGTCACTGAAGAAAAACTGGCACAAATACGAAAAGAAATTGAAGATCAAGAGGTCATTATTCAAGGTTACCAACAGGTACACCACACAGAACTGTGTTCTAACCAGTTTCAGAAAGAAAATTATTTAATGGATGCTACTTTTCTGTTGAAAACAGTTATCTTGCTATCAAAAAAGTGGGTGCAATTTAGGTGTGAAGGGCAAACGTATTGCATTTTTTTAAAGGTATTTCAAACATGTCTAGTTTGGGCAAAGTTCTTCCATGATTCCATGTAACCATTATAAATTGTAAAAATATGCTGACTTGTCAGTTGAGAACTGGGAAAATACTTTATGGCAAATAGAGAACTACCAACTTTTTGCCACAAATACAGAAGAAAACTAGTATTTTTAAGCAATATCAGAAATCTAGAGGGTTCTGTTTTTAAGATGTTTTTCATAGGATCTGAGCAGTTGATTTCAACGAAACCTTGTAAGTATGCCTGATTTTTATTACTTAGTCAACTGCAGAAATAGATAATTCAAGCTTAATAATCCTTTTGAATACTTGCAGCTGCAGAATCGAATAAGATAGTTTAACCAGCTCTCAGCTGGTGTGCAGCAGCATTTCTTGGTATAGGTCAGAAGTCTTGCCAGTCTGGCTGTGAACATCCTGAATCGGGGACGGTTTGTGTCCGTGAGACTGGAGTGTGGGCAGGCTGAGCTCTGATCCGTCAGCGCCCACCCATGTATATGCTTTTAGAATATAGTTGGGGTAGCTTTGCAGAGGAACTGGCCTGGGTTCTTCAGTGTGAGCAGACACTTGGCCAAGATTGAATTCTACTGTATACTACTTTAGCATAAAGCAATCATGAAAGTAGGTATCTATTTCAGAAACTTAATAATAAAACATTTGGTGTTTGCTTCCACTTTTTCAGTAAGCAAACTATGTACATCATACATCATTTTGTACATCATTTTGAACTGGATAAAATGGTAATTTATGAACATTCTTTGTCTTTCTCATCTTAGGAAAATGAGAGGTTATACAAACAAATGAAAGAGCTACAGGTCCAAAACAAAAAAAATGAGGAACGAATGTATAAGGAGAATCAGTGTTTAATGTCTGAATTAATAGCCTTAAGGTAGGCATATTTAAACACTAACTAAAATCTCTGGAGTTTTGAGCTGTGTTTATTATTTTAATTTATAAAGAATGACTGTGGAGTCTGTTAGATGCATGTTTTCCAGTGTTTCTTGGGTTTGTGGCTTTGGCTCTTTTTTGAGTATTGGTTTATGTTGATAATGGGCATTTAATTCTTAGTGTTCTTGCAGACTTGTGGGAAGACTCGAGTCTTTCATTTGGGAACTATTTCAATGCTAAAATTCAAGGATTCTTATTCATATCAGAGTGTAATGCATCCTACACTTGTTATGGTATTACATCTCTGCTCATGCATCAAAATATTTTGATATTTCAGTAAGGTACAGGGTATATCAGAGGTGACAAGACATCCCCGTAGTGGAAGAACAATTAGATTCACTGCACTCGAGCTGCTGTAAGATTTGGATCCTATACTAGTAAAGAGGAAAAAAAACCTAGCAATTGTGTATATTCCTAACTTACAAATCCCTGCCATAGATTAGTTGCACTGAGCCAGAGGAGGTTTTGTTTCCCTCCCTCGTGTAGTCCCAACAAACAAGTTTGTGCAAGGTGAGGTGAATTTTTTTTTTTGTAGAAAGATGTCCTGCATAGTTGCTTCTTTAAGTCTGCACAGATTGACATTGTAGTACCATTTGGGGGAGGGTTGTGTTTGGTTTTCAGTATGTGCCACTATTAGTACACCAAGTCACTGCCTTGTATAAATGTTTTTGCTGTTACTGTTTAGAGAAAAGACAGTGAAGACTAATAATATCCAGTCACAGATTGTACAGAATTCTGAACCAGCCAGAAACTGGAGTTTCACAGAACTGATGTCAGAGCTTCGAACAGCACAGGTAGCTCTACACCAAGACTGGTTTTCATGTGTTCTTAAAAACATCACTTAACTAGCCATACTATAGACTAATAATGTAACTGAAGAAAGTAGCAGGGGATGCTACTATTTGCCACACTTCTGTATCACAAATGTCTCATCATGTGAACTCTAGAAGAAATCCCCTAAAACACAGATTCACTTGAAAGAAGTGCAATGTTGCCATGTTTACTGGTCATTCTGGAATACACTGTGAGAGCTTTCAGAAAGTAGTGATACCTCTGTAGCTTTCCCACATAAGACAAATCCGGAAGAGTGTTTATCCCCGCTCTGTACCAAGTAAGTTCTAGAAAAGAACATCAGAGTGAAAATAATCATTTGCTATCCACTCCTGTAATGTTTTTTGTAGTCCTGTAGGTGCTTGTGATTTTGAGGGAGGATATTTAGATATTTAGTAAGCTTCATGTTAAAATTAAAGGTTTTCAGAAACTTCTATTGTTCTGCTTCCTGCAAGTAGAGACTGTTCTGGTACCTATTTCCTCTGATAGACCAGAAATAAAAGGAAGGAAGAAGCAGCTTTTAAACTTTTTTTTTTTTTTTAATAAAATGAATAAATAAGGAATTAAATTATGATGGAAAATAACCCAATAACAACAAAGACAGGTTGGGTATGTGATAAGAGGATCTTATGTGATAAGTATGTGGTAAGTGGAACATGGGAGGTTCCACTTAAATATGAGAAGAAACTTCACAGTGAGGGTGCCAGAGCACTGAACAGGCTGCCCAGGGGGGTTGTGGAGTCTCCTTCTCTGGAGACATTCAAAACCCACCTGGATGCCTTCCTGTGTAACCTCTTGTGTAGTCTCTTTCAATCCCTAATATTGAGTCTGTGATCTGCGTCCAGTGAGGTTGAGGACCAGCAGAGGTGTTCCTGGTCTGATAGAGCTGACTGAGCTCTTAAGACTCCAGGGGCTCCCCAAGTTCCAACCTCACAGGTACTGCTGCTGCACTTTCCTGTCCTTAGGTCCAGCCTGTAATGAGACTGACCACAAGATCCAAAGATGGAGAAAGACACAGAGACAACACTACCATGGTCAGGCACACAGATAACACAGAGCGCAGTGCCTTTGCTCATACCACAGAAATACAAACAGCACTCTTGAAAACACAAGAAGCACAAACAGACTGATCCTGTTGAGCAGCTCAGGATCGGAGTTGATGAGCAGTAACACAAATACATGCACATGATGGCCATCACCGGCCCTGGACACTTGGTCTGTTTACTGGCTGGCCCCAAAATCTCAGACCTTGCAGTTGCTGCTCCCTGTACGTGTGGATCCCAGGACCAAGAGCTTCCCTCTCCAGAGGCTGACACTGCAACCTTTCCTCCTACTTAGTCTTGAAGTTTACTTGTGATCACATATCAACAGAACATGCAGAAAATGGCAAGAAATAAAATGTAGTAAGATGAACTGTTGGACAATACACGTCTGTTTAAGCTACAGTCTTAAAAATAAGTGAAATGATTACTGACCCTCTCAAAATGCAGATATTTTCTGCTTTTGAGACAATTATGTGTGTATATATATAAAGTACATATATATATATATTTTTATATTTAGCTTAAGTTTTCACTTGCTTTGCTACGGCAAGGCCTGAGAATAATAACAAAACACGAAAACCTGGTTGCTGCTGTGGTCTCACACAACTGTTGTGATTCAATAATTTTATTTTAAAAGCGTGTTCACGTTTTTAGTATGACAATGTGCATTCAGTTTCTCCTGTCTTACCATGTCCTCTAAAACTCAGAAGGAAGAAACTAAATTACAAGAAGAGATAAGACGTCTCAAACAAGATAAGCAAGCTCTTCAGGTAGACTTGGGACAAGCAAAGAAGGAGAGAGATTTAGCAAAAGTGCAGATTGCATCCACATCAGGTAAAGCACCTTCATTTTATTTAATAATTTTGCCTCCTCTGTGCTTTACTAAATAAACATGTAACTAAAACTTGTTTCTTATTAAAATATGACTTTGCCAAATGCATCTAGACCGTTTCCCAGTATTGTCCTTCACGGTATGCTTTTATTAGAAGTTTAGACATGCTACAGTACTTTGGCACTATTCGAAAGCCTTTTCTTCTATCCAGCCGAACTCTTTGTTGTTGCCTATTAAGTTTGATTTCTTGCCTGTCTCCTGCTGGGCATGGGAAACAGACCATTCCATTTATACAACAACTCTGTTCATAAGAAAATATTTACTATGTTGTATCTTGGTCTCCTGTTTAGATCTTGCCCTTTTTTTACCTCTAACCTGATGCCTTGTGACATTGTAAAAACATTCTTTTCAGAATTCTTTCCAGTTTGACTTTAGCTTTCTTAATGAGAGAGGGCCAGCAATTGGACTCTTTTATTTCCAATATCAGGCATCAAGCACTAAGAGCTGTACTATTTGCCTCCATGTCTCTTCTCAAAATGTTTGATCCATAACTGGCAGGAGTATGGTCAATATATACCTATGCAGATATTCTGTATTGTCATCCATGTTGTTACTGAAAATTTGTTTATTAGAACATGATCAAGAATAGATCCTCCTGGGATTCTGTATTAAATACCATCCATGGTAACTGTCACCCATTGAGTACTACTATGTATGAGAGAAATAAGTTGTTGGGTTTTTAGGTTTGTTTTTTTTTTTTCAAATAATGTTGCATTTAAAATCCTAATTAGGTTCTGGTTTTAAAACTTCGGTGTAAAAATAGGATTAGTAAATATATTAGATGTGCTGAGAAGGGTAGTGTTGACTAATTACTTTTTCAATGCGTAACTACTAATAAGTCTAAGGATAATTTGTTCTTATAGATGAGAAGTCTTATGAATTTAAAATGATGGAAGAATCATACAAACAGGAAATTGCTCATTTAAAAAGAAGACTTCAGTGGTATGCAGAAAATCAAGATATTCTGGATAAGGATGCAGCCCGTCTTAAAGATGCAAGAGAAGAAATTGAGAAACTAAAACTAGAGGTGATGTTGAAATTTTAAATTATTTCTTTTCTAGTGATGAGTATAATGTAATTCCATCCTTCATAATAGTCCTTTTTTCAAGAAAAACATGTAAACTGTTTATAACCTTTAAAGCAAACATGGAGTCTTTATATGCAAAATTGATATTACTGCATATGCGGTGAGAGTTGCAAGTGCAGAATGCTTAAAATGTGGTAACCTGGTTTTGCTTTTATTGGACATCTTGATGATTCTTCTGGAAACAAAAGTAATATGTTTCCTTAAAACCTGCAAAATTTGTGACTAAGTTGTTACCTTAACAACTTGGAACATCCTTCTTGTCTTTTTCTTTTCTTCCTCTTTACTTCATGGTAGCTTAGGCAACACTTTTTTCTCTTAAGTAGTGGTTCTAGATTCTTTCTTACAAAAAATTCTCTGGTTGCTGTAGTAGGAAGAAAAAAAACAAAACGCTCAAAATATAAAGCAAGCAAAACTAATATATGAATCTTGAATAGTTCCGAGATTCACATTGCCTGCTTGTCAGTAGATTTGACCTAGGATTTCTAGAAATAAAGAGTTTTACCAGTGATAAAATATATTTGATCTTGGCATTTTTTCATGGTGTTTTACTGGAGAGATTACAGATGAAAGGAGGTGCTTCTGAAGGAGCAGCCAGGGAAGGAGATCCCTTAAACACCACCATATCAAACTTTGATCAACATATCATTGCTGTGAAAGAAAATTTTTTGCATTTTCTCCAGGATGGACGGGTGTTTAAAAACAGTAAAGAGCTCCGACTTCATATAAGCAATCAAGTTAGTCAAACTATGCTGGCATAAAAGCATTACTTATGTTAACATTGCCAACATAAGAAATCAAGATAGGAATATTTCCAACTATACAAGGTGGAATATCACTGTACAGTGATTATAGTGGCTGATAAAGGTAGGAAATTCAATTTAGGTTAAGGCTTTGAGTCTTTGTGGCCAGGCTTTATGGAAATGCAAGAGTGTTAGGTATACAGTTCCTTACACTGAACCTAAGAGTCAGCATTTATTTAGGCACAAAGTAAAGTTGCTTTTTGACTGTTTCTGTATCTTGTCATACAGCACAGCCTTGCAAATCACAAACTATTTCCTTACCTCACCCTGAATTCATGTAATGTACTGTAGTACTTCATATTATAGCTTATTAATGAAGCTTGCATGCTGGAAGTGTGGCAGAAAGAAGCAGATGTACTGGTATGAAGACAAGAATGTCCCAGAGTTCAAGTTTTCTTATAGATTTCCATGGCTAGTCTCAGCTTAAGTGTCTTGAAGATGCTGTAACTCAGTTTAAGAACCTCAAGAATCAAATACTACAGAAATTACTATTACCACGTTTTAACCTGCAGAATACTTGCATTACGTTGTGTGTTCTTAAATGCTTACTTCTGTACTACAGTACAATGTCTCTGACTATATATTTTAGTTTATTTTCTCATAAATTGGATAGGTTGAGAAGCTCAGAACTGAAGCTGGAGATCAATGTGTGCAACAGAAGAAACGTTCGCAGGACAGAGCAGCAGATGCTAAAAGAATTCAGGACCTTGAGCGACAAGTATGCAATAATAGAGCTGTGTTTTGTTTAACCTTTATTTCAGATAAGGTCTTTTATAACACTTACCAGCCCTTTCATAAACGTAATGCATTGAATGAGGCCCTATGATAATGTAACTTGTGCTCAAGACAATTACTTATTATACTTACAAAGAACTCTTTTGCTACTATCTCCTAATAAGCTAATTACTGATATCCATTTTTAAATCCTTTTACATTAAAAGGCTGTTTAAAGTTTCTTGGAAAGGAGCAATAGGGCAAAAGCACACACAGCCTTGCTGTTTGTCTTCTAAGACTCCTTTTGTCAATGTTCAGTAACCCCTTAACATTATGGCCAATTTCAACCAAGCTGATTGAAGAGCAGAGGTTTAAATATTATTGGATCCCTATGAGATTTGTGAAAAATGCAGGAGCAGAGACCTTCAAATTCTATGTTTCTACTGAAGAAAAGTTGGGTGGGAGTGGGCTTTCTGAAGTTTAGTGAATGCCAGCTGCATTTGGTAGGGATGTGGGACAAATGGGTAAGAGCCTCTGCAGTATTCTAATGCAAAGAATATCTTATCCGTAGATAAGAGGGGCTTGTTATTAGTCTTGCGTGCAAGGTGTTAGTTTTGTTTTATTGCAGACTTCAAAATAAAAGGCATATAATCTGTTATTTGGAGAATCATTTCAATGTGGTTATTAAATATCTCTGTAACAGCTGAAAAAGTAGAATGTGAATGTAAGTCCAGAAAAAAAGCAAGTACTCCAACAACATTAAAAGCCATATACAACTTAAGTGCTAAGAAAGTATATAAAAGATCCATTTGACACAAGACTGAAGACGAGAGCAATATTTTGTTTAAGATTATGTATAAATCAATCAGTAAGAAATGAATCTTGCTTTTCTGTAAATAATAGCATAAATGTAAACAATACACAAAATTCTTATCATATGCATCTCTAGTTTTCATTCGTCACCCAGCTTAAGCACATGACAGTGTTGACATTCTATTACTTAGTTCAGTTTTCATTAGAACTCTGTTCTTTTTGACTTAGTTTTCTTTTTGATAGATCAGAGAAATGGAAGGAATTCTCAAAAGAAGATATCCAAATTCCCTGCCTGCTTTGATTTATGCTGCTGCTGCTGCTGAGAAAACTAATGATCTTTCAGCTAAAACAAAAACAGTTGATTTTTTGGAGAGAAGAATTAAAAAGTTAGAAATAGAACTTGAAGGTAAAGATGATGAAGCTAAAAAAAGTCTCCGTGCCATGGAACAACAATTTCAAAAAATAAAGGTAAAAGCTGGTGGCTTGTTGAGTCGTCTGCTCTGCAAGTTAGTCACAATGTCACTCTGGTCTAACACGACACAGTGGTGAAAACTGAAGGCAAAGATGACATTCAAGGGAACAGATACTCATAGAATTCAGAGCCAGAATTTCAGTAGCTTCAGCACCTGAGATAAAAAGAGCATTGCAACCTTTGAAGTAGTGTTGAAACTGAGAGGACAGGTTCTTGAGGCATAATTTAATTGTTACAACTGGGGTAAGAGGATTTCATCATGTAGGTCAGAGTAGCTGCTTACCTAATTCCTGACGGTACCAAAGACTGTGGTTTCAATTGGTGTTTCTGCAGGGAATGTCTGGGAATGCTAAACATTCTGTCCAAAGATGACATGGTAGTGAGTCTTAAGACTTGTGATAGGAAGTCTTACTTCAAGAAAAAAGTGAACTGCACAAGTGCTTAATGAGCAGGAAAGGAAAACTGGCCAGTTGTTCTTCCTTTTCTCCATGTGAATAATGCATTACATTTTCCTCAGAGGCTATCCACGCTATAAAGAAGGTTAGGTTTTCCTCAGCTCATTAGGAAGAGAGGTTCTGTGTGTCTGAATTTATACTTTTGTATTAAAAAAAAAAAAACTGTTAAAATTTAAGATTATTTTTAAAATGTGAAGTGCTATTTTGAGGCATATGACAGTAGTGTTTGCAAACTGACACATGGCAAATACATAATGGCAGATTTTAACAAAACTAAAGATTTCTTGCCATATTAAAATAAGATTTTACTCTGCCTGTCCAAATGGGTAACATCTGTGGAGAACACAATTATATAAAAATTAAACAGTTCTTTGTCAATTTTTCTTTCCCATAGTTACTGTATTCATTGTGAGTAGATGATTAATTTGTAGTAGATTTTTTGAGTAATTCTGTTTTACAGCAGACTTAAGTTTGCTTCACATAATTTTTCACTCACTGATTTCTGAACTGGTGTATATTCTGCCTTAGGAAATCTTGCTTCACATGTGCACTAACTTTAAAGAATAATAAAAAGAACTAGCAATAAATGTATACTTAAGGAAACCAGATTTTTTTTCTCCCTCTCCCCTCCATTAGATGCAGTACGAGCAAAGGCTTGTAGAGCTTGAGCAGCTACTTGCCTACAAATTTGTGAGTGAATCACCAACACTGAATGGTGATAAAGCCCAATCTACAGAACTTGAACAGGAGCTTCAGAATCTAAGGAAGACCCATCAGATCACTGTTAAAAACCTCCAGACAGAAATTGAAAACCTTAGAAGTCAAAATTCCCAATTAAAACTCAGAAGTAAAAAGGATAATAAAGACTTGCAGTCCACAGACTCTCAAATGAAGCAAGATAACACAAAAGACAGACTGTTAAAACTAAATGAAGAACTGGTCACCAAAAACAGAGAAATACAAGACCTTACAAAAACTATAGAGAAACTTCAAAAAGAAAGGATGATGATGTTGTCTGATAATAATTTGAGAAATAAAACGGATAATAAGGAAAACTCTACAGAGACCATGAAAAAGAATACCTCAGCAACAGACAAAAGGAACTCCAGCAACAGCGAACCCTGCCAAAGGATTTTCAATGATGACAAAGTATACCGACCAGATGCCTTTTCCGATTCTAATCTCTTGGAAGTTCTCCAAGAAAATGCACAGCTGAAAGAGGAGCTAGAAAGATTGTCTCTAGAAATGAACCAGCAGAGGGTGAAGTCTCAAGCAACACTGGCTTATTCTGAAAATAGCATACGAAGGTAAATGCTCAAACACATTCCTTTTAAAACCTTGTTAAAGTGTCGGCTGATGCAGGACTGAAGTGGCACATTAACATGTCAGCCATGTGTGAAGCTAGTTCATACTTGGCCAGTGTTCTCTGTAAGTTTCTTTTTTACTGTTTATTATTCTTTTGGGGGGTTTTTTTGGACAGTAGTGTTTGATTTTTTTAGAGCAGTGCACTGTCATGATTCTATGGACAAACCTATAATAATTCTTCTTATTAATGCTACAGTTCATTGTGGGTTTGAGTAAGAAGATCTCAGTATAAATCATTGCGTATCACATGCTTTATATTTGTGTTGAATAGCATTAATGTTTGGTGCAGATACTTTCTTTCACACTTGGGTTATGCTTTCAGTGAAATTTACTTGACCAACTCTAGAAACTTTACAGTGGAATTTACTTGAATTTACTTGACCAACTGTAGAAACTTTACACTTGAGGTAGTTTCCCTTCAATCCATTCATAGTCAAAGTAGAGGACACTGGCATATTTAGGTTGCAACACATTCTGTTCTGAAATAGATAACCGAAATAGGACAGCTGAATTATTATTTAAAAACACCTATTTTGTCTCCTTTTTTTTTTTTTTTTTAATAAGAGGAGCCAAAAAAAGATGATTGGCTGAGTTTTCTGTATTCTAGCTGCCTCTGCTTAAATAAGGCACATGTCCAGCATTGTAGGCTTCACACAATGTCGTCCCTCCAGAGCAGCAGTGGTGCTGTCTTGTGAGGTTTTGTTATGAAATTTGAAAGATGTGCTGCCTTCAACGTTTTTGATATTTTATATGTTCAAGTGAGAAACTTTGCTGCATTTTTGAAGAACTGTCTGTAGCTGCTTCACTACATCTTATTTTCCTGTTACTGTTCAGGATGCAGGAGGATACAGCAGAATACATTGCATCTCTGAAAGCCTCCCATCAGAGGGAAGTGGAGAAGATTATTTGCCAGCATGCAAAGGAGCATTCTACTTCTAAAGTAGCTGAACTAAACAGCAGAATTTCAACACAAGAGGTAAGATACAGCAGATACATTCATTGCATATAGATATCTGTTAATGGTGTTTCTTTCTAAATTACTGTAAACTTTATGTTTCTTTGAAGTAGGATCTACTGTTTCAAAAATGGGCCGGTGCCACTGTATTCACAGAATCACAGACTGGCTGAGGTTGGAAGAGACCTCTGGAGGTCATCTTGTCCAACCCTGCTCAAGCAGGGTCATCTAGAGCCAGTTGCTCGGGACCATGTCAAGATGGCTTTTGAATATCTCTGAGGAGGGAGATTCCACAACTTCTCAGGGCTTGGAGACCCAATAAATGCTTGGGTACCTTCACACTAAAGAAATTTTACTTATGGTCAGACAGAACCTCTTGAATTTAAGCTGGTGCCCTTTTCTGCTTTTCCTGTCGCTGGATACCACTGGAAAGAGCCTGGCTCCATTTTCTTTGCACTCTCTCTTCAGATATTTGTAAACATTGACAAGATCCCTCTGAGCCTTCTCTCCTCCAGTCTGAACAGGCCCAGCTCCTTAGAATTTCCTCATAGGAGAGATGCTCCAGTCCCTTCATCATCCTGAAGGCCAGTCTTGCTAATAAAGACTTCACTACCTCACCCTTTTCCATGTCCTGAGTCACCAAGGCCCCTGGCCCATTCATCAGCAGGCCCATGTTTTCTCTAGTGTTCTGGTGGCCACTTAGGTACTCAGAGAAGCCCTTCTTGTTGCCTTTGCCAATCTCACCGGATTCAGTGCCAGGTGGGCTTGGGCTTTCCTAATCATATCTCTGTATGCTCATACAGTGTCTCTATATTCCTCCCAGGTTACCTACCTGTCCTTGTCCTCACTGTCTGTAGGCTTCCTTTTTATTGAGTTTTTGCCAGGAGTTCCTTGTTCATCCATGCAGGTCTCCTGGTGTTTTTGCATTTCTGCTTGTTGGGATGATCTGCTCTTAAGCTTGGAGGAGGTGATCCTTGAATGTCAACTGGCTTTCTTGAGCCCCCCCTTCCTCCCCAGGCCCCATCCCATCTTCCAAGCAGATCTTTGAAGAGGCTGAAGTCTGCTCTCCTGAAGTCCAGGGTTATGATCATGCTTTTTGGCCTGATCTCATGGTCACTGCAGCCAAGGTTGCCTTTGACATTGACACCCCGAACAAACCCTTGTTTGTTTGTGAGTGGAAGGCCCAGAGGAGCACCTGTCCTCACTTGGGTCAGGGAGTTGTCATCAGTGCTCTCCAGGAACCTCCTGGATTGCTTACACCATGGTGTTCCTCCAGCAGGGGTCAGGGTGGTTAAAGTCTCCCATGAAGACCTGGGCTTGCAATTGTATTTGTGCATTACAATTTTGTGAGTTTTGCACACTGTATGGAAGTAAAGAGCTATTGAATTTGGATTATTTCAGAGCTTTTTATAACTGAGGAAAGTTACTTGAAGATTGAGACTTGTTTTCATATTCTTTAGAGCAGGGGTGTCAAACTCATTTTCGCTCAGGGTTTTTCAGCCTCAGGGTTGCCTTCAAAGGGCTGAATGTAATTTTAGGACTGTATAAATGTGGGAGTGGTCACATTGTGTAAATGTGGGAGTGGTCACATTGTGTAAATGTGGGAGCGGTCACATTGTATAAAGGTAGGAGTCGTTACATTATACCGTCCTAAAATGACATTCAGTCCTTTGAAAGCAGCCACAAGGCTGATGTGACCCCCGGTGAAAATGAGTTTGACACCCTTGGTTTAGATGTGCACGTGTGCTGTGTAACAATGCTCCTGTTAGATATAGTGTAGTTAAAATATGCATCAGTTATACCTCCAGTGCTGCAATGCTGATTATATTTTTGGCATATTTTTCCTGTATAGGTTTACACGTTGTTATGGGTATTTATGTCAATTAGAATTATTTTTAATCTTTTTCTAGATATTAATAAAACATCTCCAAGAGCAAATCAGTGAACAACAGAGACATCAGGAAGCCCTTCTAATTTCACAGATGCGAGAGGAGCTCCTACAAAAAGAGGTATATTTAAACTCGTATTAGGGGTACCTTCTTCTAATAAGAGTTTTTATCCTTGTAAAGCCTCAAATAATATAAAGTCTTAGAAACAGTGTCTTTCTCAATTGCTTCTACATCATTTACACCTGAGAATGCGATATATTTTTCTAATGTGAACAAGAGAACAACACAGCACAGAAAGTGGAACTTTGACCTCCTTTAATTTATTTTTTTTAATATTATTTTTAATGTTAGAAAAGTCTGGCACCTGTATGAAAATTGATCAGCATGTTAATCCAGGTATTCCTAGCCTCTTCTTTGAGAGTTGTGATGGGTAGTAAATAGATGACAGGAATTTTTCTTTATGAAGAGGGTATTTTGTTATTCTATTCAAATTCTTTGTTCAGGTAAAGCTTCCCTTTTTTTTTAATCCTTCATTGCCATAAAATTGACATAGGTGATTGTATTTTTGGTGTTCTCCTTTGATGTCTATTCAACTTGCAGTCTTTTAAGAACATTAAGTTAGTTGTAATAGTTCTTCTGAAATTCATTGGGTTTTGAGGGAGGTATTCTACATTTTTCCTAATCTTTTACTTCTATTAATAGCATATAATCTAAAAATTATACTTGTTCATGTTTTCATTTTTGGGCTAATATTGTGTAAAATTGCTGTCTTTAGCTGTTTGAACTATTGGTCATGTTTTTGTCATTCCTGAAGTGCTGCCAATCTTTTTTTTAATCACCTCCATCACCTCCTGTTCAGGAGAAGACATAGCCTGTCTTAGCATTGTGCCTAAGCTTAATTTGCCATCTCCTTGATCTATGAACATGGCTAATTTTACCTTCATTTTCACAATGCAGTAATTAACCTGCAGGAGTTATTAGGAAGGAATTCTCCTATTCTGTAAGGGACTGAGAACTCCAGACATTTAATCTTGTTTGCTGCCTACATTTAGAAGAAAAGAGAGAAGTATTAACATGTGTTTAGTACGTACTTAATGTAATTAATCTTAATCTCACTAAACTCATTCAGTATTTATGGTATCCATGCAAAATTCCAACTCGGTGAAGTGTTCATAGAAAGGTGAGGATTTGTAGGGAGACAAAAAAGCTGTATTAAACAAGCTCTGCATTTGCTGAATGAAGGCTGAGACTTTGCATTCATATTATGAGTCTAATGACAGATGTCACCTTTCCATACAAAGCTTAATTCACTACAGTGATCTCAGTATAGATCATATTTCCTCCTGGGAAAACAGGGCGAGAGTACCATTTGCTTTACAGATTATTAATGATAGTGATGGTTAAAAGAGTGAGCATCCTATCTGACCCATGTTTACAGGCTGGATTTGAGGTGCTGGCATTTAAGAAAATGTAATTGAGTGCCTTTGTTTAAAAAAAAAATAAGAAATTACAAGACCATATAGAGAGAAATGTGAAAGTAAAGCCTTGCTTTTGCCCTCTAGCATCATTGCTGTGCTTCTTATAGAATACATTTTCAGCATTAAATGGTTAAATAAGTTGAGCTGAAAGATGAAGGCAACTAAACCTACAAACATAATAAGTGATGGTAGTGAAAAGCGCTACCATTTGTAATGGGATGAAGAGTCCTCTGTCTAAAACAGTGGTACCTCAAAAAGGGCAAACTTTTCTCTGAGGCTCACTGGAAGATTATTATTTGAATACTAATCTCAGAAATGCTGTTCAGGGATGTTTTTCATTAACTATAACCATATACTTATCTGGTATAACAGCTTGAACATAGGACAGCTTTGTATTAGGAAATCAGTTGTAAGTCATTGGTAGACCTGGCAATTTTTAGACCAAAGAGGGTTTGTAATCCTGTCTGTTAGCAGCATGTCTTGTATTAATTTATTCCGTAGAAATACACTGATATATTTTGTATTTGATCTTTATTCAGAGTGTGAGAAGGGACTGTGTAAGAACATCTAATCATAGTCTTCTCTGATAATTTTTTAGTATGTTTAGAAGTATAAAAATTGACTGTGAATAATCACTTTATAACATATTATGAACAGGATTTGATTTATCAAAAAGAACTAGATTTTCATATCCTTAGGCCATTTCTTACAAATGAAAAATCCTAACGTAAGTCCCTGAGCCTCCAGTTAAACTCCTGAATAAAGGAGATTTCTCTTTTATCTCTTCTCTGCAGCTTTTGAATGAAGAGATTAAACAATGCAAATACTTTGAAAGGTATCCATTTTATATACTACTTAACACAATGATAACAATTTTCATCAATTCTCTCAAACTGCAGGTGACAAAACTGTTGGAAGAACTGAGGGAGGCTAAGGAGAGCCAGAGTCCTGAAATGAAACATTTCCTGTGCCTGGAAAAGAAAATCAAGCATATAGAGACCAGACGTGCAGAAAGAGAGCAAGAAATTCAAAAGGTACACCTGCATTTACTTCTCAACAGCAATTTATTGGTTTAACTATATTTTCATGGTGTTTGCATAGGCTTGTTTAGCCCAAACTGCAGGGGGACAAGTACTTGTTGATACAGCTGTGGTTTTGTCTTTGCCTGTGGACGCAAGTGAATGTTGATGTGATGCTAGTCAGCCCTTCCTTGCTGTGGTAATTGAGATTACTTGTGCATGGCTCACATATCAGGTGTGTAACTTCCTCACAGCCCGACCTACAGAGGCCCAGCATTAGCAGAGGGTTGGACCACATCATTTCTAGAAGTCTCTTGTCTCATGCGGTTATTTCATAGTTCAGTTCCACAAGGAAAGCTATTGAAAACCTGACAAGAGTGTGTAATGCAGAGCTGGTTAAGCTATGATGTATTCCTCAACTGAACTGTCATTTTATTCTAGTCCTGAAAAGCTGCATTAAAAGTATAGAAACATCTTGCAGCAATCTACCACATACTGTCTTTAATATGCAAAACAACAACAAAACCCCTTTATCCTCCAAACAAAAAGTTCTAGATTATGAAGGTTGGATCTTTGTGATAGAGTACAGCTTCTTGTATCTGATATTTATGTCCCTTGAATGAGTAAAACAATTTTACATTGATTTTTTTTTAATCTCATTTTATGTCTTGGCCTCCATGCTAATTTTTCATCTCTCTGAGGAGCTCTTGTCATCTGGAAGCAGTGTTCTAGTTCACTTTTTTTTTTCCTCAGCTCTTTCATCACCTAAATATATGGTTGTCATTCATGTTTTAACAAACCTGTGTTTTTTCAAACCTGTAGTAGTTCTTAGTTGGTGCAGTTTGTTCTAAAGTTTTGAAACCAGATCTCAAGTAATACAATTTTATGTGCAGAATTGCTCATGGTAGAAGGCTTTATTCTCATACATTTCTACAGCAGATACTTAATTTTCTTCCCCAGAAGAACTGTGCATAAAACAAGTCAGTGGATTAAGAACAAACTCTGCTGTGACTGATTTTATTATTCTCATTCTGTCCTGCTGAAGGCAACTGTAATAGTTCTTTATGCTGTTCATTTGCTTTTGTATAACGTGAGAAGTTATTTACCATTTCTGTAGTGGCTGCTGCTGCCTAGTCTGTGGTCTGTCTCCGCTGAATTAATTACCTGACCTATAGTATTTACTAAGATGTTATGTAATGTATTTAACAAAACCAGAGATAATAGTATACACCAGAGTTGCTACTAAGTAATTTCATCATTCCTGGTGCTACCGGCTTTGTTATGTATTAAGCTTTGGGTTTTGTTTGTCCTACTTTTGCACCTTCAATTATCTGCAGGGGGGCACCAAACACTCCCTCAAATGAATATAACAAATTGAACAATGTAGAAAAACTAATTGCTGGACAAGGAAGTAATGGATTACCCTTCGTATCAAACTATAAGTACGATAATTATGGCCATTGAATGATAGAGCTTTCCTTAAAGAATCTACTACAATTAAGAGTAGTGTGGAGATTTTGATATCTTGTGACGCTTTTTATTTTGGGTAATTTAATAGAATTATGCTATGGATTAATGTAAAAATAAATTCAAACTTTTATCTGCAGCAGCTTAAGACCTTTGTGTCTACAGGATATTTTGTGATAATTTATAGAACTTTTGCTTTTTAAAAGCACAGGAATAGCCCATAACACGTCATTCAGATTTCATTTGTTTCTCTTGCAGAGTATTCTTATAATTAATGCATTTAAATGGCAATTCAAAAAGTTCATTTTGATTACAGACAGTTTTATGTTTTAGGCTCAGTTTTGTCTTAAATATTCAAACTTTTAATTGCTGTTTTGGAGAGGATAATTCTCCTGAGACTCATTAGTCAGTAATGGATTCTACCCTTCTGTCACTAATACAAATATTTAAAGGAATTTATTGCTATCAGAATGATTTTTGTAATATTCAGAACAAATTGTTTCCACTTAACATGAGCACTGGGCTTTGGGACTGAGCATCGAATATAATGCAGTAGCATATTTTTGCACAGTGGCCATGTTGGCAGAGTATTTGATGAGGGAGTCCCAACACTGACTTGCTTCTGATGTGCAGGCAACGCAACTGACACAACATCTCAGCGACGCTCGGCAAAGCCACGAGGTTGAGAAGTGGCGCAGACTGGCACAGCGGAAGAACCAAGAACTGGAGAAATTTCGAGTGGAATTGGATTCGATATTAGATGTTTTACGCGAACTGCAGAAACAAGGGGTGGTTATTCCTGCGCCTAATTCCAGTGGATTCAGCATGACAGACGGCTGTTGGAAGACATCTTAGGTATGAGTTGATTAGAGAAGCAGAATATTTGAAGTTATGTATAGACAATATTGTTAAAAATCATTAATGTAACACTTGTAAATTTAATTACATTCTGTTCTGGAATCCTGCTTGTCCAAAAGTAGATTTACACTGAGCAACACCCCAGTCATATCGTATGTCTTATATTTCACTAGAAATAAAGCTACATGCCATTTAGAAAAAAAAAATTAGGAATATCGAGGTTATTCTACAAACTCAATTACCATTGAGAAAATCCATTTGATGCTTTTGCAGATACTATAGAACATGCCTGAATATTTTTAACTTTTGTTTATAACTTGTTGCACCATGATTCTTTTGTGAGCAATTTGTGCAGTATGCTGTTTGGCTTGTATTTTTAGTATATAAAGTTACTATTTTTCATTTGGTAGGGCATGAAAATCCTCCTTTTCCAACATTTTGTTTCCATCCAATCCATAAACCATTCCTTCCCTTATCCTAAAGACCCCTTTCAACTTTGTGAATGACTGGAGGGTTGGAGCAGAGCAGGTGTTCTCACATGATGATCAAATTCAAACTCTTCTCTGTTTATACTGCAGATATTTCCAGCTGTGCTGCTAAGAACAATGGCAGAGTGGTCGAGCTGAATTGTTATGAGACAGATATGAAAAAAAGCCTGTAAAATACAGTGTGAGAGTAGTTTTTGGTATCCCTTTTAAAAGGAAAGGCTATATTGATGATCTTTACGGAATAAAGAGGCCAATTGAATGTGAAGACAGGGATATGTCAGTGGGGAAATTTAGAGTTAAAACACTGACCAAATTGGAAAAGGGGACAGGAAAAAAGAAATAGTCTTCAGTATTGACAAAGGAGACTAGCATGCGGAAGTGGGAATAATCTGACACCCAAATACCAAACGTGGATATAACTTTCTGCTGAACTGACAGGCACCACAGCAGGTACCAAGCTGAGTTTTAGATGGTTGCCTTCTCCGTCTCCTCTCATGCCCAGGTGGAGTTTATACACCTCAGTGTAGAGCCTGTAAGATACTAGACAGCATAGGAGCAAGTCCTACTACATCACTAACATGTAACTTAGTGTGCTAAGCTTTTGGTCCCTTGTTTCAAAAAAGAGATGGACCAGCTCCAGGGAAGAGAACAACCAGCAATATATTTGGTGGCTGTAATGACAAGTTTTTCAAACAATAAAATCAATAAATTGCTAGTTTGAAGTCTCAGCACTGCCAAGTCTTTAAGAATTTCATAGCACGTCTATTAAGGTTGTAGATAATTAACTGTACTTATTTAAGGCCAAGAGAAGATAAAAGCTAGGATCTACTGGTCAGGTATTGGTTGAAGCCTTTAATTCGTGTGAAATAGTTCGAGTCTGTGTATATGTATTTATGTGTCATGCTGCTTCAGGGACCAGCAGTAAGCATGCATTTTTGGCATATACAGGCATGTGACTGAGCACACATAAAGAACAAAATAGTATAACTAATTATACTATCTAGACAGAGACAGGAAGCAACAGTTGCTTGGGTGTTTTTTTTTTTTTGAGCATACACACAAAGTGAGATTGTATACACATATAAAAAGATATAAAAAAGTGGTCAGTTAACAATTAATATGGTAATCTTGGTTGCTTCATATTCAGATGTTTTCAGTATTTTTAGTATGGGTATTTTGTCCCCCAGTAATGAAGTATTAGTCTTTATTCATAAAATGTAAATACAATAATGCTTTGTATATAAAGTATCAGTTATATGTAAATGTGCTCTATTTACTTGATTTGGGACTGTTTTACAAATGAAAAAGGATAAAACTGACTAATTTCAACTTACCATTTACTTCCTGTAGAATGTGCTGTGTCTGTAATATTGTCTTGAGGTGTGTGACCTGAAATTATTTTTTTAATTGCAGCAACCCTTGTGTTGCCAGTTGCCGGGATCTCTCTCAAACGTAGAATCCTTAGGTCATCAAGAGGGTTGCCTTAGTACTCATGCAGTTCATTCAAACACCTCTTAAAATTCTTATATTCGTTTGTCAGCAAATGCTGGTATCTTACATAGAGAGATAATTTAATTTGAAATTTATTTCAAACTAAGTCTTGTTTACTGAGCAGGGGCAGTACTATTTACTGTTTCTATAAGTTACAATATGGTTTATACTGTGTTCTTACGGGTATTTATGTAGCTGTACACTCACTGAGTTTTCAGGCATCTACCATGAAGTGGGCACTCTGCACAGTATCAGACTGTCTCTGCTCTTGAATGGTGTCACCATGGTGCTCTTTTTGGAGAGCTAAGAGCCGAGATTTAAATTCTATGCTCAAGAATTTATAGTTCTTGACTTTCCAGCAGACTTAACCCTGCTGAAAGGGAAAAACACCCTGAAACAGAGCAAGAAGGCTGACAAAACAGGTTATTAGGTTTTAATGTATTCCACTGAGGATTTCAGTAGGATCTTTCAGAGAATAATAGAATTATATACTCTTGTGTGTGTTTTTCCTTTTTTTAATGCCATACTATTTAATCACACATTTCCATAAGGCATTATAATGAATGGATTAAAAGAATCTGAAACATCATTTCTTTGAATCAATGCCTTATGGGTAGCTGGAATTCACTTGTTTACAGCAAAGCAGCTGGAGTATAATAATTTGAATTGTCATTTTGAAGCTTTTAGGAAATCAAGTGAGCAGCTGGCTGGGTGACTCAGTGACCTAGATTACAAGGAAGACATTTGCTCCAAGAGAAGAAAACGGAGTGTGCAGAAGAATATCAGGTCTCATCATGGCATTTGTGACAGTGTGTTCTATTGCAAGTTTTCTGAAATACATGTCAGTTTTTCTTGTAACAAATTAAATAGGTTATCATGGATGAAGTCTTTATTTGATAGTAGGAGACCTCAAAATGTATTCTATACTATATTCAGTAATTAACCTATTCTGGAAAAAAAAAAGTCAAACAGCTTTCTATCTTAGCACTAGCTGTGCAAACCCAGTTCTGCAGCGAAGGGGGGCCTGGCATCAAGTGCTACCCTGACACTTTTGAACAGGAAGTCCTTTGATAACTTTGAACTGCAATGTTTAGCCTCTCATACAGCTGACTACATACCTCTTGTCCACAAACAAGAAAGCACAGGCCTCCAGCTCTTGCTTTTCTTGCAAACTTGCTGTTTCTAGAAAGCATGTGGTGAAAGGCTCTGGCTCTCTACTGTCCTTGCTACCTGTCAGGACCTGAAACTGCTTGAGCATGTTCAGTCCAGCTCTCCAATATCTGTAGTTAATTTATTTAGCTTTGTCATCTTTCACTGCTGGAAGAACAGGCCAGAGTAGAACAGCACACTGCAGTTCCTCCTTTGGGAAGGGTTTTGTGGGGCTCTTTCAATCACAGAGTGACAAAAGGTGTCAGTTATGAAGTATTCAGGATCTACAGCTCAGATACATAAATACTAAATTGCATGACCAATGCCCAATACACATCACTTATTTCACCTTTTAGCATTAGAGAACATTCATCACTGGGTGCCAGGAGAGAAGTTCATGGTTTTACTTTTCTATTTCTTTTCTCTGTGAGCAGTCATTTATACTGTAGGTTATTTTGGTTTTGTTTGTTTTTTAAAAATTACACAACTGAAACTTGTTTACACAGAAAAACATTTCACAAATATTCACCTTTGAAAACTGAAATACACAACTTGGCCTAGGAACTTCATACAGAATATAGTGCATGTTTATGCAAGCAAACATATGTAATTATGCTAGGGTAACTGTCCATGAAGTTAAATCTACCAGCCACAGGTGATGCATTTAGTGAATTTTGAGAAGAGGCTCTGAAACAGACAGACCAAGCAGTAAGAAATTCCATTTCCAAACTACATTAAGTTGCAAGTACTCCTTTTGAAGGATTACCCTGGTCAAAACACACTCTTTTCACTTTGTAGTGAACTAACTCATGCTGCTTGACTGGGAGAAGATTATTTTAGATTTTTTTTTTTTTTTTTTAAACACACTATACAAAGCTGGTTATTATGCCAATCCCCTTTCCCCTGAGACAAAACACCATGTCTGTTAGTTCTTAAAAAGGGAAAAGAAAGAAAGAACAGCTGTAAAATAACTGGTTTTGAAGACTGCAGAAAGTTTCTGCATTTGCCTTTGCTCTACTGCAGAGGTAGAGCAAAAAATCTGAATCAGACTGTATTGCTGCCGCAGAGCTTCTGAAGCCATGTGGGAGCTGTGCAGTGGGGGCTGACAGGTTATTTTTCTTTAAAAAGCAGCATGAAGGACTTTAAAGATAGAAAGGAGAGAAGATGGAAAAAGTAGATGGAAGAACAGAAGCAAGAACCAAACACTTAAATACCTTTACAGGATTAATACATGCTTTAGAAGGACATAACATACAACATATGGGAATTGTTGGTATTATCCCTTGATTGTTTTATTAAATTCTTTTCCTCTAGGCATTAAATGTCACCAGCATCCATACACATGTATACTTTTCCTTTCTCCCCAAAGAAGCAGTTATGCACCTAAACAAAAGCCACACAGATTTAAATATGGCAGAAAACAAGCTTAGGTTAGCCCACTGGGAATAGCAAGCTTCAAGCTTTTCTTTTTTTTGAGAACCAGACCTGCATTATTCTAAAACATAGCTTTGAATGCTTTAAAAATGAGCTTCATTTCTTGTTTGCTGAGGACCTGGATTCTACACAGGTTTTCCCCCCATTTAAGCAGCAGTTCTGTTTTCAAGTATGGCAAAGTAAAAAAAAGAAAATAACAGATCAGATATCACTGAAGGGAGCTCACTCATCCAGAAATAGGCTATAAAAGCCACCGTTTGTACAAGTCCCAGAGCTTGTTAGCAAGAACAATATTGAGCTTCAGTTCAGACAAAGCTTAACCATTAGATAATTAACAGCTGTTCGAGGTGCCGCAGCAGGAAGCTGTTGCTACGTTCAGAAGGCAGATTTCCCAAAATTTCTTAATTTGGGAAAAGAAAAGGCAAGTCCTCAGCCCCAGCTTTCATACTTACTCATGGTAAAGTACCTGTTGTAAGAGGCGGCCTTTTCTGCCCCTGAAGCAGCTACTGGAGGCCCGTGCAGCTGTGCTCATTTGTAACATGGTTCACCTTCAGTCTTCTCTTGGGAACTATTTTCCACAATAATCGGCTGGTTTTAAACAGTCTGCTTTGTCTTAAGTATCATCTCATTACTTTAAACACTAGGAAGTAGTGCAAGCATTACAGCTGAAAACAGGAAATTTAGGTATAATGGTTTATAATAATGGCACAGGAGATGAAAATAAGAGGTTTCTCCCAGCTCTTACATTCTTTTAATGCACAACCTATTTGCTACGTTTTTCTATTCATCAGGTGAAGGAAGAATTAATTATTCAGCATTTAAGTGTCTCAAGAATGTATCAGCACCCCATTGCTGCATTTTCACTCTGACACAAACACATTGTGTACAAATCAGATGAGTTTTAACAAAACCCAGACGGGCACGGGATCTGGAATCCACTAGCTCCATTTGTTAATGGAATATTTATTAACATCCTGCAGGGCCCTCTTACTCCAAATCCAGCAAAGGATTTGAACCTGCTTCCTCTGCATCCTACATGCTTGCTCTAAAACCATTTGGCCATTAGCTACCATCTTTGGAGGAAAGCTGAAACATAATTTAAATACTGGCTAAGGTTCAGAACCTTATTCCTTCTCTGAAAAAAAAAAAAAAAAAAAAATCAACGTCCAGGCTGAAATTACACCTATTCAATTCCTTAACAAACCTTTCCCTGGGGAAAAAAAAAAACTGTGGTTGCAACACCATCCCAAGTGAGTACAAAAAGAAGACAGAGGAGACATGCAGCTCAGCTATGCTTTTGGAGCTGGTCCTCTCAACAGCTCAAAGCCTGCTAGCCCTTCAGTGGCCCACTGGTCAAAAAAGGGCTATGTATAGAGCCAAAAAGTATGTGAAGGTTCAGCCTATAAGCAAAGCGTAACACCAGTTTTAAAATATCCTTTTTTGCCAATAGAGTTATAGTGGTGGTATGTTAATCAGGTTTCCTGCAATTGAGCTACTGAATCCTGCCTTTACCAAACAGGAAGTTTGCATAAGCAATTAAAAAAAAAAAATTACTGTGTATGTGTAAAATATTAATTCCAGGTCATCACTGTGCAGCTGTCAGAATGTCACTCAGAAGTGCTATGATTTCAGGCACCCATTTGCTTTTACTCAGCAGCAGGTAGTGGTAGCATTTTGTAAACACTGTAACCAAACATTTTAATATGCAAGATATTAAAGCTCTATAAGCTTTTAAGTTGGGTTTAACCTCCACCAAAAAGCAGTTAGGAATCAGCAGTTGAAGTTCATGCCAAGCAGATACGCACAGTGCTGCCCAGTTTCAGGTGTCCTTTCTGGGAGTGGCAGAAGCTGCAGAACCTCCCCCAGCAACTGCCTGTTTGTTCCTTGCGTCAGTCTTGAGGTTTATACTTTCCTTGGCTGAGGAGTTTTCTTATCTCTCCCACTGCCAGGCTCCAGCCTTCACAGTCCCTGCAAAATATTATCGTATCTTTCAGAAGGGCATAAACAGTCACTTCAAAACAAAGAGCAAAACAAGCAAACAAAGAAAAAAATCAGGAAGCAAAAATAATGTTGGGCAAAGGTTTAGACTGCAGAAAGCATCAGAAAGAAACGTTCACTCCTTTACTTCTTGTATCAACTGAGTTCTGTCAATAAAACACACAGGTCTGCAATACCTTCTATCAAAACACCACAAGGCCAAGAAAGGCTTCAAACTGGACAATAACAGGAATGCAGGAATGTTTACCTTAAAGTAAAAGACTTTTCAGTCAAGGATCTGATGGGAAGATTGCATGACTGATTTGCTTTCTAAAAAGATTGGTGGCTCTGAGATGAGGAGATCATCATCACCTAGTGAAGAGTTCTGCTCCGTGTTGACAAAGTTAGGAATATTAAATTTTGTGAGACAGTTCAAGTCCTCATCAAACATTCCACTGCTCCTGGGAACTTCCTGGAAGTGGATATTACTTTCCAGACCTGGACATTTCTGACTTTGTTTTGCTTTGTCCAAATGTTCCACTTCATTAATACAGAAATGGAAAAGTGACTGGGATTCTTCAGGTATTTGACGAGAAAAAACCCTGTCCGACTCTAGAGGTCTTCCAAAATCTGCCACAAAGCTGTTCATGTGAAATCTTTTTTCAGAAGGTTCTGCATTACTAAGGAGGAAAAATAAAAATACAGTAAGCCTGAAAGTAGAACTATCCAAGATCTTAACAGCAAAACTAGTGTCAGCAACTATTATGATCAGGAAGAAATGAAACCCTAACAGTTTATTGACAAGACACTTCAAAAGCCAGCGCTATTAATAATTTCCTGCTGAAGCTATTTTAAGTCTTGATTTGCTATGATAATTTTCCATGAGAATACGTTATCAATGCCAGCACTCTTAAATGGTACTTATAGGATCAATATATTTTAATAATTGGCTCGCTGAATGAGCTCAGAAATACTCCTTAGTATTTCCTCTTGACATCAAATAGTGTCAAGCTTTTTTAAAATGGCTTTTAAAACACTTTGAGAAAAATCTTCAGTAGAGAAAATCTTTCTGAGACATAAGCAGCACTGTTGTCACTAAAGGCATTATTTGAGCACTTGGTTGTCCAGACATCAAACCATTTTTTCCCCTGACCTCAGTCAATTACATTCAGATTTCCAAATCAGGAGAGCTGGAACTAAAAACTGCTATAAAGACTGGCAGCCTTAACCAGACACATAGCCCAGAAAGGACATCTTTACATCTTTCTTGGAGTTTTCTAGACATGTTAGCTCAAACCAGCTCCAATCTGCATGGACTTGTCAAGAGCCATGAACACCTGGGGCAAGAAAAGCTCAAGCTAGAGGGAATTTTTACAGGTAATATTATAATACAATCTTTGTCAAGCTGAATTTTGGTGTATCATCACAAAATGCAAGTTACTTGCATCTGAAAGGCAGCAGAGGCATTCAGATGATGAATAAAGTCTAAACATATTTGCAGAATGTAAGTTCTGTCAAGTAAGAATTAAAAAAATCCAGCTGTTCACATGTGAACGTGTAGCAAGTGACACTGGAGCCACATAGTTGGACTCCCTCTAAGGGACTACCAGCACTTACAGAGATTTTCAGAGAAACATTATCATTTAATTTTCTGGGTCCTGCAGTAGGAGGTAGATGACTACATGCTTCTGAAAGCCTCAGATGGCACATTCAGAAATCTGCCCCTAAAACCTGCAAGTTCCAAGGACACCTACCATTAGTCTTTTAGCCATAATTAATCTTAGAGACCCTTGCTTATCAAATGGTAATTTACTTCCATTATGTGATATAAGAATTCTGTCCTAACAAAATCAGTTACGCTGGCCTTCATATTAAAGTAGTCCTCTGATTTATCAAAACTGTATTGGCACATTCTGCATTTCTAAGTGAAGCTTGTATAATAGAAGCATAACGTTTAAACTGATGCAACACAGACCAGTAACTAACTAATAATCTATGGCATACACACTAATAAGCTACTGCATACACAGCAAGACACAAACAGACTGGAATAATACTGTGGTAGCCTTCAGAACTGATGACTGACATTTATGTATTTATAATGCAACAGAAATCACCACTCTGAGTTTAAGTTGTGTATGTAGTCTTGCAAATCTATCACCAAGAGTTTCTATGTAGTATTGCAGCACAGACAGTGGAGGTAGCAAATAAGCACAGAAAGAAGGACAAGCATTATAAGCCTAGGAAGAAATTACTTAAAAAGCATCCATTAGAGATATAAAACTAGTTCATAGGTGTGGAAAGTGCTCTCCAATCCAGTGAGCTATGAAGGAGCAAAGGCTGATTGTGTAGCGGGGCATGCAAAACTGGCAGTGGCAACCCAACCAAAGTGGAAGAATAGAAGATGCAAAGAAACTTCGTAATGACCCAGGAGGTTGAAAACATACAGAGAATAATCCTGTGCTAATGAGTAGAGAACATGGGATTTCAGATTCTGAAATTCACAAACACTATCCTCCTGTATTCTGGGGAGGATATTCATTATCTTTTTAAAACTAGACTAGAAACTTGCATACTCTTGCTCATTACAGTATACAACTATACCTCAGGGTGTATCTTTTCAGAACACTCAAAATAAGAAATCCCAGTTTTACTGTGGAAGGGAGCACAGACACCTGGTCAGTCAAATCCCTTTTGCAATGTTTGGGCCAACAGGACTCTCAGAGTCTCAGAAACTGCCAACACAAGAGCAGGCAGGTGAATGCCACACACCTTGAGCATCACACATACTGAAAACCACTCAAAACAAGCAGTTGCTAATGAACTAGCCCAAGCTCCCTTTTCTAGGAATCTTCCAGCCCACAACGTGGGGTTCTGGTCTGCTGGATTTGGTATTAAGCACTGGACTCTGCCCAATGGACCTGAGTGCCCTGTCAGGGTACAGATCATTTTGACCAAGATACCCTTCTAACAAAGGAATATTTGACATTCGTCTCTACCTTAAATACCCCTTCTCTCAGTACTCCCTGAAGTGACGGGGGGTACTTGGCAAACCGTGGAAAGCAATAAGTAGCCAGTCCTCCAAAACAGCAGGGTTTGGCATCCCAAAGGGAACTTGGGACATCTAAACAGGTCCTTAGCAGAAGTGCTACTGCGAACCTGAGAAGCCTTCCTGAATACATTTTCAGCAAACACATACATATATCTGTAGAAGGTTTTGTTTCAGTGGATCTGCATTTCTCTGAGTGTATTTCACCCCAGAATTCTTAACCAAAGCCACCTGATTTCTTAAGAAATAAAAATAAATTTTTATTTTTATCTTTACTGCAACCAATTGTACAACCTGCTTCAATAGCTGCATGAAACTTTAGGATGACATCAGCCAGGATTTTGTACTGATAGGTTACGTGAACACCTGCATTTGCTGCACACGTTTTTTTAAGGACTTTTGAAATGCAGAAACAAACATAGTGTACTCTCTTCTCCCGAGTGATGAATGACAGTAGTTTTCAGGCAGCAACTCAGAAAGATTGTCAATGCAATGTTTTGTTGCATCACCTAATGTTCTACATATACTAGCATGCAAGCAAATGGAAAGTGCAACAGGCATAATTTCCATAGGTAATTAAATTTCTGCCTCTCCCTATCCATATCCTGAACCTTTTCTTCTGGTCTAAGCAGGTATCCAATTCTGAACATCTTGTACAATTTTGAAAGTAAATGCTATCATACCCATTTATATTGAGCCGAGAAAAGCATACTACTAGAAAAATCAAGAGTATTCTACTTCAGATCCATCCATCTGAACCCAGTTACACTTATCACTCATGTTAATGGTACTTTAAGGAGCAGTCAAATTGACTTACTGAAGTTAGAGACACGTCCATCAATCAGGCTGGCTTTCTCCCGAAACCCAGGAACCCCATTAACATCTATTTCTAAAGGAGGGCTGCAAGACAGCTCACTAATGAAACCATGAGTCATGAAGAATCCAGTCAGGGATAAAGACAGAAGATGCAGCAAAGTATTATAAAACCACAGTCTGCACTGGTTTTACAGGTACGTATTTATGTTTTCCAGTTTTTATATATGTGTATCAAAAATAAGAGGAAACAAAAGGATTTGCACCCCTTAGCACATTCCTGGATGTTCTGTTTCCGGTACTGTACACAGGGGGTTACCAAATCTCAAGAAAACAGTGCTCAAATTTGTTAAAGGTGCCCACTCAGCATACGTATTAATTGGGCAAGCATTCAGGCACACAGCTCCCAAAGCTGCAAGGAAGTTTAAAACAAATATAGGAAGGAAATGACTGGGCTCCCTTCAGGAACTGAAGAGAAGTCATTAAGATTTAGATTGAAAGGGATCTCTGGAGGTCTTTAGCCTTATGTCCTGATAAAGGCAAGGCTGACTCTGACTCTATTCAGGTTATCTGGATGTAGGTGACCAAAGATGGAGGTTTCACAAACTCTCTACGCAACCTATTCTAAGAAAATTGATGAAGGAAGCAGCAACACAGTGGGAGATATCAAGCAGCCCTCTGCTACCTGAAAGTGCATTTTTACAAGTATACAGACTTTTGATAATATCCATATTAAATTCTCCCTGGTATAAAACTGACTTCATCACTTCTTCCCCTCTTGTATTATTCATGTGGGACACAGACTCAGCTGCTCAGCTAAGAAACAAGATCTGCAGGGAAAAGAAGCAGCACACCAACATTTACAAGGACTTTAAATATACTTCAGAACAGAGTCTGGCTACTTTAAGGCACCCTGTAAGGAAGGCAAAAATACCAGCCATGAAGTTCAGCAAGTTGGTTCTGGGAAGCTGAATTCTTCTGCCTCTATTTCCTTCTCACAGAAGCAAAAAAATAAGGAGCACAGAAGAGGCTCATGATACATGCACGTCCTCCTAGTACGGCTCTGCATCTAGAGCGGTGCTATTACAGCAAGTTTCGGAGCCAGTCAGCATAGGACTAAATAGCAAAGAACCTTCAGCAGGCAGAGACAGGCAGGCTGCTTTAGAAAGTGATAAGCACTAACAATTGCCTTTCACAATCATTGTTACCTGCCTGTAAGAGATCTCACTCTTCAGAGAGGCTTTTTGTTTCTACTTAGTGGCACGCAAGCCTGAGAGGACATGTGGGTTCAAACTTTTTCAGAGGATGAGACACTGACAGTTTGTGTGCTGCACAAATGCAGATGAATGGTTGAGGCCAGGCATAGTCTGCACGTACTTAGCAATAAAGAACAAGAAAAAAATATTAATTTGTGACTTTCAGGGGACCACGGTGCTAAACACACGTGGTCTGATCTGTACTTCAACATCTACTGCAATTTCTCAGCAGAAACTAAGACACCCTGACACTGGGGGAACAACATGGTTAAGGGAAGATTTCGTAAATACTACCAATATCTACCTTTTGGACTTAAACATACAAACATGTGGAAATCCTCCAGACTTCAACTTCCTTAATTTAACATCTGCACTGCATTTTATTTGTATATACTCTGTCAGTATTCACGTTTCTCCACTCCATCATAACATAAGCCTACCTAGAATGACCCCATTTGTTTGCAGAACAGTAATCTAAAGCCACCTGTTTGGCATCCTACCCACCAATGTCATTTTAGCATGAAAATGCACACATGCAGCTGTTCCCTTTTTACTGCATGTCTACTACATATTTGCTAAATAGATCACACATTAATAACAGTTCTACAGAACTGGTCTCCTACAAGTGCTTGGAACAAAAGTTATTTGAAACATTGCAAGACAGTATTTGTTCGTAAGGACAGAGTAGAAGAAGAAGGTGCTGAGCCAGGGCAAGGTCAACACTGTCGCTGCTTGTTTGGGTGCTACAAAGAAACAGATTTGCCACTTAGCGGGGTGGCAGCTATTATTCCATTTTTCAGACTCACTCTTGATGTGGTGCTCCTGTCTTTGTCAGCAGGGTCAGGACAAAAAACATAAAGATGACAAAAACTGCAAGACCAACCCAAAATCCAATCACAATGGAATCTGGTGAAAAAGAGAAAAAAAAAAGATTATTAGTATTTCACCTGCAGTTGCAGAAAGTTCCCTTCCACATGCAGCATGACTGCAAAATCCAAAAGACTTTGCATCTTACTTCTGGATGGCAAAGAGAAAGGACAATCATATTTATCTCTATCTATTTTTAAACAGAAAGCCACCACTGAAGCTCTCATTTCTAGCCGAAATTCTCTCATTTCTAGCCGAAATTTTACTGACGTCCGGACACACAGGAAACAAGCTGAAGGAGGGAAGACACTGAGTTCTCTTGGTTAGTAAAACAGGAACAGCTCCCGTTGTGATGCCTGGCTCATGTCCAAACATTGCTTTGGAACAAACTTCAGTGCTAGAACTCTGAAGAGATGTTTATTTGATTTACAAGAAAAATCTCTATCCCTGTAGAGCTGAGCTCCTGCTACTTCAAATTATTTCTGCCTGAGACCATTAGGTTTCTGGGTTTTGATAGATTTCTTTGACACATTAAGTTTAGGAAGATCCAGCTTTCTTTCAGTGGTAAGATAGAGGATTATGAAACAAACAGAACCACAGGAAAAAATATATTTGCTACCTTAACAAATAACAACCACCAACATACACAAGACATTTCTGAGTAATTTTTAATTTAGGATTTGAACTTGCATACAGAAAACTGCAATACAATGTCAGAGGAGCCAAACGGATTTGAACAAAAATGTCAAACACCAGCTAATTACAAGAAAAACACCAATGCAATAGCCAAATATAGAAGTAATTGGGAAGAGCATGGTTTTTTGCCTATGTGCATAAAATGTACCTGCTTTTCTCATTTACAGCAAAATGATCCCTAGATAAATTGTCAGTCCTACTTAAAACAACTTATGTCCACTTATGACTTCAACATTGATCCACAATTGCTGCTGAAGGAATCAAGTTCCTGGAAGCTCTGAGCTTAAAGAGAGGTACAAGTGGGACAAACATATTTCCTGAAAACAATCTGCCCCAATCTGGCATGGCCTAAAGCTACAGAGCAACAAGCCAAAATATGACCTGGTCTAGGACCCAAAGTATATAGGTGCTTTTTCATCTGTCATTTCAGTTACTTAGTTTTTGTTTATGCAAATATTCAAAATTTCCACCATAAAGAGTTCAAAAAATTATCATATAAACAAGCAACAGGGAAGTCTTGGTCAGGACAGGTACCCAGATTTACCCTCAACCTCTTGTTATGCAGCTACTACTGAACCTCAGAGATCCTTGCTGGCTAGAAAGCTCTGTGATGGTCCATCTAACCCAGTGCAGCAGGCACAGCACAGCACTTTAACCAGCATGGTCCATCTCCTACAGGACTAACTTAAAGACACCAGAAAACAAGGAATCAGCTCTCCTGCCTGGTGTTTGACCCTAGTGGTTAATCACACTCTCACTGTGAAATATCTTCCACGTTAAAAGGCAGATCTGGGAGCTGGAAATCAATTCAAACCATTTGCTCTTTCTCTGCAAAGTGCCTGATACAACTTGAGATTTTCTCCCTGGGAAAATGCTTCTATGACAATCAAATCACTCTTTAATCCCTTTTTTCTGGTAAGCTAAGGAGGTTAAGTTTCAAATCTCTCCTCTGCCACATCTCCCACTCTCAATACCCTTTGTAAAATAACTACAGAGTGGTTCAAATATAGGTATCCATGACGGAGGGGAGCAGGGAGAGTTTGTAATACTCCTTTTTGCTTAGAGCACAGTCGTATGAGTTTATTTCTGTAATTCCATGCACTACGAGCCCTATATTATTTTCTGTATCGTTCTGTAAATATAGCCTGTATTCGGTGGTTCAAGATGCATCTTGTGTTTGGCCTAATACACAATAGCTCATGATTATCTACCATCCTACCAGACTTTATAGTACCTGAAAATTTCATCTAAAAAGAAATACACACATTTCAAAAGATCACCATTTAGCCATTTACAGCTACTATTACCTACCAGTTAGTCAGATATGCTTCGATTATATGCAACTGCACTGATAAACAGAATATGAAGTCTGACCAAGTAAGATGTCTTAAAAATATGCATGTAGATTATATTGATCACGCTGCAAAACCTAACAAAGGGAAAAAACCCTAAAGAAAAAAAAATAAATCAACATTCTGATAAACTACTACTCTCCACAAAAACCACACATGCCAGCATTGTGTGTTCCTATAATTCATGAATAACAAGCCTGTCCTGCATTTTGGTTTTTGGGGTTTTTTTTGTTTTTTTGGTGTTCCAATCCCAACAGAATTCCTAAGTTTACTGAGCACAAAGCTACATCTTCCTTGCTTTACTATGGCTTCTGATACCCTTCCAACCCTCTGCTGTATCAATTACATTATTTGGATTTGTTTAAAATTAAAGCAGGTGGCCCAAGTTCTCTTCAGTGTTAAATTTAGGCCTCTCTCCATGTTGCCACTACAACATCTGCAATCCAGAGGTGACTTATTTATATTTTTTCTCCTGTCACACTCTTGGACACACCAAGCTAAAAAGAGGGCATGTACATAACACTGCAACTAATCTTTGTAATCAGTAATCTTTGTAATCAAGTTTGGCTTCTGATTAATGGAAGAATGGAATATAAATAGAAACATGATAACAGCTAACGTACATTTTTCAAGTATCTAACATTTGTAAAAATACAGACCACAATCAGCAGACTTCGGGGGAAAAAAAAAATAAATAAGTACAATTCAGGTTGAAAAGCAACTTCTGCTCTAGTTCTTCTGAAAGTTACTAAGAATCGCAACAAGTTTCTTTGGACCATTACAGAGTCTCTCCGAAACATCCTGACTATGCAGACCCAAGGGAGACCAGCCTTTCTGGACTACTGATTGCCACCGCAATCCCTCTTTCCCACTCTGAATCCTCATCATGACCAAATGAGGCAGAAAGTATGTATCCCACCCTGGACCAGATGGAGACCCTTCCCCAAGACTTTGAAGGCTGTTGCTCAAACCCTCTCACAGTGCATCCAGCTCAGAAAAAAAGAAACAAAATTATTTGCTTCTCTTTGGTAAACTGCTTTTAAAACACCTCCCAGTAATTCTGAGTTAGTCTCTTACTTTTTTTTTTCACCCATCATTTCCTCCTCACCTCCTTCAAAAAAATAGAAATTTAATAAAAGTCAAAGCCATTGCATAGACTTTAGATAAATGTTGGCCCAGCTGTACTAGCTTGTCCTAGCTAAATTTCCTCTCAGTTCCTACCCACAGTGTTCATCTGTCTGATCCCTGCCCTCCACCTGTTACTTCTACTGTAAAACAGCTCCTGTATTAGCAGAATTCTGAATTCAGCACCCTCCTCCTATGAAGTCCCAAGGACAAAAGTTTCTGAAGAAAGAGAAATTTCTTCTTTAGATCTGTTATAGTCTTCAATTTATTTTCTATGAAGAAAAACAAAAGCTGTAAGGCTGCCCATCACTCTCCTTTTAGCATTAACAAGAACAAAACCAGAGCAAACCAGAACTATATCAAGTAGTCACCAGTAGCTGTATTTGCTGTTATAAACTGTTCCTGATCCTCTGATATTCCTCAGTATTGACAAATTCCTACCACAGCCAAGAAATCCATGGTTCTCTCATACACAAGAAAAGCAGTCAAGATGTAGAATCATAAACAATTACAATAATCTAATAAACAGAGTAATAACTCTAATTGCTGAGAATCAAAAAAATTAGGAGAGAGATTTTTGTGCAATAATCAGTTACAATGAAGAGTAGGAACAGCAAGATGGGCAAGCTCAGCTGCAATGAAGTGTATCTCTACTGAACTTACATTTATGAGCCTTCAGGCCTTCAAACGACACTGGTCCATACTCATAGTACTCGTACTCCCAGGTGTAATCAGAGTTAGACAAGGCCTGCTGGGAGGTTCTGTTAGAAATCAGCCTCAGGGCAGACATCTTGCACCTCAATAAATATATACCTGTGGATATGAAATGTGTTACTAGAGACTACACACAAAGGCTGGAGGGCAGACTGTTACTCAGAGAGACCTGGAGAAGCTGGAGAAAGGGAGTGAGAGGAAACTCACGAGGATCACCAATGCAAAGTCCTGCATCTGGTAGGGAAAAATCCCACGCAGCAGTGCACCCTGGGGGTTGACTGCTGGGGAGCAGCTCTGCAGAGAAGGACCTGTCATGGACAACAAGCTGAACATGAGTCAGCAATACGCCATGTGGTGAAGAAGGCCAGGTGTGTATTGGGCTGAATTAAGAAGAGTGTAGCCAGCAGGTCAAGAGAAGTGTTTATTCTTCTCTGCTCACCACTGGTAAGGCTGGATCTGGAGTACTGTACCTCGTTTTGGTATCTCAAATAACAGAAAGACATGGACATGCTGGGGCACATCCACTGGGAGCCCACCAAGACGGTCAGGGAGCTGAAGCACAGGATGCACAAGAGCCTAAGGAAACTGGGTTTGTTCAGCCTAGAGAAGAGGCGGCTCCCACGAGAACTTAGTGGTCTCTATACAGTTACAATTACAGTCAGAAGGTGCAGAGATGACAGAGGCAGACTCTTCTCAGAGGTGCAGAGTAAAAGGACAAGATGCAAAAGACAAATTGGGAAACTGAAAATTTAAATTAGATACAAGGAAAAAATGTACCTGATCTAGTTGATCATGCTTTGAGCAGGAGGTTGGACCAGATAACCACCAGAGGTCACTTCCAGCCTAAATTTCTCTGTGCTAATAAACAGCTTCAATATGTCACTATAGAAAGAAAATAAAGCAGGAGTGATTTTCCCCACAGATTAACAAAGACCTGCAATGCAACATTAAGCATCATTAAATTGTCTTGACAGATATTTCTGTCATTAGCACAATACTACATTAAGGATTTGTATTTTGCAGAGTATTTTTTTCAGAATGTTAAGACAGTTTTACGCATACCAAAAGAGAGCACATCTCTGTGCAAAACAGGTGCTTCAACAGTTGGAGTCAGGACATCCAATTTGGAACATATTACAAAATACTTTCAGTAAAAGTGAATTTAGCTTTGGGTAATTTTGCATTCACTTAAAACTCATTAGGGTGAAGACTTCATGTAGTTCAAAAAACTATTGCAATTAGTTGTTCTGTGAACAGTGAAACTTCTCAGAGCACAAAGTCAAATCCAAATAAAACTTACTGAAAAAAAGGGCCCTAAATAGCTGTGTCACTCAAAATAACTAAACCTTTAGTCCTTTCTAAGGATAATTAGATTGACTAAGGCTGTGCAAGTAAAGCACATCGTTCTGCTAGAAGGACCACACGTAAAGAATAGGTATCAGGCACAAAATGAGGAACAAAAATTCACCCAGGGAATTTGAACAGCTTTTCAAATCTGTAAAAAAATTCTTTCTGCAGCTATTTTAGTGTGAGTAAATGCTGGCAGGAATGTCTCAAAACAATTTTAAATAAACAGTGAAGTATTCCTGAAAAAGTAAACTGCATACCCTGTTGCAATACATACCAAATACATACCAAAATACATACCAAAACTTGACTAGCAAGTATATAAATCCTTTAAAACAAGAAATGGATCTATTTACCAACTCAAACCAGCTTAGTTTTCACAATAAACAATTTGCCAACAGGAAGGAGGCAGGTGGAATTGGGAGAGAAGTGACCAGTCCCATTTGCTTGGGTCAGGAAAAGGAGCTTCAGTTACCCTCACTCTCCTTTAGGCACTCAGAAAGCTCCCAGCAAGAATAAATAGCCTGAAGCATGGAGGAGGAAGAAAAAAGATGGCTGTAATGGACAATCCATTTCATGGCTGAGGATGTTTCCCACCCTGTACTTGCAGCCCTTAAAGAACATGACAGAAAGAGGTACTTGTCACTTTAAGTGACTCTGCTAACAGTAAAGTTCCTCCTCTGATTTACCAGTGACTAGAAGACATTATTTTCTAGAATCAAAGAAAGAATGTCTAATTAAACTTCAGGCAGAGTTCACCTTGTTTTTAATCAAGTAAGGTAACTGCTGCCTTCTGGGAGAAGCAAACAGCACAGAGAATAACTTAAGATTCTTATCCTAGTTTGCTCCCATCTCAGCTCTGTCAGTTTTCTCTTACAAGACTGTGTTTCCTTTTGTGACTGAGTCCAAAGAGACTACATAGTGCTGCACAGGGTTCCCACCTACCTTCTCCCTCTCTCCTTAATGTCTTGTTGATGATGTGTCTATTACACATTCCTGTTTAAGGGCTGCTTTTCACTTTTATAGCTTCCTAGAGAAGTCTTTCATTTAAATATTTCTCATATGGAATCACCAATGCTCATTGTCACCTCCTTGCTTTTAGTATTATAAAAAAAAAAAGCTGAACAATACAGTAATAGGCAGGCAGAAAACTTCAGAACAGGGTATATGCACAGTCTGAAAATTGTTTCTTCTTCAACCCCAAGTGCAGGCAGATTGGATTAACTGGGCCACATGCAGATCTCTCCTGATCTAGTCACTAGTGTCCATTATGATCTATGGGGAGAAGAGCCACTTCCAGGACACAAAGAAACTGTCTGGTTTTAGTCTTAGGTTAGGACTTGGAGCTCCAGTGTTTCATCACTGACTACAAACATTTCTAGACTTACTTCTACCGTAGACAAACCTACTATCAGAGGTAGAGGTGCTACCTAAAACTTGGATCACCAGCTATCAGGCTAAACCTCTGTCTCAGGATTTGTGGGAAATATAAAATATGCCTCTAAATGATCTAGTACAGCTAAGCATAAACATTGTCCTAAACTAGTTCACAGTTCACTTGTAAATTTTTTCTGTCCAAGAGCTTCCAAACCCTCAGCCTGAAACATGTTCAAGCTAACCTTTTCTACTTAAAAAGTCAGCCTAGTATGTGGAACAAGGACCAGCCTAGCAAAAGTAGTGAACATTAAGACCATGCATCTCCCAAAGAGCAAAGCAGGGCAAGCAGAATGCCAGCAGCCTGTCACATGTATCTGCCAGGGTGCAGCAGGTCATGGGATAAGGGCTTCTGGGAAGGAATTCCCCCAGGAGATGCACTCAAAAAGCCCTTTTTGCCTGGGGTGGATAGCAGTGATTCATCCCACAGCTCTGAAGCATGACAGGGAGCTCCTCTAATTGACCTTGCTGAGGGATTTTGAGGGGGGACAGGAGTTGTTTGAGGCAAACATGAAAGCCCTCCCTTGTTGACTTTGATGTGCATGGATGCAGACAGCATTTCCTCACCCTGGTTCATTTCCTTCAGGAGTAAGCGAGCAACAAAAAGCTTCACTTTGATCACTCAAGAAACCCCAAAGCAGGGCCGTGTTCAGCGCTGCCAGCCAGGAGATTCAGGCGGATCAGTCTCCTGGAAACTAAAAAGGGCAAGTGCTTATGGCCTTCTTCTGGAGCACTGGGTTGTCCTCTGCAGATAGAGGATGTCAACAGGTACCCAGACACTCCCCATGGAGACACAGCTGCAACTCCGGGAGCTGAATTATACCTTAATAAGAACTCATTTGTAACCCATGTGAAAGTTTGTAAGGCCACAGCTTGCCTGCCAGGCGTACCTGAGCAAGGCAGTTTGGCCATTGAGCTACATCTGCACAAAATCTACATCTCTGAACTGCAGCAGTGGGGATCCAGACACTGCTGCACTTAAGACTATTTGTTTCAATCTGGACATCACTGGCACATCACACAATGCTTATAGCCACTTACCTTTCAAACTGAGTCACTGTAAAGGCAGAACTGGTCCCACACTGTATCTGAAGCACAATTTCCTGGTTTGTACCACCACAGGCAGCACAAAGGCAAATCTGGTTTTGTGCACATCTGGAACCAGCCTCGTATGTAACCAGCAGCAACCACCTCCGAACCCGACCTGCATGCACAAGAAGAAATCTACGTGGACTAGTCAATGTACTGTTCATTTCTGGAACAAGAGAAACTACCTATACGGTAGACACAAGCAACCTGGTAAATTTTTAATCCAAAGCTACCTTTGTTTTTCCATATAATTCCATTCTGCTTACTGCTAGAGAGTCTAAGTACTTTACACTCTTCATAGAATAAATGAACAAACTGTTGGCCCCTTGGAAACTGTGAAGATCCCAAAAGCCAGGCAGGAAAAAAAAAAAAAATAGCAACATTTCAAACTGTAAGAAGTCCTAGCCTGAGAAAGCTTCGCACTACACCCTCAGGCATCAGCTCGGCACTACAATTAACCCAAAAGTTGCTAGCTACAAGAAGTTAACAACTCAGGCTGTTCCCATACCTGCAACAATATTCTGCATTGGGGAAGAAGGGGATCACCCACCACTATGTTCCTTTTTACTCTATCGCAAAGACTAAGAGGTGGGGTCAGAGGGAAAGAAGTCAGCAAGGAAAGTAATCACAAACTGATTTACTCTGTACTGCATGAGCTGAAAGTTACCACAGACCCCATCTTTCTAGAACCCTACTACATGGATACTGCTTCAAACAATCTGTGCCACACCCAAACACTGATGAGAAAGGAGTGAAACTGTTAAACTGTGAGTCTGCAGGAAATACTTAACCAAACAGTCCTTGCTTCTTGCTAATTCTCAAGACCATAGAGGTGCAGGATTTGAGTTCAAACTTGTGGTCTTTTCAGGGGAATACCCAATCTTCTTGCCTGCAATAAAAGAAAGGAAACCAAGCCATACTAAACAACTGAAATCTAGCAAGAAAAAATACAAAGATGGCTGAAAACTGACTGTACAAATGAAAAGAAAAAGGGACAAACTAATCATACATGTTAACTGTGAGTGCATAACACCTGGGACTTTCCTTGGAGAGGAAATAAAGTACCACTGTTAACATCAGTTATGTTTGTGATTTATGCTCACCAAGAGCATCATAGGCATGAGCTAGGGCACTAAAATAACAAGAATGATGTTGGGTTCATCACAAAAGGACTTTGTAACAATGGTAAGAAAAAAACATTGGTTTAGTTAATGCTTGTCCTAGGAACTAAGGATCAGAAATGACAAAATTGCACACACTTGTGCCTCACATCACTGTTATACATCATATAACATACATTTTATTATCCTTATAACTATGCAATGTAAACTAGACTCCAACAATAAACTGCTTACATACCACACATATAAATTCTCATGAAAATTTCTTATTGTCCATGTGCTAACTTTTAGTGTCTTGTGCTGTGTGTGTTGCAGTGTAAAATATGGTCTCCACAGCATTATATACAATTTGCATGCTAATTGTAAAGCTACTGTTTGTACTTAATTTAAATGTTATGACTTTAGAGTAAAATTTAACAAAGAAAAGACCAAAACAGTTTGCCAAATGTTTTCCTAACAGAAGACAATGATGGATGCAAGCACTAATGCCTACTTAGCATTCAACTCAGCAGAGGGCATCTGGAAGTCAAACAGAAACTAGTATGAAATCGAACTGTACTATGAGCTCACAACTATATGGATCTGAAAATAGATGGAGCAAACATATATAAGCTCACTCATAGACCTTGTCTGAGAAGACAGCTGAACTATACCTAAGACTGTATCACAGAAACTATGTATTCCTTCTGCTCTTAAAAAGTTACAGTCCTGCACTGACAGTAAAGTGAGATGGAACAGTTAGTGTAGAGCTATTGGGACTTGCTCACAAAACACACTAAAGCAAATAGTTTAGCTTAAGTCCAGTACCAAAAGCCTTAAAAACCTGCAGCCAGAATATAGTGTCTTAAGAGACACTATTATCTACAAATTGATGTTATAATTCCACTTAAGTAATGATAAGTAATGATAATTTCACTTATTTCCTGCAGCTAGGGCAGAATTACACAATCAGTCCATCACATATGAAAGTGAGCTTCAGTTAAGCTCAAAAAAACATTTCATTTTGACATTCAAGATGGCAAAAACTGATATATTACAAAAATTTACCCTTCCACCCAAATAATAAAAAAAAACCCTTGACAGTTACTACAGTCACACTAGAAAACAAGACTAAACCTTCCTTTTAAGCAACAAAAATCTATTTTTTCTAAAGAGAAAACAAATAGATAAAACTGCAATTGAATAACAGGTTTAAATTTCTGAGCATGTTGTAAAGAGGGAAGATTATCTTTTCAACAATCTTTTCTCAGACATGCCCCAGCTGAAACCTCCACTGAACTTGCTTTTGGAGGGCAGCAGGCTCAGGACATGGCTGGGACATCGCGAGGCTCTGGTCAGAACAGAGCTCTGGGTACAGCGGAGCCCATCTTCATCTCCTCACTACGAGCCACATCTCCTCACTAAGCTGCACATCTGGCAGCTTCAAAACCCAAGTTCTTTCAAAACCAACCAGACTAGAAGTGCTACCAGTGAAGACTAAAGTACTGTGACCTTCCAGTTCTATAACATTACAAACGCTGATATCAGTGGTACATGTAAGTATATTCAACACTCAGCTATTCCCCGCAACTGCTTAAAATACTGCCAACTAAATTTAACCTTTCACACTACAAATTTTTAACCTTCAACCTTTGAGGGGTCTCAGGCTGATTTATTATAGAAAACCCTCAACTGAAAGAGGTCTGGTATATCCACTAACGAGGTGAGAGTAAACTGTAGAGCAAGTTTGCAACTGGCGTGCTCTGAATGCCTCTGCTTTTGGGCTGTACTATCCTCCTGAATTTTCCTGGTTGGCAAAGTAGTATTTTTTAATTTTACTTTATTAAATGTCTCTTTTTATTAGCTTTATTCTCACAGAAAGCTCAGCACAAAGATGGAGATGTTTTGGTTTCCTTGTTACCCCTGAATTCTGATGATCTGATGCCATATCCAGAGTAGAGAGACAGGAAAGCTCTTCCCCCTCCATGCTCTTACTGATCAGCCCAGTGCAGGTCAACTGGAATTGTTCCCTCAAAAGGTGAGTTAGCTATAAGAGTTTTTTTTAAAATACCTTCTATTTGTGTTATCACTCAGGAATCTATTAAAAAAAAAAAAAAAAAAGGCAGCCTCAATAGCACGGACAGAACACTGTACATTTTTTATAACTAAAAGATGATACTAAATTTGAAAGAAAAAAAATCTTGCTGTGAATTTACGTCAACGCATATAAATCTAAGCATAGGGTCACTAGACTAGATTTACTCAAATCAGCTAGTCTGCAAATCGTGAAGAAACACTAGAAGCACAGTGCTCAGTGTAGCCAAAAAACAACTTAATCCAAGAGATGAGACAACCAGGAATATTTCAAATAACCATACTTAAACTGACCATTTTTAACAGAGGCGAGGCTGAAAGAAGGAACTACTCTTGTGTGATTGCTTCTGGGATCTCAGCACTGATTAGGAGCCGAAATTACCCAGGCTCCCTTTGTGTCTCTCACCTGGGTGTGAAGAGGCCTGTGCCTCACTGCCACTGCTGGGGCCAACCTCCCCAGACCCATGGGTCTCCCCATCGCAGTGTGCTAGACCTGAGTTTAAGTGCAGAGCAGCTGTTGGTAGGCTCGCACAGCCAAGAAAACGGATGAGTGCATTCAGACCTCATTTCATAGCTCTGTTTTGGCTTTGCATCCATGAAAAACCACCAAAGCACCAAGGCTGACAAGCAGAGTGGAAGCTGAGTACATTTCCCCTCTCCCATTACAAAATCAGACTCTAATCTTCACATAATGTCTATCTGGTCTGAGGTACAGGCCACAGCACACCTCCCATAGCATCTCTTCACTTCTCAGTGGTTCTCCCTAAAGAAATAGGTTTGTTTCTAGTCTATGCTGAAACCAGTGGAAGATGAACTGGCAGAGATGTAAAAAAAAAAAACCTAGTATGATAGACCATTTGTTCAGAGCTACTATCACACTTCGTGCTACAGTGAAAAAATGTTCAGTTTATGCTCTCACCCACACAGTGTCTGTAAAGCCATAATCTCTCAGACACAAAGTAACGGTTGAGTTTTTCAATTTGAAAAATCAGTTGTGTATTACATTTCCCCAAGAACTAATAAGATTAAAAAAAAATACAGCTTTTCGTGAAAACTTTCACACTTGAATGACAAACATTTTCTGAACTTTTGTAGCTAGCCTACAATACAATAAAGAAAGTTTGCTTTAATCAGTTCAGTGAGAATTTCAAACAGGCACTGAAACAGAGCTGTTTATTAGAAGTCAAACTGGTTTGGGATTTTTTCAAACAAGAACTGTTAGTTTTTTTTTTTTTTCCTGTCTTTTAGATATAATTCTTCCCTCCAGTGCTTCTGAAGAAGCAAACAATTTATTGTGGTGCCTCAAATATAAATTTCTTTTCAAGTAAATCAGACAGCAGTACACAATTCACAAGCACACATCTGAATTCTCCCATTCTTGATCCCTGCCACATCTCTGTGCTACACCAGGCTCTAAACTAGAGACCAAGAAAACAGTACAACCAAAGCCTATTGCAGTGAGTACGCAGAATTAAGCCTTCATTTATTTGTACTAAAATTTGAACTAAAATTTTGCCATTAATATCTCGTATTACTGGTTCAAAGACTCGTAATTTGATTTAAACTGTTGAACAAGCTGCCAGAGTTAACATTTGTCCTTCACCTTAAAACCTCTTCCACCACAAAGTACAGGCAGACAACCAGCACAAGAATAAGCAGTAAACTACTTTGTCCAGCTCTTAATATTCTGGATTATTTTTTTCCTTCAAAAAATAAAAGGTATTCTCTTGCAACAGCTTGATTTATTTTATATATTTTTGCTTGCAATTGATACAGCCAGAATGTCTCATTATTTTTGGCAAGAATAGAACCACACTGTTCTCAGTCAATGGAGAGTTGCTGTTCCCCTGGCTTCTTTCCAGGTATTTACTGCTGTAGTTAAAAATTATCTTGACTCTCTGATTAGGAACCTGAATAGGAAACCACAAATGGACAAGGAAAAACAAGCAGTATTTGATACAATTTTATCCGATTATCTCCAAGCAGAAACCAAAACATCTATTTATTTCCATAGCACTTATGTAAATCTGTATCCCTGTGTATACAGATTCTGGGGAACTCAAACAAGAGTAACAGACAGGAGCAGAGGGAGCAGCTTCAAAACAGAACAGTAGGCTGGGAGACACACCTGGAAATAAAAGTGCCTCAATGTTCTCATAAACAGCCTTGCTGAGACACTTTAAGACAGCATTGCCACTGCTGTCCCACGCCTCTACCAGCTACCCCTGTCACAGGAGAAGTGGCAAACTTCTCCTGGTGTGCCTATGCTTCCAGTCACCACCCAGCATTAACTTCTGCAAAACCTTGATATGACAGGATAAGACGCAAATGTCAGGGAACAGAGACTGTTCAGAGGGAAGTTTTGCCAGCTGATGAGGTGATCGTCTCTAGCAAAAAGAAAGGCAGACAGATCAGGAGAGGGACCTGAACTGAGTATCATGCCAGTCACTGTCAACGGAGGCTGCTCACTAGACACTGTGCAGAGATAACTGTTAAGAAAGAGACAGTTAAGGGAGAAGGGGGGGGGGGGAGGGGGGAGAGGAGTAAAAAATATGAGAATCAGGAAAAAACTAGAGAAGAGCACATGAGAGAAAGGGAAAAGGGCAAGACTGAAAAGAGGAGAAGTAATCTAAGGCTGAATGGAGAAGAGATGGTCATCACAAAATCATAGAATGGTCTGGGTTGGAAGGGACCTTCAAAGGCTATTTGGTCCAACCCCCCTGCACTGAGCAGGGACATCTTCAACTAGATCAGTTTGCTCAGAGCCCTGTCCAGCCTGGCCTTCAATGTCTCCAGGGATGGGGCATCTACCACCTCTCTGGACCACCTGTGCCAGTGTTTCACCACCCTCCCTGTAAAAAATTTCTTCCTCATGTCTAGCCTTTTCATGCCTTAAGTCTGAAAGCACAAAAGGAAATGACATCTGGGAAAACAAAAGGAAAAAAAAAAAAAAACACGCCACAAGAAACACACAACAAACTTATCTTGCTCATTTTTGCCAACAGGTTGAATTTTTAAGTCCATTCAAACATTCAGCAGTCAGAGCACAACACAACATGTAATTTGAGGGGACTGAAAATAATTCCCATGTATTCCGAGCTGTAAACCTAGCTGGTTTGCTTTGTTTTTGTTTTGATAACATCAGAAGGAATCACTCTGTTACAAATTCGGAAACGAGACACAAGCTTTCTGCAGGTTGCGTTTTCCACGCCAATCAAACGAACAGCGCCAACCTCAAGCGTCTTCAACAATTTATTTCAAATCAAGTAAAAATCAGAGGAGTATTTAAGAGCTAGAGGCTTGCAAAAGTCAACAGGTCTCAGTATCAGAACCACCCATCCGCGCGGTAACGCAGGCTGAACTACCGGCACTCGGGGCAGCGGCGCCCCCACCCGCGCCTCGCCGGGAGGCAGGGCAGGGCAGCACCGCCCCGGCCCTCCCGCCGCTCCATCACTCCCTCACCGCGCTTACCGCACCGAGCGCTAGGCAACCCCCGCAGCGCCGCTCCGTCCCGGGCGAAAAGGAGCAGCCCCGCGGCGGCGGGACGAGACAGCGCTGAGTGGGAGGCGGGCGAGATGACGCCGGTTGGGGTGACGCCCGCCCCCGCTGTCCTACCTACCTGCCTGCGCCGCGGCAACGGCCGCTCCGCGCGACGCCACGCGCGAGACCCGCCGAGCCAGACCAGACCAGACCAGACCAGACCGGACCGGACCGGACCGGACCGAAGCGCGCCCCACCGCAGCCAATGAATCAGCAGCAGCCGCGGAGCCCCAGCCCGCCCCGGCGGCATGGCACGGGCACGTGACGCGGCCGGGCCAATGGGCAACGCGGGCGGGAGCGGCCCCGCGAGCGGCCGCAGGTGTGGGCAGCGCTCGTGGACGTGAGGCGGCCCGGCCGGCGGGGACCGCGACCGGGACCGTCACCGCGGGGGCGACGGCGGGCGTCGAGGGGAGAGGGAAGGAGCGGGGCAGGGAGCAGAACGCAACTTGGCGGTGCCCGCTGTGTGTCACTTGCCGCACCAGAGCACACACATGCCAAGGGGGAACGCTGATTTTGGAGGGTGAGGAGAGCTGACAAGGATGAGCTGCCCTACTGGGAGTGGAGGGGCCAGCACGTTTGCATGTGGGCAGGCCACCACAGGGAACCATTGTGACTGGAGTCCTTGGCCCTGGGCAGCCAGGCCCAGCTGTCCCAGCTGCCAAGGGGTGAAGGGCAGTGCATTAAAACTGTGGGGATTGTGTGGCTTCTCACACCATTTCCATCCCAATGAACTGCAGCTTCTTAAGATGAAGAGGCCTTTAAAAGTATGTGAAATCGGTACCTCACTCTTCTGTGTGCAATCATCAAAGCACAAGAAATGGCAGACTCATTGAGGATTGGTAGGATATATTTAATGGAAGTTCCTGTTGCTGCAATTTGTGCCCATTGCCTCTTGTCCTGTCACTGGACATCACTGAGAAGAATCTCACTCCCACCATCAGTTATTTATGCACATTGGTAAGAGAACCCTGAGCCTCCTCTAGGCTAAGCAGTCACAGTTCGCTTAGACCCTCATACATCACATGCTCCAGTCCCTTCACTACCTTCGTGGCTTTTAATCATCTTTGTGGCAATCAAGTGCTGTAATGAATGACGTCACTTCATTTTTCAATCCAGTACTAGGAAACAAGTCTGATCTACCCAACGAAGCCACCTACCTGCTGCAATGCCCACCCTCAAATGTTATGGTGGGTGCTTGCTAGTGCTCTGGCACTTACTCTTTAGCATCAGCCTCTTGATGTGCTTCGTATCCATTTGTCTTCTTGCACTTGAATGCAGGTCATGTGCAAGTAAGGGCATCTGTGAAACCACTAGTTTTCATATATTTCTTTCCATGCAGAAGTATCGTCTTGGACAGTGCTGTCTCTCTCCAGCAACAGTCATAAAGGCTATCGTCATCTTCATCTCAAAGACTTAGAACTGATGCTTATGCATTGTCATGATTATGATCAGAAAAGTGAACAAGCACAATGGGAACCTCCCATCTACTAATTCCACTGCTGTTGAAAAGGCAGAGTGACTCAGGCTTTTGTGCATTTTACTCAGCCTTAAAAAAAAAAATAGCATTCAAATTGCCTCCAAAAGAAAAAAGCCTCATGTAGCCAATACCCTGCTTCCACCACATCTCTTGTGCTTTGTCCTTTCAGAAAAGATTTTAGAGCTTTTATATGAAATGCAGAAGAGGCCGAACAAAAACAAACCACAGCTAGACTAAAGAGGCAGAATTGTAGCATTTCCTCCAGATTCTTAATTTTATTTCTAACACTTATTATTACTGGAAATGTGGAATTAATGACTATTCAGTAACAGCAAGATGGCTGAGATTGCAGCAGAAGGAATGTACTGTTCTTTCCTGATGAGATATGGAACTACAGGTGCATAAACTCCAAGTGTAGATAAGGGTGCTGCACAACCTGTCTTCCATTCCTCCTGTCATTTAATTATCTGTCTCTTTATGCACATCATTACTGTTTTTTCCTCCTAATAGAGCCAGCAGTGGGAATTTTCAAAAGGCAAAGGAATTCAGCTGAGGGAAGAGGAGAGGCAATGCAGCCACTCACGCTGTGGCTGGCCAGAATGAGGATGGAGTTTCATCTGCAGCAGCTGCCCTCTTATGGCTCAGCAGCTGTGGCATCAGCCCAGGGTTTAGTGACACACAGCTAGAGACAATTAAAACACAAATTCTGCAGAAATTCATTCTACCAGTCCTTGTCTCTTGCCAAACCTTTAGATTCGTGTATAGTTAGTTGCCGCCTGGGGTTTAGCAGTCATCTAGAAAGCACTAGCAAGGAAAAAAAATCCTCTTCACTGTAGCTTGCTTAGAATTGACACAGGAAAAAAGCAGCCTTGACAAGGAAGAGTGTTACAGAGTCAAGAGCCTTGCTGTTCTTCCAGATCTCTGCTGGTTTCAATGAAAGCATCAGAGGGACTTTCTGGCACGACTTACAAGTAGGACTATGTTACAAAAATAAAGTTGTTTGGTTGCATTTGTATGTTAATAAAAACAGTATAAAGAAATGAACTTTAGCATATTTACAGTTTTTCTGTATTAACACTCTCAAAAAAAAAATTTTCAGGGTTGCAGACTGATGAACAGGCTTCTCTAGTTGGCTTCCCAGTGGTGATGGTAGGCAAATGTACTTAAAAATTCAGGGTTCAGGTTGCCAAAAATTTGGTTTAATTTTCTCTCAAACTATGTTGAGTTCTGCTGTTTCTCATGTCTTGAAAGAAATAATTTTATAGGCGAAAGTATACTTCATGAACCTTACAACATGAAACTAAATCAAACACTGAAACTAAAACATCCATGAATGGAAAGTGAAGTTTTAACAGAAGCCAACATAATTCTACAGATACACATTACAGTAATAAAAAATGGGTGAGTAAAGAACTATGTTCATATCTTGTAGCCACAACACTTTCACAAGTGATAATTTTTAAGATGGAACTAATATTAAGTCAAGGTTGCAGAAATACCATGGGGAAACTCCACGTTGTGCAAGCAGAATAATTGCTTCTGAGGGACCTTCCTTGGCCACAGCAGCAGTAGGAGCATCCACCTTTCTCCACTGGAACATCTAGTGGTGCTTTTGTGCTCACCTGCTGAAACCGCTGCCTCATTTCCAGTTGGAGTTTGAAACTCTTGGTACTATTTCTGTGTTAATAAGCAAGTAGTTTCCTGGTATATTCTTGTGGTAATTGTGTAATTATAATTAACATTCTTTGGATAAGGTTCATAATATAGAACACTGTCTCAGAGTTATTTTTTTTCTTCTGGTAACCCATTTTAGTTTTTCAGTAAAGGTAGATCAGAACTTAGGCATAACTCCAGCATCAGCCACAAGCAAGGTAAATATCACCTATCTACTTATCCTGAGTATTCCCCTTAAGTAAGGCATAGAGCTGACATAACTCCTTTGTACTGACAGTTTTGTCCTTTAAAACTGCTTCAGAATCAGGAATTTCTAGTATACACTCTTTTTTTCTTTATGTGTGACCTTCAGCCTGTATTCCTCCCTCTACAAACCGAATGTTCTAAAGTATCTTTCAAGAATAATAAAAAAATCAAGTAAGCTCATACCTGTACCAGCCTGCCACTGATAGCCTGCCACTATTTGAAACCTGAACCAACTGTGACCCCATCTGCTATGTGCTTCTCAGCATTTTAATGTGATTAATTTTCTTATCTGAACACAGTGCAGATATTGTATGTGACTTGCAGTTATTTTTATGAACCAAACTTTGAATCTAATTTTAAAACTGGTTTATAATTGCTAGATATACCCTAATGCTCTTAAAAATACTAAGTGATACTTAGGTTTGGGATAAACCCATACTTACTTTTACTGTCAGTGGTTAAAACAAAGAGCTCTCTCTAACAGCCAGCAAATATCAGTAATCAGACTCCTAGACAATTGTCTCGTCCCCCAACACTTGCAGTTACCTCTCAGATATTAACTTCTGAAAAGAAAGAACAAATTGCCCACAATACTTGCAGTCTGTGCTTTAGTTTATTGGATGAATGCTGTACCAGTCTTTACGTTCTTCTGCCCGTCTGTGGCAAGTGATCTAGGCTGTGCCTATACAGATCCTCTCATCTAGTCCTTTTGTTAATGCATTAGCACAACATCCCTTTTTCTTGGTATTTTGAACACAGAATAAAATCTTTTCAGCTAGCATGTTTCACCCTAATTTATGGAGCGTCTTTCCTTGTTCCTAGAACAGCTCCTGCTTCTGGGAGGTGTAGAGGGAAAAAAAAACCCTCAGAGATATCCAGTTCATTCTTGTATGCAAAGGAAGGAGAGAGGAACAGGCAGACTTCAGTCCAATAAATTCCAGGTATTGTTTTCTGAAGATTATGTTGGATATGAAGCAGCTTTATTCTGGCAAAACTAGTCATGATTCACAGGCACTACGTCCTAGTTTATTTTACAGATTACGATTCTGCCATACTTTAGCACAATGCTCTGCAGTGCCTACTGAGCCCAGGATCAGTAAGTAGCAACACAGAAATGTGCTCTGTGTCACTGAAATTTGATAAGCTACAGTATGTAGTTCAAAGCCTTATCAGAATGCCATGTTCACCCTCTGTATTTGATAAGCCACAGCAATGGTGCAAATCACAAGCATGCGTAACTGCCCTAAGCAATAACCCTTCCAGGTGACATATACTTTATTTTACGGACTGAGGAACTGGTAAACCTAATTTGCTTTTACTGTGCGGGTTCTGCTGTGCTGCACAGAGGAGCAGTTCTGCAGTGGAAGCCAAGGCAGTTGTGTCTCTCCAAAGATTCTACAGGAAGGGAAGGAGGGACCCTCACTTCAGACATCAGGCTTACAAGTGCTTACAGACCCCTGCACTGAAATTCAAGTGTTCCTGAAGTTGTCTGTAAGAAACGCGCTGTTCTGAAGCTGCAGGAAAGGAAATCTTTCCCCTGGAAGTATCCCCAGACTTACTAGCAAGGGCAGCTCTCTCTCTGCAGCAATTCTGTTCTCTTTTCACAGATTCATATTTTTCCCTAGGCAGGGGTGACCTGCCTAGCATATTAATATTGGCATGCCTTGCAAATATTGACACAAAAGTTTAGATTGCCATAGGTTTTACTTCACCCACTGCCCTACTCAATCCATGTTCTCCCCCTTGTAGCTCCAGTCATAGCTCAGGTGGGCCTGGGAGGGGTGCATTCTCTCCTCGTGGGATAAACGGGCATGTGCTCAGATGGACTGCTGCAAAGGCGGGATCTGAAAATCCTTCGTGAAAATCATTCCCTTACACAAGAGAGATGGTGTTCAGATATTAATTCTCTGGTCCTGGACAAAGGCTGTCATCTTATGCTCATCCCTTACTCAGAGCAGGTTGTAAAGCTTCAGTATTTTTTTTCGATATTTCCTTTCTTGCTGGCTTCTCCTTAGGGCTGGGCACGTAACTTACGGCAGATATCCCTCTCTACCAGAAGTGCTCTTAGAAGATTAACAATAACTTTTTCACTGCTGTAGAAAGGATCTTTATCAACCAGGGCTGCACCTGCTGAGAAATAGAATTGCTGAACCACCACACAACTCAGGATTCAAAATTATTACAATACTTTCTGTGAGGTGTTTTTTGCTGCAAGAGACAATTGCTCTTGTTAGATAAACCAGTATAATCAGACAGGCAAATTAACATGCACACAGCACTTCTTCTGGTCTGAAGGAGAAGCTACATCCTCAAAGCTAAGTACAATTCGAAGAAGATTTTAACTTGATTTATGTTAATCTATTAAATGGTTTGAAGGAAAGGGTGGCTGATACCTGTAAAGCAGAGATGGATACTAGAAAGACATAAGCCTGTGAGGTCGTTCGCTCCAGAAAAAAGAGAGACGAGTAGTTTAATCTTTATAGAGTAGATCTGTAAGGGGTAAAACAAGGCTGGGAAGTAGGCAGAGGCAGTATATACCACAACATGATCTTTCTTTTCAGTCTGTGTTTTTCGGTATGCAGTACAGTTATGAACTATACTTGCTACACTCTTCTGGTTCAGGTAAATACGTTGAGGGTCATGAGAGAGGTGAAAGGAGCACTTATCTGAAAAAGCTGACAGTGTGACTGTAAGGAGGTGTTTGTTCTGCGCTGATTGCACAGCAGCAATTTCATTTCTTCAAAATTCATAGGCCAACACCCCCACTTCTACAAGAACACCAACTGTCCAACAAAATAGTACAGATACTGAACAGTTACTGTAATAACATTGATTTAAGAAGCATGTTCTTCTATGGTTATGCATCATGTTTTTGGGGAGCCCCTTAAGTACAGTTTACTATATTACAAAAGCAAACCCTGTTTATGATATTTGGGCAGTTGTCATGTAGCACCAGTATTGGTGGGTGTATGGAAGAAATATGCAACCAAGACTGAATCACCGTTTCTAGTGAAAGAAAAGATCCTTGCTGGGAAGGAATTGCCTCCTTTCATCAAGGTGATCGATAGACAGTCCTAAAATTTTAACAGTTTCCATTTCTCTTAGGCACTTAAAATACCAAACATAACTTTAGAACTCATCTCTTATTTAACCTCCAGTGAAAATTTTGCTTTTTAACTGGTTTGCTGTTTTAAAAAAATCATTTTGGAACCTCAGTTGGTATAAAACCACAGCTCGCTAAAGTCTATGTGTAATATACTGGCTTTTATCCACCTTCAGCTTTGAAAAGTTTCCTTTGATAAAACTAGATCTATTTCCACTAGGATTGGGTTTTTTAGCCCCTAATCTTTGTGAGTCATGTTTCTTCAAAGAAATAATCTTTCTGCTTGGACTAGGATAGGATTCAGAAATAGCTATTAATATTTAAGTAAGTGCTATTTGAATAGCAAAGTGCATTTCATCTGCAGACCTCAGACTTTTGGCCAGCTTCAAATCTGACTCTTGAGTTCAACAGAGTACGTTTAAGCTGCCTGCTGTGTCAGAGAGAAGAGCACACACTGTTTTATCTTCTGCATGATGAGAACTAAAGCGCTCTAGAAGCCAAACAATCTCAGCAGATGGAGAGCGTGGAGAGCAAAGATGATAGATATAGGAATCTTGCTGGCCAGCACAGGGACAGGAGGTCAGAACCTTTTTCCAGCAAGTAAGTGTGGAGTATTCATTCCTGCTCCTTTGAATGAGGCTGCCCACATCATAGAGGGCTTTCTAGTGAATCAAAAAGTCTGCACTTGCTAACGTGCAGGCCTTTCTTCACTCAGGGTCTGGAACTTGGATCATCCAACGGCTCAAAGATTATTTTGTAGCATGGAAAAGTTTTGCTTTTCAGCATTGAAAACCTCAACAGGTAGCACGCAGCCTTACTTCAGTGAAAGTCTCTTGTGTCAGAGGCTGTACAAGTATGGAATTTATAAGTCTGTGCTCAATAAGTTTTTGTATCCATCCAAGATCTCTCCTTGGTAGGGAAAAAACACCTCCTTTCAGCTTACTTAGGTCAAAAAGTCAGTCCAATGGCTCTGTTGGACCTAGTACAAGCAACACTGTGTTTCCAACTCAGCGCTGCTCCTGAGAACCTCATTGGCAACTTGTTCTCAAATGGAACTTAATGGGACAGAGCAAAGGACAGAGGTGGGTGCCAACACCTTCAAGCACCATTCAGCCCTCTGTGAACTCTGGACATACATGTGCATGACCATTCCCAAGAAAGAGGAAACCAAAAACCACTGCCACAAGAACATACTATAGTCAAGCATATGGTTTAGAAAGCTAAGCGAAAAGTTGGATACCAGGTACATTTAAACCATCAAATATGAAAAAGCCCTCCTGTGACAATAGGCCCGATATGCTAGTTCTTGTACTAGAGTGGTCTTTGAGCAGTGAGTCAAGTTCAAGCAGGTCAATAATATAAATAATAGGCAGATTCATGCCGTCATTTTAGTATTTAAAAGGAGCACAGCAGTCATAAATTTGCATCAGCTTGACAGGGATATAACTGTGAAAAAATTCACAGTATTGGTTTTATGATTAGTGTGGGTGGAAGTGATACGCCTGAAGTCTCCTCATGAGAGACACAATTAATGCTGAGGTACTTCTTTCCAGCAAGAGCTGATTATTAACTTCTTGTCAGTTTTGCATATCTCCAAGAAGAATAGTTTTCGGATTACATGGGAGGGTATGAAAACAAAACTGATAATATCCCTACATCTTTCTTTTAAATCAAGTTCCTGGTAATCAAGTTATCATCTTTTAATAAGGCCATTATGATAATGAAAAGCGACTGATGTCCTCTGAGTTTGTAAAGTACAACATCCAGGAAAAAAAAAGACAAAAAAAAACCCAAAACCAGAACAAAATACATGACATACAAGAAGAGGTAGCTAAGGAACTCCAAATGAAGTTGAAGAACTTCAGTTTGTTTGTTTGTTTTTAACATAGGCCTTGGCAGTAGCTCCAGATATTGCAGTTTCGTTGTAGGAAGCATAGTACAAGCCCATACAATGGGGGAGGTCCTCTCCTGAAACATGCTAAGCTTAAATGGGAGAGGGGGGATGTTATAGCAAGATGCCCAAAGAGAGAATTGAGAAGCTCAAAGCAGAAAAGTACAGTCACACTTTGTGTCCAGGGAAAGAAACCACAGACATCAATTCCAAGGGAGAGGTAATAAAATGCACTGGAAAATCTGTTCCCAAATCTTAGCTTGTGAGTATGATTAAATTCTCCATCACTAGCAGTGAGAAGTAAACTCTGCTGAACTGCTGATGAATGTGTCTTGTCACTGTGCTGCACTGACTGGTTTCAGCTGGTATCAAATATTTCTGTGATTTTTCAGAAGAAAAAAAAAAGTCAAATATAGGACTACAATATATTTAAACTTCATTTTCTCACCATCTTTACAGAAGCAACAAGAACACAAAAACAAGGTCTGTTGGGAGAACATAAGGCTGGAGATACCAGCATAATCTAGGTGAATGTGCTTTAGCAGGTGGATTGGACTAGATGATCTCCAGAGGTCCCTTCCAACCCCAACCATTCTGTGATTTTGTGAATCCCATGATTAAGAACACCTCTCTCAGATTTCAGGGGCAGACGGGCCATCCTTTCTTTCATCTAAATGACACAAAAAGCTGCTTTTGCTGCAAGCCAAGCCTGAAGTTTCAGGGAGCCTGACAACTTCAAAAGTGAGATCATCAACCTTTAGTCTCCAAGTCTGAAATATAGCCTGAAGCTCACTTTAGAGTCTCTTTGGACCATGAAAGCTTCGTCTAGCAGGTCAAATACTCACTTGAAATTTCACTGCCCACTTGTGAGTTCGCCCCAGTGGGCAGCTGAGTCCCACACAGCTGCTCACTCACTCCCTCTCAGTGGAATCTGAGAGAGAATAGAAAGGTTAAAAGTGAGAAAACCCATGGGTTGAGATAAAGACAGTTTAAAGGGGAAAGCAAAAGATGTGAACACAAGTGAGGCGAAGTAAGGAATTCATTCGCTACTGTCCATCAGCCATTTCCAAGAAAGAGGAACTTAATCACAACAGTTACTTGGGAATACAAACATCTTAACTCTGAATGTTTCCTCCTTCCTCCTTCTTTCTCCAGCTTTTATTACTGTGTGTGACATAATATGAGAAGGAATATCCCTTTGGTCTGTTGAGGTCAGCTGTTCCAGTTGTGTCCCCTCCCAGCTTCTTGTGTAACTTGCTGGCAGGGCAGCGTGAGAAGCAGAAAAGGCCTTGACGCTGTGAAAGTGCTGCTCAGCAATAGTTAAAACATCCTTGTTTTGGTCACAAATCCAAAACATAGAATCATATAAGCATCTATGAAGAAAAGTAATTCTATCCCAGACAAAACCAGTATGCATGGGGAGAAGATCAGGGCAGTTAAACACATGTTCACTTGCTTTTTGTATCCAAAAAAAGACCATATTACTGCCTGCTTACTAAGTCAATCAGGAGTTACTTGGCCACAGTAGTACTATTGGTAAACATGAGCTTGTATCTCTTAGGATATAGATATAGATTAAGTGGTTAGTTCACATGCAGTCTGCAGGGTAATGTATCCATCGGTAAGAAGATACAGATGAAGCTCCATGTGTTGGATTGCAAAAGTAGAGACTTTTCACTGTTCTCAAGACATCGCCAGACATCATGTGTATTCATTCAGCAAGAGTTCGGCCAGTTACAGAATCCACTGAAGTGCTCTTGTGCCGAGACACAATGTGAACTTATTTTCCGTACTTGTGTCTTTTGAGATACTTATGTATCTTTGTGAATAATATTTTCAAACCTTGCATTTGGTATTAGAAAAAAATGGAGGATTGTCCCAGTTTTGGGGCACTTGTAATCAGAAGCTGAATGAAAAACTCAGGGTCACACACCATGTGATAGCAAGCAGATTACTTTGCTATGCAACTGCTGAAGAAATGTTTAAATTCAAATCTTACTCTCCCAGAAGGGAAGAGTAACATTAGATTTACTTCTGGATAAGCCTCTTTTTTTTTTCCACTGCTGTTAAGGATGTCATAACACTAAAAAAAGAGGAAGGTATGTTGCACATCTTATGATTTTCCCATTCCAAAGGGAAAGGAAATGCTTCTTTTGTTGTGATGTGAATAAGAAGCTGCATTTCTGTTAAATCTTTATTACAACAAAAGCATCTTTTTTGCCTACACCTCAATGCCAATTTTAACTCATGGATGTTTAAATCTGACAGTTTGGGTTCTTCAGCTAGTAGATTTATACATGTGTACACATACGCAGGCATGTTGCAAGAAGAGCCAGAGGCCACGAATGCATTGCAAAGAGCAAGTTTTATTTTAGTTATCTCTCTACTGGGGGATCTCCAAAGCCACACCTAAGCTCCTAGGCAGAGGTGACACTAGCAAGGATGCAGGCGCTGGTCAGTTCAGCCCTGCTGGAACATCACCGGGCCTGCTGAGCTTGTCTGTCTTTCAAGGCTTCAGGCAGACGCAGCCTCCCGCTCTTTTCTCACAACAAAGCAGGAATCTCAGACATAGTGATAAGGTGCCTGGAGTTTCTCACAGGCCTATGTTATCTAACACGGAGGTTCTACTCAGCAAGCACACAAGGTCAGTAAAACAATTAGTGTGATGTATGTGCTTTTTCTACAGACAAGTGCAAGTCACTTGAGCGTATTTACATTTAATTAATGTCCTCGCCAAATCTTCCACTATATCCCCATACAATACACAAAGATTTTCTATCCAATTTAACAACAAACAGGAGTTGTCCACTCATCATCTTGCTGAATATCTTCATTTATCAATGAAGTTAATGGACAGTGTCTGGGTACTGCCTAACTAATAGCAAAGGCAGATTTACAAGAGTTAGCTGTCAGAAATAACTACAGGATACAACTGACATTAATAGAAAAAGTCTTAAAGATGTCAAAAACAGCTGATGAAAAAAGATTGTGTGTGTCCTGGCACTCAGCACTTTTTCATTCCTTCAGCCTTTTCTTGCCAGCATCCCATCTCCTTGTCCAAACAGATCTGTTCTGCACTTTCTGTGCCTTTTCACTCTGGCGAAGGTTGTTAAAATCACAGCTGGGAAGGGAACATGAAAATCAGAAGGGATAGTAAGCTCCAGGAAAACCCTAATGGTTGAAGATCTACCCAAAACTAAGCTTCACCTTGTAACTGAAGGTTCACTATGGAACAGACTTCCAGAACAGTTAGCTCCAGGTCAGCAAGACCCAATAAAGACATTTTAAATAGTCCACACTACAGGGCAATGGTCATTTTGGAAAAAATACCTTGTCTTGAAAGAGGACAGAAAATAGCTGAAAGGAAACTTATTGCAGATGTCACCCTTCAGAAGCAACCTACCAGAGTCTAGTTTTATCATGCTGCATAGCAGAAAAAAATATCAATTTTAATGTAAGTATCAAGCTGGTGTTTCTTAAATAGAACTAATGGCAATACCAGCCCAGTAATTTATTTACCAGATGTTTCAGAAAGTGACTTGACCAGACAGTGGGGATAGGTGCACAGTATCAGTGACAATTCTTCAATGGCAGGTTGTAGCAACAAAGAGCAGCGTAAACAATCTTGACACATATGCACTGTTATGTTAAGTACCTTACTGAGAGTGAGGAGCATAAGAGGGACATGTAGAGTAATTGGAGTAAATGTAAGACAGCTTTCCAGGAGGTGTAGCCACATGGCAGAATAAAGAGGTTTTGGATCTAGCCCCTTGCAGAGACAGAGGCAACGACCAGTGGTGGGCAGGCAGGACATACAAGATGCTCACCTCAGACTTCCAGGACCTTTGAACAGATCACAGTTTCTTGACAGCAGCAATAAAGTAATATATCCAAGAACAGATTTGATGGGAAGATGGAATATATTACAGAAGCAAATCTTCCATTACTCAGCCCAAACACACCTCGCCAGAAGCTATGGCCCTAGACTGCGTCCTGCCACTGCTCCAGGAGAACAAGGTTTACTGTGATCTTGGAGCACCTGCAGAGACTCCACTTTAGAAAATGATGTACACAGAGTCTGCTTTCTGAAAATACCATATACATAATCAGATCCCTGCACTTACCTGTAACAAAAGCTGAAACAAAGGCCCTGCACCCACCTTTCTCTGGGGTTCATGCAGTCGAGTATGTGTACATTCTGCAGGGATGAGAGCAGTCACTGACCACCAAAGAACTGAATTCGTTTTAAGAAATCTGTACTTCCTAAGTAATGGAAATGCTTGCAATCGTTAGGTTTTTTTTCTTCCATGAGATAAAGCACTTAAATTATGCCATTCTAACAGTGTCTGTGGTAATTATACCTCAGCAGTGCAGAACAGATTATTTTCAAAAATGAGATAGTTTTTATTAAAAAGCAGTTTTGAGGTTTGTTTTCAACAGCAGCCTAGACTTGAAAAAACATCCACCATTCTTACAAAAGAAGCAAGGGACAAATCAGCAATTTGATTAAATTCTCTCATACCAAATATGTTTTTGCCCAACGGGAAGAGATGAGGAAGAAGACATACATTTACTGCTTATGTTCATCAAAAGAGTTCCCCACAGGCCCAGATGACAACGGAGGACTATGAATTCAGGGCCTGTCCTTAGGCTCCTTGAAACCAAAGGAAATAAGAAGGAAATGTTTTGCACCTTGGCCTCACCACTGGATTTCTGAAGGCATTAGAGAATTTCAGGATGGTTTCATTTTCTTTTTCAAACCCTTCTTAGAACATCCCATTCCCATCTCTAAACACCCTGGTGAACCTGTCAGCAAAGTAACACTCACTGTTCAAAACATTTACATTTAGCTCAGCTCTTTTCTCTGGTTATTCAGCTTGGCATTTTATCAAGCAATGCTCTGAGGCACTCTGAAACTGGGGGTTGTGTCAAGTTCATGTTTTCCTCAACACCTATTATTTTTCTATTATGCTGCTGTTCCTTCTCTTCAGTGAAGGCTGTTGGGGGAGGAAGAGAGAAGAAATAAGCTTTGCTACCCTTCACCTCCACCAACACAGGAAATCATCCCAAGTTAGGAACAAGATAGTGGGCACTACATTCAAGTCCACATTTTCATCAGTGACAGATACTGGAGAGCCCAAGTCAGCTTCAGATAAGTGCAGCTCTCACCCTTGTTTCATTCTAATTTTATCTCCCAGCCAGGCTGGGAAGTACATTCAGTCCCAGCACAGACATATATACAGTCAATTTTGTTACTCAAAAAATGATTCACTATAATGATTCACTATAATCATTGTGCTCATCTGGAAATGAGCTAGCTGATGATTCCATAGATGCACGTGAAGACAGTCCCTCTCAAAAAGGCACTAAGTGAGGGAACACCATGTCCCCTAAGGAGTCCCAGTCGTGGTGCCTCACCTGAATGCAGCTCTCCACATCTAAGCCAGCACAGTCCCAGGACAGAAGCCACGCTTGGACTGTTTTAAGGTCACAGGCTGGTCCCTGCTACCTTACAGTGACCTATTGGCCATGAGTGCTTTGAGAAGCAGAACATGCTGGTGCTGTTTCTCCATGAGCAGAAGGGACTGAAGGTCTCCTGCATTTAAGGATGTTGCCCTGCTCACTAGTGGCTAATAGGTTCCTCACCCCAAAGGAGCAGCATTTTTCAAACTAAACAGTTTCACAAGTACTAGGACAGAAACTATCACAGCATCAGATAGAAGTATTTTTTCCAGTGCCTAGGGGTTCACATTCTAGTTGCTGATGCCACTACTGCTAAAAGTATTTTTACCACTTTGCAACACACAGTCCTGGGTTGGAAAGAAGAGTTAATTTACTAAAACTTACAATCAGGAGTATCCTTTTGTTCCAAAAGGATGGATGACTGGTAGACATAGAAGCAGGCTAAGCCAATTGTACTTCAGTTTTCTTTTCAAGAGTCCAAAGCCAAAGCAGCTGCTGAGGTACACAACACACAGGCTGCATCCATCAGGCCTGTCCCTTTTTGAAAACAGTGCCAAAGAAGAATATGGGCCAGCCTTATCTTCCATCATAGAGAGCAATGAGCACAACAGCTGCTCGACAAAGCAGAAACAGGACAAGAAGCTTTGCTGAGCAGCAGCATCTTCTTTGGGCTAACAGAAGCAGAGTTTTTAACAAGCCTAGGGGAAAGGCCTTCTCTACAACAGGGCTGTTTTTGAGGACCCTCCTTCCAAGAGACTGACTACCTGTCTTCCTTCCATTAAGAGCTTTGCCTGAGTCTTGGTTCCCAAGACTTTTTGTGTAAGTTCACTGACAGGTTGCAAATCCCACCCTGTGTGACTAGTGGACATAGAAGCAGGCTAAGCCCATTGTACCCCACATGCTGTCAGAGGATTCTTGCCTTCTTGGCATCCTGGCAAAGCTCCCCAGTAACTATTAGGCAAGGAATGGCCAGCAGTTTTCCATTTTGTGAGGAACTAGTAGACTATTTCATGAAGGAAGTATGAGAAGACTGAAGCATCTTCATTAAACCAAGTACTCAACCTAGTTTTAAATCTGAGATCTGAGCAGGTCAGGACTGTGGGTGAAAGGGGAATGTTCTGCTGATGTTGCAGCCTCACAAAAGATCAGCAAGGTCAGAAAATCTCATCAGCGCAGGAATAACCTTTGCTTCCTAGACTCAACGTGCATTGAGCTGAATGGGCATAGAGCCCCAGTCTAAACAACAAGGGGACTTTCTGCAGTTGCAAGATCAGCCACTTCCAATGTGTAACAGGAAAGGAGAAACCTCTGTGCCTGAGTGATGGATTTTATCCTGCATGAGGCACACACTCACCTGTCAAGCAGCACATACAAAGAGATGCTCCCAGAATAACCCCCCTTCTCTGGGCCTTGGTCTATCAGCTCCTTTTTCTAGTGTTCAGGTTGTGTGACCATCCCAATACACAATTAAGCATTGTTGCTCTGCTCAGAGTTACATTAACTCTTAATAGCTTTACCGAGAGGAGATTCTACTGCATTTAAAAATGTGCATAATCATTATTTATTGAGTAAAAATTCACTACCTTTGAGTTTCACTGTACACAGCTTAAAAGGACATAAATTCTGAACTTGCCTCACTCTCATACCCTCTTGACTATGTAAAATTTATTTGCAAACACTGCCATGATACCAGTCTATTTGAAAGAGGAAATAAAAGCAAAACACGTTTCATGCAGGAAACTGGCTGGACTGCCAAAACAATACAACTGTGCATGGAATACAGACAAAAAATGTGTTCTGTGACTCTTTCTCTAGGTTTTTGCCCACCTGAGAAATACTCTCATCTTGTCAGTGTCCTGTTTTATTAACTGTGACGTTCTTCTGTTGGCTTTATTCCCAGTGAGGGGAATCTGAACTAGGTGTTGTTCCAAAACACCCATGGCACATTCTAGCTATTTTCTCTCTTATACTGAATAACACTTTCATTACTATGGTAACTATCCAGTTGTTACAGGATTAGGGTAGCAAATAACTTTTGGTAATCATTTCTTAATTTCCTCAAATCCAAAGGAACTCTTGCTTATACTGCTGTATCTACATAAGTTTTGGGGAGCAAAGATATTCACTAATTACTGAATCTGGAGGAAAAAAAAAAAACCCTGCAGCTGGCAAGAAACCCACATCCCATGCTGTCAAAGGGATCTCTGCCACATGCAGAAGCCAGGCTGCATGGATTTTCCAGGTTCATGGCATAAACTTGGTTTCAGGGTTGGACTACAGAAACTAAACCTGAGAATCAAAACCAGATGCATGAAAAAAGCTCTGGTGCATTCACCCTGCCTGTCAGATCAGGACACCTCACTGTCTTGCTCTGAAAGACCATTTGGCTTTCTATAAGATTTAACTGTTTCAGTATAATCCAAGCTGTCCATCAGTCTTAGTTTGTGGCTTCCAGTTTAACAACTACATTTCAATGACACCACGAAACCAACCACTGACGCAGGACAGACAAAAGCAGACGCACTAAATCTGCTGCCTGATTTTGCTGGAGGACACATTGGGATATCAAAACAGAGTTCACAGTAGGTTCTCTCCGTGGTAACTGATGGGCTGGTGAAGACGAAACAGGTGTCTTTGTAGTACTAGTTGTCATTAAAAGGTTAATAACTGATGAAAATATATTTCAAGCAGTTCAGTTATTTTTAATCATCCTTTTCTTGCAGTATACAAATTTCGTTAATTTTTCTGCTACCCCGAAGAATAAAAAAAAATAATTTCTTATAGAAAAATAAGCAATTACGCACAAGGTCCATGGGATTTCTTCACATCTGACAAAGGATGAAAAGAAAAAGGAGCTATATTTGATTTTTCTTTGCCGTCACTTTGAATTTGTCATAGTAACAATCAGGAAGAGCCTACATAAAAGTTTGGCCTCTACTTACCAGTTTTGTTGCCAGATCTTTATTAGTTACAAATGTTTAAAAGATTATTTTCCAAAATAATTATTTTCTGGGCTGGGAAAAGCTCTTTAGTAGCTATAGATACACTGACACATTTTATTACAAAATTATTCCTATTTTACTAAAAGAATGCCAGGGAACACTACACTGATTTAAGTGTTCACCAAGGTAAGTTCTATCTTCATTATAAGGGCTTTTGAAGAGAGAGATTGGCAAATCTCCCCCTTACATAGGCAAGACACCATGTTCCTACATCCTCACCATGTGTTAATTGGTTGTGGCTTTTTTTTTTTTAATTTTAACAAGATACGGTTGTTGGAGATGCAATTTCTTCTCTTAGACAAACTGAAATAGGCAAAAAAAAAATGATGGCAATCAGGATTATCCTTTATGTCTGAAACAGAAAGAGGAGACTTCAGGCTGAAATTTGAGACGGTTGACCTGAGTATAAATGATTCTGTTTGCCAGTCACTCAGCCTAAGGGGAAAGGGAAGAGAGCAGCGCGGAGCAGAGGAGAGCACTGCCGAGGGGAACGGTGAGCACAGTGTTAGTCACAGGGGACAGGCACACACAAGTCATCAGTGCTGCGAAGCACATAAAAGCTACATTCGTGTATATGAGGTAGTTGGAGCCTTTAAAGTGGAGGGAGTAGGTGCTGAGACAACAGCACTGATGAGGTAAGCTAAGCTAGAGATTAGTCTCATTGGACAAAGTGATATATAAACAACAAGTCTGAAAAACAATTCATCCTAACAGCCTGTATAAGCAGAGACTGGTACGTTATTCGATACAGAATTCCCTTCCTCTCTTGTCCTTCTTCACTGATCATGTGCAGTTTTGCAGGACACCTTGTGAAGGACTCATCAAAGGTCCTGTTGAGCTGAGTTTTTAGAGAGGCAATGTTTCCAATAAAAGTAAACACTTTCAATCTAAGCTAAAGCTCAGAGAAAATCCTAAATGCTTTAAATGTAGTGCTACTGTCCTGCAAAAAGAGGAGAGGCAAGGTAAACAATTTCCTCCCGAAAGGGGATTGATGCAACTGCAAAACTACAGTGGACTGCCTCTGCTCCCACACAGCATGTAAAGCCCTTACAGCAACTCTTGCTCACCTGAGCTGGGTTTAGCAAATTAAGCAGATTCAGTCCTGTAGCGCAAAGAGACAGGAAAACCTACTATTGCAATTCCCCTGATCTTGTCACTTAGTATTAGGTAAACAGTAGAAGTTGTAAAACATTTCTCAAATTGTCCTTGTGAGAGTCTAGGAGATGAGTTCAAAAGGCAACCAAAATCTCATACATTCACATTTAAAACAACCAATACTTTTGTTTAATGTGAATAAAAATGAAACACCTGATAAAGCCTTGGTAGCTGCTTGCCTCATCAACCAAGAGAAATGCGAGAACAAGCTGATTCCAGTTAGGGGGAAGACCAAAACTACACACCTAAAAATCCACTAGGTCGAGTCTTTTAGAGGGATGAGTGATTTTCTCAAATCAGAGTATATGGTGGGCCAAACACCTGCTCTGCAAACTGGCTCTCTGCAGAAGCTGGGATGCTGCATATATTCTCCAGTCTGCATCAGACTGTGAGACAAACCCTGCGCTTCTCCTTACACAGCTGACGACTCTTCAGTAGATGCAAGAGAAGGTGCAAGGTTTGCAAAACCATTTTGGCAGGGTCCATCTTCACCGTATTCACAAAGTCCCAAGGTGGTGAAGTACCAGTCCTCTAGTATCCATATCCGCCACGTTAAGGGCCTGAGCGGAGTCAAGGCAGCCTCCACAGAGCTGTGTTGTTTCCAGGGTGCAAGCTGGGGAGGGCTGGTTAAGTTCCTGGCTGTTTCTCAAGAAAAGGACAAAGCCACAACTCAGCATGTAAACTCTGAAGCTTTGCTGGCAACTTTTCTACCATTTGTGAAAAGAGCAACAGGGAAGTTATTAAATTATTTAACTTGATTCAGTTGTTTCAAAATATGTAGAAGAATCTTTGCATAGAGGTCCTACTACCCAGGAAATCTATTATTTAGGATTTCAGTATTTGGTATTCCATAGAGGAAAATAATTTCACAGGATTTTCTGCACAGAAAAATAACATTGTTCGTTTAGCAAGTGTACTGGAGAAGTCCTGCTAACAGACTTGTTTTTCCTAGGAGGAATGGTGTAGAATCTTGATCAGGCTCTAGATACACTTACGATGGTTATTTGAACACTTTTTTTTGGACTTAGACCTGCTGCCATATAGAATTTACTGTGCTTCGTCTTCTTAAATTGCTATGGGCTAGAGGGTAGGTGAAGACCACCTTAGTCTACCTTAGACTCACAGTGTATGTGGCATTTAGGAGCAAACTCCACTGGTCCAAACAATCTGAGCTATCAGAGGCACCAGATGGGCTTTTGAACAGTGGTTCAGCCTTCTGCGGAGATAGGAGGGTAGCTCTTCCTTAAGACACACATGGCATTGCTCAAGACGGTGGGCACTGAGGTGCTCAGCTGCTCTTTGTGCCTCTTAGAGTTAGCTTTTCTGCCCCTGCACTCAGGTACCTGCCTTCAGGTTCCCAATTTGTAGAAGTCTTGCCCCAAAAATGTAAAGCACAGTTACATTTTATGTATCCTCCTGCCAGCAGTCTAAGAACATCTTTCATCATTTAGAGCATTAACAACTATATGGACCATCAACATAGTAAAGGCTTTTTTTTTTTCATTTTGTAGTGCACAGGAGCCCCTAAATTATAACCTTTCTGGTCTTCATTTCCTTTCATCTCCCAAACAATTGATGTTTAGAGCTGTCACTCATCTCCGAGCATGTGGTAGAGCAGCACCAGCCTGGCTTCTCCTGCATGCTTTTCCTTGACACAATCACCATTTGGGGTTTAGCTTTCACAGCTTTAACCGAAGAAGATGACTTCTCACTAAAATTGTCTTCCCTTGACTTCTTTTGGAGCTGATGCTCAGCACTTTGCTTTATATTCTTCTACACTGACCTCCATTTGATGGTGAGGGACATAGTTCAAAGTAGAGATCAGCAAGGCCAGAAGGGGAAGCAGGATGACCCCCTTTTCCCCACCCTGAGCTGGTCAATTGGTTTAGCAACTTTTTTGCATCTTTATTGGGACTGAGCCAGGCATTTCTTCTGACTTAGTGAGGAGAAAGCTCATCTCATACTGTGTTTGAACTAACATAACTGGCTTTAAATATACACTGGCAAAAGCTTCTCTTGCATAACTAACAGTCTACTCAATTTGAGCAGCATGAATTGTTCCTCTGCCACATAATCTTGAGTCCCTCCCTCATTGCCACTTTCTGCCAGGTGGATGTAGACATATCTGTGTACCTTCCTGCACAGGACTCAAGCTTCTTCTTTTTCCTTCCTTTAAATTCACAATGACTCTTCCTTGCCTCATCTTAGTGCATTTTAAATGGGTTCTTTATTTCAACGAGGAGAAAATACTTCCAATGGGACTTTGTTTTCTACGTGCAGATACAAATACAGACAGAATTGCCAAGCAAGTGCATTTCAGATGGAAACATTTGCAGATTGATGACAAAAACAAGACATTCCTCTTTGACCTGCACAAGTCAAATCATCAGTAACAGAATCGATAAATCCCTTGGGATTTACAAAATACACCAGGTGAGCACACTCCTCATCGTTAAACACAGAAGAATATGCAAGCTGGGAGGAATATTCTACAGTTTTAAGGTTTAATACCATCATCTGCATCCTAGGGAGCCCTTCGCTCCCTTCTGGGGCATCTAGCATCAGCTCTTGGCAGATGCCAGATGCTTGGACTTAGCAGCCGGCACAGGTTTGGCACTTTTCTGCACCTACCAGAATTTCTTACCTGTGTTGCCACAGCGACTCAGCATGCACAGTTTGTGTGAAGACAGTTCCCTGTTGCTATAGGAACAAAGCATCCTGGCCTGCGCTGAAACTTCAGCTTTGGAAAATATGAAATTTGGTCAATAAAAGGAAAATGAAAGAGTGAGAGACAGGTAGTTAACTAAGAAGTGAATCTGCATTGCATATGCGTAGGACCGTATGGAAAGACAGCCAGGGAATACTTAATCTGTCCCAGGAATACATAAATCTGGACTCTGACTACTATGTGAAATCACTGATCGCACATGCTAAGACAGATCTATAAGATCTATAAGAACATTAATTGAGGTTTTTTTTCCCCCAGTTACTGACAAATTTAATATTTACAATATCTGCTCAAGAAGTTGAAATATGGCTCTGGGGTAAGAAGAGGTTTTTTTGTTTGTTTGTTTTAATCCAAATTTCTCCACATTTATGCTGCCAAACTAGGAAAATCACATAGCCTCTCCTGTAGAAAATGAAGCAAGATTATTTTTGCAAATGATTTTGTAAAAATGGGTATATTAATAAGACCACTTAAAATAAGGAAATTTAGAAAACTGTTAATCCTTTAGTAGTATATTGAATCTTGAAAAAAATACAAGAGAAATCTACCTCAAAGACAGTTACAAAAAGAATTTTTTTTTAAAAAAAGAAAACTTAAACCTCATTTCACATTACTTTGCAAGTATTGTCACAGAAAGACTCCAAAGAGATACATCCAGACTGCAGGTACACTTGAAAACATCTCTGCTTCAGTTCTAATCAGATATTATTTTATATCACAAGTGATCAAAAACCTAAACAAGACACGGGAGATTTAGTGACATATGCTGGAAAATCACCTCTGCACGTGGACAATGTCTGTACGTCCACTTGTTTATAGAGGTTCAGAAACAGGTTATGGATATTTTTGAAAAATTTGTGTCAAAGATAGCAAAATATGGTGGGGAAGCTTGTAGATCACTCTGTCTCACATAGCAGGGGGCTGCCACATCCCTGCCTCACTGATGCTCAGTCCTATTAAAAACAAAGACCACACAAAAAAACCCACACCAAAACAAAACAAATACAAATAAAATAAATAAAAAGCAAACAATAAAACAAACAAACAAGCAACCAAACAAAAAAAACCCCACCACAATTGTGCAGGTTAGCTTAAAACCAATTATTCACAAGTCCTTCATTGTGGGGTTACTGATCATTTCCAAATCCCAGCCATACACTTGGCCTTTCTCCTTGCATTAGCCTTGACATTCATCTCACTCCTCTTGGCGAGCTGAATTAACTCAAGGTAGTAAAGAACTTACCCATAAGAAGAAAAGAGATGAAAAAGCAGGAGTTTAAGGAGCTGAAGGATGTTCTCAAGGCTCTTCACTGAGCAGTTGTCCCCAGTGTGCAGGAGAGGCCCTAGGGGATGGCACCCTCTGTTTCCGCAGCACCCGGCTATGGGCTGAGCACAGTGACATGAGGAAACCTGGGTGGCAGTTCCCCTGCTGCAGCTGCCACGGGTTCCTGCTGATGGTCATCTTTGTTTGATCTGCATGTTACCATTTATCCTTGACTGTTTCATCAAAGGAAAACTGTTTGGCTGAGCCCAGTGACTTCACTGATGAGGCTTTTGCCCCCTTACTTGTAATACATGAGTACAGTTTCATATAAACTAACTCATTACTTGCCAGCTATGCTATTTTATTATTACTGCTGTCTCTGCAAGCTTTCACCTGTAATCTCTAATCACCCAGTCCTATTCTATTAGGATTTTCTTTTGTAGAAACCTGTCATCAGTATACACAAACAATACCTACATTATATGCTGTTGAGCAAAGAGAAAATTACTTTGTTAATTATTTAAAAAAAAAAATTCCTTAAATAATCTCTACCTTCTATTAACTATTTCTACCTCTAAAACCATTAAATGATACATAGTCTTAATCTGATCTGCAGGTATTAAAAGAGCGACACATTAAAAAAGCCAGACACAGCCACTGAACATCCATACAACTCAAAATCATAGCAATTCCTCCTTTTTATTAATATAATTTTTCCTAAGTAGACTAGCTACCATACCATAAAGGACATTATGCTGAAAACACATTGTGCTGGATACCTGAGTATCCAAATTTATGAATTGTGTCCAGTAATCCAGAACTGTAAGCAAAGTTGCTTGTTATTTCTTTATGAAAGCACACATGTGGCTACACCACCCCAATGGCTGTATGCTTCAAGGAAAAAATCAGCTACTGCTGCTGCTATCATTACTGCAAAACAAGTCACGTGAATAGAGATGTGAACAATTATGATAAACAAATGAGGTATCTTCAGAATGTGATGGGTAGGTTATACTCTCTAAAAACAGAATATGCATGAAACTGAACTATGGATTAACAGGAATTGTTACCATGAAAAAGTTTGTACATGCATTCATAGAATCAAAGGAAAATTTGTGTGTGAAGCATCCTCAGGAAGCCTCTAGTCCAAACCAGGGTGCTCAGGGCTGTATCCAGTCAGCTCTTGAAAGCCCCCAAGGGCAGAGACCACACCAGATCTCCAGCAGGTTCTTCCAGCCAATGTTTCCGCATATTCCTATTCAAGAACAGTGCTGTAAGTGGCCTCACCTGGGGTACCATGTACAGTTCTGGGCAACACAGTATTAAAAAATGTATTAAGCTAGTGGAGAGTCTCCAGAAGAGAGGTATGAAGTTGGTGAAGGGTTTGGAGAGGAAGTTGTATGAAGAATGGCTAAAGTCACTTGGTTTGTTCAGCCTAGAGAGGACTAAGGGGAGACCTCATCACATCTACAGCTTCCTCACAAGGGGAGGAGGGGCAGGTGCTGATCTCTTCTCTTTAGTGATCAATGACAGAACCCAAGGGAATGGCAGGGAGATGTGCCAGCAGAGGTTTAGACTGGACTTCAGGAAAAGGTTCTTTACCCAGAGGTGCTGGAGCACTGGAACGGGGTCCCCAGGGAGGTGTCACAGCCCCAAGCCTGACAGTGTTCAAGAAGAGACTGGACAATGCCCTCAGACACATGGTGTGAACTCTGGGGTTGTCATGTGCAGGGACAGAAGTTGGACTCGATGATCCTTGTGGGTCCCTTCCAACTCAGGACATTCTATGATTCTATGATCTGAAGATCTGAAGCACTTAACTTCTCTGGCATGGTTAATAACAGTCACAAATGCTACTTTGCAATCTGCCTTATAAACACGAACTCAAACAGGAACACAGAACAGTTACAGAAATGTGCCAAATTGATGACATCAGCAGAAATTAAGGTTAATTACAAGAAAAAAAAACATACTCTCAGAAGCCCCATTTTAGCGGCTGCATAAGGTTGTGATGCTACATAATGCAAACAGGCAGATGATGAGCATCACTGCCTTAAAAAAAACAACAAAACAAACAAACAAAAAACCATTTTCTTTTGTTATTATAAGCTAGCCTTGATTTCAGATGTTCAGCCTCATATCCATCTTTAGGAATTTATTTTAAAAGTTATAATCTGTATCAAATCTTTGAAGTATTAGAAAAATAAGTAAAACTTAGTTACACTTCAGCCACTTATAACACATAGTATCATATCTAGATTAAAAAGCTGAAGTAGTGTCAAATTGCCATTTGTTGCTAAGCTACTAGTGCAAAGCAAGTTATGAGTAATATCAGATCTATTCAGAACTTCAAAGGAAACCAGAGGCTTTTACAAGTGTGACAATTCATCGTAAATTACATCTTAAAAAACCTCAAAGTGCCTGAAATTTTGAGACCCTATCTTGGGGCAAACAAGCAACTCTGTTCATCTCACCAGGAATCCACTTCAGAACTTGGAAACGAGTGTCCCTCTGCTTAACTCCGTTACAGATGTCAAATGGTGACTGCTCTCAAACTACACACTTGGATGTGATCTGGATTTCAATCATTGCAAAAAGATGCTTAAATAGGTATCTTCCCAACTGGAAATGTAGAGTGCCATGCTTAAAGAGGTCCTCTTGACCTGGTCTAGAAGGGATCACCATGGGGATATCAACCTTGACAAGGTCAGAGCAATGAAGACTGTATGTGGAACTGAAAGATTTGGGGACTATGCTCCTTTTTCCAAACCACACAGCTCAAAGAGCCACATGACAGACCCGTCTGTAAGAAAATAATGAGAGAAGGGAAATGCATCATTCTTCTGCAATAGCGTTTTATAAGATAGTGAATTCATAACAATTTGTTTCTGAAAATTCCCATTCAAATTGTGATTTAGTGTGCAGTTTTTATCAGTGTAACTTCTACAAATCTGTGTGGTGGGGTTTTGGTTTGGCTTTTGTTGGTTATTTTTTAAAACTGTGAAATCAGGATGCAGCAGCCACATGTAAGAGGCAAAAGACATAGTTCCAAGATATTGATTATATACCTTCTTGTGATGGTGATACAGGGAACTAACTAACACTTAAAGAACTAACACTTAAAGAACTAACACTTAAAGAACTAAAGAGCTAACACTCAGAGATCTAACCCTTAACCCACACCACAATTGCCTAGCCTTGCTTAGCTTTGTGTAACTTCTTGTATGAGAAACAGGAGTTTGCTGATGACTTCACAGGCCTCGCAAAGATAAAAAACCTTGGGTGCATCCTTGATGCATCCTTGGGTGAACTAGATAACAGAAACTTGGGCACAGGACAGGAGATACGCCAGTCTGAGTCCCAACCAACTCATCACACCAGGCCGAAGGTAACCGTGTACAGAGAAGACCCTGGTTCACTGTCACCACACAGGCACAACCAGGAGGAGCCAGAGGTGGAGACTATGGAAATGATCTCCTGGAACTCATTGTAATAAGAACCACCTTCTTGAGGACAGGTTATGAATATGTATGGCCGTTCCTAAAACTTTAATTAATATGTAACACTTTGCAGCATTTAACCAAGATCACAGCTACTGGAAATTCACACACATCTTAGGTGGAATTATTCCCCCATGTGTCCAGCGCTCTGTAAATACATACCTTCTTTACAATCTCAAAGGTTGTAAGGTCATTTCCATGCCTCAATGGAGGAGATTAAACTGTTTATTTCAACTGCATGTAGCATGAAGCACTGATGTTAAGAGGTTACTGACATACAAAATTTATGACCATCTTTTAGAATAGGCTGGATGTTGTACAGTTTTGTAATGCAGGAATTTTTCTAGAAAAGCAGCTAAGAGCTAGCATGAAAAAAGATACACCTACATGGAGGTTTCTGTGGCTTCTCCCAGAAACCAGTTTTGCTCAGAACGAAAAAAAAAATGCATGGGAGGAAACAACACAGTAAATTTTTCTCCCTTACTGTGTAATGATTCTCCTCCAGAAGAGTCAGAACAATCGATGCACTGAAACAATAAACACTGCACAAACAAAACATTAGAATGTTTTTTTGTTGTTGTAAATGAAGACATAGTCAACAATTGCATTCTTCAAATTCCTTATATTTACTGGGTGGATTTATTAAGAATGCTTTTCTATAAACAATTCTTTCTTAATGAGCATACCAATATTTCCCTCAGCAGCAGCAATGATCAACCATACCACTTCATATTGGCTCCTCTGACCTTGTTTTAATTAGTCTCTCAATATGTAAGTATTCCAGAACTGATATAGCTGCAAATTGGATTTTCCTGTAAACAATGGTCTCCCTCCTCCTCATTTACTAAAGGCAACAAAACCCAAGAAGCTAGGATTTTAAAAATACAGCTGGCAAATAATTGTTACAATTTATCATCCCTTTTCATTATCAGCAGCATGCAGCAGGTAGCTATAAAGCAGTCTTACTAATGGATTACAATGTATGATTGGGATTTCAATCCGCACATCTTCAATAAAATGCAATATAAACACTGTATTAACTACTGAATTCTTCATGTTTCTCAGGTGTGGACAAACAAATATTTTATGAATAGTCTCTTAGCAGAATTACTATTAATACGCTGTACTCAAGCATTTACTTCTTCAAGCTACTGTTTTAATTGCACGAAATATGTACCTACAGCTGCAAATGGAACAAATTACATGAGTTTATCCAAGAGTATGTTCCAAACAAAGAGCTGGGAGACTGCAGATGTCCCTTTTTCCCTATAAATGATTTTTCATGCAAATCCCCTGTTTCACTCTGACAACACAGCAATTAAGCTGGTGCCTCCTGATAAATGTTTCAAACTTCCTTTTGGAAAACTAAAGAGAGTTTGTTTCTTGGTGAACTGCCATCCAGAGATGGGACAGAGCATCAGTTCAAGAGCTTATCTAATATTAACCTGGTAATAGGAGAATATTATTCTGATGTCATCTTCCACTTTCAGACTTATTTCCTAGGAAAATGTAGCTCTTTTCTGGTCCAACAACAACCCTTCAAATTTTCCAAAGGGAAAACACTTGCATATTGAGACCTCCAAGGACGACTCTTCTGCATGTCAGTGTCTTCTTTTGCTCCTCATCAGTAACATCAGCATCTCAGTATTACTCAGTTTTCGATGAAGTATTAATATTTCCAGGAAAAATACAGTTGCAACAAGCCCTGTGGACAGATGCAGTGTAAGATCCAAGAAGTTTACTACAAACCCATGAAGATCTGTCCTGGAAGAACCACCACAGCAGAACACCTCTGCACTAAAGGTCTTGTTGGACTTGCAAGGGCAGCTACAAATATTTAAGTTATTTAAAATCCATAGCCCTTTATGACAATGAACATAAACAATTGCATCAGGGTGTTCCCTGCTTCAGGATGACAGTCTTAAAGTCTCCGAGAGCAAAACTTTCTTCAGACTGCAACTGTAAACAGCAATTACCAGTAGCACACAAGACTGAAAACAAACTTTCAGAAGCTAAAGGAGATACACACTGACTACACAAGCTTCTAGACCTTCTCTGAGGTAATTCCATATCCTTGAGCACCACATGGACTGCTCAAAGCTTTTGAGAAGTCATCATCTATTGACAAAAAAAGCGTATGCCCTAAGGCATAGGATAAAACCCTTGATGTACTGTGTCACAACAGCTGCTTATCCAAAACGCTTTATTTTGTCCTTCTGGATAAAGACAGATAAGGACAATCAGAGCACAAAGGGCAGGATATTGGCAAAGTAACCTGCTGACACCAAGAAGGCTGAAAGGGAGGCAATTAATTACATTCTTTTACAAAGGAGACCATCCCATTAGATCTTGGGAGATGGGAATAGGACAAATTCCTTGGTATCCTATGGAAGATGTAAGGTTTAGTCATTAACATAAAAATGTAGTTTTTAAAGTCACCACTGTGATCTTATGTTTGTGACAGTAAAAATGACCAAATTCAATGCGTGTTTTGTTTTTCCAGCATAGCACTGACATTTCTGCTCAGCAGAAGAGAAACCTGTTCAGAGCTCTGCAGCAAAAATCTCCACAAATAATACATTGCAAAATTATAACTGAAAACATTTAGATCCTTCTAGATCAAGTGATGACACAACCACTGTCTCTTCTCAAATAACTTGTGACTTACGGGCAATGACTGACAACCAGATCCTTTTCTAACTTCAAGACTAATAAAACAGAAGGCACTGAAGAGATGACAGCTCAGCTTAGCATAGCCAGTCACTGTGAGAGAGCAATTTAACCTTTCAGGGTATTATGAAAACATTTTTCATGAACACTGGCTTCTTCGGAGGAAGAAATACCCACTCGACACAACACAAGATGTAAACACTACTAGATGTCACATGGAGCAATGCCTACAGATATTCCTGACAACATCTACAAAGGGGGAAGCTGCTCTGCTGCTTCTTTCTCTGAACTGTTATTAGACACCAGATTACTGCCTCATGATAACATACTTTTAATAATGGAGAAAAAAACCCTACCAATTCAAATAACCTCATTTAATACTACTGCAATCTGTCAAATATTTCTGGGTAGTTCTGTGGCCCTTACCCTGGTATCTGCAGGCCACAAGTTGTCGTGTCTTTACCCTCAGAATGTCTCCTGGCACAGGATGCCTGACATTAGTGAGGCCACACAGCAAGTTTTGTGGGAGACGATGACCCTGTGCATCTGTTCTGAGTTCTCAGCTGGTGTCCTAAGCTTGTGCAAGCCTTTCTATATGACATTATCAACTGAAAATACAAAAAAATTTACAAAAATACATAAAGTAATGTAAAATTATTATTTTTTTTATTATTTGATGTATTTTTTTTTTCACCAAAGGTACTTCGATTCTTTGTTTACAAAGCCAAAAATGTATCCAGATCACTTGCAAGTCAAACAGAGATATTGGATGAAAAAGAACTGTTACCTGAGTTACAGTACAATATTTAATTTCAGACAGTATTGCTCTTAAGACTTTTTTACAGTAAGAACTAAACTAACAAGCTTTTTCGATTCAAAAACTAAATCAGTGCTTGTCATAAATTTAAGAATTCTCATGAACCAACAACATGATATATCTTACATAATGTATACTATACATTTTTGCTTCCCTCTATAATAAATTAATACCCTGGATGACTTAAGTATTACCAAAAATATTTACAAAAACAAGATAAAACATCATATAAATTTTTTTCAAAGATACATTTCTTCCAAGAAACAGTTTGGTACCAAGAATGAAATTTCAAGTCTTACAAAATTGCTTCGCATTTAAGTTCATGAAAGTAAATAAATAAGATTGAATTATACAAACAAACACTGATATCCTCATATGGGTTTATGCAGTAAAAGCATGTATCTCTTCTTGGGAGTATCCAAGATCCTTCAGATATCTGAAAGTCAGAAATCAAGTTGATAATATTAATATTTGGAACCCAAAACTCACCACAGACACAGATGAAACATAACTTCAGCACCACTATCTTGTTTTTATTGAGACATGCACAATTAAGTTTACCTTTGCAAATGCTTTTAGAAAACATTTCATGCCCAGGAACTCATATGTACTACATGACCTTTAAGGATATGGAAAAAATTTCTAAAACTAAATACAGATAGAATTTTTATTAGCTCTGATTTCTCCAGAGGTAGCACGATTATTGGCCAATTTCACCCTCCATTGGATCCATGCACCTGGCTTCAGCAGGACTGCAGAAATGCAAGTGATATCTATATTGGTTCAATATTTTGAAGCCAGGCAAGAGAAAGTTAGAGGGCCTTTTATCTTTAAATATATGACATATAAAATAAGGAAAGTATTAGGTACAGACATAAATAAATGCAAGAGAAGTGCTTGTGCTAGAACACATTGAATTAAAAGCAGCATTTAAAGCTTTGGGGAAAAAAAGTCGTGTTAAAGAGATGCTCTTAGAAACTTTTGGACAAGTGACTAGAGCTCATGAAACTTCCATGTTGCTGACATTTACTTAGCTGCACACTAAATATACTCCAAGTATAATACCAGGTGTTTTTCTATTTTTTTTTTTTTTTAATTTAAAAAAATTTTCTTGCAAATCAGAAAATGTGAAGCCTTTTTTGAAAGACTATCAAGTCAGAAGCACTCTAGATGGTTAGGTGATCAAATAAAAAACAATAATTGTTCTCCAGTTCATAATCTGAAATACTCACTGTACTCCTTGTTCTGTAAACGGTGTTGGACCACAGATACAGATAAGCACTTTGGAATATTTGCTGCTTCTTTTCACAAACTCAGAGAGAAGAGATGAAGAAATCTTCCCCTCTTTACCCATCCAGTCCTTTGTTGGTTGTGAAAGAATGAATTTAACCTCAAACCTGGAAAGCAGAAGAATATTTCAGAAATATTGCCTCTGATAAGAAATCTGCCACCCAAAATGCTGCTGACTGAGACACTGGTGTTTCCTACGATTACTTTCTGCTCTGCTTTCCTACAATGAAGTTCTGCTCAACTCCCACAGGCACAGTATCAGATCTCACAGACATTTAGCTGTTCCTACCAATCAAGTCAATCAAATCCCCTCCAGTATTGTGCATTTAATTATTTAACCAAATCTTTCAGTCTTAAAAGTCTTAGCTGTATATTTCACCTTACAAAGAAAAACAGCTGGTACCAATTAAGATTTTATTGTTCTGTTATCCACTTACGTAATGTTGGTGTAGCTCAATACACAAGTAGTGAAATATAAATGCTTAGCCAAACTTGTGAAAATGTCAGTACAACTTCATTAATGAGAAAATACTATAACTGGTTTCAAAAACTCAATAACAGAGTAGTTGTTCAGTAAAAACCAAGCACTCATGTATCTGTGGCTCCTAATGAAAAGGAAAAAGGGTTTTTACTGTAAATTTACACAAAGTCCAGACTATGAAGCCTTGAATGTGCCAGACATCACCAGGCAATGAAATAATATTGATTTTTCTCTTCAATGTTGTGAAGGAACAAGTGAAATTAACTTGTTCATACAATTTCAACTAAGAATTAAGCATAAACAAAGCACACTTCTGTCATGTAAAATCTAGGCAGTGACAATTTATCTAGTGATAAAAGCAAGAGTACTGAAATTAATAGGCAACCCGATACCCCTGTGTCTCCTGATGGAAATGTGACCTGCTAAACTACATTAGCATTACCTGTGCACTAGTGCATTTTAATCCATAATTACTTTGTAACTGAGAAAAAAAAGGCAACAATTAGACAGTGTAAAAATGAAAGTAACGGGCCTAATTTAAACTTCAAATTTTTATATATACATTTTCTCAACTAAGTGGCACCAAAGAGGCTTTTTCAGGACTTCTCTGTAAATTCAGAATGTTGCTCCAAGTATGCACTGTCCTAGTCTATCACTTCTGTGTTTCTCTTTGCATATCTCTGTTTTCTATTGCTAAGGCTAATTATCTTCACCTTCAAAAAGCTTCCTAGACAGTCTTAATGATCACCTCATCTAACATATCATCTCCAATAAACACCTATTAAACACTGTCATATCAAATCCCTCATTTCCTACGGGACATACAGAAGATAATGACACAACCTGCTGCTATGAATCTGTGACCAATCTCTCTTGGCTTCATTAAATTCTTAGCTAAGAGTTTCCTGCATCATGATCTGTCTTTGTGCCAAAGCTGTAGAGTTAGTCTAAGCCGCAAGACCTCTTCTCCTACATGCTGGGATGGTACAAGTTCTCCACAAGACTCTTAAATACCTTTTGTCCAAAAGAGCTAATTGTTCAAGTTGGTTTCTCCAAAGTATGTCATCTTCTGTTTTGTTGAAGAAGATCAGCTTCACTGTCCTTTAGAAAAAAAAAATATTAAAAAATTAATTGCAGATTGCTTCTCTATTTGAAACACATTAAAGAATCGGAACTTACTGCATTATACAGAAGCCTTTTACTTACATTTTGTTTGTCTGTTTGTTTTGCAACTTTGCAATCCTCAAATTTTTTTGTCACTAACTCGATAGAGTATCTTTCTTGCTGTACCTGAAAGTCTGTTGGACTTGTGACCTCTCTTCTAAATGTCATAACCCTGTCTGCAGTTGCAACTTCTAGTTCAGGAACTGCTGTCCTAAGAAAAATAAAGTCTCTTGAGGTTACTAAGACCTGACTGAGAATATAGTATAGCTTGTCAAGTTTTATCTAATGGCTTCTCAATATTGTTTGAGCACTACTACTTCAATTAGTATCTCGTATATGAACTCTGTACATGTTTTTAATATTACACAGACCAGCTTGTAGAGGTGAAAGCAGAATTTCAGGAAGGTTATGTCAATGTTAATTTAATAAAGACAGAATCTAAACCCATAGAAGGAAGATATAATTCACTCACAACCTGAAGAGCAAACTACAGCTCTGTACCAGGTTATCTTATTCTTACTTTATCTGGTGATTTATAAAATCTGTTTTCCTGGAAAGCTACTGTTTACAAGCATTGTATTTGCCAGAAAGTTCACATAAAAATAAATGCTCTGTCATTAAGGTCAGTGCTATTATCTCTTCAGATTTTTATACTACAACAGAGGTAAAACACAAAAACGCTGACTTTACAAAGTTGAATTTACCATTTGACAAAGTCACATAAACTCAACTTCTCCTTTATTGCTAACAACAGACTAGTACCCCAGGGACAACTGATCTAAGACAGAAGATCTGCTGTTAAATGCAAGCAGTTCCTGACCTGCACCCCACAGGGCTTTAAGTTCATGTTGTTTTTTCCCCTCAAGCACAGCTCTGAGCAGAGAGTACATGTTGCTGGGGTGCCAGAAGCTGCAAGTTCAGCGCCCCACATGCAGAAAGCCGGAGTTCTGCGACACCTGGTGCAGAAATGCTTGAGGAACCACACGGGTACCTGTCAGGGCTGGCACCAAGGCTGAGCTCAACCTGCTGGTTGTTCTCACCAGACAGTTCTCAAACAAGGCACTCCACTACCCCCTCTCCTTTTACATGAGCCCAACCTTGCTCCTAAGAGACGAGCAATAGACACACACTGAAGGAAAAGCATCATGACTTGATGCACCAAAGGATACTGCAGACAGGAAGAGAACAAACCGTTTTCCACATTTAAATCTGTAATTTCTTGCCTATGGTAAAAGTTGATAGGGAGACTTTGGCTAAACAGTAGAATGAAAATCCAATGATCCAAGCCCATTACACCACAGCAAAAGCTGCCTAGGGAAGATGGGGATGGATTCTCCAGCACTCGCTGTGCAGCCCCAGAGGTTCAGCAGGACTTGCCCAGCATCACAGGCAGAGGCTGCTGCACCTCAAGTGACAGGTCTGTCATTATTCAGGTCCTTCCTCAACTTTCTCAATTCGTGGCCTAGCACATGCAATCCAAGTTCACAGCAATCGTTACTTTCCACAGTAAGATAATTTTATGCAAATTAAGTTGTTTATATATGCATATATTCCTATGTATACCACTAGTATATATAAATCTATAAATACATACATACACACATATATTAAACGCATTCTTGTAATATTTTCCCCAAAGAGAAAGTGTGAGTTAAAGAGCAAATATAAGAAATTATGTTGCCTAGAGCAGTCAGAAAACCCAAGCTTTAAGTGTCTGCATATAAACAGAACCTGTACTACTTCAAATCATTCCAGCACCTAGCAAGCTTCCACAAAAAGAAGGAAAAAATCATTTATTTTGGTAAGACAACAGATGTTGCTGCATCCTAAGCTAACCGTGAGCATTGAGATCCCACAAGAAATTGTGCTGAAGAGAATTAAATAAGCCACTCTAGTCATCTTTCAAGGAAAAAGTAGATAAAAACATCTTCTGTGCAGTAGTAGTCTTTCATACATTATCTACTCTGTTTATTGTGGTTACGGACAAAATGTCGAGATTTGCATCTTTTACTATGTTCTCCTTAGTTTTGCTTTTGTATTATCACAACTACCTTTACCTGACATACTAGTTTCCTCCTCAAAACGAAAAAAAATATTGCAAACTCACTTAGTAGTGCTTCCCAAGCATTTATGTGAGATGACAGATTTATCTTTTGGATTCACAAAGTCAGCCAGCCACATGTTATTCACAACTGACAATACAGGACACTTTGGAAGACCTAAACAGCAGAGTCTCTCTGCTCACAAAATAGGACTATATGTAATTGCTGAACAAAAACTAAGAAAAGAATAATGCCTGAGTTTAGATTATTTTTTTTAGAAACATATTTCTGCAATACATGTTATCCTTCTTAGCTTTACTATGGAGATTAAAGTCCAATTAATCTCTCTATGTTGTTTCAAAATGTGTTTCATGAAGACATAATGAACCAAAACATCCTGTGCTTATATTGAATAAAACATAGATTTAGAAATTAATCTCCGTTAAAAGAATCTGAATTCAAAGGGACAGGAAAACAGTAGCAAGTTTGTTGAACTGTCCTCTGCAACAGCTTTAAAGAAAACACAGTTCAGGAATATTTTTGAGTTTTATACTCTCCTAAATTACAATAGTTCACATTGACAAAAATTTTATCTGCTAAGAAATTCAGCAAGATGTGATTCTAGAGGAGGATTTTTGCTAAAAGCACTGTAAGCACACCTCACCTCTATCAAAGTATGCCCCTACAGAAACATTTTGCATTTCCTTTTAAAGTTGAGCTACTGTATACTCTCTTATGGTTGTGAACAGACAATCATATCAAGCAGAAGTACTAGTTCTAGGGTTCTGAAAGACAAAAGGAGCCAAAGCAAGCTGTTATTTTAACCAAGAACAAGTAGTGCTTCCTTCTGGAGATTTTACAAGCAGAGTAAAGAATGCACATGCAATACACCCTTTTAATGCATTTGAATGTACTTAAATGCTTTGCTTACATAAGTCTCACTTTAGTGAAAACTGGAACTGACCTGGTAAAAATGTGTTACTGTTGCTTAGCAGGTGAAAAAATGTAGAAATATACTAGCTATTCTAATAAATTAAAGAGAAGCCATAACTAACCAGCAGTAAACCTCCTCAGTCCAAAAAACAGTACCTATACTGAAATATTTCAATACTAAAAAAAGGCATGCAAATGCAAAGCTAGTTTAAAAAACCAAAACAAACCAAAACACACACATACAAAAAAACTCCAAACAAAAACCCCTCAGGTTTCCTCCTCAGTGAGCCCACTTGTATCACATCTAAAACCCACAATGGAAATCACTCAATTTTGTAGATGGTAGCCGACAACCAAATATGCATAAGCTCTTTAAGACTCTGACAGACTCTTCCCTAAAGCATACCAGCCTGAGGAAAAATGCTTCCATGCCATTTTATTTTGTCAATTGTTTTATTAACACTGAGGCTTGTCCATTAAGCTTTATCCTTCCTATGGATTAATCTCGCTAGGGGTTAAATCATAAGAATAGTACATACCGGAGGCAACTAACTGCTGTCAGAGCAAAATCCAGCAGTTTAACCATTGGTGTGAAGCCTGTGCCTGCTGCCAATAAAAAGAGATCTTCTGAAGTTTGAACTTGTGACTTCTTGAAGTTACCTTCAGGGTTGCTGACAGAAATATAGTCTCCTTTATTAAAAAACAAACAAACAAACAGAATGGTAAACTTTAAGGAGATGAAAACAAGCTCATTAGCAGTCTGATTTTTACGGGCCCTTTCATATTGCCTTCACCTTTGTAGTATTAAGGTTCCTTTCAGAAAGGTACTACGCATTTCACACAAGAATCATTCTCGTTAAAAGAACAGATGTTCAATTAAAATGTCTTGTCTTGAGGGATTCCACACTGTATGAATACACAAGCATTTGCAAATCAGTGTTAAAAACCTGCCACTATACCTGAAATAGAAAAGGAAGTACATCTCAAGTCTAGTAAAGCAGACCTATCTTTCTTTATTCAAAAATACAAAAAGGTGCTCTAAGACTATATACTATATATAGTGTGTGTGATACAGTTGACATATCTCAACAGTTCAACATGAACACATTTGGAAGATCAGTCAGGAGAGCTTCATGTAATGGACAAGTCCTAGTTACAGGGAGGATAAGCCTGTGCATTTGGGGCATGGAGAATAAGGTTTAACAAAAAAAGTTAAGAGTACATCCCAGTGTATAAGTAAATAAACAGTAAGAACATCACAATACCCAGACAGTGAATGTGAAGCAATAAAGAATCGCTGCAAAGCCAAACACAAAAAACCTCAACATATACTTACCAACTTGCAGGTGCTCAAGTGCCTGTGTGAATGGTCCGCAGGAATAAATTTTAATCATTAAATATATATGTGCACCATCGTGGCAAGATGGTTCTTTGAAATCCAGCGGCAAAAAAGGCAATACAGGTGTGTATGGTTTTACTACCTCTGTCCCTAGATAGAATACAAAAAGGTAGCTGAAATACTATAAAAAGTACATCCAGCAAATGTACTGTAAACAAGTACAAAATAACCAAACCAAAATAACCAAACCAAAATAACCAAACCATAAACAAATAACCTGTATATCCCATAAAAATAACACCATCACGTGCTTTCACGCAAGTATGTTATTTTCCACTGCACCAGTTCTTCTTACAGTCGCCTTCCACTTCCAACTAAAATCTTCAGGCCGCTGTGAAGTACACTATTTCTAAACTACTTAGCAATTCAAAACACAGGAAGAAAATATCTAGTCATCCCCAAAGAACATGAAAATCTAAAAGCATTTGCATTTATTTTCAAGTATCACAGCTTGATTTTTTCTAAATTGAAATAGCAGTTTTTTAGTACTGCATTATTATCTTTTTTTCCACTATCTTTCAAAAAGCTATTGTATAATGACAGAAAGAAAGATTGCAAGAGTTGGACACCAGCAAACAATTAGGTAGGGAAGAAGACAAAACAGTTTACCATTAAAGGCTATTTAAAAATTCTTCTGAGAGATCTCTTTACCACGCACAGAGGAATGCAAGTACAGTGACCAGTATAATCATTAACATGCAACTTTTTAAAAGTATCCTTAAAAAAAAAAATAAACAAGATATTTTTTTGATCTCCCATTTAATTTTTTTTACATTTGCCTTGAACAAAATTTGGAAAAATAGCACCTAAACAATGCTTTTCAAGATGCATTCCTCTTATAATCTCATATTATTATGAATACTGTATAAGTGAAGTGTAAAGTAGCATTACTATGACAGCTATAAATCGCTCAGAAGGAAAAAAAAATTGCAACATTACCCTCCCCATGCCAAAAAAAGCTGCAAACCAAAAGGAAATGACTAATCATACATAACACATATACAATGGGCTTCCCCACCTTCAAAGATGAACAGCACTACTTCAATAGAGAGAACATTTTAAAGGCAGAATTGAAAGAGCTGATAAGCTCAAGAGTAAATGCCAACCATCCCCATAGTTAAGTTTCCCAGCAAAATTAATCCAGTCAGTTCACTATTAAGCACTGATTGTGATCCTGGAAGCAGACACTTTCTAACTACAACCAGGGAATTAGTGGCCTTCTCCCAAGACTACGAAAAGGGATTTATTTTAATATAACCATGGCTACATTCTACTTTTTTTACCTGCAATGATTTGTTTGAGGTAAACATGTTGTCCAGTGGGAACATGGAGATGTGTGCTCTTAGGCAACATCAAGCAGAAGAGTTTGGTGTCGTGGGTAACTTCTGTCTTAGAAACCAACTTGCATTTTCTGTAGAACTGTCCTAAAAAAATGGGTTTATTTGTTATGCGAGTCTCAATCTGTCTTTCCATTCTTATACATTTTTTAATAAGAGAGAGAGAAAAACCTGTATTTCACTATATACAATTATAAAAAGACTATAAACAGATGCTTGTTGTATAATTAATTACAATTAATTTTCTCATTTTGGTCTAAGGACTCATTTATAGCCTTACCTTAGGCTCACAACAGACTGAATCTGTGAGTTAACAGCATTGACTGGGAAGAAGTAGAAAACCACCAAATAGCAGCAGAAAGCAGAACCTCTTGTACTACACTGCACCTGTGCTAAATTCAGCATATGACTGCAGCATAAATATATATATGCAGACTAAAACCAGTTTGGGTAATGCAAATGAAGTGTAAGCAAGGCATAGCACCCCAGTTCTCAGTAAGAGACTATCTAAACCCAGCTGGCATTCCACACATTTACTGGGTTGCCCACCCCTCAGTGTTGTAGTTTCACTTCTATTAGCACAAGTATTTCTGATAACAGCCTTGCACAATTTTTCAGGTACGCAATACCAATGCTTACACACAACATAAAATGAAACTAATATCTGTGCCTATGTAGGCAACACACGCTTCAGCATTATCAATAAATATTTCAGACTTGAATTGGTGCCTTTTGGCTAACTAGAAATTACGAGCTCCAGTTATATGTTCACATGCTTACTTAAATAAACTACAAAGTCATATATACAGCACAAATTTCTATTGATACAGCTGTTTTGGAGGCAAGGACGTGGGTTTCAAATACAGTGCTTTTCAACTTGTGCAGCATCTAAATGCCAGGCAAATGGTGATGGAAAAGAAGAGAAAGCTATTTAAAAACATACAAAACAAACAAACAATCTCCACAAACAAACAAATCACTCTGCAATGAAAAATTTTAGTGGATATTCAGACAAGAGACTGAGAAATAAATCAGTGAAAGAACACAATCAGAATAGCTAATTAATGATGGGGATTAAAAAAAAAGAGTGGGCAAAAAGAACACCCAGGAATATTTAGCTTTGTTCAGGGACAAAAGGAAATTATTATAATAGTTTCACCAGTATCTTATGGAAGCTCAAAGTAACGTGTTTTCCCTGTACCAACAATAGACTCAGAGCAAAATAAGCCATTTACTCTGCCTCTGCTACAGCAGGAGTACCAACTCGTCACTTACACTGGTGATAATCTCATTGGGAAAGCGCCTGGCTAAGGCTGGCCAGACCTGCACCCAGTTTAACTAAGCTGCCATCGTCATCCGTGTAATCTGCATCATTATACCACTTCACGCTCTAAGAGAGGATTTGAAAACACAACTAAGCAGAGGGCTGTGCCCTGCTTATTACAACCAGAAACTGCAGAGCATAAGTAGGGATAAAGCAGCAAGGAAGAAGTACTTCAAAGAACAAAGGGCAAGGATGCAAAAACAACCACTTAGTGGCTTCATTCTGGAAAGAAACATGCTTAGAAAGGTTAATTTAGCTACAAATGCCAAACGCAGGAAGGTATTCCTCAACTCTCCACTGCAATATTCTATTAACTGATACAGGCCTGTTGACATTGCCACCATAGGTTATTATTTGAGTAGTTGGGAACAAGTGTCCCAGCTTTCCTAAAATACCAATGGGAATAACAATTGCTGCATAAGGCAAGTGCTAGCATATTGTAGAAATCTAGATACAAAACGAGAGGTGTAAAGTGAAGATAAAGAGAAGCAAATTTTTCTCTTCTACCTTTAGGAGAACATTTTTCAGCTAAGCATTTATTGCAGCACTGCAGTATTTTAGCTCTAACCTGAAATACCAGAGTGGTGATACCACACTGCCTAAACAGGTCAGTAACTCAGGGGAAGTTTCATGGGCTACAAGATATTGGAAGCTCAGTTTGGCAAAGATTTTTTTTTTTTAAAAAAGCAAGCAAGCAGCAAAATCCCATGAGTGGCATTATCTAAACTTCATACTTCCAAAAAACAAAACCAAACCAAACAAAAAAACGGCAGAAAGAAGCAGCCTCTTCGCCTCTTCCCTACAATAATCCCATCATGCCACTTACCATTTTCAATGTAAAATTTGTAGTCTGTCCCAGTTCATGTGAAGCCTCTCAAAATTTGACAGGTTCATATATGGGAATACTTGAGCATGACACCCTTCTAATGACACTTTCTGCATTGAAGCAATTTCAGTGAAGCAACAGTTCTTCCCCTCTCTTTTTTTCAACATTATTGAAAAATGAACTCAAGTCACTGCTTACATAGCTGAGCTCCTCATGAGACAGGATGAGATGCAAAGGACACTCAGGAAATTCCAACTGGGCATCACCCTGAGGATGGTCTGGTCAAACACTGGGGTAGGCTGCCCAGAGAGAGTCTCTGCCCTTGGAGATATTCAAACCTTGACTGGACAGCTTTGAGCAGACAGACCAGGTCACTTCCAAAGGTCCCTTTCAACTGAGTTACTCTATGATTCTAATATTTCTTTAGGTCTTAACTGTTAGAAGTAGAAGCATCTTGATCTTTTGTATTTTGCCACTGCACCAGCACATGCTTCTTTACTTCTTGACTTCAATCACATGCTGATTGTCTTCTCAATAGGGATGGACTACCTGTAATAAATGTACATCACTTGTACATGGCCTAAATCCCAAACTCAAACAAAATTCTCTCTCAAGTCAGCAACTCTTTTTAAGCAAGTCTTGCAGCTCAGTGACCACTGCCATTGCTTCCTTGCTCCTACCTCCACCAGCACCACTTAAGGGGAAGCCCAAGCCAGTAAGGCTGGCTGAGCTTTATTCTTCACTAGGGGTACAGTTCAAGAACAGACACCAACTGTAGGACTTCTTAAAAAACAACAACAGAAAGAAAACAAACAAAAATAAAATAATAATAACAATTTTAAAACAAACAAACAAAAGCAACACAAGAGGCTTTAGAGGGTCTCAATAAGCTAGCCTGTCCATTCTCCTTCCCCAGCATTCTCCAAAAGTCATTTAATGACTTGGTAACTTCATCTAATGGCTTATCATTTTCCATTTAATTTATCTGTACTGCAGTATCCTTATCACAAACATTTTGCTGTTCCCAGATATTCTGGATTAAAAACCCAGCCGAAGAGTTCAAGACAGCAGGAGACCAGTTACAGACTCCTCTGGGACAGTGCAGGCAACTGCTGCCTGAAGGAACAGCATCACCATTAACATCCCCTTCTTCAGTAAGTACAGGACCACAGCCTGTCAATTCAACCACAACAGAAACAAAAGAATTTTAAACAGAGAAAAGCTTTCAAACAAACAATATTTATCCACCAAATGCTTAAAAGTTAAGGGTTTAAACACAATGTTGCAGCACAGCCAGGCTTCTTTCTAATTGGCATTATTTTCAAGGGTATAAACGTATCTAAATATGTAGAGTTACACCTGGAAATACACATTCGGGTTACTAAATCTCAGCTGCACATGCATTTGCATCAAATTCATTACATACCACTACTGCCAGAGTAGGTGGCTATGGCATTTTTCTGCATACACTTGTTTTCTTATATTATTCAAATACCTACTAGTGACTTATCCACTCCAAACGCCTGCAGAGACACAATGTAAAGCCTCTGACACGGAATAAAGCTTTCTTCATCAATGCTTCCTCATGTCTTTCATCTAACATTCTACAAACAGCTTATTTTGAATGAGTAAACATTTCAGATGTAACAAAAGAATGACTACAGTCTTGAAAAATGAAAGGCAATAATTCCATTTCATACCAATCTTGAAGTAAAGCAAAAATCAGCTCTCTGGTTATACAAAATAAATTTTGGAAGAAGTTTTTTGTAATTTGTTTTTCTACCATTCTTTTGAAAAACAATACATACGAAAATTGCAAAGTACAGGATAGAAATAAATATGCTAAGACTGCTGTCAATTCTTCAGAATTACTTGAAAGGATATGGGACATCGGTAATATATCCCACAATACTGATCAGCTAATTCCAGGTATGTGGGAGTGGAGAGAGAAGTCAAAAAAATGATTCATCAGTGATTCACTGTTTCCTGACAATTTTCTGACCTTTCCAACCTGACAAATTCCAGACTTTTCCACTTATAACAAACTAACCTTTACCTCTCCCTTTTTCTTTTTAATTTGCCATATAGAAATTTTGTACCGATTCACTCAATCTGATATTTAAAAAAGAGACATTCATAGCCCCAAGGAACCTGCTAGTTTAGGTTGTCTTAAATAAAATTAGTTCATTATCAGTGGTCCAAATAAAATCTGAAGCCACAAGCAAAGGCAATTGGCAATGCAGAGAAGCCTTTCAACAAGAGAACATCAGCCTCCAGTAGCAAGTTAAAGGAGATCAGTTGCTTTCAGCATCCCCTGAAAGAAAGTTAACTGTCCAATGACAAAGACATATGAATTGCTACTATACATAAGCAAAAGGCACTGCTCTCTTAATTCTGGAGCATCATCCAAGTGCCCAGTAGCAATTCCTCATTTTCAAAGTAGAGAAAGCAATCAGGGAGAAGGTCAGGTTTGATGAAGCTGTGTCAGCTCCTATCTCAAAGAAGCCACCCTTGCAGCATCCCCCCTGTGACTGAAACCTTGCCATGTGAAGCCTAGAGAGTCACAGGCTAAAGATGCTGCTCTCTAAACTAAAGTTCCTCATCTGCTGGACTGAAGAACTACAGCACCTTGATTCATACACATACAAAATGAGTTTTCCTAACGAAACTGCTGCATGGGAGTAGTTTACTAACAAAACATGCTGCATACCTTTGGGAGAGTATCATCCTTTTTCGTACTGTATTCTTATTCATTATGAAAGGGATTTTAATTTAAGAAATTTTCCTTGAACGATGTTTTATGCTTTTCATCAATGATAAGACTTCAGGGACAATTCTTAACTCTTCTTACTTGTTAGCCACTATCCTGGTAATGCTATGGAAGCAACTTCACCTGTTTGCTTGTGACACAGAGTTTCAAAGTATAAAAACCACATCGCTCCACTGCTCCCCCATCTTTTGCAGGGGAGTCCCACAGCATCCTCAGCAAGTACGTACCACCCAGTGTCCATCAGCCCACTGAAAGTTAATTCTTAATTTGTTCAGGTGACTTGATTATGGAGCCTCAAACAGTGTTAGTGCCCACCCAGCTGAAGGCAGGTGCCTGCCCATCACTCCTGGCAGCAGCCCAGTCTCAGAGTTACGACAACAGTGAACCCTTCCTGCTGACCATCCATGTATCATTACCCTCAAACACTTCAGTCAATTACTAGATCTCCTAGCCTAGCTCCTATTATCCAAAAGGGTCAGCCATGCCCTTCCCAGATCACCTCCTTCCCTTCCCAAAATAAAGTTTTCACTGAATTAATGCCTTCTAAACTTTCCCTGGTTATGCAGCAAACAGCACACCATCAGAGCATAAGTCTGGCATATGTACCTTAGAGCACTGCATGACCATTCTCCCCCTTCTATTACTTCCAAAAAAAGAAAAAGCCCTAAGATCTTTTCACTTACACATTCTTTCACATTACACAATCACAACCCATTTCAGTCCTCACAGGCAGTATCACCTGGATTCTTTACTGAACCCTCTAAGCATCTGCAAATAGTTGCACGCTCATTAGGAGCGCAGAAGTTGGTAATTAGGTTAGTTTCCAAAACAAGGGTCTAAATGGAAGTTCAGAATCACTTTCAGATGGAAGAAGTAGAGTTTATTCTCCATGGGAAAAACACACAGGCACACCCCATAAGTCATCCCTATTAATGTCTCATTTTTCACTTGCATATGGCTACTGCTCTTACGTACACAGTTACTGTAAAACATTTTCCGAACTGGCATGCTACTACTTAGTTCTTCCCTTAAATTTCATTTTTACTGTGTTGTAACAAATTTCAGGACAAAGAAATTAGGTATTATCACATACAGCCCCAACATCAGTTGCTTATTCTATTGGCTAAAGCTGCTAAGAAACCAGAAGTAAAAAAATTGTGATTAATTCAAATAACTCAAAGTTTCACTTTCTGTTGACCACAACTACAGCTGAACAACTGTCCACAAGTCAAAAATAAAAGCCTTAGATACATAGAAATACTTTTTATGTACATACAAGGTTTTCCTATTCAGAGCATGAAGTGTTTGGAAGGGACATCATGAGCAGATTTGTACTCAATGAAATTTTGAGTGGTCAGTGGTGAAGGTCTTGATTTTTTTTAAATTCAGCAGAATTCGTTTTTTCCACAAAAAACCCTAGTATACTAATGCAGAAAAATCAAAGTTGAAAGATCTGTTTTCACCAACTAAGATAAAAAACAATTTCAGCTATCTTTGTTCAATAATTCCACAGCAAAAGCTAATATTTAAATATTCTTCCAGTTGGTACCTTTTCACCAATCTTTGATAATCTGCAGTTCTAGGTAAAAATACTATAGTGCTGGCCTGTCCCCACCAAGGCTTGGCTGCAATTCCACCTTGATGCAGAAGCATGATATGCAGTGGTGATCACAACCTATACCCGCATGAGCGATCTTATTTCGCAGTAAAGGCACCTACAAGAAAATCATGTCAATACCTATGAAAAAAACTGCTCTCTCTCACTGTGCTAATGTTGTGGGTGGGTTTTTTGTTCGTTTGTTTGTTTGGGTTTTTCTTGTTTGGTTGGTTGTTTTTTTAATCCAGAAAGTTGCACCTTATTTTTGCTTAATACTGCATTTAAATTTCCCAGGATGCTGGCACTATGACCATTAGTTTTTGTTTATGCTTCCTAATCAGCAGCTTCATAACAGCTACCTAAGAGTAATGTCACCAGCTTCCCTACACTGACAATCTAATTATATTGAATTGTGCTTTCTATGCAATACTGCCAGGTAAAATTATTCCTCCAGAAAACTAAGCACTTAATCCTCCTTAAGGAGCAGAAGCAGTATTAAATATTCTTTTGAATCTACTGATACATCCTAAGATACAATGTAGTTCCTTATAATGCCATTAACATTAAAAAAAAAAAAAATCCCCCTCAATTTTGAAGAAATTCCACAATTATTTTCTTTCCTCCCCATTAATTAACAGATACACTGACCAAAATGCTACTTTAAACTCATCAGAAATTAGAGAGTCCACCATAGGCAATTTATCTGCGAGTATGACTTTCCCAGCTTAAGGGGAAAAAGTAGGGGCTTATGCTAATTGTTTCTTCATAGCATAAAGTTATTATAGGCTTCCAGTATCATCTTGGCATTATGTCATTGTCTCTGAAAAATAACATCATTTTTTGTAGAATTTAGATCTGGCTGTTGTAAAAATGAAGATTAAATAACTTAGAACTATAGGGGCTCAGGAGGGCATAGTGGTCACCCCTCCTCTTCACAAACTCATTCATGAACGCTGTCATATGAAAAAGCAATAACATAAAATCAAGTAAAGTTTTCAAGTGTCAACCCTGCCTATTTTTCAGCCCTCCTTCCTGTGCTTTAATACAATGGAAATGTTTCAAATGATTGGTACACAAGGAAATACTACAGAAACACTCAGGCAAGGAAAACCCAAGGAAATAAACAGTGCTCCCAGAAGCACTTACTGTTCACAGGTGCAGAATAAGCTTGCCACCAAACTCAAGTGTGGAAACATTCTGAGTAAAATTATTACTTTTATTAGAAAGTGTCAGTAACTTAGCAAAACAACTACAAATATTTTTTTTAAATAAATAAATAAAGAGTATAACAATATTACATAAGTACTTTCCAATCTGTTCCCAGATTTTCCAGTACTTTCAAGAAGTGAAAATTATCAGTTATGCTGTCTTGAAACAAGGTTCTCACAGCCATGGGAAACAAAAGGTAATGCTGAGAGTAAGCAGTGGAAGATACATAAATCCAAGTGAAAAAAATAAGAATATTTAAGGCAATGCATCTGTGCTACCCTATATATACATTTATGTAGCGCCACATAGAAATACCAGGTATAAAGCTATAAAATAGCTTTAACTGGCCAGCTTAGGTCTTGAAAGTAAAGCAGCTCCCACAAGGGGCTACTTCAACACTGGTTCTGCTTCTCCTGCTCACACTCAAATTCCAATATACCTTGTGTCAAAAGTTCTACCTGCTCTTTTCAGCCACACTAACATTCGCAGAACTTTACTTCTCTGTGAAACAGGTGTAAGTTACTTCATTTATGTCACACACATCACTGGGGTTTTTTTAATAGCAATTGGTATATCATGTAAGTGCAGTTATTTACAAAGCTAGTATGTCCTTCCTCTGCCCTGTTGTAGTCCTTGCTCATCTTTCATCACACCTACACACTGAAATAATGTAAGAGATCAAGTATCTAATGTGAATCACACTCTGGTCAGCAGCATACACATTTACACTATCTTGCTGCAGGGTTTACTTGTACTTTACTAGTACTTGACATTATGTTCTGCCTGTATTAAAAGTGCTCCTAGTGTGGGCACAGGTTAACAGGCAAACCACATGTGCACAATCTTGATGCAAAATAAACTGAAGTGTAAGCAGTATTAAGGAGAACCTCTGTATCTGCAACACACTTCATACTAAGTGTTTCTGCAGTTTATCGAAGAACAATCTAACCTCTTCAAAGAACTATTTAACTTCATGTATGAAGTGCATCAATGAATTTATGAGGTCAGGATTACTTACCAGGCTAGTGGTATTCATTATTTTATTTCCAGAATAAAGTTATTTTGCTTCAGAAAAAGTAGTTTTGCATATAAAACCAACTGCACACCCAATGAAGACAAGGAAGTTATCTAGAGTTGTTAATTACTATTTCTGTGCTCACACTGCACAAGGTATGAGTTTCTTCACCCATAACATTATTTTGCTCCTACAAAAGTGGAAGCAAAACTGAAAACTCTGCAATTCAGAGTAAGGGAGCACAATTCTAAGCAGAAACGGAGAGTGGCTACTTAAGACTAAACTGAGTAAACACAAGGCTCCAACACATAGATTTCAGGGCCAACCTGAAAGCACAGGGTTGGAATAAAAGAAAGACATCTAGGCTTAAGCATTCTGCCTGTATAAACCTTCTGGCAAATTCAATTTAAATTTGAGGGGTTTAAAATTGAAAAACCACAGAATAAAAGTTTCTGGAGTAGGGATTGAAAAGCCATAGATATCAATGTATTTACCAGATTCATCACCTTGGTAATCAGGAAGCTGAAGAAATTCAGGCTCAGCAAGCCCTTTAACTTTTCTGGGGATTCAACTTAAACTCAGTCAGTCAGTGATACATAATAAAGTTACCCAACACCTATAACGCTTCTTTGCATAACATGACAAATGCTATGTTGGAGAATGACTTCTCAGAAAAAACTGCAGAATAATAATCTAGAAAGCATAGCTCCAATCATTCTCACTTTCCTCATTTGCAAAGGACCTATAAAGCCACTATATTCTACACATCTTATTCTTTCAGGTTGTTTTCTCTTTCTGCTTTCCATAATCAGGAAAAGTAATAAGGGAGAAAATGAACAATGGACAGTGGACAACATATTACTTCAGGCTGTATCACCTTAAATAAAGAGAATTGTATTGAACAATCTAATATTAAAGTGGATGACTCAACAGTTTCTGAAACTCTCAGAAGGAAAATTACATTCCACATAAGCTAAAGGTAGCTAAAGAGATGTGCTTTCATGTAGTTGGTCTTGCTTTTTGTACCACAGAAATCTCTCAAATTTAATGGCCTAAGTAGCATAACTGAGAGACAGTAAGAGGTATATGACATGGTGATCGACATTTAATTAGCTCTTAAAAGTGTACAGATTCTCTTTCACACATAATAAGGTAGACTAATGTCAGTCAACTTTTGAGTGCTGTTAGACTGAGGGCCAAGAGGTATTTTTAGAAACTGGGCAGCTGCAATAACATCAGGAGCATGCTTATATTATGTAATGTAATGTAATGTAATTGTGCAGAAATTTATAATTTAGCTGTTAAAAAAAAGTAGCACACTGATCAGGCTAATAGACTTCAGTGCTGCATCAAATTCATACTACTCTGTTACCACAGAATGAACTCGTAGGTAACATCTACTGCTTCTTGCAGAAACATCAGCTTATTCAGAGCTGGTTTTGATACCTATACATGGCTTGAAGTGTCTTATTTAATCACAGCCCAAGTTACAAGATGCAGGGTGCTGGAACAACATTACAGCATTGAAAGATGTCATTACATCTACAGTAACAGTTGGAAGTGGAAGCTTTTGTTCCTTCACTACAGTTACTCCCATAATGACTGAAACAAGTCCATGCACTGAGGTTTTCATATGGACAGAATGGATATTAATGATATTAAGCACACAGGCAGCCATGACATGCAACAACACCCAAGTCTTCACTTTCCCCTACTAGGTTCTTCCAGTCTTTCCACACACCTGCATGACCTCCAAGTCTACTGCACAACAAAACAAATCAACAAAGCAAACCAAAAACACATCCCTAAGCTGAACTGTTTCCAGGAGAATTCCTGAGAAACTTCCAACAAAACCAGAGAACATTCCTGAAAGAAAAGTATGACTACAGGGAAAGAAAATCCAGGGATAAACTAAATATGCCTAACATGCTCCAAAAAGTCTTAAACAACTGGTAACGTGGCCATGAAAATGCTTACCTCTGTCCGTGCGTTTGATAAATGTATTATGATTCTCCAAGGGCTGTCCCAGCATTTTCCAATGAATTTTATCATTTTTCTTTAATATAATCTCTACTTTCCCAACTTTTTCAGTAATATTCACTAAAAGATAAAAGGTTTCACACTGTTACTTTTGAGTTGCATTTTGTACAAAAAAAACCCCAACCTCTTCCCTTATAATGAAATTTTAGTAAGATTAGTCATTTCTTGAGACACACAGAATTAATCGAGTCAATTAAAATATCAAATTAAAAGTACTTCCAGGTATCTCTTTATAATGTTTTACAGTGAATTTAAGACAACAAGCATTAACTTAATATGCATAATTAACATAACACATTTACTAAATACTTTGTGAAATGCTTCACAGTCCATTTGGTCAAAAAGAATGCTCAAAGAGAGTCCTCATTTACCGGAAACTGTCAACTAGCACTATTTACTTCTTCCTTTCTTTTCGAGGCCATTTGAATGAATAACTAAATCCAAGAAAATCCCAGTCTAAGCAACGAACAGTTTATGACTACAAAACAGAACTAATTATTTTAACATTTAGTCATACTCAGATGTTTCAGAGGAACATCAACTTATCACTCTCACATGCCTAAATGCCAGAATTAAAAAAAAAAATTGTTAATGTTATGGTTTGATTCAACTGATGTGTCAGAACCTGGTGGTAAGCAAAACTAAAGCGCCTGATGAGTCAGAAAAATCAGTTAAAGTTCCATGTTCTGATATTAGAAGAAATACAGAAATGCTGCAAGAGCAGGAACTTACCAGCCAAGTCTTCTTGAACTGCATGATACAAGTCTGAAATAGAGAAAAACTCAATTTTAAGCAAAACCAAAATTACATCCTACCCATTATATATATATATATATAGTTTAAGGCTAGAAATACAGAGTGAACTAATAAGCCTAGAACCCTATGCATCTTTATCTGGCCCTGAAATTTCACTCATGCATCATATCAGTCCCAGGGAATTCTGCAGGCCTAACATATAATGTTAAGAAAGGCATCAGTTTTCCCATTACTTTTAACCATGACTCAAGTAAAGATAACAACCTGCATTTACCTAAATCATTCCACTTGCCATTTTTGAATAAGGACATTTTAATAACCATCTAAAACACATGTGAGGAAAAACTTTACATGACTTCTACATCAATTTCTTACTACACCTTATTTCGTGCGTCAAAAATTAAGTACATACTAAACAAATGAAGATGTGAGCTGATAAAAGATGCAATTCCTTTACATAAAGGTACTTTAAAGTACTCATCTCTAATGAAAGAGGAATAAAATATTAATTGGTATATGTAAAACACATATGGCCTGATTAGAGGGTTTAAATAAAATAGAATAAAAATTCAGTATTTTCAACTGCAAAAATCACAGTACGTACCAACTTCTACAAGATATGAGTGGTCGTCTATGATGATCTCTCCCCTTAATCGTTTGTCTTGACAGTCAACTATCACCAACTCTGCATTCAGATCCTTTCATAGGCAATGAAAAAAACAAACAGAAAAACCCACTTTATTAAAGTTCTCCCGGAATACAAGCTGGATCGAACTGGATCTTGTAATTCTCTCTTTTGTAAAATACACCTACCTTCTGCTTAGTATATATGACAATGGTGATCAAACTGTCTGTTTGGAACCAGTCATAACTGTAAAACAAAAATACAGAAAAGAAAAAATATATACTTTCTTTGAGCATACCATAATATATTTAACTACCAGTTCTCAAGAAGAGTTTCTTTCCAAATTTACTAACCAAATACATTATTTACTATTTTTTAAAGAGATTAAGTCCAGAGCCAATGATTTTGAAAATAATATTAAAATAAGAACAGTCTAATTATGCATTCTGATAGCCAGCACATTGTAGCTAAAATCATATGGCATTGGGTTTACTTAAAAAGCATATGCATCCTCTTTGCAGCATGCAAACCTTCCTAACAAGATGATTAAAATCCTCGAGTCCAGACAAACACATGAAATAGCCAGGGTGACTTCCAATAGTTATAGATTCCATACACATACCACAAAACCACAGTTCCCTTCATCTTCCCAAATCAAGATCTTATATTCCCATGTTCCCAAGCTGCCCGAACCTTGTAATAAAGCCAGGGTAAGAAACAGAAAGCCTTCAAATGCTCACTGCTTGTATTGCTCTACACTTGCCAAGAAGTAACCTACCCGCGAAGCCCAGAAAATCTGTTCCTTTCTCTAGCCCTTTCCATGGGGACCGTACATCTGACAATCTCATGCGTGGCTCTCCACCATACATCATCTGCAATTCTCACCTGACTCCAGTGCCTTGAAGACTGCAATCCTAGCAAGCAACAGTCAACTCTCTGCCCACAACAAGGTTACTCCCTTGTATCGTCTACCTTCCCCAAAGTCCTAACCACTTCTGCCTACTGTTTGGAGTCTCGGATGAGAAAAGAAGGCATAGAGGAAAGATGCCCCCCTCCAGCAGACACTCCTGACAACCAGCATGTTCTAAGCTGCATACCTTACAGCCACACATCAGGACACACCAGACATACACAGGAAGAAAGGCAGTGAGGTCTGGGGAGCGCTCCAGAAGATAAGCCACATGCCTGTTGTTCACAAGCCCCAATATTTTATATGGCTGCAGGTAATTATCCTAGAAATTAAACATTCACAGCAGATTTGGATGCAAAATGAGAAACCGAACCCTGGCGATTCAAGGCATCATGGGGTAAAATGATACATCAGTGACAACAGCAGGGATATCACAGAGGGGTTTAGGGCCTGCTTTGCATATTGTAGAAGCTTGAATATGGCTATCACATCTTAATATATTCCAGCTTGAAATGAAGTACTTTTCCAAGGCACACCAACTCTCATGTTTATGGACAAATTAACTGAAATAAAAAAAGTAATCAGCCCAGCTGGAATCAAGAAGCAAGAAGCAAGGCTGAGGAGCCTGCAAATACAAGCCCTACATTTGTATACAATGCAAGACAGCACAAGTGTTGGAAAACAACAGACCAAGCCAAGAAACTCCCACCATCATCTGCCTATAGGGATAATATGACCTTTGGAAAGACATTTAAACCTGAACCTCAACTTTCCTACTTGAAGGGTATGGCAACGATATATACTCATTTAGCCGAACTATCAGGAACTAACCATGGAAGAAGTTGCCAGCATTTACTGAGAACTGCACAGAATTATTAAATAGAATGTTCAAACAATGGAAGACAGAAGTTTACCTTAGCATTACATCTTTAGTAGAAGCACCCAGTACTCCCTTCTCAGAAAGCATGCCTACAAAAAACAGAGAGTCATTAAAATATTTGCTGTAAGGCTCACTAATAGAAATCATGACCAGAGGTGGGTTTTTATTTTTTTAATTCAATGTCCTAAATACCTCTCCAGAATATTTAATGGATTTGTTTTCAGAGGCAGCCAGAAGTATCCACATACTTTTTAAATTTTGTTTTTATTTAGCACTTTCTCTTGGAGAGCAGGCTCCTAGAACACGAAGTTCTACTTCAGAAATTAAAAGTTCCATATACCACAGAACCTGTGCGTGCAGCCCTTCTGGTACATGTAGCCTGGCCTCAGTTTCATCTGTTACTCGCTTGTGCTTTCATACTGTGTGACAGTGAAGCATGGAAAAAAAGGTTATCTGAATTATTTGCTTATACAATTCAGATGAACTAATTCAATTTGGGATGTCTGGTCTAACCTAATTCACAAGTAAAATTTCATATCAGTCAGTTAATCAAAGATATCAGGCTTAATCTATTTCACACTTCACTAGGAATTTTCACATTAAACCAGCTACTCACTTTTAACTATTAAACAACACAAAACAGCCTGAAAAAGCTTTTACTGGGAGAAAACACCTGGTCATTCTCTGAAAACATCAACCGTACTAATCTCTGGCGTAATAGAAACTGAACACACCTGGCAAAAACTTGAGCAGACATGACAGATAAAAGCAACTGGAATCTTTCATAAATTTTAATTCAAGGTAGTTACATAGAATCATGATGGAGAAAGCTGCACAGGCTGAAATATAATATGATTTGTAGCACCACATGAAGAGCAGGAGTTTTCCTGGCAGAGGTCTAAGATAACAGTTGGTAAGTGCTAGTTTCAAGCCCATCCAAAAGCAAACCCTGCAAACCTGAATTGGCTATGCATAAAATAATTAATGTATGAATTCTAAGTTACTTAGGTCATTATCTTCTAAAGGCCAGTAAGTTTTGTACTATGAGCACAAGTTTAAACACAGTAATTGAGTGGTTCCACCATGTGGGAAGTAGATTAAAAAAAAACAAAACAAAACAAGCCATTCTGTCTAATCCAATCTGTCAAAACTACTTGATCATCCAGATTGGGAAGATTAACCCAAAGCAACTAAAACTCACTGGAATTACTTATTATTTGATCCTTAATTACCCCTAAATACACACCATCTGCAGCCACCAGGGAAGCTAAAAGGCAGAGCAGTCAGAAAATCAATCACCCAATGATAAAAGCCTATGCTTTTTTTTGGGGACATACACCAAATGCTTAGGTTGGCCTCAAAAGGTAAGAGGAATTCATGGTCATACACACTGCTATTTGCTGTTGCAGGTCAACAGAAATGAACAGCCATGATAAAATAGAACGTTCTAGCAAACCAACTTATTTATGAATTATTCTGAAATACTGTAAGACGCTATGTGAAAACAAGGAGTCACATTGCAATAAAAAGACAATGATTCAGGTGATCAAAGAACCAATTAAGAAAAGTGCTCTACTGGAAATGGTGGTCATAAATAAAGAAGAACTGGTAGTGAAACTGAAAGCTCATGGCAGGCGTGAAATTAGGGAGCTTAAGGTCCTGAAAGAAGTGACCAGCAGAATTAACAATTCTGCACCTCACAAGAGCAAACTTCAGCTTGTTCAGGGAACTGCTTTGCAGAATCCCGTGGGAGATGAGACAGCAAAACTATTGACAGAGTCTCACACTATCCTCATAGCCACACTGGAGACAGCTGGGTTTGACAGGCAGATTACAATCTGGAGAGAAAATTAGTAGGACTGTCAGTCACAAAAGGTGTGATCAATAGCACAAAGTCCAACTGGTGACTAGTTATAGCTGTTATTCCTTAGAAACATGGAATGTTGATACTGTTTGATATCATCATTGGCAACCTGAAGAGCACGTGCTGTCCCACTGTCAGGAAGCAGGTAAGCAATAACATATCAATGGAAGTGGTCAAAACACAGAAGGTCACGGCTGCCATTAAAAGGGACCCTAATAGACTGAACAAATGGGCTGGCAAAAGCTCCATGAAGCTCAAAAGCAAATGCCAAATTTTGCACCTGGAAAAAAAAAAAAAATCTGATGCAACAAAGCAAGTGGGAGGCCTGACTGGCTAAACACAAGCTTTGCAGGAAACTTTCCAGGGGCTTAGCAGACAAGCTGAAGTTGGGCAGATACTGCACCCTTGTGATGATGAAGGCCAACTTTATCCTGGGCAAGAGCACAACAATCAGTTCACAGGAAGCAATTCTACCTCTCCATCAGCATTTTTAAGACCACATCTGGGATATTGTATCTTGTTTTGGCTCCCCAGTGCCAGACAGATATTGATAGAACCAGATCAAGTCCAGGGAAAGGCCACCAACATGGTCAGCAGCTGGAGCACAGGATATATGAGAAGAGGCTGAGAAAAATGTGTTTGTTCAGCCTGCAGAAGAAAAGGCTATGGGGGAAATCCAGCTGCAGTCTTCAACTACCTAAAGAGAAGGGGATGGGAGGGAAGATAGCCACATTCTTCTCAGAGGGGCACAGAAGGACAGAGGCAACGGACAGGCAGCAGCAAAAATTGTGGTTATGTGTATGGAAAACAAAAACAAATGAATCAAAACAACAACAACAACAGAAAACCCAAACCACCCCATCTCTTCCCTTCCCATGAGGGTGGGGCTGCTCATCTGATCCAGTATGCAAGTTCACCCTGCTTTGAGCAGCAGACTGCACTGAACAAGCTCCAGGTGTTCCTTCCAATCTAAACTATTTTAGGATGCCCTGAAGGCTTTCTGTACCTATTGTTTTCTTTGTTCTTAAAAGGCCCAGAACAAGCCTGACCCATATTTGTAAAATCCAAATATTATTAAGAAAAAACAGGAACATTTATACTTATAATATTTAACCTAAAGAATTCCAGCTTGTTGAACCTTAAGATTTAGTTTTCTGTACTCGACACTAGCTCAAACTCTCCTCCCATCACCCTTTTCTACAACATAAGATTTTCAAGGTCTGATGTGCATATACTCAAGCATTAGCTTGTTTTCAGATGGTGGAAGTGCTCAAGTAATTTATTTTTTTTTACTATTAATATTACAAAAATCATCATCATCGTTTCAGTGAAAGAGAAATTCAGTTTAGCTCAAAAGTGCAAGACACTTTTTAAAATAAGTATTTGATACATATTTGTGCTCAAACAAATATGAGTTTTTCACGCATGCTTTGGTAATGGCAGCATTTTGAAATTTTTATATCTTTTGTTTGAAACTCAACTATGAACAGATGTTGAAAGCACATTAGGCTACACCCACACTGACTGTTATCACAAGCAATATAGAATTGATGTTCATAAAATTGAGGATACATTTAGGTTGATTGATCTGAGCACACTCCAAATACAATTATTTGCATATTTTAGACTGACTGGACAAAAATGTCTTCACTAGTGCCAACAACTTCCAAAACATCAAAAGTCCATGACACAGGCTTCTCTTTCCCACTTTCAGACAGCAATGCTTATTTCTAGTCTCATTTTGACTTAAATGTACAAGAACTAAGCACCAGAACACAACAACTGAATATGAAAAACCTCATGGAAGGTAACCTCAGGAACTGACCCCCCCTATTTTGGAAAGAAAAGCCTTGCCAGGCAGGTAAACTGAATACAACAAGCAACCACCGGTATTTTGGAAATGTTATTGGAAACTACCATAAGAATAATTTCCTATGTCTGTCAACAAGTCATATAACCTGAACAAGGAAAGTTATTGCTAGGAGCAAGAAGGGAAGCAGGATGGAAGAGAAAGGGAATAGCACTTATTTCTCTTTACCTGGATCCACTGTGAATATGAAAGATGCATAGGAAAGCTCTGGACAGCTATACAAGCACAAAAAGTAAGAAATTCATGAACCAATATAACCAAGAAGAGGACACTGGAATATATGGTACAGCTAGTCTTCTACTTGAATAAAAATATTTATGACGTATTTAACGACTAGCTACTGCCTAGTGCTACAATTCTGATAAAGCAGAGTTTGCTTTCTCATTCTCTGTCTTTCAAAGCAAGATTAACAGCTTCCAACAACTTGCTCGTAAGTCAGGCAACAGACCTCGTCAAAGTTTAGCTTCGCATCTTATAAGACTATAGAGCAAAACAGAAGCAACTAAAATCAGTCTTGCTTACTCTTCTGTTTACCTTTCTGTGTAGCTCAATGCTCATACATACTAACAGGTAAACTGCCTTTTAGAAGACAAATACAACGTTTACAGAACACAAAGGGAGGGCAAGGACGACAGTATAAGAACAGAAAAAAACAAATGGGAACTCAAATTCACCAAAAAAAGCATGAACACATAAGTTTCCCTTCATTGTGCCTGCACTTGCTGGAATACCACCCTGAAAAACTTCTCTGGCTTCATCTTAAGACATATCTAGGTTTCTGTTCCTCCTGCCACTCCAAAATTTGACTGCTGTAGACTCCTTCCAAAGTTTCAGCCTTGAATTTTCCATGACCAATTTGCACCTGTTCCCTCTCACACCAAAAGGTAAGCCTTCAGTTCGAAACGTATTATTTCCTTTCACAGATGTTCATCTTATTTCCTTCACCAACACACTCCCATCCAACTTCATTTGATGGGACTTCATAAGCCATATTATTTTAGGAAGACTCTTGTACTAAGATGACTAATCACTCCAGAAGTGATTCCCTAAAGTATCAAAATCAAACACACAGATCTTGATCACTAGCAATCAAGGCTACCTCCAGTACTTGACGAAGGGCTCAGTGAAGGCTTGTTCAAAGCTTGAATGCTTCCCCATCTCTATGAGGACTACTGTCAACCTTCTGACATGTTCAAAGAACTGCACTTGCTTCTCCTAGAGCTATACCAAAAGACAGTCCAGTCATTCTCGCAGTTACATCCCCAGTAGTTCAGTCATGCTGTAAGAGCTAATTCACCTCCACTTCAACTCATTTACCAGTGATGACCTTTCAGCTTTTAGTAGAGACTTAATAATCATAATTATTCCCAAAGATTTTTTCCCATATCTGCTACTGCAGCCCCATGGCCTCCTAGCTTTTCTGACAGAGAGAAAGATCAGAAAGTGTGGCAATTTCATAGTGGCAGATTTTGTAGCACACAGTTATTTGTGATCTCGTCTGACTCGAGCAGAAACCTCCCCCATCTCATACCTCTCTTTTCTATATTGCCCTACTGCCATCTTGTAATACTTTTAAACACTGAATTCACAATACCAAATTAGGATTTTGCCTTCTCTATTTTCCACAGATCACTACAGTCTCAAGATCAGTTCAAATATAGACAGACAAAAGTCTGGATAGACATTGCTCATTCAATAATATTCAAACAAATTTAAGATTTACTCCTCACCTCACTCCAGGTGAATACTTACCATTAAGCTGTTTCTTCTCTTCAGACAGAGTAGAAGAAATCTCTATAAGCATTAGGAAAAAAACCAAGCATGACAGTAAGAAGTTATGGCAGGGCAGCTGCACACATCATGTTAAAGAAATAAGCCAAAGTAAGGATCTCCAAACAAATCTTCCAAAACATTAACAGATTGGCCAGGATGCTTCAGACACCAAGAAGTCACAACTACATTGCAGCACTGATTTCCATTCCAAAAGATGATGTATAAATCTTAAAAAACACTATGGTAAAAATTGCAAAATTTTCACAGCACGAAAGGGTTGGAAACGCAAGAACTCTAATCTGGCACTTCGAAACAAGCGTCACAGGTTACCTTGTGCAATTCTAAACTTCATAAGCTAAGAAGCTGGCTAAATCTGTCAGACTTTAGATGACATTTGTCAAGACAACACATAGCAGACACTGAATCTGATGTACAACTATCTAAATCTAATCCTTGGCAGAAACCCAGTGAAAAGAAAATCTTTCTGGAGGCTCCTTCTGTCAAACGGTTTTATTTCACAAGTTACTTCCTGAGTTTTTCATTAAACCTACAGTATGCTGCAACTACTCACAAACAAACAAACAAACAAGTACTATCAGGAAAAAGATAAAGACTAAGCAGGTGAATTACATACTGTCAATTCACACATATGGCACCCAGTTCTAGGGCAAAGGTATTATCCCTCTCAGCCACATATCCTTCCTTTCATAGCAAATCTGCGGGGAAACTAGTGCTTTGCATGTACCCAGGTCACTTTCTGTCTCCTCTATGTGCATATCTCAGAATGTCCCAGTACGAAGGCCCATTTTATATTCTACTTTACGGGAGCCGGGTTTGGGGAAGCAGGAGAAACGAGTGTGTTCTTCCTGCTCCGTTTTATGAAAACCAAAACGTGTTTCATCCCTCCGTTCTTTTGAACCCCTCCCGGTGCCCTGTATCGCAGCAGCCAGTCTTAGAGGAAAAATGCCAGTGAGAGAAATGAAGGAATGGCTCCCAGAACAAAGCAGCAAACATACAGTGTTGCAAAATTACTTCAGAGCTGACCAAGAATTGCCTTAATCAGAGGCTTTTGTTTTGTGCCACTATAAGGTGAAAACAAAACACTCCACAAGATGAATGGGACAGTCCACCAAAAATTTTTGGTGAGGCTGTATTTGTCTGTCTATTCTGCTATACACCACTTCAAGCTTTCTGCCAGGATAGGCAAGTCATTCACAAAAATCTGTTTCTGATTAAAGACCATTTTTTATGTTCAAAAGTCTACTCACATTGCAGTACATTTTAACACACCGCACTGAAATTGGCATTGCAAATTTAAGGATGGTTTGAGGCATTTCTAAGACACAGCTCTACCTCTCTTCCTCATATGATACCACTGCTCTCAGCCTAATCCCACTGATTTAACAATAACACAACATATATTCCAACTCCCAAGTTACGTTACTGCCAAAATAACATAGGGAAGTAGATACTAAGGTGTGTCTGTGAGAAAAATTAGCAGTAGTAAAGGGTACTAGACAACAAAGTAATGTCTGTGCTGTTTACAGCTGAGTACCCTGAAGGGAAGGCAAGCAGCTTATTGCTGTACAGGTTTGCCAAAGGAGATGGAAGGAGAAGGGAGACACTGAAATAATCTCTTATGTGCTTGGGTACTGTTGTAGTTGCTGCACTGTCCACCTCAGCAAGTACAAACACTACACACTTGAGTGCAGAGCTCCAATGCTCTGCAACATTGCAGAAGGGACACATCAGAATTTCCTACCACACCATTAGGCAGCATTCCCAAAAGACAAGTTGACAAAACATTAACTATCATCAGCACCTTGAGAAGACTTATTTTCTTAAAAATAAAAAAAAAAGAACCAAAAAAAACTAAAAAAAACACAACCAAAGAAACTTGAATATGCAAGGACAAGGTTCAGCTTCCTTCAACAGTTAAGCGAGCAAATAATTGTACAACCTTCCAAAAAAACACCTGAACACAGGAAACACAACTAAACTAAACAATCACAAATCTTCCAGCAACAGCCCGACAAGCCCACATCTGACTGACTTGCTCTGTACTGAGACTGTACCAAACATTAAGCACTGATGCTTGCCCTACTGCCAAACACTCACCCTCCGCCACAAAAAGCAAGCAATGCATTCCATAATTTGAAATCCTGTCTTTCCTCTGTACTTATAGGCCCATTTAATCCTATATTCAAAACCACGCACCTTAACACTGTATTTTATTCTTCCATTTTCAAATGCAAACTTGGCTAAACTCAGTCTTCTGGAAGGATGCAAGACAAGAATTATCACTGCCTGAGAATAAGGTTAGTCAATCACATCTTTTGAATAGTGAATTATCAAATAGGAGGATATATAGCATACCAGGAATCACAGTAAACTTCAAGAATTTTACAGTTAAGAACTTCAGCAAATCCAGTCTCTAATGAGTTTTACTCCTAATTAATGAAACCACCTTTTCTTCAAGCCTGAAATGGCCAAAAGAGATGCAGGCAACAGAACCATTTTTACACCAGCTGGCAACTTTTTTTCCTGCAAACTTTACTACAGTAGAACAGATAGAGCAGTCCTATTTCAGAAGAAAGCAGGAGTGAACAGTAGAAAATGGATTGTCATAGCTGGCAGGGGCAAAGACTTGGGTTTTTTTTACCAACTGTCTGTAACAAGAATTCCTTCTAGTTGCAGAAAAGTTAGATTAATAAAATCAGCAAAAGTCAAGTTTGCTTTTAAATTTCTAACTCAGCTGACAAAGTGGCAGTAACTTATCTGAAACACCTCACCTCCATGAAGCAGCTGTGCTGCCAAGGTTTCTTCATACTTTGCAGCATTTCCCTTAATTACCTGGAATTAGCTACCTAGCAACGTGGAAATGTAAAATACTATTCCACTTCATGTACAGACCAATCATAACCTAACTGCTGGGTGATGCGATCTAAGCACTACACAAGTATGCACTAAGCAAGCATCTTGTCAGAAGTTGAAGTGCTACAAGAAACAGCAGAATTTGTGAATTAAAAAGAATATAACAATAGTTGCAAAGATTAATTCTTTCATGTTTTCAGTACAGTTTTGCTAAGGGTCAATATTCAGTAATAGCATCTGCTTCCTAGGTATGGGAAATTTTTGCTGTGGCCTACAAACCAAAACAAATACTGAAGATTAAAGGCTCTGGAAACCATCACAAGCATTTTAAGACAACACACTACATCTCTGGCTGTCCTGGCTCACAGGAGTCTGTTGTATCAGCAAAATTTTCTCCAAGTAAATTCAAACTAAAGGACCTAATATAGTGTTCTGGAAAGGATAAACGTCCATAAAGTGTATTCATATATCTCAATAAATATGCAACTTGACAGATCTCCCTCTGATGCTAAAACCACCAGACCGAAAAACTGACTTTTATTTCAAGATGAGAGCGCTGTCTATGACAGTTTGTCCCCTGGGATTAGAAGAAGAAAGAGGGATCTTGAGGGGAAAAAAAAAATATATATATGTAATTCTGTATACATATAACACACACACACACACACATCTGTTTTCTGATTACTAAGACCAAAAGAAATGTAGCAGTACATTACTTATAAAAGTCTTCACGCATAAAATAGTTTTATCTTCAGGTATCTGCTGTAAAAAGACAATATATGCAACAGCCTTCATCTCTATGCAAGAAAAAGAGACTCTCCTCATAAATACAATTTAAGAGATAGCTTTGGAATAAAACATAATAGACATCATTTAATTCTTAAACCCCTCACCTTTCGGAGCAGCAATAGGCTTGACAGCCATTCTCCCAACAAGACATTCCTTCAGCATCGATTCATAATTGACCCAACGATGAACCTATATTAACAAAATCAGTTTTCACAAAATTTGTAATTCTTACTACGCTGTTATACACACTGAAATAGAAAAGTTCATTTTTGTACAGTGGCTAATGTAGTTCATTTAGCAGTTTGCCATCATTCAGTACTTATTTTCACTTCTACTACAGATAGCATGTAATTAAATAATAGAATAGGACCACGAAAAAGTGACAATAGTTTAATTGATTCATTTTATGCTTTGCAGTATCTGAACATCATAATCTTGAGCTACAGAAAATATTTCAGAAGAGCATTTTTATGATGGATGCTATGCAATTAACAGTATTGTCTTCGCAACAAGGGTAATTAGCCCTGTTTAGATACAATTGAGGGGAAAAAGGATGAAGGAAACCGAGATAAAGAATAGTCGTTTAGACACATAAGCACCTCCTACCAAGTTGGTGTATTTCTGTTTGTTTCTGTCTTACTATCACCAAATTATCTGGAAATTACCTATCTTAGGAAGTCAAATAAAGTGAAGAAAAAGCAGCAGCTTTACAAAACAGAACTGGACAATTTGCAGAGGAAACGGACGGCAGAAAAGCCAATTCTGAAAGGGCACCCAGGATAACAGCACAAGAAGAGAAAAGGAAACAAAGTGCTGCATGACAAATGTGAATGGTATGCAGACATTTAAAAATGAAAACTTTAAACTGGACAAGCTAAGGAGATGAGATAAAGAATCCCATCCACAAGTTGTAGTCTCCTCGTATACAGATAACAAAGAAATGAAGGATTTTGAATTACAGTTGTTTTTTTTCCAGAAATTTAAGAAAAACAAACTTTTAAAGAGATCAGTATCCAACAGACACAGAATGCTAAAGCAGAGGGGATAACAACAGAAACACCTCCAGAACAGGAAAGACATCAGCCGGAAACAAAAATGTGCATAGCATATTTTAATGATCTGAACACTGCTTTCTACTCTCATGACAAAATTAAAGAGTAACAAGTATGTATCTGCTCTTAATAACAACTTGAAGGCTTCCCCAAATATTCTTGACGTCAAGACTCCTGTTTCTGAGTACATCATACAACACTTGACAATGACCCAGCTACAGGATTCCAGGCCACAACTTGATACTGGACAATCTTTTAGCAGAAAATCCCTTGAAAACCGAGAATTATGCTTGAATCCAACACTTCATTTGTGAAAGGATTAACCAAAAGAGAAACTTAACAAAGCTAAAACATCATCATATCTTTATTTACATTTGTTGTTAAAAATATTTTGCAAATAAAGGCATAACACTCTGATGCAGGAACTGTAAAGAGAGAAAGATTTCCTTTCAGAAACAGAAGTTTCCTTTCTGTTCTTTCCCAGTTTCTCAGATAAACCTTGTGAGCCAAGGAGACTCGAAGAATGTCTGTTCATAAAAAATACCAACTCAGTGAATCATCTCGTAGAGCACCAGGTTTGCAAGTGATTCCTTACAGAAAGGACACTTATTCTGCAGACCCTTTATTTCCTGAGTCTAATCAAATAATTTCAAGAAATGGTAAACAAAGAAGAGAGAAACTGTCATCTTGTGATTTGTTCACAATAAATTAATAGTGGCTCCAGCATTTTTTTCTTAGCACTTTGTTCACTGATAATGCTGTGGCCAAGTGAACACACAAAAGAATACTACAAGTATTTTTCAAAAAGAGAAAGTTCTGAGAAGAAAAAACCTCTCAGATGACAGCAATTAGTCACTGTAGTAATTTATTAAGAAGGTGGTATCTCAAGTTGTTGCTAGCTTTATTGCTATTTCTGCCAAAAAAGTTAATTTAATAAAATGGTCAAACTGAAGCATCATTCCAACGACATAAAGTGACATTTTCATTATTGCCTTTTGGTACAAAGTTTAAATTACATGCCCCTTTCAGCACACATAGGTGCCATTCTGAGCAGTAAGCCCATAGTCTTTCCTTAGATATGAAAAATTTCAAATCATCATTTCCACTGGAATGCCCTAGTTATTTTTAACCAGAAAACACGCATTTTTCAAAAGACCTGTCAGTAAGCAAGTGTCATTTGCTGCCAGTTGTTCTCACCTGATCAAAGAGATCTGTACCATCAGTTCCTGCTGCTTTCATTAGTTCATCCTCACCGCCGGGATGATATTCCATGTATGAAGTGACATTATACACAAACCCTGCAGAAAATGGAATATAAAAATGTGAGCAGCATTTCTACTACCACTACAACCACTCCTATCTTCAAAACCAGCCAAAAGGTTAGTGCATATCAGTGTCATGGCAAACAGTAGACATCATTGGAACAAATAGTATGACTTTCCAAAACCAGAAGTTTAAGTTACACAATCATATAGAGCACAAGAGGTAACTTAGTACATAGAGAGGACAACCCTACAATGGCATACTACTTGTCCCACTGAGAGGCTGGAGAAACCTGCAGGGGTACGACTTTAACAAAATAAACCCTTGAAGTTGAACATGATGGATCCTAGCTAGGTGGTAAACCAGCCTTTGGTTCTTTTAAATACATAAAATGGAGCCAGTTAGCACACAGTCTTCAGTCTCCCTTCCAATCACGTTACTCCCTAAATGCTGTCATAGTTGTTTCCCTATGGAATAAAATGCCTATTGAATGTACTGTCTCCCATAAAGAAAAACTGCTACCATCAGCAACAAAACTCCTACTCTTCAGATTCAGCAATACAAAAAAACTAAACATAGCCTAAGGCTTACAACTCTGGTATCAGATTTGACCCAATAAAAGGGCTCAGCATTCTTTCTACATGAGTACTATTCTTGGTATTTCCAAGGAGACAAAACAATGCTACTCCATAGGTCTGAAATGATGAAGTCTAATTATTGTTGATATGCAAGCACTGTAATTAGAGCCTGGAGAATGCAGCTATAAACAAATTTAACCACAGAAATGCTGCTATTGCGGGCCCACCTAGAAGAATATTGGAAGATATATAACATTACCAAAACAGGAAGCTACCAGAATAGGAACTGTGCCCATGCTTTCATAAGAAGTTTTCAACACATTAAGAAGTGTAAATTAACTACGTCATAAGAAGAGGTAGACATCCAGCACTGGCCCAGGGGGAGACATACTTGGGACAATCCTAGTTGGTAAAAACAACTATCCTAGACAACAAAGGAAGGATATTTGCATATTTGACTGACCTGATCTTCTAAATTATGTATCTGCTATGCCATCTTGTGTGCAACACTGATTACTGCACACAAGAAAATGTACATAAATATCTGCATAGTTAAGACTTCCTGAATATTAGCCAAATATTCAATTTACCAAACTTGCGGGAGCAAAACAAATCTCATATATGTATCTCTCACACTTTTTTAGCTCCCCTGACATCCCAATTTATATACTTATGGTCTATTTGACAGCTTTGATGATCACTGGTCTTCGAACAAATTTAGCTCCTAATCTTCTGCTTCACGTTCCTCTCATCAATTTCTGCTCTTTTGTGTACAGCTAGTCTAATTACCAATGCAAAGACTTAATTTATCTTCTCCACAATGTGTTGTTTTACTACCTGTCCACATATCAGGTCTACAGATAACCTAACAGGATTCTCAGTTATGCTGGTTTTTCCATCGGTGGTTCTAGAACAAAGACGAGGCTAAGACGGGAAAATTTAAAGATGAATACAGAAGCAGTATGATGGAGGTTTTATAAAAAACAACCTCAGAGATGCAATCAAGAGGGGGAAAAAATATTAAAACCAAAACATAAATGCTTTTAAGCTGTGATTCTGTTTGCAGTAGCAGATGGCCCTTTTTGTGACAGGAAAAAAAGAACAGACATCCACAGTTAATAAGCTTTCTTTAGCTCTCCTCCCACTATAGCTTTGCTAGCATGTGCAAGAGCAAAACACAGAGCATGAACAATCCTATTATTTTGTTCAAAAGCCAGTACTGAATGACATTTTATCCCCACTTTCATCCCCTTTAACACCCAACAAAAACACAGCTGCCCTCACAAAGAAATTCTGAACTCTTACCACTAACATGAAGCACTCTTCCTACAGAAAGGCCACAATATAGCTACTCTGATCTTCCTAATCTATCTTCACAGGAAATGCTGTTAACTCATAACAAATTTAAGGTGATATTAATGTATGTTAGCCTCTAAATAATTAAACTAGAAAGTAAACATGTTACTCATTTCTGTAAGGCAACTAGGAACTTCAGCACTGAAAATACTCTTCTAGCCAAGGCTATTGCTCCAAACCACCTTTCAAACATTGTTATATAAAACTTTCAACTTTTGAGCTAAAAATCTCATAAAAATAATAACATAAATAGAACGGCTCAGTTACCGCAGATGTTTGTTATGCAAGATACAGATTATAATTGCTCTGCATGGCAACTATCATTTGCCTCACTAAACAATCCATGCGCTTACACACTTATTTCCCAAAGACCATTCTCTATAGTAACATTTAAGTAACATAAAGTAATGAGTAACATTAAACACTAAGTAAAAAGTAATTCAAGTAACATTATTAGTATTCATGTCTCTAGATGCTTTAAAGCAACCCCTAAAAATATTTAACTGCTAAGGGTTAATAAACTCTCCAAGACTAAGGAGTATAAGTACATATCAGAATTTTCAATACCTTATTCTTGCTAAGCTCTTGTTGTTTAAGGTACCACCTACAATATTGTGTTTTGGTTTTTTCATATGCAAACATAAAACAGGGTAAAATATGCCCACTTGGAAGATTTCTTAAGAAAGGCTTGAGAGCAAAGAAAAGTTCTGTTACATAAAAGCTCTAACTTGAACAAAGTTGTGTCCTATCACATCAAGATTACACTTGCCCTAAACATCAGATGGCATATAGTTTGTTTTGAGGCATGGCTTTTGTTGTTGTTTGATTGGGTTTTGTTGCTGCTTCTTTAAGTACAGAAGAGAGACACTAAACAAACAAACAAAAAAAAGCAAAGCAACATCACAGCAACCAACCTCTTATACATATCCAGCAGTCCTCCTTTTTGTTGTGCTTAGCCAGCTCATCTTCAGTCACTTCAACCAGCCTCCCTTTTAAACCAGTCAAGTCCTTCCCACTTTTAGTTAGTCGAATCCAATCCATAAGGCTCCTTCCTGGTTTTAAAGGTACCTGAAAAATAAAAGCATACAAACATTATTAACTCTAGAGGAAGAAAGAGCAATACAATATTATTTTTTTTTAAGCTCTCAAGAAGGACTTGGGCAAAACAAGAAACAGCACAACCTGTATTCTTCACCAACACTTGGGAGTCCTACCCAGCAGTGAGGCTGCTTAAGGAAGCTTCCTACAAAGTAGTGCAGGCAAGGGAATTACTGAACATCAACAAACACTTAGATGACTCATCCCAAAGCAAACCACAGATCCCAAGTACTCCTGTGTCGCTCAAAAGTTTTATAAGCAACCTTTCAGTTATGGCCTGGAAACCTACAAGCATCAAAGAGACATTTGAAAATCACGGCCAGGTAGGACACGGTAGAAGATTTCACCTTCACAGCATTCATAAAAACTTTCTGCAAGTGCTACAGTAACTGGAAGTCTCACCCAGAGAAAGCTGGAGCCAAAGTCTTCTAGCCGCCTGAAAGGCAGAGCAAAATCATCAGGGTGTCTTAAGCACCTTCCTTTTCAACAGCATGACAGACTGGGAACCCCTTTGATCCGGGCTCTAACAGCAGGGAGCAGGGTTAAAGAATCACAGTCTCACAAAACCACAGCACAACTAGAAACGAGAAAACTAAAGGGCACATAGACCTGCATCACTTGACTTTACTCTGAGTTTGCTTTCCAAGTGAGGTCTGGAGGCATCTAGTGCCCCCAAAACTACTCCAAAGATGAAGACCCACGAAATGCAAGCTGTGCACGGTAATTCCAAGCTGAAAGTCTCCGTCTCTGCACAGGAGGAACCCCGAGCCAGCCGGGGCAGGCAGAACGGGAAGTGCTATCGCCATCACCGCCTTCAAAAACGAGAAGCACGAAGTATTTTTCAGCGACGCGGCAGCACCGGCCGCTCGCCCGGGGAACCTGTCCCAGCCGCCGCGGTCTCTCGGCGGTCACTGTGGGGAAGCGGCAGAGGCAGCCCTTCCCCAGCCGCCACCGGGAACCCGCCACCGAACCACAGCGGCACCGCCGGGAAGGGCCAGGCCGCGCAGCGGCCGAGACGAAGCGGGGTGCCGCCGATCCCACCGGGTTGCGGCCCCGGCACGCACCCGCGCCCTCCAGACCCCCCGCCCTAAGCGACGGTCACCGACTGCCCCGCGGCCGGAGCATAAGCAGCGCCGCAGGGCGCCAGGCCGCGGTACCGGGAAGGCCCCGGCTGCGGGTGATCCGCACCCCCGCGGCGGCAGCCCAGCTGTCCTTACCTTGGCGCGGCCGCTCGCAGCCACCCGTTGCTGTGAGCCGGGCGCGGGGAAGGCCTGCGGCGGCACATTCAGCATCCTGCTGGCCCGGGCCGCGACCTGCGCCCCGGCGGCCGGGCGGGCGGAGCGCTCCGGCACAGAGCGCAGGCGCGGCGGCGGGCGGGGCCCAGACACGGGCGGGGCTCAGGCGCGCTGGAGGCTTCGCGGCATCGGCCCAGACGCGGGGCGGTGTTGATAGGAAGCGCTTGGGATTGGGCGTCCGTGTTGACATCTCGGGCCCGCGGGGCTACCCTGCAGAGCGGTGCCGGGCTGCCCAGGGCAGCGCGTCCGCCCGCTTGTTTCACCGTCGGGAGTTTGTCTCCCGCTGCAGTGAGGTTGGTTTTACATCCAGGTCTCCCAGCGCCAGGTACGGTGCTCGCAGCATCACAAAATGTTAAAGATTGGAAGGAACCTCGAAAGATCATCTAGTCCAATCCCCCTGCCGGAGCAGGAACACCTAGATGAGGTTACTCAGAATGGCGTCCAGACGGGTTTTGAATGTCTCCAGAGAAGGAGACTCCACAACTGCCCTGGGCAGCCTGTTCTAGTGCTCTGGCACCCTCACTGAGAAGAAATTTCTTCTCAAATTTAAGTGGAACCTCCTGTGTTCCAGTTTGGATTCATTGCCCCTTATCCTATCATTGGTTGTCACCGAGAAGAGCCTGGCTCCATCCTCATGACACTCACCCTATACCTATTTATAAACGTTAATAAGGTCCTCCCTCAGTCTCCTCCAAGCTAAAGAGACCCAGCTCCCTCAGCCTTTCCTCATACAGGAGATGCTCCACTCCCTTAATCATCTTCGTGGCTCTGCGCCGAACTTTCTCCAGCAGTTCCCTGTCCTTCTTGAACTGAGGGGCCCAGAACTGAACACAATATTCCAGATGTGGTCTCACTAGGGCAGAGTAGAGGGAAGGAGAACCTCTCTCGACCTACCAACCACCCCGCTTCTAATACACCCCAGGATGCCATTGGTCTTCCTGGCCACAAGGGCACAGTGCTGGCTCATGGTCATCCTGTTGTCCACCAGGTCCCTTTCCCCTGCATTGCTCTCTAATATGTCATTCCCCAACTTATACTGGAACCCGGGGCTGTTCCTGCTCAGAAGCAAGACTCTACACTTGCCCTTGTAATATTTCATTAAATTTTTCCCTGCCCAACTCTCCAGCCTGTCCAGGTCTTGCTGGATGGCAGCATAGCCTTCTGGCGTGTCAGCCACTCCTCGAGCCCGACGGTTATGACAAGGGGCACTATTGCTGTCCCCACGGTCTGAAGGTCAGATGGGGAGAAGGGCTGTGTGTGAAGATCCACTCCTTCCTGCTGGGCTGGGCCAGGCCCACCAGGGGAAGGTGGAACAGGGCAGGCACCCTGGGGCTGCTGCTGCTGCCACACTGAGACAGCGCAGCCTGCAGCAACACTCATGAGCACTCAGGCAAGGAAATGTTCGGGTATGTAGGGGAAGCTGTACTGGTTACAGTAGCAGTAGCGACTGGCATTTGAATTAAAATTTTGGATCTTTTGTCCCTTTATGGGCTTTGGTCTGCATGATGATTGGTATCAAACTTGGCTTTGATTATCAAAACAATCAGTCTACAAACAAACAATCCCTCTGCTCTGGTGAGGCTACATCTGGAGTACTGTGTCCAGTTCTGGGCTCCCCAGTTTAAGAAGGACAGGGAATTACTGGAGGGAGTCCAGCAGAAGGCTAGGAAGATAATAAGGGGTCTGGAGCATCTTTCTTATGAGAACAGAGAGAGCTGGTTCAGCCTGGAGAAGAAAAAGCTGAGAGGGGAATGTTATTTATTCTTATAAATACCTCAAGCGTGGCTCTAGAGGATGGGACCAGACTGTTTACAGTGGTGCCCAACAACAGGATGAGGGGCAACATGCACCAACTGAAGCACAGGAGGTTCCATCTGAAAATGAGGAGAAACTTCTTTACATTGAGGGTGCCAGAGCACTGGAACAGGCTGTGGAGTCTCCTCTGGAGACATTCAAAACCTGCCTGGACACATTCCTGTGTGATCTGCTGTGGGTGAACGTGCTTTAGCAGGTGTGTTGGACTAGATGATCACCAGAGGTCACTTCTAACCCCAACCATTCTGTGATCAAAACAACTCACGTTGCAACTCTCTCAGTTCTTGATGTCCACTTTACAAGCAAAACTGATAGTTTCATACTGTATGCATAACAATACAGCTCATGTACATGAGAGAGTATCAATGACAAAAAAACACTAGAGTTTTTGTTTTGTTTTTGGTGTTGTGTGTTTTGGTTTTTTTTTTCTTTAAAAGTATAACTAGAGCAGAATTTGGATCCTTCTCCAGATGGGGACATCTGGTAAACAGCTATACTGTTTCTTTTCCATGTTTGAAACCTTATTGTTACAACAGGCACATAATTAGAATACTTAATCCAGTTATTTCTTTATATCTTCCTACATGGAGCCTGCTAAATCACAATGAAAGATCTTTCCTTGTGTCCTCAAACTTTGAGGAAGTCACACAACCATAGAGCACTTTAAAGCAAGGCAGCCATTCTCGGCTCCTAAAATTGATGTCCAAGTTATAGTCTACAAAATATAGGACCTTAGTTAAAGATACTAATCAATACCTTCCCTGCCTAAAACAGGACAGGAATAAAACAAATGAAAAAGGCTTAGATAAAATTACAAAACATTTCCATTTTATTAAGAATAACTTACATACAAATAAATTATCTTTAAAAATACTATAATACAATTTTATATTAAGTTCGAATTAAGTCTTAGAAGTTGTGTTGGCCTTCCCTGCAATCAGCAATCTGATTCTGTTCTTGAATCATGTTCCAGTTCATCTTCATCATCTTCACTATCTGAGTCTTCATAAAAGGAAATCGTAGCTTGAACTGGAAAGTTTTTCAGAAGTGCTTCGGCTTCCTGATATAAGTAATCATAGCACCTTGATTTGGGCCAAAATAGTCTGAAACAGGTATACAATAGGTTTGCATATTGTTATTACATATTTTACTTGGAGGTTGACTAACAAGAAACAGCAGTGAAATTCTGTTACAACAAGCTTCCTACATAGGTAAGGATGAACTTAAAGAGCTAGTTTTGCAGCAAAAATGGTTTAAAAACCAAAATCCACTGCATCTGAAACTTCCCACTCCAGTATCTCACTAACAGTATTACCTGGGGATCCGATTCAAGTAACACTGCCCTCACTGAAACTATTCCTAGGGAAGATAATGGGTGTCAATATATCCTGATTACATTAGTAGTTTTGTTACCGAAGGCTGCCAACCTAGGTGATCATTTACAATGGCGCAAGACAAATATCAAAGTGAAAGGAATGATAAAGGTCTAGGAGGAAAGGACCTTGATATTTCACCTGTCTTTCCAAGAACAATCACCTAACAGATTCCTTATGTTCCTTATGGAAGATGCCCCCTAAGTCCAGTTTTTAAAGTAGTCTGTGTTATATCCAGAAATTAACATAAAGATTGCTGATAATACAGTGGTTAGCAAGAGCTATCAGCTAATGAGATAACAGATTGCAATTAATATACTTCACAGCTCCTATTCCTTTAAACTAGCATCCTCTTTTGTTTACAGTTTGTAAGTAGCAGGAAGAAATAGACAATAGAGGTCCCAAGAGCACATTGCAACACAAATGCTGACTACGGATTGTTTATAATAGAAATACATTAAGAAACAGAACTAGATGGTTTTCTAGCAATTACAAAAAGTGCTTTCCAGGCTACTGTTTAACAGAACACTGCTTTCTTTGCAGCACGAAGTATCTGACACTTGTTTTATAACATCTCTTCATTCCCAGTGTTCCCTGCAGTATTTGTTCATATCTAAGCACCAGAGCAGTGACAGTGAAGTCAGAGTCCATGCAATTGCTTAGGTAGTCTGTGTATAGTATTTGAAGGATTGGAGCCTAGTTTTGGCAGAAAGCTGCATCTTGTCTGGAAGAATTACCTATGCAATTATTTTAAGCACCTCGCAACACCTACTAGTACTTCTGTATACAGATTCTCCTGCAGATTCAACTGCAGTTATTTTATTTCCTTTTCAGAACTGACAGTGCAGTAATTACATGAGTATTTTTCTTAGCAATGCTGGTTTAGTCTGTACTCTCTTCTCCTGCCACTCTTTCCCAATGCCTGCACCTGCTTCTCTGCCCCAGGAGGACACTGGAGGTTTGCACAGCAAGACAGCTTTAGGAACTACCTCTCCCCTCCCTTTATTAATCCTGGGCACAGGAATGAGTAGCAAGCTGCTTCTGCCACCACAAAAAAAAAACCCACAACAACCCACATAACTGTGTAAACATATGTAAAGTCCTACACCACAAAAGCATGCCAACATTTCATCTTAAAGACCTGGTAAATCCACAAGTGTTGTCAATCGTTTGCCCGAGGATCTGTCAGTTCAACAGCACTTAAACGGCTAAATCGCGCTGAAGGCACTTCGATATCCACACAAATACACGGGTGGGATGGGAAGGGGTGGGGGAGCCAGTGCTTAGCTCTTACCCCCTGGCCATGCAGCGCCACAGGCCCCGGCAGCGCGGGGACCGGGTGCCCGGAGCTCCCCCGCGGAAAGCGGCAGCGGCCCGGGGCAGCCACTTACCTGACGGGGTGCGTGTACTGCGCCAGCTTTCGGGAGGCTTCTGCTAGCCCGCAGGGGTTGCGATGCTGGGGGGGAGAGAGCAGAGATCAGCCCGCCGGCACGGCACCCAGCCTTCGAGGGGACCACCCCAAACAGCCCCCCCAGAACTCCCTAAACGCTAGTACAGCGATGCCGGCGGGAGGTGCCACCCCCCGCCCTCCGCCCCACTCACTGCGGTGGGTCTGGGGCCGGTCCGCTGTCCCACCTCGTCCGGCACGGGCACCCAGGGTCGCCAGAAGGGCACAGACCTGCGGGCCGAGGGCAGGACCGTCAGAGCAGGGCTGGGCCGCGCCCCGCACCGGGAGGAGGCGGAGAACGGCGAGTAGCCCTGCGGGAGCAGCAAGCGGGGGCGGCAGCAGCACCCAATCCATCCGCTCTCCATCCTCCGCCGCTTCGCGGCCACTCGCCCAGCCCTGTACACCCCGGCCTCGGAGGCTTTTATAGCCGCCGGCGGCCGCTGCGCGCCGCGGAGCCCACCTCCCCCGGCTCATTTGCCAGCGCCATCGACAAAAAGGCTCCGCTGTGTAAACACGGGGCGCGGGCGCGTGCATGCCCCAAATGGCCCGGGGGGGTGGGGAGTTGGCAAGTCGGTGTTAATCGCACTTGAGCAGACACATGGCTGCTGCCGGGAGGGGGGGAGCCCCTGTGGGAACGGGGCGGGAGACGGGGCGAGGCGGCACCGGGGACGTGCCCAGGCCCTTCCGCGCCGGTGATGGGACTAAAGCAGCCGCAAGCGCGGCCTTTTGTTGTTAAAAATGTGTTGATTCCCCTAGAGCGGCACGGCGAGGCGTGTGAGAAGAGAGTGCCAGCGCCTCCGCTCCGCTCGGCACCGTGGCCCGCGCTGGTACCGGCAGCGCCCGCCGCGCCCCGCGCCCGAACCGGCGGGAGCGGAGCTGCAGGGGGATGGGGGTGTAAGGAGGGGATGAGGGGGACAGCGCTTCCCGGGCACAGACAAAGGAATTTCCCCCCTCGGGCGGAGGGGTGGGGGAGGAAATCACGCTCTTTAGAGGGGTCCTTGTTTCATAATGCGTCACCCCCCAATACGCTCTGTGACATACTCCCCCAAGATAACGTTGCTTTCTTAGTTAGCGTGGTGGCTTTTTTTTTTTTTTTTGGTAGGGTATTTTTACCGAGTAGACCTGCGTTCCTTTCGTCTTTTTCACGTGGTCCCGACACTTCATTCTGCTGCCAGCATCAGATGCTGTTGCTACATGCACAAGGTTCTATGCCAAACTTGTACCATCTCCATGTTTCCCGGTACCAAGGGAGCTTACTTTTTTTCATTATTTGTTTTTCCCCTTTTCTTTTTGAGATTGCAATCACCGATGCATGTGAGGGGGGCAGAAACAGTAGAGTGATCATATATAAGATCTACTAAACAGTAATAATATCAGCCCTAGGGAAGCTAGGAGCCTTGGTGGGGTGGAGCTGCCCTAGATTCTGAAGGAGGTCTTCAAACCCCGCTAATTTATTGGCCCATTACTCACATTACTGGGCACCACGAAGAGAGAGGCACTGTACCCTTTTGAATAATATTTTGTCTTTTTGAGTGTAGCTATAAAGAGTGCGTCTACCCTACCACTATCCAAGAATAGCTGCAGAGAGAAGGTAACTTAGGCCTTCTCTACAATATCTTCAGCACAGTTTGTTCCACTGAACAGTATCAGCAGTACCAGTTGTAAAAAATGTTACAGATTAGAAGCTGTGTGGGAAATGTAATCAGATTAATAGCATTAGATCAATAGCATTTTTTTTCAGATCTTGTAAGTCAAAACCAGATGTGCACTGAATTGCCTTTCTGAAGGAAAACAACATCTTTCTTTGAAACAGATGAAGCTTGCTCATGCCGTGATACATTCCAGCTTCATCAGTGGATGCGTTCTGTCATTTTGGAGGTTCTGAGATTTAACCACTTAGAAAAAATTATAATTATTATGACTTAAGGAGTTATTAAAGGAAAATGTATTTCACAGTAAAAAGCCCGACTTAGTAGGACATTAGGTTTAAGCCAAATGTTTAAAATAACAAGATTCCCAGAGTAATTTTTACTGCACTGAAATGTTTGTAGCGGTTTGCATTTTTTCCAGCCTCACTTTTACTGTGACATAGAGTCAGATTAATTAAAATCAGAATGAACAGAGGACTCAAACTCCCAGTAAATATTCATCTTACAGCCAAGGTTAGAGCAAAGTACCTCGTAAAAGTAAAAAAACAAAGTTGAGTTTCATCGTAAGCAAAATTTTATCTATTTTTTTTCTGTTTCCAAATGGCTGTTGTGAAACCTTGTCAGATGAGATAAAGCATAAAACAGATGTTTAAAAGCTGTTTGATGGTAGATTCTTCTTTTACCTAAATGAAGTGAGAGCAATAATTTTTTCTCTTTTGAGAAATATAACACAGGCTGTGTAAGAAAAAAAAGAATAGAGGCTTCATTGTCCAAAGAAGAAAAGCAGAAACATCTTCTATCACATTAGTAGTGGCAAAGGACTAAGAGAACACAACATTAGCTTTATCTGTTTGAGAAAGCATAAAAATGTGTTTCAACATCTACAGTAAAAGCAACAAAAGAGGTGTCTTTAGCCAATTACTCTTAATTGTCTCAGGATTCTTTTTAGTACCTGCCCGAAATGAGAAAAAGTCCTAGGGAGAAAGTGTGATTTACCCATTAGAGAGCAAACTGAAACAGAGGTGTTGAAAGGATAAGGAGAAAATAATGACTAACAGCTGTTGTTCCTCTACATGTTTTCACACTGTATGACTCTTCTTGGCTGCATAGTTTAGTAGTACAGTCCTGTTTATTGAGAGAAATACAAATGTCTGTATTTGAAATAATAACTTACTCTTATTGACGCGATTAAAAAAAACCCCAAATAAACACCAAAACCCTAACATTTTGCTATCTTCCCACTGACTTTGAAATATAGGCTAGAAATCATTACGTCGAGGCTAGAAGATTCTTTGTCATGGCTGTTTTTTCTCCTTCAGTTTGTGCACAGAGCAAGAGTAACAGTGCATTGGTAAGTGACTATCCAAGCCTTGGTTTAATTGTGTGGGTTTTTTGCATATGGTAGTGGAAAGAATAGTTCTGAATTCAGCACAAAGTCTGATAGAGGCAGACCCCCCATGTGTTCTTGACTCATCTAATTAAAACAATATTCTCTGTGCCTTAGTTCCTGCTTTTTTGTATTTCAGATTTGGTGTTTGTTTTTGTTTTGTTTCATTTTTTTTAATTATAACTTTTGAGCTGAAGGTTGTCCTTGGTTGGATGTGTATAACCAGACTACCTCTGGTAAAGCAAGGGGGTCAGGATCAAATATACTGTGCTGTAAATATAATACTGAAATGAAAACTGAAATACGATGTCATACAGTTTTATTTACTCTCTTATGCAATAATAAAAATATCTAGGCATTGCATCAGTTCTGAGCTGCTTCAAAATTTATCTTAAGATCAGAGATTTTAAAAATTTCCTTATATAACTTTTCAAGTAGGTCATAGCTGGCAGTTTACAGTGTTCAATTCTGTTTATCCATAGTTTGATTTTTATAGGGATTTTTGTATAATTGCAATTGAACAATTTCAAATGCAGTACAAATAATTCTTGTACAGTCATTCTGGATTTACAACAGTAGAATTAAACACTTGATTTTGTTTTCTCAGAATGCATACCAAGCAGTATTTATCCAGAATTAAAGTAATTCACTTGGTTTGGTTTAAATTGATTAAAAGTGCTTTAGTGGCTTTCTGCAGTATGACATCTTGAAATGTGATGCACTGTTAATAGGATACACAGAAGAGCAAACACAAGAGGTCTGTGCAGATTTGAGTGTGCTACTATAAACAAAGTAGGTGTTCACAAATGGTTTAGAGCTAAATTTGACAAGATAGTGCTAATCACACTTGGACATGGGAATATCTGGACAGGGGACACTCAGTTGGCTTTGTATTAGCCCCTCCGAAGGCCACAGTAGCTCTCAATTATTGGTAAAGAAGAGACGTTGTTTGAAAATTATTGCATGAGTTCATATAGGGACAGAATTGGCTTGATCTTGTCAGTGCTTCTTTTTAGTGAGAAAGACAAGGTCAAACACATGGAACTGCTCCTCTGCTTACTGAGACTGATTAACAGACAAAATTTGATCTTGAGTGTTTTATAGCCTCGCTTCATCCTGTTGCATCCAATTTTTGCAATATTTTAGGGATGGGTTTTGGAAAGTAAGTGTATGTATGGTGTTTACGTACAGATATTGACTGTACATGCATATGTCATTTATTTACACGTTTGTTCTAGTAGTTTAAAAATGAGTCATTTTTTTGCGAGTAAATGTGAAGTTTGCATAAGACATTTATATGCACTGCCTTGGTAGATGTTCATCTGTGTGCAATTATATCTACTGAAGACTTTGCAGTAGTGTCTTATGAGGCATCAAGCATTTTTTAGTTGTGGTATGACATATAGGGCACTTTTTCTGCTATACTTTGAAAGTAAAGCATCAGTTTGTAAAATGCAAAGAACAGCACTGTTGGTTTTACCAGCCTCTATCCTCACCATTATTTGTTTTTGATACAGTATTTTCAATATCACTAATGTACCTGAAAGTGGGGTTGGTTCAACATTTCCACAAAATGATTTTTTTTTTGTCAGTAAATTATATGAGATCTAAACTAGGTCCTAAGAAATAAAATATATACAAGTTTTCTTGTAAGGAAAAAACAAGGAATAGAACTTAATCTGTAGGTCAGGCTATTCATATTACCAATGGCTATAAAACCATTGCTTGGCTAATAAAGATGGTGCTTGTCCTGTTGCTGTTGCATATTTCTTCCATCTTATTTATAGACAAAAATGTATCACATATTCAAACAGGGTAATTCCACTTAAGCCAAAGTGCTTGTTGTTTCCTACCAAGAGGTGTGTTTGGAGTCCTAAAGACAAAATGCTCTTTTGTGGAGACATCCATCCTACTTCTTCCCATCTCGCTGGATTTTGATTAGGCTATAATAGTATTAAACATCATTCTTTCATTTTATGGAGAAAACTATTCTTCTCCTTCCTCTATTCAACTGGACATCAAGGGTTGCAGGGATACTGGAAGGAAACCTTTGTGAGAAAGAGGGATGCATTTCCAGGAAAGCACACATCTTTTCAACCCCTTTGTGCTATGGGGAACCAGGTTCCTGGTGACTTGGGGAGCACCATCGCTTGGGTTTAGAGGATTCAACAGCAAATGGCCTCACTTGAAGGGGAACTGCTCTACCATCCGCTCTGTCAATGAGGCTGAAAACCTCCAACTTCCCAGATTTATCCCAGCCCCGATGCCATTATAAGTTTTGTGGTTACACCCATAAGCACATTCGGGTGATTGTTGGTATCTGCTGGGGAATAAGCAATACATTTGTGTGTGTGCATGGCACACACACCTACGGGAGACCCCCCTGTGTCCATGTGGCAGGGTGTGAGTCCACACAGCAGGTTGGGCTTCCTCATTTCCCTCCCCCATTGCACTCCGCTCCCAGGCTGAGGCTGGCAAATGGTAAAGGATAATGTATCCACATGGGAAAGCGACACATTAAGGGTCTGAGAATGTGTAATGGGATCAGCCACCAGTTACAGGGATCTTTTTAAAAATAAGAATATCATTTGCTGTGGAATTATGGGCACTTTAAATTCCATCCAGATAAGAAACAGAGACATCAGTGCTGAACACCAATCTTGTAACTCCATTTAATAGAATGGGAGTCAGTGAAACACTGATACATCGTTGGTGCCAGGGCTCAGCAGAAGTGTCTGGCTTGCTCAGCATAATGCAGCATAATGTCACAGGGGTTTGCTGCAGTTGGAGTGCATGGTGCTGCAATGTGGCACCAGCAGGATTTGCCCTCTCACCTCTAAAAAGAAGTGAGAGGCAGCCAAATGAAATGAAGTCACTCTAGCCCAACAGCTATTGACAGAAGAGATGAAGAAATTAGATAGTCATTGGAATGTCCTGATCTGACTCCTCTGACTGGGAATACAGTCCCTAGCGGTGTCATCTCTTCTCTCACAATGTTCCATTCAATTACTTGTTTCTTCAGATTTATTGCTTTCCTGGCTAAAAAGATAGTCATGGGAGCAGAATTGTTGTTTTTCAGTTTCTCCTATATCTCTTAAGCCATCAGCACAGCATCAGCTCTCAAAAAGGATGCATGCCACTAAGCTGGTGGTGTATATAATGCAGCATTTAACCTCTAGCAGGAAAGAATGAATTGCAAGGAGCAGTGATGTGTGAGCCGTACCTCTGACAAACAAGCACCTGAGAGAGGCAACGTGAGTCCTAAAGATAGCAGTGCCAGCCTGAGGAGTGCACACGGTGTCTTGTATGGTGTTGCGGGGATGTCAGAGCTCTGACACAGGCACCCGGAGATAAGCACTGCCAGAAACTCCCCGAGCCCTGCGGTTCCTCCCTGGCTGCTGGTGACTGAAGTTATGAGGCTGCAAATTCCATTGTAGCAGAATTTCATTGCATCCCAGTGATCCTTAACGGTAGCATCGAACACAGAGAACAGGGATCTCATTGTGTGGGCCGGCAGTAGTCTGCCTGTCTTAAAGAATTTGTAGATAAATGGCAGGGGTGCCAAAAGTAAATATTGGTATCACATATTTTAAGACTTGCTGTCAGTTCCCTTAAAAATCACATTTTCCTTGCTTTAAACTTTTTTTTTTTTGAACTACATTTTTCCATGGTGGGTTTATTCAGGCTTATTTTGGGGTAACACTGTGATCAAAATAAGACAGCTCAAATCATTGAGCCATTTCCAAGAATGAAGGATAAATGGTAGAAACATCATCTTGCAGCATGTAAAACTTCCAGTGCCTTTTTTAGGAGGGGGTTTAACAATTACAGGAGCTGCATGTTTTTGGGGCATGAAGTTTGCCATTGCACCAGGTATTTACCTTGTGGTTTTAGGCCAATTTCCAGGTCTACAAAAATGATAATTTTAGTTGCTCACTAAAATGACTTTGAAGAATTTGCTTACTAAATTCCTTGAAGAATTAAATCTGTCTGGGGCTCATTTCATCCAGAACTGACCAGGGGTCTCCTTGCAACCTAAGCTTGGTGTTGCTGGAGGCTGGGGTACGTCTTGAAGTGAGTTATCCAAACTGGGAGATGCTTGCTTTTCTTCTCTCTTCCACTCCTTTGCATAGCCCAAACATCCAGGCTGCAACAAGAGGAGAGTGGCAGGAAAAGGAGGAGGAGAAGGAAGAGAAGCAGTGGACAAGTGCTTTGGTGACAGACATACACTGGGAAGTGGGATTGAGGCTGGGGTTTGTAAGACAGGACAAGAAATTATGTTCAGAGGTGGCAGCAGGGAGGTTTAATTAGCCCAATGGAAGATTAAGCCTGGAAAGGAGACAAAGAGGAATTGGGACAGTGTGGCAGGACCATGACTGCACTAACAGGGTCTGCAGCCTCTCTTTTCTCCATTCCCCTGCTTGCAAAAAAGAATATGCCTATACATAGTGGAGCAAGCAGCCATACATTGCTTGAGTACCATTGCAGACACCGATGCACCTGGTGCTGGGTGTGGTGGCTGCTGGAGGACACACTACATGATCACACGGGCAGGCTGGTGGTCCAGAGAGTGGGCAGATATAGCTGATTACATCCCAGTCTGTAAGACCTGTGCCCACACCAAAAGTCTCTGCAAAAGCCCCAGTGGCTCCCAAAGACCCTCTCCACACCTGCCAAGCCATGGCAGCTCGTGCCTCTGGGTTTCGCAGTGGACTTGCCCCTTCACAAGGAAATGCAGCCATTCTGGTAGTGGTGGACCTGTTCACCAAGACTGCTCACTTTTTCACCTTCAGGGAATTGCTTGTGGCCCTGCTGACTGCCTGACTCATCTGATCATATTTTCCATGCCATGGCCTCCCACATTCTATCATTACCAAACAGGTGAGCTCATTCACAGATTTTGGAAGGAGCTCCTGGGCCTCCTTTAAGGCCAACCCACCTCTCCCCTTCGTGCCACTCCTCATCCCATAGACAGACAGACAGAGACAATCAAATCCTAAAGCAAAACTTCCATTGTCACAGCAGCTTCCTTCCACACTGAGCGGGTTACCCTTTGCCCTCTGGCAGAGACTGCCCACAAAGATAATGGTCACGTATCTGTGTGGTAGAGCCTGTTGGTACACCTGGAGCCCTGACACTGGAGCCAGACTGGGGGTGGAGAGAGGTGTAGAGAGCAGGAGATCTTAGTGAGTTGAGTCCAGGGGACAACTGGGACCAGGGCTTGAGCTCATGAGGGTCATCGCAGCTGGCTGGCCAAAGGGCTTAAGTCCTGTGGAGGCATCCTGAAGAATTCAGCTCTAGCAGATGTGGGAAAGGATAGCTTGATGATATGGGAAGAACAAGCCATGCTTGAGGAAACAGACTGTGTCCAGGCATAAATGGGCAGTGGAGAACAGGAGGAGGGATGGGGCAGGTCAGGTCAGCAACAGAGAGAGGATGCAGAAGCAAATGAAGAATGGCTGGAACAGGAGCTGGGAAAAGAAACTATTACACACAGTAAGGACAATTTGAACTGGGGTACATCTTGAAGTGAGTTATCCAAACTGGGAGGTGCTTGCTTGGGGTGATGTCAGATAGGAATAGGTTCTGTGTGAAGGGTGAAAGATAGATGGGAGGAGAAACTGGGAGAGAGAAATAGCACTAATGGGGTAAGAAGACTTAGGTGAAGAGCTAACGAAGAGCTCCAAGTGTCTACATATTGGGAAGAGACTGTGAAAACAGTTAAAAGGCACAAGACATGTGTGACTTTGTCCTTCCTAGTGAAAGACATTGAGCCTGGGTATCTTGGCCCCAGAGGTGGTCTGGAGAGAGGACTAGAGGGTAGAATCTGTGGCTGGTTAATGAGAAGTGAGATGAAGAGCCAAAACTGGGAAGAGGCATGACTAAAACATTATTATCTTTCAGGGGAAGGGAGAGAGGAATCAGGTTTGGAAAAAAAATAGGTATAGGAGTCGTAGGTCTAGTGTATACCTTTCCAAAGCCTGGCATGGACCTCAGAAGACCCTACCCCAGTGAACCCTGAGAAACCTGCTGGCAAGGTCTCATTGCCTTCTAGGGAGGCTCCAAGTTGGTATCACTAAGTTACTCTGTTAGCTCAACTAACAAAAGCCTACGTTATTGATCTGAAATTTTCATATCCAGGTGCTACTGTTCCATTACCTGATTACTTCTGGGAATGTCTTTGTACGCCTCAACTTAATATTCAAGATATTAAAGTATTCACTGTAAAATATATCAAAATATTCCATATATTTTATATCAGGTGATATGAGGTGCACTATGACATGCAATGTTTGGTTTTGATATGAATATATACACTAAGATTGCTACAGGGAAAAATTTCAAAGTAGGCGATTTTCTCTGATAGGTGTAAATTTGTCATTTAAAAGAACTTGGAGATCATGATTGCGATGTTTTAAGGGTTGCATCCTCAATATTATTACCAGCTTCCTCTGCTCAGCATTTCATTCCTTTAATCTTAGACCTGCAGCCACAGTCTCATTATCACACATTGCATTCTTGTACATCCTAGCATTCGCAATATGAAACACAGAATAGCACAGCAGTGAGATATCACATTATTGAAAATTTTCTTGTCTCATCTTCTGAATTTTCTCCTGACAGATTTTTTCATTAGTATACTCTAAGAATTCCACAGATGCCACTTACCAAGTTACTGATGTGACTTTACTCTGTGGAACAGAAGTCTCTGAATAATTAGCATTTTGTTAGTCAGCCAAGTGCCTCTCTGGCCTGCAGGCATTACTGCAGCATAACCATAAAAAAAAAAGTCTGAAATTTTTCCGTTACATTTACTGCCTGTCTCTTTAAACTATTTTTTTCTCCAAAAACAATGGTTCATATAATTTTTGTTGTTGTTATTGAAATAATTTATGTCTATACTAGACTTCGTACATTCTTGCCACTTTTTTCTTTTTTTTTACCTTCACAGAATGTATATTATGTATATGTATATGTATATGTATATGTATATGTATATGTATATGTATATGCATATGTATGTCTAATTTTTTCTATATTTATATTTATGCTGTGAAAATATATTACATATAAAGTTAGGATTACATAGAAGAATATATAGATTCTTACCATCTCAGAATCTATATTATATATAGATTCATTAATATACATAGCAATATGAGAAATACATATTAAATTAACTTTTACCTGAATATATATGACCTGGTTAGAAACTGACACACAACAAGTCTTAGACTTCATCAGATATCTCTTCCTAAGTACATAGGTTTTGACAAATATATATTTTAAAAAATGGTGCTGCCATTAAGAAGAAATATTTTAAAATGCAAAGAATGCTCAGAGTGTTTCGCAGCTGAAATGTAGAGCTCATCATGGAAATTATTATCTCAGGTATTCCTTATCTCGGCAGTGCAAGAATTCACTCATATTGTCTGTGACATTAACATTCAGCAAATACTCCAAAATAAAATATTGTTTGACGTACTAATCAGGTAGCTTTTGGTCTGAAATAATTATTTTAAATACATTGAGACACGTGTACTTGATGGTGGTTGTATTTATTTACTGATTTACTTAGAGATGATTTAGAGAATGAGTAGTCGAAGTGCTAGGTATAATTTGTGCAAATATTAAGTGAATGCTCTGCTGAAGCAACTTTTATACATCTATGTTTTTAAGCACTTATTGAAATAAAGTATTTTTCTTTGAATTTGGACCTATATTAGTAACAGATGAAAACCAGAGCTATGCAATAACTGAAGAATAGTTTAGGCCTTTATTTCCTCATGAATTTTTTGCTTCTATCGGAAAAAACCCTCATGTTGACTGTCAGGACTCTGGCAATCTAGAAGGGATTCAATGGCCTCACAAGGGAATGCAGGTTTGAAGCCTGCCCTCGCTCCCTCTGAAACCTGCGGCGACTTTGCTTTGAACTGCAAGGGAGTTGTGCGGGTTCTCTGCTGATGCTGCAGTGCCAATCAACATGTTCCTGTCAGATGGGGAGAAAGAAAGCCGGTCTTGACACAGCAAGACCTGTGCCTGCTCAACCAGACAAAGTACCAGCTTCCAGGGATCCATCCTTTTGTTTCAGCTTTTCAAAGAGCTATAGAGTTGAGATGCTCTTCACAAGTTTGCTCACATCCATGAGCAAGGAAAGAGTGGAGGAGCTGTGCTTGTTTCTCCCCACACTGAGACCAATAAAAGATTTGTTTGAAGAAAAACTGATGGAGCGTTTCTAAAGAGGCTACATTTTTTCCTCCCTTTCCTGCTGCAGCCTCTGTTCTCTCTCATTGCTCTCTTTCCATGGCAGGAGAGCAGGTGCAAGGCAGACGCTTTGGCAGATAAAGACGTTCTAGTACTATAATTATAATCAACATTTCTGTGTAAAATACCCAAGGGTTTTTGCGTGCACAACACATACAGGAAGTTCCACAAGGAGTTTTCAGTTCCTTGCTCTCAGTCATCATACCATAAATACTAATATCTTTAATGTTACAGAGAATTTCCTTTTGCGGGGGGGAGGTAATATCCCTGGGAAGTAGTAGCTTGACCAGGCTTAATCCTCCCTTGCATCAAAGTTGTCCTTGGCAAAGTGGAGGGGAAAAGAAAGCATTGGGGATAATCTGCAAGTGTTTCATGAACAGCACCAGCCCCAGCCTCCCCAGTACATCCTTTAGGGTTGTGTATAAGGCTAATGGTGGAGACATAGCAGAGACATGTGTGCCATACGGCTTTGTTATTTTCATGGGCTTTATGTGGCTCTGGGATTCCCTGTCACAGGCCAAGTAGCAGGACAAATCTGGATGAATATCAAGGGTGGAAAGCAGTGGCAGCATAAGCTTTCTGGAAGCACTCCCTGGAGGACGAGGACATGGGTTTTGTGTGCTCCTCTCTGCTGTGCCTGCAAACCATAGCGACAGTTGGGGTAATGGTTTTCTGAGGCAGACACAAGAAATTAGCTCCGCTTAATAGCACGCCTCAGTGAACACCAGAACCAAGGATGTAATTTTGAACAAATCATTTACTTCAAAAGGTTCATCTCTGTGTGTGCCAGTGTGCATGTTTCTTTATTTTTGTAGTATAACTACAGAGGGGCTGAGAAATACTTGAATTTTGGTTGTTTATTTAAAACCACTCATCTCTATTTTTAATAAACTATGCACGAACCGGTTTTGCAGTTCCTCACAAACAAACTGAGCTATGTCAAAGAAGTCTGTCGCGAGAGGGACAGACTCACCACATCTCTCAGCTCTCATGTTGAATTGTACTGCTATGATTTATTTTCCCATGAGGACATTACACACATTCATATTTATCAGTTAAGATTTATTTTCCATTAACATGTCTACTATTGTGTTTAAGAATCTTTGTTTCTATAAACCAGCATTCCAGCAAACAGAATAAAGGCAAATGCAGAATGTATGAAACCCCCAGTTTTCGATGTGGAGCAGAAGGAGTCTGCTAGCACACAGGATTTAAAAAAAAAAAAAAAAAAGTAAAATAAGTAAAATAAAAGACTGTAGGAGCATTTTTAAATGGAAGGTTGAGGACAAGATGACAGGTGCAGGAGAGCATGCCAGTTGGAGTGACTCATTGTCGAAAGGGTAAAACCAAAAACACTCTGCATACCTGAGAAGGTGACAAAATCCAGATAGGAAACAACAAAGATTGGTGCAAATAATCCAAAGAAAATCAGGCACGTGAAATAGGATTAGATCAAGATTCCACATAAAAGTGCTCTGTGTAAGTGCTGGGAATATAAGGATGGAGATAAGTGAACTGGAACATTTAATTTTAAATGTTTATAATAGTAGGCATCTGCTAGAAGACAATCAGTGGGATATTGTAATACCGTAGAGTACAAATATATCTGAGTAACAAAGAAGATGATGCCATTAGAGAAGTGCTAGTCCTTACCAAAAGAAACCTAAGTTTCAAGTTGCTAACAGAATGAAAATGTGCCATAAAATCAATATAGAATGGAATGGAATGGAATGGAATGGAATGGAATGGAATGGAATAGAATAGAATAGAATAGAATAGAATAGAATAGAATAGAATAGAATAGAATAGAATAGAATAGAATAGAATAGAATAGAATAGAATAGAATAGAATAGAATACTATTCATACATTCTCACCAAAGTTACTTAAAAGTTGGAGAAAAAACAATATTATTATTTTCTCCACTTCTACCCATCAAATAATAACCTATGATTATTGCAATCCGTGCTGGATTCCAAGTGATAATCTCAAGATGAACAGTTCCAGCTAAGTTACCATATCCCAGGGGCTCTCATTTGTAAATGGAAAATAAACAGTCCAAGTCTTTCTTAACTGAATGAAGCACTGCAGCCTCCTGTCTTGTTATTTCAGTGAAGATAAACATCTCTAACTCATATGAAATATATCCCTTTCAATGCACAGTTCAGTTATTTCCGCTTTCACATTCTTCTGTTACAGTGAGAATTTGGTAAGAAGAAAAGCTACCAGTAACAGGGTTATTTTCAAACTGATGTTTCTTGTTATTGCAGGTGGTTGCTCAGAAAACATGGAAAATTATGCTGTGTTTATCTGCCTTTTTCTGATGGCTTGATGCATGCTGTGACTCGTCTTGAGACATCATGAGCCAGGAATGATAAATTCAATTAAGCTCCTTAAGCAACAGCATTCTCACTTGGTAAACATTAATGCTTCCCCTTATGCCTGAGCAAACACAAAGATCTAGTCTTAGCTTGGGAATAGTCCAGAGTGCTAATACAAACAGTACAACTTCAGCTATTTTTGCAAATGGTCCGGGAAGGTTTTCTAGCAAGTGTTAATCCTACTTCTCACTTAGGGAGGTATGTTATTCTTCACCTTATGAGTGGAATCTCTTGTGTGGATACATGAAATGATTTCTTCAGGATAAGAGGAGCAGGGAAGATCTGTGCTATGAAGCCTCTAAATGGTCCTTCCATAGGAAAAATAAAACAAAACAACACACAACAATAACAACAACAACAACAACAAAACCCACAACAAAACAAAACCAAGAAAAACCCCAAATAACCCGAACTTAGCCTCCCCAAGTAACTAGAATGTAAGTCTGCTGATATTCCCCTGTGACATGGAGTAGCTCAGATTTTTACAACCCACCCTACACAGGTGAGTTAGTTTTGTCCAAGTTTGCATCCATCCAATCTACATTTGGTACAGACATGTAAAAGGCACATGGACACAGGCATGTACATGGTTATACATGGCTCCATACATCGATCAATGAGGTCCAATACTAATATACCAGCATTTCCCAGAAATTTCAGTTAGCCTTATCTGCACCAAGATGGCATCTCTGTACCAGGCCAACCACTTGCTCACCCTCCCCTAGCAGACCTTTCTCTCTATCCAAGGGGCTGTGCAATGCTCCACTCTTCAGAATTCACTTTATTTGTGTTGAGTTTTTTTTAACCTCTGAATGGTGTTTGGGATGGCCTGGTGGGGATGCAGAGGAACCGTACAGGAATTGTCCAACCTGATACTGTGGAAGTGCCAAATAACTGCACATGTTTGGAGCTCCTGGGTCTCTTGGGGAAGAAGTGGTCTTCTCAGGGTGCACTCAGAGAGGAACAACATTGCAGCCATTAAAACTCTAACTGGTTCACAAGAAGAGGATTTGGGAGAAAGAACATGGTAGAGTGATGGCTTGCCAGTGACAGCACAGCTGAGGTCCTGTGGGCCTGCTGGGGAGTCTGTGGTGCTTCCTGAGGGGTATTGGGCAAGGCAGCTTTGGAGCATGGGGTAGCACACTGGCCCAGGGATGCATCAGAAATGCAGTAATTTTAACTTAGAATTAATGCAACTGAGCAATGAAGTTGAATCTTGTTTCACTTATGAGTTAAGCTATGGTTAAATTCAGCAGTGAAAATACAGTAAAATGGGATTTTTGTTGTTTCTTCTTATGCCTTTGATTCCAATGCAGAAAGAGAAGGCGTTTCTAAAATGGAGGGTTTTCTAAAACATCAGTATTTCTGTAAAAAGAAACCAAAGCACCTGTGTCCATTTGCACTGGAAGATATGGGGCCTCAGCATGGTTGCTTGCCTTGAAACTATTATTTGTTTCATGCAAACTGGATGCAGAAAAACCCAGATTCACTTGTTGAGTTTTTGTGCTTATCATCTTGTGTTCTACTGCTAAGTGGCAAATTTTGTGTTGCAAAATCTGAAAATAGGGAAATGCTTACATCTGAGGTCATTTTTCATTTGAAATACAGGATAGGAATATTATTTAAATGTCTTTGAAGTTTTATGAGCTCTGAAGGCTCAGTTGACCCAATTAATGTTCCATTCAGTCAACACATCATCTAGTCCTTACACTTTTCCTGACTCCAAACTACATCTTGTTTACAAATGCATGCATGTTTAGCAGTCAACTTTTTTTACTATGTGAATATTGTGTCTTGTAGGTTCCAAGGGAAAGCACCAACTGGTTTAAAAGATCCCTATTATTTCACTATCTTTGTTTGCAACTGTGTTTTGTTTCCTCTGAGGAGTCCCACGTTTCTTTTGTTCCCTTTGATTAGCAGGCCGTTGTCTCAGAGAACATAAGCTAAACACCAAATGCCCCTTTGTTAGTTAGTTGTCCTTATCGTTATCATCAAGATCAGTTCCCTTTACATTTTCATGTCTGACCAGCCTTCCTGAAAGTCAAAATCATATTACAATTAGAAATGCCGTAGACGTAACGCATACAGGAAATTCCTATTTGTACCCACAGAGTTGTGTATCTCGACATGGGCAGAAAAACAAATCACTGCATTTGGAGGGCTAAACTCTAAACTAAGGCAGGGTGGGCCACGGACTGCTATGAGGTATGTCCAGTTTAGCTGCCTTATTTATCAGGTGAAAGGGGTTGGTGATTCTTATAAACCAGCTGGGAGATCTCAGCTGAGCTCTGCCACAGGATATATCTGCTTCATATGAATCACAGAATAGTTCGGGTTGGAAGGGACCTGCAAAGGTCTTCTAGCTCAACCCCCCTGCAATGAGCAGGGACATCTTCAACTAGATCATGTTGCTTAGAGCCCCCTCCAGCCTGGCCTGGAAGGTTTACAGGGATGGGGCATCTACCACCTCTCTGGGCAATCTGTTCCAGTGTTTCATCACACTCATTGTCAAAATTTTCTTCCTTATATCTAGTCTAAATCTCCCCTCTTTTAGTTTAAAATGATTGCCCCTTGTCCTATCACTACAGGCCTGACTAAAAAGTCTGTTCCCAAGTTATTTCAGGCTGAAAGAACTGAAATCTATGTCTTAAATTTCCCCAGAAAGTGGCTTAATCAGAAAGCAACAGGCCATCCTGATGAAGGGGGGAGAAAGTTTCTAACTCTCCTAAAAACACCCTTCCTGTTGTCCAGAAAAGCATTTCAGGATCCTACATCATCTTTGCCAAGTCTTGGGAAATGGGAGAGGTGCCTGAAGACTGGAGGAAAGCAAATGTCACTCCAGTCTTCAAAAAGGGCAAGAGGGAGGACCTGGGTAACTATAGACCAGTCAGCCTCACCTCCATGCCTGGGAAAGTGATGGAATGACTTATACTTGGTATCATCTCAAGGCATATCAAGGATAAGAGGGTCATTAGGGGGAGTCAACATGGCTTCACCAAGGGGAAGTCGTGCTTGACCAACCTCATCGCCTTTTATGAGGACATAATGAGGTGGATAGATGATGGCAGAGCAGTGGATGTGGTCTACCTTGACTTCAGTAAAGCATTTGACACAGTCTCCCACAGCATCCTTACAGCTAAACTGAGGGAGTGCAGTCTGGACGAGCAGGTAGTGAGATGGACTGCAAACTGGCTGAAGGAAAGAAGCCAGAGAGTCGTGGTCAATGGGGTGGAGTCTAGTTGGAGGCCAGTATCTAGTGGAGTGCCTCAGGGGTCAGTACTGGGGTCTGTATTATTCAATATAGTCATCTATGATTTGGATGAGGGAATAGAGTGTACTATGAGCAAGTTTGCTGATGACACTAAGCTGGGAGGAGTGGCTGACACCCCAGAAGGCTGTGCTGCCATCCAGCAAGACCTGGACAGGCTGGAGAGTTGGGTGGGGAAAAATTTAATTAAATACAACAAGGGCAAGTGTAGAGTATTGCATCTGGGCAGGAACAACCCCAGGTTCCAGTATAAATTGGGGAATGACTTATTAGAGAGCAGCGCAGGGGAAAGGGACCTGGGGTCCTGGTGGACAGCAGGATGACCATGAGCCAGCACTGTGCCCTTGTGGCCAGGAAGGCCAATGGCATCCTGGGGTGTATTAGAAGGAGGGTGGTTAGTAGGTCGAGAGAGGTTCTCCTTCCCCTCTACTCTGCCCTAGTGAGACCACATCTGGAATATTGTGTTCAGTTCTGGGCCCCTCAATTCAAGAAGGACAGGGAACTGCTGGAGAGAGTCCAGTGCAGGGCAACAAAGATGATTAAGGGAGTGGAGCATCTCCCTTATGAGGAAAGGCTGAGAGAGCTGGGGCTCTTTAGCTTGGAGGAGACTGAGGGGTGACCTTATTAATGTTTACAAATATATAAAGGGTGAGTGTCACGAGGATGGAGCCAGGCTCTTCTCAGTGACAACCAACGGTAGGACAAGGGGTAATGGGTTCAAAGTGGAACACATTGAGAAGAAACTTCTCCTCAGTAAAAGTAACAGGACACTGGAACAGGCTGCCCAGGCGGGTTGTGGAGTCTGCTACTCTGGAGACATTCAAAACCCGCCTGGACACATTCCTGTGTAGCCTCATCTAAGTGTTCCTGCTCCGGCAGGGGGATTGGACTAGATGATCTTTTGCGGTCCCTTCCAATCCCTAACATTCTGTGATTTTGTGATCCAGTAGCCCTAAGACAGAGGAAATTATCTCCCAAATCTGATCTCAGAGCTCATTTTACCTTATTCCCCTGCTCTACTCACCTTTCCTGCATTCTGTGCAGGATTTCTGAGTTCCAATTTTAAACTCTACCTGTTGACATTTCTTCAATGTGAGAAAGACCTGCCTTTTCTCCAAAGATCAGTGGAGAAAAGAACCTGTGTGCTGTCTGAATCTCTTCCCTCATTCTCTCTGCTGCTAGTATGTAAGTTTTGTTACCCTCCCTCACTGTAAACCTTGAGAGTGTATTTTGATAACCTTGGCAATTCTCTGAGCAGATCTGGCTGTACCTTCACCTCACAAAATGTACAAAATTAGGTGAGGAAAGTATAGAGTTTGCAGGTACAATTACTTGCCAGTATGGAGACTGCCTGTCATTTTGTTGGGCAGTGCCTATGGAGAGACTCAAGGTGAGCAGTCTTTTAGAGGATGAGCTTTATGTTCTATCACAACCCATGGAAATTTTGTGTAATACTCTTCTTAGGCTGGATATTTCCACAATGTAAAATAAAAATAGATTGAGAGTTCATTCCTTGCTCCAGGTGCAGTAAAAGCATAGTGGGAAGTCTGCAGGTGATTGTGTTGTACCCAATACCCTGTATATTTTTCTCATATAACCTTTCCTTTCTGATAAAGATGTTCTGTGTCTCTAAGAAAAAATCTGTACAGTTACTGATGTTTTAATTTCTTTCTTTTCAATTTTTTAATAGATCAAAATTAGCTGCCAACATTCATCAGCCAAATTTCACTGCCTGTACTAATATTGATTTAAGAAGATGGCAGTGTAGGGAAACAGCAGTTGGGATTGAATAAGGTCAAGACTCCTTCATGATGAAATTATATCAACACTGGAGTCACACCCTGAAAAGAAAGCAAATTACATGAGATTGGTCCTGGGGATTCATTCAGCTCCCAGAGCATCCCTTCTCATTGCCATTAACCACACTATACTGAGCAGTGCTGGTGCCTGATTGGGAGATCCTGCTCCACTGCAGATAACACACTTCTGCAGGACAGTTTGCACAGTCTCATGCAGAAAGCATAGAGCCCAGGATGAAATTTTTGTTGATAATCTCTGATTTTGTTTGTCTCAAGCCTGAAGAGCCTTGCCTAAGGCATTCAACACAGAAACAGATTGATCTGAGATTATTTTTCTTATACCAAGGACATTCTGCTTTCTAATTACTTTCCTTATTTGAGAACTGAACGTTTTACTCTTTGTCCTATTTGATACCTTAGGTCTGACACTATATCATATAAACTGAGGAAAGAGATTATACAATGTGGTTGCCTGTGTTCTGAAGTCAAAAAGAGTTTTGCCGTCAGTGAGAACGGCATCATATCATAATTCCCACGACAGATCATGGTGACAAACAGGATTACAATCTGCGGCTTAGTATAGGAAAGAAACAGTAGAAGGAAACAAAGTCTTAAGAAACAAAGACCCTGCTTTTTTTTTCAGATAGATTTAACAGCACAAAATAAAGCAATGTCCTGCGAAATTCAATTAGGGGGTCTCTGACAGGGATTTTATCCTGAAGTTTTTAATCATATTGCATTTGTCACAATCACTAAAGCATCTAAGGTCTGGTTTGCTGGTTGTACAAGTATAACTATGTTTCATGATACAAAGTAAGAGAAATAAGTAATCTGAAAAAATTGAAACCAATTAACTGAATATAAGGTAGAAGGAAAAAAAAAGTGTAGGTCTTAGACCTGTTATTAAATCTTCTCTGTTTAACTTCAGTGGAGACCAGGACTCACAGGGATATTGGAGAAATCTAAACCAACAAAAGCTGAAGCTCTGTAATGTCACAAATGAGGAGCCATTTTTTTAAACTTCTCAGCCATGCAGAAAGCCTCAGAAATGCCCATTTAGCATGTTCTAGTGCAGACTTATTAAAACTGGACACTTAATTTAAAAAGCTTTTTAAGGATAATATTTCATTTGATCGTGCTCTGTACTTTAATGCTTATTCTCTTTTCCTGCTCTACTAGCCTAGACATGTTAGAGATGAACACCTTTTTAAACTCACTACAACCAAATCATTAGTTCTGAACCAACTACCAGTGAGGTGTAACTCCTGAGTTACACTCTCACATCTTTTAAGTAAAGCACTGCCCTTTAACTAAACTATACCACATTATAGCTGTAATTCCCAAGTGGGTACCCTCTGGGAAAGCATAATCAAAAAGATATTATTCTTCCCATGTTCAGATCAGCTCACTGAAAGCAACTGCTTTTGATTTCAGACTTTGCTGACCTGTCATTCAAAGAATTATTGGGGATTTCTGTCGTTTCAGGCTGGGTTGCCGTGCAGACTGCAGAAGTCCCATGCCCTGTTAAAAGGCTTAGAGGATAAAACCTCCCTATCACTTGCCATCTTTTGTGGCTCTACTTGAGCACTGTAAGTTTTTTCATCCTCTGTGCTACCCACAGAAAGAAGTAAGTGATGGTTTGGAAAGCTAATTGCATTTCTAACAAGAAGCCAGGGAAGTAAACCTCTTCTCAAACTGCAAGGTGTTTCATTTGGTATTTTCATCATCCTCTCCATGTCTCATGGAAAGAGAAGTGGAGGAGCTCTCACACAACAAATTCATTTGCAGATGTGCTTTATAATAAAAGCAATGCTTTCCCAAATGTACACTAACAGTTTTATTGCACTATGAATGCACGTGTGACTTGGGTTAATGTTGTATCTATTGAATCATTGCTTGTCTAGGGAACCTGTAGTTGTCATGTATAAAAAGCTGAGTGACCTAAAAAGGCTCAGTTGTGCTATTTAGTTGGTTTGATGCTAAGTATCTTTGTTACTTTAGCAAAAACACAGCTCATCTGAAAGAAGCACCAGGCATGGAGGCCCAGTGACTTCTCTCAGACTGTGCACTGATCCAGTGGCAGTGAAGCTACCCAGGTTTTGCAGCTCCTGAAAGGGCTGGCTTGGTTCCTTTAGGATGAAGAATCTACCTCTAATTATATGTTTATTATTATATTGCTCTTCAGCTGCTCCACATGCTTGCCCAACTTAGGCCAGCATTTAATCAACATATTTTAGCATTTCTCATCTGTCCTGGGGACACAGCTAGTAATTATAAAAAATAGGTTTGTGTTTAATACTTCCCATTAGTATTATATAACTTCCTGGAGAATGTGACATCACTTAAGAGGAGAGAGAAATTATACATTAATGTTTTAACATGGTAGGAATGAGTTAAGCTCACACATGTATGCCTTCAAAGGTATGTTGACTTAAAAAGATGCTGTCAGGATAATTTAAGAACAAAATAGTATAATACAATGAAATATTTAAGTATATCTGAGCATGTCCCTTCCTCTTAGCTGGACATGATTTTGTCTGCCTGCTTAGCTATTGTGGCCAATCTGGTTAAACCATCAGAAGTGTTTTACACAAACAACTGGCAGCAGAAAGCCTTTAGTATTTATTGTAGTATTTCAGTTAAACCAGTTGATGCTTAAGTTCACATCCATAGTACATGAGAACTAAACATTTAAACCAAGCAGGAATAGAATTAGGCTTGAAGAAAATTCTTGTTTTACTGACCAGATGATGAATTATAATGTCAGAATTGGAGCCTTGGCTGGGATTCCAGTCTGATTTTCAGAAATACCAACTATCCAACTCCATTTGTGGGGCTTAGCAGAAAGCGAGGGTAACTATACCAAAACTCCCATTTCTCCATCCCAGCAGCTGCTAGGGAAATGAAACCATGAGGAAAGGGGAGCATACCTTGGAGACAGTCAGTCTCTTTTCTCCACTTCTGTGTTTTTTGGAACAGCACACAGTGCAGCTTCCAGTAGCCCTTTCCTTCTGTTTCCACAGGCTATTGAGAAATCCAGGCTGGAAAGTATCTGTCATCATGTGTCTGGGCTATTCTGTCTATGTCTTGTCTAGCAGGACAAAAGGACAGTAGGTTTGTAAACTCAACCTGGCTCTTTACTAAAGGAAATTTTTGGAGCGATGCTGCAACAGCAGTTATTCTGTGAGCCATATGCACCCAGGTGGGCACACCTGCATTTCACAGTACAGAAATTATCAGCTGAGCTTAAACAAAATTAAGCTTCCTTTGAGCAGAAAGAAGAAACAACAACTGATCACTTTACCCTGGAAAACAATAGATGCTGCTCATGTGCTTTCAGGTGAATTAGCTGTCTCCCTCCTGCCACCTTTTCTTCCTCTTCCAATTCTGGTCACTTTCACATAATGCCAGGAATTTTGTTCTTCAGGTTAAGCTTTCTGAAGCAGCAAGCTTTTTATTGTGATCTTTCTTTAACAACGACAGTCCAGAGGAAAAAAAATACTGTCTTTCATTATGCAATGTGACAAGAAGGAAACAACCGACAACAGTTGTAGATCATGGGGAAACTGCTGGAGTGCACTGAGTGATCCCAAACCACCCCAGCAGTTGTAATGTCTTCCTAAAATCCACTCCAGTGATGGATGTAATCTAGTTCTAGGGAGCCTACTTCCGCACAGAAGGCAAAGTGATTTAAATAATCCTCTCCCATTTATGTATTTTGAAATTCAGTGCACTAAAATTTATAATAATTAGTATTTGGTGCAATCTGAGAGCAAAATGTCCAACACGACAGAGAGTTCCCAAACCACAGTCCTCAGTAACATCAATACCAATTAGGGTCTCAAGGGGAAGGCCTGATATAGGTATCATAAGTAATAACTGTGAAGAGAAAACAGGACTGGTAAGGTAATTACTGCCAAGATATGCAGTAACAGCTTTGCAGTCTGCTAAATTTTATAGGGCTTAAATACACCCTGAAGATCAGAATTAAGTGTTGAGGAGAGAAAAGCTGTAGAGCTGGGAAGGAGTAAAGGCACGGCGTATCATTAAATAGTGGTTAGAGTACTAAAAGCAGAAATGCTGCTTTCTCTGCAGCTCTCCGAATGGTTAGAAAAATCATGTGGTGAATCACATTGTATCTGATCAGGATGCAAATCCAAAAGCTGCAGATCATGTAGCTGAAAGGGAGTTCAATTTATGGCTGCTTCTCAACAGGATGCTGAAGATGAAATAGTCATGAATGTGCTGTGGATGCAGAGGACAGACTCCAAGGGGCATGTGGCACAGTGGAGCTCTGAACACCCACTGCCACCAAAGCCTCTGTCCAAAAGCTTTTGGGTGAAGTTCTCAGATTTTCTCTGTAGACTCCAGGGGCAGGAAAGACCCAGCTCTCTGCTCAGCCTCTGTAAGGAAAAAGGAAAATAAACGCCACAGTAACCATTTTTCAGCTGGCACAGAAGGTTTTTTTGTTGTGTTTTTTTTTTTTTTGTTTGTTTGGTTGGTTGGTTTGGTTTGGTTTGGTTTGGTTTTCTCCATAAAATTAACACAGGAGAATGCAAAGTGATACCTACTAAATTGAAACATTTTCAAATGTACAGGTCTAGAGATTTTACACCAGGGACTTTAAAGGAAATATATGAAGAGGTCTTGTAACCTCTAACACTAATATTTCAATATATTGAAATATTTCAATATATTCACTTGTAATATTAAAAAGAGGGGAAATATACAGAAGGTATGGAATGGTTTCTATAACTGTAGCAGCAAAGAGGTGGACGCTAAAAATACAAGTAAAGAATGTCATGGTTTCATGAAAGGTAGATCATCTCAAATGAAATTTCAGTGTCTTTGACTCAGCTACAGTTTAGGCAATAGCAACAATGTATCAATACCATCTACTTGGCTTTCTGCAAAACATTTCTACATATTGATATTTTAATCCATATGTATTTATATATTTAGATCTAAAAGCTTTTATCTGGCAAAATTAAGAAGGCAAGAGTTAAGTCCAGACATTCACAGACAGGTCTCAAGCTAGATGACAATGGAGCCCTCTGATGAACTGGACTGGTTTTGTTGGGTCTCCCAGCATTCAGTTTCTAGTCCAAGGCTATTCAGCATTTATGCTGATGGTTCACAGGGTGAGTCACAAAGTCTTTGCTGACAGGATTTTTGGATCTCAGAAGACTGCATCAGTAACACAAACCAGGAATTGACTACTTAGTGCTCTGGATCTGTTGTGTACATGGTACCGATGCAGTAGGATTCGTTCTAACATCTGCAAAAAAAAGATCCAGTTATTTAGGGAAAAAGCTTATTTCTACACATTTTTAGTGTGAGAGAATATGCTGTAAATGAGCAGCTGCCAGAAGACTGAAGTGGGAAAGGGAGACATTAGAGAGAAGAAAAATATATGGTGCATCGCTACTTCTGCAGCAGTAAGGAAGGAGAGGTCACCTTGGGAGTGAGGCGACCTATGAGCCAGGAGGCAAACCTGTCCCCTGTGCAGCCCACCTGGGAGAGCTCCCACACTGCAGTGACCTGGGAAGGGACCCAGAAATTATCCAGACATCAGGAAAAACCTCTCAGAAAAGGAAGCTAGGACATGACTCAATAACCATGTCTCATATGGAAATGTTGTTTTACCACTGGGGTGGTTTCATCCTTTGAAATTGGAGCAAACTGTGGTCCAGGAATTATCAGCTTAGTTTAGATGAAATGAAGCTTCCTTGGAGCAGAAAGAGGAGAGAATGATTGATCCCTTTACCCAGGAAAGCAATAGATGCTGCTCGTGTGCTTTCAGGTGAATTAGCTGTCTCCCTCCAGCCTGTGGATATAGCAGGGAAAGTTGTTTATATGTGTATGTGTGTGTGTTTGAAATCTGGGGAGCAAACCATATACCCACTAGTGGTCTTTTATGGAGAAAAGGAAGCTCACTGCTGTGCTCTTAGTGCTCATAAATTTTGCAGCTCCTCAATGGGACAATGATTATAATCAAATTTCATGCTTCAAGGCTTCAGGGTCAGGAAAAAATAACCCCCTCCATGCCACCAGCAGAACATGCTCCAAATCTCTCCGGGACCTGACAGGAAAGCATTTTCATTTTCCAGGAGCTCAGGTGTGCTGGGGACCTTAGGAACATTATATCTGCCTGTGCATGTGGAAATGGTTTTACTGCTTGTGATCACACAAGCCCACCCTCAGTGCTGCTAAGTTTTAGAAAATGTGTAATGTTCAGCTTATCTAAAAACTATCAGTTTGATATTAGGTGTCCTGGGACCTGGAGAAAGGCAGGTGTATTTCTCTGGTACTCTGCTTTGGACTTCATTTCTGTGAAGGAGATGATAGAAAATAAATTCCAAACTAAAGCTGAAAATGTTCTACATTTTTTACATGAATATTAATTCAGAAGGGGCTCATTGGTAATGCAGAAAATGAAGCAAAACCAAAAAAAAAGTAGCCAGTCTACTTAAACCATCTCTCCTTCCTGTTTTCCTGTAGTAAGCTGGTATTAATCAACATTTCATTCTGCTGGCCAGTAATGGGGAAATGCACATTAAAGAAGAAAATATACTAATACAGATTACAGAAAACTGGTAAATATGGAATATAGCTGTTACTTGTACATATCACAGTAATCATGTACGATCAGTAGCAAATACATTAGATGAGGGACACTTAGGATATTTTACTTCGTGCCAAGTAAGAAAAGCAGCTGTGGTATCTGAACTTGGGTATCAGTATATCTGTCTTACATATAATTTATCCATTTGCTCAAATAAATGTTGGTGTTAGTCGGAGGCCTTGAGACTACAGGGTGTTTCACAAAGAAAGACCCAATTTGAAATTGAAATTACTTTGAAATTGGGTCCATCTTTGTGAAACACCCTGTGTATTAGCTTTGCCACTACCACATGGTCAAAAGGAAAGAAACAGATGTTGAGGGCATAAACTGGCTAAGCAGCAAGAGTGATTAACCCTCACTTATTTAACAAGATGCAACTTCTCAAAGTGCTTTTTTACTACAATGTTGAGATGAGTTGAGAATAAGCAGAACATGTACCAGAAAAAGAGCTAGACTCCTTGAAGCTATGGATGTAAAGCAGTGTCCCATTATGTTCCCCCTGTCCTTTTGCCTTCTCCTAGGATGAAGACCCTATATGAATTTTTGGCTTGAGCGAACAGAGCCTTTTTTATATTCTAGTTCTGCACAAAACTCCCAATTGAATTATTATTGATTTAATAGATAAAGCGTGCTATAAAATGCACAAGACAATCCTTGGTTCCTGGAGCTTATAATCTATGTTTATTGAGGGACCTGTGCTGAATAAAGTCTCAAAGATCTGAATTTATGTTTGCAAAATAAATTTGCCCATCGTGTTTCCATATCCAGGTGATACTTCCCACTTCTTAGTCCCAGAAGCAATCAGTCAATATCAATCAACTAAAATGAAATGGAAATGTAATGAAAGGAGTCCTCTGGCATGTAATAGAGCACATCTGAGTTCAGCATTCTGAAAACAGACATTCAGCCCCAGAAACTTGCAAACTTCCCAGTCCCAGTCCTTAACTGAGGATACACAGAACTTCAATGTATGCATTTAAGTTTGCAAAAAGAATAGTAGAGCTGGACCCAAGTATAGTAGCTATGTTTGGGGACAAATTGCTCACTTCTGGGTAAGTACTACAAATGAACCTCCAGCACACTAGGTTGTTGTTTAATCTCAGTCTCAGTTTCCTTTTTTAAAAATAAATTACCTGTTTCAGAGAAGAAGGAGGTCTGACTGGACTTCTGCAAAGTATTTAATAAGCCCTTCAGGAGGAAAAGAATATTAGCTCAACTGTACAAGGAAGGCACGATGAGGAGAGTTTCAAGGTGGCCATAGCTGAAGAGGAGGGAAGGAGAAGGAGGGATTGAACAATAACCGCTCATTGTACTTGAAGGTAAGCTAGTGATTGGAAGGAGGGTTCCATGAAAAGTGCTGGGTGATCACCACTGGAATTCGGTTTAATGGCCAAGTTTGGGGTACGGGTGTGTACCAAGGTGCACACAGCCGCAGGACACCAGTGGATCAGGGAACATCCAGCTAGCAAGCTGGAGGAGACTGATGACCCTAATGGGGGAGACCCCAGGACAACAAGTGATAGTGTGCAGTGAACTGAGGAAGACGTTGATCTCATGTTCAGCCTATTACACCTGTTTTCTAGACTCCCTTTTATGCTCATAACCTGCAATGACAGAATCCTAAAAAGGTGGTTGAGAGACACAGTCTGCCCTGAGCTGTCTACACCACTGGCAACCCACTGCCCCTTCTCCAGAGATTCCCTCTCCTCACTCATCTCTTTGCCTGCTTGCACCCTAATCTCACCTGGCTCACACCCTCCAGATGGCCTTCAGCAAGATGATGTCTCTAAGACCTTTGCCCATGCTGTGATGCTTTAGCCCTGATGGCAGCTGGGTGTTTTGTTGGGAGCCAAGGACGGAAAAGCTCTGGGCATATCTTCAGGGAAGCGAGATGAAGGCTTAAAGAGCACATGCTCTGTCTCTCAAGCCTGTGAGCATGTAGCTAGGAGTCACACAAGTCTAACCATAGAATCATAGAATGTCCTGAGTTGGAAGGGACCCAAAAGGATCATTGAGTCCAACTCCTGTCCCTGCATAGGACAGCCCCAAAATTCACACCATGGGTCTGACAGGGAGCTCTGTGGAGCAGGAAATACCAGGTAGGGAGAAGGGCTATTCAAACTAAAACTCAGTGTTAGTACAGGAATGAAAAAGGACAATATGTCCACAAATGAATCTAGGTTGGAAATTAAAACCTTTCTAAGCTTCAGAGAGGCATGGGAGGAATAAAAAACATGATTTAGATTTTAAGTTAAAGCTTCATCAGCTTATGAATGGGATTGCTTCACCTAATTGCTTGCAAAAGCAACAATTAGGCTTCAAGACTCTGAAAGTCCCTTACAAACCTGTGCAACAGCCTATTCAGATTGCTAGGTTTTCTGAGCAGCAATGATCCCTTCCCATACTCTTTCAAAGTGCCATCCATGACCATGGTAGGCTTTTTTTGTACTGCTGTATCCAAAAAAAACCAACCCTAAAACCTGAGAAAAGAACCACTGCAGGGGGAATTAAACATGAAAAAATAGTTGTGAAACTCAGAAAGACTATTTGATTTGGGGGGGGATAAGCAGAATTGTGTCTTGGAAGAAGAAATTATGGAATTTCTAGCAGCTCATGGCAGACAGGCAGTTAGCTGGGGATGTGCCGGCGTGCAGCCTCAGCCCAGCTGCTGCAGCACCAAGCAGGGATTGCTCTACTCGTGGTTGTCTGGTGCCATCTACGGCCGGATACTGAGACTCGTTCACACATCCCAGGATCATTTTCAGAAGCCTAAGCGTGCAGATGTGTTTTAATGAGATCAGCAACTACACTGATATACAGTGCATCTATAAACATATCTATGCTTATTCACATATCACTTCTCTGCCAGCTGTTGGACACTACCAGTGAGCTCCTAAAGGCTATTAGTAGCTTCTGAATTTACTAAATACTTTTCAGATTGACCTTCATAGCCACAGCACAGTATATTACTATGGGGGTTTGGAGTTAGAAAACTTTACTGGAGAAAAGGAAACATGCTGCTGGAGAAGACACAGCATCCATTCTTCCACATGAGTGACATATTTGTTACAGACGTCAGTTGCTGTGTGATTTCCCAGTTTCCTGACAGGCATCCTCAAGGACAGGCAGCACTCAGTGTCATGGCCAGAGGTTGTTGTGTTCTTTCGGGGATGCTGTCTGGCTGTGTCCATGGCTTTGCAAAGGTGTCAAAGTAGTCAAAACTACTGAGTGCCTAAGCAGAGGTCTGAGCAGTATAATTCATCCCTGGTTGTGCTGCAGCATGTCTATGTGTCCATCTCTTTCTATGCAGCACTGCTTATTGACTCCCTCCCCAGCAGCAGCTTCTCTGCAGGGGCAGCCAGCAGGGCTGGCAAGGGCATGTGCACAAACCCAGCGCTGCAGGAGAACCTCCCCATCCCAAGGCAGAGGTCTGTGTCTCCTCTCTCCCGCCTCTCAGTTCATTCCCACTGTCTGTTTGCAGACAGCCATGAGACCTCCGGAAGTATCTCTGGAGAAACTCAGGGCACACCAAGACTAGGACCAATCCTGGATATGCCTAAACAGCCTCTTGAAATGATTCTTTCTCCGAGATGACTTACAGGGAAGGATGCAAATGCCTGCATGTAGATGTCTGCATGTATAGGTCTACATGTGGGCCAAGAGTCCAAATCGCCACCAGCACTGAGACAGGGCACTCATGGGATGCAGCGCTCATGCACACACACCTTGTGCCATTAGAGATGCCCTGTGTATCTCATTCATCCACACAGAGCTGCCACACACATCAGTGGGACCTGCAGGTGCCCCAAATCCTTCTGCAGCAGGAGCTGGTGGTCCAGCAGGACACCCAAGGGATGTTCAAAAGGCTCTAGATGCAACAGAAGACACTTAAGTTCATGCGTGTGTTGAGCTGGAGCTGAATCCCACTGACTGCATTGCTATCTTTTCAGAGTTTCTGACAACACACGACCAGCTGGTACAGTCTCTGTATAAAACAGACCTCAGAATTTCCTCCAGTTACTCATAATATTGCACCAATAATTTCTACTGGCATAATTAATGTCTGCAGTGTTGGTTAGTCAGTTTAGGTTGTGGGAACTTCTATTGAATTTAAAAGAAGAAGGATATTTTAACTCATTATTTAAATAGCCAAATGACTCTAAAATTGTCTACAAGTCCCTATCTGTAGCCTCAGTCATCTGATGTTTATTCATGCAATGCATCTCTTGACAACATTGGTGAGGTTTCTGATGTAATACTCAAGTGAAGAAGGTGATGTGCATCTGCATGCTGTCCGTGTGAGACAGAGAAAGGAGGTGGGAGATGCATTCCTGTATTTTGATGAGGATCTGCTGGTTCACATTGATAGCATTGCCATAGAGTAGATGTGAGAAAGAATTTTACTAGTCAGGGTTTTGAAGGCTCAGACTTTTAAAGCCACACACTATTTGTGAGATTTGTTTTGCTAATAGACGGTAAATTACTTTGTTGGATTTTAGAAAATAATAATACTTAGAAAGAGATACTGCTTCCAAGTATTCTAACATCTGTAGGATCCAAATGTAATGGACCATTCCTAGTTATCTGAACTGTTATATATATATATATATATATATATGTACGTTTATAAAATAGAAAGTAATTAATGTACCTGCGGAGTAGGGAAAAAAAAACCAATAGATGTGTATCGCCAACATAGAAAATACACAAGAATATTAAAGAGAAAAAAACAAGCCAACGGTGAATATATCAAAAGTGGGTGCAGGATCACTGAAAGAGAGAGTTTAATGTGATGAAGCAGTGAAATTAGAAAAACAGTGTAGTACTGGGACCTTTTATTCTCAATGTGAGTAGGTGCATACTTATAAAGAAATTTGATGGCTTTTGTGATATCAAAAGTAAGTACAGGAAATATTATAGGATATGACACTGTCAATAGTGTCTGAATTTGGTCAGTGATGGTAAAACTATCCCCTAACAGTCTAATAGTCACAGCAATTTCTTAGGTGGTCTTTTCCTCTTTTATCCTCTTATTTTCCAATTTAGACCAGAGGCAGAATGCTGGAGCGGACAGATCTCTCTGACATGCTATCATTCTCCTCCTGACAGACAGAAAAGGAAAAAAAAAGAAGGTGGGAAATCAAGGAACAATGAACTTCAGAAATACAGGTGTTTTCCCTGAAGTGACCATGCTGGTAAATTGTCTGCAGTTTGAGTATGGTGTATAGAAGCCTTGGACAAGTATCTGGCTTTGCAAAATCTAGCTGATCAATAAATAGTCAGAGAAATAATTGTTTAAGCCTTATACATGTATTACTTTAACGGTAGTAAACACTGCGACCAACCTCAGCAACATACAACTGAAATGATGAGTTTGGTCTTCTTCAGCCGACCAAATTCTAATGCTGGGCACTTAGAAGTACATTTATTTCAACAGGACAAAAAAACTTTTTGATTTTGGATAAGGAGATGAAGAGACATTGAAACTAAGTGAATCTTTTAGGTTGTAGGCCATGGCAGAAAGAGCAATGCAGAATTCATACGTCCTGGGTCTATTTATCAATAAAAAGCACAGAAATTTTATGCAAATCAAACATGTGAAAGTAAATGCAAGTTTATGAATGCTGTGTTTTCTTCCTTCCTGTTTGGATCTCAGCATATTCATACTGGTTTTTATAAGACTGGTCACTATAGTATAAACAGGCCCTAAACCTTGGCAGTATATGTCCTAGAATTTATTTTCTGGATTTATGGCCTGATATTTACCTCTCTGTGATTAGATTATTAACTTTTTACCCTAGCCATTCATAAGAATCTTATAATTTGTTTATTTTGCATGAGGGTATCCTAGTCTGGGATCTGTAGCCCCAGCAGAGTCTCACAGTAGACCATATGATGGTACAACATCCATTGGCTCTTTCAAAATATTGCTTTTAACGTAACCTTTCTTTTGACCTTTTTCACAGAACGGACTCATAAGAGTAGGAAAGAGGGTTTTCCGCATGGCCTTAGTGCAGTGATTTAAGCTGGCTGTCTTCCTAAACTCAGTCTCAGCTGCACCATACAGGCCCCAGCATCAGTCGCCCCCAAGCAGAGGCCAAACTTGGACACTGTGGACCAGATCTTAAACGCTTCTGCCTCCCAAGAAAGATCAAGGGGACCAAGCCCTGTGTTTGGATGGCTAGGGCCATCTTTGTTCCAGGATGAGGTTTTTACAAACTCAGTTTGGAATTTAAGGATATTCTGAATGAGAAAAGCATATATCAGGGAGGGTTGATAACGTGGAACCCAGTAATTTATTCATTCTCTCTCTCCATGGTCACAGGGGGAACTGGAATGTTCAAAGATCTAAGGCATAAAATTAATCATTGTTGTTTGACTATTCTAATGACTTCACTGTACATAATCACTATCAAAAATATTTGAAATATTTGATGTTGAAATCCTTTTGGGCCATACTTCACAGAATTCCCAATCAATTGTATGTTCATACCTTAGAGGGACCCCTTGTAACTCATGATTTGGTGCCTAAAAATGCAAATCTAAATGAAAACAGGAAAATCAAGAGTATACTTTCAGTAACTGCAGCCTTATCAGAGTATTTGCTGTACTTGACCTTTAAACCCAGAACATTTTTTATTACAGCAAATGTTCTAGTTCTTCTTAACATGGACAGAGTTAAATAACTCAACTGCCTTCTATGTGCAGTGTATGCTGCAGAGACAGAGAGGAAAGAAACATTTGCAGATTTGTAACATTTGAACATGTCTTTATTAAAAGAAACTAGTACATAGCCATCAGTCTGGCTTCTGGCAAGGCATCTAAATGCAGCTAAACAAATAAGCCAGTTTCTGAAGTTGAAGCAATAGTCAACCCCGCTGAAGCAGAAGAATCTATCTTTTCTCTTGGCTCATTGACAGAGATGCAGTCATCTCCAAGGCCCAGAACGATCCACTGCTGTTAATCCTGCTTCCCTTCACTGAGGACACAGATGACCTTCAATTTGCCCAATCTCTGACAACTTCACTCACCTTAAAATACCAAAATTGCATTTGTTCTTTTGGTGAAGTCTGGATCTAAAGGATGTCCCTTCTCATCTGCTGCTTTCCAAAGCCCTGGTTCCCTCTATACACAGGGTTACATCCCAGAAATTTTCTATAATTAGAGCTGACCACACAGATGTGCTTCAAGAGACTATGCAGCTGAAAAGCAGAAAATTTTCATAAGAAAAAAAGAAAAAGGAAGTTGGTTTCAACTTGCATCATTGCTGCTTTCTGTTAGCATCTTTCCTCCAGGGTATTGCACATCACTCTGTCTCCATTCATTTGAGCAGAGGTAATTAATACCTTTTCCATTATTAAAGCCTTGGGAACAGAAGATGAAATCCTGCCTTTGTTAAAGTCAATGGCAGAACTCTCATGAACTTGAGTTCCTTGAGTATCAGGCCAAAAGAGATCATTAGATTGTCCTGTATATCTCTGATATTGATGTTGTGTTGGATTACTGCCTATCCTCCAGATGGCATCCAAGCTGTGAATCCAAAGGGACAGAAAACCCACTGCTTATCCTTGGCGGGGACATGTTCCCATGATTAGTTACCATCCCACTAAAAAACATCTTATATTTTATCCTATTAAGCTTACCCAGCTTAAAATTCCAGGCACTGATGTTTTTATAGATTTCTTTCCCACATTGGAGCGACTTCAGATACCTATCATATTTTCACTAGAAAGATGCTAATTCACTGTAGTTTAATCTCTTTTTAAAATTCCCACATCTTTAACTACCCTAAGTAATTACTACAATTTCCAGCACTTGGCCAGAAATTATCTAATTTCTGTGTCTTTTGCCTGCATGTTTTTTTCATTCTCCCCTATCTTCTAAAGATGTGTACAAAGGACTCCGTGTCATTTCAATATCCATCTCACCAGCCCCACCTACAGCATTCCCACACTTCTGCTTGTTGTGATCCCGTCCAAGCACACTGTGTCTTCTCATGTTGAGTTGCTTGTCTGCCTGTCCTTACAAAGTGTCCTGGATACACCTCCCTTATATAGACACATTGTTCCCAGAAGTATAAGACTGTTTTGGGCTATATTAAAATATATTTCAGATCAGTGTGTATGATAGCCCAGCCCTCATCATTATTTACCATATTGCCAGTCCTTGTCCTCTGCAGACCAGGGGCATTATAGATCTGTTACACATCACGGAGATCATTGCGTATGCTGTGGCCATGCATCCTGTGTACAGCCCCTTGAGAAATACTCACCTTTGATAGTAATCTCTGAGGACAATTCTGAAGTGCTCCATTTAGCTTGTTCTCAATCCTGTTTAAATATTCCTTATTAGTATGTTGTGCTGCCTAATCATACTCAGAAATCCAGATGAATGGCCTTACAAAAAAATCAGGTGGCAATCACATAGCCACATTTATCAACTAAAGTTATAGTCTCATAGAAAAATGTGGGGCCAGCCTCCTGTAAGCAAGACTCCTACAAAGCTGACAAAGCTAGGGCTATAGCAGTAAATGGAAAAGGCAAAGAATTTGCCAGAAGCAGGGAATTAAATATGCAAAACTACAGTGAAATTCTGTTCAAACTCCAAGGCATCCCAGTTAAAGGCAAGCTATATGCATTTACTTGGTGTACTGGGTATATACAGTTCCGAAGCCAGGCAGTGATGCTGGACATTTTATACTACCCATCAGAGCATTGGTACCTAATTATCATGGTCAGGATAAGGAGAAACAGTGACGTTAATACAGACATCTTGTACAGCAGGTAAAAAATTTATAAAGGCTTATCTCCTAATACAATTACAGCATCACTAGTATTTCATAACACCACTTTGTGTTTGACACTTCTATTGCAGCATGTTATTGCATAATATTTCATAATTTTGTAGTGCATTCCACCTGAGAATCTGACCCCCTACCAAGAATAATGAATTGAGCTCCACAAAGCTGCCCTGAAGCAGACCTTGTGCTAGTCCCAACCTCAAGATGATGAAAGGGAATGACAACAAGGATAAGGAGTGCCCAAGGTCACTAAGAAAGTCTATGGCAGAAGTGATTCTGGAACTAAATTTCCTATTTCCTTGCCCTAGGCTTTCACTACAAGACTGTTCCTCTCCAGAGCATAACACTGGAAAAAAAAAATAAAAAGAAAAAAAAAAAAAGAAAAAGAAAAAAAGAAAAAGGCCTTTTATTAGGAAATAATTTCGATATTTTGCATGGAAATGCCCCCAGGATGTTAGTGCACTGTTGTACTAGAAAAGGCTTAGGTAGCATGCAGTAAAAAAAAAGAAGAGTTTGCAAAGTCAGACTCTCAATAGTTCAGAAATGGTGGAATGAAGTTTTATGTGCAAACAAATTATGGTATTTTTCCGAAGATAATTTTTCTGTGCATTGAACAAGTAGAAATAACTGGAAATATATCAAATGCAATCATATAATTAAAGAGGGTTTCAGGGTCGTGTAGCCAGTGTAGCTGTTGTCAGCGTGACTCCTGCTTCACCAGCTCCAGAAGTTATAAAATGTGCAGCAGATGAGGCAGGGCCTGCAGGCAATTGAATGCTGCCCTGGAGAGATTGATGCTATCCTTGCCTCTGTCATTTTTCATTTTCTTGTGGCCCAATGGGGGACATCTGGGTCTAAATTCGAAAAGGGCTGAGCATTCACAGCTGCACTTAAAATTGCTAGCTGCGATTTGAACACATGGAAAAAATCAGGCTCTCAGCTTCTAAAATTGGGCACCCAAATTTAGACAATTCTTGATAATTCTGGGTTTCACAGCTGTTCTTTGAGTCCCTCTGTCTTAGGTGCCTGTGCATAAAATCAAGGGAAGGGTAACTTCGAAACAGAACTGTGGGTATTAATTAATGTTGGCAAACAGTGATAATAGTGCAAAGAAATCATCATAGTAAATCTTATGAGGAGATTAATAATTCAATAGAGGATCTGAATAATTGTATTAATAATGGCTAAGTAAGGCTTGAGCTTACTGAAAGTAAGCTTTGATTAACTTGTCCCTCAGTAAGGTTTGTCCATCCTTCAGACAAAATAAGGCAGGAATGCTGTGGGGAAAAAGATGTGACTGTGTAATGACTGTGCTCACAAGTGAGCTAAATTTGAGTTACTTTCCTAATTCTGGCACTCCCTAACTTTTAAGAGCTCTTTAAAAACATTAACATTCTTTTATTGCATGCCTCTGCATACTAAATTCTATGAATACTAATTTTTTGGTACAATTTGTGTGTAAATGCCATACACACAATGGCAAACAGCAGCTCCCATTAACTTGAAATTTATGTGATGAGTACAGTGAACTATGTATAGAGAAGCCAGACTGCTGTTGTGAGCGGACTGAATTGTCACATAGAGTAAACAATCAATAACGCCCCTTTGTTTTAAAATTTTACTTTTTGTATGGCTTTCCACTGCTCGGGCTTATATACTGTGAAAATAATGTTGCTGCTGCTGCTCCCCAGAAGCTGGAATACCTTCCATATAGAAAAACCTTTGGTCTCGTGGTGGGAGCACAGAGTTACACACGACATACAAACCGCTGCCTGCAGTTACACCAGCGCTGCCTTCGCAGCATTACAGGGGTCCTTGGCATCCCGCCGGTGGCTTTTGACAGAGTGCACCCCAGAAGTGCCGTACCAGGCAAAACCAGAATACATTGATTTTAGAATAATTTCTTGGTGTGTGTTTCAAAATCTGCACAGCAGAGGGATGCTGACAGCCACCCCAGGAGAAGTCCTCATGAGGCTTTGCTGCCACCTCTACCTTCATTTTGCCTCTCCCAGGGGCCTTCCTGTTACCAGAGGAAGTTTCCTGCCCGTTTAGGGATGCAGAAACGCCATCCCACTGTCAAAAAGTATCAATATAATAAGGCTGGAAATTTTTTACTGGTAGTTACCAATCTACCTGCTGCGTCAGCCTTCAGCTGCTGCTGGAAAACCAGGCTATGCAGACCTGTGGCTAGGACAAACTATGGAGCAATGTTTCTGAGGGACAATGCAGCTCAATGAAACACCACATTTTGGGTTTATCTTCTCTCTAGTTGGTAAAATAATTTAAGCTCCAGTTGATTCTTTTGATGCCACCAACCAGCTCTCTTCAACTGCTTCCAGGCATTGGCAGCCCCCGTTTGATTTTGGGGTCAGAACTTACAGACTGCATTCCACATGACCAGGAGTTTGTGCTGATTCTATTACTAATTTATGTCTACCCAAATAAGAACAGGAGGTTTTGCTTTTAAAAATCAGGTTTTTAGCTATATGCAAAATTACACAATGACAGAAATTAGAACTCTGTTACTTATTCCAACATCAAAACAGATACATAATACAACTTAATTCTGATGCCAATTTCTAATGAGATAATCAGTTTTACATTATTTCTGGTCTAACTTTATACAACAGATTTTTTTTTTCAGCATGTATTTTAGTTAGTAGAGGAAGGACTTCTAGGTTCAGAGAACTTTTAAGGCAGTCGGCCAATATAGAAGGTGTATTTGGAAACTTTCCCTTTGTTCAATTAAGAGAGCTGGGAGCAATCCAAATTCAATGCAGTGCTTTCTTTAACTAGCTCTCATCAAATTTATTATTCATTTTTTTAGCCTAGCTTCAAGTAAAACTGATGAGGATATTAAACTATGAAAAAAGCGTTCAAATGGAGGGCTGACTTCATCTCTCAAAAAGCAAAAGAGCCAAGGTTAAAACTGTCACTACTAGGAGACCTCTATAATATTAGAGAGACACAATGAGAGCAAGCTAAAAATGGTATTTCAGGATTAACTCCATTTTTGTGTGTGTGTTTGCAGATTTGTTACAGAACCGACTCCTACTTATGTTAGGTGACTAATCTCATTGCAATGTAATAACTTGCATAAGTAAGGCAAATAGGACTTAGCCTTTACTGTTAGCCCACTGAATTGAATTATAGCTTATTTTAATAACTCTTTAAATATATATACTCTTATTTAACAATGGAATTGATTTGTATTTTCAATATTTGGTCTTACTAATGACAGAATGAGTTGGATTTTAGAGGAAAAAATCAGGAAGAATAACTATGTAAATCATGTTAAACAGGCATTGCTTGACATGCTTGACATGCTCTGAGCACTGCCATCACAAGTGAGCCAGAAAGAAAGCATATAAAATCAACGTCATGTTTAACTTTGTGCATTGGTCTTACAGATTTTTAATTTTAAAAAAGGAAAAAAGAAACAAAATATTACCATCTCCCACATGTGCACAGATTGGGCTTAATTCAGGGTTTACCGTGGTGAATTGTTCCCTGATTGGTTATTGATAACAGAATTAGTATTACATCATGTCTAACAGTGACTTCAAAGTCTGTAGCAAGGATGCTGTCTAACTGGTGATCAAATGCCAGCTATTTTTTATTACATAAAATGTGACATGGCAATCTGGAACAAAATGTATACCCTATTGGTCACCTGCTAGTATGCAAAAAAAAAAAAGTCAGAAGATAGAATAATATTTATTAAAGTTTACATCCTGGTGGTGAAAGCACTACTTTTTTAAACTAAAGGAACTAAATATTTACAAGAAATGTATCTAATTTTGTCAGCAATCAAATGCATCTTGAAGTCACAGAAGTTACTGAATCATAGAGAGAAACATTAAATGAAATGAAGTTTAAAGTTCTGAAAGATTATGCATTAGCTATTTCTTGCAAGAGTGTTGGAGAAGTATATGTTGTGACGATCTACGTCTGGCACTTCTATGCAAGTTCAAATGTTGGGGAAGGGGAATCTAAACACATTCAGGTTATTCTCTTAGATTCAAGTTCTAAAACTGTTATTCACATAAAGGAATAATTTATGACCTTTGTAGTCCCATAGTCAGTGGTCACCATCCACAATGAGGGACTTTTCAGTAGATACACACAGTGACCTGCATCATTCCTACTACTTGCTTCCTTGGTGCTTACATATAAGCAAACTAAATGCTGTTCTCCTTCAAGGAAGGATTTTTTTCCAGGTTTATATGAGCTTAGAAAATGCACTGAGGGCTGCTGTGCAGGCACATCTTCAAATCCTTCCCATGTATTGTGGTGCCTTCTTGGTTTGTGTGGTTGTGTTCTCCAAAATCTCCATCACGTTACATGTGCTTGTTCGCACGCCTGTGCACACTCACACGCGCACACACATACAGAGCCTGTCACTAAATTTTCTTCTGACACCCTCACTAGCTAAAAGGCCCTAGAGCTGCCACCAGGTCTAAGTGTCACTGAACTGGGTCAACAGTACAGAGCATCTTGTCTAAATTTCACAGACAGTTCCTTCTCCTAGGATAAAATAACTCTTAATAGCACTGTGCGTTTTTACACTGAAGATTTCAGTGTTGTATTTCTAGTAAGATCTTTCATATTGAAGTTGACTTGCTGAGGGAATATGATGGTATTAAGGTAGAACCCTTTTACCCGTCCTACAGAGCTGCATGGGCAGGCTGGTAATTAGTCTGGGGGGGTGCCTGAGCAAAGCGAGAGGGGAGTTCCTGAAACAGGTATATAGACAGCTGAATAAATCACAGTAACTTTCTCTATTCTGGTATTACTGGGTCACGTAAGGAGCAGAAGATACAAGAACGTGGCACAAATAGGTCAGAAACCCTCCTGATGGTCTCTTCCAGGGAATCAGCCACTACTGCATCCTGCTGGAGGAGCAGATGTCCTGTTCCTCCTCCATCTGCGCCTGCGAAACACAAGGAATTTCCTTTCCCTTCTCTCTCCCTGCCTCTCCCACTCAGCTTCAAGTAAGAATATTAAAGCCCATTTACTCAGGATTTGTGGAGAGCTCTAATTTCAGCACCCCTAAAATGTCTTTTTGTTTTAAAAGGGGACTACGAAGAAGGATGATCTGAAGTATTTTTAGCAACTCTGCAGGTCTGAAATTTTATGATCTTTGATACTGCCTGGGGCCTTTATTACTGCTGAAGACCAGGTGTTTATCCTGCTCTTTGACAGCCTCTGAAATTGTCAGCTATAAGGAACTGGTGACATTCTTGAAATCCCTGGCAGAAGCATACAAAGACACTGGAGAGGTTCCAGCATGTTATGTGCTTTCCAGAGCTAATACATGTCAAGTGTCCTATCCCATCATCTCTGCTTCACATCATTCATTCAAGGACAACAATAACGTTAACAGGGAAGTGAAGGCCACAGAGTTTTAATTATATTAGTGAAGTCAGGACTAAGATTCATCTCAGGTCACTTTAGTGCCCACACCATGGATATTTGTGTGTGAGCTCGTTACCTGCCATTCCCTTATTGCCAAGGGAGAGAAGTACATGGGATTAATCTGATCTTAATATATTAAGACATCTGTTTTATCATAACATATATTACACCTCAGAATTACCACTTCTTGGCTAAAAAGAAAATAAATAGCTCAGATAGATGTTCACATTTCAACAAATGAATCACGTTCCTAGAACTAGACCTCCATCTCTTCAAACCTGTGATATTGCCAGAACTGCAACGACGACAGGAGTGTGAGAACTCACACCACACGTAACCTTGAAGAAGGTTATAGAGTATAGAAGCAGCCAAAGACAAGGACATCACCCTTCTGAGTGAGAACTAGAGGGCAGTGTTTCCGTAAGGATCTTGTGCTTCCCCAGTTACAAATGTCTAGCTTCTTTTCATTTTTTATCTTTTTTTTCTTCCCCGGTGATTATTTTTCTAAGAAAATTTCACATTGTTTATTTCTTTCAAGACAATATTTACATGTTAGGTATTGTAAAAAGCAACATGAAAGTATTCCTTGTTTAGGTAACCTTCTCTCAAGAAACTATCCCCAAAGTATCCTCAACTGATTTCAAGCTGAGTATGACTCAACTCATCTTTTTAGATCATTAAATGTTAGGTAGCTGCTTTTTATTATACTTGTCCCTCAAGTGGGTGCTTAAACAGGTTCACTGCAGTTTTTATTGTTTTAAGAATACTTTTTAAAAATTTTCTTTTGCATTCTTGTAATTTAGTATTTTTCTTTTGGAAGAAGAGAAATATAATGACCCAAGCTGGAATATATCCAAAGCCACTCAAAAATGTGATCTAATTCTTTATTTGCTGTGTATGTTACATGGAGAAGAAATGCTTAGTTCTCCTTGCTTAAAAAAAAAAAAAAAAACACAACCTGAAGATGCATAGGTACTTGAACAGATATCTCAGCTACATAAATTTCCTGTAAAATACCACAACAAGTTTCTCATTGCTGTGGATTGGACATGAGCCAGAATCAAGACTATGGACTCGCAGTGCTTAGCAGTCATGAAGAATCCACTTCATTGCTGTTGCATGTCAGTGCAAAACTTAAAGATGGTTCGGTGAGTTTCAGAGAGAATTTTTATTTTTTTATAGTTTCATGTGTCACAGTTGACAGCAGAAGCCATAATTAAACCTGAATTCAAGACCTGTGAATAGAGAAATTTCTTCTTTTATATCTGCATCAAACATACAGAAAATCTGCCAAATTTTAACATGGGATATTCTGTACTTTTATATACCCTCCTCTTACATCCCATGCTCTCATAAAGTATTTATATGAAAAATTTCAGCAGGAGTACTGGGCCAGAGCATGGCTGAATTGTAAAGCAAGACAAACAGGCATTGACCCTCCAAGGAAACTAGTGCAGAGAATCGTAAGTGTGTGAGGGATGCACAGGCAAGGCAGCCCGTTTCTGATTTTTGGATAGATAGGTGGTACCTCATGATCTTTTGCTGCTAGTGCACAAGAGTAAGCTTGAAGAATTCTGGTTTTTGTTTTTCCCAGATTGTAAGCCAGTGAATCAGGAGCAAACTTATTTGTCTTCCTTCAGAATTTTTTGAGGAAGGTCAATAACATTTCAAGGTTGTCTGAGTGCAGTGAAGAACCAAGACACTAAAAATCAGAGCACTCAGGTATTCCTACTTTGTCTTGTATCATTCAAACAGTCCAAGTGCTACAGTAATCTCTAATAGTTTGAATTAACTCTGCAAATTGCTCTGGAATTTTAAATAAAGGCTTACCACATAACTTAGGCCTAGTTTCATCAATACAGCTAAGCTATGGTCTATTTAATGCACTGCAGTGACCACTAAAATTCTATTTGGCGCCTGATATAGGTTAGAAAAAACATGATGAAGGGCTGCAGCATTCCCATTACTGTCATTCATGGTTGAGATCAGCCATTTTTCCTTCTGAAGGGCTGGAAAGAGACAGCATGCCATCCATATTCTGGTTTTATGCCACTAGAAATACTTGTGGGATGATCCTGGTAGGTTTCCAGATCCTTTATGGGGCAGGAGTGGCAAGAAAGGGCAGAAGCAGACTGGAAATCCAGCCCCAATATTCCTCTCAGTTCTTTGTTTGCCAATGTAGATCATCGACATCTACTTTTAATCTTCAAAAATGCATATTTTAAATTAATAATGATGTTGACAAGATTCAGTCTAAATGAGTTATTCCACTTCATTACATCTATTCCAAAGTCATTATTGGAGATCAGAATGACTATCAAGCATTCTGTATATCTAAGTTTCATAATGGATTCAGTGAACTCTCCACCATCAGTCTTCAGAGAGAAAGAATAGTTCATGCCTGTCTAAAAATTAATTTATTTCACAATGCTACTACTATTAATGTACATAAAATGCATACATTCCGGGTTTAAAGGAATGGTATGTACCTTCTGTCTTTTTCATGGTAGTTATCAAATAGTTTTATAATCCCAGTGAAATTCAGTATAAGTAAAAAGCAGCATCTAGTTCTGTATGTTATAGAGAAAAGGCTGTTCATTCCTACAAATCCTTATGAGAGAGACATAAATGTATACAATTAATTATTGAAAAAAAATCTAAGTACTTTAGCATTATGCAGTGGGTTAGTCTCCCTCTACAACAGTCCCATTCAAACTCATCAAGATGAAACACCCATAAATACTGAGTGTTCTGCCCTGATCAGCCAAGTCTGACACTGTAAATGCAAAAAAGATGCAAAAGGATAAACTTCCATATTCTCCACTGGTAAGTACAGCCATGAGAATAATTAACTGCCATTTACACAGCTGAAAGCATCACATATGCATCCACGTGCTTAACTAATACTTTTTGTACACCAAAATATAAGTGGAGTATAACATGGCATACGCATTTTTCTGCATGACTTCCTTGCTGTGTCTTTATTTTTTTCACTGAGCTGTGCTTTCCTGCCCATTTCTAAACTTACTACTTAGAGGTTTACTAGCAGAATTGTTTCACATTGAACAAATAAAGCCTCTTATTGCTTTTGCTCCTTAGGTCTCTAGTGCTGCAAACAACTTATTACAGAAGGTCTCTAGCAATGCCAGCAATGTGGTAAGGAGATCCTTGACATAAAGAGAAGGCAGTCTCTGGGGGTAATAATACTTACCTTCCATACAGTGAAGTTGGGAGGTTAAATTAGCATTTGTGAAGTACTTGGAGTTCTTTGAATGAAGGATACAATAGAAATGAAGGCTAAAGCAAAGTATATTGTGAAGTAAAATTGTCAACAATTAACGCTATTCAATAATGGCCATAATTTTACTATTAGCAACACACAGAAATGCTAGATCTGGATCAGTTCTTATCTAAGAATGAAGTCTTGCATATAGGCACTTAATTATATACCCAGGGATATAAATAAATAGCCTGGTAGACATGGTCAGGTAGGCAATCTCTGTCCACATCTTCACCTTGATCCATGTTTGCTTCTGGAGGCTGTCCCTCTCTTTCAAGCGTAAGAATTTGTAATCATCGTTAGCCTCTTGCTCTTGCAGGCCCTACTATGCTTCCTTGTACATGGACTCACCCTGGGACTACCTGATTATCAAGTCACTTCCCTTCTCACAGTTCCTCCTCAAGATAATTTTCACCATTCTGCCCATTGGAAGCAGCATTCCTTGATTAAACCATGCATGCTACATATGCAAGTGTGCATCCTTAAAAGCATCACATTTTCTAGTTCTAGCCTTGAATTTCATACTTCACCCCAAATTTAGCACAATATTAGCTCCCACATATGTAATTTCTAATCTGAGGCAGGGTCAATAACTTGCTGCTGTCAGTCTTTGGATCTTAAAAAAACAACGACACTTTCCAGAGCTGCAAGAGACTCATAGTACCATCACTTTCAAGGAGACCGCTGCCACTCAGCATTTCCAGGAAACAGGCTGTCTCACCAGATAGCTAAAGAAAGATTGAAAAATCTCAGCAACACTTGCCTTGTTCTTCTCATAAACTGAACTCAATGTGGCATCAGGAAATTTGTTTGGCTCTTTTTCTGAACACAAAGTAATTAACAGGTAATTGTTTTCCTCTTAGACTGGGTATTCTACAGCAGCAGGATAAACATGGTTTGGCTTAATTAAGGATGATGCTTAAAGACCTCTTGTCGTATTTTGTATATTTTTGTATATTTTCCACACTCAACACTGTGCTTACCAAACAGGACTATACTCAAGGAGGAATTACCTTCAATGAATATTATTTAAGTACAATTTTGGTTTAATAACTAAAGTCAGGTCCTGTACCTGCTGTGGAAATTATACTTTCTTGTGACAGCCTACAACTGTAGCCTACAAGGAAACAGTCCTACCATGGTCTTAATAAAATGAACTCATCTGTCTACCCACTGCCAAATCTATGACTCTGTTTTTTATAGTCCTGACTTTCAAGAAGTTGAGGACTACTTTTCTGAATTTCTATTCAAATATAAGCAGCTTTGATGAAGTGAGAAAATCATCCCACAACCAGAAGGTACAAGAAAAGAAATGGGGAATGCCCCATAGGCAAGCAAACACAGCCTCATTATGTGCACTGGATAGAACTGCTGAGGAAGAGCAGCAGTGAGCATCCTGGTTGCACTGGGCAATGCCTACGCCAAATATTCATCTGCATGGTGTGTGTGCAAACAGAAGAGTGGCCAATTTTCCTCCTGTGCTGGAATATATGCTTTTTCCAAGTAAGTGGTCATTATCAGACTGCACAGTGAGCTAAGGCATGGAACTTAACATTTGTCACTGTTCATTACAGTTCTCTCTGTTAGGACTGGAGATTGCAGATAGCCTCAGTACAGTTCTGCCCCTGTGAGAGCCAGCAGAAAATCTCTCTTGGCTTGGAGGCAGCTTGAGCCAAACATCCTATGCAAAAGAATGCCCCTCCTCTCTCTCCAAAAATAGTAGAAACATCTAAAAGGGGCAAAAAAAAAATGCCAGAAATAAAATCGTACCTCTTATAGACACTCTTGACAAAGAAAATGCTTTGTCCTTTTCTGCTTCCTTTTTTATCAAATGATTTAGCTAATTTGGAGGGGTAGAAAAATTCTTCCCTGTTATGGAAAGCGGCCTACTGACACAGTCCATCTGTCTATCATGAGGGGAAACATGGGTCTCTGTACAAAGAGCACAGAAAGAGCTTCCTAACACTCTAGTCCATTTTCTCAAAATTACTTAAAAAGGACACGAAAATCAGAATTTAAGCCAGTGCCAGTGTTATCCATGTCATACACAGAAATGAAAACCACATCCCAGTCCTGTTGCTGGCATCTGATTATAAAGTCCTAAGTCTGATCAGGTCCTTTCAGACAGCATCACACTGGAAGTTCAAATATGTTGTTTGCCTGCTATGACCCCTAATCCTTTTTCAGAGTAAAAGCTTTCCAGCAAGTAATCTTATAGGATTTGCTTCTAGATATATGCACTTGACTGTATTCAAGTGTTGGTAACGATCCCAGTTTACCAAGCAATTCAAAATCAGAAGGGATTAGTCCTTTATATGGTTGTGACACAGTAAACATTGTGCAAGACCATTTAAATGTATAATGTACAAAGTCATGACGGAGGAGTTGACTAACTACATCCCACCACTGAAATAGCCCTTAGGTTGCCACTGGAAGCCAGTACAATCAAAAGTGTCCTCCTTGGAAGAGTAGGAGCTGAGAACAGACCAAGCCATATCAGTCATGCTACCATTTCAAAGGCATAGCTAAAGAATTTGGTCTTACATTAGCAGAATGAGCTTTATGCTCAGAGTCCTTCAAAATTATAATGCGCACTGAAAATACTGGAACTATTAAAAGATTAGGGATTGACTATTGCTAAAAACAGAAAATTCACTATGATATCCTTACCTTCATATATAAGTTTTAGCATACATTCATGTATCTAATTGCTTAATCCAGCTTCTTTTCAAGTGAACAGAGTTTGTATTTATCCATAAGGTATTTACAATTAATAATCTCCCTCATCTATTAAATATGTGCGCTTGCTCTTTTTCCCATACAACTTATTCTGCCCTCTGGGTTGAAAATTTTACTTTTATTTGACGTGTATCTGACATCTATTGAAATCTGTCAGTGAAATTATAACTTCACAAATTTCTTAGCAGACTTTGACAATACTTTGCTGTCACTTTACTATACAGCTGTGTATTTCTGAGCCCAGAGCAGCAGCAGATGAGGCACATGGTATGTGGTTGAAAGCTCCATCCTGAAGTTTGGATGGTACCACTCTTCCACTAACCATGAAGAAAATACATTATGTTGAACCCAAGCAACCTCTTCCTTGTAGTTCAGCTTTTTTGTACAATGCATCAAGTTTTTATCTGGTTAAACCTGCTTCTAGGATGCCGAAAAGCTCAAATAAACAGTTCATGTCACCTGGCAGAGCTCCTGAACAGTAGATGTATTGTCCTCCCTGGCCTTGACTGCAGGCCCACTTTCTGGATAGCTTTTGCCTAACGCTCTCTGTCCCTTGGCTCCTGCAGATACTGGACAACACATAAAATAAAAACATGCTGTAAATGCATATAATTTACCAAAAAGTATGCAGCACGTTAATGTTACTGTTTAATGGCAACTGTCCTTCTACAGAAATGGACAATTTGCCACCTAGATTTGCTGCCAAGAGCCAGACAAGCAGGTGAGGGACCAGGCTTTACCTTTCAGGATGGCAGCTATGCTTTCTTGATTTAGCACAGCAAAGAAACGAAACTGCCTTCTCTTGACAGGCTTTTATTTTTGCAAGAGTACAGAGAAGCTTTCTCCTTTGCAGATCATGGCTAACTGCTCCTCAGCCACATTTTTAGCCACTTGTGCTGCTTTCCCTCAGTGTAATCTACAGCAGCGTAAGGCTTGTACTGGCAGAGCAGACAGAAGCTGGGCAAGTGTCAGTCAATGAAACACCCCCAGCCATGATGGCTGCAGCCAGAATACAACCACAATTGTATTAAAATACAATTATTACAATTTTACAATTATTGCAATTAATAATACAGCAGCAATTCACCACTGACAGTGAAATGCTGGCACTTTGTCATATGAATAATAAAATAATGCACCTTTACAAAAAGAGTTGATTTTGCCTGAACAGAAATATTTCATGATCATAAAGCCAAGGTAAGTTAAAAGTCTGTTGTCTGTTCCATGAATCACAGTATAGTTTGGACTTTATTTCATGCAGCATTCTTCCCTCTTTGAGGAAATGGTGCAGCTGTTATAAGTGCCTTCAGAGTTACTCTGTGTGCAAAGACAGGACCGTCAATGAGTAATAAATTTTAAAAGTTACTTAGTAGTAAATTATCTGTTTCGGTATAATCCTGCAAATCTGTTTCATGCTAATGTCTGTGAAACCTAGCATTACTTCACCTAAATTGTTTGACAGATGTTTCCCCTTCCTGCTATCAGCAGCTTCAATGGAATATTAAATATTTGTATTTAAGCTGACTTGAAGACTTCCTTAAACTAATTCTCACATCTGTCTAATATCAATATAAAACTGCTATTTCTACATCGAATATATTAGAATACACATTACCTATAGAAGCAGCAAATTAGGTAGATTTCATTACATGGACTTCTTTAAATAAATCCATAGAATGAGATTAGTGCTCAGTATAAAAGAAAAGGTGAAAAAGATGTTGAGCCTAGCTTGAGTCTGTTGTGTAGTTATTTCATAACTCCAGGCTTTTGCATTAGAGGCTCTATCCAGATTATAAAATTAATGACCAAAATCAATACCAAGTAGTGAGGAGTTTCATGTGTACTGATTTTCATGATTACAGGACTTTTGTCCCATTTGGGATAGGTACCCCACTTCTGGTCTGTTAACATTGACATTATTGACAGACTCAATCCAAAACCAAAAGCAAAAGTTATCTTTGGGATGTGGATGACCAGGTCCACTAATGCATCAGCCAACAGAGGTCTCTAAGATTATACAGATCTAAGGTGGTTCTTGTGGGAACCAGCATTCTGGATCAGGGAAAGGAGCATAACTAGTTGCTCTGTATAGAACAGCACAATGTGTGCCAAACACCACCTTTCTGTAATCATCCAGTCTGCAACATGCCAATCACTCCATCTTCTGCCAAACACAACCTCAGTTTGACATGGTGTAACAACCAGTAAAAGACCCTGATAGCTCTTCTTTCTCTCTCATATTAATTCACTCTCTTATCTGAAATATCTTTTTATTTTTTGAAGTTCTTCAAATGCACAAAAAAGGCATCTCCTACAGGATGTAGAGTATGTACTCACAGCTCTTTGCCAATAACCTTACCACTGTCTATTGTTATTCTCTTAGATTCATAGGCAGGAAAAGTAATTCAAGTTGTCCCCTAAAATTTAATGAATAGTCTATTTGGGTTGTATGAGCGCATCTTGTCTATGTCCTTCTTGAGCCATAATTCTGACTGGAAAATTGACATCTTGCTTTAATTTCTCATTGGTGCTTTTTATGACAGTAACCAAAGGAACTTCTGGAACAGCTGTCATTAAGGAGGCTGAATTAGTTGTGCTGGAGAGAAGCCACACAAGACCAGGCAATGAGGTTATATTTAACAGGAGAAGCATAGAAACTTCTGGGTATTCCATAATATAGGCATCTACTTGTGTTTTGCAACTTCTGCTGCAGGCGCCACAGAGGGAGAACACTGCTACCTACCTGGCTTCATCAGTCTGATACAAATTTGGGAGGTTGCTCCTTGTTTCAAAAGTCCTTTTCTCCCCTTCCCCAGCACTGAACAGATCTGTTCAGGACCGCTGCTATCACTGTGGTTACAGCCAGCCTCTCCAGGAGCTCTGTTTGTACCACTGGCCCTAAGAACAAGAGGGAGATGCAGAGCAACAGTGCTGGGCCTGGTGCTGGCTCGGGCATAAACAGGAACCTCTGCCCAGGTTGTGAAAGCAAGAGGAAAGGGCAACCATGCTGCATGAAGAACTGGAAGTCATGAGAGGAAAACCAGGGAAACACACAAAAAAGCAGAAATACAGTGAGAAACCCCTAACTTAAAGTGCGTGAAATAGAGTCCTATATGCTTTACATCACCCAGGACTTGGGTATCTCTGGTGCAGAATTCAGGTGTGAGGTGTGATGAATCAGCCTCTCGACATGCCTCCTTCCATCCACATGGGTGCCTGAATGTGAGATTAACAAAGACCAACTCTTTTTTCTCATTTCAAATATCAGTTAAGAACTATCTTTGAGTATTTGTCTCAAATGTTCAGCTTGTCACTAATACATCTTCTCTCCTTGAGGATCTTCGTTATGAAGTTGAAAGCACAATTATAAATAGTCGAGGAAAAACAACAACAACAACAAAAAACAAACACCAAAACAAAATCAAACAAACAAACAAGAAAACAAAAAGGAAAACCAAAACCCATTCTGGGTTGTTCTTAACAGCAAGAACTGTGTTCAGCTGCTTATATGGCCCCCACCTAGACCTCGCGGTGCATCCCACCAGATAAGTTGTGAACATGGGATTCACAGAGCCAGCACACCAGGTGAATTCTCAGAACTGAGTCTAAAACTGCCTTGCCAAATGGTAACCCCCAGCCCTGACTATTTAGGCCTGGGTAACTCCCTCCATGGTCTCCCCTTATTCAAGATGATTCCTATTTCCTGTGTGGCTTTTATTGCAGATCTGAACTCCTGTTTTGTGGGGCTATTGGGGATTTTTTTGAGGGGTGGTAGTAATTGTTTTTAAATCCAAAAGCAATGCAGCTTCAGTAGATCACATCGTTTTACTATGAATTTCAAGACTATTGATGGGGATTGGACGAGATGATCTTTCGAGGTCCCTTCCAATCCCTAACATTCTGTGATTCTGTGATTCTGTGACGTTTTCTTGTCTCACCCATTTGAAGCATCTTAGGTTGTCAGAAGAATCATCATGCACCAAAAATTCGGACAACATGCCTGTCAAGAATGAGATTTGTCTGCAATACTTCTCGAACCTATCAGGGTCAAGAGGTCTTGGTTTTGCTCAACAAAATTTTTGCATGCAGTGGTCAATGGAAGCCTATCTGTCAGCTTTAACAAAAAATACAGAGAAGCCCCATGTAGAGCAGTACTGACCAAACATGACACAGGTGTAAATAAGACATGTTTTCATAGTGGTTTGTATTCATGACACCAGGTATTTGTTGCTGAATATGAGAGATGAATTAATACTTTAAAAATGTTTCTGTAATTGCAACTTGCAGTGTGTTCCTTTTGCATACCTCAGCTCACGACTTAGCAACCTGCTGACTTATTATCAAAATACTGGAGGATCTCTTTATGCTTTGCATTTAAATTCAGTTTGCAATGCATAATTTTTAAGGCAATAGAACAAATTGTCTGACTTATCTTTTCCTTAAATATTTTGACAATATGAAAACATAAAATGAGCTTAGGTTTAGCAATCAGATCTTGATGACACAGACAAGAATCCCAGTGACAGAAGCTGCCGATAATATGGACTACTTCAGAAAGTATCCAGATCTTCACATTAATCTTTGTTCAGAATATGTACACCAGATATTAATAAAAAGGTTGCATCAGTAATTAAACACTTTTCCTAAGGTAAAGTTGAAAACTATCTTGCTTGCAGCAAGTAAAGCTATTCTAAATTTCTGTTGGGTGAAATCAGCAAAGTCTGAAACTGTTTGTGTATTTTTTTTTTTCACTACAATGTATCAGTTAAAAAGAAACCTCCTGTTGTTTGGAAAGTCAAGCCATTCTAAACTCCTGTCAGTATTACCAAGAAGAGTTCAGAGTCTGTCTTAATGCTAGTAATGGAACATGAAGTACCTGTAAATCCCAACTGTTTCTTTCGTCTGAAATCAATTGGCACTATGACCCCAATTACTGACCATAAAGTACAAAGGGAAAACTTTGTATGTGCCTCTGCTGAAACATGCTTCTAGCCCCCCCAGATCACTCCACTGATGATGAATTTCTAGGAATGGAAATTAACATGTCTGTGGTAAATGAAACACGGTTTCTAAATATTATTAAAAATTGTCTGTAATTGGAGAGTAGACTGTAGTAATGCTAGAGAACACAGTGTTACATTATCTTTCTGTGCAACTCCAGCATCTATTCATTTGCTGCTCATTACTAAATAGAGCTGAGAAGCACAGACACTGTGGTTGTACACCCTATCAGTGCTGGAATATGAGAGTCTCACCTATGGGAACATTCAAAGTTTGCAGACATTTAACACTTATTGCTAGCAGTTAGTAACATATCCTTCACATCTTTTTTGAAATGAAATCCCTCTCCATATTCAAACACTGCATTTGAGAAAACATTTCTATCTATCTGCTTTGCAAAAGTGAAGACTATCTAACCAATACCAAAAGCTTGAGAATTCAAACACCTTTCTTCAGTGGACAGAGACACCATTTGAACAGTTATTATTTTGGAAGAGATCACAGGAAAGCTTGGGTTGTGGATTGTAAGGGATCTTCAAAGCTCATCTAGTCCAACCCCCCTGCAATGAGCAGGGACATCTTCAACTGGATCAGGTTGCTCAGAGTCCTGTCCAGCTTAGCCTTGAATGACTCCAGGGATGGGGCATCTACCATGTCTCTGGGCAACCTGGGCCAGTGTTTCGCCACCCTCATTGTAAAAAACATCTTCCTCAGGTCTAGTGTGAATCTGCCCTCTTTTAGTTTAAAACCATTACCCCTCGTCCTGTCGTAACAGGTCCTGCTAAAATGTCTGTCCCCATCTTTCTTATAGACTCCTTTTAAGTATTGAAAAGCTGCAATAGGATCTCCCTGTAGCCTTCTCTTCTCCAGGCTGAACAACCCCAACTCTCTCAGGCTGTCCTCATAGGAGAGGTGTTTCATTCCTCTGATCACTTCTGTGGCCTCCTCTGGACCCTTTCCAACAGGTCCATGTCTTTCCTGTACTGAGGGCTCCAGAGCTGGATGCAGGTCTCCAGGTGGTGTTTCACCAGAGCAGAGTAGAGGGGCAGAAACACTTCCCTCAACCTGCTGGCCATGCCCCTTTCAATGCAGCCCAAGTTATGATTTGCCTTCCGGCTACAAGCACACATTACTAGCTCATATCCAGCCTTTCAGTCACCAGTACCCCCAAGTTTTTCTTGGCAGAGCTGCTCTCGACCCCTTCATCCCTCAGCCTGTATAGTTACCGGGGGTTGCCTCAAGCCAGGTGCAGGACCTTGCACGTGGCCTTGTTGAATCTCATGAGGTTTGCATGGGCCCACTTCTCAAGCGCGTCCATGTCCCTCTGGATGGCAACCTGTCCCTCAGGTGTGTCAGCTGCACCACTCAGCTTGGTGTCATCTGCAGACTTGCTGAAGGTGCACTCGATCCAAATGTCTATGCCATTGATTAAGATATTAAACAGTACTTGTCCCAGTACAGACCCCTGAGGGACACCAGGTGTCAATGGCGTCCATCCAGACATTGTGCAATTGACCACTAGTCTCTGGGTGTGACCATCCAGCCAGCTCCTCATCTGCCAAACAGTCCACCCATCAAATCCATACCTACCCAATTCAAAGGGAAAGATGTTGTGGGCGACTGTGTCAAAGGCTTTACTGAAGTCCAGATAGATGACGTCTTTGTCCAATGATGTAGTTACTCCATTGTAGAAGGCCACTAAGTTGGTCAGGCAGGACTTGCCCTTGGTGAAGCCATGCTGGCTGTCTCAAATCACCTCCCTGTCCGCCATGTGCCTTAGCATAGGTTCTAGGAAGATCTGTTCCATGATCTTTCCAGGCACAGATGTGAGACTGACAGGTCAGTAGTTCCCGGTGTTCTCTTTTCTACTCTTTCTAAAAATACATGCAGTGTTTTCCTTTTTCCAGTCACCAGGGACTTCATCTGACTGCCATGACTTCCCAAATACCATGGAGAGTGGCTTGGCAACTATATCAGACAATTCTCTCAGGACTCTGGATGCAGCTCAGCAGGTCCCATAGACTTATTTACGTTCAGGTTCCTTAAGTGGTCACAAACCTGATCCTCACAGTGGGAGGAACTTTGCTCCCCCAGTCCCTGTCTTGCAGTCCATCCACTTGAGAAGTGTGGGAAGAGAGCCTGCCAGTGAAGACAGAGGCAAAGAAGTTGTTGAGTACATCAGCCTTCTCCTCGTCCGTTGTTACCAGTTTACCAGTATTGTTCATCACAGGGGGCACGCTTCCTTTGACTTTCCTTTTCTGTTTGACATACCTGTAGAAGACCTTCTTGTTCTTATTTGCATCCCTTGCCAAGTTCAGGTCCAGCAGCACCTTGGCCTTCCTGAACCCACTTCTGCACAACCAGGCAGTGTCTCTGTGCTCTTTCCAGGATACCTGTCCCTACTTCCACTGCCTGTGCGTTTCCCTCAGGCCTAGTTTGACCAGCAAGTCTTGACTCAGCCATGCCAGCCGCTTGCCCTCCATACCCAATTTCTTGCACTTGGGGATCAAGAACTCTCATGCTCAATGAAAAATGTCCTTAAATATCCGCCAGCTCCATTCTGCTTCTTTGTGCCTGAGGGCAGTTTCCCAGGGCATCCTGTTGACTAACTCCTTGAAGAGCTTGAAGTTGGCTTCCCTAAAATTCAGGGTTCTGACTTTACTCTTTGTCTCACATGCCCCAGGACTGCAAATTCCACAAGCATGTGATCACTGCAGCCCAGGCTACCTCCAATCTTGATGTCACCAAGTAGCTCACTTGCCCGGGTGACCATCAGGTCCAGTATTGCATTTTTCCTGGTAGGGCTGTATATTACCTGGCTGAGGAAGTTATCCTCAAAGCACTCCAGGAATCTGCTGGATTGCCTACAGCTCACCCCGCTACTTTTCCAGCAGATATCAGGGTGCTTGAAGTCCCCCAGCAGGACAAGAGCCTGCGAGTGTGATGCGTCCTGTAGCTGGAGTAAGAAGGCTTCATCAGTAGTCTCCCCCTGGTTGAGTGGCCTGTAGTGGACACCAACCACAAGGTTTCCTTTGTTGCCTTGGTCTCTGATTTTTACCCATAAGCTTTCAGTCTCCTTGTGGCTATTCTTCAGAGACAGCTCTTCACACTCTATCCCTCTCTTGATGTAGAGGGCATAGAAACGGTAACTTGAACTTTTGAGCATTGTTTTAACAGGATTCAAAAGATTTCAGGCTACCTAGGACTTTAAAATCTCTTGGTTGTTAGGTAAAAAAAGAAGTAGTAAAAAAGCTGCTGTTTCATACCGTTACAGCCCACAATCTCTTGTCAGTATTATTCTCCTGGCATACTAAATGAAAATGGTGCCGTATGTCTTTGTATGCAACACAACCCAGTTATCATTTCATATGCACAAATCTTTAATACTGACTGTACATACTGTTTTCTTCAGCTAATTATTAACACATTGTCTTCTGAAATTTGTTCTAAAGGCAGCTCGAAGTAATTGCTACCACTACCATTTCCTTTAGACCCCACCCACCTAATTCACTTTACTCCAAGACTAAGTTCAGCCAATTTATGGTAATATACACACGCCACACTTCCCAATACTCCACAGATCACTCCGTTAGGCTTCAATTACACAATAAAATTGTGGCTATATATCCTCCTTAGCGTAGAGCTGCATTGTAACAAAGACCTTTAGGATATCTTAGGTAACAGAAAGGCAACCCTTTCAGGGACTTATTTTGGATTCTTTGACAACAACAACATCATAAAAATGTTCTGGAGAGATCTAGTGTATGTGCAGTTTTGGAATCCCTCGACGCATTATTAAAAGCGTTAAGGACAGGACTACACTGCAAACAGGGAAAGCACCAGTGGCTTCGGTTCCCCCGCAACCTCCGGGCCCCGCGAATCCCCACCGGGCTCCCCAGCACAGCTCCCTCGTGGGAGTAGCTCCGGCCGCCCGTCCCCGCCGACACCTCTGGCCAGCGAGAGGCAAGCGGGGCTCGGGGTGGCCGCCCGGGCCGCGCCTCACTGCACACCTACCGAGCGCACAGGCAGGCGGGCGGCGGGGCGCGGCGTCCCCTTTAAGAGGCGCGGCGGAGCGGGGGGCTCTGCCCCGCGGTACCGAGCAGCCCGGCCAGGCCCGACCGCGCTGGGTCACCTGACTGCGCCGGGCCACCGACCTGCGGCGGTAACGGCAGCGCCGGTCCGCTCCGCTCCGTCCCGCCCTCTGCACCGGGGTAGGGGGCGGCGCTGCTGCGGCAGTAGCGCGGGGATTAGGCTGCGGGAGGATTAAGCCGCCGGCTGGAAATAGCAGCGGAGGCTCCCGGGCGTGGACGCTCAGCGCATCCCCGGCGGCGGCGGCGGCGGGAGGGGGCAGTCCGCCCCTCACCTGGGGCTACCGGGGCCGGGGGGAGGGAGGGCCGGGGGGGGCTGCTGCGCCGCGGGGCGCCTCGCCAGCGGGCAGCGCAGCGGGCCGGGCCGGGGAGCGGTCGCGGCGGGAGGCGGCGGTTCCCTCCCCGGAGCGGCGGCGGCGGCAGGAGGACGGGAGGGAAGGACGCACTGACAGGTCGGCCGCTGGCGCTCGCTCCATCCTCTTCTCCCCCAGCCGCGCCGCCTCGGGCTGCTGCATGGCGCTGGGCGCCGCCGCATCCAGCGGCGCCTCGTTTCCTGGCGCGGGGGGGGTCCCCATCGGTACTGGGGAGTGGCGGTGGGGGGGAGGCACCAGGAGGGCATAACATGGCGCAACGGTGCCATAATCTCCCACCGGGGAGGCTGCGGGGCGGGCGCTGCGGTGGGGTCGGGGCGCGGCGGCGGCTCCCCCGCGGGCCGTCTTGGGGTGCGGGCGCAGCCGGGCCAGGTGGCGGGAGGGGGGTCCTTTCCCTATTTCCCAGGGGCTCGTACGTTATTTGTGTCCAGCCTCCTCCTGCTACCATCATTATTTCCTCTTCATCCTCTCATGTAGCTTCTAAAATACCCTTTATTTTTGCCCCATGCGGCTTCTAGTGAGGCAAAAGCTTATACAACGGGGCGGGGGGGCTGCACCTCGGGAGGGGCCGGGTTGCCTGAAGGACCATTGTGCGTGTGGCGTGGCTGTGTGTGTCCGTGTTCGCGTGTCCCTGCGTGTGCGTGTCTCTGCTGTGTCCTCCCTCCCGCATCCCCGCCTCTCCTCGGCGATAAACCCGGAATCTCCCCTTCCCCTCCCGTGTTTTCCGCCTCTGCAGAGCAGGCAGCAGCAGGCACGCCAGCGAAGATGTCGGGTCAGACGCTGACAGATCGCATCGCAGCTGCTCAGTACAGCGTTACGGGATCAGCCGTAGCCAGAGCCGTCTGCAAAGCCACCACGCATGAAGTGATGGGGCCCAAGAAAAAGCACCTGGACTGTGAGCATCCCTTTTTGTGTCCCCAGAGAAGACCCGGGGCTGAGGAGGCTGCTCGCGAGGCTCTTTAGTGTGCATTTGAGCTGTCTGGTTGTCACACTTGCTGTAATCCAGCTTGCAAACCATGAGGGTTATGAGAAATCTCCAGGAGAGGCTGAGTTATTAGTGCATTTATTCTCTTATTGCATAATACTGCTATTTCGGCCATTTCTCACCACCCCCCACCCATGACCCCTTACCTTTTATCCAGGAAGGCAGTGTGAAGCATGCCTTGCAGAGCAGGGGCTTGGAAAGAAGGGAAGGTATTTGACACAGGGGAAAATGGACACACACTTGTCTCTGCCTGCTTTGGTCAGGATTAAGCTAGGCAGAGCCATGAATGCTCCAGCAGGAACTGGCCAAGTGCTGGTAGGAGTGTGGCCATCTCCACAGCAGACTTCTGAAGAGGTTTAGATGATGGTGTGCTTAAATGACAAGATGCTTGGATAATGCTTGGCTGTAGATTGGGACAGCCTTTGCAGAGTTTAAGGGCTATTGCTGAGGTCCCAAATACCTGAGAGCAACTTCATGAACTGTCCAATAGTTTACATCATGTTTTTTTGAAGATGGCTGTTGGCCTTGTCCCATGGATTTATGATCTATTCTGGAGTGGCATTAGCTAGTTAATGCATGAAACGAGGTTGAAGTCAAAATGCTTCTTGAAAAACAATGAGCTAGTGATGTTTCGTCTTGAAAATTTTATTTCTTTTCAACCCACTCAACTGTCAGTCCCTGCTTGGAGACATCAAGAAGTAGAATGGTGAAATAATTTAATTGCATGATGTTAATTGGCCTTGTTTACCAGTAGTAACTCTGTCCATCATTGAACTCAAAAGATCAACAGCAGGTTTTAATTTAATGTCTAAAATTAAGTGTGGTAAGAAATACTTTCAAGTAAAGATCAGTAGGTTTTACACCAAGCAGGCTCTTGGCTGCTGGTCATTACTAGGTAATGCTTTTGCAGGTGCATGTAAGTACAATTCTGATGATGCTATATTTCTAAAAAGGAGGTAGAATTACTTCTGGAAAACAATTGCAGATTTTAGTGCTAATGACTTCATAGCTAACCCCTAAAGTGACAAACAGCATGTAGGTCTTCCAGTATGTCTAAATACTCTTGTATATATGTCTTAAGAGATGCTGATATATGCAGGATTGACTGAAGACTGACTTGAGTCTAAACTGTTGTTTAAATGTATTAGCTATCTTGGTATCATGTATTCACTCTTGTTTTCTTGTATATTTGAAAAAATCATCTTGGATATTGATGTTTTCTATGTTGCTGTTTGGTAGCTGTCGACACTTCTTAATCTGTAGGCTGTGTCTGGACAGTCCTACTGTATCTGCCACTAGAAGTTTTAGCTTAAAAAAAAGCCTACCTCATGTTTAAAAGCATACTGTGTCTCTGTGTGTATTTTAATACACATACACACATGTATATATAAATAAAAGTAGTATCTGGAATAGGCAGGATTAAAGTGAGGTAGAAGTAATTTACCAGTGCTATATTAAGGTCTGGAAAGGGATTTTGTTTGGATATTGGTGCTAATATCACTACTTCAAAAAATGAATGTGGGAGAGACTGAAGCTAGGAGCATTCCATGCAATTTCATACCCACCTGCATGTTAGACACACAAGAGGAAGAGACATGATCATTTCCTGGGAATGTACATCGTTTATCATTTTTCCTTCTGTTTTCCCAGCTGTATATAACAGTTGAGAGTTAACTTACTGGTATCATTAAAGACAAAATCTTGTCAGTGGGGGATATGCACATTAAAAATTGTGGACTGTAAATTAAAATCAAGTTCATGTTTTAGAAGAAAAAATATTCGCAAGCTCTTGAACCTGAGGCATCTCAGAATTATAGGCAATTCCTTGAATTCTGCTGTATATTTTGTGAACAGGTGTTAAAATGGGCCTTATATATTGTAACGCGAGAGTAAATTAAAAAGTTTATCCTCTGAAAGAGCAATACTCCCATGCATGTGAGCAGTACTGCTAGGTAAAGGTAGGTCTGAGCCACATGGCTGACTGCATTTCGAGTTGGATAAGTAACATTTGACAATGTGGAGAAAGGAATGAAGGGTAAAACTTACCAATGCCTTAAGATAAGTTTTGAGTCAAAGTGCAAGAGATTTAGACAATTAAAACTTAAGGTATCAGAGAGAGATGGTTGGAGTGACGCTTTATGACGAGCTGTACTTCTAGTATTGATGTGGGGGTTTTGTGTCCGTAGGGAACTCCATAATTTTATTTAGTGTCTTAGTGGCCAGGTGTCATGGCACACAACCTATCTTCTACTGCCCTGCTTATCAGATGGGCTTTGTAAACTAAATTGAGAAGTCAACTATTCAACATGAACTAAATAGTCCTGTGAGGATGTGACACTGACGCCTGTCCTCATATCTTTTCTGCAGAAGATGTTCATTCCAGAGAGTTACAGAAAGATGATAGGTGATTAAGGTGTGGGATGTCTTTTTTTGTTTGTTGACTTGGTTAAGTTTTTTTTTAGTGAGTACTGCTTAGAGGAAGTTTGCTCTGAAGAATAAAAAGCATTATTTGGGTACGAGTGCATGCATGTGAGGAAGGGAAGTACTAAAGGACGATTAGGTTGCTATCATATTAGTAAGGCTTACCATTTTCTTGAATTCCATTTCTCATACTAGTGAATTTCTAGCAACTGCGGGAAGTAGTGCCAGATGGCACTAAGTGCAATTCCCAAGTCCCTGTGAGGAGAAAAGGAATGTAAATCTGGGATGCTCTGATGGTTTGGGACAAGCCATTGCGGTTGGCACATTAAGAGCTCTGACCGTTTTGGACTTAAGAACCTTGTCATCCTGAAGTCATATTGTTGTGGTGGCTTCATCTTCCTCAGCTAATCATGTTGTGTTAAATAAATTAGAATTAGATACAGCAAGTGAGGAAAACATATTAGTGGAGAAGTGGGGATGAGCAGCTTGATTTTGCTGCAGTGAGAAGGGCCATTGTGGGTGAATGAAATATATGGACTATGTTAAGGATATATGAGCTGTGTAGATTCAACTAGGAAGGCAATCCTAGTGCACAGCATAGAAGTTTCATTATCAGAATTGTTCTGAAAGGTATGTCAAGGCTTCATTGATGGCTTAATTGTGCGGGGCAAGTAAAAGACAGTGTCCAGCCTCAAATGGGGGCAACTCTGATGGTATCGACAGGGAGAAGCTTTTGCAGAAGGGAAATATATTGACTTTCAAATGTTAAAACACGATAGATGAGGGAAAAAAGGTAGATCTGGACTCAGCTCCTTTTATAAAGGATCTTGCTCAGAAACAGACCATCAAACTTTGATTTAGGGAAGTGAATTGGAAACCAGGGAGGTTGTTGCATCTGCAGCTGGTCGTAACAAGTTCCTGTTTCTGCAAATGATCAAAATGGCTGGGATTTTCTTTTACTTATTTTGCTGAGTGAATTGCTTTGCAGCAGGAGGAAGTTCTGGAGTGTGTATTCTAAAAAGACCACATGGTGCCTCCTTACTTCTTCAAAATAATTCTCATAAGGCCCTTCCGAAGGCCTGAGCAAGAGCTGGGAATTTTTAATGAAATGTGGAAACAAAGCAGATGAAGATCAGGACTGGATTTTCTGTGGCTGTGGAGATGATCTGTGTATCTGTAGTAACATCTTTCAATCCCAAATCTAATTTTGCATATTTGTATGTGGCTGGTGAACAAAGACCGTAAAAGGAATTTGTAGTTTAATTTGTGCTGGTAACTGAACTGCAGTGCTGGTGTCAGTATTTTCCTTACACAGACACTTTTGCTCTGGCAGTGTTTTGCCTTTCTCCTGCAAACTGTGGGGATGACCTAACAAATCTGAATCACTGTGGTCTCTAGTGTTGAAACAGAAGTGGCTGTTGACCAAAAGCAATGAGTTAAACGCTTTTCCTAGGTTCAGTAAAGATAAAGTTGCTAGATCCCACAGGTTAGTCTTAGAAACCTATATCTTGCTCCTGAAGAATATGTCTGTCTCTGCTTTTTGGTGAGAGGTGAGGGTCAGTGGAGCTATCTTGAGTCACCAGACTTCGGTGACTGTTAAGGTTAACTTGGATGCATATTTCAGAAGCTGTCTGCTGTTGAAGTGATTTGGGGAGTGTTCCAAGTCTGTTGGCACTCGGGGCCCTTTCCTAGCGGGAGTAGCGCAGACGTACGAGTGCTGCATTGCTCTGCAGTCCAGGTGACACTTTGTCTTTATGGCCGTGGAAATACCTTCAAGAAAACCACCAAGAACAGAGTCCTGGTACAACTGGGCTTAATCATTCACACTTTTCTAATTAAACTACTTTTGTATGTTTCTTTGTATCTTGTATTGCAGTAATTTGTCACTTTTTCCATGTCCGAGAGAACTGACTTTGTTTAAAAGTTAGCATCAAAGATCAGCTGTAATACAGTGTCTTGGCTCTTGTTGTCACAGCTGGAGTGCATTCTAAACTGAGAACTCCCCCTTGTCACCCCAGTGAATCTTGTGTGTGTACAGACTTGCCATCAGTCTCTATGTTGAATAGCTCTCTGTTTCTGTGGGCTTCTCTCATGTTCTTTCTCAAAGCAGTATTGAAGACTTGCTTTGCTTGGAGGTGTGTTGCTGTCTGAATAGGAGTGGAAATGTCTGTTGTGGGTGAGGGGAGCTAATAAGAAGGCTTTTTAGATTAGTTGATCTTGAGCATTTCCATGGCATTAAAACTTTGAGTTCTACCTTGGGTCACATACTGTTTTTGAGGCACGTGTAATACCAAAAGAAGACTGCCCTTGTAATTAAGCTGAGACGTAGCTAACTAATAATTTTTCAAAATATATTTGAAGCTGGGTAGAAGTTTGTATTCATGTTAAGATCCAAAAGTTGAAACATGGGCAGGATCACTTGATCTTGTGTATCTGAACTGTTCTGGGTTTAAGTCTTATTATGGTACAATGCCGGAGGAAAGGGAAGATGAGGGAACAGAAGAGTAGGTAGACAGTGTAATGTTAAACTTTCTTTCATCAGAACAGTGTAACTTGATAAAGCTAGACTGACTAGTCCTACCCTCCCTCCTTTTGGCTTCTCCTCAGCTGAAGGCATGTATTCTTTGTCTGTTTTCAGTACTTATCAAGATCTTTCTGTTAAACATGCTTTGTCAAGGTCATGGATGACAAATTCTGGGACAAGTCAGGTCTTTCTGCTGTACTGACTTGTGTTAGTAGACCTTGATAATGGGGTAGCCATGTCTTTCCTTGAGGCCTCTTATTCACAAGATGGTCAGTAGGACAGTAACTAGTCCATAATTTTAATCACTTCTATTTAGCAGTTGAATATATTTCATAATAGTCTCATAGTGTTACTCCCTTGGATTCTAGGTGTCAGCAATTGAATGTCTATTAAACAAACAAACAAATCTGCAGTTTGATTTGATCTGTGCCTCTGATTTCCCAGCAGGGCTCTTAAACCCTCCATCTTCTGTGTGTGCCTTACCTAGGCCTATGCTACTAGTGAGGAATTCTGTGAAATCTAGAAGAAAATGCTCTGTTGGTGTTGTCAATCCATGGTCCTGTGCCTCTGTACTGAGAAGGATCCTCTGAAACGCTTAAAAGTAGATGGCAGTCAGGATAACCCTGAAGGACATACAGCACTTTGGATGCTATCTGTCTTCCCTGCTTCTTGCTGAATGCAGAAATTGGTAGCCAAAGAGGAGAATTTGCTGCCCTCTTAGTCCTCACTTCTGAAGAAATAGTAGTATAGCAGAGGCACACCTGCCTCTAGTATTTTTCTGCTTATATTCAAGATATTCAAGACTATTTTGCTCTTCCTACCCAACTTACCTTCCCCCCCAGTGCTAGGTGTCCATGGCAAGGTGTTGGCTGCAGGAGTGGTCTTTGTGAGAAGAGACAAGGGCTTGCTCCATCCCAGACATGGCCAGCTTCACAATGGACCCACCAGAGGACACAGCCATCCTCCAGCCTTGTAGCACCTCCAGGAAAATGTATTTAGGAAAGGGCTGAAAACACTGGACAGGCAGAGGAGGAGGAGGGAAAAAGTGAGAAATGGCCACAGGAACACCAAAGTCAGAGGTGGAGCAGGAGGTACTCCATAGTGCTGGAGCAGATATTCCCTGCAGCCTCTGAAAGAGACCCTGATTCTGAGAGGTTACAGCTGCAGCATCGCACCCTGCTACCGAAACCGTGCCACATGCACCCAATATGTCTACTGAGAACTTCCTCAGTCAACTGTGGACACATGTTATTGTTGAAGGAGCTGGGTCCAATGTTTCTGGGGATGGGGAAAAATTGGGGTGGGGGGAATGACATTATATCTCTTTCCTTTGTCTTACTATAGTCCAAAGATGAGTCAGTGGTACCAAACAGTATCATTAAATTAACATGCTCTGTTCCTTTTTGAAGCTTTTCAAGGCACAGATCAGGATGTAGGTAAGGGTGGAAAAGCACAAGTTTTCATGTGTGCATAGGGCTCACCAATGAGTGTCTGATGAAACTTGAATCTCCAAACTTCAACATGTGGCATGCAGATTAAGAACAATATTCTGCCTAGCTTAGAGAGAGGAGTTTAAAATACCATGAAAACTAAAAAGCAAGGAATAAAGCAAGCCAGGAAATTGGGGTCTGAATCTCAGCGGAGGACATCTAGTGTGCTGAAAGAGTGGGTCATCTGAACCCTGAACTCAAGCTAAATGATATGGTAGAAGAAGCCTTCCTAGCAGCATTGCAGACAGTGATCTGTAGCACAGGGTTTGCAGCAGTACTTTTGTTCCCCTGAGTCAGCAGGACCATCAAGCTTGCAGTGTGGAGCTTCACTGGTAAGCTGATATTAGAGTATCCCGCTCCATCAGACTCAGCATGGTTACTTGATTTTCCTGCTGGCTAAAATTTTGCTTGGCTGAGAGCTTAGTAGCTTAAATAAAACCTGAATAAACCAGATGTTGGCAATTGCTAGAAGGCAATCTGAATACTTGGCAGAGGCTAGCTTGTCACTTTGCAGGGTATGGTTAAGTCTGCTTTTTCTGGAGTCTTGCAAACCACATGCTAGACCCTGAAAACTGTTTTAGTACTTTTGATCATGTTTACTTCTGCAGAGCTGCTTGAAAACACTGAAAACCAGTATAAAACAAATTTTATAAGGGTGGACTTCGAGTCATAGCTGGTAGCCATTAAGCTGCTTGTGCTCAAAAAAATGTTCTCTTTAGGCTCTGAAACACATCTGCTGAAGCAGTTGAGGGATGCATTCCACTAGGAGAGGGAATACACGAGCAATCTAGACTAGTGCCACAAATGGTATTGGACATCAGACTTGAAATGTCACTGTGCATGTAGGTGGAATATTAGAACAGTGTTTTCTAGGCTGCTGGCAAATGGTGCATCCACTGTGCATCTGAGGCTTTTGGCAGCTTAGCTGTAGGTACAATACAGGAAATACCAGTGTGCTGCATTACCACCCATTTCCAGATGAACCAAGTCTAAATACCTTTCTGTTCCTCCTCCCTGCCTAGGATAATGCAATCTCATGCTTTATTTTAGATTATATCTGTATCTTAACTTAGTTTAATGAAAGGGATTGGATGCTTAAAAGTCCTGGTGTCATGCTAATGTTGTGCATTTATGTAATCTGTACTCTGGCCATTAGAGCTGAGGCAGCATGTCAGTCAGTCCCGGAGTCTGTTTTTTCTAGCTATGGACAACACTCAAATGTGTTACAATATTTCTTATAGAGATTTTGCAAGTACATAGGCATGATCATGCTTGAAGGCCACCAAGAAAGCACTTGCTGCCTCTCGTATGTACTGAGAACTGTAAGTTGCTGACAGGATGTGTCTGGAGCTCGTGTCTGATTCATGGCAGTCAAGTCTCCTTGGTTGTAGGCCAATATGTGAAATTAGCACAGGTAGAAAGCAAGTTGGCAGGAACTCCTGTGTTGTAGATGGGCCACAGAGCTCTAACAAAACAGTTGAGCCATGTGCTTTTAGAGGTGGCTTTATTTTCTCAAAGAAGGAAAGAAGATGAAAGCGATGTTCTTTGCTGTTGTTTCTAGGTCGTTAAGAGACTGGGTTATGGCTACCCAGTGAAGGTAGATTGGAGAGTTCAGTGTTCACTTGAGCTAAGATTGTTCTGCCATATATTTAAAGGACCAAAGTTCATATATATTTTCAAGAAAGTGTCATAAACATGCTGTTCTAAAGAGGTGGGACAAGACTGTGGCTTGACTACTGACACTATAGTCACTCTCTTCAAACTGACTCTTGGCTTGGCACAAGTGTGGATGACACAATGGCAGTGGCTGCTTCCACAGCAGATGGTAAATGGTTACCCTGCAGATCCTGGCAGGCTCCTAGTGCCTCTGGCATAGTGTTGTTATATCTCTTAAGTCAGATAGTTTACAGAATGTTCTAAAATGGTCCTCTGTAGAAGTGAGAGGAAGACATGGCTGCTCAAAGCATGAATAAAACATGCTTGTCACCCACCTTCTTAAAAAGTGTGAAAGTTTAGGAGGTCCTCAAACTAAGGCAGTGATCAGTTATCTTGCCCCAGTGCAGAGCTGCAGGAGTTACATCTTTACACATAATTGAAGATTCCACATAGATGCACTTAAGTAGGAGTTCAAAAGGACTTCTTTTCCTTTCACTTCTCGTTTCAGAGAGTGTAGGACTTACATGAAAGGGGGAAGCCAGCTGGCCTGTTTCCTGGCTCTGAAGGCTGCTGTTTCTCATTACATAGAGGTTGAATATAGATGCAAGCTTTAACACATCATTGCATTGGTTCTTTAGCAACCCTGGAGTTTTAAAACCTAACCTTTTCAAAAGGAGACTTGGGTCTGGATCTTGCTGCATGATTCTGGAATCTGAAGTACAGTTATTGTGCTTGTAGCTCTTATAGCTTCATCTAAACCTATTTATAGGAGAATGTACATCCTGCTAAGGGGCAACAAGCCAGAGGAAGTCAGCATATCTAATGTGCAGCATTTTGAAAACATGTAAATTTTATCATGACTGATGTTTCATAAGTAGCATCTGAAACAGAATGCTATTTTCATATGCGAGCCTTGCCTGTGACTTTCAGATCTGATCCTTCATTCTGTGTCATTTAAGAGCCATTCTAGTTTTGCTAAGCTTGATTTTAAACTTCAAATTGCCCTGTTATTTGTGATTGACAAGAGTATTAACAGGCAAAGTTTGCTATGTATGGAATAGATGAGTTTAAAGAACTACCTTTTGTTTATTGGGAAACTAGAATTGCTTAGGCAGTATTATCAGAAGCTACATTTCAAAACTTACCTCCATAGTGTACGCAGGAGTTTAATTGACACTTCTGGGTGTTCCAGTCTAGAGATCTGACTCTGCACAAAACTGATGGATACCAACTTCCCCACTCATCAGCAGCTAGATAGGAGATTTCCTTTGCCAGTGGCAAACACATCTTCCAGAGGCACTGGTGACTTTGAACTGTTAGATAGCAACTTACTACTGTCAGTTGTTTGTTTTGTTTTTTTTTTTTAAAGGTTAGCAGTCCTAACTGCATCTTCCATCTCTCTGGAGGATGTTACACAGGGTTTAACAGACTTTTTTTTTTTTTTTTTCTTTTCCCAGCATTAAGAAATCTGCAGTATATGAAAGCCTGCAGGTTCATGTTGAAGAGTAAAGTCTATTGGTAATTGATGTTAGTTTTTTCAGGATTTCTGAGACTTAAACTCGCCTGTCTATGTGGCAGAAGCAAAGGGATTCTTGTTTAACTGGTGTAGTACAGGGAATGAATATAAAGGAAATGCATGTTTGGTTTTTGTTTTTTAGCAAGAAGAGAGCGAAGTTCCATCTAATCATGAAGGATATCAGTTAGTTTGTAAAATAACTGTTTTAAGGCACAGTATTCACATAAAAGGCTACCATCTGGTTTTAGGAACTCTTACGGTCTTTCTGTTGCACTATAGATACATAGATACAAGATAAAATTGATAGAAATTTTTGTACTCATGTTATAAAGAATTTCCTGTTTAGTTGCAGCTGCTTCAGGATGCCTCTAGGAGGTCATAATGTTGCACTGACTACAGACAGGTTTGATTACACTAGTTTTCTTTTTCCATGTTCATGTTTTCAATAGGACTATCTGCATAGTTGTGGGCATTCCATTCCCAGTTAAGGATTTCAACCCATGCTAAGCTTCTGGTGGCTTGTCAGCTCGACAGAGTGCCTAGACTCTGGCCTCGTTTGGTTATTTTTCAGGCTGACCTTACTGAAGGTCACACCATTCCATGACAAAATAGCTGAACTTCTAGAAGAATCTGGCTGAGACAGTAGGAAAAACATAGACCGTGGTCTGGATATTGAAAGTTAGATGTGTCAGCTGCTGAACCTGCCTACTCAGCTGACCTGTTTCTAGCATACATGCTGTAGGTAATTAACATGTCACTCAAGTTGCTCGCACGTTGTCTCATCCTCAACCCTATTTTTTTAAGTATTCCCAATGTGTAACAGTGAAGCAGTGCAGCTGCAACACCAGGCTCCTTCCAATATATTTTCAGTCCCATTCAGTTTTGTAGTGGATTACAAATTGCTGTTCTGGGCAGAACTGATAGGCTAGTAACAGTTTCACTTCTACAAGTTTATTAAAAACAAATGCTTTTCTGAGGAACATAGATCATTTGGGAATGGACAGTGCTAACCAGGGCTCATTCTTCTCAGAATAAAAATGACAGCAGCATGGCAACTGAAATAGCTCATGTACCATGCCTCGGTTGATTACCACGTTCTGCCAGATGTGGTTGGAGTGTAAGATCAGTCCAACATGTAAAGGCTGATTAGAAAACACTCTAGTGCAGAGATTATGGTAAATGACTCCATGCTGCTGTGGAAAACATGAAATCCTTACTTTTCTAGTGTAGCTGTGCTGGATAAAAGCTGCAGTTGATGCTGTTGCTGATATTCTAGTAAACAACCAAGTGATGAGAGTTATGAAGTGATATAACCAACAGATAATGTTAGGGGTTGTTCACCCTCATGGAAAGATAATCAGAGGCCACAGCTGGAATCCTGGTATCCAGTTACCCAGCTACAGTAGTCAGTTAACTAGATCTTATTGGCTTTTATCCTCCTAAGCAATAATCTTGCAACAATATACCCCATTTAAAATTGTTCTGTTGTATGCAGCAAGATCTAGGATGCAATGGGACTGTGGCTTAAATGCTTGCATGGATGGAGAGAACAATTCTACCCCTTAGAGGAAATTGAATAAATGCTTTGAAGGCTTGGCAGGAGATTGGCTGGTGGCTGCAGTTTCCTATTTCTTCTCTAAATTAATGTATATTTTGATTAAGTCTCTCAGGTTTGAACTGTTGAATGAAATGGCTTTTAAAATGAGGCATGAGATTTGACGTGTCAGATGAAAGTTCTTTTTTGTGCAAGTTATTGGTCAAATGCTTAACACATATGCTACTGGTGATCACAGTATCACAGTATGTTTGGGATTGGAAGGGACCTCAAAAGATCATCTAGTCCAATCCCCCTGCTGGAGCAGGAACGCCTAGGTGAGGTCGCACAGGAACATGTCCAGGCGGGTTTTGAATGTCTCCAGAGAAGGAGACTCCACAACCCCCCTGGGCAGCCTGTTCCAGTGCTCTGGCACCCTCACTGAGAAGAAGTTTTTTCTCAAATTTAAGTGGAACCTCTTGTGTTCCAGCTTGATCCCATTACCCCTTGTCCTATCATGGTTTGCCACCGAGAAGAGCCTGGCTCCATCCTCATGGCACTCACCCTTTATACATTTATAAACATTAATAAGGTCACCAATGTTATTAGGGTTTTTTCCATGTCCCTGTCTCCCCTAGAGTTTGGCATCTAAGATGCCATATTACAATAGAATAGGGAATTGCATTTCTCCAAAACAATTGCTTCTGTATTTTAACTTTAGAACCATAGGCTGGTGTCCACCAAATGCAAATGGCATTTTGTATCTCTTAAACTATTGAGAGATGTGCAAAAAAGGTAGTACAATGGTGATTTGTGGCTCGACTGCTATTTGCAGTAAATCAATAAAATAGACAAGTGGCACATCTAGCTCCAGGATTAATTGATGTTTCCTATCAACATAAAAAGAACTGCTCAATTCTTGTCTTTGGGCAGAAAAATACATATGTCTGTTGTGCAGGATTTGGGTGGAATGAGATTCTAGAATGATGTCTCTGGGTGAGAGGAAAGGAACGTTAGAGCAGTGATTTCTCCTCTTTCTCCTGCTTTACTGAGCTTGAATTCTTGCCTGAGACAAATTCTTTGGTATTCAAAGTGAGTGAATTCTGTACAAACAAGGTTCCAGACTGAGCTTCTTGCTGCTTTGGACAGGGGAAAAATGTCATGCTTAACAACTAAGGCTTTTACTACAGTGAAGCTGCTGGAAAACACTGTGGAGGCCATGGTCAGGAAGAAACCAGGCAGAATTGTTTGGGAATGGGGCTTTTTCCCTGTTAGTGTTTTGGCTTCATGTATGTGAGGCTAAATAGCTGCTTTCTTTAGAATGTTTGTACTAGGGAGTTTGTGTAGCCCAGCTTCTGGATGACAACTCTGTTGTTCCAGATACTTAGTTCCTGAGTAAAATCAAAGATTTTATTATTCTGGATAGTTGGGTCATGGGTGTCAGTAAGGTCTTGGACTTTGTCCATAAAATATATTCATCACTAATTAATCACTAAAGACCACACTTAAAACCCCTATGATGGCTGCTTAAACTTGAGCTTCTGCAGGTGGCCTGGATGTCATCTTTCAGTCATATTACCCTCAAGGAGAAAGCTCAAATGTAGACACTAAAGCTAATATGCATAATTCTTCCTTAGAGTCACTGGAGCTATACATTTTTGGGAACTTTTGTTTTAAGTAAAAAGTATTCATAGTTCATGGAACTTGAAAGACTTGCTTATGACAAGGTTTTTTAACACATTATAATCACACTTTCCCCCCATTATTAGTACTTAGGGAAACAGCTGCCTTCATTTCACCCTTTCAGATGCAGTAGAAGACTACCTAACAGCTGGCATTTATTTTCCCTTTTCCAAGAGAGCTGCACCTTAGCCTCTTGGGAGGAAAAGTACGTATAAATCATTAAGGACCAAAAGGGTCACAAATCCAACATAACTAGTTTAATACTACTAATGAGCTAGGGTGGTTTTAGCAGATGACTTAAGCCCAAATATCTTGCCTTGATATGGTGGGGAAGGAAGGGCGCAGACTGTATGAAAGTGCATTGGAATAAAATCCAGCAATGTTTATGGGCAGTAGATTTTTCAGCTTTGTTTTCAAAACAGGTATTTGGGGAAGTGGTGCACTGTTGTATTTAAAAAAGAGTAGTGTGATGAGGTGACTCTAAGAGGATTAGTTATGTTTATACTGTCCTAAAATTACATTTGGCCCTTTGAAGGCAACTGTGAGGCTGATGTGGCCCTCGGTGAAAATGAGTTTGACACCCCTTCTCTAAGGCTAATTAAACTCTCAGTTTGAGAAACTGGAAGAAGCTTCAAGATAAATTTGCTGGTACTCAATATCATCTGCCCTGTCTCTCTGCAAACTCTTCATGTGATCGACGGGGAAGAAGAAACTCTTTTTCTCTTCTGCAAAGCACTTAATAGTATAAGAAGTACGAGTATGCCCATGAGTAGGCAGAGAGGAAGAAATTGTATATAAAAGGTTGTTTTGGTGTGGGATGCAGTCATGCGGTTCAAAGACTGATGGCCATGACCTCCCAAACTTCAGGACCTGCAGCAAATATTTGTCCTCACAAGACTGAGAAATGCTTGGGAAGAAGGAGGTCTGTGAAGTAAGGCTGGACAGAGGATGTAGCAGTCTCCATAGCTATTTATAGTTAACAAGGATTATAGTTACATTACTGGGAAAGTCTTCATAGTACCTGGAGCGCACACACTCTGTGGAAGATCGTGTTTAGGTTTGTTGAGTTGATATACGCATGAAAGTGCATAGGAAATATCTGGAACATACTGGACTTTAATAAAGGGTAGGCTTGTTGGGGTCAAGGTAAGGTGTAGTAACTCTTGAGGAAGCCTTTTGAGGAGGAAGGAGGAGACAGCATGAATTGCTGTTCTGCTTGGAACATTATTACAAGCCAGATTATGATGCATGTTTGTGGGGATGGGGCGAGGTGAGGGTGAAAAGAGTAAATGGTATACTTTAACCTCACTGATAAATTCCCTGCTCTTGTTTTTGGAATTGCTTGATAGTCAAAGCCAACAACATTAAAATCACCTAAGGTTCTCCTAAGTATTTACCATAAAAGCAGAAACGGAGAACTTTGTTCTGCTTCCAGTACTGGTTTGTGGTCTGTCTTACGCAGACCTGGAAGTTCAGCACTTGTGTTGGTTAGCACAAGAGTGTAGTAGCTTCCTGATACAGTTGTCTTGCAAGGGAGAACTTCTACTGTTACTTGCCTATTTAACTTCTTTAGTTGAGGCTTGTAAATTCTTAATTTAAGACACTTCTTCCTGTTCTTGACTAGCCTGGATTTGGAACAACCCTGCATTTCCTTTTCTGCAGGTTCAAGGCTTTATTTAAATACTTCTAAGCCAGAAAAATAACTTGTGAAGACTGTTGTAGCATTCAGTGTAATAGTAAGGAAGGTCTGTAAGGGGGTTACTCTCAGAGATTTGGCAAAGTTTAGGAACTGAATGTATGACACAGCTCAGATGCTGAGGCAGCTCGCCTGTTAATTCAACCTGGAATGACAGCTGCTCTTAAGTTGGCACCAATATCCCTCTGAACAGAGAGGTCTTGTGCTCTGCTGCTGTTTCTCTGCATACTGAAACGTAAATTGTGAATAATTAACTTAGAACTGGGGAATCCCAGGTCTGTCTACTAAGCAATTGTGTAAAAAAAAAAAAAAAAAAAAAAAGAAACAAAAACAAAACCACAAACTCCCCCCGCAAACAAAACCACCCCTAGCAAAACCGAATTAGAAAAATCCCTGCCCTAATGCAGAGTACAATCTGAAAAAGTAAAGGAATAAGGTAGATTCTTTTAAGTGTTGTAGAATTTCTGTCATAAAAAACAAATGCCCCCCATGCAAAACCAAACCAAAACAAACAAACAAAACCACACACACAAAAAAATCTCAACATAAGGAAGTGGTTTTTAATGAGCCTGAGCAAGCCTGAAATTCTGAAGACAGTGAGACTTTCTCACTGTTCACTTTTTTTTACTTCATGAGCTTAACAATCACCAGAATCAGTTATTTCTTTTAATGATCTATTTAAAAGGTCACAAAGTGCTCAGGTGTCCTAACTTACTTTAGTTTAGTCTTCCTCATTGAACTCTGTACCATTCTTCCTCGGTTTTGCAGATTAGTCTTTTTATTAATGAAGGTCTTAACCATACTCTAGCCTTGATTCTCTTCCCTGAATAGGTTGCAAATGTCTTAAGGCCAAGCCAAAAAAATGGCTAGTCAAAGAGTTTGAAGGCTGTTGTCTAGATTTAAGTTACAGTGTCAAAGAATTGACAAGCATTTATTCCATGTGTATAGCTTTTGCATCTGAAAACTTAACTAGAAAAAGTATATTAAAATCCAAATTAAATGTCTCTAGACTGAAGGAGAGACCAAAATAGCGGCTACCAATATGTGAAGAGAGGAAATAAGAGAAATCATGTACTGTGATTTGGAAATTATAATTTAGTCCTACAGTAAAGCAGATTCAAATGAAGGTTATAGGTCTTCATTCTCCATCTTTTCCACTTGTGTGAAAGTCGTGATGAAAGTCATGATGAAAGCATTGGCTGCTATTACTGTACCATTCCCAGTTTCTTACTCTGCTTGGAATTTGTATTTGAGCTTAGTTTTGGGGGTTAGAGATTAGCTGTCAATGTAGTAGACATGGATGCCTGCAATAGCAGAAACTTTATCGGGGAGGTACCTTTAAACCTTGTTTGTACTACTTTTTTGTACCCCAAACGGAATCACCTTTGTAAGATTGCTTCAAGTGGTTTCTGACGGGCTGTGTGTCAGCTGGTACTCTTTAGTATGATCTATTTTGTATTAACAAGTCTACCTGTGACTTGCTTGTTAGACTCTGAACTTCATTGCCCCTTTGGAAAACTAAGTTTCTGTCCCACCAGTCAATGTCTGAATCTTTGGAAAAATCTATTTTCTAGATTTTCTTTTTTCTTGTGTACATTTTCTTTTTCCTTATACCTCTTCTTCCCTACCATGCTGAAGGCAAATTAATTTAGCCAAGTCTTATTCTGAAATTCAGTTTAGCCACCAAACTCTGCTGCTCAGAGTTCGTTAAAGTTATCTATGCTTCTGAGTTGCACAAATGCTGACATTTGCAGGTTAAGTTGAAACTCTATGGTATTGGGAAAAGAAACTCAGGAAGCTTGAATTCCTTAACTTTGCGGTGTGACTTAATGGGAAAAAGCTCTACAAAAATTAACCCCCATCTTCTTTTTTTCCCACCCAGATGATGAGTAAAATCTTCATGCGTGGTTTAAATCTTTTCTGTGCACTGAAAGTAGAAGGCTTAAATTTAATCATACGTCTCTGCTCAGCACACTATAATTACTCGTGTCCTAAAACATCTAGAGCTGCAGACTGAGATGCTGTGCCCTCCAGAAGTTTGGAGAGGAGGCAGAAATGATGGAGTGACTTTGGAAGGAGTGCTGCAGTGGCGTATAGCAGTAGGCTCTGTTGCCAGCATTGCTGTGGGTGAAACTCCTCTCAGGTTTCATTATCTAACGTTGACCGACAGAATACACAATTCATAGCACCCTGCTTCCATAGTGAGCTACGTACTGAAACTTGGGAATGAAAGCTTGCAAATTTGATGCATATTTCCTTATATAAAGGACAAAAGCTGTCATCTTCACTAGAACTTCTGAACAGAATGGTGAGCAAGCCACTTGTGACTTGCTTCTGGGCTTTTACAAATCACTGTCTTCTATAATACATTAATCAACAGTACAGAATAAGAAATTATTGGCCTATTTGTACAACAAGATCAAGAATACTTGTTGGAGGTCTATGGTTTTGAGCTGCTGTCATGCAATAAAATGGCTTTACTACTGTGACACTTTGCTGGCAGAACTGCCTACTTCAAGGGTAGCATTACTGAGTTTGTAGAACATTTCTAGGCTGGGAAGGGGGAAAACAAACATGTGGAAAGTCATTAACAATGGTTACTGTCCTCTCAGGAAGAGTAAAATATGAGTATTTTCATTAGTAACACAGATAATGCTTAGTCTACTAGTTAAGCTTTTTAATTTTTAACTTTTTCTACTTAGGTCTTCAAACTTTAAGCCTCAGCCCTATAATTAGGTCTCTGTTCTATGTTCTTTGTGTTGCATGAAGTCTTTTCCTGAAGTCTTGCCAAGGCTGTGTCTGGCATCACACAGGTTTTTGTCATGCAGTTGCAGTATGCAGTTTCCAGCTGTGTCTAAAAAACTAGATAATAGCTTGTAGAAGGTCATGGCTGGCTGCCTAGCAAGAGTCTGTAGGTAATAGGTGATGTAGTAAATCAAAGATCTTATCAGTAGATGTGGAATAGAGATGCTAGTGGAAAGCTTGCTGCCCTACTCTTTATGATTTAAGTACTTATCTTAATTTCATGTACTCTCCTGTGCAAGTCTACACCTTTGCAAAGTACAGGATGCAGAGCTGTACTTTAGTCTTTTTCTCTAAGACAGACTAATGTCTTATTCTGTTTATGGTGCAGTTGCTTGCAGGAGACTATTATTCTTCAGGGTAAACTAATGTCTGTCCTTGTCTTCTTTCCTACTGTTGAAGAGGTCTTAATGCACACCTGAATGCACTCTTCTGCTCCCTAGGTCAGTAGAGACTCTAGGAGATGTGCTGTAGCATGCTGATGAAATTCTAACCTTCAAGATAACTGGAGTATCTGTTCTGGTGATACCTATTTTTGTTGATGTGACTGGGCTCAGTATACTTGATGTATTACCTGTAAATGGAGAGTTCAGTAATACTTATTCATCTAATCCAGACTGAAAACCTACAAGCAGCGAAGTGATGTTATGTACCCTGACTTCATCTGGGATAGAGATGGAGAAAGGTTGGGACATAGCTCAGGACAAAATTTTTGGAAAACTAGTACAGTTGGGTGAGAAGAGCCAGACCAATGTTGCTATCACCATGCATTAATATAATCACAAATGTGGGTGGGGTTTTTTTTGTTTGGTTGGTTGGGTTTTTGTTGTTGTTGTTGTTTTCATTTTTTAATGCACAACATTAGTACTGAACTTGCTTTTTTTCACAACCATGTCCTTCAGTCTGGTGGGCTGGGAGCTTGTCCATGCTACAAACTTTGTCTTATTTGTAGCACCTAACACCTTCCTTTTATCTCTCTTACAGACTTGATCCAAGCAACAAATGAAACAAACGTGAATATTCCTCAGATGGCTGATACACTTTTTGAGCGAGCAACAAATAGTAGCTGGGTGGTCGTATTCAAAGCCTTAGTTACCACACATCATCTAATGGTTCATGGCAATGAGGTAAGCGTAATCAACTTTCTCTCAAGACCACGTTGGCACTGAGCAGACTCCAAGTATAACATGTTAGTAGTGCAAAGGCATCTCTTCTGAACCAGTAAGGACCTGAACAAAGGGCAAGAATGATTTGTGATGAGGAGCAAACTTACCTTTAGCAACATAGTTGGAGCCATGCCGAATATCTATCTCTTCGCTTACAAAACTGTAGCTTAAGAGCAAGCAGCAGCCTGTTTCAGGATGTTGGGAATTTATGTGCTGTCTAAAAACAGAGCTATGCAGGATTAAAGACTACCTGGGACTTCTTGACCAGGGTTAAAGTTGATGTTCTGGAACGCGTGTACTGCCTTCCAAATAGCTGCCCTCTCTGCATGAGCGTTAGAAGCTTCCTAGAGCTGTAAATTCAACTTGATAGCCTCTTGGGTTGTGTTTTCCTTGCCCTTGCTTTTTATTGACCTGTAAAGACTGGTATGCCTGCATAAAATAAAAAGCGTACTTAACGAACTTCAACATGACTGTGAAACAATTCCTCCGTGGCTGTATACAAAGTGTTTTCTTGCAATGAAGTTCTCCCATGTCACCGTGTAAATGTTTACTCCTGTCCTATTTTTCTGTTCCGAACTTTGGCCAACATTCTGATTTGCTTTCTGTAACTGTTTCGGGCTGTTAGTCCCTGTACTTAATGTGGGGCCTGCTTGCTATTAAAACAGGCCCTTGGCTCGGCAGAAACTGAGGGCTGCTGGATTGAAAAGTCTGGGACTAGCCTGAATATTCTGTTTTGCAAGCAGATAAATCTTGTGCTTCCTCAAATCTCTTAAATAATTTACCATTTTTACTGTTCCTTCCACAGTCTCTTTTTATATTTTGCACAGAATCTATTTTTATGTATACAGTAGGATATTTAGTAGACATTCAGGCTAAATGTGAGTGGATGAAAAAAATTTTGAGGAAGGTATTGCAGGCTAAGACAAAAATCTGGGTTTTCATGTGTGCATGCTGGAGCTGGACTGGTAATCTTCCTGGCAGGAGGTACAAAGCCTTCAGATACAGCCTGTGATAAGAAAATAACTTTTGTGTTGCAGAGATTTATCCAGTACCTGGCATCTAGAAACACATTGTTCAATCTCAGCAATTTTCTGGATAAAAGCGGATCTCATGGTAAGCCTACTCATGTCTATAATCTTAACAAGATTCTAAATAAGATACTATTGGTACTTTTCTCCTACGTTTGTAAGATGCAAATAATGTAAAAATGTGCTGCTGAAGCCTTTTTGTAAGTACTTAATGAATAGACCAGCTCAAGTGAACAGCTGGACAACTTCAAAACAAAGTGTCTCAGTTCCTGCAAAAATTTTACTCAAAAAGTGAAACCATGCAACTCCCTTAGAAAATGCTGGTTGAAACTGGGACCGGGTCAGCTATCTCCTTAACTGTTATGGGAGTTAAGGATGAAATGGATAACTTTCCCTTTTTTTGGCTTTTACTCAGTCTTAAATGGTAATGTGGTTCCTTGGGGACACCACACTTTTTAGGAATTCTCTGGAAGTGTTTAACTGGGTGGGAAGACACCAAAAGAACTGGCTGTTTTTATCTGAGTAGTGAATTTAGAGATGTCTAGGCAGAAATTAAGGAGTTTTTCTTTCTAAAGCTTACAAAGTCAGTTTATACTTTGACTCTGGAATCAATGAATTTTCCTGTTACTTCCCTTATATAGAAGAAAAGCTTGTTTCATGGTAGATCTTCTAGACGAGAGAGAATAAATAATTCTACAGCTGTCAGAATTTTTGTTGACTGTATACAGAATGCAGTAATGCTGCAATAATGGGCAGGATCGAAGCAATGCCATGTTACTCCATCTTTGGATGGTGATATGTGACATCAAGACTTGAGCATCTTTTAGAAATGGTAACACAGGGCAAGGACAAATCTAAACAAATATCAAAACTGTGCTTGTCTAAACAAAAGATGCTCTGTATGTTCAAAGATACTGGTATTTGGCAACAATGAATTCTGCTAAACGCATGCTTTTGTATTCTTTGCCTCTTTCTTTAAATTGTCATTTCATAGCTAATAAAACAATGTGTCATAGATAATGAGGCATCCAAGTTGGTAGTGTTAAGCATGGGTTGACAGAGATACTTAATGTTAATTAAGGAAAAATATACTCAATGACTAAGTCAAGGGGTGTGGATTTTAACAAAAGCAGCAAAAAGGTACTTGTTCTGAAGAGGAGGATGAGTTGTCTTCTGCACACATTTCTGTAGCTTCAGGGAAGAAACTTTGAAAGAAATACCTGAAGGACAGACTGTAATACTAACTGTCCAGAAGTCTTACAGGCTCGAAGGTCACTGAAGTTTGAGGCTGCTTGTACAGTATCATGTGCCTTGATGATCCCTGGTGTAACAGTTCGAAGAAGGCGCTAATCTCTGTAAATGTCATAATAATTTTTTTGTTCTGGTAAACCTAGTCAGGAGAATTTTGAAGGTTGATGTAAGAGTTGAAGGGACTGACATATGTAAAATAGTGGGAGCGTTTAAGTTGCAATCAATCTTTTTCCTGGAAATCATCTATTTAAGTATGAACTTTTTGTTAAATTGGCATTTTTCCCCATTAATAGAGGGGTAACTCATTTCGCCATCAAAACATATTACTGCGTAAGTGTGTAGGAGCCACTAGTGTGTTTCCCCAGGAACCATGCACCTGGTGCATTCCATCAATCTGTTGGAAGCACAGGACAGTGGTAGATTGTTTTGGTGCAGCACCTACTGCTTTTTCTTCAGAAGCTGGAAGATGTCTTGTGATGCCCATTCTGTATGTGTGGTTGTCTTGTGCAATAGAGATCAAATAACCTTAGAGCCTATTGACTGTGTGTTATCATTTACTAAAGAACCTCCAAACAAGCAAGACATTTAAATGTAAAACATGTAACCGTCTTTTACAGGTTATGACATGTCCACCTTTATAAGGCGTTATAGTAGATACTTGAATGAAAAAGCGTTTTCCTACAGACAAATGGCATTTGACTTTGCAAGAGTGAAGAAAGGGTAAGCAACTCTATATAAGGGGAAGCAACTCTATATAAACTGATAGAGTTGCCTGACCCATGAAAATCTTGTTTGTGGCTTTATGTTTAATTTTAGTGTCTCAATGACTTAGTTCTTACATTCTTTGTTTAGCCGCAATAAAATACCAAACTGGTTGGATTTCTTAAGTATTTGTAATGGGTTAATAATTGCACAAGGAGGAGAAGAAAGACTGGGGTAGTAAGGCAAAACTGAAGACTAAAGTAAGGTGCCTTGCAGAACTGGGAGCTTTTAGTGCTATGTGTTAAATCTGACTCTTATTAAATTGTGCTGCAGTGAGACTGTGTTTAGGATTTGGAGAAATAAATGCTCTGAAACTGTATTTAGGATGTTTCCTTACTCTCCAGACCCTTTCCATGCGAAAGATGACTGATTACAAAGGAAAACTGAACACCTGAAGATCTTAGCAAACAGTTATAAACTCAACAGAATAAGTTTGTAAGCTACTGGTTTTATTTCCCACAAGGACTGTGTTTAAAAAAAAAAAAAAAAAAATTAAGCCAGTCCATAGTAGTATGTTGGTATTTATCAGAACATTTTTATTCACCTCTGACTCCTCTAACTGGGACTTTAGTGGCCCTGGATTCTCTCCTGAAGCACAGACAACGCAGCAAGTGGCTTAACACACCCTGAAGATGTAGCTTAATTGACTGCATGTCAAAGATGCTCCTGCTAATCAGGATTGTTCTGGCAGTTCTGGTGTATTCTGCAGCTTGGGATTCCGAGCTGTTAGTGTAAGCATCGCTGCCAAGCTTTCCTCTCCTGCTTCTCACTTTCGTGTAGCTGGATGTCATTGCTACAGTGGTAGTTATCTCTTGAACCTGTCTGGAATATGAATCATTAAGAAGCTTTTGACATGAAGACTAGCAGCTAGTTGGATTGATGTTTCAGGCAGGTTTTGATCCAGCAGGCTGCCATAGTACTAGCATCTACTCTAGGTTCCCTTTGTCACCTAGTGCCTTTAAACGCTTACCTTAAATAAGCATGAGTTTGAGTTGCTGGGGATCCTTCTGTTCCTGCCTTGCTATATGTTCCTGGAAAGGTTTTCTGTGTGTGTCATTTCTGATGCTCAAAACAATGTGCTGCCTCACAGTATAGCATAAAATAAGTAAAAATAGTGGTATGTATTCCCTGAGAAGAGATGCTATACTTGTCAGTGAATAGAATGGGGCAATACACAATGGTGGTTGTGCAGGTTTGTGATATTCAGAGGTAAAAAATGGGCATGTGTTAGGACTGCATATAAGACTATAGGTGGCAATTAAGGAATGCTACACATCCATGACTGCTGCATGATCCCATTGAAGTAGTGGTTCAGGACTGGTAAGACAGATCAAAGTCAGTGGAAGTGCTATGAAGGATTAATGCAATTATAAATACCCATGAATACAGAGGAAGGAAGTGCTAAGCAAAGATTGCCCTGACTTAAACTGTCACTAAAGTGACATGCATATATTGTGGCACTTGACGGGGAAAAAAAACCAACCACCTATAGAGTTTTTTTGTCTTCCTTGACCACAGATACATCATTAAAAAGTACTTTTAGCAATGAGTTGTCATTATTTATTCATAACAAACTTAATTCACACAGACTATCAGTTCTCTAAGTACTTCTGTGACAGTATTTCTTGTCAAGTTATTTAAACTCTGAGTGTCTTCTTTCCATAAAGAGATCAATCTCTTGCATTCATCACTGTAACACAAAATCCTTCTTTGCCTGCTGTCAGGGGGGGTGTCTGGGTAAAATATTTTCCATGCCAGCTCTTGCGATGTGGGAAGCAAGAAAATCAGACAGTGCTCCAAATGTTTGAAGTGGATTATGGCAGCTTTAAGCTTAAATTCAGACAAAAATTCAGTTTGGGGAGAAGGAAAGGGGAAACACCATGGCTTCTAATCTGTGTTTGCTCTTGCAGAGCTGATGGTGTAATGAGAACAATGGCTCCTGAAAAGCTACTGAAGAGTATGCCAATACTGCAGGAACAAATTGATGCACTACTTGAATTTGATGTATGTATTGAAGTTGACCCAGCACTGACTCCAGGCAGTGACTTATAAATGCTGCATTGTAATTTAAACATTTCACTTTCGAGGTAATGCTTTACTGATCATCCCATTATGTGGGAAAAAAATCCCATTTTCTGTATCCCACTAGGGTAGAGTGAGGTGAAGGATGGCCCTTTCCTATATGTACAAAATGTGCAGATTCTATTTTTTTGTTGTTGTTTTGTATTGTAGAGGGAGTAGGGGAACAGTGTGGGAAATGAGGGCTCTTGAGGAACGATGACTTGGAGCTGGGAGTTTCGTTTTCTGCATCACTAAGGGGAAGAAATGGACAAAGCAAGGAGAGTGAAGAATCTTTTTTTCTGTCTCTTGGCAACCAGATTATTTTTTGGGGGTAGAGAAAAAGCAGTTAAAATATCACACATCCATTGTTTGGCTTCCTCAAAACCTTCATCTTGTTTTCAGCTGTAAACTGGATTGGATAAACTTTGATCTAGACTATTCATAGAAATATCTACAATATATTTATAATGTAATAATGTTATGAACATCGGTGGAATTATTTATCTGCCTTAAGGATAAATACAGGAGTCAGTTGTTGTAGGAGGTACAGTGTAATGTTGGAAAGAGGTCTTTGAAGGAATCTGTCTTGAAGTTCCTTCTGTTCTTTGTGGGCGGAAGGACACACTCCCAGATAGAATACTGGGCCCACTAGAGCTTTCAGGGGAAAAAAGCCTTAGAAATACATGTCTTGGTAATGTATTTTCATTACCTAAATGGCATTGGAATTGTGATAATGGTCTTGAAAGAGGAGATATGTTTTAATAAAACAAAGGTCTTTTAATAAATAAGCACTTATTTTCTGCCCAAGTTCATGTGAGAACTGGAAAGGTCTTGACATTATTAACCCAAATGTATTACCGAGTAGACTACTGAGGTTTTGTTCAGCTCCACTGTGAACTGACATCTTTTGTCCAGTTTCATTACATCTTTGTTAATAGCTTCTCTGCTTTCCACCTCTGTGATAAGTGAAGGATTCAAGACTACGATGTTTACTGTTGATGGGAATACTCCTCTGCTGTAGTGGATTGCATGGGAGTGGTGAAGAAAACAATCCTTGATCTGCTAACTGAAATATTTGTTTGGTTTCTTTGTGTGAAAGCCTGTCTTCTCTGCTTGATCCTGTAACAGCATCAGATACCTGGTGCAAGCTAAAACCTCTGATTGCATTCAGTAAATCTGGCATAAATAACTGGTATTTTATTTGTAGGTTCATCCAAATGAACTGACAAATGGTGTCATAAATGCTGCATTCATGCTTCTATTTAAAGATCTTATCAAACTTTTTGCTTGCTACAATGATGGGGTTATTAACTTACTAGGTAAGTAATCTGGTGTCTATATTTCACATATCATGAGCAAATGAGAAATGAGTTTCAGATCTGCTTCGGTTTTTGTTTGTTTTTTTGTTGTTGTTGTTTTACTTAATTTTCTTTAAAAAATGAATACATTTTTCTTGACTAATCTATTTTGAAGTGAGAGAAAACTTTAAGCCATAATCTCTTATATCAGTGTTCATCTGAGGCTGGATTGTTATATGCCCTTAGTGTCATATGCCCTTAAAATTGTACAGAAATCTACTTATAGGTAGGGAGCATTTCTGTGCTCAAAGAAATGTGCGGTATTCTTTGAAGTTAGCAAGGCAACTTTTGCTATTTGATTGTGTTTTTAAGATGCCCAGATTATTCTGTTATCCATGGTATGCGATAGCCTTACATGAAGTAATATACTCCTGAATAACATTCCTGACCTGCCTGAAAGCATGACTGCCACAGCTGGATCCTCAACAGAACAATACCTACCATCAGGCTGCAAAGTCTATTGGAGGCTGTGAACACATTCTGAAGCTCAGACAGCTTAGTCTGATCACCAGCATAATGTACTTTAAGCTGTCCCCGCAAAAGGCTTTGTTATGAAGTCTAAAACCAGGAGTTGCTGTAAACTGTAGGAAACTTAACTGGTCCTCTAGAAAATGAGCTTTAACTGTTAAAACTAGTGAGCACTTCAGCAGGTCTATAAAGGCAGCTAAAAACTGAGATTGCTTGGTGAGCATTACTGACCTGAAACTCTGACTGCAACAGGAATGAACAGAGGGGTTACAGAGATTGAACAGGCAATTCAAAAGATGTTCCCGAGCCATGAAGCTCAGAGAGCTTTTTTTGTGCCTGTGTTACAATGCTTTCTGATGGTTTCATAAAAGTAAATCCTAGGTGTTTTGGCTGAAACTGTAGACATGAGAAGCTTTTGGAGCAGATACAAATGTGTTGAGCATAACAATTGGATTAAGATTTTGCTGCCTTCTGCTAATTGAAGTGTAAGTTCAAGTTGAAATATGTGGCAGTTGTGCTTGATAATGGACATGAACCAACTTTAAAGGGCTACTCAAGTGGAAAAAGTATTGTTCTTTGGGCTGAACACAACTTGGGAGAGGTCCTAATAATATACGTTTAAGTACCCTTAATTATTTTTAATTTTAACTTTGGTAGCTACTTCACCTGCTTACTTTTTATCCTTAAGAATCTGATTAAGATCAAACACAATGCTATAGCTGGTTGGGTTGCAATTTTCCAGGCTATATACCCCTTCCACTGCTTGGCAAGCCCAGCTTCTAAATTCTGCTAAGGACTAGGAACATCGCTAGACTAGTGTCCAAGTAAAAAAAATCTTAATGGAGTGCAATGCTCTTGAAACATGATTTTCCTGAAAACTAGAGTTGCTGTTGAATGCAAACATAATGTAAGATATCTTAACTGAAATTCACCCAATTATTTTTTCTAGAGAAATTTTTTGAAATGAAAAAGGGACAATGTAAAGATGCTCTTGAAATCTACAAACGATTTCTTACTCGAATGACCAGAGTATCAGAGTTTCTTAAAGTTGCAGAGGTAAGTGACTTCCAGTCTTTTGAAGTCTGGCACTTAAGTATTTTGTGAATATTTTTAGCACCTATATAAAATATTAACAGCATTTGTTAAGCATCTGACTCACTGTGTGTAAATGTGAGGCAATATACAAGTTCCTGGATCTGCTTGTTCAGCTCTTCTTGAACTCATTAAGCCTTGTTTAGAACTTCCACCTGTCTCGACTGTCCAGCCAGCCTCAACTTTCCTGGTAACAGGTGACATGACTTCCACTACATCAATATTTCTTGGAAATGCTGTAATACATGCATGCTTCTAGGACAGCATTGAGCATTAGAGGAAGATAGAGCAATTAGGAATAAGCACATGAGGATTTTATAAGTCTGCTTTTTGAGTCTTTGCAGCCAACTGCAAGTTAACTGGAATGTGAGGTTATCATCCTCTTATGTGGATAATACAAATACTACATGGTTAATTAACTCCTTTGCTGGGCTCCCATTTGTGCCAGTTGGCTCCTTGGCACAAGATGTACATTTTCCATGTTTCATGCTTCATTATGGTGGACAGCAGTAATTAGCTGAACAAAAAGTTTGTTTCTTTGCTAATTTACTTTACTATTTATGAATGAACCTGCTAGACTCCTGAATGACACGTATGTCTGAGATGAATGTTTAATTTGAGGGAGTGATGTACTTTAGACACCTATAGGTTAGCTTTGCAGGACAGGTATTGTAGTGACTATATTTCAGGTTTACTAGGGGCAGTGGAGCTTGTTCTTCCACAAAAGCCAAACCAGTGGGCAACTTGAAGAGACAGAGTGAAGCAACAAGACAGCTGATAGAAGATTGCAGACTTAGACCTCACCTTGCTGTGTTCGAAATGCTAGGAGAGAATGGCAGAACAACAAAGTGACTTGAGCTTTACCATTTTTTTGAAGTGATGTCTTCTAGGATTTGCTCACTGGCTGAATTTCAGAGAACTTCATTAGGATAGTCAGGTGTCTGTGTTTGGCAGCTCAGTGATGCTGTCCCCTGACACAACTGTGTGTGACCAGAAAACCCTGCCCGACTTACATTATGGAGCATGAACCTTTATCTGGCTGGAATCAAACTTTTTTTTTCTTTAATGGATAAGTAATTTGTAGAAAACAAACACACAAAACCCAACCACAAACTATTGAAGGTAGCTACTGGAAAGCTGGGCATCTGCACTTGTGTACTGTAGCCTTTTTCTACATTGAAGAGTGTACCACAGTTCTAGTCAAAATTAGTGCCTGCTGTAATGGAATAATGCACTTAAGTTTTACCTTTTTTTATATCCACAGCAAGTGGGAATTGACAAAGGTGATATCCCTGATCTTACACAGGTAGGTAAGCTTCTCTTGTTGTCTTGTTGAATCTGTGTAATAACTAAAATTTCTGTTACTAGGAAGCATGCCAGGAATGTGTGCAAATAGGAAGTGCCCAAAGCTGTTTTTAAGACTGATATAACTAAAGTAGTATCTTTCATTATGACTTGTGACCTATAGTTGAAGGGTAGACTGTTTTGCTCTTTCCTTGCTAAAGGACAGACTTTTGCAGCTTGTAACTCAAGTCCATTTTTGACAACAGACAGTGTAGAGATTGTGATGTGAGTTGCTTCATAATCTCTCCCTGACACGGTCTTTTTCCAGAGATGAAATTCAGAGCAGCACTAGCGCTACTGTCTTGGTCTAGGTACAGTAAACTTGAAGTTTAAATGCAGAAGTTGTGATTTGATTGCTGAACTTCTCTGTCAATATGCATCAAAACTTTGAACGTCAAAACTTACTTATGCTGTAGCTGTTTCTATTGTTCTGGTCCATTTTCAATAACACTTGCAAATTGGCCTGGGTGCATGGCTTTGTGTTTAATGTGAAAAGGATATTTACTGTCATCTTTGGACTTTTTAGTTTGGCTGCAAAGTTTTCGAGGCTGAGGAGGCATCTTGGCTGCCAAAGAGCTTGGCTCATTTTTATGTATTAGTGATTCTCAAAGTATGGCAGTTTTGTGCCAAATAGCTGAAGCAGCATCTAGAAGAAATTAAGCAATGTTAAGTGTTGCAAACTGGACACCAGACAATATTTAATTTCCAAATTGTTGCATCTGGGTAGAAATTTTCTAAAGCACCCTCTTTTGACAGAAGAGTTTCATATTACCTTGCTGGCTTTTAAGAAACCTATGAATAATATATTGGAAAGCTATTTAAAGTGTGTAGAGGTAACTAGTAACAGGAAATAATAATGGATGATTTTTTTTTTTTGAAACATAGCTTTCTGCTTACGTGTTTAAGTGGACACAATTTGTATCTTACACTATAGCCGTTTTTAATATGTATAAGTCTGATTTTTTTTTTCCCTGCAAATGAGAGCCTTTGTTCATCTTTTTCTTGCTGCTGGAGAATTCTAAATAAGTCACATGTATTTAAGAAATTTTTTCTTGTCCTCAAATTAGTTGAAAACGAATAAATATGTCTATAAAATATCAATGATTAAGATGTTTCTGTATTGAATATGCCCATAGGACATATATGAACTCAAGCCACCATTTAAGTATTTTTTGAGCATTTTAAGTTTCTGCATGTGTAAAGTTACCTAATTGCTCAGTTTTAATGCCAAAACTAATATGCAGACACTATCCTCTAAGTACACTTAGCTGTACATTGGTACCAGCAGGTACTAAGCATCCTGAAACGTCTGATTTAGCCAGGCAGCTGCTTTTCAGCATCCTGTGTATCTGAGCAGTGGATAGTCTGTTTTCAAGCATTACAAACTGGCTTTTTGATGCATATGTAAACCCTGAAATTAAAGACCTTATGAGAAACATAGGTATTGCTGTCAAGAATTGTGGTTGATCTTAAAGAGATTAAACAGGGAATTCTCTTGATCAAAGACTGTACCATTGATGAACTGGTAACCCTGATGAAATACATTAGTATTATATGCTACTGTTTCTCTTGAGGGTTTCTTCCTTGCTGTTTTCATACTGGAGTAGCTAAGCTCACTGTCATTTGTATTTAGGGCTACTTTTCCTATCTACCTTTGTAACAGCAAATGCATGCCTGTGGGTATTGCCTGACCACAAGAATGTTGCTTAAAATCAAACCTAAGATCAAGGAGGTTTGAAAAAGCTTAGTTTTTGTAGTTGTCTAAAAACGTAATCCTTCCCAATTTTGAGTTAGCTGCTGGGCTCAGTAACCTGTGTCTGGCCACCATTTTGAGAAGACACAGCTGTAAGATTTTGTGATGCTGAGAGTCTTGAATGAAAGGAAATTGCTTTTGGGGATGTTGGAAAGGACTTCTAGTTTGTTTTGTTTAGACTGCAAATATAATCTAGCCCTCTGGTCATGAAAAAGGTGTTGGAGGTCTGGCCGAAAGCAAAACTGAAAAGATGACCTTGAACCTGTTACTTTTAAACTCACCCCTGTGGATGTCTGCGCTGTTGTCAGTGTTTAACACTGACTCAAAGCATGATCAGCAGCACATCCTGGATTTAGGCTTCAAACGCTTTTTAGTAGAGGTAAATGTTTTCTCTCTGAAAATTTGGACACAGTATTATATTTCAAAAGCTGTCATTGCCTGAATACTTCTAGCATGGGAATCGACTGTTTTCAGGGAAGTTGGTGCTGGGCTTCAAAATGTTGTTGGATCAGTGCAATGTGTTTAGAAGTGTGTCTTTCTCTTTGCTTTAAGGCTCCTAGCAGTCTCATGGAGACCCTTGAGCAACATCTAAACTCGCTGGAAGGAAAAAAACCTGGCAACAAGTAAGTGTATATATTTTACTGTGTATCGAGGCGAAATGTGAGACTAGTTGATATTTAAGTTTGTCTTCCCCATCCTCCTTTTCCCACTTAGCTGGAAAATAAGCTGCAGTAAGACTGGGCTTTTCCTTTGCCTTACAAATTTGTCTTAATGGCAACTTTATTTTTCTAACTGAGGTAGGGGCAAGTGACACACTGAACAACTAGACGCTTTCCAAAGTGAATTAAAATTAACTATGGAAAACTCCTAAAAGGAACTGTTTTCCCTTGCTACTAAGGCTTTTGTCATAAAAATTGATTTGTTTTCTAATGACTTTGCATCTTCTTATTATATACTTGTTGTGACTAAGTCTAGGAAGGATTAAGCTAAACCTGTGTTTTCTCTTTTACTGTTGCTTTCCTTGCAATTTAGCGAAGGGTAAGTACATACGTTTCCATATCACTTGCATGCAGATGTCGTTATTTTTTTATAAGATGGCTTGAAAAATTAGAAATAGATAGCTTTTAATTGTACCTAAACTGTTGCTTACTTTTCTGTGGAGTCCTTAAGTTATTTTTAGTCATTTCTGTCTTAGCTCCAGATCTTCTAATCATTTCTACAGCTCCTAGGACTTACCCAATTCAAGTAACCCATAGGATGGATATGGTTAGTTCAATACTGGCACAGTTTTAACTTCAACTCCTCCTTTCATCTCTAAGATCAAAGCAGCTCTAAAAATATGTAGCAGTATTTTCATATCTCATAATAATGAAAGTAAGCAAATGCACTGACACACATTTTAACTCATGACTAAGGCTCTGTCATTTAGTATTAGTGTGTTTTTCCTGCATGTGGAAGGTCTTTCAGGTTGGACTTGCCAACTAACTGTTTCCATACTTTTAAATATCACTAGTTTAAAGTAACTCCGACTTTCTGTAAAAGAAGAGTAGACTTCGAAAATTCGATGACGCATCCTCAGAAGACTTATGTTAGATAACTGCTTCCATATTGGTCTTATTCTGCTGCTGTTGCATGATTTTATAATATGGCAGTATCTTGCCCCAATAACTCTTTCCTGCTGGCTTCTGTAGGCCCTAACACAAGACACTTGCATGCATCTCTGCATTTCCTCCATTTAGTAGAGCTTATTTAAAAGGCAGAATAATCCTGTGACACCAATTAGCTTAAAAGATTGATTTAAGCTTTGAAACAACAATTTTCATTCTTTGAAGTGACACGTGAAAGTTTGAGAAATGGGAAGGTCATGTGAATTGTAGAGATCTTCAGAAAGCTGTCACGTTTAGCTTTTGGTCTTTATGCATGAGTTTTTATTACCAGAAACATAGTTTAGAAAAGTGTACTTACCTGAAAGCACTCCTTTTTTTTATTTAATTTTTTTTTTTTTTCTTCTCTTAGATCTGGGGCTCCTTCTCCTCTGAGCAAGGTAAATACTGTCAATTACTGTACTAGTGAATTCTTGTTCAGGTGTATGATTTAGAACATCTTAAGGGCATAAGGAGTTAAATTTCCATCTCCTAATCTGCTTTTTAGACTTTGCCGCCTGGGCCCTACCTAAGCGACAAAGCTGCATCTTTTAATGGCCTTGTAAATAATGGCCCCAGAAGAGCACTTTGCTGATCTGAAGGGCCATAGTACTTACACCAGTGCAGGATTTGTTGGTTGTGCTTTTTGAAAACATAGAAAATACTCATATCTTTGTCTCAGCTTTTTTTTTTAATCCTTATATCATCGAGAAACTTGCTCCATATTGTTTCTCATCCAAATTCTTCACTTAATTTGCTTTTTTTTTTTTTTGAGGAAGTGCTGACTCTTATAAAACTGTATTTATGTGAAAAGCTAAGAAGAAAACTTTCATCTGATATACCTAATTTGAGAATTGACCTTTATTAGTGAGACTGCTTACCCTAATTGAAAGCAAGAGTTGCCAGTGAAAACATCTTGATTTAAGTGTCAGATAATCTAGTGAGTTTTATGGTGTTATTAATAGTAATTCCTACTATCTCTGAAGCATTGCCATGTGCCATAGTTCTGTGTTTAATAGCAGGTGTTGTGCAGGAAAAACTCAGTTAAAACCTCTGAATCTGAGGGAGACAGTTCAATTGTTGATTCTCGTGAAAGCTCTTCAATTTCTTTCCAACAAGTCCTTCAAAAAAAAAAAAAAAGGCAAATCCAAAAGCCAACCAACCAACCAAAAAAACTCTCTTGACAATGCTGTAGCAGTGAGAACTACATGATGGCTCAGAAAGCATTCTTACAACTTTAAGTAATCCTCTCTTCCCTGGTTTATGTGAAGAATTTGGACAACTCTAGTCTCAAACCTCAGTAAAGCCTCGAGGAGCGTCTGGAAAGCTGATATCCACCTACTGCTAGACTTGTGATGATGAAATGGCAGTAGCAGAACTCAGAAGAAAATTGCTTCAGATTTGCCATTCTTATTCTTTCTTGGCAGTGGTCAGAACGACAGACTACTAAACATAGGACTTGTTTTCATTCATTAGGAAAAGGATCTCTCTAGCTTGTGAGAGGCTGTAACAAAGATCACAGTATCTTTTAGAATTAAGTTCACACTCTTCAAGGTAACTTGAAGCTTCAAGTGCACAGAAAAGTTGCAATATACTGTCCTGGGTGTCTGTCCTTGCCGTACTTAAGGTATCTTTATCCAGAATTGGAGGAGCTAATGAAAGAAAATCATAGGCTGAGCTGTCTTTTATATCTTCCCAAGGACTTAACCCTTAGCACTGTTGATGGCTCCGTAAACTCTCTTCAGTCTGAAGGTTTACATACACACTTTTAACCATTTCTTTTCTCCCACCATTTCTATGGTTGGAGCACTAAGGTGCTGTTGTGAGTGAACAGATATTTAATTCCATGGACAAAATGAAAGGTCTGAGAAATGTAGAAAGAAAACCACAAAAATACTTTGTTCCTCCCATCTTCAAGATGGTCTTAAAACTGAGAGGAAGGAGTTTTCTGGGAGCAAACTATCTTCTTGGAACTTGCTGAGATCCTGTGACACACAGGAACTGTTAGTTACCCTAACTGGGATTTTAAAATGCAGGTAAGGCAACTCCAGATCACAAGTCTCTGAATTAGTTGCCTAGGTGTTGGGTGAGTCTGGAACCCAAGGGTCTAAAGCTCATATGAGACCAGCTGCTGGTGTCTGCAGGTGCTCTGAATGCACAATATAGGCATTTCCTTTTGAGCCAGGCATTGCTAGGTGGAGACACCTTGGAATTCCTCAATTCCACTATCCTCTGCAAACTTAGCCCAGTCTTCCTTCGATTCTTTCAAAGCGGGGAACAGTTCACAATAAGATGATCTGATGTCAAAATTGAATTTTTAAAGTAAGTGAATCTGTGCATGAGTTGTTTGTGGAGAAAGGCTGCTATATAAAATGTGTATTTGAAATATTTCTCTAGTCTTCTCCAGCCACAACTGTTACATCTCCTAGTTCTACTCCAGCAAAAACCATTGATACATCTCCTCCAGTTGATCTTTTTGCAACTTCATCTACAGCTGCTCCAGTAAGGTAAGCTAAAAAGCTGAATGTAAGTGCCAAAGTCATACTTTGAACAGGAGGCTCGCCTACAAGATTGTTCTTACTTTACAGGTAGTGTACATCTGCATTGAATGGGCTATATTATTCTACCAGCATAGATCACAAGTGAACTCTGACAAAACAAAACAAAAAAATTGTGGTTACTCTGATTTTCTTTCAGTGTAGTAGTGACGTTGTATCATTCTCAGTGAAAACTTTTGATTGAATAGACTGAAATGATGTACAAATCCAAAGTAGTGTTTACTGACCTTCGTGATTCTGTTTCTAAACCTGCTGAATTCAGATTCCTTTATCTTGCTGTTCACATCAGTTAATGAAGCACAGAAATAATGAACTTTTGGAGGTTAAAGTAAAAAATGAACACTTGACCAATGAGAAAATCTGAACCTTGCTTTCAAGTGAAAACTGGAACAAACCACTGTTACTCATTGTAATGAGCACAATGAAAGAACTCTAGACACATAGAAGATCTAAATTTGAACCAAAAGTCTGAAGACATGACTAACTTTTCAGTTAAATGTCAGATGAAGTAATTAACTGAAGAAAAAGATATTGTTTATTATTTAAATGTTCTAAATGAACAAAACCATGTTTCTTAAGCAATTATCTGTCCGGCTTAAGCCACAGAATTTTTACCAGCTCTCTTCTATCTATTGCCTATTTATTACCTGGAAATGTGGGTTTCTTGCTTTCTGACACGGCACAATGAAATATGGAAGTGTTAATAGAATGGAGCTGTTTTCAGTCACAACAGTTATTTGTTCTATTCTTATGGAACACCGAAGATTTTGGGGTTTGGTTTGGGGATTGTTTTTTGTTTGTTTTGTTTGTTCATTTTTTTAGGATTGTAAAAGTCTCATAGATCTGTTGCAATGTCATTATCAAGTAAAGGAAGTTAAGGTCCCATTCTGGGGTATAGTTTATTCTTGGCACTTACTGCAATAGAGGTGTTTATGGCTGCTGCTCTAATCCTAAGGCCTGAAATTATTTCATCAGCCATGCAAATAAAGGGTAATTCCAACAATCCAGTCATAATTTTTTTTAACTTGATTTAAATGGGCAAATTCCTCCACTGTTTAATACCTCTCTTCCTTTCCTTGGCAGCTCTTCCAAACCATCCAGTGATCTTCTGGATCTTCAGCCAGATTTTGCTGCTACTGGGCAGGCGGCTCCAGCAGCCTCTGCTGGAGCAACTTCATGGGGAGGTAGAGAAACCTCACTGTCAACATCTGTTCTTGCAGTCTCCATCTTCTTGCCCAGCTGAACTGAAACCTGTCTCTTTCTCTGCTAGCACAGGATGTTCCCAACCCACTCCTAGGCTTCTGCTGACCCAACAGTCAGGCATCTCTTTGCAGCACAAGGCTACTCCTTTTTCCAGGGATATGCATAATAGTATAAGCTGCTTATAAGGGCCTGACTGCAAAGCTGGGGGGAACCAGGATTAAGTGACTAAAAGTGAGCAGGAAGGGGATGGTTGAAGGTGAACAGGTAGGGTAGGCACTTTAAAACAGAAGAACTAGAACTGCTCGTGTGCTTATTGGCAAGGTGAGGGCAGAAATTGGCTCTTCGGTTCGTAAAGCAAAGCCAGGAGATCAGTAGACAGAGGATCAAAAATATATTTTAAAACAACAATGCATCTAAAGCCAATGGTGGCAAATTAGTTCTGCTGCAAGCATGATTATCTCTGACAATCCTTAACATATTTTAATAAAATCTTCCTTGTTTGCTTAGAATAATAATATGAAAAGAGAAGTAGAGGGCTAACTGCGATTAAATAGGAATTCCTAACCAGCTCTCTGAAATCTGAGCAGTCTGATGAACTGAGCCTGTTGTTCCAGGCAGCACTGGGAGCTGGTGATCTAAGACAACCGCAATAAATGTAGGCAATGTTCACTCCTGTCCTGTGAAGACAAGGAATTAGGCCAGTAAATGTGATTTAACTTACATAGTTGTAAACCCACTGTGGTGTAATCTTAAGAGATCTGCACTTGCGTGGCAGCTTAATGAACTCATCAGCCCCCTCACAGCAGGAGTGCTACACTGAGTCACGGTGATTCTGCTGTGAATGCTAATACTGGATACTAGTGGCTTCTGCACTCCCTATTTTGTTCTTATCTTTAGTTCATTAAAGATGACATTGTGTCTCAGACACTTCATTATGTGTGGCTAGCTATGGCTGTCGTGTAGACCATGTTTTGCATATTCTTATTTAATCTGTTGAATTGATTATTTATTTTTTTTTCAGAAATGTCAGTTTTATTAACTGAAATGTAATCTTACACAGAAAGCAAGACCAAAGAATCATCTATTCTATGCTGCCTGGGACTAATTATTCTGCAATTTTTTTTACTGCATCCTATTTGTCTTGCTCTGTCATGGCCAAGTACTGGAACATAAGCTTTTGAGATGTTCGAAAGAGCTCAGGCTTCTTGTTTTTTTAAGCATTTCCTCATTTATGCAGAGTAAATAGCCACTAATATTGTAAAATATTGATTTGCATTGCAATTGAAAGCTGATTTATTTGAGTTTTTGCTTTGTTCTTTTGGACAAAGCACCTATAGTTTGGAACTTAGGTGTTTTTATTTTTCTGAATTACTGAAAACTTTAAAATGGACTAGTAATGTACCTAGTCCTCTTACTCCACAATGGAAAGGGACAACTGACTTTTTTCCTTTGGCCAAGATTATCACTAACCTCCTCAAGTATACTCCAGTCTTAACTTTTGGAATGGCATTTTGGTAACTTAGTATACTTCAAGTTTGTCTGTTTTACTGCTGGCAGGAGTCCAGGTATGATGACCTGTTACTGCATGGGAATCTTGCTGTTATTTTATTTTCATTTTCAAACTCTTTTAAATAATTGCCAAACACTCTTCAGACATGCATGAATTAAGAACTGGAATGGTTTTGTTGTGAATATACTGTTATTTCCATTCATGTTTCATCTGTAATGAGAAAATCGTTGAGCCTGTGTTTAGGGTCGTTTTATTTTATTTATTTTTTTAAAGTAAAGCTGCAGGATGAAGCTGGTATTTGTTATAAATTGTACATTCTCGTAGGTACTACGGAGCCTTTTAATTAGTGCAAGAGAGGCCACATCAGGAATACTACATCCAGTCCTGGGCTCTCCCGTTTCAGAGAGAGGGGGTTGACATGGGACTACCAGGACTCCAGGGGTCTAGAGCACATCTCTGCAGAAAGAGATTGAGGGATTTGGGCCTCTGTCATCTGGCAGAAAGGATGCTAAAGGGCTCTCTTAATAGAGGCCTATGACACTTAAGGGGGAGTTACAGAGCAGAGCCAAAATTTTCTTGGAAATAGGAATTGATTATAATGAAGGGTAATAGCAACAGATTGCAACTTCAGAGGTTGATTGGACATGAGGAAAAAATTATTTCACTTGGAGGGTAGGGCAGTACTGGAGCAGATCCCTGATGTGAGCTAGTGGACTCTCCATTTCTGGAGACTTTTCAAGACTGGCACTTTAAATGACACATAAACCTCATGAATACATGTCATCAACAAACAATCCTGCTTTCTCAGTCTCACTGGCAATGTAGATTCTATGTATTCTGGTATATACTGTATATTCAATATAGTACACTGTATATTTAGTGGTATATACAGTACACTGTATATTTTGTTGTATACCTAGCATATTTCTGAATACGATGTAAAGTTATCTAGCAAATGAACTGAAACTTGTACAAATCTACACTTCTGTGCTCACAGGAGATGATCAAGGTAGTGTAATATGTTGCCTGCAGCATAGCGCAAGGTGAATAGAGAAGCATTTGGCAGGCAGGCTGGGCTGTAATGTTACCAAAAATACAGTACGTCAAATTCTGCGTCTTTGCAAGATCTGACTCTCAGATATAAAAACAAATTGACTTGAACTTTTGCTCTGAACTACCTTGCAGTGTGCTTTAGAACATGGATTTGCTATTAGCACTGTCATTTTAATATTACTATAGAATAAAACATTGGTTTTAGTCCTTCCCATATTATGAGTAAGTATAGATTGCCATGCTGGAAAATTATAATTTCACTGTATTATGATCTATAATGTAACTGGATAACAAAAATGCATTGAATAATAAGCTAATAGAGGGTAGAAGTTTGCCAACAGTTGTTTATCTCAAGCCTAGCTGTGAGACATTCACCTGGTGTGCAGTAATGAGATACCAGACTGCTGCATTTTTAATATGCTGTTATGCTGGTATTTTGACTTACCTCAGCTTGTGCACTCAGTCTCAAGTACAGCTCCCCCAAGGAACCAACTACAAGAATACCTACATGTGGTTTCTTGATGCCTTTTTAACAAATGTTGTAAAATAAAGACAAACTCATGGAGCTGTGCTTCCTCAGAGCATTTTGCTTCCTACATTCTGACCTGTAGTAAAGCATTTGTGCTTGTTCAGTGTGGATCAGATGAAGCCATGACCCTGTTAAGGAATACAGTGAATCTAGAAGCAACACTGAACTACTAGTTAGTAAATAGGTAGTTGTGCTCAGACTAGTCTAACTGCAATATAAAAATGTAATAGGCCAAACTGCTTCATTTTCGCAGGTTTTTATAGCTTTTATTTGCTTAATGTAGGCAAAGCTGCTTCTGTCTGGGCTCAGTCTGACTGATCTCAGAGGACATAAAAATGTAGGAAAGTCTGTTAAAGATGCTTTGTTGACCTCTGAAAACAGTTAAGGGACCAAAGCTGGAAGAACCAACCTGCTTATGCTGTCAATCAATCATACTCCTCATAACGAGTGTTAACGGAGGTAGTTGTTTCTGTGTAGTATGCTTGCTCTATCATAAATGCAAGAAAAGCTTTCAAAGAGGAGTGCTCTCCTATTTTTGTTTTTTTCCTTTTTTTTTTTTTGCTAAACAGTTGTCTCAAGTACAAGAACCACAGCCTGTCTGCCTCTCAGAATATACTTGGGGAAGTAGGGATGCCATGAATTGTATCCTGAAGTAATTTAACACTGTATTTGCAAGCTGGTCTCTGTTGGAGTACAACACTGGCTTTCGTACCAGTGTTGTGAAGGGTTCTAGGGCTGATGGGTGGAACACAACAGCTTACTTTGGCAGAACAGTAAGCTGAGTTCTGTCTACTTTTAGTGACTGTAATGTTGATTTTTGAACTGCTTTCTGCCTACTTTGGTCCAGAAAATACTTTCAACTAAAGCAGAATTATCCTGAGATTCTCTTTGGTATCTGAGTATGTTCTGCTAATAGCTCACTGATTTAAATAAGCTTGAACTATGCCTGTTTACTGTACTTATATGTGGTCACTGAGGTTCCTTGGGGCTCACTCTTCCCATGTACACATGGTGAGAGTCTTGAATCTGCATGCTGTTAAGCCCAGGAACTTGCATTCAAAATTTTCAGTGTTCTTGGGTACTGTTAGCTGTTCATAAACTTTGAAGAAGTCTACCTACTTCTGGTGTTACTGTAAGATACTGCTAAGCCAGATGCAAGAGAAAAATAGTAACGTGCTGAACTGAGCTTCTTTAGAAGTGGTTCTTGGCCTGACCTTGGAGTAGTGAAAGGTAGGAGACCTTTCTGTCAACCTTACAGGCCACTACTTGGTTCTCTGTTGCAGTTTAAGAAAACCAGCTGTATAAAACAGAAGTGATAAGTACTACCAGTGTTTGAACGTCTTGCTGATTAGATATGAAGGAATTAATCAAATACATGAGTCTTATGCACTGGTTCTGATTTGAATAGAACTATTAAACAGAATAATCTTTGTCATGTAACAATAACTTCTTGAATGTTGGAAAATCAAGTGCAAAAATTGTTTAACCCAAACATGTCACTTGGAGAATGAATTTATAGCTAATTAACATCTTCAGTCTGGCAGTTCTACTAATTGGTCTGTTTCTTTATTCTGCTGTCATTTTAATGGACAATCACTAGACCTCTTGGGAGAGGGTGAGTAATGCTTTTGATTTCTAAGACTTTTCAATGTTAAGACTCCTTATTAAAAGCTCCAGCTTTCTGGAGTTGAATATTTGTGGTCTCTCCCTCTTCCTCTTACTTTTCCTGTTTGATCTTTGTTATATGGTTGCATATAGATAATCTGGCTGCACTTTCCGGTGTTACCTCTGAGCCACAGATTTCAGATCCATTTGCCCCAGAGCCCAGTGCAACTACTACTGCAACTACTGATACTACAACTACTTCAGCCCCTGCCGCTACAACTACAACTATTACTGCTACCACTGCTGAAGTGGATCTCTTTGGAGGTTAGTTGGGTTGCTCTAGTGCTCTACATTAGCTCATAGGGTATTTAACTAACTATACCAGAGGTGCCTGTGTGTTGAATGCTTGATGGAACAGGAGACGTAAACTGTCCAACTGCCTCTGTTTGCTGTGCTTTTAGTTAATAGACTTCTCTGCATATATATGGAAAGGGAAAACTGTGTACACTTAAGATTGAGTTACCTTATGGTTGAGCAGCTAAGAACATTAGTTTTCAGATCCACACTGGAGTAAGCAGGTATTCTTTTCATGTCATTCAATAACTATGCTACTGTACTAAAATTTCTGGGGAAAGCAGTGTGCTTTCTTAGTTATTGCACTGGGAAGGATGGACATGGCACCTTCCTGCTCCTTCATTACTTGCCACACTTCAGTTGCGTTACGTTTCTTTTGGATCTTTCCTCTGAAGAGAGTGTTGACCAAGCTGAAATTACTACATTTCAGCATTCCTGAGTCTGGGTTTTGTTTCAAATAGCATTAGCAGTAAATTAAAGTGACAAGGAACTTGTAACAAATGCCAACTACACAGCTAATGTATAGGAAACATATTCTTTTAGCTTAGTTGTGCTCTTTCAGTCTCCACTGTTAGCTGCTAACCTCTTGAGTAAGAATAAGGTCCCCCCTGTATGCTGTCAGCTTCCCTGTCACTCTTGTGGAGCAGAAAACATCTCAACAGCAAGTCAGAAGTTATCATTTCTTTTCAGTACTGTGCCAGCCCAGGTTAGTGGAGAAGTGTTCTGACTTACAAACTACTAACATGTTTGAGATCACCTGACTGCCGTATTTTTCTAGTTGTTCCTTCCTGTGATGCATAGTTCCAGCATGACAGTGGATGTCAGGAATTAGGAATAATTTACTTGCTATCAAAACTGGATTCCAGCACATTCCCTGTGGAGGTGCATTTATCTATTGTTTCTAGGTAAAGGAGTGCTAGATAGGTCTCATACACAAGCAGTTTGACTATAAAGTTATTTCCTGAAGATGGAAAGTTCCCAGTTAGAAGTTTTGTTTAGGACTGACTTCAGCGGATGCCTCCAAGATATCCCAATAAAGCTGCTGAGAAGCTGTAAGGATTAAAACTGCTACCTGCTACTTAACCCCTCCTTTTACAAAAATGAATAATAGTCCAAGTGCCACAGGATCAGGTACTTCAGAAGCAATTTTAAAATAGTCGGTGGCACTGGTTTTGGACACCACTAGCAGCAAGAGAGAGTCTGATGTTGGTTACACTGGTTACTCTCAGAAGCCTGTGGTAGAAGCCAAGGCCTGTGCTCACGAACACCCCTGCAGATGCACAGCATGAGAAGCTTCTGGTGTGTAGATGTTGGGGTCAAGAAACTCTTAGATACAGCACTTTCAAATTGTATTATTAATTTAGCATATATAGAGAGCTTAAAAAAAAAAATAAAAAAGGAGCCATAGTTACATGGCTAGAAATCACTGTAAATTTGCAACAGCATTAGGAAAACACCTACCTTTGCCTATTCTTCCAGTACTAGAGCACCAAGATGTACCCTTCTTTTTTTTCTACCTTTTCCACTATTCTGTCCCTGGAAGAATGTCTGCTACCAAATCATATGTCTAGTTCCGTGTTTATAAAGTGGCCAAGAGCTGGATGCTTTTAGTTTCTGGAGGTTTAATTAATCATTAAATTACTTAGTGGCACATATTAAGTACTGGAGTTGCCTTCATCCTCCAATATGGAAAGAATTTTACTTTTACAGTATCCAGAGTTCCGTGACTTGATCTCTTCTTTTAAAGAGAATGTATTTTGTTGCTCAAATACTATAAATCTCCAGTGGATTGTATATTAGATGAATGCTGACTTTTTCCTGGAACACTTCAGGGCGAATAAAGGTTTTATCATTTACAATAGCAGAAAACCTCTAGTTCTCAAGAAGAATCTCTAAACACACTCAGCAGTGTAGGTACGTTTGCAGTGCCTTCAAGACACCCACAGGCCAGACCCTTTTAAGATCCTGGAGTCCATATTAAACTCCTATCTCTCTACTCATGGGAGTTTGTTTGGGTTTTGTTTGTTTGCTTTTCTGAAACTTCTGCTGTAAGTGATGTCCCATACTAACATTCTTTGTTACTTTAACACTATGTACAGTGCAAAAAGTGGTACTTTTTGGGCCAACACTGCTAGGCATGCTTACACTTAATAAGAAGGTATTTGACCTTTGACATCTGCTAGAGATGGAGTCTTCAAGGTCACCTTTTTGCATCTTGCCAGTTCTCAATCGCTTTACACGGTTCCTCACAGTGAGTTGTGGCAGGGGAAGGTACAGGAGCGGTGATCTCGGGAGAAAGAATGTAAAGAGTCTACAGGGAGTTGGCTGGGTAGGGAAAGGAAGCCAAATGCTGCAGGAAAAAGGCAGCCAAGTTGATGGAAGAAGCAGAGGAGGAGGTTTTGCAGGAATGACTGACTGTTGTTATTCTCTTGCACTATATTGCTGGTACTTTAGCTGATAGGAGCCTGCGTGCTGCCTATGACTGGGCTTTGTCTTTCAGAGGAAAAGCATTGTGTCCTTATCTCTGACATGATCTTGGAAAGTAGATGAGAAATGCAGGATTGATCCAGCATAGCTTTTTTTAAAAAACTCAGTCTGATTAATGCACAAGCTTTCAGTTACCTGGCCTAATTTTTAGAATTCTTTATCTTGTTTCTAAGATAAACAAGAGGCTGCTTTCAAAGTGCAGCTGGAATCGTTCCTGAGGGTGGAAATGTAAAGGCAGAAGAAAGGCGAAATATCTTGAAATGCCATGTATCTCAGTAATAGAATTTGGACACAGTATTTTTGGACACTAGGAGTGTGCTCTTGAGTTCTATTCCATTGTGTGACTATACTGCAAGTGATGTGAGTAACAAGTTGTAGCAGATACTACGCAAATGTCAGTTATTAGGTATTCAGATGACATGAATAGTTTGCAGGTAGAACTATTGTTTTCCCTTTAAAGAAACTAAAGGTAAAGTGATTAAGACTTTTTGACACTGAGGGCTGATGAATGTCCCTTATGTTGGAACACGCAGGTATAGCAAACTAGCACTTCTTTTAAAAAAAATAACAACAACAAAAATCCTGTAATTCTTATGATTCTTTCCTAGCGCTGAGCCTGGTGGAATATTTGTTGTTGACTCAGGTCAGCTTCCTCATGTCAAAAAGTAATGAAGGGTGACTGAAGAGGAAAAAACTGTGGAAACGGAAAAAATTCTTTTCACCTGTAACACTTTAGTTCTATGACCTTTCCTATAATTGTGGCTTTCCGTAGAGTTCTTTCACATGTTGCATAGTACATTAAATGATTATAAGTCAACTATATGATGTGTGAGGAACTTCTATCATGTGTTGATGCCATGGCATCAAATAAAGCCTGAATGTATAAAATTAAACAGATCAACTCTTCAGGAACATTTATGTTGCTGCAGACGAGATGTACTGAAGCACTACTTCAGTGTTTGAGAACATAAAAATGCCGTTGTTTGCACATCATTTCAGTAAGAACTATTTTTATTTAACAATTTAAGTGTTATGCAGTACATAATACATACTTATCACTCCTAATAGATGTTCCATGCAATGTGAACTTTGCAGAGCAACATCTCTTTAAGTTTCCAGGCTGTCTATAAACCCAAGTGAAGATTATGTGCCACTTGATTCTAGAAATCACACTCTAGATTTATTTTTTGAACCAGAAGATGCACAAATGTAAGGAAGTGGCATAAATTGAGAAAATATGCTAACTACTTTAAAGGGAGAAGATCTCTTGCAGTGCTGGAAATGCAAATATAGGGTTACTATGGCAATATGGGGGAACAAAAAATAAAATAGTCTATCTTTTTTTTTTACTAATAAAATATGCAGTAATGAATTGTATCAATTTCTGCATGTCATGGTAGATTTTAGCAAACTGCATCTGTGCAGGTGAAAGGCTTCAAAGAACTTGATAAGCATTAAATTAAAACAAACAAACAAAAACAAACAAACAAGCAAAAAATCCCATACCAAAACCAAACTCCAAACCAACAAATGGAAACACACCAAACCAAACAAACCCTTGATTTGAACTGTAAGTTGTAGGGTCCAATATTCAGGTTGCTTTGTCTCTGCTGATGCAGGTTTCTTGAACTTCTCAGTGACATTTTTCCTTTAGATTTGATTGTGAACTTAGGTGTTTATCCTTAGATTTGATTGTGAACCAGAGTATGATGCTAAAGAAAATTATTGTGCTTGGCAACAAACTTATTCAGAAGTGGCAATAAATAATAAAGCTGGCACCAAGCTAGCTGTTCCCTTCCATCTATGGGCTGGAAGGAATTTATGCCCACTCAAATTTCTATGTCTGTTGCATATGGAACTTTGATAGTCTACATCTGGACAGGAATAGGTGTTACTCTGAGGCTGAAGTGGTCCTAACATAGAACTAATGACTAACTCAATGCATTCTGAAATCCCACTTTATAAGAAATTTGTAGTCTATCCTTTCATGCTGGGAAATAATTGCAAATACTACTGATCGACTTCTGTGCTGTTGACCTACAAGCTTGTGTGGATAGAAATGTGCTTTTTTGAAAGAGCTCAGAGTGATCCTCCACCTGAAAGCTGATCCTGTAGAGCAAAACCCAGCACACATGACCATAAGCATAGCATATTCTCTAGTACAGTTCAAAACTCTTCAGTCCAGTTATGCGTTGAATTTCTGCTACACAGTGTATGCCAGTGTCTGGTAGACGTACGATACTATGATGTTTAACTAGTTATGATTTTTTTATTTGGACAACTGCCATCCAGTTTTGTTGTTGAACCTGTTCCATGAATAATAGAATTATATTTGAAATGGCTTATTAGCAGGTCTTCTTTTGCTACTAACTCATTTTAATTCTATTGTAGAAGTCTAATTAGCTTTCATCTCTTCTGTTGAAGTTTCAATGCATGTTCTTTTGAGCTTTTTAGATTAACTGGCACAAACTTGTTTTTAAAATGGTTGTTTTCATTTTAAAATTGACATTCAAGTTAAAGCATGTTAAGCTTTTTCTTATACTAGTTTGACAGTGCAATTGCAGTATCCCCCGACAGAATTTTTTTTTTAACTTGCTAACTTTGTAGCAGTAGAAAAATGGCCTTTATGAGCATCTTGAACTATTTATTCTTAACTGTGCAGTCTTTTTGTGAAGAAAATGCTTGCTTATGAGGATAGTTCGAATGGCACTGTCCATTAGGACTACTTCATGGAATTAAGAGCTACAGATGGTGGTTTAAGCCTAGGAATAATGCTGTAAAAGTTCAGAGCTTGAAATTCAATCATATCAATTAGCAAGTGGCAAACAAAAGACAGTCAAAGAAAACTCATGAGCAAGTTGTTCCAAAACCTCAAAACAGTTGTTTTCTCTGACTTGGCTGGTTGGCCTAGAGGAGATCCTGAAAGAAGGAGAGACAAACTATGTCTGGCCAGTAGTTAAGATGAACATTCTTGATCTGTCAGAAGCAAGCTAAGTAAATGTAACCTATGCATCAGGTTATGACTTCAGAAAGATCCAATTGGAAAACTTAAGAAACATGTAAATTCAATTTCTCAGATGATGCATGACTGTCTTGGCTCAAAAGCTAGAAAAGGTACATGCAGATCTTTGCCAATGTAATTGGATTTTTATTCGTAACAGTGCTTAAGTTTGCAAAGCACCGTGCAAGTAAATTCACAGTAACAGATTAATCACATGTATTACAGGCTTTGAGCACACAAATACTGCCATACCTCTGCTCTTTTTTCATTAGTTAATTCTGGGTAGTACGTGAGCATGCTGCTCTGAACCCTTATACAATGAGAATAATAACACATTTTACACTCACTGTACTTCCTGTGGGCAACCCGAAAAGCTCCATCTTCAAACCCTGTCTAGAACCTGTTCATGTGGGGTTGGGGGAGACAAACCATTTTGCGCTGCATGACTTGTCTTGCTGTCAAAGTAACAACATTCATGTTGTATAAGGGAATCTACCTGTGCAATTTAACTGGGTTCTTTTACTATATTTTTCTTCTCTTTATCCTTTTTTTCCCCTTTTAATTTCTGTTCTTTACTGCACCCAAGATGCCTTTGCAGCTTCTCCTGGGGAAGCCCCGGCAGCAGCTGAAGGGGCAGCAGCACCAGCTACCCCAACCCCTGTAGCAGCAGCTCTTGATGCATGTTCAGGAAATGGTGGGTTTTATGTCATTAGATAGTCTCTTGTTTTGCTGTTTTTTTTTCGTTTGTTTAAACTACATGGCAGTGTGTTTTTCTGAAACTTTCACAGTGTTTGCAATTGGTCAAAACAAACCTTAGACTGAAGAGCATGCTTAAGAAAACTGCCTGTTTCTGAGTCCCAGTAACTTTGTGCTTATTTGGTAGTTCTAATAAATGATTCTGGGAGTGCTGAGTTTTGTAAGCAGTAACCTGCTAAACTGGATGTTCTTTTGTCATATTTCTATTTATTTTTGGCCTTGCCAAATAGCCTTTGAAAGTTCTGCTCTTTCATAACTAGATTGCTCAGCCTTTCAGATAGTCTTTATTTTGGAAAAACATAAGTAACGTGTCTGGATAAATAGGCTAGATGTTAGAGCAAACTCGTCTGTGCGTGTGTGTATTTGCAGTATGTGCATTGCCTGTAGTTGCTTTGTTCTTGACTTCCTCCCTCACCGGTCCTGAGTATGCATACACATATATTTCCCCTCTCCTTTTTACAAGACCCCTTTGCCCCATCCGAAGGTAGTGCTGAGGCTGCTCCCGAGCTGGACCTCTTTGCTATGAAGCCAACAGAGACTGCTGTTCCTGTAGTTACCCCTACAACTAGTGCAGCCACTCCAGTTCCTGCAACAACTCCTTCTCCAGCTGCTGCTGTTGCTGCTGCTGCTACCGCTACTACAGCTACTGCCACTACCACTACTGCCACCACTTCTGCTACCGCCACCACCTCCGCTCCTCCTGCTCTAGATATCTTTGGTGGTAATTTTGTTTTTAACTCTTTGATTCCGGTGGATTGATCTGTCAGGAGTACAGAACAAACAAATTGTTGTTGCGTGCATGCTGTGTGCTAGGCTTTCAAACCAGAGAGCCTATTAATTCCAAATATGATGTGCAAAACTTGAAAGTTCTGCTTTCAGTCCTGCCTTTCAAAATTGAGTTAAAGACGTGTTATGTTCTTGGCCTTAGATTTATTTGAGTCTGTTCCTGATGTACCTGCAGCACCTAAACCAGATGCTACTCCTAGCATAGATCTCTTTGGTACAGGTAAAGAGAGAATTCTTCCAATACTCTGCCACTTTGATGCTGTGCAATGGTGTAAACTGACTTGAAAGATACTTACTTCTCGGTTTTTCTTTCATTTCTGGAAGATGCTTTTTCATCTCCGCCACATGGAGCTTCTCCTGTGCCTGAGAGTTCTCTCACTGCTGATCTCTTATCTGGTGAGTGCTTGTCTTCACAGGTCATCCTGCAGACTTTTATGTGTTTTATTCCTCAAGAGTGAAAAAAAAACAAGACTTATTGCCAGTCTACATCTTTAAGCTGAAATACAAAGTTGTGGGTTTGTTAACACTTTGGTCACAAAATTAACAGCTGATGAAAATGCAAACCATAAAGTGGCTGACACTGAAGCTGAGTAAGTAATGTGGTTGTTGAGAGAGTAAATACTCCTCTTAAGCATAAGAAAATTCTTAATAAACAATGCTTTCTTTAAAGTACTGTGGTTTTCAGTTGCTGTGTGAGAAACGTAACACTTAATGTTTGCAGTTCTGAAGACTGTTACCTGAATTTACTGACCCTGTGGTTCTAACTGGTGGAGCCCATGAGACTTTGAAATATTTAGCTATCATTGTTGCCTTGCTGATACTAAATATTATTTATCCTATGCTTACTGCAGTGGATGCATTTGCAGCCCCCTCTCCTCTACCCACTGCCTCTCCAGCAAAGGTGGATTCTTCAGGTGTGATTGACCTATTTGGTGGTGGGTATTTTTCTTTCCTCACCACTTCAGTGTTGAATCACTTCATTTCAATTACCTTTGCACTTTGCTAAAGCTGCAGATTTCCCCTTCTCAGAGCTTTCCTGTGTGGCATTACCGCTAAGACCAGCATGTCCAGTTCTTCGCATTGCACGATAACGAACTGCAAATAAGCTGTCAGCGTGGTCATTCTGTTGTCATGACACTTGCCATTCTGTCTTCAGTCAATGCATGTATGGCTCTTCCTCAGAGGTTCAATGAATGTTGTGTTCCTTTTTCTTTTCAACTCTCTCTGGTCATGTTTTCTCTTGGTTCTGTTTCTCAAAGCAGCTGAAGTTTTGAGGGTGACTTGTCTCAAATTGGGTATCTGAATCACAAGATCTTAGTTGGATTTGATAAGGTGGAAATTAGGATGGGCACAACCAACTTGGGAATGGTGTAGAACAGAAATGTTGCTTAGAAGTAATAAATTTCAAAATTAGTGAAATATTCCTATAAAAAGACTTTATGTGAATCAGCAGGTTCTAGCTGGAGAATTACTCCAATCTCATCTGATGCATTCATCTCCAAAGGGCTTAACCCTCTCATATAGAATGCTGTGGTTTGTATGGGTTTTCTGAGAAGAGGTTCAACTAAAAGGAAAAGAGATTTCTTTCAAGTGCTGGTTTGTTGCACCTCCTTTTTTCCCACCTGAGCTTTGTGACTGTGGCACTGCTCTGCAATAAGATGGCCAAGCACTTTCATTTTCCTCTTCTGATGAATGAAGTGGTTATCCTTTTATCACCTTTTGTTTATGATAAGTGATAAATTGATGCATTTAATATTGAACTCTTTACCGTTTCTTGATGCTTTCTGGAATTCCCTTTAGATGCTTTTGGAAGTAGTGCTTCTGAACCCCAGCCCGCAACCCAGGCTGCTTCTAGTTCCTCAGCTTCTGCAGACCTACTTGCTGGTAATAAAGAACTTTTAAAAACTTATTTTTTTTAAGGCAAAACTAAGAAATAATCCTTGAAATATTTATGTTCCTTGGGTGTAAGTGGACTTTTGCAGTGGAATAAAACTCTTGTTTGCAAGATGTCTTAAATTAAAACTACAGTGATTTATAATGGAGGCATTATACTGAAGTACAAGTTGACTTCATAGATTATCTTTAGATTGTCTCTGTTTTCCTACTTCCTACACCAACCTTACTTTTCTGTACTGTTCACTGAATAGAAGTCTATACATAAAATTTCTTTGGCTGACTGTAGCAGTACTTAAGCAGTATTGCAGGCTATGCTACTTTTTCCTTACTGCTAATTCATCTTTGTTTCTTGCTTGACTTAACTGAGGCAAGTTACACACTTAGATGTTAGGAGATTGAATGGATGACTTAGTAGCAGTCTTGTGTGTAGCCAAGGAGAGTTGTCGTGATGAGGGAGAGCTTTTCTGAGTATAAAGGCATAGAAGCGACAGAGGCACTCTAATTATACTGAGATGAGGTCTCTGCTAGTGCTGAATGTGGCATCACCTATTTCAAAGTTTGAATAACTATCATTGTAGGCTGCATCCTACAAATAAACAGCTTCAGCCGAATTCTGCTTGTACCGTTCTCCAAAATATGTGCTATACCATGTATTTAAGTGGCTATAGTGATGGTGCTAAACACTTGTGACTTCTCCCCATCTCTGTTTGAAGTTTGTAGAGAACAAGCATGTCTTCCTCAGGTTTAAAGGAAACTGATGTGCTTCTGGTTTGAGGAAGAGTTGGCTTAGTTTCCCCCATGTTTCTGAAAGGTGAATTTGTCAGTAGAATTGGTTGGTAGGTTATCCTTCATGAACTTCAAAGATGATTGTTAGCTTAATTGTACCTTTGTGGCTTTAATTTTGAGCTGGAGTGATATTCTGCACTTTTATGCAACTTAACCACTGTAGGTATGGTGACCCCTGACATCAGCTCCTGTTTGTATGTCTGAAGGTCTCCCATGCTAACTTATGCTATGTCAGAAGTCCAACCCTGCGTATGTTTTGCCTTCATACGCTCGTGAGAGGTCCTCTGTTATAAGAAGAATACATAATGTGAGATACCTCAGTGTGTAATCTGCTCTAAGTGCTGTGAGTTGACACAAGTGAGTGCTCACATACTGAAGCCGTCTCAGAAGAGGATACATTTTCTAGTACCTGCTCTAAGTGTAGGCATCACCTAGTTGTGCTGCAGGAAGGTAGGAGGAGTCAAGATAATAATAATGTATGTCTGTTCTCAATTGGTTTGAGTGCTGGCAAGGCAGTGGAACATAATGCATAAATGCATGCTAAAGCTTTAGTACAAGCAGCCTCAGGACTTTAAGGTAGAACCGCCTTTGTTTTAATATTGCTTCAGTAGATCTTTGTATTAATGAGTCCATGGGTAGCTTAAGGCTGGAGATCAGGCTTTGACTAGCATATTCTGAAATGTACCCGTCATTTGCAGTTGTGTGCATTATTGGGGGACAGAAGATGTTTTTGCAAAGATATTGTTGGACAGATGCAAATTCTGCTTCTGCAAACACTGCAATCCAAAATATTTTATGTTCTTATCAGTAACTAAGCTTAAATTCCAATAAGAATTATGCTCCAGATGGCCTAAACTTCAGCGGTGTGCTCTTTGAATCTGATGAGTCACATTAAATCAAAACCTAAATTATAAAAAAGATGTTAAAAATCTAAATACCCAAGCAGACCTGAAGCAATTGGGGTCAATAGATGTTGGTTTTCATTAAAAATATAATATGTTTAATTTTTTGCTTTGAATATACATTTAAAAGGCTCCAAGTAGATTTTTTTTTTTTTTCTTGGCAGATACAGAGAGTCTGTAAACATCAGAGCATATTGCTAAGCATTTGTTCACCCTAGATAATGGCAGATGTATAGCCTGCAGTGTAATCCAGTTTTAAGATTGTCCAGAATTCATATGGTGGCTGAAGGCTTGTCCTTCATGGTTTATGAGTGTTTGGTTGTACTGTTTATATGCATAATGTTGCAAGTGTACTTACTATGCATCATTGCCTTAAGTGTTCAAATAAGCTTGTAGTCTCTTCTTGGCTCACATAGAAAATATGGTAGAATTGTTTTCATACTCTTCTAAGCCTCTCATCAGACAAGACTATAGAACTATGCTGATAAATACAATAGTCTCACCACTTTCCCTTCTAGATCTTTCCATCCAGTTAACCTGTGTGCATGTATATCCTAGTATGTACTACATAAAAGCATGTTCTTACCTTACTAAGTAAAATTGACCTCAAAATGGGGTAGTTGGGGATGTCCAGACAACACATCCAATGTGGTTGCAGCTGTTTCTGCAAACTTGCTCCAGGTCTTATTCCTTAGACAACTAGGAACTTAATCTGCTAAAGCATTTTTATGGCTTCTGATATTGCTGTTAAACTGCACAAGGCTAAAAGCAGTGGAATTAAGACCAATCATCATGCAAACTTCACCTGAAGTTGGGGAGAACTCTATTCTGTAGCTGGAGAAACAGACACTTCATGGGGCTTTGAAAAACCTTGCAGTAACATTTGATATAACTGATGGTCACGATTTGAGCACAAGTTCTTAATGTTGAGCTCTAACCTGTCTTGTAGTTAAATGTCTGGCAGATGCTTGATTTCATAGCTGGGAAATGTGCTGTTGTCACTGTTTGTAAGATGACTGCATAATGTGCTGTAATTGATATACCCCGTGACCATGCAAAGCAGTTTGGATAAAAACATGGTTAGAACAATTTCAGAATTGTCTTTATTTTCTCATTTTTAAAAAGCTGACTCCCTCACTTCACTGGTAACTAAAGCAAGCTGGGGGGAGGGGGGAAACAAACAAACAAAAAACAACCAAAACCAACCAACCAAAAAAACTAAACAAGAATACACCAAGAAAGGAATGAAGGAATTAATTGACTGCTTAAACAAGAGTGATACAAACTATCTCAGTAAAAAGACAGAAAGTGGCGATAAGAATTCAGTATAAATAGATTCTCTCTTCTAAATTTATAAATTGTTTTTGGTACTTAAGTTCAGCAATGCAACTGCTGAAGTAACATGCTTAATTTTTCAGAGTTCACCCGCGTGAAAAGATCTGTATTTACTTTGGATGAGAATAGGACTTAAAATGGTCTTCACAAACTGGAGGAAAGTGTCTAAAGGAGGAATTTCAAATGAGTAAATGTTAAAGCTTCGGTCAACAGGCAGCTGGACAAATAAGGACAGAGACTGAAAGGCAGGATGTTGCCTGAAAAGAAACTGAAGGCAGTTGGTTGAGTGCTGGCTCCTTACTGTCTTGTGCTGTGGCAAAATAATCTGCTTCCTACTCTGATACAGGGGAAAAAAGTACAGGCTGCAGGTTGTGCAAAGTGGTATTCCTACTGTAGTAATGTAGTTGTGGTTAGAGCACTGAGCTCAGGTCTGATCCTTTCTGTGCAAGGGCAGCTGGGAAAAAAGGAGCCTGAAAGACTGAAGATGTAGTACAGAGGTCTCGGACATTACTGTCAAGAAGAGGCTGAACAAGAGGAATGGCTTGTAGACTAAAGAGAATTGAGAGGTGTCATATGTCTGTTCTTCTTTTGACAGAGTCTTTGCGTATTTAATCTGCCTCCAAACTCTGTAGATAATACAAATAAGTTTAAAATGCAAGGAAGGTCAAATTATATAGTGGGCAGGGGAGAATAAGAATAGTCAAACATGAGAGTGCATTGCTTGTAGGCTAGAGAATCTCCATGAGTGGGGTTTATTTCTATAAATACAGGGTTTATAATATATACATTAAACTTAATCATGGAGATTCTCCAGCCTACAAGCTGTTCACTTGTGGATGCTGTTGATCCTGTTTTGGCATGGGAGCGTGTGGGTGAGCCAAAGCTTGACAGGGGTAGACCAGGATATTTTAAGATGGTGAGGGAGGGTAAACTGGATTAGTAAAACACTGCTTTCTGAATTGAGATTCCAAATTGATGGGTGTTCATATGCTTTTCTCAAAGTAGTTCTCAGTTTCTCTTTTTTCTGAACTAATTCTCGTTTCTTGTGTTCTGCCTGTGAGATTACTTACCTAGAACTATAGTGTGTAGTACTGGAAGAATTGTGTTCTCTACTCCATTGCTCTGCCTCTGCAGAAATCTAAATAACAAACTTTAAAGTTTTTATTGGTGACTCTCACAAAAGCTTAAATTCCCTGGATCATACCTGGCATACCAAGAATGCTTGTGTACTACTGAGTTATTTGCAATGGTCTAGTAAGAATTGTCTCTATGATTCTGCCTTCTATAGATCGAGCTTTTGTTAAACACAGCCCAACAAGACTGACTCTAATGTCCACACCTCTCTTATGTGGCTTTTTCAAGGCTTTGGAGGTTCTTTTATTTCTCCCTCTCCATCACCATCCCCAGTCACTCCAGCTCAAACCAGCTTACTACAGCCTAACTTTGATGCAGCTTTTGGGACAACAGCTCCAACGACTGGCAGTTCGTTTGATGCATCAGGTGAGCCACAGGGTTTCTTCCTGTGTATTTTCTAACATGTTTTATGTGTTAGACGAGTTAATTACACCATATTTAGGCTCTGAGTACAAGCAATATCAGTGATTTATTTCCCTGTTCATTCTCTACTGGAAAAACTCTGGGTGGTGTTGAGGCTGGCATGTGCCCAAGAGGTCTCTGTACCCATTTTTTTTATTCTACCATGTCAGTAAAATCAAACTATTGTAACATTATCCTTGCATGTGCTCAGTTGCATGAATCAGGAACTAGTCAAGGAAAACACTGTTCTGTAAATCAAGTATATAGGCAAGTTGTCTTGCTGCTGCTGCTGAAGCTGTTCTTGAGCTTGCATGGCACCTGAAGATACACAAGGCAGAGACTGAGGTCATGTTATTTGCCTGACTATAAGCTTAAACTTTCATCACTGCTACCATTTTGTTTGTATCTCTTCCATTCTATGTTTTCCATGCTGGGTCCTTGCTACAAACTTAAAATTGGTGAGTTCTGCAACTGTACAAGAAAAAAAAAAAAAGGTTGGAGTAGTATTGCTGCTTGGTTATGTGGTTGCTTGCCAGTGCACATGCTACCCCTTCCTGTTGGTTTAACATTAGCATGTACCTCAAATACAGATCAGAAGATAGAATGCTGGCATGAGAAATACCAGGTGGTTTGACTTCAAGGGATCTGAAAAATCAACTTCTCAGTTAGATGACTGGACTAAGGAGGGTAGCTCTATCAGTGTGGATGGTTCTGGTTCCTTCTGATCTCATAAAATATTAGTAGGTTTTCCTGACTCCCTGCTGCTTGCAAGTGAATAGTAACATCTTGAGACTTTCAATCCTATTGTCGTAAGATGTCAAGGTGTAAGACTGCCACAGTAATTCTGACTGGTGTTTGCTGCAAGATGTTCATTTTAAAAGCCTTTAAATGAATATCTCCTGACAAATGTGTGTGCATCTGACATCTCTCTAATGATGGCTGTAAGAAAGACTGTGTCATGTGGAAGTGGTGCTATATATATGTAGATTCAATTCTCCAATTAAACTCCTTTTGGCCATGTCCTGTCGTATTAGTTCTCTCTGGTATAGCTTTTTCAGGATTACTGTACATTCAGTGTTTAGTAAAATGAAATGCATGCCCTTGTTGGCATTACTTTTAATGTCAAACTGTGTTTTGGTAAGACTTGTGACATGGTTGTCTGTGCTGCATTTGTTGGAGCAACAGCAAAGTGGCAGGTAGTGTATTTCTTACCACAGCTGCTGTTTCTAACCTGCTTTCCCTTCGCTTCCAGTGTTTGATGGCCTAGGTGATCTTCTTATGCCAACTATGGTTCCTTCTGGTCAGTCTATAGCACCTTCAGCCACAGCAACAGTTGCCCCTTCGGCAGCAAGCAAAGGCCTTGGAAGTGATCTGGATTCGTCTCTTGCAAACTTAGTAGGCAGTAAGTGACAAGTTTCCATTTTAAGTGGTGTGGCATACAACTGTGTTACTCTTCTGTGGAGCCAAATACCTGTCTGTTTTAGCTTACTCTTTTCAATGTCCTCCTGTTTCCCTGGGGACATGGGAGAAGCTATAGACTAAGGCTGGTAGTCTGGGGTTGTAACATGTCCTTGTTTGTGCCCAGGATCTGAGCCAAATAATGGGATGTTTGGTAAGTATGATTTTTACCATGTGAAAGTCCCAGGTACATTCAGGGCACATCAGGCTCTTAGTGAATGTGCACCTGTGTAATAACAGATGGAAAGGTGAAAATTGTCCAAGACATCTGATAGCACTGTGGAATTTAAGCGGATAAGCTGGTTGACACAAATAGCTGGCCTTTTGCAGCAGGATGAAGTGTGCACCACAGCCAAGAAAACACCTTCTCTCAGTGTACTTTCCAAAACAAGTTTAAAACACTGAACAAAAAAGTGTTCCCTTTTCTGCAGTAGGAAAAAGGCCCAGCGATCAGAAGCTCTATCCTCCTAAAATACCTAACAGAGGCCCTCGTAGGCTAAGGTATAATAATATCAAGTTCTACTCTGGAGGATTGCATAAATGGAATATTCTGTTAGTATATGTAAACACACCACAGCAAAAACATAACTGATCTTATGATGCATATTCTTCTGTTAGGTGTGGGTGGAAACTACTATGCTTAGGAGTCAACAGGACTCTCAATCACTTGAAACCTCTTCTGCAAGTCATTTGGTATATCCAAGTTTGGGGGACAAAATAATAAACTTAGTAATTTGTGACTTACAGGACTTGTACTGGTCATGTAAGAAGGGTATTATTTAAAATTTAGCATAAAACTTCTCCCAAAGAGTAATTAAGGAAACTACTTGGAGTTCCCATGTGTGACAGAGCAGATAAAACAGTGCAAAAGTTCAAAGTAACATTCAGATTTATGTGTATGTGAAAAATATTTTTTTTATTTCAGTATGTATAATAGGGAGCAGAAACTGGTGCTGTCATTCGTGGTAAATAGGTTTGGTTCTCTTAAATAATTAGCATTTTGTAGATCTAAATATATTGATACTTTGGTCTGCTCATGGACAAAACTGGCTTCCTCAAGCATAGGACAACTGCAGGGCTCCTCAGAATTGTCCTGAAGAAAGAAGTAGATGTGGCCAGTGTTCTGGTGCTGTTTAAATGAAGACAGCTGAAACTTCATTACTCTGCATAACCCCATGTGCAATGAAATGTGAAGTATTACTTTGTCATGCTTTAGTTTACTAAGCACATGACTCTCTTCTTTTTTATTTATTTTCTCCTTACAATTTTCAGATCTTGGAATTTCTGGTACCACATCAAAAAAGTGAGTCCAACTTTGTTTGAAAAAAATAAAGTGTTTAACTCTGCTGTATAGTCTTACATCTATTTCAGTGTTTATTAAGAATCAATGAACTGGTCATGTGCTCCATCTGCCCAAAACATCAGTTCCAAAAAATTCTGGAAAAAGTATTCTATTCTATATAGGTTAACTGAATAATTAAGTTTAAATGTTCCTGACATAGCTTTTAAACTTGCTGGATTTAATCTGAGTCTCATTTTTTTTTTTTCTGTAAATTGCTGTCTTTATGTTGGAGAGCTGATTTCCAAACACTTTAAAGTGAACAAATAGTCCAGATAATAAATTGGAATGCTCTCCTCAGTAATCCAGGATAATATGGAATAGTTTCGTTATCTTTTTACAGATGCTGGATGTGCTTCTCGTGTAGGCACCAGAATACTTGTAAAATAGAAAAGCAGTTCATTCCACGCAGTAAAAAGCTTATTTTTGCGAGAAGAAATATTTACAGCATTGCGTTTATTTTTCAGTAACTCTTCTTAATCTAACCCAGGGGTGTCAAACTCATTTTCACCAGGGGCCACATCAGCCTCACGGTTGCCTTCTAAGGGCTGAATGTAATTTTAGGAGTAGTTACATTTCTGCAGTCCTAAAATTGCATTCGGCCCTTGGAAGGCAACCATGAGGCTAATGTGGGCCCCGGTGAAAGAGTTTGGCACCCCTGACCTAACTGATTGCTTACTTCTGTGCTGAGTGGTCCTCTGTGCACAGGACCAGTTTGTGATGAGTGTACTTCAAAATGTGTTTTCCCTCTGTGGAGATGATAGGAGGGATAGGTATAAACATATCACGAGGTTTATCCCCAAAACTTAGCTTCCATCAATCTACTTAATTCAAATGGTGTATCTTTTTCTGCATAGAGTGGCTTCTAACAAAACCTGGTTCTGTAACAGCCCTTTTATTGTATGAATGACATGTTTCTCTTGTATCTATCAACTTTTTTCAGAACTGAATGCTTTCCTCCAGCTGTCTGAGCAAGATTTCCAGCAATGAAATGACCTTTCAAAGACTTCTAGCAGGCAGCTCTACTGCCTGGTCCCAGTAGAATAGGCAGTAGCAGTCCCTCTTCCTACTTTGCAAGGGTATATGCAATAATACGTTAACTTCAGTCAATACTAAATAAAACTTCTCTAATTTTCACCACAAAGGCCATAACCATGTAACTGACTTTAGTATAGAGTGTGGTGGTGTCTACCACTAACAACCCTTGAAACAGAGTGGTACTAAAAGTGTATCTTTCCATTAATAACTTAAACTGCATATGCCATAAACTAATGTAGCAGCAAGCTTAATGTTAATATATTACTTTAATTGTTTTTCATTTTCACTGTATGTAAATAGCAGCTCTGTCTGTCTTCCTCTCTATTAGGGGAGACCTTCAGTGGAATGCTGGAGAGAAGAAATTAACAGGAGGAGCCAACTGGCAGCCAAAAGTAGCACCTGCAACATGGTCAACTGGTGGTGTCCCAGGTGGTCCATTGGTAGGTGGTTAATCTATCAATACCACTCATATTGAAAACTCAATATTTTATGAGACTATGCAAGCATACGTGTAGGCACTGCTCCTGTCTACTTCAGCTAAAGAGTTTGTTTCTGTATAAATGATATGATTGTTTCAGGTCACATTTTTAAGGTCAGATTTACAGCTGGCATAAATAAGTCATTGAGTTCAGGTCGATGAAAATACTCTAGTGTATGTATCTAGATGTTACTCTACACGTACATGTAGTGACCGTGGACATTTTCCAACATGTGGTTAGCCGTATCAGTCTTTCCAGCACCAGGCCCAGGTAGATTGACCCCAAAACAATGGTATTGATGCAAAGCTGAAGTACTGGAAGGAGAGAAAAATAAAAAGGTTTTTCTCAAGCTTTCCTGAATGAAGCAAATCAAAAGACCACACAGTACTGAAAAATATTGTTATTAGAAGTGGGTAGCTTGTTTAGCAGAGTAAAGCTGTCTGTTGGAAGACTTAAGATTGCCCTGTAAAATGCATTAGATGGCACTAACTTTGAGAGAAGAAAGTTGAATTGAGCTAAAAATCTAAATTTGGCGCAAGAGCAACTTCATAATGAGTAAGCTACAACACTAATCTAAAGAGGGATCATACCTCTTCTCATCAAAGCCACACATGGCATAAAACAGCCTCTGTTTGACGAAAGTTGGGCTGGGAAGGGAAGGGAAGGAAAGGACTGTCAAGGGGGAGCATGACCACTTCAGTTCCCTGCTGCCACAGACAGATGTTAATGTGACACTAAGCATGTTCCAGCTTGTTCGTTAGCTTTAGGGAAGAAACAAAAATACCCCAAACTTGGTACTTCATTTAATGTATTAGTTGTAATGTCAACTTTTTTTCTTAATAGAAAGGATGGGCAATACTGTACAGTGTAAGTGAATTTTTTTTTATCTCGTATTGTACTTACTAAACCTGAAGATACTAACAACACCTCACCTGCACTACAGTTATTACTGCTGGCTTAAAACTAGCTATAAGCTACCTAACATGACTCTTGGACTGTCTGTCCAGCTGACAATTCTCAGGCAATATGTTCAATATGGTAATAGTGATTAACCATTTCTGTGCTGTAAGCTTGAAAATAATGGCTTCAAACTGTCTTTGCTTTACTTGGATGTGAACTGTCTCATGACTTGTATTACATGAAATTTCTAAATTCTGTAACATCAGCCTGATCTTGTAGTGATTTTATGATCCGATAAGTAACTAGCCTTTCTGGAAAGCTGGGTGATTTTGATAGTATTTCATGAAACACAGGTGCTATACTTATTTCTTCACAATCACACACTTAGGTATTTTTTGAAACCAAAGAAAAATAAATGTGCAGGAAAAATAAATGTGGAGACCAAAATTAAGCTTTCCTTCATGTCACGGTTGAACCACTTAAGTTTTGGTCAGTTTTTCCCTTCCTTGTGACCTTTCACTTTCTGGATTAAAATCAGCAGAATTTCATAAAAACTCATTCCCTCAAGTGACCCTAGTGCTTTGAGGCAAAAGCAGATTCAGTTTGTATGGCCATTTTTCTTGGCATCTGCCTAACTGGATTTTGAGCTACAATGTGTTCCTGTGGCTGTAGTCAGATCTCACTGCGTCTGATGTCATTAATCCATATCTTTCTATTCCCTGCTTTCCATATCTGAGTGTCCAGATGCTGGTTTTAGTTTGGGGACAGCTGTGCTGCTAGCACAGTACAGCTCGCTATTGAAAAGCTCTCCAGAATACTTTCAGACTGAAAAAGAGGTTCATAATTATTAGCCAGAAACTGTAGGGTGTTTGCTGATTGATGAATCCTAAGTTTATCTTGACTTGTTGCCAGTTTCCTAAGAAACTAGCATATTTTAGTCTGGAAGCAAGGATCAACCAAGGGCACTAAAAGTAGCATTCACAGAAGCGGACTGTGCAGTAATTCCAATATATCTCCAGAGACATGCTGTGCTTTGAGCTGAAAATGTGCTAGCTGCTTTCCAAATGCAGTGGGATATAAGTGACTCAAGGTAGGTGATAAGGATGTGGAGACTCAGGCATGACCCTACAACTTCTGTAATAACTTGAGAAATTGTGCCAATATACTTAGGCCATACAATAGCTGTAATGAGTTTCCTAAAAAATCCTACTAGCATTTTTAAATCCCTTCCCTGAATGTTTCCTGCCTCTCTTGAGACTTATTAGTAAATTGGATTGTGTATGCATCTGTAAAAAGGAGAGACTTGGATGCTTTCAAGACCATAAGGAGACTCTGTGCATGAGAACTTACAGACAAGGAAACCAAAAGGAAGGATGTGTAGGTTCTACTAGATCAGTGGGGTGGCCTTGTTCAAAGGTGCTCTTGTGCTGTATATCCAGTCAGACTACTAAACTAACAGTTCTATCTTCCTGAATCCTAGTGAAAGATTACCTTTTTCTTTCCTTGTGTTATTTGAATGAAAACCATAATAAGATAAGTATGTGAATAAAAAGTATGACAAGATAAACTAAGCTCTCCCTAGTAAAGTATGTAATGTTTGTGATTGTGGCTTAAGTGTGTGAATTTATTTTTTAACTCAAGTGAATCTAATTGAATAAAAATACTTTTTTTTTTTTTTAATTTAATTGGAAACTAGTTACAGCAGTGGTCTCCCTTAGCTTTACAATCTGCTTAAGCTTTTACTAAAACACAGTGCTATAACAACTGCTATGGTGTGTTGGCTGTTAGGAAATTTGGTTTCTTTCTTATGCTATGTAGAAGGAGGAGGAAAGTACATCTTTTCTTGGGCCTACTTTGAGTTGTATTCAGTAAATGGACTCCATTAATGAAGAGAATGGAGTCCATCACCCTTGCTTTCTTATGAAAAAGCAAGCTGAGCATCAGTGTAAGGACTCATTCAACTCTCTTATCCTTTGAAGCATTGTGGTTTTTAGGTTAGGTATTATCTGCTACATAACAGTCCTAATTTCCAGAACAACTTTGAAAATGCTAGAGACTTCATGCAGTTTCCAGATGGCTACTGTTACAGAGGTTATTATATTTTTTAATTTTTAAAAAAAATTTTTTAGACAGGAGCTGTGCCTCCAGCAAGTGCTGTTCCTGCCGCAGGCGGTACTCCACCTGTCCCACAGCCAGGAGCAGCATTTGGAATGGTGAGTCTCTCTTGTTATGCTGCTCTCCTTTCTTCACCCAGAATGCTACTCACACTGCATTAATTTACAGCCTCCAGCAGGCACAGGCGTCCCCATGATGCCCCAGCAGCCAGTTATGTATGGGCAGCCTATGATGAGGCCACCATTTGGAGCTGCCACTGGTCCTGGTGTACAGGTAAGTATTACCACTGGATGAAAATTTAATTGCTTCACATTTCTCTAGAAAGTAGCTTGTGTGGATGCATTACCTCAGTTCAATTCCAGCCGTAAGACTGTAAAAGAGATTTCTTACAGTATCAGCTGCCTGACTTAGAATAATACAATTGCTTAGGATGAAAAAGACCTTTAAGATCATGAAGTCCAACTGTAAACCTAGCACTGCCAAGTCCACCACTAAACCATGTCCCTAAGCACCACACCTATGCATCTTTTAAACACCTCCAGAGATCGTGACTCAACCACTTCCCTGGGCAGCCTGTTCCTATGCCAAACAACCCTGTGAAGAAATTTTTCCCAATATCCAATCCAGACCTCCCCTGGTGCAACTTGAGGCCACTTTCTCTCATCCTATCACTTGCTACTTGGGAGAAGAGACCAACACCCTCCATGCTACAACCTCCTTTCAGGTAGTTGTAGACAGCGATAAGGTCTCCCCTCAACCTCCTTTTCTCCAGGCTGAACAGCCCCAGTTCCCTCAGCTGCTCCTCATCAGACTTGTGCTCCAGGCCCCTCACCAGCTTCATTGCCCTTCTCTGAACTCCCTCCAGCACCTCAATGTCTTTCTTGTAGTGAGGGGCACAAAACTGAACACAGGATTCAAGGTGTGGCCTCACCAGTGCTGAGTACAGGGGGATGACCACTTCTCTAGTCCTGCTGACCACACTATTCCTGATATAAGCCAGGATGCTGTTGGCCTTTTTGGCCACCTGGTGCACACTGCTGGCGCATGTTCAGCTGTCTGTCAATCAACACCCCCAGATCCTTTTTCTCCACACAGCTTTCCAGCCGCTCTTCCCTGAGCCTGTAGTGCTGCCTGGGGATGTTGTGACCCAAATGCAGGACCCAGCACTTGGCCTTGATAAACCTCATATAATTGGCCTCAGCCCAGTGATCCAGCTGGTCCAGATCCCTCTGTAGAGCCTTCCTACCCTCCAGCAGATCAACATTCCCACCCAACTTGATGCTGTTTGCAAACTTACTGAGGGTGAACTTGATCCTCTAGTCCCTATCACTGATATAGATATTAAACAGAACTGGCCCCAGTACTGAGCCCTGGGGAACACCACTCATGACAGGCTGCTCACTGGATTTAACTCCATTCACCACAACTCTTTGGGTCTGGCCATCCAGCTAGTTTTTTACCCAGCAAAGAGTAAGCCTGTCCAAGCCAACTGCTGAGTTGCAACAGATCACATGAACCACTTCGATTTTTTTTTTTTTTTTCCAGTTCTCTTGTACAAGACCAATGGAACAGGTTAGAAAAGTCTCCTACAGCTAACTACATTCAAGATTGGGTTTTGGGGGACATTTGAATAAAGCTCAAAACAAAGCTGATGGGCATTCCCTATTCTGTTCAGAGCTTGTCAACATTTACTAGAGCTGCACTCTGCATACTCCCTCCCAGCTCACCTTAGAGCATTCTTCAGAAAACTGACCTTCTGCTTATGAACAAGCTTAAGGTCTCAAGTTCTTGAATTACAGTAAATGCAGTAAATGCAAGTTTACCTGGTTTGAACTGGTAGTTTGCTGGGTTTCTTCCAGTACAAAATGCCTGGTTCTCTGAGCAAGGTGGGGACAAGGGGAAGAACGGTCAGGATGGGAGAATCACCTGAAAAGTGTTGCATGGAACTTGCAAAACCAACCCTTTCTGTAGAATAATGGATGATTTTTATATCTACCAAAGGAGGCACGGAGTATAATATAGTCACATCTCTGGTACACTTCGGGCTCTTATTTACACTACTAATGTGGAACAACTTGCACTTAAATGTCAGTCGCTGGGATTTTCACATGTACTCTGCAGCACGCACTCTGCTTATTCTGCACCCTGGTGTTTAACATCTAACAAGTGCATAACTTCTCTCTGGGCTGATGATCCTAACAACATTCTGTCTTACAGGGAGAAAGTGATTTGAAGCTATGCTAATTAAAATATGTGGTATCTATAGCCTTATGCATTAAACCAGCCAAACATTGTTGACATTGTAATAATGGAGTCTAAACAATGCTTGAGCAAAATGGAAGTAGGCTGAACTTTCAGAAAAATTAGAACTTTGTATGCTTGCAATGTGCTTGTGTGGGAACCAGCTATATCTACCTAATGCTTGTGTATCCCTGTCTGCTTTTTTTTTCTTCTGCCTTCCTGGCTGCCGTCTGTTAGCTTTCTCCAAGCCCAACTCCTGCTACTCAGAGTCCCAAGAAACCTCCAACAAAGGACCCATTAGCGGATCTTAACATCAAGGATTTCTTGTAAACTATAAGGTATTCTGTGACTGCCTGCCTAAGCATGTTACGCTGTGGTACGTGTCTGGCACACAGATGTTGATTAGGCTGGTAGACTGAATATGACTGTTCAAACTGTAGCTTCAGAGATAGGTAGAAACATGCACTGATAATGTGATGGTTTAAACAAAAAAATAAATTCTCAGTCTTAATTTTAGCCTGAAACTTGACTTTTGACTACTATTTTTGCCACAGTAACAGCCAGGAAAAATTACCTTCAATCTATAACTTCCATTTTTGCCTTGTTTCCACTTGGTCCAAGGGTTCACATTTTTTCTTCTTTTTTTTTTTTTTCTGAAACTAATACTGAAACAAATAGGATCATAACAAAGTAAAAATACTGGGTGCAAAACTGCTGAAGGGTTGTTCCAGTCTAGTGTGTGGAGGCAGATTTGGTATCATAGGTGTGAAGGGATCAGAAAAGGAAGAACTTGCGTATCCTAATCATCAAGAGAAGGTTGTTTGCATCGCTTAACTGCTGCCAGCTAATGTTCTCCCCCCGCCATACAATTTTTCAAGGCACTGCTTTTCTGGATGCTGAGGCATGAGGTCCTGAGCAGTGCCATGTAGAACATCAGTGGGGAAGGACAGAGGAGTAAATAAAAAGGAAAAATGAAGGAGAAAAAAAAAAATGGAAGCAAAAAATCAGTATTACAGAATGGAAGGAAAAAAAAGGTAAAAACATTATGTGAGGATTTTGGAGAAGGATGTGAAGAGGGCCAAGTAGGAACATCAGATCAAACACTTTAAGCCAATTAAAAAATAATATTGCAGAAGTAAAGTAGGCATTTTATAATTAAGACTGGAATAACTTGACAGATGAGGAGAGGACAGTCATTTCATATCTTTAAAGCCTTCTTTGTAAATCCCTTTTCTTTCTTCCTATAGCTTAATTCTAAGACTTATTCTAAGCCCCCTCTGTGCTGGAGTTATCAGCAGTGGATGAGATCAGGCTGCTCTTAGGCACCCATTACCTCTTTCCCATTCTCCAAATTCCAGCCCCGGGAAGGTGTACCTGGCACATGGTGGAGATGTCCAGGCATGGAGATGCACCTTCATTGCTGGGACTTGGGTTTGTAGTAGACAGGTTCATAACTGTCTGTTGGACTTGGGTTTATAGTAGACAGGTTCATAAATGTCCATGGGAAGACTGCTGCTTCATTAAACACTGATAACAACTCCTTTGAGGTGTGAAATAATGAGCAGATTTGGTGCTCTTTCTAGAACGTGCTTTATCTAACTCATTATTCTGGTTTTCATCTAATACTTTTTTTTTTTATTCACAGCTGCAGTTTTTCTGACTGGATGATAAAAACGTGAGTTTGGAGTCTGAAAATGGATGCTCAGAGTTTCAAAGTGAGCCACCAGTACCAAACCCAGCGCTTACTCAGACTTTCTCTTCCTCCTGAAACGTGTAGCACAGCTGTGAAAGTGAACATTAGGAATGTGTACTACCTTAGCTGTTATCCCTACTCTCTCGAAATTTGTGTACTTGGGTTATTTGTGTTTTACAATTTAAACAATGGATGTATGTTTCTGATGCCTTCTAGTGCTTTTCTGAACCTATCCTACAGGGACAGATTATGCAGCTGTTGTTTGGTGAGCCATTTGGAGCGATGTCTGTGGTTTTTGAAGGTTTCAATGTATATAACTTTTTGAGGACACCTAAAATTTCCCTAGGACTCAATTTCTCCTTTATCTGTTACAAAACATAGTGTGATAATACCAGATAGTAAGGAAAATACTTATGAAATTGTGTGGAATACATTTTTTTCCAGTCACAGGAATCTCAATTGTCGTGAAAAAATGTTTTATTTTTGTGGCACTGTATATGTTAAGATAATTTAAAGTAATATAAACTTCCAAGTACTTTTTCAATGATTTACCAAGAATGAAAAATCATATCTGAAAGAATACCATATTTATTGCTGTTTTTATTTTGAAATCTGTTTTAATTATTTAAGATTTTGCATTTAAAATTGGCATATTTATCAGTTCTTGCTAAACGCACTGAAAAGAAGTAAAGGGTCCATTTCTCTCCATGTAGTTGAAAAAAGCAGTCATAGTTGTGCTGGCATTAAGGAATTTCAAATACGGGAGCACTCTTTGGTATATCTGTAGTCAAAACATTACAAGTGATGTTACTCATCTCTGTTCAGTTCTTATGTACATCTCTTAATTTAGTGCTTTCCTGTGTATGCCTTAGGCTAGTGTTTTCTCCATTGCCCCGAATGCGCTGTGAGTAGCTTTTGTACTATTGGTGATTAGATTAAATTCTGATCCAGAGATCCATGCCCTTTACTGTACATACTGTGTTTCTTTAATTTTTATTTGTTCTCATACTGTTTCTGCTGATGGCTTGGCGTAAGATCTTGACTCTTCAATGAGGTCACTGTTGATCAGTGTTACAAGTGGCTTGGCAGTTCTCTGTAAAAGCATATTGGGTTGGAAAGATATTCATCTGAAGTCTTTCAAATGAACTATTTAATCAATGTATGGTACCATTAAAAGTGGTTGTATCTGAATTTGCTGTGGGGATAACATACACCGTGATGGAAAAGTTCTATAAAAAGCTAATTTCAAAATGGCTCTTCTTTGTATTTCAGTTAAAAAAAAATAACAAAAACAAAAAACCCCAGTGCATGTGTGCCCTCTGAGATGCAATAAACACCTTGATCAAAGTAAATATTCTGTTGCCAGTTTCATGATGATTGAGATATTGAACATAATAATATACTTTGAGAGGGGAAAAATGTGTTTAGGTCCTGACACTGCTGATTCTGCTGCACGTTGCTGATCTTTAAGCAGTACAGGAGAGATCCATACAAAGCCAGGCTGAACACAAAGCCACAAGAAAAGTGAGGAGAGCAGAATTCTCTAGTTTGACCTATCACACCTCAGGAGGCTTCATTAAAGCTCCCCATCTCCTTAAACTTGAATAATATTGGAACTGTGAAAGTTTATAATACTAGTTCTGATTTCTTTCCTATGAGGTACCATTCAAGAGCTTATTGAGACCTAGCACAGCTACGGTGCTATAGGAATTGCTTGTGCTAAGGTTCATCTTATGGCAGGATAAAAGGAGGAGAAAACATTTCATAAAGTCTAGTAAATTAAAGCCTTTCTGGTATGAGGTGACTAAGTAGACACCTCCTTGACTGAGTAACAAAATGAAGAGATGAAGCAGCACTGAATGCCAGGGGTTGCTTAGAAGTACTCTATAAACAACAAAACACTGAAGCAACTCAATTATGCTCTGGTAAGATTTGAATCTTGAATTGGTTTCCAAAGACATTTCCAAGATGTCCAACCAGCAGGGCAGTACCATTGCCTGAGAGGTTTTTTGATTATTCATTTTGTTTTTTTACTTGCTACAACGTTGATATTCTGAATCTCTCAATTTTGGCATTTGAAAAGTTGATTTTTATGCATATTCAGCCTTAGGATGAGTGTCCTGCTGAGTCAGACTGTCCTAGATTATAAATTGGTAAGGCTCAGCAAATCACTGTGTTTTCTCCCTATTTGAGCAACAAGACCTGAACAAAGTAACTGCTTCCCCTGAAAGGCTCATGGTGCTCTCAGGCTCTGGCTGATCAAGTTTTGCCCAACCTTCCTATGCATTGTGTGCCGCTGGACACAGGGAGTGCTTGACTTCTTACCACTGTATTGTGCGTGCCTTTGCAAAATGAGGACAGCGTTTCCAGAGGACAGTCGTAACCAAACACAGGATGCAAATGTATTCAGAGCAGTTCATTGGTGTGTCATTCTAATTAAGATAATGCAGAACTACTGAATTGCCAATGAATGTTCTCTATAACAAACTTTGGTTATTTCTATAAGATATACTGTTATGCGTTTCAAGAGGCAAAACCTCAGCATGAGGCCTTTTTCTCTGCCAGGTACATGCTCTTGCAGTTGCCTTTCTGCAACATGTCCACAATGCTTGGTCCTTCTTCTTGTTAGTATACATCTCATGGCCAACAGCTTCGTGCAAGCCTGTCATACATGTGGCATTTGACAGACTGTGAGGAAATGGAAGCGTAGAGAGAAAGCAAACTTGGTGGAAAAGCAAGAAGCTTGGACACTGTAGGAAGTAAAACCAGTCTATTTCCCCAGCATGCTGAGTAAGGCTAAACAAAAGTGACTCTTGTTCTCCCCATCACAAAGGAGTTATAAAATCTGTCTTGGAAGTAAAACAAGTGGTTGTCTCCTGGCCTGTAGATGAGAACATGTTCTTGTTACCATCTGAGTTTCATCAATCAGGCATGAGCACATCTGTGTTCTGTAATGACTAATCACTTCTCACTACAATCTATAGTGTGGGGGGGGGGGAAGCAACTGTCTCCTTCCCCCGCATTTTTCATGAGGGGAGGACAAGTTTCAAGCAGCTGATATGGCCCTTCCCCAAGTTCTTGCTATTCTGTGTGCTGACTTCTGTAGAAGCTGGCACCTCTGGTCGCATGAGCCTTTGGTAGCTCTCCTTTAAGTCTTGAGGGCCTTAGGGGTTGGTAAATACCTGGAGAACATGAGCTCAGCTTATTGTAGATGTTTGAACAAAAAAAAAAAAAAAAACAGAAAAAAGATTCTGTAAAGCTAACTATTTTTTTGAATGTTTGGGGCTAGCACTGTCTGTCATTTGTCTTCCGCATTCATTTGTCACTCATTTTAACTGGCTTTATTTGAGATTCTTAGCTGTGTTACATAATATTTGCCTTTCAAAATGTACTGTAGTTTGAGTTGAGGGCTTCCGGATTGATGCTGGTGTTTCCCTAGGTGAAAGCCTGGATGGTGAAAACTAAATAATTGTTGTCTTCTCAGATCCTGAGGACCACCTTAACATTTCAGGATGGTTGCAAAATCAGGCGGCTACACCAGATTTCCATTCCTAAGATTTAGTAAGGCAACTGAAAAATCTAATAAATTGCTTTTAAAAAAAGCAAGCAGGAAAGTCTAGAGCAAAAACGATAGCTGGGGGGGAGAAGGGGAAGATTTGCTTTGTAAATGCATATAAGACTTTGGTAATATGAGGTGCTACTTACTGGTGGGTGACAGCACCTAGTTCATGAAATGTCCAGCTGACAGCTGGACATTGTTTTGACTTTTTTGGCATTAATCTTTGATCCTGCTCCTCCTTCCTATATCTTGCCCCAGAATAAGAGCTTCCTCAGGAAACTGTTTCTACATGGGGAACAAATTGTCCCGACAACTCGTAATGCCTAGAAAAGCCACCTGAAACTTCCTATGGTAGAAACAGTGGCAGTGATATAAAGATAATACTCTGAGTTACTGATCCTGCTCTTCTAGAACATGAAATATATTTGAAATTTTATTAAAAGATAAAACCTTTTTTCCATGTATTGTATATTGCTGGTGCTCTGAGCAGTGTGGGAAGTGGCAGACGTTGAGTGGTAATGACGGGACAAAATAAGAATTTCAGATATGGGATTACAGAAGGAGAGAGGCTATACATATAAATCTTGGCTCCTAAAGATTCACCACCTCTTCCCTTTCCCTTAATTAATCTGTGCAAATGATATGGGTAGCAAAAGCCTGATGCTTATTCTGTTGCCAAGACATCTCTGAATGCAATAATAAGTGTAAGAATAGTTGTCTTTGGGAGTTAGCAAAGGTGGTAGAGCAGAAGCAAAAACTGAAACAAGTGAAGAAATGTGAGGATCGTGGGAGTTACTTCTACTGCAAGGACTAAGGTGAGCAAACTTCTTTCCTGGTGTTGCAGGGAAACCTGTGAAGAGTCTGATGAATGTCTACCCTGCAACAGCACTGTGAAGCATCTACATCCAAATGTTCATGGTTGAACACAGTGAAGTCTGACCCCTATTTTTGAAATATAGTTTAGTATGACAGAAGAGATTTGTCACTTTACCTCTGTATCCACCACACCATCTTTTTGAAGGCCTTGCTAAAGCACTTACCCACTTTGTTGGAAGCAGACATTTCATACCACTAAGTGCAACAGCGGTAACATTGAAGGCACAATGCTACATGAAGCTACTGTAAAGATGCAAAGACCCAAGGAACCATGATCTCAGATGAGAGGCAAAGCTGCATCAATCTTTCAGATTTAAACCAGTAGCTGAGGACAGGTTAGCTATTAATGATAACTACTCAGAAGGTGGTGGGATCTCTGTTATATAGGGTGGGAGGGATTCTCACTGGCTCTCTTAAGAACATCGAGTTGCTCCTTCTCATAGTCCTTATCTGTAATTCTGCTCATCCAGGCCTGGGAAGAGGATGCCTGTGTGGGAGTGGGGATAATATTACACTAAGGAGGGGAAAGAGAAGTAGGCTGGGATGGATGCACTGGGAATGATGTGGGAAATAGACAGTGCTTCCTTTGGGCTGTGGTTGTCTGGAACTGAGGGAAGGGGTGAGCAATGGAGCAGTGGGGGAACAGCCTGATCACAGGGAGTGAGCAGGTCTGTGCCCTCAGCTTTGTAACCTACTGCAGGTGTGCAGCTTGAGTGTTGAATGTCATCAAATAGATTTTGTGCACAAGAGCAAGGTACAGGTGCAAGCAGACACCAAGCTTTAAAAGAAGCGGTATTTTATACTCTGTGTCTGTGTATAAATAAAGGGGATTTTGTGAAATACTACTCAAATGTGAGGTTAGGAATTCTACAGTTAATCACAGGACTAAGTTTTATGTATCTGTGATGCGTCTATAATTATACCCTATCAGTCTGGATTCATCAATCAGGAGAGTTTTTAGCAGTTCTTCCTTACTGGAATAAGCCCACACTAGTTCCAACCAACTGAAAGAGCAGTTTCAAAACTCTGAAATTTGGCTTTATTCTGAAAAATCAAGAAGGATAAATCACTTCTCTTTTGAAACATGGAAAGACCAAATTTAGTCGATTAGCAAAGGAAGAAACAGTGAAAAGCAGTAGTATTGAAACTAGCAGTCTATACAAGTAAGATTGTCTTAGTGTACGAATTCTGGCTTAGGTATCAGAGCATCTTTGAATCTACTGATGTCTTCTGAAACTTTGCACTAATTATCTTAATTTGGTCATAGGGCTTCAGCCACTTTGAGGTTTTGGTCTTTCCATTTTTATAGGACAAACCAATTTTAGCAGCTATTTCTGTGGGCATGCCTTTAGGATAGAGCACACCGTTCCCTTTGTGCTTGGAAGAACAGGTTTCCAGCAATGTATTGAAATCACCACTTCCTAGCTCACCTCCACCCCACTGTGTCGGTATCTAGAATCTATCTAGCATCCTTCCTGCTCAAGGATGAGAAAACACACCAGACTTTGCTCAGCCCTGCACTTTATGGGACATGAGCTGTCCTGATTTAGAATGTATATTTAAATATATAAACATATGTGTAACTAAATATATAAATTTGCAGGCAGATAGTGACTTTGCTTTGCTGCCTGGCTTCTGTGCCACAAGCACTGCAGTTTGCTTTGTGTTTCTTCCTGTGAACCTTTGCAGCAGCATGACTGAAACACTTTCCTGTAGCTCAATACAATGTCCTCATTTCAGAAGTGATATTGATGGAAATCCAGCTGCTTACCTTATTATGATTTCTTGGAGATGTGGTTGTGCAGGCTTTGCTTATAGAGCCCTTGTCTCCAAGTCATACTGGAAATTTGCATCTCTCTCTGAAAATATTTGACCGTCTGTAATGCCTGTAAGATGGTTAAAATATTTTGCTCTCTAAAGCATGGGCTGGGCCCAGGCAGGGAGAGAGGTAAGGCAGCATTCGGTACACCGTAGCTAGTTTTTAATTGACACAAAAGCTCCATTAACTCCAATGGCACACACATCACCCAGCACTGCATCTGTTTTTGTGCATGGGCTGTTTTTAAGCATCTTCCTGAGCTTACATGAAATTAAATTAGGCTAGTTATTTGGCTAATCATTCATTCATTTATTTTCCTCTCTAAAATTTCTCTTAATATTTTAAAATCCAAGATACGCAGATGAAATCACATTCTTACTGCTACAATACTCATAAAGACTAGAGAGAGGGTCGATTCCTATTTATTAACAAAGAGACCATAGAAAAAATACTGTTGTTTTTTTTTAAGTAACTTAAATAAATTACATACTCACAGTAAGGAGATTCTCTATTTAAATGCTCAGCTACTATTTAGGATTGTAAGTAATAATTAATAAACTAATGTGTGTATAATTCTGCAATGCTCAGCACACTGTTCAGTGTGAGATACTGCTAAGGAAACCTCTTTTTCCTGAGCAGATCTGTAACTGTGCTACTAGAGGTCAGATTATACTTATTTCTGTGTTGGCTTATGCCTTCCTGGTTTCTGCAGAACCTGTATCTTTAGTTACCTAGAAAAAGTTCACCTTGTAGTTCCAAAGCAAAGTATTAATTTTCTGAAGATTTTAAAACATAGCCTGACAGATGATGTTCATGATGGCTATTAACATTAGGTTTTGGTATACACATCTTGCATATATGTAATCAGCACAGTGAAATGTAATTTAGAAATTTAGAAAAGAGTTACACTATTCTGTCCACTCAAAACACAGTATTTTGTATCCAGGATTGATTTCCCTAGGATTTCAGGAGCCTGGCAAATATTGATTGTAATAAAGTAGCTCATATATCTGTTAAAATATTTTGCTTCTTGACTGGCTTCATGACTGATCATCAATATTAATTCTTATCCTACTCTGTTATTTAGCCTGGCTTGTGGATTTTTCAGACAACTCCATTTTTTTTTCCTTTCTGCCAACATTTATTGAAGGCTGGATTTCAGTCATTTGTGCTTTAACAGCTTTTAAAAATACCTCGAAGAATTTGCTAATGTATCACTTACAACCTTCGTCTCTCTTTAGATGAGGAGTATATACTGAGAAATGGGCAAATCATCTACATTTCATTCAAATCCTAATTTCAGAGGAATAGAGAAATGCAAAAGAAATGCAAGCCCTGGTAGCCACAGTGATACCTACTCCAGCCTGTATCCCACAGACACTTTCTGTCTTGAGCAAGGAAATTCCCGTCTCAAACCCACAACGTTGCCTTTGTTGTGCTGTTACCCCTTTGGGGGCTAATATAGGAACAACCTTCATTTAACATGTTAAGTAAAGCACTTTACACTGATGTAGTATTGCAAGTGGTTGGTCTGGAAATCTTAAAATGAACTAGCTGGTCTTGTGATGAACTGTTTACAGCCCAGTTCATTATGACTTTGTGTGAAGACCCCGTAGTGGATGTGCTTCTCCCATTTAATGACCTTTAAAATAGCTGGTAGGCTTACAGAATATTATTTTTCTAGTTGTATAGTTCAGCTTTCCAGCCAGGCTTTGCCATTTGAGGTGGAACTTACAGTGGCTGGAAAGTTTAACTGCTAAGTCCAGTATTTTGATAGATCTGTCAGAGATGGAGGATAGATGCAACTAAAATGAAATCATTTTCCCCAAGCCAAACTGAAGAGCTAAGCTGAATCAATCTACACTATACTGGAACAGACTCTTGTGAGAAATACAATATTTTTCTCTTGGCCAAAGCATTTTATTGCCAATATAAAAGTTCTATACAACTGTGCACGCTGTTTCACTTAAAAGTTGGCTCTCCATTACAGATAAACAAGACCAACACAGCTTGCTGCACTCCACTGCAAAGGCAATGTATTCAGAGCATGTCTAGTTTCCACTTTAAGACTGCTGGGCAGGATCGTAAGATAGAAATCATAGAAACCATAAGGCAACCTACTCTGTTCCCCTGCTCTAAAGCCAGGGTTGTGTAATCCCCAACAGATTTTTCTAAAAGACCTCCATCAATCGCGACACCACAGCCTCTCCAAACACCACTCTGGGACATCACCACCTTCACGCTGAGAAAGCTGCTGCTGCTGTATTACCTGATTCGTCCTCACTGTGCATTGAACTTTGATTTCTTCTGTCCATGGAGATACTCCCATTTTTTTTGCTGCAGCAAAATGGTATTTGAAGACGATTACCATGGTCATTCTTCTGTTTTATGCCCTGCGTCTTCAGTAGTTTTCTAGATATCTTATCAGTCTTGGTATCCTCTGCATTATCTTCAGCTGGTCTGCACCTTCCGTGAAGGGCAGCATCCAAAACGGGACACAGCAGTGAAGTGAAGGTATACAGCAAAGACAGCAGGGCAGAGGGGCTCTATAGGAGATAGGACCAGACACCCTCACTCAGCCCTTTGAATACAGCATCCTCAAACTCTGTTCCTCCCACATGTGGCTTCCTTGGGTCACTGGCAGGAGAGACAGAAACAATAAGAAGCTGCAGGTCTCTGGAGGGTGATGGAAGAGGTGAGGGAGGAGGCAGGGTGGTGTGTGGGCACAAGATGGGTGTCTCAAATGCTGCGGCAGCATCGTTAGCTCCTCCTCAGATACCATTTGAGTATCACATTTACGGTCACACTACTATGTATGTAATGTACAGTTATACATACATATAGTGTATTCACTAATGTACCATATATATGTATATATACACATGATACACTTGATACCTATATTTTCAGCAGGGTCTCTGAAATCTGCTACTGTACCTTCTTTGTAACAAAGCTGCTATGTATGGGTTGGAAAAAATGTAATATACTTTGTTTGGTAACTCTAACGGTTTTTTCCCCACCGTAGAGCTGGTTTATCAGCAGTTTCTCTGGGTTGCAAGCTGGAAGCTGCCTGATACACAAGCCTGTGGAGCAGTGTGTTTGATGGGAGATGCCCCACTGTGCAGGCGGGGGTCAGCAGCAGGGTACTTGCTTGCAAGATGGTGAATGTGCCCATCTGGGGGGATCTCCCAATGAATATAATGATGCCAGTAGATGGAAATAACAGAAGGGAGAATTTTAGGCATGTCTCGAATAAAGGTGGTGGTGGCATTAACAGATTCAGAGTGCAGGTTTATTTTCCTTGCTAGCTGAGCTGCATTCACATGCTATGAATGTGTAAGGGGCAATAAGGAGAGGCAGAACATGGCTACCAGCCGTAATCTGCCCATGACACAGGTCTGAACTGCTTTGCTCTCACGGAAAGTTTTGTGGGTTTTAATGGCCATATTATCTGGATGTTGTTTAGATATCTGCCAAAACATTGTCACATCTGTAGAAGGCTGATCATCATCACCACTGGGAGTTACTGACTATGGATTTCCCCTCATTCTGTATTTGGTAGAGGTGCCTAAAAAGCTCTCTGCTGAGGGAATAATGACATTGGCATCCCACTAAAATGAAAACAAAGCAAAACAACCCCCCCAAAAACCCTAATTGCTTGACAATATTATTTCCATGCACTTAGTCAATAGGTAGTAGAAAAGAGTCATGTCAAGTAATCTTTAAGAATGGCTCAGAATCTTGCAGTTATTTTAGAAATTGTCTGCTTCATAGATAACCTGGTTTCCCACCAGCCTGGCATGTCTGAGCTGTGTGTTTATCATGTTTCTCCCATGATATACTTGGTTCCACAGTGACATTGCCAGACAAGCCCAAAAATTTACAGAAATTTTGCTTTCAAATTAGGAGGAGGGAGGTGGCTTCTAGATCTAGAAATGTGACTTCTTATATGTCTAAAAATACTTGCCTTGAAGCTTAGCCTTTGCCAAATAGAAATAAAACCAAACCAAAACAAAAAATCCCCCAAACAAACAAAAAAACCCATTGTGTTTTGGCCTGGAAAAGTATGTGGTTGCACCCCTCTGTCCCAGGACTATGTAATTTTCACTCTGTACACGGGCTCTGTCTGATGTGGTGAGAGACGAGCACACAAGGGCCAGCTTGGGCTTAGCAAATGGGCTACACTTACGGTCCTAGCTTCCCCTTGTGTGTTAAAAAAAAGGACTGGTATAGGGAAATAGCGAAGCATGGGGTTTCTTATGCTCTTTCCAACATTTGCAGTGCTTTCAGTTTGTGTTGTTTAATGGTATTGAGGGGGGGAAAGGCAGGTGTTCTTCACTGTACACACTGGAATATGAAGGTGTTAGCCCTTCAATAGAGTTGGGATTTTCTCTTTTACAAATGGTTTGTAAAGAAATGCTGCAGACAAGACCTATCTACAACATCTATAGCTTCTCTTTTCCAGGATTAGTTCTTGGATTAGCCCTAGAAGGCTGTGCTGCTGCAACGAGACCTTACCTGGGCAGCAGACTTCAAAAACTGGTGTGATAGACCTCCCCTGCAGCCAGCTACCAAGAAGGTCCCTGCCAAATTCCTCCAGGTGTTGAGCAGATGTGGCTCCCACATAGGCACATCTCCCTGCCGGGGATCGTTCCCTTTTCATTTGAAACTGTTATTCCAGTGGAACTTGAGAGGCTATGGAAGCCATTTACAGGCCAGTTAGTATAATCTGATTAATAGCATCAAATTATTGTTATTTTTGCAGTCAGTTAAAACAGTGAAATTAAATAAAGCTTCCCCCGGAGAGGACGATGTGTCTAGGAGATGAAACCCTGTGCTTGCTGCTGTGGTCCAGTGCCTGTGCCCTCCCCTCAGTCAGCATCCATGGCAGGAGGAGCTGTCAAGGCAGCCCGGAGCTGTTTTGTAAGGAACGTCACAAGATCGCTTCTTCAGCTGACAGCCTGCATTTATGTTGACTCAGAGCTTATGAAAGCATTTCCCAAGGCTGGGTCCAGATTTGTTCTCTGTTTGCAGCTGTTACCTTAATAGCGCTTTGAAGTGGTTTCTCTTGGACAGAAAACCAAGTTCCTCACTGTATAGCACTAGTGGTCAAGCATTATTTATTTAATTTAATTTTATGTGTTTGGTGTTTAAATAGAAAATGAGGCGAAACCCCAAAGCGGCCCTATTTAAAAAATTAAAAAGTGGAATTAGCAACAGAGAGAACCCAAGATGGGCAGGGAAATGTGAGATGAAATTGCAAATGGCACTGAAGCATAGAGAGAGGCTAGTCTTGCTCCAAAGGGCAGAACTCCAAGGAGGCATAGGCACAGTGAGACTGTGCAGGTACTCTGGCCAATGGAGGCACTCAAGGAGAGGCTGGAGCAAGGTGAGCCAAGGTGAGCCCTGCAGGGAACCCCCCATAGGCACAGCTCCTGGCTGGGGCCCTGGTTGGCACTGTTCCATGCAGTCGAGGAGCTCTCTTTCCCAGAGGGAGGGGAGGGGATGGGATGGGATGGGATGGGATGGGATGGGATGGGATGGGATGGGATGGGATGGGAGGATGTGCTGTGTGTGGTGGAAGAGGTGTAGCACAAGATTCGCAGGACGAGAGACGTCTGAGCCTGTACATCAGTGACGGGAATATTGGGAGGAGGGTGTCTGGACCTGCCCTGGCTGCATTTCCTCCAGAGTCTCTGCAGTGGAGCTGGGATGGGTTCCCCAGTCACTTTCATCCCTCAGCTGTGTGCATGCCTGATGTAAATCTCTTGGAAGACTAAGGGAAGCAGTCTGAAGCAGCACCCAGAAGTGAACAGGGAACTGATGGAGTTTGTTGCCTGCAGGACTGAGGCACATGTTTCCCAGCTGTCCTGGAGGGGAGCAGCAGCATCAGTTCCATACATTACTGGAACAGGGGGAGCCAGAACTTTTCCCCACTATAAAAATAGTTGTCCTAAGAGTCAAAGGCACGAAAAACAATTCCTAGGGATAGGACTAATGTGAAAAAAGCACATTGACAAGTTCAAAGTGGTCTGTTTGTAAACCTTCCAATATGCAAAAGGAAATCAAGAAAAGGTGCTTCATTAGCCTGATGATCAATGCATAAAGCATAGAGTGGGGGCAAGGCTGGTGTCATTAATGTGAAGGATGCAAAGGTGATGGGTGAATTGAGAAGAAATGCACACACACTCTGTGGCCTTTCTTTTATGCTTGTAGCTGGAAATAACTAATGCAATCTCTGCAGAGCCTTCAAGCTGAAGATGAGTTTAAAGCTGCCTCTCCTTGTGTGTGTGCATGTGGTGTACCATGGATTTGTACATCAAAATAACTGAGCCCAAACTACTTCTAAAGTTGTAATCCCATTAAGACAATTTTCTACCAGTTTAAAGGTAGTAAAATGCAATTAGTGGCAGCTGTACTTTTTTTTTTAATCTTGTGGACACTGTTTTCACAGTATGGACAGAAAACTAACCTCACATTGGTCATTGCACAGATGTCTGACTTTATTTAGTCCCAACCAGTAAGGAAAAATCAATAAGCAAGAAGTGAATAACTCAAGCACATCAGTCATATAAGCACTGTTGTAACAGATTAATTTATAGGCAATAAAGTATCATATCTAAACTGAACACTGTCAAAACTATTTTCCCTTTTGAGGATTGGCTTGCTTTTTATTTCCTTCTAAAAGAAAGAAACCTGTTTACAGATCATAAGTGCCTAGTGTATAATGCTCTATGACAAATAAATACATGTGTTATGCAGTAGGTCAAAGTTCCCTCTAAGGTTCACCATTGTAAATGAGAGGAGAAAGGGATGCAGTGTTTGATTACTGGAGCTTACCATTTCAACCCACCATTATTAAAAATGACTCCATACATACTCCATGGATGAATACAGCAAAATGTATAAAACAATAAAATGTCAGTGGCCACGTACCTGGAAGCCTCTGTTCATGTCCACCATTTAAGAAGAGCAGGTCTGCGCTCAAACTCACAATAAGCAGCAGGAGTTTGGTAACAAAACAAATCCCTGTCCCTGTGGGAAGATGTTGGTTAAACCACCAGCAACTGGTTGTTCTTTTATCATGTAGCTCACCGCAGCTCTGGAATGCAGCCAGAGCCTGCATAGATAAGCATGGCAGAAAAACTCTGTGTGTGTGTGTGCGTGTGTGCGTGTGTGTGTGCGTGTGTGCGTGTGTGTGTGCGTGTGTGTGTGCGTGTGTGTGTGTGTGTGAGGGGAAACCCCTACTGGCATTTGAGGACATGTTGTATCCCCACCACCAAGCAGGATGTTTCACTCCTGTACAAGAGTCAACAATATTTAGCTGATGAGTTAATCATTCAAGAGAAAGCAAAGGAATGTAAAAACTAGGGTGGCCTTTCACTGTAGGAAAAATGTAAATTATGTTTTCTTCCATTCAGTAAGGCATTTTTTGGGAGTGACCACGGTCTTCACCTTTGCCTTCTCATATCCTCTTCTCCCTTGAGGCCCAACCTGCTCCAAAATGCCCCAGAGAGGTATGGCCATAAAAGGTCCTTTGCCATGTGCTGTCCCCTGGCTGTTTTCATCTTTCACTAAGCAAAACTGAAACCAGCATTTAATCCATAAAGCTGGAAATTAGACTGGAGGGGGAGGGGTGGGAGAGTGCTGTCACTGCAGCCAAAGGGCAGCTGAGTAATTTGTCTGAAAAACAGCCCAATGTGGTTTCCTCCAATGTTTTCAAACTCTTTCACATGGAAAAGAAGTAGAGCCATAGCAACTGCAATAATTATGGTGCATAGATAATTGCCAAGAGGCACAATCTTTCTGAAATATTTGTATAGCTTTTCCAGTATATCTGATCTTCTTTCTTAGCAACAACAGCTGATGTGTTAGCCTTTATCAAGGCTCAGAGAAATATTCCAAGCAGGAGGAACGAACAGTTCTTCAGGAAAACCTGCATAATAACCAACATAAGATTCCACTTCTTTGGTGGATTTGAGTTGCTGTTATTTAGTGAAGGCTTTTTGAGCATTTGTTAAAGATTATGGGAACTGGAAGTATGACAAGGGACTGGGCTGTATCAGTATGCTTTAGGGCTGAAAATATGCTTGCATGGGGTGCCAGTTCAAGTCCCCCAGGGCCCATGGGAATGTGAGACCCACAGCACATCTTGGAACGCATCTTCCACAGAAGCAACCAGTAGCTTGTGAGCAGCCTGAAGGGGACAACACTGTCACCCCTGGGCTTCTGTTTGTGTCCACTGGGTAGGGGCTGAGAATAATTTTTCAGGCACTAAGACATTCTTCCAGAAGGTGGCAAAAGGTAAACTACAACAACGAAAAAATTTAGATCCCGTTGCCAGCCCCACATGGACTTTGGTCTGGGTGATGAAGCTGTTGATCTTTATTCCCCTGTGGCCCATATGGCCCATTAAGGACCACCAGAGCTGGAGGGGAAGCCCTTGCCAGACCCCTCTTAAATATCGATTGTATTAGACACACCGTTAATCACTGCTGTAATCATTTCTAAACTTTCCATTAAAGATTTCCAGCAGCTCTTATCCTTGCCAAAAATCTCTCCTTTTACTGTCAGTGATGAAATCAGCACCAGCTTCAAGGGTACAGAGCTAAGATAATGCTGAGAACCAAGATTATAATATTTTACAGACTTCTAATTTGGCCTGGTTCAACAGCTCTCTGGGGTAGAAAATACAACAATAGCTAATAGCAGAAACAGAACCAATTACTTATTTCAGAATTAATAAGTTGTGGCACAGTCTGTGAGTCATTTCCTTGCTGAATCAATTTTTTTTTTTACCCATCAAATTTGCTCATGGAGTAATTATTTGGAAGACAGGAGTAGACAAGGAGGTTTTTTTCGCAGAACAAATTTAAAGAAACATTAATATCTTGTAAGACCATGTCCCAGATGATTCACTGATAACCTTTTACAAGCATTTACAGAAAGGAGTTTGTGCAACACTGCCGTAGCTAACAAACTACATCATGACAGAGGAAAAGGAAAACAACAGAAAATATTTATTCACATAGTATGTGCATTGTATAATGTCTCAATATAGCAAAGGTTTGCATTTATTTTCCCAAATGAGTTGTCATTTTGTGCAGTTAAAAATAATATAAAAACACATTTTTGAAGTTTTCTGTCAGTCTTTAAGAAGTTAAGAACATTAAAGAATCATCAAAGATACCTCTGGAGGCTTTTAAGCTAAATGCTATGACACACTTGGAGAAAAAGGCTGGTGCAACAGGGACTCAAATATACTTCCAAATGTACTTCCAAATCCTTTGAGATTAGTGTGTAGTTTTAAGCTTTCAATTTAACAATATTATTTTTTTTTCCCATTCATTCTTTAATCCAGGAATTTGTAAACAGAAGTATCTGCAAGATTCTTTGCTTTAGAATTAGAAGCAGTTGATTAAATTTCTACAAAGATACCAAACACAAACAGAAGATATTTGAAATAAATTGTTCCCTAGAATTTGTATGTACATGCAAAAAATAGACCCAACATTTAAATGCTTCAAGTCTGAGATTTTTTGTTTGTTGTTTCTGTTTGTTTGTTTGTTTGTTGTGAGGTTTGTTGTTTGGTTTGTTGTTTTTCTCTCTTTGTTGGTTTGCTCATTTGTTTTGTTTTGTTTTCCAATGTGGAACAGCCTTTACAGAAATCCCAACAAACGTTCAGGTTTGAGAAACTTTCAAGTGAAATAAAGCCCCTTCACCCACCCCACCCTTGGTGACCCGCAGTGCTGGGGAGTTCACACTGATAAGCCTTTTGGCCAGGACATGGATCTGTTGCTTCCCAAGGACCCTAAACAAGCACAAGCATAATCCCTGTAATTTGGGGCAGGGATTATAGACCAGGGTCAAAACCCCTGCCTGACAGTTGTACCTACCAAAACCTGAACCTTCTCACAGCCCTTTCCTTGATGCGCTTGGCTGGGAAGAACAGCCTTGACTTTAACAGTGAAAGGAGACTGTTCATGTAACTTGTGGTTTTTACATCTTAATTTCTACTGTTATTCCTTTATCAGCTGCCTGCTTTTTCTGACAATAGGTCCCCCTGCTACCTTGCAGCCATTTCATCTGTTACTTTTCACACTTTCTTTATCCCTTTCATACCACCTCCATCTTCCTGCTCTTCTATACCATCTTTTTCTCCTGCTCTCTCTTTCTGTATTAATTGCTGTTTGCTGCCAGGTCATTCCTTATCAGCAGAACAGGAGGAATTCCACAGCTGCTTTTCTCCTCCAGATGCAAACGAACAATTTTTTTACTTAAGCTACATTCTGTGCTGATTCATCCTCCATACAGACACATGCATCTGCAAAATTTGGATGGTAAATTATAAACTGAGTCGAGGAGTTTTTAAAAGTATCGGGTAGTCTATAACTCATGTAACAGAAATAATTTTGCTACCTAATATTGTGTTTTTCTTTTGTTAAGATAATACAAAGGTAGATTTAATTTTTCACATTGCAGATAATCCCCTTGACTTCCATCATATGTCTAAAAGCCCCAAATGCACAAACTCATGCACAAATGCCTGCAGACGCTGGTCTGCCTGTGTTAATGGTTTGTATATGAGGTTCATCTTTGGCCCGGGAAAGACTTATTTGTTAACTTTACAAATTGCCAGTAGCCCCCTAGCAGAAAAGGGATTTGACTGAGTTTGTTTTTCTCCTAAAGCCAGGAATACAGTTAAAGAAAAAGATCTACTATAGCAACTGTTACAGAAAAGCATTAGCACTAATGCAAAAAAATGATGTACAGCCTGGCACTTGAAAGAGGGAAAAATCCTTTGGGGAACAACACAAGGGCTCTGTCCCCTTCTTGGGCTGGAAACCCAGCCTTGATGCTGGTGTCCTTGACAACAACAGAGCTGATCTACTTACTGAGGACGCCCACTCCTTGTATTTTCTCATAGATGACTGGATACCATCTGCAGTTTTCTAAGGAAATCTGAGATGATCACAGCTTAGAAATTCTTGTCCCATTTGCAGTGGCTGGTACCAAGAGCTCTATACCAGACATTGACCTCCTGGGGTAATGTTTAAGCACTCAATTTCTGAACTATTTCAGAAGTCCCTGTAGTAAGCAGCCACAACACCTACACAGAGCATTTCCTTCTCTATTAGGCTAAGTGGTAGACTGAAATGTTGCCCAACATGCAAATACAACAGGAATAACATTTTGTCCAGGTTTTCTCATGCCTGCATTCCCTTGTCTGAAGGTGCTGACCCAGTCAAAATGGCAAACGCTCTACAAGCCTATATATTTGTGTGTGTTTGTGCATGTGCATTCAGACACAGAGGCTTGAATATATATATAGTTTTGATTAATTTTTATGTTGCTCTGGCCAGCCTCTCCAATCTCTTAGTACCACAAAATAGGGCACTGAGCATCTAATACTTATCCTCTGAGGATAAAAATTTGTCAGCAAGCCTGGTATGAGAACTTGAGGTTGTGGCTGAGGTATTTATGCTGAATTATTATTATAACAAGACCATTTGAAAGCTGATGTCAAAACTTTTCATTCTTACCTTGTCCTTGATTCCCAAACTAACACAGAAATAGGTTATATTTCTGCTCCTAAGGAGTACACCTAAATAAGACTCAACAAAACCTTACCATGGTTTTGGACCCAAATCAACAATGAGAATAATTGTAACAAAATCTATGGACCTAGGTAGACTTGTATCAGATTAACAATGTGGTACCATATTTGTCACAGTAACTATGGAAAAAGGCACTTAAGAAAAACATTACAGAGCCAGCTAAAGAATATTGTAGGCTCATTGCATAGTGTGAGAGTATTAAACACTGGACTGAGGTGATTTAAAATTACTGTCAGCAAAGCCATACATCTTAGTAGAGACGTTAACAACAATAAAAAATAATTAACCTTAAAGTCTTAGACATTAGTTTCTAAGCTTATAAAATTATTATTAGTTTTCTGCAATCACACAATATCACAAAATTTTAAAAAGGGGAAAGAAAAGTGTTCCCTGAAAAGGCTGACATTAAAAGAAATAATATCTTTTAAAATGACATCTCTTTCAATTAATGAAATATTGTTAGAGTTATGGTAAGGAAGCAAGTCTTGAATTTTTATGCTTTGGCAATAATATGACCAAGGAAGTTGCCTGCACATTCAAAGTGTCAGGTTTTATACTTTCGTTCATCTACAAAAAAAGTGGGTTATTAAAATGATCTTATTTCATCAGAAGATATTACAAGCATATTTTAAAGATACCAACAAACAAATACTGTTTTAAAATCTTGTTATATTTTTTTTCTTCAGCACAGGAAGAAAATGTCTTTTGGTCAGCATAAACTTATGATCAAAAGAATGAAGTATTGTGGTAGTGAATAATCATAAAAGTATTGAAACCCAAAGTATATGATTGGAAATACACAGTATCATTTTATCTTATCAGATTAACGTAGCACCATAACAATCCTGTGTGCTTCAAAATTTTGATATAAAATAAAAGATATAGACTTGTGTAGCAGTCAACAACAATTTTTAAAAGGTGATTTGTGTTTAAAAGTGTGTAAAAGGTAAGCTCTCTTTGTGTTTTCATTAAATACATGGTTCAGCAAACTTATTGAATGAAATTATTTGTTAACTATCGCTAATACCAAACAAGATATCTGTTACAATGTACAGGACAGTTATTCTACCATTCAGAAGATGGTATAATTTAGTTGGCAGAATTTTTTAGTTCAATCCTGTAACTCCTGTTGAGGTGGAGTCTGAATATGACGTGATTAAAACCACCCATTTTGTAAAACCATATAAAGCCAACCTAAAATATTACTTTCCAACTCCCAGCCTAATACATACTATCCTATCTATGAAGCTGAACTCTTATAAAAGTAATTTATAAAACCCGAAAAAAATGGTTAGCACCCTAAAAATCTGTGAAGCTCTAAATGATTGTCAAATAGCCACTTCAGAAGTCAGTGACTTCTTCTAGTGGTAAAGCTAAACATTTGACTAGAAACTAAACCTACAGCTCTCCAAATACTAATTAGTACGCAAATGCATGTGTTTAAGAGATATAGCTTCTCAAAAAAGATTTAAGGGCATTAAATTACGTCCTGATGTTTCTTCTTCTTGGAAACATGGAAACTTCTATGTTCATTAATTTCTTCTTGCTGTTTTTACTGAGAAATGAAGTGAAACTTGTCTTTAAGGTCCTCTGCTACAGAAATTCAGGATTTCCATGGAAGTGTTTCTGCAGCACCAGAGGAGGAAGTTTTCCAAACTAACAAGCATGAACTAGACTGTTGCTTCTCATCATGGAGCTGTGGTCTTCAGAGAATGCCAAAATAATATCTTGTTCTCATGCAGTTCTCTGGATCACGCCGCATACACAGTAATGTGCTGTATGCACAACTTGCATTGAAGAGTTGGAACAGAACCCTGAGAAAAGCAAATCCATTGGGAGAAACAGATATTGTTTAATAATACCAGTTTGAGATATTTCACTCCTTCCCTTGGAAAAAAAAAAAAAAAAAAAAAAAAGACAGGTGTACTCATCTTTTTCCTGATGTGAATGGTTTGAATTTATCACGATTGCAAATAATATAAATATTGGGATTTTAAGTGCATATCTAGGGCTGATTGCAATTAGAAATATTTTTTTTGACAATTCTACCCCTCCGCCAGCAATTCAGTGTTCCTCAAGTCACTATTACATTACTAGTGAGCTCTGAGTTTAAAAACATCCTGACTTGGAGTGATGTTCTTCCAGTACCTGCTGCAGCAGACTTTCGCTCTACGGTGATGCGGGTGCTAAGCGACTTGGGTTCAGGTTCAGCCCTGTGTGCAAGTCTCATCATTCCCATGCATCCAGAAGCAAATCTGGGCATATTTGAGAGGAGTAATTCTTACTGCTACATTGTAATCCTGCTGTTCACCATTGACATCCACCCACTGATGGCCAGAGAAAACTGCAATGATCTTGCGTTTCCACTTCTTTTTGTTTGGCTCCTTGAGACGGAGATAGACACCAGATCCAGTGGAGCCAGGCTCAGCATCACAATACTGATAAAAGAGATCATTGGACTCATCAGAAATGCTACAAAATCTATAGACCAGCTGCCCAGACCGATCATTGTCAAAACCTGAGAAGTGGATCATACTCCCAGGCATCATTTTGATTGTCGGGCTGATTCCCAGCTCCATGTATTTCCTTTTGTGGGGACGCTTGAGCTCCAGAACAGCATAATCGTAATCCAGGGCAATATCCCCAGAGACACCCTTAAACCAGCCTTTCGGGATGTGGGTACTCTTCACCCTGGTCCACTGGAAGGAGGGCATGCCATCTGAGGTCTCCTGCTTCCTCCCAGATCTCCTCTGCTTTCTCCCATCACCTTTGGATCGCCGCCTCTTTCCTGTGGCAACTTCAGGGTCCTCTTGGGCCGCAGAAACTTCTCTCCTACTTCTTTTACCACCTTTGCGCTTCCTGCCGTCGCCTCTGGATTTTGTCCTCATCAGGCCCACCCTCAGCCTTTTGCTGCCCTTAACATAATCCTTGCCATTGTGCAGACAGTGGGCAGCTGTTAGCACGTGCTTGGGAGAAATGAGAACACCACTGCAGCCGGTAGAGATCTTCACAGCTGTGTTGAACGGAAAGTTGGTCATAAAGCGCTTGTCATAGATGCTGAACCTGCTGTCTGTTCCATATATCTGCCTCTTCTTTCTCGGAGACCTTTGTGTGGTTGTGTTTCCAACTGGGTCAAGTACTGGTCCAAGGACATTCACTTCGGTCAGGGTACGTGTGCCATTTTCAAAAACTGTCTCATAGGATAAGAGGTCCTTCAAGTCAGACAAGCTTGGCACCGGCAATTTCCTTTGACATTCAATTCCACATACACTGTTCAGCTCTAATTTGGGTTTTGCTTCAAATTTAGGGCTGTCAAGGGAGAAAGTTCTTCTGCTCACAATTTGGGGAATCTTCTTTAAGTGCCAAGTAAAATCTTGTTCAGTTTCTGTTCCATTAGTGAGACCCAATATAGGTATGCAAAATATGAATAGCAGTAACATGTGCTCCATCTTATCTATTTTTTTCTAAAACAAGAAAGAGAAATTTGAAAATACACATTGGAAATACACACAGTTATCTTAGTATCTTCAAAGTACAATCATGCAATATTAGCACTGACATCAGTGAAACAGAATTTAGCATTCTTCTCAAAATTAAAATGCCTCAAATATTCCCTGTATTGCCTTTGATGCTTTCAACAGTCTCTAGCAAGCTGGGTGCAGATGAGTCAGCCAACATCCATGCTGAGCTACCTACTGGAAGGTGGAAACAGCTGAGTTTTACCTGCTTTTCCCTCAGCATGGCAGCAGTCTGAGTCATTCCATTCTGTACAGCAGCCTTGTTTTATTAGTCATGTAGGAATGTAATTATGTTTTACACTTATCTTCTCTATAGCTGCTTTTCCCAACATTGCACACTTTTAATATTCAGCTGGACAGGGTGCCAGGCCATCTTGTCTAGACTGTGCTTTTGCCAGTAAAGGTTGGACCAGATGATCACTGGGGTCCCTTGCAACCTGGTATTCTGTGATTCTGTGACACTGGTTCTGGGTAGAACATGGTTGTAAACTACTAATATGTTAAAAAGTCACATCCAAAAGTTGGGATCCAGGCAGAGATGGACAGACAGGCTGCACTCCTGAGACTTAGGAACCCTTAGGAAAACAGACCAATTGTGGTCTCTCATTTAATGGCCAAAAAGTAGCAGCTTTAAGTGACCTAAAAGTCACCAACACTTCTGCATTACTCACCCAGCTAGGACCTGTGAATCTGCCTGCTATGAAAAATGCCACTTTGCAAATTGCTCTCCCAAGGACCCAAATTAGAAAGATCTTCTTGCCCTTTTCAAAGTTTATGTTGTCTGGATGTAACAGATGGAGCAACCTGGGCACCTAAACAAGGTGACAATTCTCATCATAAATGCTTTCAGCTTCTGCGGCTCTGAAAGGCACCATTATCCTGCAGATCCTGCCTTGTATCTCCCTGTATGCCATGGCCGCCAAAACCTCATTAATTTCCTATGTGTGGGTGTCTGGTTCTCTCTCAGGATGTCAAAGAATTTCAAAATCCATGGTTGGAAGGGACAGGTGAGTGAGGAAAGTAGAAGGCTGCTGGTCTAGAGGAGTCTCCTGGTTATATACATGCAGGAAAGCCCAGCCAAGTAGGAGGGGCAAGTCTGCTGACTCATCACGTCTTTTTCCAGCAGGATCCCACAAAGGCTGCAGGAACTGTGCTGTTTGTTTCTTATGGTCACTAGTGGAAAGCCCCACCTAGATGAGGTGATGTGCCACACAAAGAGCTAATACTTTAAATGGGAAAGACGAAAAGCAGTATTATTACCATCTGTAGTTGGGAAACATGCAGGAAGAATGTAAAATTGTTAGAAGACTGTGACAGAGCCAGAAACTGAACCCAAAAGTCTCGATTCAGAGCTCAAAACCTGACTGAAAATACCATTTTTCTCCTTTGGCAGCAGTGATGCCAGTGGCATTAGCCAACTACTGGCCACTGTCCTTGGAAAAGCTGTGCTTTGTTCTCATGTCCTTCATTCCAATTACATGGAAACCTCAGCTGTGTGAAAAAAAAGGGCCTATGATTAAACTTTAAAAGCCAAGCAATTCAAGGATATGTATGTGGTTAAGCTTTCTGGTTTACATTGTAATAGCAGTGTAAACCAGGGCAAAGATAACTGCTTTCCTTTTCTTGAGCTTAGTTTAGAATAATATGAGCACTGCCATCCATTGAAACAGCATGGTTACAAGCTACCTAAAGATCTAGCATGAAAAAGAGGAGTATGTGTGCAACATGGAAAAAAGAGTGGTAACATCACTTCAAAAGCTGTATAATGGACCAACAACTCCTATAATTTTGAGGCATCTTCATCATACAGACATAGCTCTTGTCTGTAAGAGGTAACAATTACCACTAAGCACTACGGTTCAAACATAGCTTGTCGCTTCTGATGTCAAATTCAGAGGGTGGTTTTGTTTTAGTATAATTTTTGGTGCTTTTCACCTTTGCCTGCATGAAACACCAACCTTCACCCAGAATTTACTCACTTGGATATGTATAAAATACATTTTACAATACAGTATAAACATACACCCCCTGGCTTTGAAGTAGCTAACCTGGGTTTTGGAGAAGATGTATGGACTTTCATAAAGCATCTGGAGTTTACAGTGACTCACAGCACTAAGCTCTGGGGTGTGTGCAGTCATACTAAGAGCTATCTGAAGGTTTTAAAAGAAGAGCAGAGTCATCCCAGGCACAAGATTTTGCAGATAGTCAACAGTTGGCCATACCAGTTTAGGTTACTGGTATAGCAGAAATGCACATATATAAACATTAACTTTAATATATGAAGTTACCTTCAAAGTATTGCTTTCGTTATTCCTCAATTAGTAATAAATTTGAAGAAAAATTATGATTAAATATCTATGGATAAATGATAAGGTGTCAAAATAAAGAAATACTATTAGAGAGAATATAAGAATAGAGTTTCTGAACTGACAAAAGGTCCACCTCAACTAAAATTGATGCAGAAAAGCTGGTTTAAATTTGCTTTGCTCTAACATAGCTGTTGAACAGCTACAAGGTATTAAGAAACCCAGATCTTCTGTCAGGCTCGAGAATGCCTTTTCTATGTTCTTTCCTAGAATACTCCTCCACTTCTCAAGCCTTCCTTGGGGTTTGGTCATTTGATATTTCTCTGTAGTTGAGTTTTATGAGCCCTAAGGAAAGTTCATTCACTAACTGCTAGTTCATATAGAAAATCTTAGAGGTCCCTGGGTTGATATCATTCCACTGTGATGGCTGAAGTCTTCCCAGATGGACCCATAAACTAACTTTTCTTTATACAGTGATTTTCTGCAAGCAAATGGGTGGAGCACTATGGCTCTCTTTAAAAAGGAAAAAAATAAAACTCATAACCCTCAATAGATGCGTTGGAGCCTCCCATTTGAAATACTATACTCAAGTGCTCTCTATTTACCAAAGCAGTCTTAGAAGCCAAGATTTTCATCAATCATAATGAACCACTTGTTGCTTGTAATGAACTAAATACATTTCAGAAGAACTGGAAGAAATCCAAGCCAAGGAATTTGATTAAAATGGTAATTCTCACTGCAGACCAGAGCAGTGGCCCTACTAGGCAGCTTTATCATTTACAGCCATGCACTTAAGCTCTGTTTACTAACCTGACCTCTGCTGTTTAAGCAAGGCCAACTTCAAGCACCAGCAATGTCAGCAGTAGCCACGGCATATTTCAGGTTGCCAGCAAGGGGGAACACAGGCGTTTCTCTTGCCAGATAATGGGGATGGAAATGTGTAGAGGGCTGCAAAGACACCTTTGCAGGGTGAGAGAAATGGAGAGAAGATACAGTCTCCAGGGGAAGGAGGAAAGGTCCTGTGAAGGCTACAAGCTAGAAGCAAGAAAAACATCTCAACATCTTACTCACACTTTCCACCATGCTGTTTTCCACTCTTCCTCCACACCCTAAGCTGCTCTGCCCTCTCCTTTCCTTCACTCCTTTCCCATACAAATTTTGGGTTGGCTTACGTTAATTAGAACCCTTGAACCAGCTCTGCTTTTATGGTAGGATGAATTACTTCAGAGAAGATAGAATATGGAAACAAGAAAGTGAGAGACAGATCCCCAGCCCCATGAGAATGTTGAAATTCTCCTTCAGTTCCCAAACCCAGCTGTTAACAGTGAGGACTCCCTGTTTGTTGGCATTCCAGCTGCCAGACGTATGTATACAATTAAAAGTTCTTCTCAATTCTTGCTTCTAACATCAAATCTCTCTGCATTCACAGGACAAAACCTACCCATGTCCTAACTTTTCAGTATGTCCTTCAAATATTTTGCCAGTGTGACCTATCTTAATCCACCAGAATGCATCTCAAATGCTCTGGGGAAGGCCTGTAGTTGAAGAGAACTAGAATGTTTCTCTTCAGGCTACCTCAGAGTGAATATACATGGCAGTGTAGTTCAGACAGAAGAAAAGTTGTGTCCAACTACCTGGCAGCATTTTATCTTGGTCTGTTCAGTGCAGCCTCTGCTCTGGGGTTTGCTTTTTATTGTAGGAAAGTCAGAACATTTCAAACTAAGTTTACATAATTTTAAATGCAATTTTCAGACCATAAAATATTAGAAGCTGCTACACTAACCACCTCCTTTAACTGCTTTTGGCCTTTTTCCTGAAGTGGCCTGAAAGTTGGAATTCATGGTTCTTCTCTGACAAAGGAAAATGGAGAAGAAATTTTGGAAATCACACACTCGTTAGAAGAAATCATTACCCTAACCTTACCTGCCACTTCCCCCTTCACTCCTCCTGCTGTACTCACTCTGTATATTGGTGCGTTGATTTCATCCTCCCCTCTGACTTACATAGAAAACCCCACAGCGACTCTTGGCTCTTACAACATTCAAGCAGTTTCAGTAGGCAGAAGAAGAACTTAATTTTGCACGGCAGACGTGGCAGCTCATTTCTGAAATCACACACGCAGGGGGAAGCAAAGAAAGCGTGGGATGAATGGCAGTGGGGACAGTGGCTTCATCTCCGACGGGGCTTTCCCTTTCCCGGCCGCCCCCGCCGCGGCCGCGGGGCGGCGCGCCCGGACAGCCGGTGGCCCGGCAACGGCGGCCGGCGAGGCTTCACCCTCTGCCTGCCGTCCCCTGGGTCCCGGGCTGGTCCCCGGCAGCCCCTGCTCCTCCCAGCCTTTCCCGCCGCCGGGCTCGTCCCTCCGCTCCTCCGGGTCGGGGGGAGGCGGCAGGGAGAGGCCGCGTCCCGGCCGCTGCTCCACCGCTGAGCGGCTCCGGCCGTCGAGCACGGCCAGCCGGAGCGGCCCCCGGGAGGGGAGCGGGCGGGCACCGGTCAAGGACCAGCCCGAGGAACGACGCGGATACTTTGCTGGGATAGCCGCTTTTCCACTGCCCGTTCCGTTACTGCCGGCTGCTCTTCTGCAGTGGCACGTTAAAGCCCAGGGTTCTCCCGAAACGGGCCGAGGATTGGGAGAGGACGGCTGTAACCCTACAGCTCTTGAGCCGCCCCCGGTCCTGCTTTCCGCGGCAAGCTCTGCTTTTCCGCGTCTGATCCAAAGGAGTTCCCTTTCTCCTAAGCCTGCAAGTTAAATACCCTGGCACAGCTTTTTTTGCCATTCCAAGATAAATCTACTTCCAGCAGTGACGGATCTGGATGAAATTAGTGTCAATTGGAGAAGAGCGCGGAGCTGGTAGCGCGAATGCTGAGGGTATGAATCAGAAGTAAAGGAGAGGTTGTTTTGAAGGGTGAAGAGACTCCTTGCCTGCTGTCCGCAGAGGACGCAGCACAGACACAAAACCCTGAAAGCCCAATAAATATGCCACTTGCTGCCATCCCGTTAGCCGTCTTGTGAAAGCAGCTTTTAAAAAAAAAAAAAAAAAAAGGGAAAGAAAAAAAAAAGGACCAAATAAATGCGTCACGTTCTAGTCCTATCAAAAATATATCCATCAGGCTAAAGGGACAGCAGCTTTATACAAAACCCTCCAGCTGCCAAGCCCAAGGCACGGACATCGCTCAGCCACATATTTTTTTAAAAACGACTAGTGTAGTAAGAACGACATTGAAAAAAAAAAAATCACTTTACGGACGTTACCTTGGATTGCCCGGTCCCCAGCCTCGAGCTGCCCTGTTCACGGGCGGCCACCCTCAGCCCTCATCCCCAGCTCCCAGGCTTCCCACCGAGTGCGGCCCCGATCAGGTCTCTCGGGCCAGCCTCTCCCACCCAGGGCCGGCGTCGGGAAGAGTTTATTTCATACCTGGCACCCCGCAGGACGAACGGAGGGGAAAGTGACCACAGCCCCGGGGCGCGGGCTCCCCGCTCCGCTCAGCGCCGCCCGCCCGCCGCCCAGCGCCCGCGGCTACTGAGGACGGGGCGGGGGGAGCAGCCAGGTCTTCACAGGCGGGGGAGGGGATGGAAAAAGGAAAAAAAAAAAAAAAAAGAAAAGAAAAAGAAGGCGAGAGGGAGGAGGCCGGGAGGGCAAGAGGGGGAGGGCCGAGGAGGCAGATCCCGGTATCTCCTCGGATGGGAAGGGAAGACGGGGCTCTGCCTGCGGGGCGGGGAGGCGCATCGCCCCGGGAGAAGCGTCCTCCCGGCGCCGGGCGGAGAGCCGGGGTGACCGCGCCGGGACGGGGCGGGAGAGGCTGCCGGGACGGGGGGAAAGGCGGAGACAAGCGGGGAGGCGGAGGGACCCCGTCCCGGGGGGAATGGCGGGAGGGCGCCGCACCGCTCCACCTGCGTGGGGCCGGGGCTGCCGGGCACGACGGGGCCAGGCGTCTGCGACGGCGGCAGCGAGGAGGGCTGCTCCTTCGCGACCTGCTGTGGGGCTCCGGGAGGAGGCAGGGAGCGGCTCCCGGCTCCTCAGGTGGCTCCTCGGGCCGGGATGGGTCTTGCGGCTGCGGGGGCTGCGGAGTGTGGGACTCTCCCAACCCTCGGCATGCCCGCGCCTCCCTGTCCGCGTCCCTCAGGGGAGCCCCGGCCCCCGCCTCCCCGGCCCGCTCCTCTTGGGCGCTCCGCTCCTTCCTAGCCCCACTCCTCACGGTCTCAGAGACCAGGTGAGAAGCGTATCCTTCTGGTCGTTACTACTCTTCATCATTCTCTTTCTGCCTTTCCCTTCTCTTGTGACCCTCTCGCCTCCTCTTCCAAGGCAGAAAGCTTTGGGTGGTAGTCTCTGCGCCATGGGTCAGCTCCTTGCACTACAACAAGGTCCTTGCTGAAGCGCTCCACTGCTTGCACAGATGCACAATGTGAAAGGCTCGTTCACTAAGCGCTTTTGCAAGTGCTGAACCTAAGTCGTTTCAATGAGCTCATCTGCTGAAAACTCGTCTCATGCTAGATGAGGGCCCACTGATTTGCCAAAACCGGCAGGAAATTTGTGGCATTGCTAGAGATCAGACTGAGATCTCCAGAGTACCATTCTGTTGTCTTAATCATAGGCATATGCTTCCTTTCAAAGACTTAACTTCTGAAATTTAGTGGAACCAATTATATAAATAGCTTGGAAATAAGGCTTTGGCCAGCAACTGCACCCTGCAGTTTGGTTTCAAAGACTGAGGTTGAATTATTCAAAATGCTATTTTTTTTGCAGATTTTTTGGTTGTTATTTGTGTGTACAACTTAAAATCAAAGTGGAATAATAATTATTCATGTACCTGAGAAAACAAGCTGAAGAATTCCCAGTTTAATCAACAAGGCAAGACAGAAATGAGTATAAGGTAGTTGACATTAATAAGCAATGTCTTCAATATATGAGCTTCCATACTGGGCCAGACCAAGGGCTTTGCTGGACCAAAATCTTACTGCATTAGTACAGGGTAAGGTCATGCAATAGTCTCCCCCAGCACTTTCCCTGCCACCAATATTTCAAACTCAAGAGATTTTCTGAGGCAGATGTAGTTTATATGTCCTTAGTAACCTTCACATTTCTCCATCAAGCACCTGCCTGTTTTCCCTTAAACCTGCATAGATCTGTAGCACCTACAACCTGCTGTGGTGACAAGCTCCACAGGTCAACCACGTGCTGTGCAAAAACATGCCTCCTTTTGTTTATTTTCAACCTGCCTACGCTAGCACTGTTTGATGCTCACCAGTTCTTTATTGTATGCCTTGTAGCCCCCCTACCACCATGAAGGATTCCAGCAAAGTTAGCTGGAACCAGAACAACGTCTGAAGGATGATGCGGCCAAACACTTCTTGGCAGTGGCAAGTGGAAAACAAAGAGCAAGACCTACTTGCATTGGGCAGCTGTGTTGAGCAACAACAACTGAAGCTTACAAGGTTAAGACTGGACATTGTGAAAAAATTTCTTCACCAAAAGAATCATGCAACACTGGAACAAGCTGTCCCAACAGGTTGTGGAATCGACATCCTTGGTGGTTTCCAATACGCAGCTAAACAAAGCCACAGCTGACTGGATCTAATGTTGGCAGTAGTCCTGCTTCAAGTGGAAGGTTGGACTGGGTGACCTGCAGAGGTCCCTCTCAACCAATACTTCTCTGATTCTTTACCTATGTGGAAGACGCAAGAAAAACACGGATTTCTGCAGCAGCAAAAAGATATTATTTGTTTTGTTCTTTACTGATTTCCTAACACTTCCTAGTACTTTTTATTTTTTGACAGCTGTTGAGCATTAGGCTGATATTCCCAGGGAGCCGTTTTCATAACTGCAGGACTCTCCTGAGAAGTAATGACCAGATCAGAACCTGACTTTTCATACCTTAAGTAAGGACCATTTTCCCCCTTATGCACCACTTTGCATTTATCTACATTGAACCCCATCTGCCATTTCATCGCTAAGTCACTCCCTTTCATAAACTGGTCTGCAGATCTTCAAGGTTGTCTCATCTTTATTAACCTAAATAACTTGATAGTCTAATCAGACTTTGTGACCCGACTACTCATTCCTTTTCTACATCGTTTATGAATACACAGAATTGTGAAGGGCACAGCAGATTGTTATTGGTAACCTATCATCCCTGCAAGAACCAATCCCATAGTCCTATAATTTGTTTCCCGCCTTTCAGAAGATTAGGCTAACAGGGCTTCATTTCTCTTTGTTGAACTCGGAGTGATAGGACCAGTGTGCTTCTGCTGCATCACTCTGCTCACTCCTGCTTTCAGAATCTGGGCTGGGTTGTTTATTTCATGTGGGTTTTGTTTGCTTGTTTGTTTGTTTGTTTTTTTAACACGAATGACAGACTGGTAATAATAGAGTTGGCTCCTGCTCTCACATTCCTCTGTCTTCTCGACTGACACTCATTGAAAGCTCTCAAGATAAATGAACATCTGTAGAACATTATTTTAGAAAAAAATAGAATACATTTATGAGCATAACCTATTTATTTTTTTTAATTATTTTAAACCATTTTTATTGAATCCTGTTTCACAACTAACATTTTATTTCTTGCAATAATAAAACTACATTTTTTATAATTCTTAGTAAAATTTAGAGATTAAAAAAAATAATCACTGTATTAAAATTTTCCTCAAAATATACTTTGCAAAAGACATGAAGAGTATATATTTCAGACTACTGATTCTTTAGAAACACACTGTATAATATATATGACAGGGCTGTAAAAATATATTTGTTGGAATAGTTCCAGCATGCTAATTTTATCCTTCAGAAGTAATTTTATCTCATTAGAAGATTAGTGAGCCCTTTTTGGTATTTTCACATGTTCCAAAAATAAGTTTGACATCATATGCCAACTGAGAGATGTTTACTTGGAACTGAGCTTTGAAAGACTGACCTAATTTTTTTTTTATTTTTTTTTTTAAAGTGTCAGAGAAAAAAATAAAAGCAAATCAATCTGTATTAACAAAAAGAATGTACTGACTTCTATTAAAATTCTTCCTACATATCTACAAAGAAAACAGAGGGAAAAAAGCAAGTTTTTATCATCAGATTTGTATCCTGGATTTGAGTGAATTCACAGATCAGTAATATTCTTGGTTTCAGGTAGATAAACCACAAAGTGAGGTACAAAATGTTTCCAAATAAGATTCTCCTAGATTTTTTTCAGGTAGAAATTTGAGATAGGAGCTTCAACTTTCCCTTTGGGCAACATATGCTGAGTGTGGGTGTACTGGCTGGGCAGCTGCTCCTGGAATATTGTGTGGCCTTATGCTGCTGGAGAACACACTCTGCTCTCCTGTGTGTCTTGCACAATTAAAACTATTTGATAGTAGCAGGAACGCATATTCTCCACAATCTCTGAATTGTATTCCACGTAGTGCATTGTGCTTCATCAGGTAAATATAGCTACCCACAAAATATTATTTCACATATGACTTATGGGAAGAGGAAAGAGGCAGCTACAACTCAGGAAAACCAAAACAAGGTCCATAGATGTCAACAAGAATGCAAATGCCTATAACCAAATTAAAAGTTCAGTGTATAGTCCCTAGCCATACCCCACAAGTAGTCAGCTTTAATCTCTTCCTTTCTTCTCCCTCCTTCCTATCCTCATGTATACACATCCACATGTACTTTATTCCAAAACTAGTGATTACTTGGATAGTACAGGTAGCTCCCTTTCCTTCACACTTTAATTCTCAAGCTGCATCTTGATACCCATCCAGCTCAGCTGATATGTTTCACTTCCTTTTTCTTTTCTTATCCCAGGAAGACTATTTTTTATGAGCTTTAACACTTTTCCAGTCCCCAAACACTAAACTTGGGATAACTCATTGGCTCGTGATGAATGGACGTGAGGTAATTCCTACTGCTTTCAGGACAAAGGGATGTGAAATACAATGGATCTTTCTTACAGGATCAAGAATGGTCTCCATGGTAGTGTCTCTTCTGTGACAGCTTGTTGCCACAGAAGCCCTTTTGTTTTGTGGACCAGTTGGGGTTGGTTATTGTGCTGTTCGGAGGTTCCTGTGACACAATGCTGACTGGTTAGACTAAAACTCTGAATGAGACAGACCTCTGTTAGACAGCCTGGCTTTGAGGACTTGGAAAAGATGCAAGAACTGCAATAAATCACATCTTTTTTTAGGAGTGTGCATAGTGAGGATGAAGATGACACCAGCATCACTAGCTGAGGAGGATTCTGCATAGACCAGTGGACCATCACAGTAAAGGCTGACAAGGTGGTTATTAATTTTAAATTGGATATAGATGTACAAGGGAGTATGGTGGCAGAAACAAGGATATTAGCAATGACTGCGATATTGTCAACACAAGAACTTACAGATGACAAAAAAAGGTCAGATGTGAAACTCGCAGCATCTAGTTGTGACCTAATTTTCACAATATGAGTCTATGAACTAGATATATGGGTGAATAACAGACTAGAAAATAATACTTTGTGGTAGTATTGTGCAAACAGATACAATCCCTTTTCCAAGTTAAAACTATGTCAAGCTTCTAGTCACATCAAGAGAATGCTTTCTTCAGGGAGGCAGCAAGCAAAAATAAATGTGGATATGCATAGGACCCATAAGAGAGAGGATCTTCTAACTCTGCAGAATGGAAGTGAGTGAAGAGCCCAGCCACCATCCAACTCCTGCCTTTTCTCATTTTTGTCTCTCCTAGAACAGCAGCTGAAAATGAAGCTGGATGGGCTTACTGTTCTGGCATTCAGATGTTTAGTAGAAAAGCAGAGTTGGCTGTTCATGCATCATTGCTAGAAGAGCAAAACCTAAAATTCTTACCTGATATGTAGCATCACAAAGATTATATACATATATGCAAAGTTAATATTTTCCTCAAGTAGAATTTTCACAAGGAGAGGTACCTCTGGAGATGTGTCAGATGGCAAATATTCTTATAGACATGATTTGTTGGCAGGTTGCAGGCAGGTACTGTTAAGGAAAACTGCTGAAGGAAAAAGTTTCCTCCAACTGGCGTTCCCATTGCAGTCGGCACACCGGCAGCTTTACTGGAAAATCAGTGAACTGTAGATGGTAATACAGTATACTATGATATGGATAAATGACATTTTGATGTGAGAAGAAAAGAAGTGCATGACCAGAGGCTCAGAGAAGCTTTGGAAAAAAACCTGACTTTGGCTAAAGCTGAATATTCATTCCCTCCCCAAGCCTTTAAATTCCTATAATGGAAAGAGCATACCATGGAGGAAAGTTAATAGAGTGACGTTGAGATATTAGACAAAATAAGATTTCAGCTACCATCAGCTTGATTAACCCAACAGAGGGGAAAGAGATTCCGGGCAAAAATGAAGTGGTGAGGGACATGGTGCCTAGTCTCTCTATTCAGACCAGCAGAGGGTCATTGGCAGTGAAACACACATCTTTAATGTCGGAGAAATCAGAGGAATTAACGGCAACACAATACCAGAGAAAATGTGACATTTGGCATGAAACTGAAACTGAGTGCCTGTGGTACTTCCATAAAGAATATTGCAGCAATCTTCCTCTAGCAGTATGGACAAAGTAGGAAAAGGCACAGTGACAGAAACTGCATTTTCAAGAGCTAAAAAACACAAAAACAAAACCAAAAAAACCTGGGGATGTTGGCCTTAATCCATGAGTAGTAAGGAATATTGTCCTTATGGTCAGTATTAAGTGAAAGTGACCATAAACCATTTACTGCCACTGCAAATATGCCCAGGAGAGTACAAGATTAATTCTTCAGCTATAGCTGCCTGACTTATAAATTGAATACAAACCTTAGAGAAAAAAAAAAACAACAACAACACTTTAAAAGAGCCATTTACTTAACCACGTTCCAGAATAGTAATGCATCAAAAGGCAAATCTTTTTGTTTGTTCTTAGTAAACTGCAGGTGTGAAGTCAGATTCAAAGAAAACCTAGTGATAGTGGTTTAAGATTCTGTTCACAACCCCAAAATAGCTGGAAGTTTCTGCTAAAATTATTAACGGTGTAATAGCTAGTAATGTTGAAATTTATAAGGTTTCACTTTAGACTTCAAGCTTAATATTCCACTGAAATGAGCACAAGCATTTTATATGTCTCAGAGACATAATTACTATCTGCAGACTAGAAAAACAATGTCGTATTTATTGCCAAAACCCATGGTTAATACAGCGTTGGGGTTGCCAAGCATGCCTTGTTGCCATCCAGAGCACGTTAAACGTACATTATCTCTGGGTCTCTGAAGCTGGCAGGAGAAACTAGGACCAAACAATATCCAGGATGCATTTTTTAATGCAATCTCCCGCCTCCTGTTTTGCATCCCACATAGTTCTCTCCTGTGTCTTCTGTCCATGTGTTCCCACTGACCTCCACACACCGGGTCCATGCTGGTAACTGAGGGCAAGCACAGCTGCAGCTAAAGTAACGGGATTTTTTTGTGGTTGATACTATACAGGAGAGTGAAGTAAATACTCATAACTGTCTTTCTTGGCTCTCAAAGCCTTTGCATATTTCTAATACTTTTAAAGCTGTCTGTAGGTTTTCAGCTTGCTGCTGGAATCATTTCCACATGCAAACAACCCAGTGAATAGTTCAACAAGGAGAGAGAAGGCAGAAACACTTTGTACTAATCGGACACGCCTTTGCACTTTCTCAGTACTGTTTTCTGCAGTAGTATTTGCACAGAATCGCATCTCCTGTCTGCCATTCTGGCTGTGCAAAATACTCCAAGGATTTCTGAAGGTCTAGCATCGTTGTCCAGGGGCTGCAGGCAGAAGTGTCCTCAAAGGGAACCCATAGACAACATGAACAGATTTTGGGGGATGATGTAGCTTTTATTTTTTTTTAACGCCTGGCTTAAATTTGTCCTTTATCTTAGTAAAGATGTGCTAGGACTTCCCAGCAACCTATCCTCTTTCACTGTCACTCATTACACTCGCAGGTTCAGGCAAGGTGCATCCTCATGCAGCCACAAAGAGTCTCACTGGGGCCTCCCTCAGTGGACCAGTACTGTGCCGAAGGAAAGACATAAGCAATAAGCTAAAGCACACATTATTCCCCTGTGTCAGGTAAATTACCAAAATATGTTAATTGCCCTAAAAAAAAAAAAAAAGACATTAGAAAACATGTTATTGTTGCCTTTTTCAGATGTTGCTTGGGAAAACTATAAATTTTAGGGTAAGTTCGGAGGGTAGTTGGAAAAACAAGATCTGAGTTAGGCATGATGCAAGCTGAATTTTTTTGAAAGTGCTCCTTCTCTTAATTCCTGCCTCAAAACTCTCTAGCAGGTTGACAAGCTATAATGCTTGCAATTAAACATGCAATGCAATCTGTGCAGGGCAGGACACTAGTAGCACTTTGAAACAGTTTATATCAGACCAGTACTTTCAGACCTATCGTCAAATCAACAGTAGCATGCTCATTTATTTATTATTCCAGCATATCCACACTTTTCATTTTTAATTACTTTTTTTCTAATTGAATGTACTACAGAATCTATCCTTGGTGGCACCTTCCACAACCCTATGGGTTATTTGATACCAAGGTAATATCCATTCCCATTGATTTATTTGGTCTGCTTGATGGTACAACTGATAAAGTATGGGAGACAAACATAAAGCCTAAACAAGATAGTGGAAGGGTTTTTTCACTTCCCAGGACTTTATATCAGATCTCAAGAGAGAAAAATGATGGTTAAGATTCAATAACCACACAAATTCTCTTCCTCTGCCCATTACAATTTCTGCTTCCGATTAGCTCTCTAGCCCATGGTCTCCTTGCATAGTTTACTGTATTAAAGCAAAACAGATGCGAGAAGATTGACTTCAGAATGACTTCCATGCAAGTTAAAATAAATGGAAAATTATAGCCCCAACTTGTAATGGAAAACTGATATTCATCTTAAGAATTATCACCCATCCACATACCTCTGCTCAGCCAAGATTTTTAAACTAACAACTGCACATGATTCAGTTACCAAATCCTCATTAACAGTGTGTTTTGTCAAAACTCCCTGAGGTAAGGTTTGCCTGTCTCTTGTATTTGGACAAACCTCATCTCGTTTTCAGCAGAGGCAAACATTTATACACACACAGATTATTACCACAAGTTGTGGGACTGCTCACTGGATAATCTTTCTCTATCGCAGCAAGCATAAGCTATTTGCCTTTATCTGTGGCTTGTGCTTCCCCATTTCATCGTCATTAAAATGCTGCTTATTACTGTGCCAACTCCCCTCTCTGCCTGTATCTCATCCAGTATCTTCCACTGATTATGTGTCTGAGCAAACACCATCACGCTCTTCCTGCTTCTGGGGTTGGCTCTCTGCTCTCCCTTGCACTTCAGAAGGAGCTTCTCTTTTACTTCATGATGCCCCTTCACATCCTTTCTTAAAGCTCCCACTTTCTGTGACACCTACAGAATACTTAGGCCATCAATGGGCAGAAAGCAAGCACACAGACCATTTAATTTTATTGTGTCTCTGTAGTCGCCTTTCTGTCTGTATCCCATTTACAATATTTATCAGCAGATGACTGTAGAGTCCCTGTTCAGGATGGAGATTTTATAAGCAATAATAACACAAATAACAAATGAATTTTTGCAGCATAGGATGAAAAACATGTGCACATTACTTCAGTTGCCACAATACTGGTTTTGGAAGAGATTTAAATAGCTGCAGTTGCTCTGCTTGTGCCAGTACCTATTCTGTTTTAATCACATTTACTGACAGCACACTGTTGCAGCAACAACTCTGCATTTCCACTTGAAAAATCTCAGTTTTAGCAATTCATGAACTGTGTCTAAAAATACATCCTCATTTGAAAACCAGCATTCAAGCTACGGTCTAGACGCAGTTCCTTTTTAAACCTAGTTAAGCTTAGCAATTTTATCTAAAAACACAAAAGATACCTTTGCTGTTCTAGAAAGCATTCTTCCATTTTTCCATGTTGAGAACTGACTTTAATGACATTGTTCTGCATTTCAGTTATCTCTAATATGAGCTTTTTAGAAAAATAATTCTCTTACCATGTATCAGCTTCATACTTCCTTGCCCTTTGAAAATCAGTGCTGAGCAGCAGTAGGAAGCCACTGGCTGCAGTCACATAGATTAGACAAAGAACTATGGAATGCCAAAAAGCATATGAAAATGCCCAGTCCTCTGATTTACTTTGGCAAATACACGCTGAAGACTGTATGCCTAATTTACAGACTTACTACAGAACAAAATGACATTTGCCTTCCAAGTTAAACAAGCACCCAGCCAGGAGGAAGGCTCCCCAGTTGCTAACAGCAAAATAAAAGGGAGTCCTCCAGGACAATGTAAAGCTCTTCCAGAAAATGAGGGTCCCAAGTCAATGAGATCCTCTCCTGGTTCATTTGTAATTCCTTGTTCAAGTTTATTTCCCTTTTTCTCAATCCTGGAGTGGTCTTACAGTGTGTAGATATTTACTTCAGCCTGCAATGGGCTCTGTGAACCTCAGAGCAGCTAAGTGAAGTTACAGAGCTGTCAGTATCTCAATCAACCCTTTTGTATTTTTCCTGCAAGATTTTTGAAATCACAGGGGAAGAGTTAAAAAGGAAAGACCTGGGCTAGTTGCTGTGGCTTGGATTTAGCACCTGACCAGAGTCAAAACTTTCCACAGTTGAATGCATTTGGCTTAGGACTAATGTGTTTGTGTTGCTACCCGGAACATGCTGAAGGTCTGAATGGGGACATGGCAGCTAGTAATATTTAAAAAGGGGGCATCTGCTCTCTCTAAACCTTTTAAATTTAATCTCTGTTGATCTTCTTTCAGCAATTTATTCAAACTTGTCAAGCTGTGTGGTTATACAGGTCTAGAACAGGATAACCACTGGCCTCATGTTGACATAACTATACAAAGGAATTGAGCATTGCGCAAAATACAGACGTGTACATTGGTAAAGAAGGCCAAATAATGCAGGCACATGCTATCTCTAAGAATGTTAAGTGAATAATTTAATTATTTGATTAATTTGAGTATCTCATGGCACAAAAATGCATTGTGCACTTTCTAACATGAGTGATGTAAAACTAAAGAAGCAAATTTAATGGGTCAAATTTCCAGACAAAATTCACTACAACCCTCTGATTAGTTTCAAATTTCATGTACAAGCAGAGCCCATCATAAATGCAATTATGTGTGCAAACTCTTTGAGCAGAGGTCACATCAGCTTCTGCATAGGAAAATTCCCCTAGGGAGGTAGGTTACTTATCCAGATTATTCACTAGGCTACAGAAAGCCAAGCTTTTTAAATAACAGTTGATAGCAATTTAATAATACACGAAGATGACTCTGAGGTTAAAAACTAAAGCACAGAAAATAAAATCCAAAGGGAATAAGATAAGACTAATGGGCAAATCCAATGTCTTTGAATTTTTCTTATGTACATTAGCACAGTCATGGTTTGTTGACTTCAGCAAATTGCATTCCTGCCTAGTAGCATTATTATCTTAACTCTAAAATACTCAACTAAGACTTTCTTGAATGGGATTCATTAGAAAAATATGATGGTATTCCCAAAGTATGATACTGAGTTCATTTTTTGCTGCTTTATTCTTTCACTTGCCAGAAAGAATTGGAAACACTGGATTCAGTTCCATTGACTCAGTTCCTTCTAGAAAAACATACAGAATTGCAACTGATTAGTCGTACTTGTTAATTCTAGAATGGGTCTTTATTGAGATGACTCCAGGAAAATTTCTCCTTATATGAAACGTTACTGTTTTCCTTTAATGGAATATTTGGTTTGAATTCTAACAGATAATTATAAAAGAGATAAATTAATGAATTACTGCCATGAATGACTACAAGTGTGAAATACTATTGGATACAAGCTTTAATTGTAGAGTGGGCCAAACTGATGTACTTCAGCTAATTTACCTATTTTTTATTTTTCAAGACTATTCCATTATCCAAAGAATAAACCAGTTCTGCTAACATTTGCAAAAAGCAAATTCCATTGCTTTTTACTAAGCAAAAATTACAAAGCTGACAATATTGCTTAGACTTAGAGTACTAAAAATGTCAATAGCCTATGTAGGAATTAAGATTTTTTTTTAAGTCAAGGTTTAAATTGATATTGAATCAGGAGCTCAGTGAGTTAAAAATAATACATAGTTAAGTCATCATTGGCCAGATCACCCAATTTAGAAATGAGGCAATCAAATCACATAAGTTAAAGGAACAAATAATTTTTTCATATTAAGCCTGTATAAGATGATCAAAGAAAATTAAATTGGTTTAATCAAAACCTTCTTATTCCTTTTTCATTCCCAGAACACAACAGTGAAATTGAAATAGTTGGTACGGGATCTTTCTACCCACGTTGACTTTAGGGCCCAGTTACAGGTATTAACTAAAGTGGTAAAATCAATTTAGCTAGTCTTAAATAGTTTCTTAATTTTCAGACTCGACATTATTACACGATTGCAAAATTCAGCTTTGTGCTTCATAGTTGTGCAGTCAATCTGATACATCTTACAGGATGGAGAACCTAAGGGAGCCTGCTGTGCTTTCAGCCTCCCTCACCACAGGCACCTCTTCATCTTTCTCAGGTGTTTTACTTGATGAATCTTGTATTGCACTTTGTGAAAAGTCTGCATGTTTTGGACATTGCTGATCAATAAAAAGAGCATTCAGGTCCTTATTTATGGGCAGAAAAATTTCTTAAAGGCCAGTTAGGGATTGTAATTTCTCCTAAAGATAGGAAAGCAGTTAGAGAAAGTCCTGATGAGGATGACTTCTGTGGGATAATTGCTACTACTGTGTCTGAAGATGGGGGAAAAAATTAAGGAGAGAGTCTGGAGCTGCCTTTACCGAAAAAGGCCTCTTATTTTCAATATATAGCTGATAGCCATATGAACTACTCAAGACATTTATGCCTGTTTTGGGCCTTCACAAGCTCACAGAAATAGCTGCAAGCCTCATTGTTAACTCCTTCACTTCAAAAGCATCTTATGTTTCTTGAACATATCGGAAATCAGCTGAAAAACCCACTATCAATAGCCTCATCACAGCACCGGGCATAAAAGCTAAGGGAGAATACATGGAGCCTCACTAATTTTTACACAGTATGCTCTATACTCAATTAATAAGGAAAAAATGAATAGCAAAGATCCGCTTTTGCATTTTACCAACATAAGCTCCATATAATATAAAATCATTAAAATATATGCCAAATAAAAATTCTCATTTGAGCTATTTCTCTCACAGCCTGTTGTTATCTTAGCTGTCAGTTTTCCAGTCCATTCTTTAGAAATGAAATTGCACATGGGTTGACATCATAGTAGTTTTAGCATCAAAGAATAAGCCTATCAAATTTATATAGCTACAGTGTGTCGTAAATTGCAGTTTCTATAAAAACATTAAAAGAACGGAGCCAATAATATAATAATGAGTTTCTTAAAAACAGAGATAATGAAATAAGTTGTGTGTAGTGGCCTTCTTCGAAAAATCAATGACAGACATCTCTCCATGTTTTGTTGACTGTTTTCATACCACTTTAATGGATTCAGTATATCAATATCAGCGTATGGGAATAAGCACTAGCAGAATGAGACATCTCACCGACTCTATTGTTCATTCCAGTCATTTTTCTTGGTCAAATATTTCAGTCCAAACTAAACCTTAAGCTTAAGCCTGATACATACCCATTTTGTTATTTATTTCAGCTAAGACAGGGCCACAGTACAAGTAATTACTAACCATTTTCTTCAGTATACTCCAGGTGTTCAATTTGGATTTCTTTCTGAGAGACATAAAGTAGTTCAAGACTGCCAGTACCTTGGACACAAACGTTCTGTATCTTTCATTAAGTTAATCAGCTTGCTCCGGATTTTCTCCAGAAATTGTATTTAGCAATAGAGGAAAAAAAAAAAAAAAGAAAAAACCCACAACCAATCAACCAATGAACCAAACACAAACAAACAAACAAACAAACAAAAACAACTACTCAAGCTACACGCTCATAATATTCTGCAGTTTTGTCTATTCCATCTGTTTTAGGGTGAGATGGTTTCTATTTCTTGGAGCTATCAAAGGAAACATTATGACTAGATTAAAGACAAGAAGGGCTAGTAAGGTATGTGGGACAAAGGGGAGGCATTTACTAAGGCTTCCACGAGTAAATGCAAAGCAATTAGGCTCTTTGGCTCTGAATCTGTAAAAACTATACAGAGAGCCTAGAAAGATTAGCTTGAATGGCTAAAGTTACCTTCTTGGAATACCTCACAGACACCAGACTGTTAGGTGGCTAAATTTAGATGAGGTAAATCTCATTCTCAGAATGGTGTCAGTTCAGTGGTGCACTTAATAATGAGCTATTTTATAAAAGCTGTCTCCCACTGACGAAAATTAGAGAAGAATATATTTTCTGGGTCAGGGTTATGAATAGGATAATTGAGAATAATTTTGAAATGTACTTTCTTAAACATTATATAAGCTTTTTAGAAACAGAAGATTCATTAAAGAACAGATATTTTTAATACATGTGAAGAAAATTTAAAAATGCAAGCCTCAAGGTAATAGAGATTGTTGATCCTTTGAGATACTTGTCATCTTATGGGGAAATGACTGTGAATCCCTAACTAAAGGATTAAAGTCCAAAGATTTTTGGAATAAAGTCTGAAAGCTCAGGTTTTGTGCTCTTAATGTCTCCCTCCTTATTTTTTTAGGATATTTTAATCATTAAACATTTCTGAAAAGGGGAAATGGAATCCAGATCTTTCTGTAAAATGGAATCTGTCTCTCCATTATTTCCAGAGTTTAGTCTTTTATGGAAAGATTGGATCCATGTTGTTCTATCTTTTTCAAAATACTTAGCAGACATAATATCTTGAGACTAAATCTCTCACGATAATAATACTTAAAACTTTATTATTCTGTTTTCCCATGATACTGCTTTACATTTCTCTGTAAGAAAGCGTAGATTAAGAGGAGAAAAATCCCAGTACTTGAGAGGTGGTTGTTTACACAAATTCCTTTATCCACTGTATCAATTACCGAGAAAAGTTAAGATACCGGAGTTCTCTGCTGTCATACTCCTTATCAAGCTGTGTATCCAAATTCATCGCAAGAACATTGAATTCTGAGCTTTCATATTTGCTGGCTTAGCAAAAATGGCAAGATTTCTTTCCATCTTTTTATCCAATATTTCTCCTGTTAGTTTTGTATTTATTTTGCTTCCTTGTGTTTCTACTGTTCTGGAATTCCAGCACAAGATAATCCTATGCACAAAAGAAAAAAACAGAAGTAGAGACTGCACATTATCTTGTAACTTTTGCAGATGTTACACTGTGAAGTGCAAAAGGTCTATATAAACTTCAGAAATGTCATAACATCCAGCTGCTAACAAAAAGAAAATTAAACAGCAATCTTTAGTTTATAGGCCTATCCTGTCACCTCATGATTTTGGAGTATGCAAAAAATCCACATAAATGTCACTCATGTTTGACTTGTTATTACATAAACGAGTAGTGTAAGGACTAAATAAAGAAATCTGCCAGATATCCTACCTCAAATTCTACCTAGGGAACAGGACTTTTCTTTTTGCTGTTTCACCAATACTAAGACTTGTGCCTTAACTGTCAGATCTTTGTGCTACAAAAGACACGTAATAGCTGAAAAAAAGACACAAAATGAATATGTACAGGGAATTTCATGAGCTGTTTTAATCATGTGTTTTACACAGTAACTGGTCCTTTAGCCGTCTGTGCAGGTATTTTCTCTCAAAATTAGACCTGTAATCCCAGGTTTCAAATGAAAACAGCATTGGTTTTGATGTGAATTTGGAACACCTTCATGTTCTTACTGTATCATCTGGCTATCAAACTCCTTCTCACATAATAATAAGTGTTCTGAAATTATATCAAATACTTTTATCATTAAGGGAACATGCAGAATCCCATAACATATTTCAACATTTTTTATTGTAGCAAACTGACCACTATTCTGTTAATAGCTAGAGCAATTCTAGCAAAGACCTCAATTATAGGAAAAAATAAAAACACAATAATTGAATAGACAAATGACATTCGCAAATTAAGAGCCTTTACAGTTTTGCCATGAAAAACTGCAGCTAGTGAAATGACATACTGGATCAAGCACTGGATGCAGCGCAGCTTGGCAGGAGGGAGCCAGGGAAAAGTCATGAGTCTGGGAATTCATGCCTGAGAACATGGACAGGATTAGTAAAGGCTAAAGCTCATGAGGAGAGCCCATGCCTGCTTGAGAGGAAGAGATAGGAAATTCCCGCTTGGCTCCTGTCCCCAGAAGAAAGAGGACTTCTAGTACTGGAAGTCTTTGTTGTACTGTCGTACTGTCAGATGGATAAGGGAGGAAGAAGTGTGAGGAATCAGCTTCTCTGTGCAAGGACAGCATTCATTCCATGCCAGAAGGTAAAGGGCTGAGAAGGCTGGTGCAGAGGGTGAGGAGGGAACCTGAACACTGGAAGAAGGAGAGCACTCCAGCATGCTGGTGCCCACTTGGGAGACGGTGTCGTTGCATTTTGTCATTCATTAAACAGCCAAATTCTGATTTTATTTACTCAGAGCAAATTTTAATACATTATCTTTGCCTTTAGCTCTTTGTTTATCTACCCTGAATATTGCATTCTCAAGTCCAGGCATCTAGGAAAACAAATGATCTGTTTTCTCTGGGAATTTTTTTGAAGTTAGATCACAAACTTTTCCTGGCAATTTAGCTCATGGAAATGATATATGAAGACTGATGTATTAGGTCTTTCTGACCTAAGAAGAGATCCGGTTACCTAGGGAAGAACTGGGAAAGGTTACCACAGGTACCTAAGTGTCCTCCTCTGAGCTTCGTGAGGTCTTCTGTTTCTAAAAGGAGCCAGAGCCCAGCATGGAAGGGGAAGGAAAAGGAACATTTTCCTCCCACGAGCAGGAGTTTCTTGAAGATTTCCTCTCTCAGTACACCCTTTTCTTTCAAACTGTTCTAACATAATTTAAAGCCAAGAAAGGGCTTCAGGAACAAAGTAGGCACCACACAATGTTTGCAGGTGTAAGTTAGTCACTGAAGTAAATTAAAAATGAAGGCCATTATAAAGAGCTGTAAAAGGATGTAAAAAGTGTGATGTGAATGATGCTCCCTGAGTGTCCAGGTAATGAAATGGCAGATAAAATCCAGTATAGGTTATCATAAGGTTATATGTATGGGAATAAACAATTTCAGCTTTACATATACAGTGGTGGACCCAGTGTAGATTATTACCACTATGGTCTGAAATCATGCCGTATAAATAGTTACTTCCATGAAAATATCACCTCAGTGTTGAGCAGCTGCCAAAGCAGACAGAAAGTTAGGAATTATTAGGAAAGAACAGAGCAAAAAATGGAAAATAACACTATGCCACAATAAAATAAATGTAAGATGTCCCCACATCTTGAACACCATGTACAGTTCTCTCCTTCCGTCTCACAAATTATATAACAAAACAAGGAAATAGCAAGAAAGAGGATGCAAAGTATCAAAGAGGTTCAATATGAGACACTGGAAAAGTCATTCTGGAAAGCAGTTGATCTAGAAGAAATAGATAAAGGCTTATCCTGTGTGGCATGGAAACAGGACACAGGGAATGATTTCTCACTGTCTTTTGCAATAGAAGCAACATCAAATGAAACTGTCCGGTGACAGATTCAAAAGAAACAAAAGGACTTTTACATGTACACATAGTTAACCTGTGAATCTCCTTGCCACGTAATATTGTGGATACTAGAAGTTCACATAAATCAAAAGTGGTTTGGACAAACTCATGGAAGCAGAGTCTGTTCCAGCCCTTAATATAAATGTGCCTCCTCTAGCTCAAATGCACCATCTCTAGCTCATTTAGTTCTTGAGCCAGAATTCACTCAGAACAGTACTCTGGGAAGTGTCACTGCAATGCTTGTTAGTAGCCACTGTTTTGTTTTTTTAACCTGGTTTGACTTTTTTCTGGCAGCAGAAGAAAAGCAGAGGCCACAGTTTTCTTTACAGTGGAAGATGTCTGTTGACATATTTTAGACACAAAAACACCTCCCTCAATGGAGACATGAGAACAGAGACAGATGATCTCAGTGAATGATTTCAAAAATGCAGGAACCTGTGTAAAAAGATCAATTCTGGGCACTCCAGAAGGAGAAGGCACATCTTTTTTCTGCAGAAAGCACATTAGCTGATGATACCATGAGTTCCTTTTTTTTTTTGTAAATGTGAAAATAAGCTCTTTTTTTTTTTTATTATGTCATGAATTCCTGGGGAATTGCCACCAGCAGCTCTGGCTCTTTGCCATCTGTCCTCACAAAGTATGCTTCTCTGGGGAGGTACAGGCTAGCATTTTAGCTGAACACCAGTGTTTATTTCTTGTGCTTCCTTTTGTTCACCTTCATGAGCTGCAGGAAACTGTCTCTGCTCATCAAGTATCTAATGTGCTGAATATGCACATTTGGAGGCTGTATTTAGAGCTAAATGTGTCTTTGGTCTGACCCAGTAAAGTTGCTTCAATGCTTTTGTTTCGCTAAGTTTTTTTCCTATGTTACAAGTCCAGAGTCTTGAATTAAAGGGTTTTCTTCTCATGCAATTCCACTCAACTTAGAAAAACCTAGTGAGCACACCTAATTTTTGGAGTTTCGATCAAGCTGTAAATGGAAGAATCCTGCCCACTTGAGGTCCACGAGTCCTCTCCTGAGGTACCTGAACTTGAAGGAACATAAAAGCACGCTCTGCCTGACTTGCAGCACAGTTTGAGTAACTCCCACCCAGCTAGTGAAGCACTTTTCTGAGACATGGAAGATGCAAAAGACACCATGAAGCCATCAAGGCACACAAGGCTGAGAAGGAAAGTGAGCCCAAGGCTTCCAGTTACTTGGTAGCTGCTGTAACCACTAGGATGTCATATGAACGGGGAATGTTAGCATCACTTAAAATGCTATCTGCAATTCCATTTTAGGAGCACCCAAACCTCAGGTCTGAGTGGACTCAGAGGACACAAGGAAAAGAATGGCTCATCGCATGCTCCCAAACTTCCCCTGTTACCCTCAGGGACAGAGAGGTCTAGTTCTGGGAGAGGCCAGAAACCACCCTGGGCTTTCTTCTGATGTAATGGTGAACTTGTGCCAATTCAGGTAAAAGCTGAATGTGGGATGGTAGAGTCAGGCTCCAGCTTAAGACCTTGGCCTCCCTCAATTCATGTCTGCTTTTGATGATGAGTCTTTGATTAGCTGACATTGTCTCTTCTAATAATGAAACTTAAGAGGAAAAGATTAGGGAAAAATAAATAAATAAATAGATAAATAAATGTAGATCAGGTGAAGTGACCTTGTCAGTCTCTAGGTAGGTTCTAGCTGTGCACTGTTTTTTTTTTTTGACAAAAGAGGTGTTTCTATTCCTCTTGGGAAATGCAGCTCCCAGTAAAGTCAAGGACTGAAAAGAGAAGCATTACCTTCCTTAGGCAGCCATAACAAATCCCACCATCAAGCCCTGAGGCCTGCAAGGAGAAGCAGGTACTCAGACCCTATATCTGCAGAGCACCACACTTAATGAGACCAGCAGCAGTTCAGAGATTGGCTGTGTGGTTTCTATGGAAAAATTATGGTTTATTTATTTGTCAGATGAGCTGAAGAGTTGCTATACTTTCCATTGATACTGCCTTTCCCATAATTTTTGTGTCTTTCCCATCCGCTAAGAAGATACTTGAAAAAATCCCTGATATGCAGGTAACAGTCTCTATACTGAAGGAGTAAGCGAAAAAGCTATATTGTTCTTAATGAAAGCTAGAAATTATCCAGTATTATTAGCTGTAACAGTTATTATCCTTTTGTCTTCCCACTTTAGTGTGGCCTGCAGCCTAGGAATACCTTTTCTTCAAAGATTAGAAATTTAACTAGAATGCTTAGAACTGCCAAAATAGATAGAAGACAATCAATCAATATATATATGAAGTATGTAATAGATGTGGAATATATGAACACTTCATAACACTTGAACTCAATAGCCTAAGCTAAAAAATATCTACAGATGTAAATCTGCATAATTGCACTTTTTTGGACAGTGTTTTTCTTTATATTTGCAATGCTGCACATTATGTTGTTGACACAGCAATATTGCTATCAAATTAAAACAGACAGAAGTGGCTTAAATCAGTCACCACTGGGTGCTTCCTACATGACTGTGAAATAACAAATGTTGCCAATATAAACAAATTAAGAAAGTGTAGTGTTTTAAAAAGCTAGATGTCAACATTACTGCAGTGTTATTGACATTAAACTGAAAAATACTAGAAGCCTGGCATTTGCAACCCGTCAGTTTCAAACCATCAACTAAATCCTTAATTCAACCTCAATTCAATATAGCAATGCAACAGTCAATAGAGGGTGAACGTTCACAAAAGGTATTTTTCTTTGCAATACAGATAGTCAGCTTCTCAATTCCTGGTTAACTTCAGACTCTTTTTTCTGTTGGGAAGACTCTTTGTCAAAAAGCTGCGAGAATTAAAAATGACCTTTTCACCTGTTCGAGGAATTAATTTTGTTTCAAATTGAAGGGGAAAATCCAGTAAACTATTGAAACATCGAGAAAAAGTGTTTTCACACAACAGATCTTTTCTTTGTGTTTTTTTTCTTGATCAAATACTTTCTGTGTTCAAATAAAACCATTGAGAAATAAAATATATAATGGCCATTCAGTCTGTATGTATGTACTGCATGCTGTCAAGCAGCTGAGGCATGTGCTGAATACTGAGGAGAGTCTATACAGCTCTTGAGCACAGTTTTCCGACTTCTCCTTCCAGCTTTGCCAGTGACCAGGTGTGCACCTGTCCCAGCTGACCTCACCTCTGCTGCCCTGCTTCCTTTCTCTCTAACTTCAGCTCATGCAGAAGGAGAATCACATTCTTGAGCATTTTGCTGCATGAAGGCCTTTCACTTCAAGCACCTAAAAGCGGGGATTGTATCTTATGTGTTTTGCCATCTCTACCTAAAAGCAAAAAACATGGTGGAGAACTTTAGCTGCTATTATAAAACAAAATAATTACAAAAGTCCTCTTGATACAAACGCCAGACTGAATACCACCAAACCATGTGCTAACTCCCAAGTGCAGTGTCCCTTAATATCTTCCCTGCCTGCAGGTTCCTTGGACCACTGTCACCACCAGGTCAATCACGGGAAGGACCCAGCAGAACCATGGAGTGTGGTAGAAGTCAGCCCCTGCATTCCTAGTGAGCTAGATCTTACCTACACCTCCTGGCATTGTTTTTACAGTTCTCCAACTAATTACTTTCTTCATTGCTTCTACAAAATGTATTACGATCCAGGTGCTGCTACATTCTGATGTGTTTTTGTAAGGAGCTTTACACTCATTTGTCAAATAAATGAACCTGACACATTCCTTAATACCTTTATTTTTTCTAACTAATTGTAAATCATTCATCCTCAGTAAAATGTAATCCTTAATGCTCTGCTGGACTTTAATCAAATAATAAAACTAGTGATACAGAAACTACAATAGGATTTCAAATCACTATGGATTATCAGGATAACATTACAAATGCTTTCTTGTCATGTTCCCGAAGATTGCACTTACAAAATGTCTTCTTATTGGCTATGGTGGATTGTCCTTGGCTGGGCACCAGTTGCTCACCAAAGCCACTCTACCCTCCCCAGCTGGACAGGGGAGAGAAAATAGGATAAAAGGCTCGTGGGTCGAGATAAGGGCAGGGAGATCGCTCAGCAATTACCATCATGGGCAAAACAGTCTTGACTTGGGGAAAGCAATTTATTTTATTACCAATCAAATTACAGAGGATAAGGAGAAACAAGAACAAATCTAAAGAACACCTTCCCCCCACCCCTCCCTTTGTCCTGGGCTCAACTTCACTCTTTATTTCTCTACCTCTTCTCCCTCAGCAGCGCAGGGGAACAGGAATGGGGGTTGTGGTTAGTTTATCACACATTGTCTCTGCTGCTCCCTCATCCTCAGAGCAGGACTCTTCACAGTCTTCCACCGCTCCAGAGTGGAGTCTCTCCCATGATAGACAGTCCTCCATGAGCTTCTCCAATGTGAGTCTTTCCCATGGGCTGCAGTTCTTCATGAACTGCTCCAGCCTGGGTCCATTCCATGGAGTGCAGTCCTTCAGGACCAGACTGATCCAGCCTCGGTCCCCCATGGGGTCTAACTCCTGCCAGAAAACCTGCTCCAGGGTGGGCCCCTCTGTCCACAGGGCCGCAGGTCCTGCCAGGAGCCTGCTCCAGCATGGGCTCTCCAAAAGGTTACAGCCTCCTTTCAGCATACCTCCTCTCAGCATCCCCCTGCTCCAGCCTGGGGTCCTCCATGGGCTGCAGTGGGTGTCTGCTCCGCCAAGGACCTCCATGGGCTGCAGGGGGACAGCCGGCCTCACCATGGGCTGCACCATGGGCTGCAGGGGAATCTCTGCTCTGGTGCTTTGGGCAGCTCCTGCCCCTCCTTCTGCACTGACCTTGGTGTCTGCAGAGTTGTTTCTCTCACATATTCTCACTCTTCTCTTTGGTTGCTGCTGCCCAGGTTGTGGGTGGGGTTTTTTGTATTTATTTATTTATTTTAGTTGTGGGGGTGTTTTTTTGTTTGGGTTTTGTTTTGTGTTGGGTTTTTTGTTTGGGTTTTGTTTGTTTGTTTTTCCCTTCTTAAATATGTTATCTGACAGGTGCTACCACCATCGCTGATGGTATCAGCCTTGGCCAGCAGTAAGTCTGCCTTGGAGCCAGTGATATTGGCTGTATTGGACAAAGGGAAAGCTTCTGGCATCTTCTCACAGAAGCCACCCCTGTAGCCTGCCCACTACCAAAACTTTGCCATGTACACCCAGTACACACTGGCTCTGTACCTTACCTTCTAATTGGAAAACCAAAACTAAACCATACGTCTCTGACCCGCCCCATTTAATTTAAACTTGAAAGGACAAAAAGGTCAATGTGCACAAATATGATTACAAGGTTGGAAGTTTCAGAAAGAAAAAGTTATCCAAAAAAGCTACCAAAATTGCTTTGCACACCTCTCAGAGCTGTCTCCCCAAATACACAGCTGGCTTCACCCTACCTTGGCAGATCTAAAAAGCAAACAGCAAGTGCAGCATTACCAGATTTTGTTTGTTATTGGATACAAATAAAATAGGATTTTTTAATATTCTACTGGAAAAATGAAAGAGGTCATAGGAAACCTGGACCAAAAAGTGAAATTAGTTAGGAGACAAATGCCATCACTGCAGAATAGTTAGTAGTTGTAACCACCTGCAAGTCACTTCCTAAGAAACAAAACCATATACAGCACAATGTTGCGCCTTAATAACTTCAGTGCTTTTTGAATGTTTTTGTTTTCCATTCCAGCTCCTCCTGCCTGTTTGGCTTTCCTCACTCAAGTACTTTACATACTTGAGAAATGTATCTTTGCAACATGCTGTACAACAAGGGATTTGAAGATGAAATGGGACAGCCAGCAACTGCATGATCGTTCACACCCACAGGCTGGTTCTCTGGCAGAAGGTCAAATCCTTTTCAGAGTCTGAACTGCAAAGCTCTTCTACCTAGAAAGAGTCTTTTTAATATTTGTTTTCCATTTACACTGAAAACAAATTTGCAGGTTTCCACTGGTAACTCAGGTACAAGTCTATCATACAGTTTTTCAGTGCCACTACCAAATTAAATTAATGCTGGCATTCCCCCACTCCTCACCAGCCTTTTTGCATCACTTCCACATGCTGGTATATAGTTCTATGTGGGTCCTATGAAGGTCAGATAATTACTTCAGTTAGCAAAAATCTAGTGGAAAATAATTATTTTTAATTAAATTGAGCTGCTGATCTGCTTTACTGTGTTGCCTCCACAAACAGCGACAGCAGCACAGGGGTGCTGTGGAAGTGAGTGACTTACGGCGGCACCACTGCACATCAAACCATGGCTTTAGTGACTATAGTTGGTGCATCTCCGGCACACTGCTTTGTGTCCACCCTTATTTAAATATATACATATCATACAAGTGTGTACTTACAGAAATAGATCATTTCTAGATGTTATCTGCAGGATGTAACATTCACCCTCTATCTTGGACCTTGAGAATGGACACCAGAGGTTTGCCTTGCAGTAACGATTTGCAAGATAGCATGGCTGTGGAGAACAAATTCATTCTCTTGAGAGCAGTAACAGTAATGCAATGGGTGCTGGAGTGAAAGCTGAGGTTTCCTGGTCCTCCCCAAGAAAGCGCTTAGAAATCCTGACTCCAGAGGAGAAGGGAGCACAGATAAGAGGCTCCTCTCCCTCTTCGCAGCTTTCTTGAAACAGTTCAGGCTTTAAACCTTTACTTCAGTTGGCTGGTGAGGCAAGCCTAATGTGTTGTGTAAGGATGGCCCTTATATATTAAAGTTTAAAAAAAGATCACATTTTAAATTTATTTTCCTCTATCACAAAAAAAAAAAAGCATTGTAAATATGAGTGCTAGCCAGATGATCAAAATATTCTCCTTTCCCGAACAGAATACCCCCCCATACATTTGAAATTGCTTGCCATTCTCCTTTCAGTTCACAGATTAAGTTGCTGTGCAAGTCCTAACTCAAAGTTGTACTGTCTTCCAAGGAAAGGTTTGCTTTTTATTATTATGCTAGTAACCATATAGAAGAATCAATTTTTTCACTGTTTTTTTATGCAGTCCTTATACTTCTATGTTTTTAGCTAACAAATAATGTAGGATTTATTAGCTATGTTTTTAGAATACTGCACCAAATTCCCAGTTCATTATTACTTAATGAAATAATAATAAAATTAAAATGTGTTAGATTATTTTAGCTATTAATTTATTTATGTTATTAATTTAACTTTTACGCAGATGCATACAGCTTATCATAATCTTAGCATAATTACAGAGCAAAGCAGATGGGATATTGTAAACTGAGCTAATTTTAGGGTCCTCCAGTCTAGCGTAATAGTCTCTCCCTTGCCAGATAACCAAATCAGCAAGAATATATTAACTCCTTTATTTAGCACCCATACTCTGACAGGAGCAAAGAAAGAACGATCTTTCTTGGAACAAAGATTTATCCTGAAAAGTGTTAGGCACTGATCTTCATCCAGCAGCTAAATATCTGGAGACTTTGATGAATGAGGGCCAGAGCCCTCAGCACCTGGCAGGAGTTTGTAGTGAGGGAGACTCTGCAGCAGACAGGATCACTGCTCTTAGAAATCAGCTGGCTGCTACAATAGGTGGTTCACTTAATGGGGAGGGAAAAAGGCCAAATATAAAGGCAGATTTAAAGTCCTGACTTCGTGCAGAGTCTTTTGAATATATCTTGGATTGAATCGACAGTGCCCAGTAATCTGGATTGCCATTTGAGAGGAATTACTTTGCGATATCAAACAAAATTTTAAAAATGACAGAGAAGGCCCATCATGCTACAAATTGGTATGAATGCCACCTAAGGGAGAAGGTTCAGAAGCTAAACCTGTAGGACCTGCTGTACCTTAACCTCAAATGAAGTAATAGATTTATTAAGGAGCTTTGTATGTGAAGAGAAAGGGAGGACTGAGCCACTGCAAGGCTGGGCAAGAGCTGTAGAGCATTCAGGTCTGGTTAAGACAACTACTAACGACTTTAGGACATAAATAATACCTACCATGCCAAAGCCAGTAAGAACACATTAATATCAGTCATCAGAAATAAATAATAAAGATGAAATGTGAGATTTACAATTGTAGAGTTGAATCTGTGGACAGGATAAAGGATATATAATTCATTCATAGTGTTTTTCATATATAAAACATGACATAGTTTCTTAAAAATACATTACAGTAGGTTCCACGAAAAAAAAATGTGGCTGAGGGAAACAAATTAGAAACTGAAGCCATGGCTGAAATAGCACTTCCATTTTATTTCTTTTAAACTTCAAAATTAAATCATAGTATGAACTGTTTCCTGATTGAAAAAAGTCTTTACTTTCTCTAGAAATCTATGACTGAACACAAAAAGTTCTTCCTGGGTATCAAAGGAAGTGGGTCACTGGTTGCTGCAGATACATTCAAATAATGTGGTTTTTAAACTTTAAACATATCTCATTGTATATAACCATCAGTAAGGAATGTGCACTTTGCTGCATATGAAAATATTGGTTGAGACACCAAGACGTTTGATATACTGCACATGCACCATTCATTAATTTTCCCTGACAATTTATATGCATAACTGTTGGGTTATCCAAATATAAACTTGCACATACCCTGAGAGCTTGGAAGGTTCACACCCTTTTTAAATGCAGTCAACCTTTCTTCCCTGTGAATTCCCAGTAGGCCTCTACACTGCACTTGCCAGAAGGCTGAAGCTCAGCAGGTGTGGTCTTTCTGTAAATTTTTCCCAGTGGAAGTTTAATGGGAACCTCTCACACATATAAAAATACAACACTCCTACAAATGTTTGCTGGATCAGGACCTAAGTTTTAAAACTCAGGGGGAGGGCAGAGACTACGTCTTTTAGTATACACTAGCACATTCTGACTCTAGAACAGGGTCCCGCATGCCACAAAATATGAAATAATAACTGAATAGTCATTACAATATTCCCCATGAAAGCTACTAAATAATTTAAAGGCACAGACCTAGGAAAGCCATAGCCTCATCCTGGAAACTGAAAGAAATTCAGGGTGCTCAGCACTTTGTATGATGGGCACTTATTTACTCAGTATAATGTTTCGCAAGATGAAAGTAAAAAAGTGCAGCTACATTTTTCCAGATAGGTTACATGAAGATTATTCACTTGGTCTTTACAAAATAGTTTGGAGATTAAATGTTGTGCAAAGGCCAGTTGTTGCTAAAAAATGCACTCTCATTGCATCTTTGCACTGTCATGCTGATTACGACAGACTAATTATAGTGGTGCTCTTCTGAGATGAAGGTTATGCTTCTGACAGCTTCGGTTTCTGATCCAGCCATAAAATGTCCTCATAGCTAAAACTGAACACAAATACATCTGGCCTGAGAGTAACGACTTTATATCATTTGAAATGAGATATTATTTAAAGAGAAGTTAAAACCAACACCACATAATACATGAATGTTACCTTCCTCCTTTTAGCTGAACAATTTTTTCAAAGCCCCACTCACTGTACATCCCCCATAGCTGATTCTTAGATCAAACAATTACTTTTGGGATCCAGGTTTAAAACACATACTGGATTCTGACTCAGTTGGAATAAATATATTTCTAGCAGGAAAGAAATAAAATTAGCTCGGTTTTGAGACACATGATCAGAGAAGTCAAAGAAAGTATGTAGTAGAACTTAATTACAAGGAGAAATCTATAGCCACAAGAATAACAAAGATGCTGCCTGCTCAGTTATCTGTTTTAAGGATGCACTGCATGGATTGTGACCACCTGCCTTTTGCAAAACTCATTTCCGGTCCATGTAAATTTCACAAGATAATTTTCTGTCTGAATCACACAGTGAAAAAAGAAATGAACAGGGGGACTTGCACCAGAAGTTTGTGTTTGGTTGGTTGGCTTGTTTTTTGTTTGTTTGTTTGCTTGTTTGTTTTTATTAACAGATATTCTTGTAACAAAGGGAGAAAAAGTCCACCACCTTTAGCTGCTTGTTTAAGGAGGCAAGATCTGTCACTTTATGGTGGAGAAGCACTATTTCAAGTGACAAAGAATACTGACATTTCTCTTTAACAGATGCTAATGGTACCACCTATATCCCATTTTGGTTTCCTTATGTCCAAATCTACCACCTGGAGTCTGCCATTACTGAGCATAAGTACATACTAAACCTTACACATCTACCCATGGCACATTAGCTACATCACGATTTCTGGGAACAAAGCCCACATCTATTGTGCTACACTAACTGGGATTGCTTTGGAATCGGTCTGCATTGCAAGAAGTCTGTTCCCCTTCCTCATCCTTCATGAAAATATATTTGAAGGTGTTTGTCAGAACCCTTCACATTCAGTTTTCTATTAATTTCTTTCAATTTCCACTGGGATGTAAACTAGTGAACTGTAGTGATCTATTCCTGCTTATAAATTCGTGGTAGAATAAGCACCTAGAGACACCACAATATACAGGCCTTGAAAATTTTAAGTATTTCTTCATGGCATGCTGGAGAGTTGCAACAAATTCATAACTGCCCCTCTGTAGATCAGTGCTTCTAATAGAACAGAATTGGCATAATACAGTAGGATCACTCTGTTACGCTGAATTTAAGTGACTAGCTGATTCAGAAGTGTCTGGGCAGCTGATTAGTGCAGAGGTAAGTTGCCACTGAGCTCCAAAGTAGAGCTACGTGCAAGCTGTATGCGTCTCCTGCAATCCTGGTTAGTGTTGGGCAATCAAACATTAAAACAGTTGTGGCAATGGAGGTTTTGTGGTTTGAGCAAAGATTATGGGCATCAGAAATATGACAAGTTATGGCTTTCGGAGAATGGGGAGCTCCACTTTGTAGGGAACAAAGATAATACTTGTACCCATAGGTCAGTTACTACAAGTAATGTCACCTAATGTCAGGGTAAATTCATGAGAATCATTCCAAGAACTACAGAAAATATGCACAATATCAGGATTTTGAGAAAGCCTTGTGTTTTCTGACTCATGAAACTGTGTCCTTATGCCAGAGAGCTTTGCAAAAGAAAGTCTGACTGTACACTCATGGCTGCAGGAGGGAGGCAGAGTGAGATGCAGTTTCAAAAGTCCTTGCAATGCCAAGTGAGGGGGTAACAAAAGTGCAGATGACATTGAATCCAAATATTGCGCACACACACTGGATTACTCTAATTTACTTAAGACCACTTAAGAAAGAGACCACTGAGTCATTGCAGATAATTCTCTGAAAACTGGCACAGAATTTGAGAGGCAATAGAAAAGTGAATAGAGTTTGAGAAACTATACTCAGAGACTGAAAATGAAAGACAGACTATGGCCGTGATGTTGTATACATCTATATGTAGTACACTTGTACCTTGGACACTGTCTGCATTAGTGGTCATCTCAACTACAGAGAGTTTAGCAAAAACTAGAAAAATTACAGAGGGCGGGATGAAGTACAAAAGAAAGCTTTAAATAGTTTAATATTTCAGTTTGGAAAAGTAACTACTACAGTGGGAGAAAACAAACACGGTTCTCTATATTTTGATGGCTGTGAAGAGTATGAATAGGCAACGATTATTTATCATTTCTCATACTACAAAAGTAGGGGTCATCCAACAAAATCATCAGATGAGAGTTGAGAACACACCACCATACATTTTGAAACAATAAATTGTTAATTGTGAAACATATCTCATCAGGATATTGTATAAACTAAAACATAGGAGTTCAAAAAAGAATCAGACAAAATCCATGGTTTTTAAATGCGGTGGTTGGGTTGTAAACTCTAGCTCAGTCACTGGTTCCTGCAAGTTATCACCATGAGCTGAGAGGGGATGCCAAAGAATGCTGTGTTTCTTGTGATCTTTCCCAAAGAAACCACTACCTGTTGCTCTTAAAAACAGGATATTGTGGTAGATAGCCCTTTAGTTAGACCAAGTTTGACAGTTCTCATTATTTACTCTTGCACATTAGACAAACTGTATGTAAGATCTTTCTGCCCACAGAATAATTTGGATACTGATCGCTGTGGTTAATATAGTTCATATGATTGTGGCACATTGAGACCTACACCTATGCACAGCTAATTACAAGTGGTTTGCATGCCGTGTTTCTGTGAGTGTAGACCTCATATTACAGTCCCAGCTAGGCTGAGAGCAGGCAGTTAACCATGAAAAGATGCTTTCTGTGCTCACATTCTGGCAACACAGAGTGATGGAGGATAATAAGATTCTTCAAAGCTGGCATATAATGGCGTGGGAGCTTAAAGGGTAACCTTAATGCTACTCTTTTAGCAGGACCTCTACTATCCTCTTTCGCCTCGCAGGTCCTTCCTTTTGAGGCATGTTACAGCACAGACTTCATGGCCAAACAGAGGTGGGATTTGCTGAAAATAAATAACGTTCTGGTTTTAACAGGGATTTACAGGGGTTGGATAATGATATATGAGGAATCCATAGTGTGAACATTCCTTAACAAATTGAGGACTCTACAAGCAGTAATGGTAGGATAGAGTGACAGGAGTGACAAGCTTATTTAGACATACTGTTCTCTCCTGATAGAATTAAACCATTTTAGGGATTTTAAAAACTTTTTTTTAATTTTACATAAGCACTGTTAAACACATTTTTAGTAATGTTTTCCTTTAGGAAATATCTTCTTGCTTCTTACAAGTATGAATCAATAAAAAAGCTCACAAACTCAAGCAAGAAGACATCTGATTATTTGCCAAGTAAGATATCTAGTGCTGTATAGCTATGTTTTTATCAGAGCACTCCATGCACTTTACCTAGACTTTGCCATTTACTAGTATTTTCCCCAGAGCTTGTTTATAGCCCAAAATTATTTAATTTTTGAGTAGCGTTTCCTGAAATAAATAAACTGTGCCCTTCAACTGTCCCCTGCAGTTAATTATATTAACTGGGACAGCTATTCTTTGGACATTTTATAAAACACTGAAACTCTCATCTGAACTAGGCCACTAACTAATTGCTATCCACAGGCAACAACGCCACATTATTTCTGAAACCCTGTCATCATTGTCCTGTAACTGAAAATCCACAGTAATGGTGAATTATTTTGTGCATGACCACCTTAAATCAGATAATTTGCTGCTTACACAAAGTCTCTGTTATTTCCTTTCTTTGGCATGACAGAAAATAATATTAGACATTTTTACAAACTGTGTGTCAGAAGAAATAATCTTAACATTGTAAAAGGACATAATGCTATTTGGAAAATCCTGTCAAAACTCCAAATGATCAGGTTAGTGCATCTTCAAGATATTGTCTTAGAAATATGCCATCCTTTGGGATTTTTGGTATGGTAAGTTGTTGTTATCTGTGTAGGAATACAGTTTTGTTTATCTTTTTTAGACATTTGTTAGCTCCATATCAAGAATCTAGGGTATGCATAACCACAGTATAAAAGCTATAGTATCCAGACTTCTGAGGGCCTCTATAGAACTGACTAGAATGGTTTTATTGGATGATGAGTTGAACAGATATATTCATGAGACATTGACTCCTCCTACCTGAGTAATCACGAGGTTGAGAATGACCTCGAAAGTGCTTGGAGAGAAATGCTCTTCTTTATTCTCCAGTGAAGTCTGAACTAAAAACAATCAACTCTGGGGACTACTTACAAGCCCTTACTCGAGTGTTCACTTTTAGGTGCTAAGCTTGGTAAAATGATAAAGAATATTATTTTTCCCTTATGTTTTGTACTCATACTGAAGCTGTCTAGGCCTTTTACAGGTATTTACAAAACAAGCGTCATAGCCAGTGATGCCAGTGATTCCTCGTACCTACTCTACAGACTCCTGTAAAAGCACAGTGGTTGCAATTCACTATTTCAAAAACTTTTGCCCCATTCTTCTCTGCTGATTTAGCTGATTTTAACTTTTAATTGGTCTTGTCTAAATGACTTGTACACGAAAAACCTAAGCATGGCTGGAATCTCATGTGCCAAACCTCCTGTGCTTTGGCAAGTGAACTGTAATGGACCCCACGCAGTTTCCTTCACATAAGGAAGAGTTTCTGATGCACTAGGAACTGTGTTTGAGCTTCTGCCAACATTTTTGTCAGAAGGTTTGTTTTTAACGTTGCTAATGATTTGGAAAACAAAACGGAGTTTGTGGGACAAGCTTCAAAATATTTATGGTAATTAGCACATGGAAAAGAAAAAGCCCTTCACAGGCTCCCCATATCATCTGCCCTTGTGGAGGAGAGGAAACAGTTAAGAGAGGAAAATTTCTGACCGTGTTTTGTCAGTTGCTAAACCATTGAAATTACTGTGCCAGACATAACTATGGAAGCAAACAATGGAAGTGTACTCGCTAATACTATTCCAAAATTATCCTGAAGTTGTTTGGAATTGTGTCTGTAATTGGCAGAGCTGAAAGAATTCATCCCATTTTTATAAACAATGGAAGGAGTCTCGCAGAGTGACCCACTCTTATTGCTGGAACATACATCTGATACAGTAATTTAAGTAAAAATGCTGTTTGGGGCCTTTTTCTAAATCCTATTATTTCTAGCAAGACAGTGAACTCTCAGTATTAAGATCCAAATCATACCATAAAGTCATAGTAATTTCATTTTAGCATTGAATAATCCTCATCTCCAAATTCATTGTTAGCACAACTAAAATGAAGCCAAGAAAAATTTGTTCCAGGACACTTACCCAAAGAGTCTAAAAAATTTAAATTCTAGTAATTTGAAGCATTTTTCCACGTACTATGTCTGAAATATCTGAGATGGAAATGTGTGCACATCTAAATTTCTAAAACTATGTGTAGTTGTTAAATGAAGGCATTTGCGTTAGTGATGAAAAGACAGTAATATCAAGATTTCATGTCTTTCAGACAAGCAGGCTTGGGAATCTAGAAATATTTTAAATTCCTCATTGCCAGCCAATTCAGGAAATTAATTTAGAAAGGATATTTCAAGGAAGATTTGCTTCATTTTGTATAGTTTGAAGAGAAGGAATGTGATTTTCCACTCCTTTATGTAGGTCATTTAAGTCATGTCAGAGTGTCTGTATAAAGCATTTTAGATCACCTTTGCAAATCCATTAGTGCTCACATTAGATCTCTTCTTGTGTGATTAAGTGACAACTAAAGCAGGGGATAGTTAGGCCTCTAGAGTTTGAAGATTATTCTTTTTGTTAGAAATGGGACAATTCTTAGGAAACTCTGCACTATTTGGACAAATATTGAAAAAAGGGTGCTTATTCTGAGCATTATTTAAACTCTTTGAATCATAAATTGGGCCAGACCATCTTCTGAGAACATGCTGTACTGTAGCACATATATTTTATTTCCCTTGTGACAGATTCATTATAATAAGAAGGACATGGTCTACAAGTCAAAACAGTAACACTGGGATGTGGGAGAATTAAATGGTTATTCTACCCCAGGCATAATGTGCAGCACAAATGAATGATAGGCATACAACTACTTCTACATGTCCCTCCCTAATTTACAGCTGTCTTGAGAGCTGATGGAAGTTGCTAATGGTACCACATCTGTGTGGATATTCTCTCACAGTGCTCGAACACACCCAAAAATGTGTTTGCCAGGTATGGGTTTTTCCTGCGACGCCTTGACTATACAATGTCAACTAATAAAAATTGCAGCAGGTATTTTTACTATTTTGTTATATTTATATATATTTATGTATATGTTATACTGAAATAATTTAAGTATTTCTACGAATCTGCTGTCAGATTCCAAAATGGTCGAGTCCTAAGATATTTACCACCAGCTGCTGAAGTTAAACAACTTAATTATATTTGAGTCATGTAGGATAAAACCCTTGCAAGAAAAGAGTAAAATCTGAGGAGTGCAAAGACAGTTCTGGGTAAAAATCCCACTGGCCAAACAGATATTCACGTAAGTAGAGAAAGAGACAGAAACAGAGGAGCAAGATCACAAAAAGTCGGTGAATTCACAAGGAGGAACAGCCTTTTGTGGCTGTGATGAAATTCCTGTAGAAATGCCTGCATGTTCAGAGAACTTGTCATTCTCAGCAGTGTGCTACCCACAGAATCACATAACAGTCCAGGCTGGAAGGATGTCTGAAGTTCATCCAGCCCAACTTCCTGTTCAAAACAAGCCCAACTTCACAGCCAGACTGTGTTGCTCAGGGCCTTGTCTTGTAAAGTTTTGAAGATCTCCAGGCATGAAACCCCTCAACCTCTCTGGGCAGCCGGCTCCAGTGCTCACCACCCTTTTAATGGAAAACATCGTCCTTAAGCCCGACTGGACGTTCTCCAGGTGCTTCTTTCTACTGCCACCTCTTGGCACTGTAGTCCTCAGCTGTGACAAGAGCCTGGCTCAGTACCTGTTTGCCATGCCAGGGCACAGCAGGGGTCACAGGAGTCCCCAGGTGGGCCAGCATGGTGTGATCTCACCAGCCAGGGCATGCCACACCATCTCCTGCCTGGGGCCACCCCCTGTCCAGGTCCGCTGCGGTGATGGGGCCAGTCTGAGGTCAAGCTGGGAACATGAAGCAAGGTCAGGGCCCCTGAGGGTAGCCAGGGTCAGACACAGCCCTGTGATCACTGAGTGAGTCCATCGTCATGAGGCCAGCTGAGGCCAGGCTGGGAATCAGCCCATGGGAGGCCATGGTCCAGGCCAGCGGGGGCCATGGCCAGGCATAGGCATGGCTGTGCTGGAGCAGGGAACCTGCCCTGCTGCAGCGATCATGGGGCAGAGACTGATGGCCCCAGGGGGTTAAAATGGGGTTCTGGGCTATGGGCAGGGTTGGGGGAGCCCCAGAGAGGAGGGCAGGGACAGGCAGGGCTGGTGGTGTCCTCGAGGTGCTGGCACTTTGGGCATTTCAAAATTACCATGAGATTCCACTCTTAACTTCAGGAATAAATTATCTAGCTTGAAGTAAAACAACAACAACAAATCCTCCTTTGTGTTACAAACAGCAGTTTTAGATCATAAAAAAAAAAAAATCAAAAATAAAATTAAACAATAACCTCGTACTGCTTATGCTGTTTAATGTTTGCTTCTTCTTCAGCTTAACTAACTAAAAACATGCTTCTCAATGATCAAAAAACTAACCTCATTTTCAAATTACCAAGCACAAGTCAGGATTGCTAATGCTACTGGAAAATGTTTTCATAATAGAGACTTCAAAAATGCTTCAGTTCTATTTTTAAATCATTAAACAATTTGCCTTTTTAAAAGCTAACCTTGTGTCACTGCCAAATTTGACTTGATATTGCCAACTCATTCAGCCTGCATCCCCCCAGGAAGGGACACGGGGTTATATTGGATCACAAACCCAGCATGAGTTAACAGTGTGGCACTATTGCAAAAAAAGCAAACATTGTGCTGAGAAGTATAAAGGGAATTGCCATTGGTAAAACATGTGAAGTAAAGCTCTTGGTAGCTTCAGGGCTGCAAGGTCTTGGCTGAAGTACTGTGACCCACAGTGATCAGCCAGCAGCTGGTAACCGATTGACTACAGATCTTGACAGGGTAAGAAAGATAGATATCAAATACAAGTACCACCATAAAAAAGTAGTTAACGGCATGCTCTCCTCAAGACATTGGAGTTCCCTTTCTGTTCTTCCAAACTGGTAGCCCTGGAAGTGAACCCCTCCTCAGTGCCACAGCAGGATATGGAGATCCCAGCCAGACTCAACAGTGGTCAAACAATGGGATCCTCCCATCAGTCACAGCCTGACGCAAGGACATTTCCATTCTTAGATATTTAAACTGAGTCAGTCATCTTAATTAACCACTTAAGCAACAAGGGAGTATTTTCTTTCTTGTACTTACTTCTCCTTACTGTTGGCTTGCCAAAGCAGGTTGCAAAATCTCATTTATTGGAGCTTTTTAAAACTAGGTTAAGATATGAAGGTACACTAGATATATCTGCCAATCTTTTTTTTCTAGGACCATATCAAATACAGCTATACAGCTTTTCATACATCCATAGTACCTCTTGGGAGATTTGAGAGAGACAAGAAGTTACCAGTAAGTTTCAAATTAATTCATTAAACTATAGGGGGGGGGGGGGGTGTGTGGAAACCCTAAGTACAGATACTTATGACAAATCTTGAATAGGAGTCTTAAAAGTGTACCATATAGAAACCATTTGAGAAACAGAATTAGGTGCCTGCCAGAAGGGCAAAACGACAATATTTTCTGTCAGAAACACCCTAACAACATAGGATGCTCAGCAATCATTTATTTCAATGTGGACCAAAATTTGCAGCCATAACAAAATAATTTGGCTATTTACAAAGGCTGTATCTATATTCTTGTAATACAGCTTTATTGTGCAATGCAGTCTTATTCTGGAATTACCACCTCTGACCACAGATATAACTGCTGAACATGATTGATTTGGTCTATTTTGAACTGTTTTTGCAGTTCAGATATTGTGAGGTCCTGGATATGGTCACTTAATAGCTACTCTAAAATTCTGTGCAGTCAGACATAGTAATAAAAAAGTTATTAGCAATCAGGTCTTTCATTCTCGTGTACAGAAGCATTCAAACCACATCTTCCACACACTCTGAGCCTTGCCACATTCAAGTGCAACTTCCACAATTTCTTCAGATACTCTGCAAAGGTGATACAAGTGCACGACAAAATTTGCATGAGGTTATAAACATGAGCGAAGAAAGTAATTGCTATAGCAGACTCGGACAAATAAATCTTCACTAATCCTGACTCATACTAAAATGTTCCAGGCCTCAAGTGGAAGACTTCTACATGTCACAGGAGATACCACTTTTTCTGGTTTCTTTGGTTTAACTTTTGCAACAGACATTTTCAACTCAATTCTTACAACTCAGGGAGACATTTATCTTAACAGATAGTCATGATTTTGGTTTTATTGGTGTTTGAGCATAACAAACAGAAATAAATTCTGTGTTTAGGAAGACAGGGAGAAATAGATTTGTACTTAAAACACAATAGTAAACTGTTTCTAAAGTCCAATTACTTTAAAAGATACATATATCCAAGCAGACTTTACCTGAATCAGCTGTTACATTACATATCTTTTACAGCTGAGGTGAGGCGAGTCAGGACAAGTCCTTATCGGGGGTCAGACTTCAGAACAGGTACTCATAGTGGTTGCAGTGACTTTTGACATAAATCAAAGAGGGTTTTTTTTTGTTTGTTTGTGGCTTTTTTTTGTGTGTATGTGTTTTTTTTAATAGTGTTGCAACACAAAGATAAAAATTACATCAGTACACATTGCTTTCTCTAGGACAAAAATATTGCAGTTAGGTTGGCATTCTATCAGAATGGTTTCGGTGTACACACAAAGAAATGAAAAAATATATTTCTACATTGCTTTTTATTGTTATCATGACTAAGGAAGACCTGAAATACTAGCCCGATACCTATTGAAGGTAAAATTCAGGACTTAGGTTGGTAGATATTCGGCTATGCAGACAAATCTGAGGAAGGCTGGATAATTAGTCACAAAGACTCCACATTTAAAGTTTGTTCAAAGCTTGTTATTAATACTGCTTTCCATAACAGTTTACAAGATGGAGTGAGGGAGAGGTTTATTTACTGAATTTTCTGCTGACTTGCTAATCAAGTTTCCAGAAACATAGACTTGGCACACTTCCAACTTCCCTTTGGTAATTAACCCCAAATTAACTTTTTGGAGCTACTTAACAGGAAGCTCAGGGAAGGCAAAATCCTGTGTGTCTTTTTTTTTTTAAATATTTATGAGGTAGTAGAATGGGTACAAGGCCTGCAGATCAAATGTGAAGAGATAAGTTTTAAAAGAGCCACAAAATTTTGATCTATTTGTTGCTGCTTGACAATAGATAGCAAAAATCTCTATCCTTAATTGTTTTCACAGTCACACATTTAAAGCTGTGTAATTTCTCTAGCAGGACTACATATCTGTATGGAAAATTTCTGCTTCTAAACAGGAATTTAGAGAAATAAAGCCACAGTTATACAGTACACAAGGGATTGTATGCAAACAATTTCAGAACACATTGCAAAACAAATGTCAGGGATAGCGCTACAAATCAGCTGAACACCTGCTCTGCCCTAATATTCTCCATCCTGAGTAGGTGTAATCTCAAACAGCGTAGCTGAAGCCGGTGCACGGCTCACCCCTCCACCCAAAGCTAATTGCAGGGTGTTTCAAAAAGATGGACCCAATTTGAAATGACACACTGCCTCAGCCTTGGATAGGTTGCATGGGACCCCAAGACTTAGCGCTACACTCTTGACACCCAAGATCCCGAGACATAAAACCTCAGACTTTTTCTTGGGAGGATATGTCAAAGACCATGTTTTTGTACCACCATTAGCAACTAATCTGGATGACCTCAAAAACAACCATGGCAGCTGTGACCTCAGTGGAAGAAGACATTTGAGAGGCGTTTGGGGCAAATTCAACCATCGACTCGATGTTGTCCATACAGCAGGTGGAGGGAACACAGAGAATTTATAAAAAGGTTACTAAAACTTGATAACTCACTAAACTGTCTGTAAATTTTTGTGTACTTGTAACATGCTGCCATCGTGAAATATACTGATTTGAAACCAGGTCCATCTTTTTGAAACACCCTGTACGTCACACACATCCACCTGACTGTACCAAGATGTGCAGCCCATCCCCTTCAGGAAAGGTTGGACTCACAGAATCATTGCGGTTGGAAGAGACCCTCAGGATCACTGGGTCCAACCATAACTTAACCTAAGTCTAGCATTAAACCATGCCCCTAAGAACCTCGTCTAAACACCTTCAGGGATGGTGACTCCAGCACTACCCTGGGCAGCCTGTTTCAACACCTGACAACCCTTTCCGTGAATAATTTTTTCCTAATATCCAATCTAAACCTCCCCTGGCACCACTTGAGGCCATTTCCCATAGTCATTAAATGACAGAAGGGAAGTGAAACTTGGCTGTTGGCAGCAAAGGCCCAGCTTGTGTGTGACTAAGTCCAGGGTGCAGGGTCCCACCAAGTGCCTGTGCCTGGGCTGACAGGTTCGTGAGCTGCACCACAACGCGATGCTTGTAAGTGTTAAGCAGTTGTGTTCCCTGCACTAGGTAACGCCAGGTCCTATGTATAACACAACGGGACGAGGGAGAGCGGCTGCTGTGATTTTCCCTCAGCAGGTGATTAGAGACCAGCTCGTTTCCGCCGCGATCCGGAGGGGCGCGATGAGGCGGTACGAGGGAGGGCGGTGTAACCCCCGCGCCAACGCCGGGCTCGGGGCGAGGCTGCGGCGGCCGGGCCCTGCCGGGCACACGGAGGGCTGCGGGCCCGCACCCCCACTCGGCCCTGCGACGCCCCTTTCGCACCTGGGCGCCCGCCCGGCGGAGTGTGCTGAGCTGCCGGTGACTCGGCGGCGGCGTCGCCCCGGTGACCTCCCACACTCCCTCCCCCGCCAGCGGCGGCGCCTTGCCGCAGCTCTGCCCCCTCCCTCCCGGCAGATCATCCCACCCCGCCGGGCGGTCACCTCAGCAGGAGGAGCCGCCGCCGCTTTGCCTCCCCTCCCGCAGCGACCTGACGGCAGTGCGCTGAGCCTCGCCGCGCCATGCAAGCAGGGAAGGCAGCCGCGAGCGGGGACGCCGGCCGGCCCCTGCAGTTCACCATGAAGAAGGGCTACGAGGTGCTCCGCGACCCCCACCTCAACAAGGTAGGGGCGGGCAGCGCAGGTGCGCTGCGGCGGCCGGAGCCCCCTCCCTCTGCCCGGCCCCCCGCCCGCCTGCGGGGGCCGCGGAACGTGTCGCCGCTGGGCGCTGCCTGCGGAGCCGGAGCCGGGCCCGAGGCGGCGGGGCGCCGGGCGGCCTCTCGCCGCCGCCACCTGTCGCGGCACAGCGCCCGCGGAGCGCCCGGGCCGGCCTGCCCCCGCGCAGCCGCCGCCGGGCCGGGTACAGCGGTGGGACAGCGGGTGCGGGGCAGCCTCACTTCCTGCGGGCCGGGCGACGCTTCCTCCACCTTCGGGGCGGCGGGGAGCGCTGCGCCGGCCCTCGGGCTGCGCCCGGCCAGCCCGGGCCCTGGGGCGCGGAGTCCGCCGCGGGTAGCGGCGCTAGCCCCTCGCTATCTGCTAGAGAGGCAGCTGCGGCAGCCCGGGGAGGATGCTGCGGGGAGTTACGCCGCTCTGCTGCGAGTTAACGCTGCCGTGTCTGCGTGTTCCGGGTACCCTCCTTCTTTTCCATCCCTCTTTCCCACGGGTGCCCCGCCTTGTTTCCTGCGGGCAAGCCTGGCTGTTTGTGCGGTCCTAACTTTTATCTCCTGGCAGGTTGAAAAGGTATTTTGTCACCAGTATTCCACTCGCAGCTGTGAAATTCAGCTCCAGTTTCTCCCTGTCCTGCCTCAGCGAATGCAGTCGGCTCTGAAGAGATGCTGTAGCGCAGCAAAACCTTTTTTATCACATCTCTAATTTGCTTAAGAAGGGTAATTCAGCTTGATAAAACTTTCTAAGCATGTTAAACTAATATGGAAAAAATAAAGCTGAGTGAGTGCACAGCTCTGATGAAGATGTGAAGTTCAGATAGTAAAACACTTTATTGGTGTGACAGGCCCTGGATTTGCTGCAAAAATGAAAAATGGGTAAAGTCAAAGGTAGACGATGAACGATGCCTGGCACATGAAGCCTTGGTCAAGTCCTTAGCCCCAGCTTTGTTCTTGCATATTACTTTTAATGGTTAACGGTGGTGCTCTGACTTGTACCTCTGCATTAGACTACGTGTACTCTCATTTTACTTATTGCTGAGTTGTATGAATTGACAAAAACTGTGTCTCTGGTTTTACCAGATAGGTTGACTCATCAGTAAAAGCTGCATATGTTAGTTAAATGAATAGTGCTTTTATTAGTCTTGGTGCTTGACTACAGTTTTCTCAGAGGCTGCCTTATGTCTGTGTGTGCATGTGTGTTGGCCTGAGAGGTCTCCTGAGGTCAGGTGAATGGAAAACTTAAACTTCTCCAAGAAGTAACCAATGTTTCGCTTGGGGTTCCTTTTAAGCAGTTGCAGTATTCATGGAAAAAGTCCGATTCAGCATAACCAGGAAAGCCAACCCAATAGAAAATATGATTTATTCTAAAACGTGTTGTATAAAGAGCAATCAGAGGCAAAGCAAGCTCATTGCTGCCTTTTTCCCCTCAAGTGTCATACATCTTGTCTCTGAACAGTGTACTTGGAGGTGTGGTGCTAAAGAGGAAGGGTCTTGTTTGATTTCTTGGCTTGGGCATTACACTTCCCTTTCAGCCATGGTATAGCGCATATGGTCCTGGTCTGGTAAAGAATGGGAAACCAGCTTTCTGACTGAGGAGGGTGATTTTTGGTGGGTGTGGATGTATTACACCCTACTATATATATGTATATATACACACACAGACCCCTAACATAAATATATTTTCTGGCCAAATGTATACATGTGGGCAATAAATGAAATATGTTGAGGACTGCTGACATGGTTGCCAGTTTGATAGCTTATGGCTTGCCTGCATGCATGGAAGCTGATACTCCCAGTTCACTTTTGATTGCCAAGGCTGTTCAACCAGCATCAATTTGAAGTAGATAAAATATCTCCTTTAATGATTTTAAAGTACAGGCATTGTTTGCAGTTCTGCAGAAGTGCCAGAACTTTCTGCTATCTCTTGGGCCCTAAGAGCTGCAATTGCTCGGCATCAGCACTTTCTTTTGGATACGGTGCCAGTTTTAATTATTTGCATATACTTGGCAAAAGTAGGCTGTAAGTGCTGAGTAGTGGTATCTAGCAGTGACTCACAGAAAGACAAATTATGTTTTCTGGGTCTTTTAAGCCAAGACAGCTGGCCTGTCAAACAGGTAGCACTGAAGCGTGCTGCAATATGTGGAAGCTTGGGGCTTGCATCCTCAAATAATATATTGCTTTTCTCAGACACATTTAAAAGAAGATTTTACAGGGAGCTATTTCTACCTGGATGTCTTTAAAGATACATGTAAATAAGAAATAAGAAGCTATATTTTTATTTTTTTAAAAACTTATCTCAATTTAGTGCCCCACTCATCCAACAATAAAGCTGGATTTCTGCACATTTGGTGCATACTTAACTTTTTATACTTAACATTGATGGCTGGCAAGAGGTGAGAGAAAGGGCTGTGGAAATGCCAGGGTAAACACCCAAATTTCTTCTTTTCCAGTTCCTGGATGTCAGAATTTCCAGAATATCTAAGCACTGAAGTATGCTGAAGCCCTAGGCAACACAATTCTTAAATCTTTTATGTTTAACTTTGTAAGTAATTCACAAACATGTACAAACTTCACTGAGGAAAAGCTTGATAGAAATGTTTGGGGTTTTTTGTTGGTTTCTCCCCCTCTGCTGGGGCATTTTGCCTGTGTATGGAACCATTGCTGCCTTTACAAGGTCACTGAGTGGTCTGCCACATTTGAGCAGCAGTGATGCATCGAAAATAATGAGAAACAGCATCTTGTAACATACCGAGTTTAATTTCTTGAGGACGTGTGTCCAAGTCTATGGATGATAACGATGATTCAGTTTATTGTCTAATATTTTAGGTCCATAGTGTTTAAAAGTGTATTTAGAACCTTTTTGCCAATTGTCTTCCTCCCTCAGGAAGCTGAACACTTTGTGAATAGCAATTACAAGGAAAACACAGTTTCATTTGTTTCAACTGAAATAGATTGCATTAGAAACCTTTGGCTGGGAGTTGTATGCTCTTTAAGATGATGAGTTACAGAAGTGTGAAACTAATTTGCTCTACTCCTACTATAAATCTCATTTATGCTTTATTCAATGTATGTGTTTGTTATTCCAAAGCACACAGATTATTTGTCACTAAACTTACATCTCATATTTATTTTTTTTTTACCTTTTAATGTTGTTTAAACAAATCAGTTTCCTATAAACTGCTTATTTTCAGAATCTTTATGAGAAAACACACTAACATGTATTTCAATAGCAAACTTTTCCAATCACCTGTATTAGTTGCCAAGTCGAAACGCTTCCCAGATTGAGAAACTTTGCCATTGGAGGCGTGCTTTGCTTACACGCTGCTTTCATATTCTTGCAGAATAATTCGTAAAGCAGGAAATAAGTAATTCTATTAAATCTAAGTGCTGGAGGGCTCTCTGCTCTCCCAGCTGCCTAATTTAAAGCCCTCTCCTCTGACTGACTGCTGTCATCATTGCAAAGTGCAGTGCACTTGTAACTGTTGGTCCCTCTTGTTTTCTTTGCCTTTATTCAAGTTGCACCAAAGGACGTGAGAATTTCAGAACAGGTCAATGGCGCTGCTGAATATCCCAGAGTTCCCAGTCTCAATCCCACCTGCAAACAGCACCGATACTCTATCATTACCGTCTTCTGTACATGATGCCCTTGGATCTTAGTGGGTTCTCAACTAAGCAGTGACGTTAATTGTTTGCTGTGAGTCCAGTGACTCACTACGGGATTTACTGTAAGCAGCCACACTGGAACAGACCAAAGGTCCATTTATCTCAATGTCTTATTTTTGACAGTGGCCAAACTGGATCCCTTGGGAGGAGTAAAAGAGGGAAGGATGCCTCTAGTGATGCTTTCTCAGAATAATCAATTCTAGGCTGAGGGGATGAGCAGTTTATTAGGGTGTTATTAAGATATGAATGCTCATCTTTCCTGTCAGATTACACAGGCTAATTTAGTACAAATTTACTAAGAAACAATTGTAATTTTTTTTTTTTTTTTAAAATTCAAGTGAAATCATGATCTGGGTGAAAGAGACAAAACTTCCCATTTTGCTCCTATGTTTCAGACTGTGGGAAGAGAATGCTTGAGAAATAAAGATATATTTTGTTCTGTGTACAGCTAGTTGCTTCACTAGTATCAAATTTGTTTTCAAGAAAGTACAATAATGTGACTAGTGTGGGTGATGTATAAAAAAAGGCCTTATGACTTTGACATTTGTTGGTGACTCTGTAATAGGCCTCAGAAAACCCAGACCTCATTAAAAAATCAGAAGCATTCAGGTGAGTTTTTCTCCATCTGATGGGTAAAAGAGTATAAGCACTTAAGAAGCTCCTCTAAATAAGTCTGTTCCTTTATCAACTACCAAGCAGTAGAAGTCTTTTTTTCCTTTCATTCATAGAGTTCATATTTTCTCATCTTAAACTTGTTTGCACATTGGCTGGAATGGCCAGTGCTCACTGAGTGTTGCTTTTTGCGTTAGCTGTAAATAGATATTCTGGGAAGAAGACTGATGAAGCTGGGGATGGATGAGGAAAATACTGCTTAAAGTGGCATATTAGAAGTGTCTATATGAATTGGTAAAATAGGTTTTCTGGAGCTTACTTGCTATTTCAAGGGATGATTTCATATTAAGTGGTAGTAGATAGCGTCTTTTAGATTGGAAGATGGTCAACTGCATGTGAAAGTAAAGGTACAATTTGAGGAATTTTTTGGGGGATGGAATTGCTGATCACTCCTGCTGTCTTCTATTATACCTCCTTTTTTTCCTATAAACTTTTTTCCTATAAGCTTTCTAGTTTTTAACAGAAATATTTTCCTGGTTCTTCTCTCCGTTGGATCACCTAGCAGAGCAGTTCTGATCTTGACAGGAATAAGCACATGCTATCTTTCTGTTCCTTGACAAGAGTAAATGGTATGGTGGTTATGCTAGCACAAAAAGCAAGATCAATCTGGTCTTTGTCCAAAACGTTTTAGAGTGAACTTGCATCAATTTTGCCTATGTGTTTGGCAAGCATTATGTTTTTTATTTGTTACTGGGGTCTCCCACACAGGAGTTGCTGTTGTGTGGAACGGCAACCTAAAATAAGAGGTTCTTTGAGCATGAGGTGGGTTTGTACCAGAGCCCTTTGCTCTTTACCCGTCAGGACTGCAAGTTGCGGACTGGCAGAACCACAGCTGGCTTGGACGCTTGGGTTTTGGGCAAGGGTGTGAGCTCAGCGGTGGCCACCACAGCGCTGGGTGGGGAGGTTCTCACACTGCCAGTGTGTTCTCCCTTCTTGAAGCCACCTTCTTGAGGTGTGAGGGAGGACTTGTGGTGCCAGATGATTTCTGTATGAGTGTTTTTATTTACAGTACGTGTGAAGGGGCTTTAAAAATCAAATTGTTCCTTTTTTCCACCTTTCTTACTTTAAGTTTTGTCCTGCATACTACTAATAAGGAGAAAGTATTGGGAAAGCACAAAGCATTTCAATCAGATTATTTTACCATTGTCTTCTATTTTATATACAAAACCCGCAGTGTTCATTGCCTCCTAGTACTTTTTCCTGACCTAGTACATAAGTTGCTGTGCTTGGTGTTATATTTTCTTCCTGTTTATCTCCAGTTCTTTGCTTGCAGTTATGAAAAAGAGTGCTGAGACAGCAAGTTGGGAACAAAGTTCTGTGACTTGAATGAAAAGCAAATAAACTAAAGGAGAAGATGTTCTGTAGGAAGCTATAAAGCAGTAATAGCAACAGAATACTGGAATGAGTTGTCACAAGAAGCTGAAACCTATAATTGTTTTGCTATGAAGCTGTTTCCAGCATTATTAACTCTTTTCAGTTGTGTAATTTTTGTGCGATTTTCAGTAACTGAAAACAAACAAAGTTGACCTTTTTTCTTTAGACTGAGGAGTCCTACGTCCTTCTACGCCCACTTGTTGTAAATGCTACTTGAATAGAAATGTTGATCCTGGCAGTCACAGAGCACCTTGCAAACAGGATTTGTGTGTGTAGAACAGGTTAAATGTGCTTTTCTACACTAGGTTTTCTAGAGATGCTGGAATGGCACACAACTTTTTTTCTTTTTAAATTTTAATCATTCATGGATGCTGACAACAAGTAGGATAAGAGTTCACGGAAAAATTTTGCTTCTGTCCAGGTAAAAATAAACTGCAGATAAGATTTGTGCTTTCTGCGGAAAGCATATCTAAGAGTACAGAAGTTCTTACTGTGCATTTCTCACTTCGCGTATCCAATTCTGCTGAATCAGTCTCTTGGGCTGAGCTGCCTCTGGAAAGGAAGAAGTTGTGGCTGTAGCTTCTCTGCCCCTGGCCCTGCTTCCCTCTCTGAGCGGAGGAGGAAGCAAAACGCTCACAACAACAGTGTTTCTTATAAACCTGTGACCCCAAGTTAAAACGTGCCATCTTTGTCCTGGCCTGCCTTTCCCTTCCCTGCCTGCTCAGGTGAGCTGTGTATTCAGTGTGTGACTTGCTCATGGCTGCTGTAGCCCCAGCCCACATGGGATTATTTGGGGTTTCACGCCAAAGGTCTTGTTGCTCCAGGCTCTGATGGCTGAGTGGCCCACTGCTGTTGTGCTAAATGTTATTGATGGAGGTCTGAAACAGTATTAATACCCTTCAACAGGTCCTTCAATGAGGATTTTTCCAATTTATGTTACGGAATTTTACAGTGAAGCAGTTGTTACCAAGAAGTGTCAAAAGCAGCATTTGCTGGAGCATGTGATTCTGGGATTTTGGCCACAGTAGCAAGAGCTTTGGGCTCTCTGTGAATCTGAAGAGCTCTTTAAGGTGTACTCTGTGATTCCCTGGCTGAAGCAAATGTCTGGTGGTTTCCTGATATCTCTGTGGCCCATTGCAGCTAGAAGAGTGGTGTGGAAAGTTGGGGAGAAGAACAGAAATCAGAATAATACCAGTGTTGTTGGGTTTGTGTACTCATGTAATGTAATGCACAGGGTACTCTGTTGACTCCTCTGTACTGAAACAAAGAAGAAATTGTCTTTTGTGCACTTTAGTAGGAGTGGGACATTTAACATACACTAAAACCTCTAGTGACTGTTGTTTTTTTTCTTTTTTCTTTCTTTTTTTTCTCCCCCCTTGATAATATTGGACAGGATGGGATGCTTTAAAAAATAAGAACAACAAAACCAACCAACCAACAACAACAACAAAATCACAAAACAAACAAAAAAACCCAACCAAACAAAAAAAGAGCAGACCGGTCCATTCACTATGCATTGGTGCTGTGTCAGGAAGGACCTGCTGCCTGTTAAGTGCCAGCTGGGGAGCCATGGATGTCCATTCATCTTCATGCATTCATTGTCTTCATTCAACACCAAGATAAACCTGTCCTGTTGAGACAAGTACTTGTGGACTTCTGCCCTGGAGATGTACCTGTCAATAAGGCTTTACTGCATGGAACTGAATTTGAAGAATTGTTTTTACTTTTCTTTGAGTGGTTGCTGTGATATCACAGTAGCATGAGATGTTTCAAGCAGCAATTATGTAGATTGTAAATTGATATAAATTAAGGATCCCTTAGATTTAATGAATAGTGCCCTATTTGATCATGCTGGTACACACACGTGATCTTCTGTTAAAAAGATGATGATTTGGGAGCTTACCTCAAAAAGACTTTTCCAGTAAAGTTACTGGGGCCATCGCTGGAGGAAGGCTCAGTCTTACAGCTCCTGAGCATAAGGGGTTGTCTGTCTTCAGCATGAGGTTTTGTGAGACCCAAAGCTATCGTGTAACTAAGAAAGGGGCCAGTTTTGGGAATGCGCCCTGTGGCCATCCACAGAGTCAGCTTCTGTAGGAGGGGGTGCAGAGGCTACATCTCCATGAGCACAAACCAGATGTTGAAACAGCTGGTGCTGTGTGCGTGCCCTGGCCAGGGAGGTGCCGTGTTGCTAGGGCTCTGGCTGATGCTTCTGGGCCTCTTCATCTTCTCTGAATGTTTTTGGCTCTCTCCTTGGCCATGGCTAAAACCAGCAATACAGTTTGACAGCAGCAGGCCCTTAGTGAAGATGAATGAGACTTTTGTTTCACTGAATGTCCTTCTCCTTCATTGGAGGGGCTTTTTCTTTATTTTGTGCCAGAGCAAGGCAGGCCAGGCTCATGACTAGGAATAGTTTTATAGTAATTATCTCCATTGTCTTCTTCAACAGAATGTCTATCCCAGTTTTGCAGGCAGGACTTGGAGTGAACTTCCTAATGGACAGGTAGAGGTAGCAAGGCTACACATTAACTTGTCAGAGGCCAGGAAAAGCCTTTGGTGCTTCCAGTGTTTTACTTGACACAGGAATTCAAATCTTTATTTAAAGATGCTGACTGTTTCTAGTCAGGAGTGGACGATGAATTTGGCTTGGCACTAGAATGTTCTTCTTTATCATTCATGGAGAAGGATGTCATGCACAGTCAGCAGGGCTTATGGACATGAGGTATCTGCCTTACCCAATAGGTATATTAAGACATGATATAGTGGGTGTCAATAACTATGAACTGACTTGTGGTTCTGAAATTGCAACTATACAAGCTTTCTGTGGAACGTACTGTGTGTCAGTTATCTTCAAAAAATATCAAAGTCATGGATGAAGTCAAACAAGGTAGGGGAAACCATCTAATGGAATATTGAAATATAATTGAATTGGTTTTGTTAATATTCACCCTGTGTGGCCCACATAGATGGAACTTTTATGTCAGTCGCTCTTTTTATTTTACCTTCTCCTTTCTTCTTCTCGACAGCAGTTTTGTAAGTAGTATTATGCTTCTAATTGAGAAGTAAATTATTGATGTCAAGCATATTGAAACTCAATTTTAGAAATATTTCCTTTGCACTTTTAGAGCCAATAGTGATACGTTTTGAGAGAAGAAAATCGCTGTGTAGTTATAACGTGTCGGTTATCATTTTGGCTAATTTTCATGATTTCATTACATGTAGCAAGATAGTAGGAATTTTAGGGCTACATCAGAGGATTGTCAGTATGGTACACACTACAAACACCTCCAGGAGCTGGGACTTCTGTGATACATAGCCTAGTTTGGACCATAATCACAAGGAAGCTCATGGCTTTTATAAGGATGATAAATTTGTGTAGGGTGATATGAGAGAAAGGACTAAGGACCCAATTCTGATACTGATTTTAGTAGTGTAAGCTGAGAGTAAAGTAATGGTAGAGGCATGCAAGAGGGGAAGCTGCTGCAAAACTGGCGTGAAATTAGCACTGATGCTTTAATCCTTTTAAAAAAAACCAAAACGCTTTGTCACTTGGAGTGTTTGATCTCCTTTAACCTCCACAGGCTTCTAAAACTTGATTCCTAGCAGACCCTTTAGAAGGAAACGCTGAAATATTTGTTGAGCATGTAAGGTAAATGTTTTTTCTTAGTCCAGCCTTTCTGAGATTAGTCTAATTTTATCTAAAATGATTAATATTATAGTATCTCATTTTTTGATTAATTAAGATTACTTGAAATAGTCCAAATCTTTGGGTGATTTCAGAGAAAAAATGCTGTGGAGAAAGCTAAATGTGTTTCTGTTAAAAACAGATGTCTAAATTAATTTTACATGGGAATTATTTGAAGCGTATTCCTCAGTATAGCTTTCTTTCAAGGAGTTAATTAAAAAAACCTCATGAATTTCATGCATAAGAAAACAAGTTTTGGTCTTATCAAAGCTTAAGCTTTGCTAAGATTATGTGTTGCATAATTCGGGAAGCAAAAATCCCTGACTTGTAAGAGGGGGGTCACAGGGCACCCTGGAGGCAGTTCTTGCACGCACTGTGTACTTTCTGTTGAAATCAGTGTCTGGAGTTCACTTGGATACTGTTAGTGTCTATTCCTGCATGAAACACAATACTCCATGCAGGACTTGAGGTTGTTTGCAATGTAGAGGAAGCGGATGAAGTGTAGAGTAAACACTTTTTATATACATAAAAAATACATAACGTAGAACTAAAGAAGAAATAAAGGCATCATAATTCTCTTATGCTTTGAATACTTGTGGCTTTCAGCCAAGTATGTAGAAATACATCAGGATGTACTTGTCTGCTATAAAAGTTCAGAAAGCAAATTCATCACTATTTTACTCTTAAAATATAAATGAGACGTAGAGCAGCAATGCATTTTATCATTTCGTGTTTATGCTTAGGTTTTTACTTTATTGTTCAAGTAGCAACTGTTACCTGTTTCTGGCTTAGAAAAACTTTTTTTTTCTCTAATAATTACGTTTAATATTAAAAGTAGAGTCACTGTTCTGCCTCTTCTTTTTGTGTGTTCATAAAATATATATTCCTACAAGCAGTTTGAAAAATTACAAGCACCTTTGGTTCACTGTAACTTTGCTTAAATAAACTTCAGTCTTGAGTTAATATTTTAGATTCATCTGTCTTATTAATGAATTGTGTTTATCTCTGGAGCAGAGTAGGTGCTAAGAGATACTAAGTGATTTTGGCATCCGGTTGAGATGGGATATCACAGTTTAGCTTTCTTCTTCTTGTCCTCCATGAGTGAGACTTTAAGTTTGCTTTTGGCATGGAGGTTGTACAGTACAGAATCACTGCTTTGCAAGAGAAGAACAAGGATTGTTATGAAATACATAATTCCCTTTTCCACAAAGACAAAAATAATTCTGGCTTTTACTAATGACTTGAAAAAAATCTTTGCCTTAAATCTGTCCTTGAGATCAGTGCACACTGGTGATTAAGAAACATGTTACAACATTTTCAGTACTAGGCTCTAGCTGACTTATTGGATTTCTTCCTCCAGATACCTGACTTCAGAAAGCAGATTTATGTGTGGAGGTGTATTTACGGAAGAGGCATTAAAGCCTCTTTACCTAAATAGTACAAAAGAGCTCTATAGTTACAGATAGAGGTCAAAAAAAGAACACTGTATTGCTAAAGTAAAAGGAATACCCGAGTCTGTGAAGTGCTTAATGTTGTTTTGATTTGGTTCAATCTCTTCAAGTCCCATGTGATGGTCTTTTGGAGGGATTGGACAGGAGCAGTGCACCCAAAGCAGAGAAAGCCTGTTTTGTGTTAGTTGGTGGGTAGATGCCTTTTTGAAGTTGTTGATGATGCTCCTGCATCATTGCTTCATACACACACACTTCTCCACTCTGTCATTGCTTAAGATCTGAAGAGACTACTATCTAGTTAATAAAATTGGGTTAAAAATGTGAGGTGTTAAAATGCAGTACTTTACAAGCTGATGGCTGATTTAAGTGTATGGTTCTAAAACTCTTAAAAACGACTTTGCGATTTTTGTAGGACCTTTTTCCATGCTTAAAGTTGTTAAAATTAAAACTGAGTTTCTTTCTGTAAAGTAAAAGAGTAATTTAATAGCTGAAAAAACATTTTCAGATTCTTTCACATAGAGAGTATTGAACACTAAAGCTGACATGTTCAGCCATTTTAGTCTGTGATAAATATATGGAATAAAATAATTATTAGATTTCAAGTACCATTGAAAGGTAAATTTCTCTGCTGCTATTTATAGGCAACTGGAAGTTATTACGAAAATACATATTGAACTCCTGATTTTGTGCTGTAGCAGTATTTGGAGTAATTTCTTAAGGTTCTTAGGTTTAGGTGGCTTTTTTTTTGCCCAGGTGTAAGCCATTGTTAAAAGTCATGTCCTAGGAGCAAGTGTTGGTGGAGGAATCTGCCAGGTGTTTGGGATTCAGGATCTTGGACCTTCTGCAAGAGTGCGATCTTGCAGAAGTTCTTTCCTGCCTCTGCCCAGGCTTTTTAGTCTTCCTCAGACTGTATGTGTGTCTTGGTTTTGTTAAAAAACAAGTGTCTCTTTTAGTGAATTTGTCTGTCAGCTAAAGCCTTCATATTAGCTGCATTTTCCTGGAGAACCAGATACATGTTTTGGTAAACCTAGCAATGGAATGCGAAGTTATTGATAAGGACAGATGGACATCTTGCGAGAGGGGCAACAAGAAACCGGTGACCAAGAAACTGACCAACGGTGTATAACATTCCATTCACATGAATACTTCATATAAAAATGGGAGATCACGAGGATCTCGTCCCTTTTTTCCCTTTTTCCTTATGGCCGACATTAGGAGAGGACCTTGCTAGTCGTCCCTGCGAACTGAGGCCTAGTGAGTGACTGAATCCAGCTCCGGTTGGCTGCAGAGTCCAATCCAGGACTTTGGGTGCCGGCTCTGCAGTTGCTGAGACTTTCAAGATTGGTTTTGTATATTTTGTATTATTTTCTCTATTCTTATTAGTAGCATTAGTAAAACATCTTTAATTTTTCCAACTCTCTTCTCTCTGTTCTTCTTTCCCTCCCGATCGCCTGTCCTGAGTGGGAAGGGGGGAGAGGGAGGGGCAAAAAGGGGAAGTGGGGGGGAGAGGAGATTAACAATACATCTGCCAGGGTTTTATTGTAACCCTGCAATCTAAACCCTCGACAATGTGTCAAGTGGCTGCTTGACATCTTAATTCCCTAGGTTTCTCTGAAATTCTTACTTTGCTCTTCTTTGGAGAACAAGCAGGACAGTTGTCCTGATTCCAACACAACTCCGTCTTGGGATGTTTCAGATCGCCTCTATCCCACGAGTGCTTTGGAGCTCACTGATAGAATCACAGAATAATGTGGGTTGGAAGGGACCTACAAAGGTCACCTAGTCCAACCCCACATCTTCAACTGGATCAAGTTGCTCAGAGCCCTGTCCAGCCTGGCCTTGAATGTCTCCAGGGATGGGGCATCTACCACCTCTCTGGGCAACCTGTGCCAGTGTTTCACCACCCTCATTGTAAAAAATTTCTTCCTTCAACAATGTCCTCTTTCCACCTTCTTCTCACTGGGTCCCTGCTTTTTCAGGCTGTTGCTGATTGTAGATGTGATTTTTACAGACTTCATCTAAAGCTTCCAGGCCTGGTGAACGAGAGCTGGTTCCCTGCTAAGCTTCGAAGCTTTTACTCTGCACAGGGTATTCACTGAAGTTCTTAGAAAAAAATTACTAGAGTTTGTGTGTGATAAACATCTATTAATGAAGGCAATGAACTTTGGTGTATTATTTCTATGCATAGTTTATGTGTAACCAAAAGCTTGAGGTAATGTTTTTTTAACAGAGTTCTAGACATGAAGACATCTGCTGTTTGTCTTTTAAGGCATACAAATTTATGGCTGTAAGGCATACAATTTTTATAGTCTTAGGAGAACATAAAAGGAGGGTGGTTTATCTTTTTTTTTGTGTGTTGTTGCTTTTCGTTAAGGCAAGATTTCATGCCAAATTCTCTAAGGATGAAGCTTACAAATTGCGTTGCTTTCCCTAAGCAAAGGCTGGATAAAGCCTTCCTCTTGCTCATGTGATGGGGAATTTGTCATGGCTTTCTATTTATTAGGTCAATCAAGGGTCAGGTAAAGAAATAAGGAATGGCCCTTAAAATAGCTAAAATAGCTAGATAATTTTTCTTTTTCTTTTTTTTTTTTTTTTTTTGTACTTTGTATAGACCATACAGATTCTTACATTTAGAAACTCTGTGGTGGTTGGATTGAATACATTGATTGTAGCTGAGAATACATAAGTAAATGTAGGTGAGTCTGTGTAAACAGGTATTGGAAAAGGTGTCTTACGCGCTGCTTTTTTTTTCTGCATTGAGGGTGGCTTTCACCAGATGCCTTCAACAGCTGCTTGAAGGGAACACTTTATCTAAGCTCAGGAAAAGTAAAGCTTCACTTTGCATCTTACCTGGGGAACATAACCAGTCTGGCTCTGTCTTGTAGCCACTGTCTCTGTGTTTGCCAGAAGAGCAGAAGAGTTCCAAGTCAGTAGCCTCTGTGAAACTGGAGCCTCTGTTCTCCTGCCAGGCTCTTTGAGGTACCAAGCTCTTGTGCTTCTTGGAGTACACAGATAAACTCAAAGTAGAAAATAAAAAGCAAGTGCTTCCTTCTGAGTTGTAATTCTTAGGAAAAAAACAAATTGTAGGATAAACACAACCTTCAAACTATTTCCCAAACTTCTTACTTTTGCCTAATTTATGGCAATAAACAACTTCTGTTTCTATAGTTGCTGAGTCTTCTACATTTATTCTGCAGTAAGGATGTGGTGGGTAAAACACTGGCGAGAAGACTAGAAGAATATAGGAAAGTACAGTTTAGTTGTCGTAATGTTCCACTAGCAATTTAAATGAGGTGTGTGACTGTTTTCCTTTGTGCTACACTTGACAAATCTTTAAAGGTGTGATTGAAGCTTTGTTTCACTCCAGCACTGTATAATGGCTATGAGAACACACATTTTTTTTTTCTTCCCCCTTCAATTATTGAGCTCTAGTTCAGCAAGAGAACAAAATATTGCAGTAGATTGGGCACTAGACTGGAAACTAGGTCATGCACTTGTGATTATTATATCTTAGTAATTTAGTTTTCTTATCTGAAAAGGCAAGTGGCATTTGAGAAATTCTGAGGATGAAAACTAGTAGAAATTGCTTGGTCTTGTATAATTAGTCTTTTTAGGTAATGTTTTACTATGTTGTCTTTGCATTGCTATAATATAGTTTCTATTTAGAACTTTCTTTCCTTGGTGGGGGGAATTATCTTCTAGTTTTCGTAGTAAACAGTCAGAAGGCTGCTGTTTCTTTTATAGTCACATCTAAGTAGACCCATGTCTCATCTGCGTAGTCCTGACATGTTTTGTCCATATCCTAACTTCTGCCATATTGCAATTCCAAGTAGAGAGGGTGTTAGTGGATGTGCTGTCTCCTGCATGTACAGTTTCCTAGATCCATTAAAATCCATTATACAGGACTGTAAATTATGGCCAGTGCTGAATGCTGAAGGGGAAAGGAAGATCTGAATAGTCAGGAAGAAATCATCCATGTAGCTAAACCTGTTCCTGGCTTGAGGCCATCCTGTGCCACATGCAGATTAGCCACAATTAGATGAAGTGGTAGCTGACCCTTGGCTGCCTCCTCTGAGCCTCCTGGTCCTGGGCAGTGTTAGTAAGAGTTGCACCCATTCCAGCTGAGTGGGGAGAAGAGGTGAGAAATGGTTCAGTATTTATCGACTGAATGCCTGAGGAAGCTCAAGTCAATACTTCCTGCAAGAACAGGCTCAGCAAAAAAACCTTCAACTAACCCCTACTTGGTAGTTTTTAACTCAGTGAAACGTGATTTCTTCAAGAAGCTAGAATTCATGTCTCCAGGACTTAAATTCTTGCGATGATGTGAATGAAGGCTGACTTTCTAAGGGTATATTTAGCCATTTGAAGACTTTGCTAGCTATTGGATAGGCAGAGGTGATACAAATCAGAAATAGTCTCTTTTCCCACACTTAGGATTCAGATGTTGACTCCCTAGAGAAACTATCCTGCACAGAAAATGTCTAAAGGCTGAATAAAACTCTTGCCATACCTTGTGTAGTGGAGATGACTGTTGCCCTCAAAGATATATTTTAATTTTTTTTTAATTTCTAAGATATGCTAAAAACAATGCACATGTATGTCCTCTAAACAGAAGGAGCTTTGTACATTTTCTTTACATATTGTTATGACATTCCTAGAAATTGCACTTTTGTAGTTTAAATACCTAGCCAAATAAGATTTTCTCTGAAAGGTAACTCGATGAAGGTTTAACAATTAGCAAAATGAATCCATTTTCATGTCAAAATATTGAATTGTATCTTAATCCTCTCATATTTTATAATAATTTGTTATTTCAAGATAGATTAGTGTTTTCTGTTATGAGATTTCAGCAATGACCAGAAAGCCTACAGGATGAATTAATATCTGTGAACCTAATTCTGAAAATACTTAATTATATAAGTAGCTGCAGAAAGGTAATGTTTTTCTGGCTGTGCTCCAGATCGCCAGCAGTGCAGCTCTCTGAGTATACAACAGAGTAGTATTGTAGTAGTTAGACACACAGCTGTAGAAGACTGAAGCTGCATCTGTTACAGTAAATCTGCTCTGTATTCTGTGAATCTGCTATCTGCAGCAAATCTCAATAATAATAATAAAACCCTCATTAATCTCATTTTGGTACTGGGGGTGTTGGAATGGAATCCAAGTACTAGCACTGTGAGAAATCCAGCTTGGGTTTAAGGTGGAATGACTTGAACAGGAATTTTCCCTGCCTGTCCTTTCTTCAGTTGGCAATATATGTTTTTATAGTCAAATGAATTTCTGTTTGTAACACCAAATACATGTTTGCAGGAGTGGAACCTGTTCTGGCTAGAGACTCTTGGGTCATAGCGTGAAGAGAGCCTCAGCCCCTCTACATCACGTATGCTGCTATTCCACTGTCTACCTTGAAATGAGTAGTTAAAGGAAAATGCAAGTTAACAATTGAGTGGTTTTGTCAGATGTGGCATATGGGACTGAAGTATTCAAAGTAATCACAACAGCATGTCCTAGGTTTTAAAAGAATACCTCTTAAATGAAATTACTCCCCCTCCTATAGTTTTCCATGGTAAGGAACTTGCAAAGAGAGATTTTTATAAGTCTTTTCCATGACTTAACCTACTCAATTTACTCTGTGCTCAGACATTTGATCTGTCTAGTAGGTTTGTCAAAGCATGTTAGTTTAATTTTGGGGAACAATTTTTTTGTGTATGTTTATTGCATTGCAATTTGCCTATCTCAATAAGCCTTTCCAACACCTTGGCTCAGGTTCAGCTGGATTACACAGATGTGTGAAACCAATGTGAGTGTGTATTCTTTTTTTTTTCTCCTGCCTGACTGAGAGTAACATCAGCAACAATAATAATATGAACCAAATGAAATGAAAGTACATGGCATTCCTCACCATGAAGATATTTATTTCTAGTGTCTGGTGCTAAAAAACTGTGATGCTTCTTGAAATGATCCTTTTTTTCTTAAAACTATGAAAATCACTGTCTGAGTACTACTTAGTAGAAGGAGCTTGTAAGATCATCACAGGGAATGTGAGTGAAGTATTATAAAACCATAGGGTTATTTCTGTCAGAAAGGACTTAAGGAGGTCTCTAGTCCAGTCTCCTACTCAAAGCAGGGTCAGATTCAAAATGGGAACAGGTTGCTTGGGGCTGTATCCTGTCAGGTCTTGGAAAACCTCTAAGGATAGAGACTGTACAGAGTCTCTGGGCACCCTGTTTGTGTGTTTGTGCTTATGGGAAAATATTTTTTCCTTATATACAGGCTGAGCCTCTTTTGTTTTATCTGCCTATTGTCTCTTGCCCTCCTGCTGTGTTCTGCTGTGGAGAGTCTGGCTCTGTCATCTTGATAGCCTCACCATAGGTGCAGGAAGGCTGCTATTAGGTCCATGCAAAGCCTTCTCTTCTGCAGGCTGAACAAGATCAGTTTCCTAAGAGATTATGTGCTTCAGCCCTTGATCATCTTGGTGGCCCTTCACTGAACTTGCTCCCGTTTATTCATGTCTTTCTTCTATTGGTGACCCAAAGTTGGACTGTATCATAGATGAGTGCCAAGTAAAGGGATATGGTAACTTTCCTCAATCTGTGCTCCCATTAGCATGCTATCCTGTTGGTATTATAATATACCCCAGGATACTGTTGGTTGCCTTTGTTGCCTGTGCACACTGTTGGCTTCTTCTCAGCTTGCTGTCCACCAGGTCCTTTGTGGCTGACCTGTTCCATGTCAGCCAGTCACTCTGTCACCAGCCCGAACTGCAGCCTGTATTGTTTCCTTTCCATTTGTCCTCGTTGAATTTCACACTGTTCTTGTCAGCCCCTTCCTCCAGGTTCAGTTCCTTTGGATGGCTGCCCTGCTCTTAGGTGTATCTATGGCTGCCCCCATTTGGTGCAAACCTGATGAGAGTTTGCTCCATTGCCTTCTCCAGGTCATTGATAAGGAACTGCTAAACAGGACAGGTCCCATTACAGACTCCTGCACCACTCAATTTGTTACTGACCTGTGGGTGAGCATAACCTGTTATTAACTGTTTCCTTCTGAGCCCCATCATCCGACACCAGATTTTTACCCAAGTAGTTGTCCACCCATCTAGACTGTAGTTTCCCAAGTGGGGTACAAGGATTTTTTGGGAGCCAGTTTTGAAAGCCTTGCTTAAGGTGAGATAAATGACATCATCTGTCTCCCCTTGTCTATAAATCCAGTCATTTTACCATCTAAGGCAATCAAGTTGATCAGGGATGATTTACCCTTGGCTTAAATTGAGTCTGTAGTGTCCTACTTGTCTTCCTCAGTCCCTTCAGGATCTTGATCTGTCCTAGTCTAGTCACTTTACCCAAGGCTGGCATTGATTATTGTCTCCCTGGTCATTTCTTTCTTGCTTGTGAATAGCAGGTCCAGCTCTGCATCACCGCTGGCTGGCTCACCCAGCAGTATCTTCTGTATCATCCCTGACGCTCTCCAGTAATCTCCTGGATTGCATGTCTTGTCATATTGCTCTTCTAGCCAGAGGTTAAGGAGGCTAAAGCCTGTGGCCTGTGATCTGGGGATTTACATTGTAGGTGCTAAAGGAACAAGGACAGTTTGTCAGCCTGATACTTGGTTACCATTGTTGGTATCTATTGCAATCAGAGATCTTAGTTATTCAGCTAAACATTTATATTCTTCATATATAAATAGTAGGGGGAGGAAGAAATATCTGCATATACATTTAACAGGTGCATGACCTCTCTGTCAAATGCATAAGTTCTGTTGAATACAAGTCTCTTGGCAATATTGTACAAGTTTTGGAATACTATAAAAAAAGACAACCTGTTGTGTCTCTGGTTCCTCTGTTGCTCTCTGTGGAGTTTTCAAAGAGCTATCAACACTTGTGTAAAAGAAATACAGTGCAACTACAGCATCTCCTTGAGAAGCTGGGAAATACGTATTCAGGCAAATCCAAGGCAGTGCTTTCTCTTTACAGCATAAGTAACTGTGGCAGGGGAAAGATCTAGCAGAACCCTGTGGTTCTCATCCCATCCTGCTATGTCTGGCCTGAGAGAATGCTAGCTGGGGCTCTTCCTAAAGCAAAATGGTTATTATTAATTTCAAGGAATTTTCCTAATAACTACTAAGTGGACAATCCCATCATCACTAAAGAAATTTAATTCTCAGGTTGAAAAACTTCTGCCTGGGTCTACAGAGCAAATCAGCTGTGATGATTCCCCCCTCCCCACCCCTTACCCCAGTTGTTTTCTCTTTCCTCAGTTCATTTAGATCTGTCAGAAGTTTTGGTGCACTGAAATTAAACTGCAAGGCACAGTCGAAGTGTGCTGCAGAGGAGACATAAAAGTAAAAGGTTTGAAAAGCCTCCACACCAACTGCTTCAAGCTCTCATCTGTTCCAGTTGAGTGAATTGTTAAAGTAGGTCCTAGCTCTGTAACTAAATAAACTGATATGAAAGCTAGCAAAGGCAACTTGAAACTCTGCTGGCTTGCTATCTACAGATAGGTTGCTGTAGTTGAGAGTTCAAACCAGGTAGAAAGGATGATCTGTCTTGCTGTCAAAACTGATTTCTGTCACCTGGAAAAAGAGGCAGTTCATCTTAATCTTGCTAGATTTCTGCCTCTGATTTTTTGGAACCTTGTTCTCATTTTTTTTTTTTCCTTTTGTTTCTTTTTCCTGTCCATTTCCCATCTCAGTTACCTTTCTGAAAGTTGTTTTACAACTTCTTGTTTGGATTCTCAGTGGTTTTTGGATGCCCTAATAGTAGCCTAGAAACTGAGGTCCAGAGTCACAGAATAATGTAGGTTGGAAGAGAGCCCTGGAGCTTATCTGACCTAGCTTTTTGCTCAAACCGGAGACAACTTCAAAATACTGCAATGTGTGTGAATGGAATAAAACCAGATCAAATGGAGTCTGGTGGACCTATAGTTTGTAGGAAATAGGGATGCGTTTGGGTTCCTTAGAAAAGCTTGCCCCATTACACTGAAACCTTGCTGAACGTGTCATCTGCTTCCAAGGTTTAAAGTGACCTCCATGTCACTGACCAGTGAACTGGCCGCCTTCCCTGCCATGGTCCCAGCCTGCTCAAACAGCCTGGAGCTCTGCAGGCTCAGTCATTTCAGTGACTGGAGAAGAATCACATCTTCTGGAGCTACACTAGCTATGTAGCTTACAAGAGATAAGAATAAACCCTAAAGTTTGGCTATTGATAGACATATTGGGGTTGCACCTGACCTAATTAATGACAATGGAGTAGAAATAGCACAAAACATCCTGGTGAGTCAGAATCTCCACTGACCAGGAACCTCTTTAGGGAGAAAGCCAAAATCTGCTGCTGTTTCTCCTCTCGGAATTATAGGCTGTTTTGTTCAATTTGCAGTTGTCCTGAGGCATGTGTAATTCTTTATGACTGCACAATTCAGAATAATTTAATCATATTATTCTTGCTTATGTTAACGTGTCAGTGGAAATATAACAAGTACACCATAAAAGGGAATGTGACGTTTTTCTCTTCTGTATTCTGTTGAAGAGAAAAACAGCATTTGCAGTACCCCATGCTCACGTTAGAATAGTTTCCACTCCAATCTCTTACATTTTAATTAAGGTAATGTGCTTACATAATAGATTTGCAAACTGTATGCAAGTAACAAACACTCTGCCCTTTATGGCCCATGTCTTCAATTGCAGATAGTGTTGATCTATAGACCAGATGCCCACAGTGTACAGTGTCAAGGATTTTTTAGGAGAGTCGGGGATTGGAGCTCTTTGAAAACTTATTTTGAATTTTTGGGGGAGGTGGATTTTTTACATTTTGAGTTTTATGGTCTGGATTTTAATTTTGGGGTTTGTTTGTTTGCTTCTTTGGCAGGAAGGGGGAGATGTGGGGTATTTTTTTTTTTCTTTTGGGCTAACTGTAGTCTGATCCTGTGGACTGAATACCAGCTTACAGCTCAGGCATATTAAGTGAACTCCTGGAATATATCTTCTAATTACTTTTTACCCCAAACTAATTCACTTCAAGTGCTCTGAGGCTGTTCCACAATGTGAGCCAAATACAGTGAGTGGTGACAACCGGGAAACTTAATTAAAAAGCCTCCATCAAACAAAAAATCTCATGACCCAATATATGGAGTTGCTGTGGCTCAAAGTTAGTGCTGATTTACTGTGTTTTTTTTGCATTTTTTCTTTTCCCTGCTTGAGCAACCATCCTTCTCATAATGAAGAAATAAGAGAATTTCACCTATAAATAAATAAGATCAGTGAGATTAGGCATGTATCCAAATGCAGGCAGCATGTTCCTAGGAGTGTCCTGTAATTTCCCTGCCCCTGAAATGTGTATTCAGGTAGAAATATGTTATTTATAGTATGTCATAGTGAAAGCGTGAAAAAAATTACACGTAGACTAGCGTATGTATAACATGCTTTTGTTTCTTTCCACTTACACCTAGGAATAGCTTAGGGAAAACCACCTTGGTTGGGAGCAGTTCTTACTCTGTGTGGATGCAAAGATGAGTCTAGTTCTTAATAGCCATCGAAAAGTTTTGTGCTTTGAGTCAGACTGATGAAAATATTTACACTGTGCTCAATTAACCTAATGTTCTAAAAATTGGGTGTGGTTTAATGCGTAGTTACATTGAATCCTGAAGATCCAGAACTGGTTTAGAGATCAGTGGTGCCAGCAGTATCTCCTGTATTTCTTCTCATCTTCAAGAAAGGCTGAGCTGGCTGTTGTCTTATTTTTCCTTCCTGACAAAAGTTTTGTATGTTATGCGTATTAAACCCTGAGCAAGCATATATTTAGCTTCCTTTCCTTGGCTCTTATCTAATCACTTTGGATGGATATTCTTTGTGTCACTGTGTTTTTGTGTGTTTACTCCAACCATATTTGGAAGGAAAAAACAAAGTAGAAGTACATACAGTAACATATAGGAACAAAGCCCAATGCTGAAATTCCCGCGGCTGTTACTACTGTTGGATGGTTACTGCTATCTTCCTGTATAATGTCTTAATACTCTTTCATATGAGATGTTAAAAAGAATAATTTAGCTGACTACCTTTATACTGTTAAGATAGTAGTATCTTGTTATAAAGTCTATTTTGCTATTATTTAGCATTGATTAAGATGCAAACAGTTGCTTCTGAATTAGAGTTCGGATAGGGGAGATTCTCCCAGCCTCACTCACTCCTTGCTGACCCGCTGCCAGGATGCTCGTCTGCCCGCAGCTCCTCATGCTGGCAGGCACAGATGTCATTTAAATGCCCAAACTCCATATGCTTTGAAAAAAGTTTTCAGCTCCTCCCATTTATACATTTTTCTGCATATTTGTTCAAGGCACAAAACCCATAAAACAAATTAATAGAGGGATTGTTAAAGCTTGTTTTAGGACAATGTGGAAATCACAGTATCACAGTATGTTTGGGATTGGAAGGGACCTCAAAAGATCATCTAGTCCAATCCCCCTGCTAGAGCAGGAACGCCCAGGTGAGGTCGCACAGGAACGTGTCCAGGCGGGTTTTGAATGTCTCCAGAGAAGGAGACTCCACAACCTCTCTGGGCAGCCTGTTCCAGTGTTCTGGCACCCTCACTGAGAAGTTTTTTCTCAAATTTAAGTGGAACCTCTTATGTTCTAGCTTGATCCCATTACCCCTTGTCCTATCATTTTTTGCCACCAAGAAGAGCCTGGCTCCATCCTCGTGGCACTCACCCTTTATATATGGGTGAGTTATTTATTTATTCATTTGTTTATAAATGAAGAAGTAAGAACCATCTTTTTAGTTAAAGTATCTTTGGATAGCCTGTGAGGCCATCCGCAGGCCGCCTTTTCCATGAATTCTCCTAGAGTATTGTAAAGTATTCTCCTAGAGTATTGTAAAGAACATGCAATAGTATTTGCATTCATTAACATCAGTGATGTATCCCTCATTTTCATTTCAGTAAACTGATGTGTGTATACCTAGGAGAGAACTCCTTCTAGAGTTAAAAAAGCCTATATAGGAGTATCACCTGGCAGTTTGTTTTTAGTCAGTTATATAAATCTTTCTGATGGCTAGACACTAATCCCTGACAAAACAAAAAAGGTTCATGTGTATGATATAGAGCAGGTCTGGATAGGGATTTTGAGGTAGATTTGAGAAACAAGGCAGAATTTAAATCGTGTACTTCAGCATTCCTAATGTGTCACAGCCTGAAAGGGTTCCAGAAGGTTTTTTTTTATTGCAAGAGTAGTTATGTTTTCTCTTGTATTTCTACAAGAGAAAGTTGATGAAGTGCATGCAAGAATCACCTCATTCAAGGAGCTGGAACGCTTCAGGTTTTGTAAATATGTTCAACTTGGAAAGTGTCCTGACTGATGATCCGTTTCCCCTTCCCCACTTCAGCAATGACCTGTGTGACCTTGGTATCTGCTCTAGCTCAGCAAGGAGAATAACAAGGCTTTTAATTTCAGTCATGGTACTGCATTAACCAGGGGTATATATTACTTTCCATTTCATTTGGTACAAATCTTGTTACAAACGACTGAGCAGACTGAATCAGTTTTTGGTGTGTGTTTGTGTTTAAAGGGCTGCTTGCACACACTGTTCAGCAGAAACAAGCTGCACAGACCAAAATTATTTAACCAGACATGCTTTTTTTTCAATGGCAATGATGTGAACAGTTCTTCTCGAAGGCTCTCTCAGGGCAGGATGGGCAGTGATTTTTTTGGAGGGCCACAGCAGAGCCTGGGCTGATGCAGCTGTGTGGGTAGAGCCCTCTCCTGGAGGTGGGATGTGGGCCTCCAAGAGGAAGGTTTTTGTCAGTGTAGCTTTACTGCCGTCTTGGGCAACATGGAGTGATGTACCAAAAGCATTCTTCTGCTGGCACGTACGTCAGGGCTGTTGCTCACATAACTACTTGGCTGGAGTTTGTGAGTTCCTCCATGCAATCCAGGCTGACGCAACCATCTCTGTTGGCTTAAAGTAGAGTGGTCCTATGTTGGACAAGAGCACGCACAGAGGTCCTCCGGGTCTTGGTATCTGCAGAGCTCAAGCTGAAACAATATGAGAGACAGGGTTCTCTCTCTCCCCACATTGCTGAAACTTCTTACCATCTGTAGTGTTTAAAAAAAAAAGAAAGAGAAAATGTTTTTATTCTGAATTACTTTTCTGTATGCAGATGAAAATGATCCCTTCAGTAATTCATCTCTTTAGTGTACCTTAGAAATATATTAATCAATTAACAGACACTGTAGGGAATTATTGTTGAACTGTGAAAAATCCAGCTGTTTAACAACAGAATATTTGTGGTTTTGATGATATTGTTAGAATCCATGTACTTCAGTGTTGCTGCGATGTCCACTGACTTATTTTGCTTCTTTTTTTAGTAAGAACTATCCAAGGGTGAGAATTGGCCTAAAAAAAATCCCTCCAGCCATGTCTTTCTTGAAAAAGCTGGACTTCAGAGTTTGTTTCTAAATTGCCAAATAGTGTCAGATAAGTAAACACACTAGAAATAATAAGAAAAAATATGTGTCTCTATCTGTGCTATGCTGAAACAAAAAAGTCACATAGGTGCTATAAATATTCCTCTGATCTAAATTAGAAGCAATATTAACTGTGTTTAGGACAGTCCAATTAAAGAGATTACTATCTTTCAGCCATTAGTCATTCACATTAGACCGTGGATTAAATGAGGTTGTTAATTAGAGCAAATGAGGTTAGATTAATCTTCCCACCTTTAATAAGCTTCTGAGAGAGCTGGCGGAGGTGCTCACCAAGCCACTTTCAATTATGTATCAGCACTCCTGGCTAACTGGGGAGTTCCCAGTTGACCTACTTTTAGGTAACAGATCTTGAACTTTGCTGTCACTGACACTTCAGAAATGACAGACATTAGATACCATAGTATCATAGGCAATAACCCATACCAAAGCTTCAGGACTTAATTATTGTTACTTTAAAATTGCGTTTTCCTTTTGTTGTTTGTACTAGATGTTTCTTTGGCAAATTGTGTAGTCTATGGAGGAAGTTACCTAGTTGGTCGCACATATGCCTGTATGTGTAAGAGGATAAACGTTGAGGAATCTGTGCACACAAACCCAGAATTTTCTGTGTTCGTTGGAGTTGCATAGGTGCCTTTCACAATTTGTGTCTCTACTTTAGAATATAAAAGGTTAGAAATATCTAAGTGCTGTTCAGCTCATTCTTCCACACATGGGAGAAATTAGAGTATCTAGTAGAGGGTTTTTGTTGTTTTCTGTAGTATTACTAATAGTAGACTTGTCCAAGCCCTTACACAGAAGCATTCATTTTGCAGAGACTAGTAAATAGTTCTGGTTCAACACAGTAATTTAAAGATTCCAGCTTTAAAAACTTGCCAAGCTGGGAGATACTTTCCCAGTGGATGACGTGTTTTGGGTACCTGCTTTGTTTGAAGGACCCTCGTATTCCCCTTTAAGCGTATGGTTTGTAATTCCCTCTGAAAGACAACTCTGATTCAGGATTCATCCATGTGAACTTCCAGTGTGATACTGTGACACATGAGAATTGTTTCTGTGGTGCCTTTTCAGAAAGTAGTTGCTTTTCCCATGTTGATAAATCAGGGAGGCGGCTCTTGGGTCTAGAGCCACTAGATGCGCTTCATGCTGCCCAGTGGAAGGGGGATCATTAAATTGTAGTTCCAGTTCCTGGTGATGGAGAGTCAGCCTGGAAGGGTGCACGTAGGTGTAAAATGAAAGTTGTACATGAATACTTGTTCTGTCACGATACGAGCCAAAGGTTTGGAGATAGTGATACTGGTGAACTTAGAGCTTAGATCGTGATTACTAGGTGGGAACAAGTAATGTGGCCAAGGCCATTAATTCCAAGTGCCAGCGGGTGTCTATAATCATTGTAAGTGCTCATTCACCAGGTTATATTTTTTTCAGTGTTGCTTTAGAGCCCTCCCTTGCTTCCTGTGCTGGCCCCCTCTGCCTGGGAAAGGAAATGTCACTTTTTTAGTGTCATTTAAGCTTTCCATCCTGGCATAATTAGGAGCAAACAGCAAAGTAAGGTGCTTTGTGTGTGTGAAGCAGATTGCAGCAGCCCAAAGCTCTTCTTGCACAATTACTTGCAGCACCAGTTTTTTCATTCTAGCATTCTTCTGAGCTCAACTTCTTTAGCCTTCGCATTTGCATTCATGCCTGTTCCCTAATTTTAGTGTTTCCATGCACAGGTTGGACTTGCTCTCTATTGTCCGTGACTCCTCCCTTTGAGCTCTCTTTCAGTTATCCATAGAAAATAAATCCCGTTACTGTTTCACTTGCTTAGCTGACTTTTTGTTCCCCATCTGCTTGGGCCTTCTGCTTAACTTTTCCATTTCCATTGCTTTCAGTCACATCATTTCAGTTCTGTACTCTTTCCCTGCGTTCTGTTGTGCTCTTTCAGCAACTCCTTATTGTGCCTTTCCTGTTTTTCCTTTATTTCTGGAAAAGTCAGCTACTTTTTTTGGCTGCCGTGAGAGGCAAATAGACATAACTAAATTGGGTCTGTGTCCCCAGGAAGGCTACTGATTTTGCAGTATTAAAGCTTGCTTCCTCTGAGCAGCGAGAAGTGGGTTGTTTGTTTTTTTTTTTACTATAAGAAAACCGGTTTTGCTCATGAATCTTGTAAACGGATCCTGAAGTTCAATCTATGTAAATCACATTTGCTACTACAAAAATACGCTGTCATTGGAAAATTTTGCATATTATAGCTTAGACATATGGTCTTATTTTGAGTGCCAGGACTGATGAAAGAAATCTGTTCCTTTCAAGGATTGCTTTGCCATGTTGAGAGACTTAAAGCTGATGCTTCTGTACCACAGCAGAAACTCCTTTTTTAGACCAATGCTTTTGGAGAAGGAGAGCCAGAGTAGTCCCTCTCGAAACCAGCCATGCTGGTTTGGAAGATTTCCCCTCTCACATCACACGGCAAGTAGTGGTACATCTGGCAGAACAGTCAGGACCAATGGTGAAATAACAAAAGGTTTTTAGATTGCCGTCAAGCTCTGGGTACTTGGTCATCAGGAGTCATTGTGAGCAGCTGAAGGCTCCTATGCCATTATGTGAAATGGTCTGAATAGCATCTGGCAGTATTACTACAGTATAGATAGTGAAAGTAGAGACAACCACCATTAATGTGGTCCACTTTTCCATTTAAAGTTTCTACCATAAGCTATCTAAAACCCCAGAGAGGCAGTTCGGGTCGCGGAAGCTAAGGGGCAGGTTTATGGCTCTTTGAAACAGTTTTGGTTCAATTTGTTGCAAATAGGTATCATCTCAAGCTCAAGGGCTCCATGTAAGACTTAAAGAAACCCCTGTTAGAATTATTTCCTTAGATCTGTCACAGTATTATACTTTGCCTTGATTGCATAACTGGTTTTATTTCTTTTACTATTAGCCTGCAAATGTTGTGTTTTGCCAGTGTGTCTTGAAACTACTTCCTCTGTTACTGAGTGCTCCGTACTATATTGCATAGACGCTGTGTTTATAGGTCTGCTCGCTCAGTGTGTCCAGAACAAGCTTCTGTCAAGGGCAGTGATTAATGCCTGCTCCAGATTAATCAGGTTTAAACAAGATATTTGTTCTCATTTTGTTCTCATTTGTTCTCATTTGATGGATCCAGCACCATGGTTTCTTTTAGGAAAAGAGGCAGCCATGTAGCAAGGAAAAGCTTCTAATGGGGATGCATAATTAGGTACTAGAAAATGTGAAAAGTGGGAATGTAGGGGCAACATTGCCTTCAGGTTCAATCAAATATGCTTGTGTTTAATGTTGAATGCCAGGATACGTTTTTCAATGTCAGCATTGGAATTTGTTTTCTTAAGATTGTTTGTTTGTTTTTCTGTTTTGTTTTCATGTTGACTTGAGTTTCAGTGAGTGACACAGATGGATAAAAGGGCAAGTAAATCCTTGTTTTGCTTTGAAAACAGTAGCAGCTTGAAATGAATTGGGTTTACTGGGAGGGGATCCGTGGCATTTTTTCACCTTCAAGAATTTCCTTTCAGGTAGAACTCTTGTGTGCCTGATAGCAAATTCAGCTGGTTTCATATTGGCTGGTTTCCTTAACTACTGTTCAGATTTTATTTCCATAGTATTAACTTTTCTTTAATCTAGTGTTTGCTTAGATGAGTCTAGCTCTTTTGGAGAGCAGTCAAAGAAAAAGAAAAGCAAAATACCCCACTTTGTCACAGCTTTTTCCATTATTTATTTAAGTCTGATCTCTTCTATGCAGATTCTAAGGAGATACAGTTGATGCACAGGTTGTATCTTGGCCAAATCTGAGTTCTATGAATCCATCTGGTACACCAGTTTTAAATGGAATTGTTCTGCCATTAGTAGATATCTTACTTCAATCAACTAACTTTTTCCATACTCTTTGAAGGCTGTTGCACAGCTTTGCTTTCTCTGTAACTGGTTAAGTGACAGTTTTAGGTAACAAAATCAGAGCTTGCAGTAAGTTCCTGGGCTCACTGTGTCTTATTTTTCCTATTGAGTTTATGTTTTAAGAGTCTGACTTAGACATCTGGTCCTTGATTTTATATATTTTTTTTTTTTTCATCCTGCCTTAAACTAAAGAGACCCAAACAAAACTGTAGCAAAGTTCAGATAGGCTTTTAATTTTCAGGAAGATGTACAACTTTATGACAAAGTTACGTGCACTCTTCTATCCCATAGCTGCTACTTCAGATGCAGTGATAATCTTTGTCTGCGGTTCTAGTAATGAGTGTGGCTACTGGTGGCTACTCTGAGTGTTTAAGAATTCAAAATGGAAAAAAGACCCTGTCATGTAACAGGTGCGTCATTGCTACATACTGAGCAAAGCTAACAGACAACGTATGTAAAGAAAAGAAAACTGTTGATAATATATACGTTCTTTCACTATGTATTGGGTTTGCATGGCAAGGTTTTGGTGACAGGGCAGCTGCTGAAGTGGCTTCTGTGAGAGTCTGCTAGAAGCTTTCCCACTGTCTGACAGAGACAGTGCCAGCTGACTCCGAGATGGACCTGTCTGCTCGCCAAGGATGAGCCCATCAGTTATGAGACCCCACTTGGAGTCCTGCATCCAGCTCTGGAGCCCACAGCACAGGAAAGACATGGACCTCTTGGAAAGGGGCCAGAGGAGGCCACCAAGATGATCAGAGGAATGGAACATCGCTTCTGTGAGGACAGGCTGAGAGAGCTGGGGTCGTTCAGCCTGGAGAAGAGAAGGCTTGTGGAGACCTTATTGTGGCCTTTCAGTACTTAAAAGGCGCCTATAAGAAAGATGGAGACAGACTTTTTAGAAGGGCCTGTTGCAATAGGACAAGGGGTAATGGTTTTAAACTAGGAGAGGGGAGATTCAGGTTAGACATGAGGAAGACATTTTTTATAATGAGGGTGGTAATAAGTTGCCCAGAGAGGTGGCAGATGCCCCATCCCTGGAAACATTCAAGGCCAGGCTGGATGGAGCTCTGAGCAACCTGATCTAGTTACAGATGTCCCTGCTCATGGCCTGGGGGTTTGGACTAGATGAGCTTTGAATGTCCCTTCTAACCAAAACTGTTCTATGATTCTGTGATGCTGGTAATGCCTCTGGGATAACATATTTAAGAGGGGGAAAGAGTAAGCTGCACAACAGCAATTGCAGCCAGAGACAGGAGTGAGAATATGTGAGAGAAACAACTCTGCAGACACCAAGGTCAGTGCAGAAGGGGGGGCAGGAGCTGCCCAAAGCACCAGAGCAGAGATTCCCCTGCAGTCTGTGGTGCAGCCCATGGTGAGATCGGCTGTCCCCGTGAAGCTCGTGGAGGTCCACGGTGGAGTAGATACCCACTGCAGCCCAAGGAGGACTCCAGGCTGGAGCAGGGGGATGCCCAAAGGAGGCTGTGACCCTGTGGGAAGCCCAGGCTGGAGTAGGTTTGCTGGCAGGACCTGTGGAGAGCGCATGAATTTTCAGTGACTTCTCAGCAAGAAATAAGACTTTTGCTTACAATAGAATTCTGCAAATATGATACTTATTGTTGCAGTAAAAATGGAACAAATATCTACCTGTTGGATACTAAGACTGTGCTTATAGATCGGGTCCATTCAGAGTATGAATTTTTGCATGTTGCTTTAGTTTGGTTTTAATGTAATGCCAAATTTTGAGAACAGATAGCAAGGTTGGAGGAAGCAAGCTCCCCAAACAAAGGGTTTGGGTAGGCATTGCTGTTTTCATGTATGCATGTATTGTCAGCTCTTGGACTGAGATGATAAAAGAAAAAGTAAGTTGCAATCTGCAGAAGGGAAAATGATCGATAGGTATGCAATATATGCTATGATTGCACACAACTGAAAGACTTACAGGTCATAGACTGTGGTAATAGAAAGCCTGAATTACTGATGACAATGGAAAGTATTCATCTCATGCATTTAGTCTGAAGTGGTTGTTTACATTACTTTGTAGGCCAAAAAAAGAGAAAGAAGCACCTGCTAGAGTCCCACTCAGTCTTTCTCCATAGTCTGTGGAGGGTGCCCAGAGGACTAATTTTGAGTAGTCACGTAACTTTTAGACTCAGTGACACAGTATGCTACCCACGAGTAATCCGATAATCTATGTGACTGGTGTCAGCACGTTTCAGTGCCCTCAGCTCTCAGGTCAGATCTTTGCGGTTCGTCAGACCAGCCAGTCTCCCTGTCACCACGTGGATGCAGTAGGGAGAATCCTCTCAAGCTGATGATGCTGGTGCTGTTGTAGGTGAGGAAGGAGCTGTTCAATGCAGTAATTTCTCAGCTTGAGGACCATGTGGGTAGGAGCATCTGTGGGTCAAGGAGAAGCATCTACCCAGGCTGAAACTGTGAGGAAAGGAAAACAGATGTCAGGCATCTGTGTGTCAGCAACTGCAAGCCAAGGAGGCACTTAGTAGTTTGGTCATCAGAGGAAGGATTCACTTCTTTTTGAGTTGCCATAATTAGGAAGATGCTTAAAAATACAGTTTTAAGATATGCTGATCTGTGTGGGAAACTTTTATTTATTTATTTATTTTAATTGTCCACTAAACAAACTTCAAGTCTGCTCCTTTTTGCAGTAGTTCTGCACAAACGTGCCTTCTGCCATTTCTTTCTGCTTGCATCCTTTTGCATTGCATTTTCTTAGGCTCTTTCTTCAGATTTCATTTATACCATTTAGCGCTAGAGGTGAAGACCATAGTATTGAGGTAGGCATCTGCTTTCCTCTAAGCAACTCTGTGTTATAGTATTTTAAATACTTATTTATGTTAATTATTTATCATGCTAGTTAAGAGAAATTTCTTGCATAGTCCTACTAGAACCCCAGAATACAGTAGTTGGTAATCTGTTTAGTCTCTGAAAGGCAACAACAAAATCTGTTAAGCATATCAGGTTTACCAAATCCCCTCAGGATTTCAGGGCTTACTAACCTGTATTTGGTGAAGTACTTATGTTAGACAGATGGAATTTTTGGCAGTCACTGAAATTCCTCTTCTACCTACATGGAAATCATGACTGACTCTCAAAAAATATCTTTTTTTCCATATGACTGACTCTCAAAAAATATTTTGCAAATGTAAATATTGCATATTGGAGACTGCATACTTGGATACTGTTCTTTATTTGTAAGATTATTACAGCTTTTATCTGGTATTTTATTTGGAATCATTCTGGTTAGCAATATATTTAATGTCAGCTGATATTACGCTTATCTAAATTCCCTTCATAAACAGAGATTCCATGTTACTTATTCCACTGCTAGCATCACAAGCATCCTTGATTAGAGTTATACCAGTACTGACTCACAGCATCTACTTTACAAGTGAATTAATTTCTGAAGTAGAATTTCACATATCGTCTAGTAAAACTTAGTGACATCTGAATTTTTTAAAAATCACTATCACGCATTAAACTTTTAATTCGTGTGGCTATAAAAATTATATATCTAAACATACAGCTGCACATTGATACGTCTGTAGAAGACAGACAATATTGACAAAGGCAGTAATTAACAAGATTAATTGTGTTACCATGATTCATCCAGCTCTAAAGTGGCCTACAACTAGTGTTTTTAATCTATAGTACAGGTAAACTGTGTTGAAAATTGACATCTATCATAAGAACACACTCAACGAGTTTGAAAGCAGTGTAGTAAACTGCTGTTATCTTTTTCCAGAATGGTTCCCATAGCCAGAGCTCATCCTAAGTGTTTATAAAGGCATATTTGAGGGTCACTACATTTCCAGGGACCTGGGGACCTATGGAGCACCCTCACACCAGCTCATGTGCGATCAGCTGCATGATTGTTACTTACAAGAGAAGTGGTGGATAGGATAGGATAGGATAGGATAGGATAGGATAGGATAGGATAGGATAGGATAGGATAGGATAGGATAGGGTAGGATAGGATAGGAATCTCTGCAGATCTTACTCTAACACAACTACCCCTGAGCATCTTAATTATTTCAGCTGCAGATGCTGTAAGAATGCCATACAAATCCAGCCCTTGCAATTTTTTTGTTGCTTTGAGTTTAAAAATTCCTGTAATAATATGAAGGGTTCAGAGTTAACATGATTTTTAATGGGATGCATGGTTTGAGGAGTCAGAAGATGATCAGAGTTTGATGTAGTGGCCCACAAATAGTGAGATACAGAGTGTTGTGCCTGGCCTTTATCTGCTCTTGTGTCTCCTCCGCAGTTGGTTTATAGTCGATCTCATTGCTGTAATGAGCTTTGCCATGTTGATTTCTCCAATACCTTCAATCATCCCAGGTGGCAGTAGGTGCTTATGTGTGCAAATCTGGTCTGTAGTCAATATAGCCATTGGAGACTAGGGAGCAATTTGGATTGCTAACTGCAAGATATCTGTTCTAGGGGGAGTTGGATCCTTCTTTAGGCTTTATTTTAATCAGTATTATGTATCCTATAATTATAATGGGAGGATAGGTACCTAGATTGCAAGCAAACACCTAAATTTAGCGTCTAATTGGAGTCAGTCCCATCCTACATTTATACCTCAGCATGCAATACATTTTTACATATTATCCTGGTGACTTGTTTTACGGCTCAGCTGGTCATTGTCTGCTGTTTGAATACAGCCGTCACAAAATTAAGGTGAAGAGAGAGTATGCAATGCAAAGAGATTTTACTTTATGTATGTGTAATAAATATATGCAAAAAGTTTCTTAGAATAGGTTTGCTTGCTTACTTTCAGATAATTGTTTACAGTAGGTTAAAGGGCGATTGCTAAAATAAGGCTGCTGTGATGTGTCATTTCTAATGTGCTGATCTGAATCATGCTTGTATGCAATCACCGTATCAGCTCACTGCAAGGCTGCCAAGCTGCCCACACGTTCCCCTGATGAATTTGCCAAGAGAAGTCTGATCTCCTTCTGGCCATCTGCATTTGTTTTGAGTCATAAGTCTCTGGGTGTGTTTATTAGCTACTGAATTTATTTGTGCTTTATTTGTTGGAAGCTGACTTTGACTTTTGTTTCAGTTTCCCCTGTTGACATGACTTTTTAAGTTTGCGTTTGAAAATCCTATGGACTTAGAATTAGGTTGTGAATATACTCCAGATCTCTCAGCTTTCTCAAGAACTATAAATAATTGTGCGTGTAGCACGCTGCAGCAGATATATCATGACTCTAGAAAAACAACTTTGAAATTTTAAATGTCAAATGTCAGAATATAGTTCTCCAACTTAAATAGTTGTTAAAAGGCTGTGTTTAAAAAATGTGCACAAAACAGAACCTGTGCCTTTTTGACATTTTATAGCTGAAACTAAGCCAGTTCCTCCTTTTCTCTTATGGTCAGCGCTGTGCCCATTAACTAGAGTGTATTTTTTTTAATTTACCTTCAGCTTACCTGGCAGTCTCACAAGTCCTGATGCATGCCTGTGCACAAGGGCTTATCAAAAAGCTCTTTATCTAAACTGCGTTCTGCTGTTCACACTTTGCCAATGGTCCTTTTCTGGCTTTCTCCTTCCTCGTCCCAGCCAGGGCAGTCACCTGTATGTGTCTGGCTTGTCAAACTCCATTGCAGGCACCTCACAGCAGGTTTCACAACTGTTTTAGGGGTTCTCAGCTACGAGCCAAGGTACCCGTGTGCTGGGGACTGGGTGAGGACAACAAAACCCAGTTCCTCTGCCAAAGTTGTTAATGAGTTGTTAATCACTGGATTTTATACTGATTTTTTAAACATAATCCAAAATGCATAATCCAGAGCTAACCAGTGTGCCTCATTAGATACCTGGCTAGGGATCTGGGCACAGTTTTGGGGGAAAATGCTTGCACTTTTTTTTGAAAGATGGCAGTTCTGTCTCACCTTAGATAATGTTTGCATTACAAATGGTTACCAATCTGCTTTGCTTCTGAAAAGTCATTGAGCTTTTTCCTGTGTGTGTTGCCAGAGTGTTGCAGCAGAGATTTTGTATTTTCATGTTCAGTTTTTGTCTCTTAATGCTACACATCCTCAAACTGTCATAATTTTCTGCTGGTAATCATATCCTTTCGTCTTATCAACTTTAATTCTATTTGTCATCATTCTCACTTGTCTTCATAAGAATAATTTAAAAGGATTTTTTTTTTCTTTAAAATGTTAATCATCCTGATATTTTTTCAATTCAAAATTGGGTTCTGCTCTTTAAGCCCTTCTTCTGTATATATTTTTTTAGAACGAATCATGCCTAAGAAGAAACTTGGCGCTCTAAATCAATGTAAACTGGCAGTTTGCAGGGCTAGTTTTTCTTCAGGTCCAACAGAAGACCCCTGATGACAGAAATCTGTGTGTGAATTTGCACCGTTAAAATAATTACTCCCTCTTCTTAGATACAGGGGTGCTTTGTGTGACTAGTCTGGCCTGAAGTGCTGGTTGCAGAAAAGATGTTCATCCAGGTATCTGCATTGGTTGTGCTTGTAATATTTTTTTGGCAGTCATGACAAGAATGGTTAGAGAAACCAGCACTAACGTCTTTAGCCATAAGTAGTGTTCCAGCCCCAGTGCCTCGTCGTGACCCACATTTGTTTTCAGCAGAATGAGTTTATTATGCAGCATGTGCTCAGATTAGTTATTTTAACTACTTCCTGGGGTATTATGCCTTGAAATGAGTGTTGGACATGGAGTATTTAAAGTATTTATCTGGTTTCTCTGAAGTCGTGTTTGGATAATAAAAATGCAAAATGAAGGGCAAATGCTTGTAAAGCTTTATTTTTGCCTGTTTTTAAGGTGACTTTATAAAAATACTAATGATATAAAATATCTGAAAGGAATTTGCAATCAATAAGCTCTTAAATGTACCTTAAAACACCTGAAAATTCATGTGTGTCATATTTTTTAGTATTCTGATCTTGAAGTGACTTATGATATTTTAAGTCCCTGAAACTGTTGTCATGTATCTTATATTTTGCAGGACTATACATATGTTTTGCTCTTTCCTCAGCGTAAGAAGTTTTCCTTAAAATAAAGCAAAAGAAAATTTTTTTATTGATTTTTTGACTTGGATTCTTCCTTAACAGTACTAGAAGTAGTATGACAAGCCAAAATTACTGAAGGCAAAAGCTTGACCAGCAAAAGATTTGCTTGCAAACAGATTGGATGCCAAAGATTGTGTTTTCCTGAGGACTGTGTCTAGTCCTGCAGCTGAATTTCTGGAGACAATCATGTGCATGAAGTGGTGTGAGCAGTATGGGATGGTGTATGACTGGCGACTAATAGTAATGCCACTGATTATTCATGTGGGACATCTTGGGGGGAAAAAAAACTCTTCTCCGGTAACTGGAGAATGGATTTGGTCGTTCAGCCAAAAGGATTCATCTTGTTTGCATTTCCTTTTTTTTTTTTTTGAGAATTTCAGGATTCTGTAAGTCCATTTCTTCACAAAATTGATTCAGATCTTGAGCAGACTTGCATTGCCCTGAGATTTTCTTGGAGCTTTGTCTGGCAGAGCTTCCCAGCCACTTTTACTGTGCTGAGGGTTACCCAGAGCTGCGGGGGGAGGCTGCGAGGGGTGGTGCGGAGCCAGCTGTCCTCCTTCTGGCCACTGCAGCAGATGTTGTGCGTATCTGGGTCCCTCAGGTTTGGGTGGCTCTTGCAACATCTTGTTGAAATGGGTCCACGGCACTTTTGTGATCTAGATATATAGAGTGAGATTTTAAATGGAGAGTGTTTTTTACTTTTTGATTGACTCTGAGACAATGAGGAACCTACTTGTCCGTTGTCACCAAAATACTTCAGAAACTGTGATTTTTTTTTTTTTTTTTTTTCTCTGGTAGTATCTTAAATCAGCAATCCAGAGGTAATTTGTGTGTGAGTGTGTGTGTAATAGATGGTCCTTGTAGGTGTACTTTCCTGCTACATCTTTTTATCTTCCTCTTCATGTCTTCCTTCCTGTACAGATCCATTCTGCTCAAATATACATGCAGGTACTCGAGTTTGGATGTAGGTGTTGATGGTTGTCTTCTGAGTTCCAGGGATGACCTGAAGTCTTACAGGGCTTGGTCTTCTCTTAGCAGAGTCTGAGAACCTTGGATGTGCACATGGCTTCCTTTTCTAAGCCAGCATCCTTCTGCATGCTGTCAAGCTAATAGCTTTGTGACATACCTGCAGTGAGGCTGACAGAAGGAAAGAAGCTGTTTCTAAGGGGGGAGGGGTTTCTAAAAATTGAAATTTTGACCTATTGCAGCAAAAGAGGGTGAAGTCTTGAAAGAAACTGGAGGAGGATTCCTGCAATGAATACTATTTGGAGATGGTTCTGGCTGCCCTTTAGTGAAGCTGAATCTCATTAACGCATAGACAGCATACACACATTACTTTGGAGCACTCTCTTTTTCTTGAGAAGTTTACAGAAATTTTGCAATTAGATGAGCTTCAGATATGCTGTCTGAACAAAAAGTTTGTCACTGCAATCTAGCTTGTGTTAAGAAGTCTTGTCTCTTTGCTGGCTGGGGTCAGGGCTGACACAGCTCTTGAAATATTTTGAATGTGCTCTCTGTCTTTTCATGCACTGCTTGAGAATTCAGTCACAAGCCAGCGCAAAATGCTACCTGATACAAGTCAATGTTGCGCTGTTTACTCTGGGTTTTGTCTTTTCAGTGCTGCAATTGAACAAGAGAACTGATGTATATGTAGTTGCACTAAAACAACCTTGTGATTGAGAGGTTTGAGGGGAAAGGATAGAGGTGGGACAAAGGACATGTTCTGGTTAAGAGCTGCGCTGATAAATCAACAGAGATTAAATAATGAGAGAATATGCAGTATGAGAGCAATGTGCAGTAATATAAATCCCTGCTACAAGTACAAAACTTCACATCATTAAAAATGGAGAGATGAATTCAAAATTAAATGTATTTGCAATGAACTAAGCTAGAAAATAAATGAAAAAACAGACTCAGAGAGCGTTCTTTACAGTTGAGAATAGGAGTGGGCTGTTGTGACAAAGGAGCAATAGAGAAAAGTAAAAAAGCCCACAACAGAAAAACCCAGTTCCGTGAAAAGGTTTGTGAGAAAGGAAGATGATGAGGTAGCTGAAGAACAATTTAGTTTTGCTAAAACCAGAGCATATAGAGAAGCATATGAAACATAACCCTTGAAGAACCTGGGAGGCTTAATAATGACTATACTTTTAATCTCTGTGATGTATATGTTGTCTTTTTAAGGCATAAACCAGTGAATAAATCAACACAAATTAGGCAAAGCTTAATACTTACAGTTGTGGTCGCTTCCTCAAGTGTTGTTTGTAGATTGCTGCACTGAGGTTCTTCCTGGACAATTTATTTGTAATACAGACTGCAAAAGAAAAATGTCCTCATCTTTTATTGTAGATGGGGTGCACTTTAGCTGATAGAAGCCTCTCCCATCCAGGTGTGCACAAAATGCTCTCTCAGGAGAAGAGCACGTAAACCAAGCTGGACCTAGAGCCCTCTCTGCTGGATGGCTGGAAAACAACACTTTAAAGAGGACAAAATAAGAATTCTGATCTAGAAAAGAAAATCTGAGAAGCTAGTGCAAGAAATCTAGACATAAACCATAAAACTTATGTAGTGAAGCTCCTTCTGTTATAAGAATATGAAATAACATACATTTAATGCATAAAATGGCCTCTCTGATTAAATCATTAGGCAATATATTTTAATGATAATCGTTTTCTTTGATCATATGTGGTATCTGAGGGGGGAAAAAAGGAACCAACATTCCATCTTAGAAATTTAAAAAATTCGTGATGTCTGTGCCAAAGAACAGTATGCAAGTAAAGAATTTTAAAACCATGTATAGCATAGGAGGTGTAAATGGGTGCTGTATTTTTGTAGTACTGCCCAGGAGAAATAACACTTGCTGTAGGACCTGTAGCAATATGTGGAAAATATACTATTCCAAGACAAAATACTTTTTTAAACAAGGCACTTGGAAAGATGTATCAACTTTGCATATGTCTGTTTTAAAATAAAATGTACTTTCCAGTAAGAGGGGAAACCCTACCACAGTGATTAAGTCCGTCTCTTATTCCTAAAGCGAAGGCAAAGACAGGCCTTTTGAATTCTTTTTTCTTTCAGAAAATTTCACTGATAGAAACAAGGGAATGTTGCAGAGAGTAACTGGATTGCCAGTTTATTGCCAGCACTGAGAGATCCACTAAAGCTCTACAGCTCCCTAAAGCCCAACCCTTTGCAACTGGTGCTGAAGCGTGTGCATGTGAGCACACATGCACAGTTATGATGTATTTGTTTTAAAGCCAAAAAAAAGCCTACTGGAGATACGAGGGCTCAACTTTGAATAAACTCCTGAGGAGCATTGACTTTCCCTTTCTTCGTTGGTCTTTCAAATTGTAGTAGCAGCTGAAGACACTCATGATGGATCTGGCCACAGAAAATTAATGTAGAGCCAAGAAAAAACAAGGGTTTTGTACAATTCTGGAAACCTTTGAAATTTTGTGTGCATGGAAAACTATAGCAAAACAGTCATGAACCTTTATTAAACTTGGTTTCCCTCCATTTCTATGTGTGTGAGAAGCATGTTCTGGAAATGTTCGATGTTCTGTAAAGTGTTCATTATGTAATTTTCCTTTTTTGGGGGTCTTCATTTCATTTAAGGGTAACGATTTGATTAATGGCATTTTAGAACAGGTAGCGTGGCGGGGTTGCCTCAGAGGTTGGTTTTGTTTTGTTTTTTCATTCAACAATGACATAACCACTCAAATTATTTAGATGAAAAATGGTATAAGAGGTGTAGAGTAGAAAGAGATAGGAAGATTTATATTATGCTTTTGTTCTGTGAGAATAAGTAAATATTTCTGAAATAAGTAAATATTTCTGAAAAAAAAAAATAAGCCTGTTCATGTAATGAAACTACCTGGTATGAATTTATCACATTGTATCACTCACTAGGTGCTGTGTGAAAGGCAGTACTGGCATTCTGCCATTGTGTGAAGGACTGTGATGTTCGGGTTTTTTTGTCTTGAAAAGGCAGGAGCAGTGCAAATGTACACTGAAAGATGCCTCTTGTATTTGTGCTCTTGCTTTACCTGCTTTTTCCCATCATTTGTTGACCCAGCTAATTCTAGTGGTAGCAGAACAAAGAAATTTTTAAAGTATATTTATAGAGGTAGATGTGACGGTATCTTAGTAGCATTTGTTTTCCACAGGAGAGTAAGTGCAGAAACACTGCACTGCTATTTCTTTTCTTTCATATCTTCTAAGGTGTTTTCTCAAATATTTTTCTCATAAGAAACAATTTTGATTATCATTGTACAATAGGTGTGGAATATTAGGCAACTGCCTAATGGTTTGTTTATACACAGGTATAAGCACACGCACGTATAAAACCTCTAAGTAACCTCAATCCATGGCCGCGTTCCCGCTCCGAAGGCAACCTCTTTCTTACAGCTGCTTGGGTGATTTCTGAAGATGTTTTCGACAGACAGACCTCATTAAAAAACAACTAATTGTCAGTGACTGCCAATCCGCAAGCTGGATTTTAGTGTTAAGCATTTCGTGACTGTCCACATATCATACTAAATACTTTAAAATGTCTTTTCTGGAGGCAATGAGGAAATCCAGTAAGTCTGTACAGACTTTTCTGACTGTAACTGAATGTGAATTTGAAAACCAAAGTAAGTTTGCACTGAGCTCACTATGGCCATGTTTCTATTGACTGAATTCACTAGGTACTGGACCACGCTCTTTGACTATAAAATAATAGCAATGACTTTATTGTACCACAGAGTTCTGTTAAAAATTCATACACAACCATCTGAGATAACCAAGATCTTGAAAAATTTCCAGATATTAAAAGCATAATGTTTACACTGAAAATGAACGCTATGCATGCTTTGTGTTTGAAAGACAGCTGAGGAAATGGGTGTTTGAGAATATACTGCTGCTCTCTTCTGCAGCTATAACTTAATAATTTTGCAGGTAATAGTCTCGCAGTGTCAGAAAACCTTAAGCTGTTGTGTCCTGGGATGGAGTTACTGTACTGTACAGGCCTGCTGTCCTGTGACTCAATGAAACTTTTTCTAGAATCATTGCATAATTATTCTGTTTAATATTCAATGTTTTTTCTGATGCTGACTTCACCTGTGCTATGTTTTGCTGCAGAGTTTTTTTAAAGGAAATATCTCTCAGATATCTCTCTCTCTCATATATAAATATATATATGAATATATAAAAATATGTATATATATAATTTTTCTTTTTTTTTTTTTTTTCAGGGCATGGCTTTCACCTTGGAGGAGAGGCAACAGTTGAATATTCATGGATTATTGCCCCCATGCTTTCTTGGTCAAGATGCCCAGGTTTATTCTATTCTTAAGAATTTTGAAAGGCTGACATCTGACCTAGACAGGTAAAGTATGGCAATGTAACCTTATGCTAGCTACCAAACCAGAGTCCCCCCCATTTATTTTTTTTAAATTATAGTACAGATGAAACTTTGTGGGTTGTTTTGGTTTTTTTTTTATATTTTTTTGAACTCAGGTGGTCGATGATTGGGAATCAAAAGGCTAAAGATACAGTTTTGCTGGAATGCTTTCTTTAGAAAATCATCTCCTAATTTTAAATGGTAATATTCCAGTGCTGTTCACATGAACTTATTATTTCAATAAGCAAAGGATACAAAGATCATCAGAAGCAAATGAACTAATTTCAAACTAAAAAGTCAGTCTTTACATGCAAATAGATACATGTACATTAAAACAAATATCTAAAATGTATAAACTATTATAAAATTATTATGTAATAGAGTGTTGTTTGTTTATTTAAAGAAAAAAGCTGGGGAGGGCTTTAAACATTTATGAATACTGTTTTTGTTTTCTTTTTTCCTGACTGTTTTATAGGTCCTAGAACAAAACAATATTCCTTTATTTTCTCCCCTGTTCCTTACTTTTCTCTGTTGTGTATTGTCTTTTTATCTATGTGTAACAAGTGGCTTTTAGATACCTGTCTGTCGGTGGCAGGGCTTTTTTATAATTTAAAGTTGCCACAACCTGTGTTTTTTACGGAGGCAGAGTAGGATGAGCATGGCCTTACAAGCAGGTGAAGAGCTCATGCCTGTGGTATCTTTTCTTGGTTAACTATCCTCCAGTGCTCTCAGGGACTGCAATATCCCATAGTAGTAGTTTCCCAGGCTTGAAAGTTCTAGGCTGAGTCCTTGCATGTAGCAGAGCATAAAATTTTATGAAAAACACCTGCTTCTACCACTGACGTTATCATAGGCAAGAACCTTCCGTGTCCTTCTGTCCCCAGCTACTCCTTAACTCTTCTGTGAAGTTGTCCCTTTGTAATACAGCTCACTGTTTCATAAGTTTCATGACATTTAAGACTTTAAGGCTGTTTCAATTGTTTGTTTCTACTTGAATTGCTGGAATTTCTATTCACCTGCAACTTAAATGCAGGAAGAAAAGGCCTTTTATACTATTGTTATATATGTTTCTTAACTAGCAAAGAACTTTCACTCCTACTTCAGGTCATAGGATAAAAACACTTGTGTTTCTCCAGACATCACGGATTGAAAGTTATAGGTCTGGCTATGTGAAATTCAATAGGAAATTAACAGTATTTCTAAATCTTAATTCTTTATTCTTTTAGCTAAAAGTTTTGGATATTTAAATAGCTTTATGCCAAAATGAGAATTTTCTGCTGGAAGGAAAAAAAAGTTCCATCAGTTTTAGATAACAGAGTAATAAAAGTTTGAATGCTGTGCCTTTTGAACCACAATAAAACACAGTATTCTGAAGTTTTGATCTCAGCGGGAATCATGAAACAGAAATGACTGCCTCCCAGTATTGTGGGAATACTTTGCAGAAAACTTGCTTTTATGTGTTAAAGAGACTTAACATCCCTGTCTTGGGGATGGGGAGGAAAATCACATTTTTTTTAAGTACACTTAATCCACATATGATATACACAATTAATGTACAGATATAAATCAATATATTTACAAATAAAAGTAAAAAAAAGATTTTCCAGAAGCCATTTGCTTCAGAGATTTTTTTTTCAAATCTCTCCCTGTTAAGCTCAATGTCTGCATATAATTAATTTTAAAACAGCAATATAATTTTTCCCATCTATGAGTCTTTTTTTTGCATTTTCTCTTTTCCAAATAAATACTTGGGTAAGGAAGAAATTTGTTTCCTGCTTCTGTGACCAGACATTCTTAAAACAGAAGTGCAAACATGACAATATTACATCCATGTGTCTTGAGCATTAGACTGTAGCTTGCCATTTTATGCCATAAAGCCCGTTTTTAGTATAAAGCTTTTTTTAGTATAAAAGCTATATTGTACTGTGCACTACTGAAGTACAAGTTTCTTGTTGTTAAATAGGGTTTTAGTGAGTTACTTCAACTGAGGAAATCTAGTAAGTCTTTGGTTCATAGAAATAACTTGAAACTATTAAAAGTTAGAGTTTTTTTTCTCACTAATGTGATCACTAGTCAAAATAATTCAATTAAGATTATAGTAGTTAACATAAGAAAAAAAAAAAGCTGCATTTATTTCCCAGTCTTATTCTGCGACATGAGGCCATGGCAGTTTCTGAAGCATAATTTTTGATCCAGGTGTTGGTATCTTTTCCTTCCCCTTACAGTCTGAATAAAAAATGTGGCTCCATTTATAATGCTGGTTAAACTGTGCTGGAATTTCCATCCTTGGGGATATTCAAGACCTGACTGAACGTGTTCCTGGGCAGCCTGCTCTGGCCGGCACTGCTTGGAGCAGGGGGTTGGATGAGGTGACCTCCAGGGGTCTCGTCCACCCTCAGCTGGTCTGCGATCTTATAACACAGGTCCAGAGCAGTGAAGAAATAAGCTTTCAGGGGTAATATTGGATCACTGCAAATCTGTGTACACTAAATCAGGTTGGCCCTTGAGCACTAAAAATTACGTAAATCCACAAGTCCCCCTCCAAATGAAATTCTTTAAGAAGCCATATTTTTATTCTTTGTGGACACCCAACAGGTCTAAATTGGTTGTTCACGTCATGCTATGCCTTGATTAACAATATTTTGCTCTTATATTAGTGGGGCATTATATTGCTTGGTTTTTTACCAGTTTTTAGCAAAATAAACTCATTTGTGTGTTATATGTGTAGGTTTACGTTTAAGACCACTGGTTGAAACACTTGGTAACATTTGCATGCAGAGCCACTTGTCTTCATTTGAAGACTATCAGTGGTGACATCTTGGCTCCTTTGCAGTGATAAAATGCTTGTCTGGATTGAGTGTGCGAAAACTTGCACATACAAAATGTGATTTGCAGCTGTGTTTATATATAAAAGTGTCTGAAAATTTTATTGGAGTATGTCAATAGAGATGCTGCTCTTAGAACATGTGCGTTACATGTGTGTCAGCTCAGAAGTATTTTTTGAATTAAAAAAAATACTGTCCTTCAAGGCAATATGTGAATTTTGGCCTCCTGTACTTGTATTGAAGCATTTTAAAGTGAAAAGTGACTGTGATTCTGCTGCAGATAGTTGTTGAATACCTTTGCTGATGAAGAATGCCAGAAGACATTGACTATTTTAATTGGAACTGGGGAAGAAAAAATCTCAGTGGTCCCTGTACGGGCAAGTGCTCAAGGACAACCTTGTGTAAGAGCACGCAGCTATTGCCTTCTGCTGAATGTAAATGTACAAATTCTAGAAATAAAACATTTTTTCCAGTATGCAACTGGCATAGCCTTTGCTCCCACAGGAGCTCCTGACTTGCAGCCTGGAATTGTTGTGCTCTGAAATACACACAAGAGTTCACACACAAAATGAATGTGAAACAGCAGCAAATATATTGCCTGGTATGCTTGGCAAAAAGGAGGCCAATAACAGGAAATAATTCTATTCCTCTAACTTAATTTGGAAAAGCTGTGATGGGTTCTGCAAGTAATTTGATCTTTTTTTTTTTCCCTGTATGTTCTTAATTGTCTTTCTTCTTGCTCTGCATTGACACTGAAACCCTTGCCCTTGACACAGGCACATCTTCTGTCTGGGCCTTTCTTTCTCCAAAGAGTCACACTGGTAAAATGTTTTAGTGGATGAGTGAACATTAGGAGAGGTGCTATGACATCACTTTTCCTGAGAACGCAGTGTTATTTTGTTGAAGTTCACTGTTTTATACCATTTCTATATAGAATTTCTATATAGACACCGATGATGCAAAGGAATGGAGCTAAGTAACTAACACAGGTTAAAAATAAGTGTTTCCTCTCACTTTCCGTTATTCATGCCAGTGATAGTAGGGCCAGTTATCCTAAGAAATTATCAGTAATTTTCTGGTAGTTATACCAGTTTTCTGTTGGATTTTGGATGATCTTTGTTTCATATCCTTTTGTGGCTACTGTATGTAATTCTTTTTGCAATGGCAGACTGGCATGGAGAGTTCTTAGGTGAAGAGAAGGCAAGGGGAAGAGTGCCATACTGAAATTTGAATGCTTGGCTATCCCCTCTGGCTTATTTTCCAGTCCTTGATTTTCCTTCTCTGAAACTCTTCCCTGGAATCTTCATTCAAGACTCCTTGTCTGAGGACAGCTAATATTTTTCTCCCTTTTTATAGCACAAATGATTGTTCTCAGTGTTTTATTGCTTGTTTTCACTATGTTTTCAATTAAATGTGGGCTTCAGTAAAAGATTCCATGAAATACTGCATTTTAAATGTATCTTATTTTAAAACACAATGCTGAAAACTGCTTCATGCTTTTAGCTCTATAAATTACTTGGGTATTGCTAAAGGATGCATACTTGTTGTCTAATGCATTATAACCAACACCACACTGAGGATGAAACTTTTTTGGTTTTCTGCTTGAGAAAGAATTTTTGAGAAAGTTGGAACTTCTAAGCAAACTTTGAATGAGTTACTATGCTGAGAGAGGTATTTTATACCTGTCACTGAAAATTAGTGTTCTCATCAAAATTGCACTTCTCTAGAAACATTTTTCACTTTACAATAATGCTTCTTATGCTGATTTATATATGGCCCAGTATGTAATATTTGAAAATATGGTACGTAGTGTGCAGTTACTGTCTTTGCAATTTCTTCAGCATATCCTGAATACAAAAGTGGCATGATACATGCAAATAAGAAAGTAACGCCCCAGTTTAATGCTATAGCACAGTAAAACCAAAATGGAGAGTTTTTACAGTTTTTTTCATTTGAAGCCCTTGAGGAGGCCATTCGCTAAACTTTTAGTTTCGTTTGTAAAATATTTCCTTACCTTGTTTAAAATCCAGGCTTGATCTGAGTAATAAGAAAAGATAATGAAAAGGTATTTTAAAGTCTTAAGTGGCCACCTCTCATTTTAAATTGAAGTTATAAAAAGAAAAAAGAATATAGTAGCAACTGCTTCTGAACATGGTGACGTGGTTGCATGAATGCTTGCTGTTTCCAATATAGTGCAGGCCAGAGGACACATGATACTCTCTAACATCACTTTACAGATCCTCTGGAAACAAAATTAATGTCTTCTAATGTATTCAAAACTATATGTGAATGAGCTTGTATGGTCAAGGTAAATGTTGGAATAATCATCCTCAGGAGAAAGCTTTTAATAAAGAAAATGCTGCAAGAATTCAAGGCCATTGAAAGATACGCTGTATCATAATGAAATACTGGTTAGTAGGGAAATGTAATAATATGAAAGAAAATTATTATGTTTGTATATTTGTAGCTGAGAGCTACAAGTGCAGGATGTAATTTAACCCTCTAACATCACTTTACAGATCCTCTGGAAACAAAATTAATGTCTTCTAATGTATTCAAAACTATATGTGAATGAGCTTGTATGGTCAAGGTAAATGTTGGAATAATCATCCTCAGGAGAAAGCTTTTAATAAAGAAAATGCTGCAAGAATTCAAGGCCATTGAAAGATACGCTGTATCATAATGAAATACTGGTTAGTAGGGAAATGTAATAATATGAAAGAAAATTATTATGTTTGTATATTTGTAGCTGAGAGCTACAAGTGCAGGATGTAATTTAACCTTGGAGAACATTCAAAACTAATGTGTAGGATGGAAGGTGGTTCAGGATGTCTTGTGGTGTTGGTATTTGGAGTTCACCTTCAGCTCTTTGGTTTCTTTATCTTTTTAGGGTCTGAAGAACATGTAGTCTCACAAGGGGAGAGATGCTGGTTTGCCTCATTTCTGTCACCTCATTACAGTCACCAGCTGCCAAACTGGCTGCACTGGTCTTGCTTTTAGGGCTTGTTAAAGGTTTATATAGCGAACCAGGAAAGAAACGCTCTTCTGATATACAGGGATATACAAAGCGAAGCTTGAACAAAACAAATGCAGATCTACTAAACTGTTCTTTGGTAGGTAGTTACCTGACTATATTTGTGTCTTCCTGAGGTATGAATTAGATTTTATTGGTGCATATGATACATGAGTATGCTGAAGGAAAGTTCATGTGAATAGTATTTAAGAACACAAACCTCCAGGCTTTTGGAATGAATGTGTTGTATACGATTCTTCAACACTTTTGTAATAAAATTATGGATGTGTTAAAGTTTTTGAATATAAGTATTTAGTAATCCATTGTAAGTAAATAAAACTCTACAAAATTGTATACATAGATTAGGTTGAAGTTTATATATAAACCTATTGGTATAAAAGGCAACTTTTTGAAGTAATATTTAACATTACTTAAACTAGTGAACAAAGAGGTGAGGTTTAGAATAATAAAATTCCTAAATATGAAGTGTTCCCAAACTGACCAGAGTCATACCTGTGTGAACTAGAATAACCTAAAGTAACTCATAGACGTATATAATCTGTCATACTCATCACTGAAATTTGGCTTTGTGGTTGGGATCTTGAAGCAGTGGCGTATTTATTCTATAATAGTGTAATAGTAGTCAAAAGTAGGCCAGGCTATAAGCATGAACTTTTTCACTCTCATTTATATTTTTCTTTTTTTTTTTTTTTCCTGTTGGATTTCTTTTTAAATAAATACAAAACTTCTTCGAATGCAATCGAAAATTGATTTCCATTAGGAGATAAAGCATTGTAGATTTCTTTACAAACACAGACTTCAGCATATGCCTGTGCTTAGTTTTTGAAAGCTTTTTCCTGCAGTATTCAAGTGAAGCATTTATTTGAAGTATTAGTCTGGAATTAGGAGAAATTTCTGTTCAGGCAAGAGTAGAAAAAGCTAACCTTTTTAGTGTGAATATTTAGGCAAGAGAGTATAAGTTCTATTTAATGGTAGTCTCATTTCAAATTGAACTGATATGTACAGATTACGTTCTGACAGACCAAATATTCAACTGCAGCATGGTGTTTTATACATGAGAGGGATTGGCTTCCCAAGTACATCAACCTTGTGATGGTTTCAACTTGTCTCTGTCTTACTCGGTTTGTTATCCTTTGTGTCTGAAATGTTGGTGCTATTAAAACAGGAGGAATTTAAATACTCTAGACAAGAAAGAGGCTGTTGTACAACAAACATAACTTTCATTAATTATCTAAACAAATTTATTTCTAAATTTTCTTTGTACATTCACTTGATGTCTATCTAATTATATTTAATTGTCCACAGATATATTCTACTAATGAGTCTTCAGGATCGAAATGAAAAGCTTTTCTATAAAGTGCTGACTTCTGACATTGAAAGGTTCATGCCTATTGTTTATACTCCCACCGTGGGACTGGCTTGCCAACATTACGGTTTAGCATTTCGAAGGCCAAGGTATGTAAGTTTATACTTCAAATAAAAGTAATTGTATCTTATTTTCCTTTTGGCAGATTTCTGCAGGGGTTTTCTAACACAGCTGAATGTAAGCCCAGACTGCAATAATTGAGATAATTTACAGTATACTTTCGTTCCACATTAAACAATAATTTGTATTGCATTAAGAGGGCAAATGGTTGTTTTAACTGTGTTAAAACATGGCATGGGTACATTTTCAATCTCATTAACTGAATTTGACTTTCTTGTAATCCTTGCTGTGCATTACAAGACTGGAAAAGAATGGATTCTTCATTTTAGATTTGTTTTAGCAACCTGAAGAGTGTAGGCTTTTACCTATACAAATATTATTGGTATTTTATACATACATACAAATACTATGTATGCAATCTAAGGATGCATTATATATGTACCTACAGACATCTTAAAAATAATCAATAATCATAGAATCATGGAATAGTTTGGGTTGGAAGAGACCTTTAAAGATCATCTAGTCCAGCCCCCCTGCAATGAGCAGGGACATCTTCAGCTAGGTCAGATTGCTCAGAGCCCCATCCAGCTTGTTGTTTCATAGGTTACTAGAGTGTTTTCATTCTGTATTTGGTATCTGTATTTATAGAGTGATGAGGAAGCGGTATGGAAGGACAGATGCTTCTGTTTCACTCTGCCCCTTGAACATTAGCCCAAAGGGTTTGAGATTTATGGTCGTTGCTGTTTTAAAACCTTGTGCATACCAGTGTCTTCAAGTGCAAACTGGAACAACACTTTGGAACCTTCTGTACAATTTTCTGGCAAAGGAGAAGATAAATGAGCTGTATGTGCACAGCTCTGTTAGCAGAAATAGGGTTTTTTAAAATTTTTAGAGTCAAAGCATTGATTGAAAATAAGAAGCTTGCAAGATTAAAGGGAAAAAATGACTGCTCAAAAATTTTTCAGCAGGAGGTACTTGAGGGAGAAGACTTATGGCTTCAAGGTTTTGTTGTTGTTAATGTAAAAATCATTTTGGCCTTGTGACTGACAATGAGTCAGGACCATCTGGCCAAGTGCAGAAAACAAGAATTCCCACTTCTATACACATCAAAAGGTTTAAAAAGACCTCAAGAATTCTTACTTAAACCTGTGTATCTATCTGTGGCTTTTAGGTGCCTCCACTAGCAAAAGAAGTCATCTCCTTTTTTCTCCTCAGTATTTACCACAATGGTGATTTTATTTGCCTTCCAGGACGTGCTAAATGTGTTTGGAAATTAAGTATTTGCCTAAGCTGGTCTCATTACCCCTTGTTTTGATATCCATCACTTTACAGGATATTGCACAAGGCACACCTGTGCCCATGCAGGTACTTTTCAGTTTCTCCCCAGACCTGTGGAGCATCTGTGGAGAACAAAACCCTGTTAAGTTAGACAGCAGTTCAGCGGAGTGTCAGTCTACAGCTGGTTGAGACGCAGCTTCCAACAGCGACTGAACAACCCTGACAACCCCCACCAGCCCCATTTAGAGACTTTCAGGCTCCTGAGCTTTCTTCAGTCTGATCATAAGTACACTCAGAACATGGGGGGAAAAAATTATTTGGGGGGTAGGGACAGGGAAGGGAAACATTTCAACTTTTTACCATGCCCCCCCTTTTTTTTTTTTAATTTGATGGAATTTTTTTCTACACAGGACTTAGAAAGATGCTGTACATCTTTCTCCTCTAGATATTAAGACTAAAATCCTAGTTCACGTCCCTCTCTCACTAATAAATTTATGGGTCTCTGTAGTTAACTGGAAACAAATTACACTACAGACATGCAGTTAGCACAGATATACTGGGCAATGACAGCTTCTGAGTTCTCTACTATTCAACTAAGTCGCTCTTCAGGGTCTCCTGTAATGAGAATTGAGTAGACTGTAAAACTTCATAAATTTAATTGAATCATGAATGTATATTACCACAACCTTACATTTTATTTCCCTTTTAGTTTCAAATATGATATAAAAAGAAAACTTTCAAAAGCAGGGCATAATAGCAGTAATATATACATTGTACAGGCTTTGGAATAGCAAACTGAACTTTCTCAACTCAGCAAATGACCGCAGTATAAAACTACCAGTGCATATAAATAACATCGTACTAACTGTCTGTGCTCCCTGTGGATTTTCTTCTGTTCTACTTTAAAAAGCTTGTTATTCTGGCACATGGATAGTGAACTTCCATTCTGATGATATATTTAGCTATTCTGAACAGTGACAGTGATGATCCAAGTGCTCATTGAGCATCCTGATATTTGTATGTTCTTAAAAGTATGATTTGATTTACTAATAATGGAATGAAGTCTGATTTTTTTTTTTTCCCTTCTAAAAAAGTGTTCATTTCCATATTGAAAATGAGCAAATTCAAGGCAGATTATATTACAAATTTCTTTCCCTTATCATTTAACTTAAAAAATATTATATATAGCTTTGTAGGACATTCCATAATTTGGTATTTCACACTGAGTTTTTCACTCCAGTTGAGCTGCTAATGAACAACATTAAATCATGTTTTAGCTGATATGTCTTTTGGTATTTGGTTGTTGTATTCTTTAGCTGCTGAAGTCAGCCTCAGCTCTTTTCATCTGTCTGCTGCTTCCCTGACTATGTGTGTGCTTTATATATGTGACTGACTGGCTGGGGAGGCGTCTTAGGATATTTATAAAAGTCTGTTTTATTTCTAGTCCTGCTTAATTGCCTCACTACTTTCAAATGAGTGTTTTAGTGACTCATGTAAGTAAAGATGGCTGAAAACCCTGTACAACCTTCTTCTACCTAATAAGGATCTCCTAAATATTTTTTTTTCTTAAGAGTGAAATGTCATCCGACAGGGCAGATATTTAGCGTTCCCCGTCAAATTCCCAACTGTTACGTTCACGTTGTCTCACTACCTGCTCTCACCTTCCCATACTGCCCAGCTGATGCTGGTGTTCATTTAAGGATTTGCAGGAAAGTACTATAAAGACTTTCCCCTTTGACAGACTCTTTGTTGCTGAAGAAATACCTATACGTTTTGATCTTCCACTGCACTCTGTTACAGACATCTGGGTTTTTTTTCCTAAGGAAAACCTTTTCTAAATTATTCCAAAACTAACTGTGCAAAGCAGTCAAGTTCATTTGGTTTGGAATGATATTCTAGATTGTGACTCCTTTAGTATTAAGCATTATATACCAGCATCCCTCATAAATGGCACCCTTCATGAGCTGAATTCACAGGGAATTAAAAGTAAACATCTAATTTAATATACAGAAGGAGAAAAGGAGTAAAATACTTCCTGGAGAGGGTTGTCAGGCATTGGAACAGGCTGCCCAGGGAAGTGGTGGAGTCACCATCCCTGAAGGTGTTTAAAAGGCATTTAGACGAGGTTCTTAGGGACATGGTTTAGTGCTAGAGTTAGGTTATGGTTGGACTCGATCATCCTGAGGGTCTCTTCCAAAGAAAATGATTTTATGATATAGAATTTAGTCCAGTCTATACATTCCCATGTTTTTTATTAGTAGATTTGTTTCAGTTGTTACAATTCAGGTAAAAAGTATGATCTCATCAAGCCTTAAAATAGGTCTTACCAGTAAGAGCTGAGTGCATCTGTTTTATGCTGTCACATGTATAAAGGCTGTCTTAACTGATAAGTGAATGTTTTTCTTTGGGAATGTATTTTATTTCAGAATATTTTTATTACTGTCTCTTCCCACAACTCAGAAAATGTTTGATATTTCCTGCTTAAACAAGGATTCTATTAGAAACAGACATGTTTATATAGGTAAATAAGTTAATAATCACCCAATTACTACAGATCATATTTATCACACTGGAAGTTACAAGGACGTCTTACACTGGAAGTCTTATTCAGTTTAAATCCATAAGGTTGGGTTTTTTTTATATTCAGTTAGGTTTCTTTATGTTGCGAAGTGAGTTTGAAGCCCTTGGCTCACAAGTTACATCTTCAGGCGAGGAATAATGGAAATTAATCTAGAGTTAAAAAAAATATGTGTCTCATGGGATCATTAAATTAGATCATCTTCTATGATGCCCTTGCATTTTTCTTAGAAGACTGTATAGGCTCACATGATGTGCTTAGAAGTACAATGTGGCTCAGGCAAGATGTTTCTCATCCTGAAGCAGTATTTGGCAATTATAGAATGAACATTCAGGGCTGACCAGCTGACTGACTGATTAAGCAACATTTCTCAAGCGAACCAGCTGCAAAGTGACTCACTGGTTTGAAGCTTGTCTGGATAATTGACATTTGTTTGTATAGCTCAAACTCAACTCAAGATTGCATTACTTGCTCTGAATATTCAGCTTAAAATCTACCAGTTTAATGAATAAGAGCATTATACTGGAAATAAACAGTACAGATCTGATAGCAGATCTGTAACATACACCTACCTACACCACATAGTTACCGACACATAATTTAGAAGACCAGTCTCTCTGGTCTTCCTCACAACCACTGAGGAGGATGAGGGAAGAAAGAGGCTTCTGCAGGGGGTAGGTCAGAGAAGGAATTTGGACCTGTACCGATAAAAGCTTTAAAGGCTTATGCTGGGAATGTGACGGGGTTGTGGTTTTATTGCAGTGATCATGCTATCATTAAGAGCATTATTTCAGAATCTCTACTAGGTCACTCTTTGGTGCAGAATTTCTGCCCATCATTTAAAAACAAATTCCTAAAGCAAAAAATTCTTCAGTTGCACAAAGCGTGTACACACATATGACAACTTTTGCTGACTTAACAAGAAACAGTCTATTTCTATAAATGGATTTCTGAAATGTAACTGTTCTTTCAGTTGCTTTATTCATCCAAAAAGAATAAATATGGGAAAGTTAAATGGAAATTTAAGAATCCAAAATCAACTTTTTGTATCTTGTAGAGAACACCCAGGAGTTTAAGGTTCTTGTGTAAACTCGGCATTCAGAGAGGAGAGGAAAAGTTGCCAAGTATTGCTATGCTGAAGACTTTGGATGCTGTTAAAATGTTAGGTGACTGTTTATGTATTTCCATTCCTAGAAGGAAAAGCCGTTTCAAACAGAATATGTACAAAGCAAGCCCTGGTAACTATTGCAGCAACACAGGCATGGCAAAGTTCCTCTGAAATAACTTCCCGATGCAGTCACACACTGTCAAGCTGGCTAGGAACCACTTTTAAAGCAGCTATATTGAAACTGATGCTGCATATTGAAGATACAGATGCAGTCTCTTAAAAGGCAAAGTGTGCCAGCCTTAGCTTTGAAGTTATTTTTCTTTTTTTTTTTTTTTTTAATATATAGAAACAGATCTCGTTCAGCAAAGTATTCTCACAGAAGTTTTCTTCTGTAATGATTCTTTCAGTCTGTCTTTATTTTCCTTTTTCACAAGTGACTAGACATAGCATATCTAGAGCTCTCTTATCTGCCCGAAGTCTAAGCAAGATTACATTTTGAATTGACTTTTAATAAGTGTTTAAAATGTGTTTGGTTTAGCCCTTTTAATGTTTTCAGAGAGCACCAGGAATGTTATTAACAGTTTTTATTATTATTTATTTTAATTGTTTATCATTATTATTACTATTACTATTATTATTATTTAATTATTATTAACTTTTCAGAAGACAATTTGTTATGTCAAATACTCAGGCTCCATGTACTAACATTATGCTAGGTTGCCTCCTCATTGAAGAACATGACTGACTCAGCACACACAAATTTGAGATTGGTTCCTTTCCTTACATTCCTCGAAGGGAACATATGTATTTACAGTTATTGTTTGTATTTACGTTTACAATGGTTCAGATGCACTGCATTGAACACAAGTGCTGCAAGCGTGAGTTCTTTTTTTGTTGACATAGTAATGTTTACATATTGAGACTGTCAGCTGCCAAGCTGACACTTTTTTATAAAGAAAATGAATTAGAGATTAGGGAAATATTTCCTTCCTGGGACAGAACTTAAAAATGTGAGACCTTGGCTGCAGAAGTTGCAGTCTGTTTGCCAGCATAAGATTGATCCTGCGGTACATTTCGTAACTTTTTTTTGTGGTTTTCAATGAGGTTTTCATTGGAGTCTGGATTTTTCTTTTCTTTAATTCCACTGAATGCCTTTGACATCCAAGTCTCTTCAGAAGCCACATTTGGTTTACAGGAGGCCAAAAACTTCTCAAGTACTCCTGAAGCACATGAGCCAAGAAAGTTCAGTTCCTGGTGCTTCTTCATGACTGTCTGTCTCGCCCACAGATACGTGGTATTTTCTTGATTGAGACCAGAAGGTCTGGATTGATTTGACCTGGCTTCTTCACCAGTATAATTGCCCCCTTAGGTATTTTCAGTGCATCTAGATGTTTTTCCCCAGGCAAAACAGATATATGTATGTTTAGAGACTTTATTAATCAGGTTGTTATCTGGATTATTATCTTAGTATTTTCATTTAGTTAAAACTGATTATTATGTAGCATAAAATTATATTAAAAGATATAACAAAGCAGTAATTTCAGATTTATTTTTCCTAGTATCTTTTCTCTGAAAACTATGCAGAATTTTCATCTGGAATTGAAAAAAAAATAAAGTGTTTGGGTTTTTTAACGAATCTCTTGTAAGGGCTGGATTTTTAAGGCAGTCTCAAATCGAAATGTGGTGCAATAACAACATACAATACAGGAAAATGCTTCTTTGAAAATAGAGTACTGGAGTTCCATTTCCAACAGGCACTGGTGTGGGTTGTGTGTATCATCAATATGGCCCAGGTGCAAGTTACTCTGACATTACGACAGAGAATTAGCGTGGCTGTAACATTTCCTCTAATTTTAGACAATCTTTCTCTTACTGACTTCAAAAGTGATGGCACTTGCAGCCCCTCACCAGCCACTTCTGAAATATATGTTAGTTTTTCATTTTCACTTTTGTCTCTTGTTAAGGTGACAATGGTTGACACTTTCCAGACAACTTTGCCTCTTGTTTTTTTTTTTGTGTATTATTTCCATTGAATTCAAGCACCAGGACATCTCATGACACCCAGTAATTCTATACTTTGGCACTCTTCAGTTCTGCTCTGCTACCTCCATCAAACTAAAGCTTAGCTTAGCACAGTGTTGCTTCCTCGGCTTGAAAATAAGGATAATAGATTCTCCTAGCATAACATTTGCCCTTCTCTGAACATTTGGAAAAGGGGAATTGGCACACAGGGAGAGCGCAGAGCTCCTCTCTTCCTCTAGGCTGTCTTCTAGAAACACACTGTGCTGGACTGTGCCCAAAGTGTGATCAACTTAGTCTGCAGCCAGTAACACTATAGGAGGAGGTGTGAGACTCTTGCACAGAAGATGTAATTTGGCGTCATTTTGGTCTTAGAGTGCTCTGTAAATCTTAAGCAAATTTCTCATTCTAAGAATAGATGATTAAAAAAAAAAAAGTTGCTTCTTGATTTTGAAAACATTAAAGTATTCTTTAGGTTATATGCATGTAATCATCTAGTCTCTTGAACTGTGTTAATAATTTGTGGCTTTTGGTAATATTTTGGCAGTAAGTCTCACCATTTAGTTATAATGTTATTTTTTTTTCTCTTTTTATTAAACACGCACCTTAGAATAAATTAATAAATAATTATCCAATGCTAAACTGAGAATATATAGTCCTGACCTAGCATTATGAAATATTATGTCCTCCAAGTCATGCTGTTTTTTGTATGTACTTGCTGTTTCCATGTAGTTATTACCTACAGCAATAGTGGAAGGTATTTACAGAATATTTGCAGAAGTCATGCTTTGAGCTATGCTTTCATTTAGTCCTGTCTGAGTTGGAGCTTCACCTGTTGTTTGCCTCTTCTTTCTCTCATGAGCTGCGTACATTTCTTATGCAGGTAATCTTGGGGCTTTTCATCATGGTCATAAAAGCAGCTTTGTCCTAAAGCACATCACAAGCACGGAATTTCTGGTTTTCAGATCTACATTTGTACCTCTCGATGGTGCATTGCTCTGTTTTTTCTGGAGGGAGAACATCTGGGCTGTGAGCAGGAGGAAATGAGGCCATCCCTTCTCAAAACATGACTCTCTCAAAATGTTTGGCAGCAGTTGATGTTTGGTCATTTTTTTTCTCTCCTAGCACATTCTGAGCAAGACAGCTGACAAACCTCAGGGCCCTTCTACAAAGCCATCCTTGGTGGTTTCTGCGAAAGAGTGCCAAAATTATCACACTGGCCATACCTGTCTATGTTTCCTTGTCCACTTCCTTCACACCATCCTGGATGTTTTCAGGCGATCCCTTTCCTCTTTTCGTTTCTACTTTTATTTTGCATACTTTTCCACTATCTCTGTGTGAGAGTAGAACAGCAAATTCTCCCTTTTCTAGAAATTTGAAGGACTCAAATTTACCCTTTTGAGGACATCTGCAGTCTGGGCCAATGGGAACTTGAGCATCTATGGGTTTTGGCATATGATGATGATGATCTTCCTCACTATGCATTCTACTAGGAGTAGGAAGCAAATCTGTTTCCTACTGATGCTTTTCACCACATGGGAAGGAGTCTATATGACAGCCATTAATGCAGTACTTATTAGACCCTTCTCATTTGGTTTGTTAAAACACTCATTTTGTGGATCTACGTGCAGAAGACTGGACAGAAAGTACATGATCTCAAGTTAAATGTCTTTGCTCTGACTAATCTTTTCTCTCTAGTGCCAAAACGACATAAAAAGGTGGCCTATATCCTTTTCAACAAATAAACTGTGAACATAACATTTTAAAAATAGTGATATTCTTTAGACAAGTTCTAGTTTCATATTAATAATTAGGACTTGCACAAACATATAAACACGTTGCTCTGCAACATCTTCTTTTTTTTCTTGAATTTTTAGAGAGGTCTTGACTCTACACCAGTCCACAATACTGTCTTCTGGTTACAAGTTTCAATATTTCCTGAAGTAGTACATTCCTTAATTAAATGTACTTTAAGGGCAGAGATTTTATTTAGTTTTCACGCCTCACCTTGGTTAAAGGCTTGTGAGCAACACTAAAGTATCAGGCAATACAGTATGGGAGATGTCTACTGGTTGGCTCTGTCCTACTCTATTCAAGCAGTATTTATCTACCAGATTTTTCCTCTTGTGAAACAGCTTCTGTCCACCTGCCAGATTTATACAGCCCCCTAACTGTCAATAGCGTTTGGCCTCAAAATACACTTTCTAAGAGTCACCTCCTTCAATAAAAGAGCCATAACTTTCCTTAGCTCAACATGTTGTCAAGGACAGACAATCAAACTCTTAACAAACATGGCGATCTGACATCTCATGTGTGGTTTGTGGTCGTTTTGGTTTTTTTTATGTTGTTCCCCAGACTATATGATTTGTCATTCTTAGAATTCCCACCTTCCAAGCCTCTTTTCTGTCCCTTGTGAAGGACCCTTTGTAGAATGTTTCAGGAGGAAATACAAAGGTACTTGGATGTTAAGTAATAATAGGTCATTAGACCATTTTTTTTTAGTTATAAATGTTTTTCTGGTTGCAATTTTTATAGTTATCCTTTTAGTTATAGAAAAAGGTATGCTAGAAACAGACTTTTAGATTGAAGGAGTCTCAATGTCCTTTTCAAAAATACAAATTCAGTTCTAGTGCTGTTGGTTTGTGTAGTCCACAAGGAAGACTGATTCCTGAACTGCAAGGTGCTTATATACAAGTCCAGATAAAGTATTTTATAAAAAATGTTAATAGTCTTGTCTCTTGAAGTCATCAAAGACTCTTTCAAAAGAGTTATCCTTTCTTGATGGCCATTTAAGTCTGCAAGGCATACCAGTGTCTTCTATTAAACAGTTATCCAGAAAAACAGCTCGTCCCTTAGTCAAACTCACACAGAAGTTCTCAGTTCTGTTCCTCAGACCTGATCAGCCAGAGGTCGTACATGGTTCAGTGTTCGCAGTTAATACAAATGATAGCAATTCCCCAGCAGCCAGCATTTGACTTCCCGAGGACCACTTCTGTTATCTGAGTCTCACAGTCTGGGTGGGATCCCATCCTTGGATGTACTAAGGATCTATTGTGCAAGATGGCAACATATACTTTGTAATTTTGTGTTCCTGACTTGTGCTGAGATGCTTCCAATTGTGCTATTGAACTGCCCAGTTTCTTTCTGTCCACTGTTTGTAGTTAGCTCTTCCAACTTGCATTAACAAATAACTTTGGTGCAAGATCTCACACAATGTCTGCAAGTGGATGCTGCTTCATCTTTACCTCTTGTGCAGAATAATAGATGTAGTTGCCTCCCTTCTGGACTGGGGGTCTTTGGACAGCCCTGAAGTTGTGGTCTGTGGGTGAACATAGTTTGCATATTGGTGGACCAGGATTCTGCATCATCCTAGCAGTCATTTAGGACAACACAGACAAGTGGCAGCTTGTGCCACATGAACAAACAAGATGGTCCAAGATTTTTTTCAGGTGTCTGATCAGCCTCTGGAACAGGAACATGAGTTGTCAGTGTGAATCCCTTTGTGGATGATGAAGTGCTCAGAGTAAAGTGGATCCAGCATAAAGTAGGTGATAATTTTCGTTTTAAAGTCTCAATCCCTTGTCTTGGAGACTTTTTTTTTTTTGGCTGTTAGTGATATTCGATGTATTGATGTCAGCTTCACACCACTGTCTCAAACTCTCATTGCTTGCAGTGGTTTTCAGGGAAAGGACAGCTCTCTACAGCAATGCAACTGATTTGCTGCAGAAGGTGGGGTAAATCTTTTAGCACAGCCAAATACAGCCAGAAACTTTAAAGTTAGAAACGTCTTTGCCTATGGAGAAAAAATGGTCTGTTTTTTGTTGCAAAGAGGTTAGGAAAGGAGGAGAAGTTACAACTTATTTATTGAGGCTGTTGTGTACACTTTCAGTATCAGGCATGGTCAGCCTTTTAGACTGACAAGCAAAGGTCTTTTTAGAAGACATGTATTATCTTGTGGTGTGCTAAGACATCCAAGAGACTCCCTTATTTTCAGAGAAAGGGGACAACAATTGCGTGGATGCTATGAAGGTGTTAAAATGAAATTGTTTTCTATCAATAAGTGTCGTTCATTGTGCCACTGGAGTCATCTGATGGTTCTTAACCGAAGCAGCAGCTGTGACTTCTTTGCTGAGTGTGTTTATAGTAGGGAGCAGTGCTAATGGCTATCTAACATTTATGTTGAACTTGCTGTTGCTGAGGAGTTACAGAGTTGTTTGCATTCTGGATGGCAGTCCCTCAGTTTTTTTTAAAAGTGGCTTTTCTGAAACCCTCTTAGAAGAGGTAACACTGCCCAGGGCAAGCACTGCAGGGCTTTCTTAGAGATTTACACATGAAGAAGCACTTAAAGGAAGAAGCTACTTTTCCATAGCTATTAGCTGTTCTTAGAGATGTGAGGCATGTATACTCACAGGCATGTATACTCTCTCCCTTTCATGTGCTACTTAAACTTGCAATTCATTGCCTGAGCTGTAGTAAGAAAAAGGTGTGTTCCTTTTGCTCCCTTCCTAGGGCTATGCCGTGGAAGGAAAAGGAGTTACTCATCAGTGGGATAAAAAAGAAATGGTATTACAGAATCACGGAATGTTAGGGATTGGAAGGGACCTCAAGAGATCATCTAGTCCAATCCCCCTGCCGGAGCAGGAACACTTAGATGAGGCTACACAGGAATGTGTCCAGGCAGGTCTTGAATGTCTCCAGAACAGTGTGGAGTGCATGTGTTTACAAATAAGTATCACCAGCAGTAGGGATGTATGCACAGGCACCGTGAGCATGTCATATGTAGTGAACTGTTATAGGGGATTGATAAGCATTTAGTGTGAGGGGCTTTTTTTATACATTGAGATCTTTTTTAGAGATAGAGGAATCCTTTCTGCCTCCATACAGCGAGTTTTTTCAAAACCCCTAGTAATTCCCATTACTATCTCCTGATGTTGAAAAACGAGGTACCAGTAGTATTTCAGATGACACAAAAGTGACTTAGAAACATTAAAATGCTTTATTAGCTCATTCTGTATATATCCCAGCTCACGTCCAGAGGATGTTTTCGTTTAGGGGTGTGCTTATGCTGGAGTTTCTCCAGCTCTCGTTTTCTGTACATTTGTTGCACGTCCTTCAGCACCACCTAAATCCCCTGCTTACACACTCAGCAGCTTCTCTGTTCAAAATGCTGTCATTGCTCAGCAGTCCAACATTGTCTCATTGTTTCATTTCCAGTACAAGTTATAGTAGCTTTAAAAAACAAAAACAAAAGCAGAATACCCAAACGTCAGTTATTCCTGTGACTGTGTTTGGGGAAGTCCAAAAGAGGAAAGGAAAAACTCCAGTGAAATCACTCTAACTTTGCAGTAGCTTGGATATTGGAACATCATTTTTTTGTCTGTGACTCGAAGCTCTCTAAATAAATAAGGGAAATAATCAGGTATTAAAACAGAAAATTTAAAGTGAAGACATAAATGTTTTCAGCCTTGAAGAACATAACAATGCTTGTGATTTTTAATGTATCTTGTTTCTCTATATGTATGGCTGGATGCTTTCAGTTGGGGAGATTTTTATGCACTGCTTTTGAGACAGCTTCAGGAGAGGCTTCAGGAGAGGCAAGAGACAAAAGTTTTGGGATAGAAATGAACCCTTTTATTTCTTGCATGGCATTTTCATCCTTTTTAGCAAAGTTTTATAGCTTTATAAAACTGTTTTCTTATGTGCGCTGTTCAATAAAAAGTGTCAGCAGTGTGAATTGTAATAAAACAAATGTAAAAACAGCAGGTCATAATAACTTCATCAAGTCTATTGTAGAATAGTATTAATGTAGTGTAATTTGCTGTTGGGTGGAGAAAGGTTAATGAAGCATCTGTCATCCTGCCCACTGCTCTCTGAGTTATGTGATGGCATTGCAAGTCAGTTCTGCTTTGTATACGGACCTTTTTCTGCTAATGAATATTAAGTGATTAAACCACATGCAGGAAAACCAGTACTTTTTTAGAAAACAGCTGTAGGTACACAAGAGATTGCTGGAAACATAGATCAGATAGACAAAAACTGTAAGAATGCATATAATCCAAACAAAGCAAGTAATTTTGGGGGGCTTGGACTGGGTGATCTCCAGCGATCCTGGCTGACGTCCATGATGCTGTGGTCTCTGTGCCCTCGGCATGGGGGTCTCAGAGGTGCCACCAAATGCTTAAGCCTGGGTGTGAAACAGCCCTGCTCTGTGCTGGGATGCTCGCTGGCAATCCTGGATAACAGGTTTAACCCATCAGCCTCCTGCCTTCTCACCTCGCAGCACGGCAGCTCCTTGCGTTAGGAACTGCTCTGTCACTGTGACATCAATCGAGCTGTTCCCTTGGTTCCTTTTCAGCAGATAAGGTCAGTTCTGCAAATGGAAGACAGCGCCTCTTTTCAGAAGTGACTTCTTCATTAAAGTGGAAGTTGAGTAGGATACGCTGTAAGCAGAATGAGTCTTCACTTTTGTCCTTGTTAATGGTTATTGAGAGCAAATGGTGGTGACTTAAAGGTCAGTGAAAACTGGCTTAAAGGATGCTATTGTCTAAATACTGGAAATTTTCCATCTTCCAATGAGCTGGGGCAGCACAAGTTGTTGAAGTAAATAGAAGGACAGTGATCTCACTTGTTTGAGTACTTCACAGTTTAAATAACATTTAAAAGTGTTTTTAGAAAAACATCATTAGCATTGCAAGATTCCTAGTAGATACATGGTTGATGTTGTTTGTAGATGGTTCTTTATGCAGTTAATATTAGCATAAAAAATACAAGAGTGATAGCTATTGAAGCAGAACAGTGGGTTATTTTTTGTCTTATAAATGAATGCATATGGCTCTGGTAAACTATTCTCTCATTCACAATCTTCAAATAGTTCTATTTGTGTCTATTAGAGTGTAAGTAATTGAGTTATTTATTGAGCAACTGTCAGAATAATTTAAGTAGCTTCTGGAGCAAAACAGCTCTGAGTCTTAAAACACAGCATTTCCCCGAGCCTGCCGTTTCCTTTTGAAACAAACTCATCCCATCGAATTGCTGTTATGTGGTTAAGCAACAATACATAAAAGCTGATTGTCTAGATGAATGATACTTTAGGAATATAGTTAAATCAATGAATTCGTGTTTTAAGAAGCAAATATAAAGACATGATTTGATCTGCTCTGCTGTATGAAAAGGATGCATCATTACAGTCTGAATATTTAGAATACAAAACACTGTGCTGCTTGCTTTTTTAAGTAAAGGTGGTGAGACACTAATTAAAAACCAGTTATCTAGTTATACAATAAGGAATATTTAATGTAATTGGTGCAAAAAATCTGCAATGATAAAGTCCATGAAATCTTGCTTTTACAATGAAGTGTTCTTGTTTTACATCTGAATTAGTTTGACTTATATGTGAGAGACTTTCTGATTATTAGCAAAGTGACAAGCTATAATTGCTTTATTGTGGATTATTAGCAAAGTGACAAGCTGTAATTTCTTTATGCACTATGTAAAATTGGTTTTAAAGTTTTAGTGTGTAAGGCTTGTAATGTTTTACTCAGATTATTTTAACAATGTATTTTTTTGTGTGTGTGTTGAATGAGAGCAGTTAAGGAATTACTTAATTGGGTTGCTTTATTGCCCATTTTTGGAGCCTGCGTTTACCTGATTGGCATTCTAAAAAAGTAAAAAACAGGATGTTTCAAGCAAAAAAAGATGCATTTTGCAAAAGTCTTTATACACTCAAATAGCAATGTAGAGATTACACGGTTTGGTAGCGAGAACCAGGCTCTCAGAAGGCTGGGAGAGTCCAGACTTGTTGGAGAAAAGTAATAGGACAGCAGCCCATGTGCAGGTTTTTTTCTGTTTTCCTTTTTCATTTGTCTTCAGTCTGTACTGCTATAGGTAACTTGTCCCTTTTTTTACTATCACAATATACAAAATAGGTGCTGCATGTAAGCTCTGGAGGATGTTTCAGATGCAGGAGGGTGGATGGGACAATGTCTGTGTGATCTGTCCCCTGCCTGGAGGTGGATCAGGAGTGTGACCACTCGCTGTGTTGCAGATTATTGAGCAGCAGCCCCTGGTTCCCCACTACCCTAATCCCACTGGGATGGAGAGGGGATGTGCTGATACCTGACGTTGGGTCTCTGGGCAGCCCTGGCTGTATTTGAAAATGCACCCAGACCAACAGGGTGGTGACATTTTGCCAAGTAAGTCTGCTGGAAGAAAACACGACATGTAGGCAAGAGGAATCCATTTGGAGGTTCCTGTAACCCATGGGGTTGTTTGGGCCTGGTCTTCTGACTGTAGTGCTGCCTGGACGGGGCTCTTTGAGGCACATAGCGTCCCTCATCAAAGAGACAAGGCAGAGCCACAGGCTCTAGTCGGAGCAATTAGGCAGGCCTGAGCACAGTGTATTTAATTTTATCCTTGGATGTGCAGCGTCTGAAGCACTGCAGCTTGCTGAAGAAGTTATCATCTTAACCAGCTACTTATCCCAGTTGTCTTGAAAAAAATATTATTTTTATTATTATTAACATAATCATCATTTATTTGTAAATAATGTTATAACATCCATACTTAAAAATCCTACAGCATCTTTGTGTCACTGTGGTTATGTGCCTTTTACTCCTCCAAACTCTATCCTTTCTTTTCTGAAACCTCATTTTCCCAAGGTTGTATTTTCAAATGCCAGGCTTGCAGCTGCTCTCTTTTCATGTTAGTTTCATCACTTTTCTGCTCTTAAGGCTAATTCACGGTGCAGACTGTACCCTTCTGTAAACGCCCTGAACTTATGTGTCTCTGCTATGTATTTTAACTCTAGTAACTGTTAAATCACTGTACTTTGTAACAGGGATTGATAAGCAGCTTTGTTGGACTTGGGCATGTCAAAGAGTGCTACACAGGCTGCTGACACTGGATAAGTAGTGCCATGGAACAGCGTTTTCAGAAGCGAGTCTTGAAATAAGAGTAAATACTGGTTTGCTTCTTAGCTGAAGATTGATTGTTCAGACCCCTTGCCATTAGCATTTCCTGTTTACAGTGATTATGAACAATGTATTTTTATCTATTTTAATTATTTCCTTACACTCCAATGCCACATGGGCTTTTGAGTTATTATAAAATTTTACAATAAGACTTCCATTGTTCTTTTAAGTACAGCTAACTAGAGTTGGCAGAAGTTAGCATCTGTCTTCCAGAATACTTGAAATCACTTTCTTCTAAAAATAACTATAATCAATCATTTAGGGAACCGTATTCCAAGCATGAAATAACACGTAATGTTTATAAACTTTTATGTCTTTTCTGGGTTAATAACTTACTCCCCATTGTTTTGCATATGCTCCTAGTGCTTATCCGTTTTATGAACTCTATTTTACTCATGCACAGCTCCAGGCTTTTAGAGTCGTTAACAGTACTTACTCCCCTCTTAATGCTCCTGGCCTATTTTTGATGTTTTTATTTTGCTTCTTAGAAACTTTTCTGTTTAAATACGGTTTGCATATGCGATGTCTAGAAAATATACAGAGCCCAAGTTTCTTTAATACTGGTGAATTCAGGATGAAGGTCAGTAGCAGCTGCAATTTCAGCATCAGCTATTTTATTTGCTGAAAGAATTACCTGTGTATTGCAAAGTAATGAAATTCACCCTGTACAGAGGGAAAGGTAAAATAAATAAATAAATCTGTGAACAGCTGCATTTCTTAAATCAGCCCATCAGCTGTATTTATTAGGCCTCAGAGGTCTTGCAACGAATTTTACTATCAAAAGGGACCTGGTAAGGTAAGATGTAATTAAAAATTTGAGTACATTTCATATGATGACAGGAGACCATATTGAACAGTTACAATGAGAAATGTTATTACTTCTTGGTGAAATAAAAAGCAGTCTGTTCTTTTAGGGGATATAGGTACTCTTAGTTTCTAGTACAATGTTTGTATTGTACTGCTTTTTATAACTTTAACAAAAATAGGAGGGAATTTCAACAGGGACTAAGGGAAGTAGTTTACCTCTTTCTTTCAAAGTTCAGCAGTTCAGGAAAGTCCAGGCTCGGGAATAAGCTGAGGCTGGTCCCTGAGATTTTTTATTATTATTATTTTTAAGCTTGTTGATTTAGGCTGCCTGGGGAAGTTAAGTCAACTCTATTATAATTCTATGTACAGTTCATAATTCAAATAACAATTTTGAACATTTAGGGTTGTGAGAAAAGTTTGAACTTTTTTTTATTAAAAATGTTTGGCATTTTCAGAAACTAACATTAGAGTGGCTCCTGTTATAAGAAGAGGAAAGAGAGGATTATTCCGTTACTATGACACATTTTTCTAAACTGTACTTTAACAGAAAATAGATAAATACATTGCTGGTGGGACATTATTTCCTTGAAGCATAATAAACAAATACTCCATTTAATTCTGTTTGCTTTGTTCTCATAGATCAGACTCCTAATAAAACAGTGCCAAATTACGTGATGTAGAATGGCCTCCACACAGCTGGTGAAATCTGCTGCAGTGCAGTGGGCTCAGTGACCCAAAACAGATCCCCCCTTTGTTGAGTGGTTCCCGATGTCCTGCTGTGGTTCCCCCCCTCACTCTTCAGGGTTTTGGTCTTACTGGTGGTGTGACAAGAAGGAGGAATAGTTACTTCTTTGCATAATTATTCCTCCGCTGTAGTTTCATGTATTGGCTGGCTATCTGAAGTGGGTATGAGCAAAGGTGAACCCTTTGGCTAGACTGGTATAAACGAGTACAGAACTGAGATCTAACTGGGGCCAGAGTGACTGAAGATGAGCCCATCTCCATGTGCCTTCAGACAAGTTCCACGTAGACCTGCGTGTTCCAGGTTCAAAAGGAACACTTTAATTTGAAGACCAATCTGCTGCTGCAAGCCTCAAGTCAGTTTTAAGTCACAGTTTTGCTGATTGGCCTTTTAAGCCTCAGCAGGTCTCAATTTGTTGCTTTGCAAGAAAAGATAATAATTGTAACTGAGGTGTCAGTTCAAGTAGAAAGGACTGTACTGTGTCATAAAACCTACACTTGCTTTTACAGTGGGCTTGCCAGCCTGAGCTGCTCTGAAAGCGTGTACAGAACTGCAGCCCGCTTCCCTGTGAGGTGCTTTTCTTGTTAGATACGTGAATATGTGCATGCCGAGAAACAAGCACCATATTTTTCCTCCTTTTTTTGTTGTTGTTTTTTTTTTTTTTTTTTTTTTTTTTTACAAAACCTTATCTTTAAGCATTTTTTCTGTAACTTGCTTCTTTCTCCATGCGTTGAAATGTGTTCCTCGTGCATCTGCTGTAGCAGCTGCATCCCGAAGCGCTGTCAGGCAGATGCACATCATACGGGCTGTCCCTTGCTCTGCAGCTGTCAGAGCGAGGTGTGCGTCACTCACATGACAATACTTACTGTTAACATTACACTCCAATGGATAGTCCTGACTTATTTTTGGACTGAAATAACTACATAAATTAATCCGATTTAAATTTTATAGTGTACAGCCTATAATGTTTTGTGGCTTGAAATTGATGCCGTGTTCCTTTCTCGAATCTTCTCACGACTGTGCTATGACAGCCAAAAAATAACTATAACATCTGCTAGGTAGCCAAAGAGTTGGCGAACTTGTTAGCTTGTGTCACACTGTAATAACCTGATGCAGTTGGTGATTTTCCTGGATATAGCATGACCTCATGGAGAAGATAAAAATACATAGCATTACCTTTTGATGGTTACCTGCAGGTAGAATTACCAGTGAGTTCAGTGCCAGTAATGTCAGTAGAATGTTCTTGTGGCTGACACCACTTCAATCTGGGATTCCTCTTGCAACCTGGTGTAGCCTCTTTCAGAGGACACTATAAAGGAAAAAAGTGCTTTAAGTAAAGATATGAAAGATGAGGAATACTCAGATGAAAGAAGATTCTTGTGTCTTATTCTGTGCCCTTAAATCCAGGAATATCTTCTCAGTCAGGACAATGCATCCAGAAGCATTTTACTAATCTACAGAAAGAATAGAGGGAAGGGGAGAAGGAGGGGAGTGAAATGCTTTTGACATGACTCTGTTTACACTTCAGCCCCTATTTTCCATTGTCATTTGAATGTGATCCTGCTTGGACAGCTTTCTGAAATATGCTCTCAATACTTATTCAAAGGTCCTTACAAATGTTCTAACAAAATTCCTTCTGGAGCAGCCACCCTGCCTTTATTTTCCTCTGCCGGGGAATTTATTCCATGGAGACCCCTCTCACTAGCTTGCAAGGGAGAGGTCATTTAACCACATTGGGCTGGGCTGCAACTCTTTACAAAGTCAATACAAAATCTTGCTTCATTTAACACGAATCTATTAGGTCAGTGTAAAGTGAAGGATAGGGAGAAAGAGAGGGGTGATGCTTCCAGATAGCTTTCCTCCTGCACTCTTAATTTTCCTTTTCCGTGCTCGTCTCTCACGATTGGCTGTTTCTGAGGCTAGCAATTTTCATAAGACGTATTTTATGATTTAGCAGTGCACATGGTGTTTTATAAAATGACACGCTGTACAATACATCAGGAAGGATGCATCCCCGTTTATTTTCCTTTGCTGTTTTATGGCTTTGCGCTGTTAGGGGCATCTTTTTCCAGGTAGCTGGCTCACAAAGAGAAATGATTGCGTGCTGTAAATACCACACCTTATGAAAAGTACTGTAAATATTAACACCTCCCATGCCCAAGGACTGTCACTTTCACTGAGGTGGAGGAATTCGTGTGCTGACAGGTGTTACTTATTAAGAAACAACGGATAGACATAATCACCCAGCCTGGTGTGTTTGTTCAGACCTTGGGGAATGGAAGGAGAGGGGGAATTAATTGGCAATGTCAGGATCAGAGAATTCCCAGTTTTAGGGGAAAATGCATAAGATGAAATTTAAACAGTTAAAATAATAATATAAATAATAATATAAAATAATAATATAATCTAATACATGTGAAATACGTAAACATAGGCAATTAAATATAATTTTTGGACTAATTTGGGTATCTTGACTAATGTGCACTGCAGGAATTTTTTTGCTTGACTTGGAGTACTTGCAGTCATATTTGACGTGTTTCCCTGAGTTACTAGTTTCATGTAGACCCCTATGGTCATGTACCCACTTCTGTGAATATGGAGATATTGTGGTAGACTTAGATTTAAATTATTTTTCAGTACTCTGCTCTAATTTTTACATTATGAATTTTATAATAGGTGGATGAAATGCTTTAAAATAATTCCAGAAGACAACTCCTTATACTTACTAGTGCCAAGTTTAATTAAAAGACATCTTTTTCATGTACTTCTTTGTGGATGTTTTCTTCATGGTTTTTGAGAGATTGACTTTAACAGGAGAATATTTTTCTGCTCACCTCAGAAAAGTACATAAGAAATGTAATTAAATTCAGTGTGAGTGGATCTGAATGTATAGCTGCATGTCTCATAAAATAAATAAAGAAGAGTAGTATAAGATACTATATTGATTTTCCTTCTATATTAAAAATGAAATGAGAATTACACTTTTCTGTATTTTTTTTAATACTCTTCTGGATTGATGGAATTAAAGGCCCATTTACAAATACTGTTCAAAGTTAAAATTTTGTTTGCTTAGCACTGTAGGATGTGCTACACACTTTCAAATCAAAGAGATTTTCATATAAAGAAGATTATTTCTCACCTTTGTATGTGTCAAAGAGGCAATCTAATTAAATGGACTGTTTTCTAGACACATAACCGAATGCTCTTGAATTATTTTATGTAATGATAATATATGGCTTATTTCAGGTTTTGTTCATAGATTAAAACCTTGGCCCATTCTTGTCTGTAAATGTCAGGACTACTGGTGCACTATTGATAACTGTCATAAGATTAACACATTTTGTGGTCTGGGACATTTTACAAACACATCTGAATAGATCAAGTGCTCAATCAGCGTTAAAATGAAATGTAGCAATTTTCAGAAATTACTCTTACAGGTTCTCACTGCTTAGTGAAGCCTTACTGAGTTACATGTTCCATGACTTCTACTAAATGCAGACATTTAATTTACTCATTCATACAAAATTGAGTACTTATGATTGAAATGAAACTATGTATGTTGGAAACATGTTTGCATAGAGTTAATTTATTATTAAATTGTTTTATCCTGAAGTATTTAATCACCTGTTTATATGAAAACTATTTTTTTATTTGCAGAGGTCTTTTTATTACTATCCATGACCGGGGACACATTGCCACAATGCTTCAATCCTGGCCAGAAAGCGTTATAAAGGTAAGTTCACTTTCAGTTGCGTGACAAAGCTGACACTAGTTTGCACCCGAAGTGACATGCTTAAGATATTTTTATAAGCTTTTTATCGATTAGATTTCAGTGATGTCATAGCTCATTTTAAAAATAGAAACAATGACATTACAGCCAAAGTATGAAGCTTTTAAACTCTAACTTGTTTAGCTACAGGTATCCTTTACTGATTAATAGGTCAATTACGTTCAATGTTATGTATTCAAAAAAACCCTGAACGCTTTTTCTGCGTTCCAGGGAATCACAGAGTGGTTGAGGTAGGAAGGCATCTCAGGGGATCATCTAGTGCATCCTCCTGCTCCAGCAGGGTCAGCCAGGACAGGTCACTCAGTGCCACATTCAGCCTGTGGGTTTCGAGCATCCCTGAGGGTGGAGACTCCACAAGATCTCCTGGCAGCCTGTTCTAGTGTTTGGGTTAATAGTTCTCCACATATGATACCTGATGAGCTCTCTCACAAAAAATATTAAATTTACAATTGAAGTGGCTTGTCACAGAGTAGGATAAGGGAATTAGTGTGTTGTCAGCTGCTTGCCGTGCTGAGCGCTTCTGCCCTTTCCTATGAAAAATCTTCCGTTTTAGCACAGACAGTTTTGTTAGGTTTACTGAGATATTATATTTCTAGCAATGAAAACTCATACTTCCTCATATGTATAAGTATGATGGAGTGTGTTATTTGCTCAAGGGAAGAAGAAATAAGTCTTTGAAGGGTAAGAACCAGGTGGCTGTAGACAGCCCTGTCAGAGGCCGGCAGGAGAGGCTGGCCCTGGTTCTGCTGAAAACAGCCGTGACAAAACCCAGGAGGCCACAGTTCTTCTTTTTTTTGTGGATGACTTCCTTTCCCTTCATATTCTGCTTTCATACCGTTGACAGAAAAACGTAAGAGGGAACAATGCCAGTTCCCTTGTAATATAATACTAAATACTTCTCTTGTGTATTCTTAAATGTTTTATGTGGAAGTCCCATTTACAGTGAAGCAAGCAAACCACGGTGAAATACAGTAAAACAATTCAGACCCTTTGTTGTACTATGGACTTGTTTGTACCTGTTACAATTTTTACATGAAAATTTAAAAAACGATTTTAAGAAGATAATGGAATACTTAGTACGTACAAGCAAAGAAGTGATTTTTACAGTGCTTTTATTTCTTCCTTCAGGCTATTGTGGTGACAGACGGAGAACGCATTCTTGGTCTTGGAGACCTTGGCTGTTACGGAATGGGCATTCCGGTTGGTAAACTGGCGCTTTATACGGCATGCGGAGGAGTAAAACCTCACCAGTGTCTACCAGTGATGTTGGATGTGGGAACAAATAATGAGGTAAATCCTTTTCTGAGGTATGGTGGGTATGATGAGCTGTTTGAGAGGAACTATTTAAAACTGAATTGTAAAAAAGTTGTTTTTCTTTCTTGTGATACTGGCTTTAGTTATTTGCAAAAAAATCCTGTGATAAAATCTCATCCTGATACAGAGTGTAGGTATATTCGTCCTAATTCACAGTGTAAACTGTTTTGTAAGACTCAAGTAATTAAGGATGCTGTTTTCTGTAAAAACATGCTGTACACACTGTAGGCCTTAAAAAGGAGTGTGGAAAATTAGATCTCAAGAAGAGGGGGATGATCGAGTTAAGATATAATTTAAGGCAGCATTCTTTCTCCCCTTCTACTGCACAATTCCTCTGCAGTGATTTCAGATGCGAATTCTGACTGTGCCCCTTGTTTTGGTGAACAGTGTGAAGGTACAGCCTGATCTGTGCTGGGAATACGTCTACATACTTCGGTTGTACATTGACTTAAGCCATAGAAAGTACTGTGGTGCTGTGAATTTTCCCCAAATGAGGTCCTAGTGCTTCAAATAAATGGACCTAACCCTCTTTAACTTGGCTTCCCATTTGTGTGAAGTGCAGAGATATAAAATTGCTGAAAATTGGCCTTGTTATTTCCAGGGCTCCTGGGATTACTAGTTAATTATTTGGCCTCTGTTCTTTTTTTCCCTTTCTGAAAAATTCCGGATTTAGTGACTCTGAATGATGTAAAATTAAATTTCACCAGCAATATCATTATGCTTTAGCAGAAATAAACAAATGTTATACCATAAATGATGCAAGTGTTAAACTTTATGCATGATAAATGTATAAGAAATTTACATGTATTATAGCTAAATAAAGCATTCTTGTACTGGTAAATTTAGCTGGGACTTCTAGATTGTTGGGTTGGGTGTGTGCATCTCCAGCTTTATACACACACCTCCACCCCTGCTCCACTGGGATAATTTGGACAATACATCATGAAAACTTTATTAAACCGAGAAACAGCCTGCTCCCCTCGCTCTCTCCATCCCCCCAGAACCCCCTTCTGAAAGTGGACAGACTTACTTGTGAGATGTGGCTGTGCACTGTAGCACAAAGCCATGTCTAATCACATACAAGTCTCATTAGGTGTAAAATGTTTTTATTCCTGGTCTGAGCAGCTGGGTCAGTTACCTAATCTATTACTGAATGTTTCTAGGCAGGTAATGGCATCAGCTACTGCTGGTACTGTAGTAGGCTTTACATTTTGCTTTTATGCTTGAGTTCCATTGTGATGTTTTAATTTTTGATAGTGTATTATTTTATTGAAAGATATCAAACGTGTATGTATATACACACACAAATACTTTCATGTCACTGGTCTTGTGACAAAACAATGAGTTCAATGTGTATGAAAGATTAGCAAACCTAAAGTATTACAAGATGCATAAAAATTGGGTGAGCTGGCATTTGTTGATGCTCTGAAATATTCACCTTCTGATCAGGAGGATGCGTTCTGTTATTTCACTTGGGAATGTGGTTTCAGGACCATGTTATAAACTGCTTCAGTTTAGTCGTACAGTGCCATAAGAGGCTGAGCGTGCTTCAGTCTCCAGCCAGCACGGTGGCTGGTAGTGCAGGACAGGAATGTCTGTCAGGGTGCTTTTCATTCCTGCCCAGGTGTTTGTCAAGCTCAGACATGCACACACTGCCCAACAGTGTAAAATCTCCATCTAAATTTACTGGTACAAGACCTTAAACTAAGTTTGAATGAATGGGATGTTGGGCAAAAAGTTATTTTTGTTGATTTTTTTTTTTTTCAGTACTCTAGCAGATGCAAGGAGTTATATTAGCTTACAGATCAGTGCTGTTTATACTCATTCGGGTTTTTGTGGGATTGAGGAGAAGTCAGCCGCATGAGAGAAATCAAGGCTGTGAATCACGGTTGGGTTATGGTCAACTCTAGAGGCAGCACAATTGCTCTTTCAGGGATGTACTAGACTACACTTCAAAATGTAGATGTTTCATGGCTTTTTCCAGTAGGGACTGGTTGCTCTGATGTTTAAACATTTATCTAACAGCTGTACCTGGGACTGAAAACTTTGAATTCTGCTGTAGGATTATGAATAGGTGGAACCCTGTTGGCGTACCCGTTGACTGAAGAGACTGCATGGGCCTGATAATATTAATTAGTGGGAGTTTGGGTGCTGTTACCTGGCTACTTTAGTCAAAGTTGGGTATTCTGGGGCTCCAGCTCCCTTTATTTCTTCTCTCTAATGCCTTCCATTTCCCCAGCAGCACAGCCCTGTTCCCTGCCTGATGCTGGTGTTTGTGTGACAAGGTGGTGAGCCATGCAGAGAACTGAAATGACCAAAAAGTGTTCACTTTTTGCTGGCTAAGCTGGTTATATTAGGTCAAGCTGCTCTGGAATTGCACTGCAATTCCTTATCTTAAAATCTAAACCTCTTGGACAAATAACTGCATTTTTATGCTATATTTTCTTACTGTAGCCAGGATTTTCCGTAATAAGACACAATAGAAATCACTCTCATAACTTGAACATATATAAATAATAATTATGCTGAACATGTTTTTTGAAACATGCAGATGTTTTCCATTTAGATTAGTTTCTTTTCCCATTCTGTGGGGGCCTCACTGCTTTAAAATAAGTTTTAAAATATGTATTTTTGGCAACTATAATGCGGTTGTGCACAACCTGCAAATTCTCCAGAAAGATTAAATCTTACTCCAAAGCAGATTGCAAGAAAAAATTCACAAGTTCTCATCCTGTATTGTTCTGTTATATATACAGGACCCAAACCAATAACTCAAAAGAGCAACTCAGTTTCTGGTGATTATTAGAAGCCTTATTACTCTTAGTTTTAGCAGAGGCATTTTTAGCTGTGGTGTTATCCTGCTACTCATTAAACCAAGGAGAAAGAAGAGAAGCAAATAAAGCATTTTTATACAATTGCCTAGATAATAAGCAAGAGAAATGGAAACTGCTTACTTATGGGTAAAAATTGACCTAGCAGGAAGACTTGTGTGACCAAACTAATAAATGATTCCATGTAATCAATGTGGGACTGAGTGTCTGAAAGAAATGGTGTTGACCACTGCCAGAAATAATATGCCTGTTTTGCAAGTCACTGATAAATTGGAGGCAAGTAATTGCTGATAGGACATTTTTATCCAAAGCATTTTAAACATTATTTGGAGTACTATTAGTTATTTACTACAGACTGCGACAATCTCACTAAAAGTTGTGCCGTACCGAGTAGCCATGTATTTTTCAGGTATGAGGATGGTGCTTCTTAGGTGAGATTTCGATCCAAGTAAAACATACGTGGGCACTAGTCAAGTGAAAGTGTTGTTGAAAATATGAAGAATATTAAAGTGTTGTTGAAAATCCTGAGGTGATGTGTTCTCTGGATTCTGGGTATGCATCTAACATTATTGACATTTATGTTTATCACCTTGAAATAGTTAAAGAAACAGATTGCAGAAGAAAAATAAATGGTTGTCAAAGTACAAGCAACTACAACTTAATGGAGACCTACCCGAAACACATGTACTCAGCACTGTAGGTGGGATGATTTAAGGATGATAGAAACAATCAAGCTGAATCAAGGCAAAAACTTTTAAACATTAAAATGTGAATGATGACCGTTTGCTACTTAAAGCATGTTATGAAACTCTTACAAAATAAACAATGTCGAGTCAAGCCTATTGGTTAAAAATCAGCCTGGCTTACAGGGATGTGAAAACCAACTGTTAAAAAAAACCCAAAAAACACACACCCACACTCCCCCCCAAAAAAGCAGCATACCCCAGTAATAGAAACCAAGTTCAAAAATTGGGTTTATAGGCAATAAAAAAGCAAAGACACTGAAGAAAATAAACTTAATCCGTATTAATTACGAACAGTCAGAATGAGATTTTCTTTTGTTCCTGATGCTTTGCCTTAAGAGTGGTACTTGTGCAAGTATTAGATTGTCAGTATAAATATGGTAGATTTTTTTTTAAATCTCAGTTTTATTTATCTTGGTGAGAAATCTTATTTTCTATTTTATTAACAGCAAATTTAGATGTTAAGCAAAAGCTTTAAAAAATTGTCAAGATACTTAAATCAGAATGTGCAAATAATGCTTTGGCCTGTTTAAAAAAACCCCACAGAAGTCTGGTAAAAACTTTCTGGACCATGCTCAGCTGTCTGATGAAGAAGTACTGGGTTTTTTTAGTTATCTCTGGGATGAACTGACAAGTTCAGGAAGACTGGACTAAAGTTAAGGCTCTTATTTCGATACAATGATCCTGGTTGCTGTAACCCGAGATAAAGAATTGAGTAAAATCAGAAAGATTGTCTAATCAGAAGCTAAATGTAAAATAACTATTACTGATTAGCTTGGGCTTATTAAAAATAAACTTAATCTGATGTTACAGTGAGTTTACAGATTTTTGATTGATCCTTATTTTTTACCTTCAGTAACACATTTGAATTCATACTGTTTTTTTTAAGAAGCTGGACCAATGGAAAAACAAAGCAGGTCTCCAATGTTACTGGATTTCTGTGAGGAATAAAAAAATAGTTGTGGTTTTATGGTATTTCAGGTTTGTTGTTTTTTCAGCTCTGCAATGTTTAATATCTTTATCAATGACTTAGAGGCAGTGTTTTTGATGTCCAAGGGTCATAAGATGAGAAATGGTTAAACTAAATACTATTATCCAGCCAGAGCAGGAGTGAATTCTAGGGAGACTAATGGTTTGTGTTATATAGAAGTCAAATCAGCGGTGAAAGGGTTTCTTCTGACTATAAAAATCTTAATCTAATAATGGATGCTTAACAGAGGAATGACAACTATGTTTATTTGGTACCTTACAAGAGAAGCTCTAACCAGTTCAGGTCTGGTGGAGTGATCTTGGACTGGTGGCATGTGTAAATTCAGAGCTGGCAATGGCCAGTTGTGGGAGCTTTGGAAGGATTAATTGTGTGTTAGCATTTAAACATAAACCATTTGCCATAGATTTCAGCTTAGGTAGAAAGCATTCAACTCTTTATAAGAGTACTTTCACACAATGTGGAAAAGCTGAGACAGCTGATGTTGGAAGAGCTTTTTATTTACCTCGGCAGTTTCCAGCAGAAGGCATCTGGGTGTCCTGAGTGCCAGGACAGTGGCTACACACCAGCCGTCAGGATTGCTCAGGAGTTCTGACACCTGCAGTTGGGGTGGCTTCAGAGGAGCTGGACCTGCAAACCTTCTCCAGCCCTGGGTAGACAGTTAGATAGTTGGCTTTATATATATATATATGCACCATTAATGTAGAGGTGAATCCTGGTGGTCAGTTCACTTTTTGCAAATGTGTACCTGAAGCCGTTCTTTACTCATATAACTGGCAAATACAAGCATTTAAATAAAGAAAGGTGCACAAGACAGAGAAACGCGGGGCAGCTGCTAGGGCAGGTACCCCTTCATCTGCCACACTTCAGGGCAGACTTGTGGGTGGCCGTTTCAGGTTATTTTGTGCATGCTTGCTTTGGAATATTCTTGTCCCTTAACTTACTACAAGTATTTAAATGCAGGAGTGTGACAGTTCTCACAGTTGACTTAAATAGGTCAATGAGCATGACTAGGCTGGCAATCCTGACTCTTCTGGAGGAATGACAGGCATCTGTGGTGGAAGACTGAATCCAGAAAAGCTGAGGTGCAAATTCAAGCTCAGTTCTTCAACTCACGCTTGTTAGCTTTCTGCATTTCCCTAAATTACTCCCACTTGTCATAAGAACTGGTACCAGCCTTCAAAGATTCATGTTCTTGAAAAATGCCTACCTATGAATGTGCAAGTGGGAACTATTGAGAAAACAGAAACAAATCTGCTTTTATTTTTCATATTCTAGCCAAAGTAGAAACTTAGAAGAAATCTGAGCATGGAGGAAATCTGCAGTGTCATATTTTATCAATCTAAAGATGTAAATATATCAAACAAATTATGTAAATTGTGTGCAGCCGTGGGGATTTCTAAATAAAAGACTGTCACATTTGGCGTTCATATGTAGATGAGTGACATTTTTACATTTTTTTTTTGTGTAATAAATGTATTATAGAATGGTTATACTCTCGCAATTTAAGAAGGTCTTTTTGCCTTCCCCTTGAATTATAGTTGTTAGAAGCAGAGACAGCATGGCAGTGATACTTTCACTATAAACCACAGGAGCATTTCCTGAATTCTATGGCTAGAGGATGCTCCTGTCTATATAAACAGGATTTATTTTTGCATATGAGACTCTCATTTCTAGTTTATATTCTCCAGTGTGTTCCCTTGTAGTTTTGAGTATTTCTGAAGTACAAATGACATTAAGTGTAATCAAAAAAAGAAGGTTTCTAGGTACACAGCTTTTTATTTAGCTATGTTAAAGTGTCACTGATCAAATAACCTGGTTGACCGAGTGAAGCTTTTTTCTCTGTTCCACAGAACAGCCAGGCCAGGGGAGGCAATCAAAGTAATGCTGTGGCCCAATGGTGCTAAATTCCAGGCATAAAAATTTATAAAACTATTGACGGAGTAAATCTGTGGGGTTTTTTTAATCATTTGGCTATTCCCTGTCTCTACCATTCTGGTAGGAGATAATTGCACTCTCCTTCACCAATTAAATTCTATTTTACAAATGGATTTTTTTTCCCCCTTAGATCTTGCTGTTAGATCCTTCCCTGGTAGCACACTGCCAGCACTTGAACAAAGTAGAAAATACATGAATATTCCTTTTGCCTCCCCTTTCCCTGCTTCCAGTTGGCAAGAAAATATTGTGGTAGGGTATTACTTTTCCTAGAGTCAATGTCATGAGTCATTTTTTTATTTTCTCTTTTCAGTGTTCGGAAGTACTGAAAAGTAACGTAATTTCTGCATTACAATTCTGTCTATCCCATTGTGCAGAAGAAAAAAAACATTCTTTTTTTGATTTGCTGGATTTGGATGTCTCCTTTTAAATCTCTTCACTTATTTGAAGTAGAGTGAATATTCATTAGAGGAGGGAACAGAGAGGTACAGTCTGTTTTTGTAGATGCGTCTTCTAAATTATGAGAGTTTAGAGTCATCTTTCCAATGTGTTTCAGAAGATTCCACCTTTAAAATAAATACGTCATCATCCATTGCTCCTAAACATGCTTTGTTTAAACAAGAGAAACACCTGAAATGGTGCCATTGTGCATATTACACTTGCAGACCTAAAGAATGAGCTGGGGAATGGATGGTGCTTGTGAGAGCCCCCATGTCCCCTCAGTGCAGGGGCTGTTGGATGACATGCTTGAGTGGATCACATGTATCCAACAGCTGATGTTTTTCAATAATTTTTTGAGAGCTTTCTGTTTCTTGCTCTTTAATGCTTCTAGTGAATAGTTAAAATATTCCTGGTAATACATTCACAACATGAAAGTTTCAAAAGTTATTTTGACTCACTATGTTAACTCAGACACGTCGAGAATTTGTAAACGTAATAATAAATTTAGATTTACCAGTTGAATATGTTTCTGTAGTACGCTGCTGATTTGTTGTTGACACATTTCAAACTCAGTCTTTTGACGAAGTTGTAGTTTGCTTTTTCTGTCCAAAACTATTATTTTACATTAGTCTGTTCTGCAAATTCCTAGGTTTCTGTTTCTCAGATATTGAGTCTTGTAAGCTCGCCAGGTTGGATTGTCAGTAGAGCACATAAAAAGTAATAAAACAGACAAAGAAGAGTAAATGAAATCACAGGCTTTAAGCAATGAACAGTAAATTATATTAAATAAGCTTGCTTCAAGGGAAACTTGAAATAAATTGAAACGTCAAGGTTTATGTAGGTGAGCTTGTGGTGTATTGTATAGCCAAAGCAATAGCTTGACAAGCCTAGTCTGCTCTTAGAAGGAAATATTGATCAAAATTGTTAAATTTTGTCAGAATGAGAGGATAGTTTGCACAGGTTTTTATACATGTTATTGAAGGTACAGTTATTTTAAAATTAGTGTAATGGGGTGACAAATCTATTTATTTATTTATTTAGCATGAAGCGTTTGGTTTTCAATTTAAATGTTCAGTTGCCAAAGTTGCTCCAGATTCTGGGTAATAGTTTTTAGGAGGCATATTCAGTGAAGGACACAGTTAATCATGCAGTCATGAAGTATGTAGATACTGGAAATGTAATCAATGAAAAAATGAAGGAAAACATTGATATTTAAATATTCAAAGAGATTGGCGTTGTTGTTATTATTACAGAGGAGTGTTTGTTGTTATTTTTATTATTATAGAGGAGTTTTAGCTATTTATTAGTGCTTTACCTGTTGCACATTAGAAGCCTATCCTTGGTAAATGCTAACATCCCTCAGGTCTTCTTTAGGCTTTTATACGTGTCATCATCTTTGTATTTTCTTCATGTGTATTAAAATTTCACGTTTCCTTTTGTAAACCATATGTTACCACTGCTGGTTTTGTCTCATTACTATTTTCATAGCCTGAATAGTTTTCTGTTTGTTGCAGACATGAGGTGAGTACTTCACAGGATATGATAAACTTTGTTACTTTTTCCTTAGAGTAATAAGTCAAACATTTCTCTTCTGTGACAATCCACTAGAAACTTGAGCCCAAACCTGCTGTACTTCAAGGATTCACAACCATGGGATGTTCTAAAACCACTGAAAAATAGCATTATAGACTGGTTTTGGGTTTTAGTTATATATTTGGTGGAGGGGATTTACTTTTTAAATCCTAAAGCTGATTCCAATTCTTTGTTTGGATGTCCCATGCCTCAGTACTTTTACTCTGTGGATCAGGAGTTTCCACCTGGTTGTGTTTCCTATGAAGCTTTGTGGTTCCCTTGTTGCTGAGCTGGTGAGGTGCACCCTGAAATGTGTGGACTGGCTTGGAGATGTAGCTACAGATTACTATAATGAGCAAGAGGAAGCATGGTCATATTTAACAACAATAACAGGTTATCCACCAATTTTATCTTGAAATTGAATATTTCAAAATACAGGTTTTGCTGTCAATTAAAGTAATAAAAACAAAACAAAAGCAACCAAACAAAACCAACCAAATGAACAAAACAAAACACAAAAATGCAAATAATCATCAGAATGTTGCCTCATTTCTAGATAATAAATAGAGCTGTGTGACATTTTTGTTGACTATTGCTGAAGCTGTTATTAGTTAATATTTAAATTCTTACTACAATGGTAGTGAAAGGTATGGTTCAGTGAATACTTATCCGAGGTCATCTTCCGTAGCACTTTATTTCAGTGATATAGATGTGCAATAAATAATAATTTTTATGTACTTTTCTGAATCTTGTGGAAAAAAATAAACTTGAATTTTAATATATCAGATTATTTTATTCTAGTATAGGCATTTTAATTATTACAAATAATAAATCAGAACAATAAGTCTCCAAAGATCTGTATAATCAGATCTTAGTCAAATTCTTTATAATATTTGATCCCATTATATCGCATCCCACAAAGTTAGGTAGGATTTCTTGAGTAAGTTGCTATTTATAACGTGATGAGAAGAGGAATAAAGTAATATAGAATTCTGCCATATTTATTTTTATTTCAATACTCATAGTAAATGCTGGTTATTCACATCTCAGTCTAGCCGTAGGTGCATATTCAGACTTGGCTTTTATTTATGTGGACATGTTTGTGCACACACAGATATGTCCACTACATCTTGCACAGAATTAATAGATTTGGGCTGTTAAAAAATCCCATATTTTCACAGGGCCCTTTTGTCAACAGAAATGGTAAATTGCTACTGGATAGAGAGGCCTTTATTGCACAGAATATTCTGTATTTTGGAATACTGTGCTTTATTTGGAAACCACATTTCCTGTTTTAATCTTGTTAAATGTGTCAGTCTGCATGGTAGCTTGCATCTGACTTTTGTCTGTGCTTTTTTTCCCCTCTATGTTTCTTTACCTTCTGTCCAGATTTATTCTGGGAGCTATAATCAGTTTTTCACAGACTCTCTTTTTTCCCAAATGTATCCAATGTGATGTGTTCAGGCATGCTCACTGACAGCATGCATCAAGCAATGCTCATGGAGACGAATAGATAGTAATTGTGAGAAAAAAAAAAAAAAAAAGGCATAAAAGCTTGCTAGCCAAACAGTTGCTGTCTTTACTCTTGGGAAAGGAAAAATCTTCATTGTTGGCTTTTCTCTTTGAGCCAGCAAGAGCTCCAAGTCCTGCTGTAGTGGACCTCAGCTTGGAAGGAATGCCAAGGAAACCAATGTTAGCAGTTATCATTATCTGTTAGGTAGCCTTAAAAGTACAGTTCAATAACATTTGGAGAGACACCTTGCATCATGATTTTCTTGCAAGAAAACAAATTATTTTGCTGATGGTGTGTTGTACACAATTATTTCCATTGATTTTAATAGTGGATGTTGCTATACTTCAGAATTCACTTCTGCAATTGAAAACCTAAGAATCAAATATTAATTTTTTACTGATTACTCAAATAGTAAATTTCCTAATTCATACACTCAAGGATATCCTCAAAACTGCATAGAGTTTTAGTCAGGAAGGTTTTTTACCCTCTATAGACTAAAACCCTTGCCTGAAGTGCCTGCAGCATGGGGCTGAGGTGCGGTTCCAAAGAGGGAATCTTGAGACACTGTTCACCCAAGGTAGTGGGTGTTTCAGTCTTTTCAAGACTGCCTTTTAAAGAATATTTGTCTTTAATTTTGTCCATAGTCTTCTGCAATTTCTAAAAATTACTGTTTCTTCTGCATTTTCTGCCTTGCTGTGCATTACCTTGGTTCTATTAAACCTTCAGTAGAAGACTATGTCAATGGCTTGTGCTTTCTAATGAATGCATTTTACTAATCATATGTTAAAAGAGCTGATCTACAAAACATCGCCTACCCCTTTTATGAAATAATTGTGTATAAAGGGGAACAGCATTTGCCACCATATTTAGAGCTATTAACTATTTTGATTTATTTGCAAATGTAGCAGATTGTTTCCCATTCTTTACTATGGTGTTCCCAGGGGGAATGTATTACATCACCTCCCTTCTTTTCGTTTAGATACTTTTCTCGTATTTTCTTAGGCATAGTTCAACAGCTATGAGCACCAGAAGTTGTACCAATAAAACTCAAATATAAATGGCTTTGGCTTTTAAACATCTGTTATCTTTAAATATTTTAATCAGCCAGTTTCTTTCATAATATGTACACTCTTTTTATCCTTGAGAAATGCCATCCTACTGCTTAGTGCATGAGAAGACCTCAGCAATTGTCTGTTACTTTTGATCCATTGTCGTCCTTAAGACTTTACCATTTTGGATGGGAATATTTGGTATTATTTTTTGACACTGTTCATTTATTTTTATGAAATACGCTATTTATTAATCTTTCTTTTGTGAAATATTCTGTTTCATTAGACCATGGAAAATGTGACGAAGCCAGATGGTGCTTCAGATTTTCACATTTACTAAACAGCATATTGACAATGATTTTAAAGACCCAAGAAGTTGAAGATGGGAGGGATTTAGCAGCAAGGACATACATAGTGACACAAGATTTAAATCTCAGTTTCAGTTGACATTAGAAAGAATGAGCTGTGTACCGATGTTACCGGCAATTGTGTCAGTCCATTTCATTTCTTCTTACTTCACTTTTCAGCACAAGAGGATCTATAAAGGAAGGCAGAAATGAATATCTGGAAATGCTTATTTTGGATAGCATGCATGGATATCCATAGACCAAACTGATGGCAGACTTTATTTCAAGATATGTTAGACATTTCCAACTCAGAAGACAGCAACAGATAGTGTTTGTTTTGCTTGGCTTCCATTCTTAATGAAATAGTAACTGCTAGCTATCTGCCTTCTCAGTGATTTGACAGGCAATGGAGGAGACAAGAAAGGGAATGAGCCATAAATGTAACTATTACCACAAAATGTGGGATAAGATGCATCATTTGTGCTCCCACAGAAGTGCGCCTAGTGTCTAGGACAAAATGTGTCACCTGTCGACCGTAAATGTGCTTTTACAAATGTTGGCCTTGCAGTAGCTGGTCTGCTTTGTGGACAAAACTACTTTTCCCTCTTTTTCCCTCTGGTTCTAGGACACATATATAGTCAACATCTGAGATGCCAGCACTGAAATAGTATCACCAGACTTGTTTAATAATTCCCAGTCAGTCAAAGGGACATTGTTGATGTGATTTGTTTATGTAGGAAGAGGCCCAACCCATTTGGCTCTAGTAAAGAAAATGGCTGAGTGTCAGCACAGGAGACAGGGATGTCATGGTCAAAAATATTTTGATGAAGGACCGTGTGGGAGTAGCCTATGGAAGTAAATGAAGTAAATAGAGATAATTTTAATAGAACTGAGAAGAGGCTGTAACAAGTAATGGAGATTTATAGTTATATGTGAATGAAAAAAAGCATCAAACTTTATATCAACCAAAGTGTTTATATACTCTACAAAACTCTATATCAACAGAACTATTGATAGAGAAATGAGATGTACTGATAACATAGAAAAAGATTTTCAGTTTTGTAAAAGGTGTATCTGTTGATATGTTAAAATTCTGCTTGATTAGCTATGTGATGGACTAAAGATACCTTGTGTGTTGTCAAAATGTGTGAGCTGATACAATATTAGCAAAATCCTTTTTATAATGAGTATATTAAAGATGAATGAAAATGAGATCTTCAAGACTTTCTTTTAAAGTTGGTTATCTATGTCGTTTACCAGATGAAGAAAAATCATTAAGAATGTATTCTTCTGAATTTTATTACTTAATAGCAAAACTTTACTGATGTTGTCTTCAAAAGAAGAAGTCTTTCCTCTTCTCTGATTCAATTTGTTGTTGGTGGGTTGTAGTTTGATTTATTTTTTTAAATTTTTCCAATTTTTTGTCTGGTTTCAATAGCTGGGTGACTCCTTGCATTCCGACATTTCAGCTGCCTGTCCTAAACAAAATTTGGAAATTTAAGTGCATGAAAATAAAAGGAGCAATGTGTGTTTGATGCTTCGCAAAAGTGGTGTAGGAAAGTTTGATGTATTGAAAGTGTTTGAACCACTACAAGCCGCTATATCTTGTCATACTCCCTTGATTAAGTTGAAGAAGATAATTTATTAAGATAGCTAGGCTCCTAGTAACTTTGCAGGAAAAAAAGAAAAGTATCTCTAGCTTCTATAAAAAGTTTTACGGAGGCTAGACTTGGTTTTAGTGTACTGTGTAGACTACTGTGGGTACTATTTTGGCCACCTTCTGTGATATATATATTTTTTTTTACTTTATTTTTTTTTTATAAGCACTTAGGGCTGGACCTTCAAGTAGGGTCCATCATATCCTCTTTCATCTTTTTTTGAGAGCAATAAACTTTGAAAGTTTGATTGTGGTATAATCTATTTTTATAGCTTCCAGTTCCCATTATTCATCAGCTGTATTTCAAAATGTATCATCAAGGGTATTGTTAAATGTTTTTTGATGTGTGACAGGACATGAGATTTTAGCCATGTAGCTGCTGGGGTTCGTGAAGAAGAAATGGTGGCCGTTGACTGCACAGGGGCTGTTGAAGGTCAGTTGTGTAGAGAGCTTGATGCTCAGTTTGAGCCTTTTCTGGGATTCAGTAAAAGCTTTTATAGAAAGTAGATGTCAAAGTTTTTAGCAGATTTCCTGTTAGATGGTCTGAAAAATACATGAATAAAATACAAGAGATTTCTCAGATTTCTTTGCTTTCCAATTATTATTTGTATGTTAAAATACTGATGATTATATGCAGCATTATCTGTTGAAGTCCTAAATTATGTCAGAGTCTTCAGGACTATTGTTTTTTCAATAGGCAAGTGAATAAGTTTTCCAATAAATGCCACTGGCATGCAGACAACCATTTGTTTTCAGTTTTACTGTATAAAAAGAGTTATGCATCCTAAAATTGTGTCTGATGAAATGTTGTTCCAAAACCATGATTCTGAGTGTCTTCCAAGTTCCAACTCAAATTACAGGCATTTGTGGAACTGGCATCATCCCTATCCTTGCAGACAGATGTTAACATTAGGAGAGTTCTCTGAGACTTTTAAATATAATGCAGAGTATTTATCTTCTTGTTTATTTTATTTTTCTTAAAATACACAATTAAATAGGCCTCTCTGACCTCCTCACTAACTCTGCTAGATACAGTTCTGGCAGTGGATCGTATGGTAGTGGCAGTGGATTGTATTCATGCTGGCCAGAATTAGTACAGCACTACCACTTTAGACATTGTGGAGATGCTCTTTGGTTACAAAATCATCTGTAACCTCCTAAGAAGAGGCAGAAAGCAGTATTCAATGGGAATAATGGCTTATATCTAAGGAAGAGAAGAAATCTTGTAGGGAGAGAAACAGGCAGTTGTCTGAGTTCTGATAGTGGGGAACTGCACTTTTCAGGGCTTGTCAGAATTACCAACAATGGAGTTTTTTTCATGGCTGGTTGTGAATTAGGGACTGATGACCCCCTTCTAAGGGCTTCCTCAGCCTGGGGTGTCCTTCAGCCACTCCTGACTTTATCCTGTTACATGAGAGATAAGGTGTGTGTTTGTTTGTTTGGTTTGATTTGCATTTTGTGTGTGTGTGTTTTTTTGGTTTTGTTTAATTTATGAAAGCTCTTTTGAAAGGTGATTGTCAAGCTGAGGAACTGAGAGACTTCTTTAGCTTAGCAGCGCAACCAGAAAATATGCATTGAAATAATAACTGTAACTATTTATGGGCAATCATATATTTCTGTTTATGAAGAAAAAGGCAGGATATAGTCAGGTGCTGATAAGGAGGAAGAAGAGTTAGAACACCTCTGAACTTTATGTAAATTTATCTTGAGTCCTTCAAACAATAAATGAGGATAAAATTAAAATTTCAGGGAGGTTTTGTGCTGGCTGTCCCTACAAAAGTTTCAGGCATCTGTTAGGAGATCTGCTGGAGTCAGCATTTTTAAGGGTTTTGCAGTAAAGAACGAATGAAATGACTGAAGCGTGTTACTGTAGATATGTTACTTGTCTCCACTTAGTACTCATACCCAAAATGCAGCTGCCTCTGTGTTCCACCCGTAGCGACAGTGCCCTGTTTGTACAAAAGATGCCATTATTTTCAAATTGGCACAAGTCACACAGAAAATAGATCTTGCTATGCTCTTTATTTTGTATGAGTAAAGGAAATTCCAAGATTAGAAATTGTTTCCCTTCTGACTTTGCCCTAGCAATCGCATGCCTCACTAATGACCTGCTTGGCATAGCTGCTGCTTGGTGTGGAAGTTAAATGTGGATTTAAAAAGACCTGATGCAGCTGTGTGGTGGTGGTGGTATGCAAGCATGGTACTAGGAAAAGAACTCTACTGCTATAAACAAGGACTTTATGAATTTTAGTTCTGAAACTAACGTTCAGTTAACAGAAGATATTGGCACAATTCTATTTTTACAGTTGAAAAACTTGTAGGTCTTAGTTTTTCTAGTGTGAGAAGTTGATGAACTAACTTGCTAGCTTTGAAAGCAGGGTTCACTGGTGTATGTTTGTTTGTTCGTTTTTCCAATTACAGTACCTTCATAACAATATCTAATCCAGTCCTGAGGTGAATGTCTGCTTTTCTCCTTATGAAGAGCGTATGGCTTGTGTTGCAGGTTCAGTGTTGGCAGTTCTGTTTTTGCTTCTAATAACTTTTAGAAGCTGGTTGAAAAGAGTCAACGCAAGCTGTTTTACCTGAAGAAAGTTCCAATGGCATTTAAATTTCGGGGAAAAACCATTATTTTTTTTTACTTTATCTCTTGTCTAGCAAAGATATAGTCTTGAGGTGTGCTTCACTGTTGAGCTGTACTCCCACGTCTTCCCTAATTTGAAACTACTGTAAAGACCAAGGTGTGCAGCGCAGTTTTTGCTAGAGTCTCCGATTAATCTAGCTGCAAGAATTTTTTTAAATATCAATGGAAACTTGCTGGAAAGCTTTATCAATTTTGTGTGAATCTCTTATTCTGTGTACTGGAAAGGCAAGCCTAATTGTGCTGAAAAAGATACTATTCATCTGATGTCTGCTGTATTGTTGCCTTTAGAGAAATGTAATTTTTACTATTCAATATGAAATCTGTTAAAATATACAGTTAGTGTAGCTGTACTTTGTGTTACATGTAATTTTTTAGAGCCAATCCAGAAGAGAAGTTCACGTTTTCCTGTGAATTCCACGTTTTTGCGAATGGAAATGTCAGCCTAGAAACTTCTTAGGCATGTGCATCATTGATGGGCACCTGGCTGTAATTGGTATTATGGGTTTCATGTGCTTGGAAATCTTGAATTACACCTAAAAATCATTAGATAAACATTGGTTTCTAAAAAGTATGTTACAATTTCCAGTATTTTGGAGGTAAGCTAAGAGAGTGACTCAAATGTGCATAACAGACTCAAAACAGAAGGGAAGACTCAGACTCAAACCAGAAGGCTCTGCACCATCAACAGCCTGGGAGCTTTTCACCCATGACTTGATTCCACAGACTGACTCTTGAGCACAAACACCAACAGCACTACAGCCTCTTGAAAAATCAGGTCCATCTTGCCTCTTGCTGGAGCAACCTTTTCTCTTTGGATTTTGTACTTGGTGCTCCCTCACGAACGATGGCTCACATAGCTTGCACTATTTTAAATATTTTATGTATAGAATCATAGAATCATTTGAGTTGGAAAGGACCTTTAAGATCATCAAGTCCAACTGTTAACCTAACACTGCCAAGTCTACCACTAAACCATGTCCCTGAGAAACCTTATCTATGCATCTTTTAAACACCTCCAGGGATGGTGACTTGACCACTTCTCTGGGCAGCCTGTTACAATGTCTGACAACCCTTTCTGTGAAGAGGTTTTTCCTAATATCCAACCTACACCACCCATGATGCAACTTGAGGCCATTTCCTCTTGTCCTATCACTTGTTACTTGGGAGAAGAGACCATCACCTTCCATGCTACAACCTCCTTTCAGGTAGTTGTAGACAGTGATAAGGTCTCCCCTCAGCTTCCTTTTCTCCAGGCTAAACAGCCCCAGTTCCATCAGCTGTTCCTCATCAGACTTGTGCTCCAGGCCCCTCACCAGCTTCATTGTCCTTCTCTGAACTCTCTCCAGCACCTCAATGTCTTTCTTGTAGTGAAGGGCCCAAAACTGAACACAGGATTCGACATGTGGCCTCACCAGTGCAAGGGGATGATGTATGTTTGTAAACATTGCCCCTAGGGGGCTGAACCGTCTTTAGCTTTGTGTGCTCATGCAAGGGAAGGAGTTTGACTTCCTGGGAGAGCTCTTCTGGTAGCCATGGCAGGCAGGGGGCAGGCAGGGGGGGAAGAGAGGGTAGAGAGGGATGGCGGCTGCTGGGCACACAGTCCTCACACACTGGGGCCTTTATTCGGTGCCGCAGACGTGCGCCTGGAGCGGCCCATGGAATGTCCTTGGCACGGCCTGGCTTTGTGCAGCCTCTTGCTTGGGGACAGGCTGTGGTAATTTCATAGCGTGTTACAAAATTCCTTCATGAAGCATTCTTTCCAGTCATTAGAGTGATTTTTTTTTTTTTTTTAATTTGTTGATAAATTAAAATTTACTGACAATATTTCAGCTAGGTAAAGCAGCCTGCTTGTGTGGGAAATAACTAGAGTATCAGTGCACAGTCAAACCTACAACTGGTAATTCCTCTTCAGACTAAGATATGAGTGAGCTTGCTGAGAAGGCAAGCAAAGGATGTAATGGTCAAATTGACTGATGGACAACCTTATGAAAGGAAAGAACAAGTTGGATTGGATAAGGCAAGCCTGTCTTTAAGGAGAAATAACTGAAAACATCTGGTGTAGCCGTGCAAAACTGCAGGATCACTACGCACTTATGGAAGAGAGAACATATTCTCTCCATTTTTTAGCACAGTCTTAAATTATTGTTGACAAAATTTGAAATACTGTATGAAAAGTATGTCTTGAAAACATAAATGGAAATGAGTTAAGCTGTGGATGCTACTACTATAAATTTTTTGAAGCATTTTGTCCATTTTACTCACTGTGCAAGTTCTCTCAAGCACACCCTGCAAAAGTGCCTTCACAAATTGCATGGAAACATATATTGAAATTTAATGCACAAAATAATAATATTTGTCTAAACCTGAGCACTCTGGGGGGGTGTGAGGGGGAAACCAATTAGACTGTTCTAATAATTCTAAACCTACACAGAAATAGCACTTTTCAAGAGAATAATGTAAGAGAAAATGCCTCCTGAAAAACTCCAGCCAGAGGTCATAACATGAAAAAAAACATTCAAAGCTTCTCTAATAGAAATACTATTTTGAAGAATATTAAATAGTAATTCATGGGTTTTTTTAAGAGAATCGTTACTTCTTTCATTCACTTAGATCATATTTGTGAGTATTCTAAAATTTAAATATAGTACATTCACATATGCAGAAGCAGGAGCTTTGTTCATGAAAGAATGGTCATAGAAATGGTCAGAGTGAATCCAACAAGCCTAGAGGAAACTACCTCTTTAGCCCTCAGACACATGGTGTGAATTTTGGGGTTGTCATATGCAGGGACAGCAGCTGGACTCCATGGTCCTTGGGGGTCCCTTCCAACTCAGGACGTTCTATGGTTCTTTTCTGTCACATTAGGATATTGTTTCATCGGAGTATTAATAAATATTTATATTTTGAACTGTTGCAAAAATGCATAATATTATTTGTGATTAATATTTTCCACATAAATTGTTCCCTTCAAACACTGTATTTAAGATTGATGTCGAACATTATGAATGTATTATCTTTTAAATTCTTGACTAGAATTTTGTCTGGACAGACAATGGGCAGTTTTCAGTGATATTTTTAGGGCTACAGATGGGAAAATGTTAATTATAGTGCAACTGCTGTCTGCACGCACAGTATCTTTATCTGTCAAGTACTGGCAGTCACTTGGGTTTGGCAAGTCTAGCACAGTTGGGCTCAACTTTTAAACTCATGTCCAGTGTGTGAGGTGTTTCCTACTTTATTTATATCTAGAACAACCCATCATGATACCCATTTTTTGGTGTATTTTGGGATTGTTGGTGATTGCTTGCCTCCAAATCTGTGTCAGGGGCAGTTCAGATTGGACATTAGGAAAAGGTTCTTCCCTGAGAGTGTGTTCAGTCACTGGAACAGGCTCCCCAGAGAAGTGGTCATAGCACCAAGCCTGTCAGAGTTCAAGAAACATCGGGACAATGGTCTTAGTTATACAGTTTAGTTTTAGGTAGTCTTGCGAGGAACAGGGAGTTGGACTTGATGATCCTTATGGGTCCCTTCCAACTTGAGATATTCTGTGATTCTATGGAGGATCCCTTGGATGAAACTGAGATGCAAAGAGAGGGGATGCTCTGTATGCCAGTACTACCAAAGATGAGGTCTCCTTCTTTTGGGGAAAAATAGAGGTTGACGCCACTTTTTTTCCTGTGCAAGAGGACCCTTACAGTTTACGAACTGTAAATGTGTTGACAAAGTTCTAATCTTTAGATAGGAGGGGCCATGATCTCTTCTTAGTAAGTATGTCATGGGGCCAATGTAGTTCAAAGATGACAACATTTTAAAAAATCTTTAGCTCTATGTTTATGAATTTTCTTTTTGCAAAGTATTCTGCACCCTCAAACTCAGTTAGTGTCAGTGTTACTTGCAGCATTCAGGACATCCCAAATACAATTGGCATTTGGAAGCACAGAATATGTTACGGATTTTAAGGGCATCATCCTGTAGTTCAGGCTTCAAAATAAGCTTATTCAAAGACAAAAAAGCTTCCTAGTTGAATATCAATGAAAATCTTATACGTTTTTCCTATTGCTATAAAAAAACAGCTTTACAGATGAAAGCAGTTCTTGCGGGATAGAAAATTGTGATTCAGCATGTTAGTGGTTGCAAACAAAAAATTTAAATGAACATAGATTGATTACCAGGTAATTAGCATTGAAAGAAGCTGAAGTTAAGTCCAAAACATTTATGTTGTTTCTGACTAACTAACTCTTTTATTGGAAAAAGGTTCGTATCAAATGAAATGTCAATCTTGTGGAACAAAAGAAAAAAAAACTATTTGAAATGTCTGGCTTTCCTGGAGAACAGAAATTCCCCTGTGCTCAGCAGCCTTTCCCCAACCTGTGAAAACTGACACAAGTTATTTACAGAAAGAATTTACAGTGTATTAGCATAAGAAAATATTAACCCTTGAAAAAGTGGCAGCATTCCCCTGGTCTTCTTAGTGATCGCGTGGCCTGTTAGAGCAATCATGCTCTCAGATGTGTTTCATCTCTGGCATGTGGCATATCTTTGTCCCAAACCTTCTGGTGTCCCATACAAATGTAGTTCTCCTTTAATTTTATAACTGTGGCCCTAATGCAAATAATTTCCTATTGTAGAACTGAAGGGATTTGACATTTTAATGGCATGGGGGGAGCTGCTGCTGTGCAGGATTCTAGTGCACCAACCACTTTGTAGGTGGCACTGGGAGGTTCTGGATGGTCTCTGCTGCCATCTTTGTGAGTGGAAAGGCTCAGTGTCTTGCAGTTCTTCACCTCTGCTTTTCCGTGAAGCTGTTCACTAAAAAAAAGTGTCTGTTTCAAAGGAATGTCTCCGTGACAAGTTTGAGAATAGATGACATTTCAGCATGTTTGCTCTCAACTGATGAAATATATAAGTGTGCAGTTTTCTGTTTCTTGCAGGTTTGGCTTTTGTAGCTAAATTAGAGCCAGGTGCACAGCTCAAGCCTTGCCTGAACTTTGATGGTTCACTGATCTCTGTACTATAAGTGTGCACAAGTAAGATGGTATAAACGGCTTGCCTTTTTCTTAAAAACCCAAAGGTCATTACAGTTTTAATACGCTCAGGTGGTGCTTCAAAGAACTCTTTGTTATTTTACACAGCTAATTCTAAGTAGATCTACTTGATATTTCCAATACCAGAACCTCAATTAAGCCCTTTCTTCTTGTAAAACCTTATTTCTATTAAATCTTGAATGTACCATATTGCTAAACTTTAATTATTTATAACTTTTTTTTAGCCTTAGAGTAAGGGAGTCTAAAAATAGACCAGCCTCAGCTTTTTCAGTATCATTTAATATGCATAACCAACCCACTAACCTGAAAAGCAGAGTTATGTTTTGAAGGAAATTAGATTTCCAAAAGAACAAAACAAAGTTTAAGCTTTGACAACAAGCTGGCGAACAAAAGAAACCCAAGTCATTGAGGAAAAGTACCTAATCATCATGTCAGCTTGACATACTCGATTGTATGATGGTACTTTCTTTTTGGTAATCTGTTTTGAAAGCCATGAAACTGTCGATAGCAAATGTTAATCTCTCAAGATGTGTGAACCCTCTAAAAAAACCAACCACTGTGGACCCGGTTTGCATGGTGTTGACCTGAATAAAGGGGATAATGTGCTTAAGCAGCTTATTCATTCTTCAGCGCCCTTTGGAAAGGGAGCAGCTCCACAATAGTTTGCCACTCAGGGCTCAGACGTGACCACTCTTCTTTTCACTTGCTGAATGTTTCATTCTTCTGTCTCCGCCCTGGGTTTCTTCATACGTTGTTCCAAACAGGACTATAAAGGAACTTTTTGGGGCTATTTCTTGTCGAACTGTAACATTTGTGAAGCAGAATGCACTGAGCTGTAAAGGAATTTTGAACTTTGGGTATATAGCTGGCCAGGCTTTTCATCAGAGTTGTGTCACTGCATTAATTGTCTCTGCTTGTGAGACTTCCAAGGCTGGCAGTTTAAACATACCCCAGAAGCATTGTATTGATTGTTTTAAATATTCCACATCAAATTTTGGCATGAAAGATATATGAATAAATTCCTATAGTGATCTTATAAATGGAGCTGTTTCAGAGTTCTGAGCTTTAGCGTTGGCTATAGATTTAAATGCTCACAGACATGAAAGACAGAAAAGTGGCAAAAGGAATATAAAAGACTATGTTTCAAGGCAAACCCATGGATTGTTTAGCACTTTTTAAACAGCATAACTGTGAATACCTATTTTTCTGGAACTTTCACAGAATCACCGCCCAACATAAATTGGGTTGTCGAAGGAGTCAGCATGATTCAGGTTGGCCAGGAAGTGTTTTGGAAATGTCTTCAGAATTCAAAAAATAAAAGGACTAAAGACATATATATATTATTTCCCCCATTTTGAGCATTGTTTTACAAAGTGAGAAAACAGATATTGTTTAAAAAAAAGCTTGTATGTTAAAAGAGCAAATCAGTTTGGGAAGAAGAGTTACTGGAGTTGGATAGGGGATAAGTTACTTAGGTTGAATTGGACTGTGGGGCACATCGTATGCTTGCACAGGACATGGAGCAGCAGAACCTTACTGGCATGGAAAGCTGTGGCAATGGGATTTTAGAAATGGGATCGTTGTTTCCAAGTCCTGCCGTGATGCTCGTGCCGCTTGGCAGTTCTGCTTCCCAGCCCTGCGTGCTCAGTCTGTGGGAAGCTTGAGGCAACTCCCACGGGGTTTCCAAACTTGTCTTAAGATTTCACATTGCTGAACAGTTCATTTGCAATTCCTGTGTATTCGTCTCCCAGAGAAATAAAATTATCCTTGATTTGTCAGATTCTCTTGAGGTCATTTTAAGTAATTAGGCAAACTCAAAAGGGAAATGAAAAAGTAACTCCAGAAGTAGTTCTTGACTACAAAGTTGGAAGTTATTAAACAAAAAAAGACCATACAAAAGGGATAATTACTTTGGAAGATACCTGACATCAAACTCTTGCCAGTTTTTCCGGCAATATCTGGAAAGGTACATAATTATGATTTTGATTTTGCTGTTAGCATATCTAGTATAATCTGAATACACGGATAAAATTATTTCAGCTAATGAATATGCAACTTGAATACTCCGTAGAACTGGTGAAGAGAATGAATAAAATACTTACAACATAATGATTTCACCTTTATTTACAAAGTAATTTTGATTTCGAGCTTTATTCGTTCTTCAAACAGTTGAACTAACAAGTTCTGACAGTCTTTAAGTAATGTATTAGAAATTGTTTTGAAATTATGGTGAATTTAGCAACAATCTTAGAAAAATCAGCTTTTAATCCTGCTTGATTTTTTACAATATTTTAATCTGATATCTTTACTCTTTTATGGAAGTAGAGAGAAAAGTGAGGGAGATACAAACATCTCTATCTGTAGTTCTGTATTAGGGGAAGCAGAATACTGCCAAAGGTTTTAAGTTTCATACTGACTCAAATTGGTCTTTAACAGGGGCTTGTGACCCAGAGGACTTTTCAGTTCAACAACACAGAAATGCTTTGAAAGGCATTAAAGCACTTCTTTAAAATACAAATCAGATTTCTGATGTCCAACCTGAAGCAGGCTGAGCAAGCTCTTCAGCGTTTTTGCTTCACGTTGCATGTTGAAGGATCTCTCTTGGGAAGGAGAGGTGATCTGCATTTTTTTTTTACGATTTTTTCTATTCGAAGCTGGTGTACAAATTTTGGCAGCCATATTGGTTTTGCAAATTGGTTTTGGATGAAAATTTAGTCAAGCTCGTGGCTGATTCTGCAAGCTGTTTGGGCATGTGTGGGAGGATTGCACACTAGATAAAACTGAGAAATTAGCTTATTTATTTTCAGAGGCCTGTGAAAAATAATAGCAAAGAGTATCTTTGTGTGACAGTTTCTGGGAGAGCCAGTGGAAGTCTTGAGATTGGGGAATTGCTGTAGCTGGAGGGAATTGTTGAAGGTGATTAAAAAATAGTTTGAAGACATGTATTTCAAAATTATAGCTTGCAAATTAATAAACGAGATGGAACAAGACCTGCTGGTAGGGAAGACGTGGAATAATACAGACTTGGTGGAAATCTAAAGGAAGAAAAAATACAGATTTAAGCATAGACAAATTTAGAAATCATACCCAATTAATGGACATGGATAAATGAAGTGGAGAATGCTGGAATATAAACTGATAATTTAAAATGCTCGATCGAAAAAGGTCAAAGGCTTGGTTATGTTTTGGCATATTGGATTTTAGAAAGCAGCACATTTTCTGAATATCAGCTCATCAACTGTCAGGATGTAAAGGAAAAAAACGAAACGTAATAACTAAAGCTTTAAAAGATACTTTTGCAATCTGACTTTGCAGAACAAACTTTTACTTTTTCCTTTGGAAACAAGACACTTCCTTTGAGAGTAGGGTATCCCTTTTCCTTGATACAAAAGGGTGTTTCTTTAATCTCTTTGTTCTGCTTTTTTCAGTCTTTATATAGAGGTGGATAAACGGATATGTACTTCATATGCTTGAGTTAATCCTCAAACACTGTATTGTTGTCCCCTTCTTCTTAACTTAGAATGTTCTAGGGTACCTTGCTCATGTAATCGTTCAAACATTTTTTTTTCAACAGACTTTGCTGAAAGATCCTTTGTATATTGGTTTGAGACACAAGAGAATCAGAGGTCAAGCCTATGATGATCTTCTTGATGAATTCATGGAAGCTGTGACTTCAAGGTATGTGATATATCTGTACTATTCATTGGTGAATTCCACTGTGAACTTCATCTCGGAAGAAATAAAGGTCGGTAGCTTATGAAAGGAAGACAGAATTATTATGTTTCTGATCATTGTTATTTTGAGCTTAGTATTTTATAAGTTTCTAACTGCCTGAACTACTTGCCTGTAGTATTGCAGCTTTATGAATTCACTGCATGAGTGGCAAAACTTACCTTGAGATGAGTGATCTAGTTTTTTAAACTTCTTTTTTGGGACTGTGATTGTTAAGTATTTGCCTAATAATTTTCTATGCCTAGTGCTGTGCCTACATGATTTTCTCTGTCACTGTGATTTCATATGTGAGATGTCAGCAGCCTGCAAGAAGCTATCATATTTCGCAGCCCCTGCTTCTGCCCCCACCAAAACCATTGCAGGACTGAGCTTTCGGTGTTTTGGTTTTAAATGTTGTGGTATGGAACTGTATAAAGTCAGCTCTCTATCTCTTGCTTCTTTTTTTCCTATACAGAAAGTAGTTAAATTTATTATTAGGCCATCATGCATGAAATAGTTCTTCTCACATGTCAAATAACACTTTTGCTCATGTTTTCCTTGTTTGTTAAAATATTCAGAATTCTAGCCCTTCATTCAATCGGTATACCTAAAGTAGCCCAAGTGCCAGGATCTGTAGCAGAATTTGTTTTCTACATCTGCATCCCAAAGCTTGGGCTGAGCTGTGGGACCTGGAAATACTTTTCAGCTCCTCAGTCTTGACTTGTGCACCATCTGTGTTTTGTCTCCATTTCGGGACCTTACCTGGACATGTACAACCTCTGTTCTTGCTGCTATGGTTCCTGTGCAAAAGAGACTTGGGCAAGCAGGTAGTACTAATTTCCATGCCTGAAGCATATATTCATTCCTTCATGTATTACTATATTCTTCCCCATCACCTGCAGCTGGCTGATGCTCCCTTTCTCGTAATCTTGCTGTGGAATTTGCTCATTTGGTTCTACCCTGTAATGTGTTTGCTCCTCTTCTGACTATTCCCTTTCAGATAAAACTGATACATTTTCACCTTCCTAACACAACGTTCAGAGCATTAGAAATTACTCTGTGGACCACTTTTTGAGAATCTCTAACTTAACGCATTCCCTAGCTCACTCTTTCTTTAAAATGAACCACAATTCTTCCTACTGAAGGAGATCATCAGAGTCAAGCAGAATATTATCTCAGTAACATTTGAAGGTCTGGTTGACATGCTCTTTGTACTTCAACATCTTTAAAACTCTATAATTTTGAGCAATTTATGTTTGCTTGACCTTCGAAAAGATCACTTTGTTCTCAGCTAGATCTGTCATGGTCTGCAGTAGTGTGTCATTTATGTAAAGTTTAAAGTGGAGCACTTACAAATTATAATTCAGACTTCGTGTGGTTTACTTGTGAATTGCTGTGGCTGTGGTGTGACATCTCTATTAAGATACTATTTTGCTAAGTTGAAGGGCAAGGTGATGTAGTTAAGTCAAAATCAAGTCCATTTGCTCAATAATTTCATATGTTCCTAAATTCAAGTTTGGTTAGTGTGCCACTGGCAGATTCAGCACTTGCAGTTGATTCTGGTGTGGTGGGTCTGATGGTTAAAGATGCAGGTCATTATTTGCTTTATTGTGTATTGCTTTCCCTTACCAGTCATTGTGGTGATCTGGGTAATTACATACTTTGCTTAAATACTGGTTATCTGTTCCTTGTGGAATTTTCTTTTGTGTTTTTCCTCTTTTCACTTTTCTGTAGCCTTTTGCTGGCTGCTTGACAGAGTATTTGCTTTGCTAATCTTAAATGCACGTTTGGTCTGTTACATTTAAGGTCATATTTATTGTTATTTATTGCCATGGTACTCCAGAAGAGGCTTTCTTGTTTGGCATTGCCTAATTAATTCTGAGAATGAGAGAAGTTCTGGAGAAATCTGTTGTCATGTTTTCAGTACCATGGAGTATCATTGCCAAGACATACATAACCACGAACATGGTAAAGCATAAGGCTGCAATGCATTTTTAATAAGCCACATTTAAATGCAGGCTTTTAAAGTGATGACAATTATTTTCAAGTTGGAGAACCACATTAAATACCTATTTTAGATCTCTTTCACCCTCATGATTCTCCACAGATAATAGAAGTGAGAGCCAGGTGGTAGCAGCACTGCCTGGGAACAAGCAGGAGTAGGGCAGTGCACTTCGTACAGGATCTTTGTTGGCTTCCAGGCGATCTTCCTAGATGTGCACATCATCTTGGTTGTTCATTTTTGAAAACCTCGATTTTTATAAGTTGATGGAGCATCGTTTATAGTGTTTCGTGTTGAAATGTCATGCTTATACATAAGTATCGTGATGTATAATAAAGAAAATGCTTTATTAAAAAGTGTGTCACATGAAGGTATAGTTTCATCAACTACAATACTTTCCTCTTCTCATGGCATGCTGTTCACCCCCAAAAAGTTCTTATGAAACAAAATTATTTATGAAAGATTTGGGATTTTAAAAAAGCCCCACAACTTAAACCATCGTTACTAAAAGATTTTGGTGGGGTATCCGGCGTTCTATCATGGCAGAATGGAACTAGTACAATGTGATTTTTCCCAGATGTGGGAAGGCAGAAGCATATGGAAAGTATCTAGATTTCTGTTGACATAAATCCAGTGAACAGCTTTTATTTATTTACATATGTATACACTTATCTGTTTATTTATTTATTACCAGTGCCAGCAGCTGCCCTCTCTGAGGGCAGGTGCTATAATTTCCCTGGACGTTACCAGGTGTTTCTTGCTTTTGTGTTGGTGCGGTAATTTAGGGGAACAGGAATATTCTAAATAGAAGGAGTATTTTATAACATGAGAAAACTGGACAGTTATCTTCTTCACTGAAGAACATAAATCATACTGGAATTCAGAAACGTTTGTTAAGTTTCTGCCCTATGGAGAAATAGGTCATAAAACATTTTATACAGAAAAGTAAATTTTTCCAAATGACAAGTTTTTCTTAAATATCTATGTTTACAGAGGAAAGTTTGAGAGGAGGGATTGCTAGAAAAGCCTTTGGTAGCTGGTATCAATCCACCAAGGCTTCCTGTGTGACCAGAGGAAATAACTATTTTTATTCCAGTTCCTATTTCTTCCTATTTGCCTGAAATGATGCAAAGAGAAACATATCAATGGCCAAGAGGTATTCATGTACAACAGTGAAGGGATTATGGAAACACTTGAAGGGAAAATATGTAGAATGGAGATGGAACAAGAAATAAAGGGAGAGGAAAAAAAAGCACTTTTTTAATAACAGGGACTTGAATTTCCTTCTCTGGTGCAAAAAGTAGATTCAAAGGGTCTGGACATTTTCTCCTTATTTTGAAGGACACAAATCTGGTAAAGATAACTCCACCCTGAACCCCTCAAAAAAATGCCAGTGTAGGGAAGAACAGCATCATACCAGCTTGCCTTCTGCTGCAGACCATCCCTGGTGGAAGGCACGGTACACTGGGGAGGAACAATACCTACTTGAAGCTCTGGTCTGTGAATAGGTAGGAAACTTTTAGAAAATGGAAATAATCTGGGGCAATTCCACTACGTTATTTCCTTGACCACTTACCGCAACCCCAAAGAGTTGGGTGGAATTATTATTCTGTTATTAACTAAACCCTGTGGATTTATGATGCATAAAAGCAACCCTGTATCACTGAATTTATCTTTCTACCACACGTGTGATGGTGAGTTTTCAGTTTCATTTCAAGATGCAAATAATAGCAGTGGACCCTTGAAAAGTAATATGGTGTGTTGTTTTTGTTCTTCTCTGTAATCATGTTTTAATTAAATCCTTCCCGACTCTTTTTATATGCTGTGCTGTGAGCTATAAACTAAGCTGCTGACAATTGTAATTCAGTATGTTCTGTCCTAAATTACCATGATGTAGTCATTATTCCTCATTTGCCTGATTACATTATTCACAGATGGTAGCAGATTTCATTTCACGTCATGTGTTACTTTAAAACAGTGTTTTATGGTAAGTACGGTTTATCTAACTTTGAGAACAACTGTAAAAGTAATACATTCACAAAATAAAAATACACAAATATTTTAATAGATGTTTTCATTTAGTCAATTACATTAGCATGTAATTCAGTTTGTGAATAATTAAATTAATTCAAACAGCCCTTATTTTGGCAAGAGGATATACCAGCAAGAAGTCAACATAAAAGGTGCTTATAGCTGTGCATCGTTAAGGAGGTGGTTGAACCACACAAAGGTTCTGACAGTATGTTCAAGCACAGATTGTGAGTACAAGAACATTGGTACCTCTGTCCTCTTTTACACTGTAGTGGTACAAGACCAAGACACATATCGTGCCTATACGTTCCCATATTGCTCAAGTTAAAGTGGCTGTCAGAAAGTGTGCAGGAAGAAATACTGCTGCAGCAACTCCCTCCTATGGCAAACTCAGCGGAGATCTTTCTGTTTAGAGGTTTTTGTCCATTAGTGGGATTTAGGCTCTTTGAGGCAATTTTTCAAGTCTATGAATTTCTTCCACCTTTCAATGAACATCATGTTCCCATGAAGATCATTGTGGACAGCAGGGCAGGAGAAGGGTGGGTCCTTAGGCAGAAGCCCATACCCTGCCTTGACTACAGTTAAAATTACTCTTTGAACCTGCTCTCAGTTACTTCTTGTGGCTACATCCGATTTAATTTCCAGTCATTAATGGGTTTGTGTTCTTCCTGAAACCACTTGGTCCCAGGGCTCTGGCTCCTTGCCAGCCTAGACTCACGGGTGGACTTTGCTTTTATGCTGACAGGGTAAAACCATTCAGCAGGATCCTTAGATTGTTTGCCTGTTAAAAAAGGCCCTCAAACTCAAAAACATTGTGATTTTAAAACATGAACTATTGCTTTGGATAGTGGAGAGTGTTCTGGAAGAGGAAAACTCAAACAGTTTGATAAACATGGTTTACTTTTTATCCTAGTTCAAGCAGCTGTGATGGTTTGACTGAGGAAAATCTTCAAATTTTGTGATCAAGTATGATGACTTGTAACTATAATCACTTGCAACATTTAAATGCTCAACAGATGATGCTACTTCCAGGAAGCTGGTTAAGGAACCCTGCCTGAACCCTTCTCCAAGCTGAGCTGCTTAGTGGGGTACCCTGTTTAGAATCGTCCTTGCATGCCTGTGTAGTGGAGAAAGAGAAATAACGTAGCTGCAGTATGTTTTTTGAGATGGGATGCTTGTGTGCGTATTTGCTGCTCCTTCGGTTGCCAAATCCAGGGGACTTTGAGGTGGAGGAAAGAAGACTGGGTATAAGGCTTCTGTATGTTCCATTAGGTAAGGGGGAGCAGGTTAATTAATTCACCTCCAGTATGACTGTCCTTTATGAAAAAAATACATCACAGAAAGAAGAATGTAGACACACAATCTTTCTTTTTGTTATTTGATGCCTTTTACTCCTCTTATCCCCTTTCCTGCTTGTTCATTTGATGATTAAACTATATCTGATTGCTGAAAATGTTACAAATATATGCTTTACAAACTTCGGACACAATGAATGGCATAATGAAGAGTGAATCAGTGAAGCAAAATCATAGCAGCATAGACAGACGCTAATCACATCAAGTTTGTTTGTAGAAAGAGTCCTATTACTGTTTGTAATGCGAGACCTTAGAGAAATTCTTAGCAAAGATCAGCAGAGGAGCCTTGAAGAAATAAAACCTTATCCATCCCTTAAAGCGCACAAAAAGTAATGAAAACCTCAAACACAGTACTGAGGGGGAAGGCTATTGTTTTCTTTTTGTGGGACAAAATAAAGAGACTGGGGTAATATTTTTAGTATTTTTAATATGCCTCTTGTACTGAAACTGATTCTGAAGCTCAGACTAGGATGTATCCATGTTCTAATAATGCTCAGCTATGTCCCAGACTTGCTGCAGTCATTCAGAACCCAACAAGTGAAGAACATGCTGTTCTCAGGCTTTTCTTCTCCAAACTATTTTAAGAAGGGATTTTTCAGATGGAAAAGGCCTGGGTAATCTCAGTTACTTTCCGTCCTCTTTTATAGCTCCAGCAAATGGTGGGCAGGATTCTCAACAGAATTTAGCTGGTGCAACTGTATTGTGAACGGAGTGAATGTTGTTTTCTTTGAATAATTGATGCAAGTGTAATATTTTAACAAGGTTTATATTATTGTTATAGAAGTGTAATAGTTTTCCAGGTTGTCAGAAGCAGCAGTTTCCTATTCTTTTTTCCCCTTTGGAAAATCCAGTAAAGTAAAATATCAAATTTTTGGCTGCAGCTCACATCAGAATGTAATAAGACATCTGTCCCTCATATCCCAGCCCTGTCTCTCTCCTATGACAAGTCAAGAATTATTTCTACCTAGTAGGAAAACTTTCATTCACTGTCAGTCTGACTAATGGGATTGGGTGCCTCAGTGCTTCATCCCTCGCTGGTCCTTTATCCCTACCAGACAGCCACACCGCTGTGCTTTACTCAGAGCATCCCACCCAAATTGCACCTGCTCCCACCTGAGGTTCCTGACCCGTGGGTGCCTCTGCTGCAGCTCGTGGCCGGGGGCTGCAGGACGCCAAAAGTAAGGGGACTGTGGTAGCCTGAGATTTGCTGGTAAGATAAAGCCCTGCTGTGGGAGGGAACAAGGCAGCAGATACTGCTGAGGCCAGAGTCAATGGTATCTGCCTGGATGTCCTACCCTGCCCAAACCAATCCTGCCCTTCCTGAGAAGGCCTGGGCCAACCAAGGGCCATGGTGAGCTCCCACCTAGGAAAGACTTAGATCTCTCCTTTCCCTGCACCCTCTGAGGCACATGTGCCAGTTACAAGAAGGTTTAATGTTTGCCTTGTTGACCACCCTGGGTTGATGACGTAGATCAAACAGTTGGTAGTCTGAATTTCTTGATCTCCTGCTTGAATGCAGCTTCTAGTCTGCTTGTTAGTGTCACAGAGTAGTTATCATAGGGGTAAGAAGGAAACTTGGATGTTGTAATCCTACCCAGACTCCTGAGACCACAGATACTTTTCTCCATTATGCTTCATGATAGAAAAATGTTTCAGGCAGTGCAGTTTCTGTAACACAAAACATTGATGTCAGGGTCTAGGTCAGTTCTCCCTTTAAAGGAAGCAGCATTTATCAGATAAAATGTAAACTATAGAACACAACATGTTTGAGAAGATAGAGGAGATGAAGTGGAGTCCTTGCTGGACACCTAGGAACTGGTGGGGCTTCTGCAATTCACTTAAGCACAACTGATCCACTGCTCAGGAGGGCTTGTGACTTGACCAGATCCAGAAGGTCTAAAAGCTGCCCCATGAGATTGATGGGACCTAAAAACCAACATCACCCAACTGTCAGTTGTTGTCTGGAGCAATGGAATTTTGGCATGTATCGTAAAAGTAATTACCTTGTTTTATGTCTGCTATGGATTTAAAACATTGTTGATGCCCGGTTGCCCACAAATAAGAAGCCCTTAATATATATAACTAAAATAACCTATTCATCATTTGAATATTACTAACTTGTTTTGCCACTGGCTGATTCAGCAATAAAATGGAATTTTATTTTCTGTTATTAGCACATCACTCTCTTAAATTATTTGACTGGACTAAGCTAAAAACATAATAATTCACACACCACACAGGGAATTTGAAACAAGTGTATGAGCACAGTAGAGCAAAGTTATTAGAGGTGACTGGCAGATTAAATGCCTTAAGGAATTGCATCTTCAGCGGCTCTGTTCATTTGGCCCTGATTCTGAACAGAAGTGCTGGAAAACCATAAGTCAGGCATAATTTTGAAAATAATTTGTATATAATATGAGCTATTACTTACTTTCTACTCTTTTTTTTTTTTTTTTTGTTAGAACTTACATAGAGAATATAAATATATGTCGTTCTTAGTTATTTTAAAATGATCCCTTATAACTTGCACCTGGAAAAGTAACAGGCCAACACAGGCTCTTCCAGAAAGACTGTCTTGCTTAGTTTGTTCCCAACAGAGAGTTTGCGATATTTTCTCAGTTCTTTTGCTGATTTACTGAGTAAAGCATCTGTGCTGATTAAATAAATATTGACATGTCCTGCTGTTGACACGTATGGTGGGCAACATCAGTGACCCTAAAAGATTCAGATGATACAAAAGGGGGAGAATAAAGTATTGCAACAATTGTAAATGTTTTGATATCATTGTGTTGTCCACTATTTTTTTTAAAGCTTTTGACATGAGTTAGGGAGCCGTAACCGGAGACAAGGTCCTTTTTTACTAACATCTTGCATTCCAGCTATACTGAGCTGGGGCAGGAGGCAATGTCCTTGGGCATCAAGGACATGTCCCCAAGGAACTTCATGCTGTGGTGGTGTCTGCACCAGGAAGTGACACTGAGGGGAAATTATTCTGTTCCAAGACATGGGCAGCCAGTAAGGCACACACTGCTTAACTGGATGGAGCTAAAGACTGCTGCTTTTAATTGCAAGATCATGCAATTGATTTATTTTACTAATTCATTGCCTTTTAATTTAATCTAGAGGTAGGGAGACAGTATTTGGTATCTGCAGAATTTCTGACACTTTTTTGGAATTCCAGATACACATCTTATTTCTGCATTAGCAATCACTAGTGTTTATACACCACTGTAAAAAATATTAGCCTGGAAATGGCTGAAAAATGCAATACGACACTTCAGACTCTCTACCACATGTAAGTACGGTTAACTGACACTTCATTGACGCCCACGGTGGTGCCAGTGCTAACAATGTCTGAATAAATCATGTAATCCATTTAGTTGATAGGTGTGTTTCATTACAAAATTACAAAGATTCTTTGTGATTTAATAAGTGAGTTTATTTGAATAACTGGATTTCTGGAGTTCCAGGGGGTGCTGATTGTGTCCCCAGAAGCAGTAATAGTTACCTGGTAGGTCATCTTTATATAACGGGGGGTGTATATGAGAGAGAAAAGGAACACATTTTGAAAAATAGGCTGAGGTTTCAGTGATTCAGAGATCTTTTTCTCCTAATCTCTTACTCTTTTAGATCTTGCTAATAATTAGTTGGAAGAATTTCTAGTGCACTTTCTGCATTGGCTCTTGTAGAAGGAAATTCTTTACTGTTTTATCTCCAGCACAGCGTTACTTTGATATTTCTCCTTCTAAAAATGGGATTTAATTTAGTACAAAAGCAGAAAGTTATCTGTTTCAAACATTACACTTTGGAAACAGCGAGAGAAGTATCACTTAATTGGCTAACTTTATTTCAGAATTTGGTGGATGTTACCATCAAAGTTAATCATTCATCTCCTTGCTGGTCTGCAGCAAACCTAAATGGCTACTGGAAAGAAATTACTGGCAGGGTTTGCTGAAAATGAACTATGCAGGTTTTAATAGAAATGGAGTTAAATACTGCTAGAAAAGTTAAACCTTCTTTCTAGAATCATAGAAGTTATTATTTCTGCAAGTATTTAGTAAATGGTAGTATCAAATTCAGTTTGTTATAATTGCTTTGTGATTAATTCCTACTGCTAAATGTTTGTTTGTTTGTTTGTTTTTCCCAAGACCGTAATGGAATAGATATTTGGAATCATTGCTCTTGCTTGGGATAGAGCTCTGATGTTGAAAACATGCACCAGAATTTTTTTCCTTTTAGAAAACATATGAATAGGAACAAGCTTATTCGTGTCTGTTAAATAAATGGAGATGTTGTAATGATAGTTATTAGTATATCAGAAGTGTCTGCAAATCTGAAAGCATATTGAGAAAAAAATGCAGGGAAAAGTGGTGTTCTTTTAATAAGCCATTAGCTGCCGCATATAATTAAACTTACATTCTATGAACTTTAGGTTCTGTACAAGCTTTGAAAATCTTTAACCATCTGATTTCTTGCCCAGATAGCATCTGAGTTTGTGGTTCCATACTTAAGAATAGAAAACACTTGTGGTGCAAGCCTCTGAAATGCTATAGTTCTCACAGTAATCTTGTATTTCGCATGCTTCAATGAACTAAGAGTGTCTTCAAATTGAGCAATAATATTTAAGTGCACTTGCTTACATACACTTTGGTTCTACACCATTAAAATTGACGTATGGTTGCGGGTTTGTTTTTTGTTGTTTTTTTTTGGTGGTTTTTGTTCGTTTGTTTTTGGTTTTCACTCCCTATCTCCTTAGAGGTTTTGCGTTTGTCAACCCTGGACTCATCTGAAAATCAATAGAGTCCATTTCTGTGGCTGAGCATAATGGTCCAGAGATTTAGAGATATTTTTACAGTATCAAGTTTTTATTAAAAAGGCTTCCATTAATCTTTTGAAAAATTGATTATGATCTGAGCATGTGTTTAACTTCCGAAATACTACATTTGTTCAGCTGTGGGGCTGCATCAATTCTCCCGAACTTATACTTGAAAAAAAGCTACTAAATCATTGATCCTTCACATTTATACCAGCTGATTCAAGAATGTCGTAATGGTTACAAAGAAGTGCTCTATTAAATTTGTTAATGATTCTAAATTTGTATTAAAGAAGTGATTTTTCAGCTTAAGTCAGACTACACAATGTTACAGTTTGTCTTCTTTTCTTTGCCAGAAAAGTATAGAAGCTGTAAATTATATGTGGAAAAATATTTTTAAAGAACAGCATTTCAGGATAAGAGAACTAAGTGCAGCTGGTTTGGTATATTTTCCAAATTAGATTTCAAAATGGGAACCAGCTGCTCATCTGTTGCTCTTAGCTAAAATGCCAGCATATGCTGGTTGTCGCATGATGGCCATTTTTGAAATAATATACATAAGGAACACTGGATATGGTCTTGATGTCCGATTCTGTTGCAAACGATCCCCACCTCCTCACAGCACCATCTTCCAGAGCTGCAGGCCCCTATCCTAAAGACATTTGAGTGACTTGTTTTCAAAAAACCTCCAAAATAAAACGTAATGAGGGAGTCGTGATGTGCAGCATCCACTGTGCATTTTCTGCACGCTTTCAACCTGAATGAATCCATTCCGTGCAGCTGCACTGTTGGATTTCATTAGCAGACACCACCGTCTGAGCAGGCGGCCCCGGCGCGTTGGTCTCTGGATGTAAGAACTGGCAGTACTTTGTTTATTTTGTCCCAGATGCCTTCTCCTGTGAGCTCTCTGGGCAGGTGTGCTTTGATGCTGGTCTTCGGCACAGAAAGGAGAGCTGGGATGGAGGTGGGAAGAAGCAGGCTATGTGGCTCTGCTCTTGTTATTCCTCATTCACTGGGAGTGTGGGATATCTGTTTTTTAAGTAAGACCTGCCTGTTCGGCAGGGGTGCCGACAATCAAATTAGGAAGTATGGATTGGACTGTTAATAGAAGTCAAGCACAGGGCTGCCGTGAATAGTGTGTTCTCAAGGCCTTTGATTTAATCTTGGGGCCATGTTCGTTTGGTCTGAATGGAATTTGCGTGTTTAATAAGTATCACAAGATTTTTGTAAGGCTAATTTTTTTTTCTCCTTAATATTAAACACTAACTTTAATAAACTGGCAAATTGTAAAAGGTGGATGCAATCAATTTTGAAATACGCTGTAGCATTTCATACTTGTTTTAAAAAATATATTTAATATTGTGGAGACCCGCTCAATTTTGTAGAAGAATAGCAATGTTACAGCGTATGTAAAAGAGATTTGCTTGGAATAATTTTGAGATTTCCCAGGTCTCCAGGAAACCCTATTTTGGCTTTTCCGTAGACTTTCAAGAGACTTTTTTTTTTTCTCCATAAGAGAAAAATTGCCATACTGTTATTATTATTACTATTACTTTTTATTATATTCGATAATATGCCTGTTACAGTGACTTCATAAATAAATCTTGTCATGCTTTCTTTAGAGCCAATCCCTAAATGCCATCCTTGAACTCAAGGTGTCTTCTGCAAATGAAATGTTAAATATTGCTGGAAAACCTCTTCTTCCACAGAACATGTTGTAGCCATCATTCTGCTTCTCTGGGCTTTTGTTGTACTGAAAAATATCAGAATGTCAGAGTTTGTAATCGCAGCTATTGGTATAAAAGTGTGTTATAGAGAAAACCTGAGACTATAACATGAGGAAATGCTGCGTTTCTTAGGACTCAAGTATCTGCACAACATATTTTTGTTTTAGAATTAGGTGCTAAAACAGGTTTTTCTACTCTCTGTTTGGGGGCAGGAGGTCAGATGGCTGAGAACAAGGAGTTAATATGCACTTAAGCAGTTGAAAAGGTTACTGGGGCTCCAGTGTTTTCTCGTTTGAGGCTTGTTGGCAGCAGGTTTAGCTTAAGGAGCAAAGGCAATGTCAAATAACCACTTCACAGAACATGGGACAAAACAGATTCTTTGCAAAGAACATAGTCTGTGCTCCAAAGAAAACCACTAAACTAGCCTCAGCATCAGTAAGTGCTGCCACACAGTACTATATAAAAATTTTTGCATGTTATCTCATTTTTTCACCTTGCTGCCTTTGTTAGAAATTCTAATGTGATCGGAAGTAAAAGGGGAAATCCACCTAAATTGCTTTTTTGGCTGATAAACATAGTGATGTAATTTATGGGGCGGGGGGTGTTAAATAATGTGCTGTGTCTTAGTATTTGTACCATTGAAACTATTGTTTGCATGTAGGTGTTTTAATGGGGTTTCGGGTACATAATTTAACTGAGCTGACAGAAACTAAGGAAGATGGTAAATATATAGTCAAAATTTGAAGAGTCTTTTAAATGTGCTCGATTCTATAAGATAAAACTTAAAAATGAAAAATTAAGGATAATAAAACTGCACAGGCTTTAGGTGTTTTCCTCTGCATGTCTTCCCTGGGGTTACAGAAGTGACTTTTGAGCTGTTGAATCATTCTAAGGAAATGGCCAAGGCAAACTTGTGCTTCTTCCCAGAGAGAAAAGTGTCTTTTTTAGAGAAGACATCAAATTCTACTCCTGTGTCTCTTAATTTTAGAAGATAAATATGGATGTGTAGAACCAAAGAAGATGAGTTGCTGCTGTGTACAAACATTATTAGCAAGTATCTCCTTTGGATAAGAATGGCTGGACCTGAAAGCAATTCATGCTAGCCACTTGTCGGTTATAAGGCAAGACAGTGCTACGGACTAATTGTGAAGTTTTGAGCAGTGCTGATGATATGAAAATCAACTTGGCTTAGATTGCTTTCATCATTGTGAAATGACATTCATTTTAGAGCTGTCATAACCTTAACTACTACCTATGCTAGGGACACTCTTCGTTTAGGGTGCCTGATGCTTTGATTCAGGTTGGGCCTGTGGCTGAAGGCTTTGTTTAAATATCACATTTACAGGAACCTGTGTTCATTTATAATAAACTAATGTTTGTTTGTTTGTTTGTTTTTTTCCTCATTTGGCTATTAGATAATTAAGTCCAGCATTGTACTGCTCAGAGGTGTCACTTTGATGCTCTAATGCAGGCATGACTGTTATATCCTCAAAAGGAGGACGTGATAAAACTTTGCTGGGCAGAATTTGATGTTTCCTTTTTCTGTGCTTTGCTTTTCTGTGTGCTCTGTAAGAGGACCACCAGTGGGATATTGTTCTTGTGTTATTAAATGGTAGCTGAGATTCTTCACTGTAGGGACCATTATGAACCATCACAGCGATGCTGGGGATTAAGAGTACTGAAGGCATCCGGAAAAACAACAACAATAAAAAAAGTAAATTACCAGATTTTATGAATATAAGCATTACTAGTCCAGCAGTTGATGGCAGAATGGCCAATTTCATGTTATTTCCCCTAATATGGTATAGACTTTAGTTAGGTTTTGAATGTCATGGCACAATTATTTGTGGTCTGCTTGAATTTTTCCTTCTCTGTTGGAGGAGAAGCTGTTAAAGACAATAACCTTGTCTGGTGTGGTGTGGCTTGGATGTTCCTTGCTTAACACAACAGCACTCTATCTCACCGGTAAATAAGTTCTGTAGCAGACCAGTCACTGCAGCTTGCTACCATGGAATATTGTGCAGCTTTCCAGTCTGAGCAGTGTCTTCAAGTCAGTGTGGAAATCAGACCTTAGGGTTCTGAAATGCTTGCTTGCATTTAATAACAGTCTGCAACTTTTCACTGACTCACTCATTCCATATTTTTGTCTGTTTATATTTCTGTTTTTGCTTACCTCCTGTAGCTGCCTTGCACCAGTGGTATCTCATCCTGTTCCTTTTTCTTCCTGATTTAATTTTATAAGTTCCAACTCTGCTTCCTCCTTTATTACCCACTTTTCTCTGGAGAGGTTTCTTCAGTCCCAATCCTGCCTGTGTTTTTTGTCCTTACCTGTAATTATCTCTAATCCTTCTATGTCACAGATGTTCCCTTGTTCAATATCCTTCTGGATTGTTGATTCATGATTCAGAGTTTGAGGTTTTATAAAGTATTGGTGGTGTTATTTAATTACTTCATTTAATGATCTCCTGACTTCTGCTGTCTCTGTCGTGCTCTTCTGGCTGGACTGGCATTGTAGCACCAATGTGCTCTGTGGTGTGTCCCACCGCCTCGGTTCCTTGGCTGGCTCCATCATAATACAGCACAGATCTCCCCAACCCCAGGCTCTTAATAAGGGATGAACAGGAGATAATCAACAGCTACTGCTTTTCAGCCTCTGTACTACTTCCTTGCTATTGCTGTCCCCACTAAAGAATAAGAAAGGAGTGTCATAACGTAACTAAATTTTGTTATTCTTTCTCAAACTGATTTACTTGTATATTCAGTCTCAGGAAGGGCATGGGATGGTTTCTTTTCTTTGGACTCACAGCTCTCGAAGGCAGAGATTCTGTCTTTTGCCAACATCCAGGATGGCGAGGCATCAGTTCCTATGTCAACCTTGAGAGTATAAATATTTAAATAGTTTTAATAACTGTTTTTATAGATCACTGAAGCATCTCAAATTTTGCTTCTTAAGCTTTGTCTCAAGTGGGATGTAAATGAAGTATTTAGTAGCTTTGCTAAGTACTAAGGACTCAGCAAGATATTATCTTTATAGTCTTATTTTAGAGATATTAATACTTTGTATGTAAGAAAGAGGAGACAGTTTCTTTCCACAAACATCTGTTTATGATTTAAACTCTGCAAAATATCCAAAAAAAGATCTGTGTGGTGAATACTGACTTAGGACTTTCGCCACGTATCCTACTGTCCCAAGGACTGCTCCTACAGCACTATTAATTTTGCTGGTACAATTCCAAATCTGTCATGCTTAATTTTAAAATATTTGTAGTCACATACCCCACTACTAAACAAAAACAAAAAGTGAAATCCTGGGGAGCATTTATGTAGTTGATATATAATATTACTTGAACATTCATGCTCCAACATAAAATTTTGTTCAAAAGCATATGGTCATTATCAGTGAGCTGTGCTGTAAATACCTGTGAATGTATTTGAGAAAGCCAGGTTTGCTCCACATGCTTTTTTTTCCTGTTTTTATATTTGTAGCTTCTCCTCTCCAGTGACAGATCTCACCTGTTTTCCATGTCACAACCATCTGGTGTTAATTTCTGAGAGACAGCCCCCTTTTTCATAGCTTGCTAGTTCTCTCCCAGTTATGTCTGCTTTGGTCAAGTTAAGACATTCAGAGCTGATGTTTTTAAAAGGATCCAGCTAAACATTAAATTCTGTGCAGCCTTACTTCTGCTTTCTCTTTCCTAGCTGTTCCTTGGACCAAAGAGAAGTACATTATTACGTCAGTGTTTAAGAGATTTTTGGGCAATGCCATGAATAATACCTCAACTTTTGATCAGCCCTGAGCTGGTCAGTTGGACTAGATGATCATTGTAAGTCCCTTCCAACTGGAACTATTCTGTTCTCTGTGAGCTTTGGCCTTGCTGGAAGAAGTACACATTTTCATTTTGTGGGGTGCAATATGGTGAGGAGTTGTTCTCAGATATAATGTAAACATGGATTCTAAAGCTTGTAGTGTTGCAGTTTGAAAAATTATTCTTTTTTCAGATATCAGATGTGGTTCGTATAGTCCTGGTTAGGGTATAGCCTGTACTTGTAGGAGAACACATTGTCTGTCTCCTGTCCCCTACAGCAACACTTGCTGGTTCGATGTTCAAATTCGTATCAAGCAAACACTGCAAGAATATTGGGAAAAATATGATATTCCAGCATCTGAAAACCACTTTGATCTATTCAGAAGTTCTTTAAAGTACTTTGAAACTACCAAAAAGGGCAGTAGAGATTTTCTTGGACTAGAGATGAAAGCTGAGAGCTAATGAAGGGATTTTTGTAGGACAGAGTGAAAGCCACAGTGTCACTCTTCCTGACAGAGAGGAGATTCCTTTGGAGCTCAGCTCATGGCATTATTTCTCATGACTTCAGAGGTCTTCTAGAATTTTTGCTGAAGACTGGGGCCAAGCTTTGAAAAAGTTTAGCTGCTGAGTGCTACGCTTGAGCCCAACTCTGGGCACATTGGGCTAGTGCATGCCAGCCTTCCTGATGCCTCTAGCCTCTGTTGATGATGGAAACGTTAGAAACAACATCTGGAAGTTGACAAATGGACTTCCAGAGCTGTTATTTGTAGGGTTTCTCTCTGTGGGGACCTTTAGTGTTTATACTATTCCGTAGCTCATATTTGCTGGGCATTGTACATTGGCTTTGCGTGAATAAGCTGTGTTTGAATGGCGTAACTGTTTTCACAGCATTACCCATGCTCCCCACCAGAAATCTCATAGAGGAATTCCTAGAGGCACTCCCAAAAATTATATAATCCTTATGAATATGAAAAATTGTAAAGCTCCTATTTTGTTTTTAATAGCTCAAACAAAGGGAAAGAAATTGAAAATATTTTGGACACATCTATATCTTAAATATTTGGAGATGGGTGGGGACCTGATTATTTAGCTGAATTTTGTCAAGATTTGAAGCTACATTGAATGCCAGGAGACGTAGACATTTTAAAAGATACATGTGTGTGTACATATGTATAAATTTATAAAACAATTCCAGAAGTATAAAATTGGCTGTCATCCTAGTTTTTTCAGTTAAAAATAATAGTACTGGAGATATTGAGTGGAATCTCATGGCATTAAAACTGTTTTACCAGATCATTGCTAGATGCTTTTCTTATTTAGTAGACTTTAAACATTTCCAAGAGCTCATTATTCCCATCTCTAGGGAAGAGACTTTGCAGACAACTACAGTTATTGTACATCTTTGCTGGCCTTCTTGAGGGAAGTGGGGGGAGGGAAGCAGTGTAATGGATACATGTTTCCTGACCAAAAATCCATCCCAGTGTCAGTGTCTTTTGAGCATTTGGATGAGAAACTGAATAGATTCAACCAACCCCACTACCCCCTTCCCTGATTACAGTAGCTAATGGCTTGGTCCAGATGATCTAGCTTCCTAAATCATATAGGGGAGAGATGTAGAATGAGGGGAGATTTTCTTGTGCGAGCGTTGTCAAATTGTGAGAAGTTTACAGAACTGATCTCAGTTCACCATCTGATCCTAATTTTCAGGAGAGCTCAGTTTATCATTGCCTGTCAGAGCCCTGAGACAAATGAAAACAAAAGAAATTGGCTGGCTTTTTGTGTAAGAGGAAATTTTCCTGAATTCTGGAGGAGTTTCCTCCAGAATCCTGAAGGGGAGGATGTTCTATAGTGGTGTGATCCATTGCCGACAGCCATCTCTGTGTTCAGTGCTTATCCTCTCGCTGGGATGGCTGGGTCCGATGGCAGCTTCCCAAAGCCTTGGAAAAGTACATTTTGTAATTTATCCTTTTCATTAACATAAATCACATAAAATTTTGCTCATTATTACAGCTCAAAAATAAATTATGAAAATACGAGGTACTCTAACAGCAAAGGAGATGGACAGTCTGATATTCCCAACCATTTGCTCCCATATGAGCTTCCCTTTTAATAGATTAAGTGGAATATTGCTCTTATAAGAAAATAGGCAGTTTCAGAGCGTAATACTTATTCTGTCTTATGCCATTCTTATGCCATTTTTAGTCAGTCTCTTCTTTTGTAGCTTCTTGAAGTAGAAGCGATGGTCTCTTCATTACCTTCTGCATTGCTTGAATATGACGTGACTGTGCAACAATTTTGTTTATTGCCAGTAGAGACATTTGAATTTACTTTTTAAAATTTTAATGTACAGATGATCTTGCCAGTACACACAAATTTCATTATGTAATCACTCCGACCCTTTTTATGGTTTTAGCTGCTAAAGCCCACCAGCGAGTACAAATATTATTCAAGTTTTAGCTCTGACTTACAAAGATATGGAATTTGGAGGCTTAGGGACCAAGGAGAAATAGAGATACCAAGCTCTGAGCTATCTCATTCAAGAAAAAAATGGTCAGTAAATAATTTTTCATTAAAGTTGTCCAGATGAGCTTCTTCCATAGAACATGACAGTTTACATAAGAGGAACAGCATTTGATAGCATCATTCTCATTATATTCAATATGTAATGGATCATATGCATCCATTGAACTGCAACCAGCAAGTGAGCCACAGTGAGTATTTAACTTCTGTGTTTAGATATCTGCCTGATACTGTACAAGTTGGAAGTATTATTTAATCTATGAACTCACATTTCTTCATAAGACTTCTTTCTGTGTAAACATTTATTCCCAGAATGTTAATATACACGCATGTGTATTTGCTTCTGCATGACTGGAAGAAAAATGATTGTAGCATTTTCCATCTACTTCCTCCCTGCATTTTTGCAAAAATAAGTGTTTTGAGAGTTATGCAGCATTACTGCTGAAGACGGAGTGAAGTGAGAGGTTCACTCATTTACCCATTAGGGTGCTGGGTCACACAGTGCTTTTGTGGGTGTTCTGCGCTTGCTGGCATCTCAACATGTAATAAGTTGGTAGCCTTTCAAAAGATCATGTGTACCAAGTGAGTGACAGGGAAAATAGCTTTCAGACAGGTAGTTGAAAGAAATAGATAAGAATATTATTGTAGAATAAGCGTATTTATTTCCTTCCTGATTCCCCCCAGTTCTTCCAAAAAGGTGTGGCCTGGGTCCAGTTTCAGGAGTACTGTGCATCTTAAATGGTGATTGAATCCAGTAAGAATTCCACCAGCTCATCTCTGAAAAACCAATTTACCAAGACCACTACAATATGTATAAAGCCTTTTTGTTGCATTAATATTCAGAAATCCAAGGAATAAGTGAATTATATGGAAAAAAAAAAAGGCAAATAATCTAGATAGAGAATTTAGAAAGAACATTAAAAATATTTTCTTAACTATTTGGTACATCGACTTTCTCAATACACCAAAGTTGGCACCTGAGCCAGCTAATTTGAAGCACATGCATATTCTGCAAAGTCTGTATGCTACAATCATATCCAAGGACTCTGGTGTAGATCTTTCCTTAGTTTTTGAACAGCTTGAAATAAAATCAGAGAAAAGCTGCGTCCATTAGTGTGCTGCCTCTATAATCTAAAATAAAATGTTAAACATCTATTTCTTTCTTCATTCTGGACCAGAAATTGGGAGACCACTTGGTACATGTCTGAGGTTCCCTGAGGAAGGCCTAAATAATACTGTGAAAAGGACAGACAGTGCTGGGCTTAGCAGAGGATTATAAACACTTTTGAGGCTTGTGCAACCACTTCCTTTTCTCACCTAGTCCCCAATTATAAGAGCTATAATTTTATGCATTACTCTTTTAAGATCACCGATACTATCCCCAGGATCTTGGATATTTGAACAGATTATGAGGAAGAGCCATCTAGAACTTCTAAGCACCTGTTTAAAATGTTAAAATACAGTTAGAACACTTCTGGGACCTTAATTTAGTCTCCAATTAACCTTTTTTCCAGTCATTGTTAATAACTATTTGAATATAAGTTTACCAGTGAGACAGTTTGGACTTGCTTCAAAGGCAATTTTTAATAAAGCTAAATTCATGACGATAAAACACAACCATAGCCACTAGCACAGGCTGCAATAACACGTCCACTGTAGGTCAGCCGAAAGCGTTGCCAGTTTTTCAATGTAAAATACAATGTTCATACTTTCCTTTTCTCTCTAGGGGTTTCAGAAAGCTCCTGTTTCTGCAATGAAAGCAAGAGCGGCTATTATTTCTTTATGATGACTTCTGGAAAAAACATTACTCTTATAAATACACCATTTTATTGAGCCTGAGTATTCCACTTCTATGGCAAAGTTTATAAACATTCCTCCAATTTTTCCCAAGTATAAATCCAATTAGGGGTGATTTTGAAGTTAATACGTGAAGTCTTGAAATCATTGAAACATTCTTAGTGGTGGCAACTTTTGTAGTATCAAAGAGCCATGAAAAGGGGTTTTGTTAGTCTTTGAGGGTTTACTCTCTGTGTGGAGCTTTGAACATTGTGACATATATAAACCGTATCAGTAAAGCAGTAGAAAACTAAGTTTAGTTGGTAGTAATAAAATATGAGTTTCCCTTAAATTCTGGCTAATATTTTCAAAAAAAGTTAATTACTTGAGTACTTCAGAAAAGTATTCTCTCAGTTTTGTTTTCTTTCTTACGTTTAAACCCATAATAATGAATTTCATCAGTACAAAGTTTTCTTTAAAAATTTGTGATATACTTCGACCTAATTTCCCATGGACGTTGGTCTAAGAAAGTTGTTTGATTTTCCCCTGTGAACTCCTCCTTTCCTGGTCTAGGATAACCAGAGACGTCCATCAGATGTGAAACAGGAGAGCAACCAAGCAGTTACAACCCAGTTTTGTAATGTCGATTTGATTGATCAGAATGCCTCATGTGCTAAGGGAGATGCAAAATACTCTATATTGGAGTAGGAAGTGCTCCAGTTTTAGGCCAACCGTCACAAGTTTGGGAAAGTTTTTCTTAAAGGTGACTATGTAAAGCCTGTGGAGCCCTTCTGAACTTTTATTTATTTATTTTTTCTTATGAAAGTTTATTATTTACTTTAGCTTGCTGGTGGCAACTACAGATGAAATGTGTATTTGTTAACTTGGATTACTACTTTGCTTGTAGAGCTGACTGGAAATGCTTTTTAATAATACAGAATGGCAATCTTCTGGCATGACCCTAAAGTGCCTGGTGCATTTATCTTTAGAGAATCTCTCTGATCCTCTTACAATAAGGCATGGTATGGAAGCTATAATCCAGATACTTGCTGTTTCATATAACTGCTCAGGGAAGGGCAGAAAGAAGGAAGGATGCTTTTTGAGGGACAGCAGGTCACCATTCCCAGGAACTAAAGAGTTTGGCTGAACACATACTTATATTCATTTTTGTAATGTTTTCTGGCTTGAGGTATGTGATGTGCACTGCTAGCGTTACCTATTTTTATTACTGCTTAATTTCTGCTGAATAGCATTGAGCTGGAAGATGATTAGGAATGCTGTTCGAACAGAACCCACCCAGCTTTTGCGAGGGAATCACAGAATCGTATAATAGCTTGGGTTGGAAGGGACCTTCAAAGGTCATCCCGTCCAACCTCCTGCAATGAGCAGGGACATCTTCAACTAGATCAGGTTGCTCAGAGCCCCGTCCAGCCTGGCCTTGAATGTCTCCAGGGATGGGGCATCTACCACCTCTCTGGTCACCTGTTCCAGTGTTTTGCAATGCTCATGGTGAAAAATTTCTTCCTCATGTCTAGCCTGAATGTCTCCTTCTTGAGTTTAAATCTATTACCCTTTGGTTGTAACAGGCCCTGCTAAAATGTCTGTCCCCATCCTCCTTATAGGCCTGTTTTAAGAACTGAACAGCCACAATAAGGTCTCCCCAGAACCTTCTCTTCTCCAGGCTGAACAACCCCAACTCTCTCAGCCTGTCCAACAGGTCCACGTTTTCGCAGTGCTTTCTATCTCACTAGGATGTGTAAGATGAATCTGATGTCTTTCCCTGGGCATTGTTCTTCTCTACGTTTATCACAGTATCACAGTATCACAGTATGTTTGGGATTGGAAGGGACCTCAAAAGATCATCTAGTCCAATCCCCCTGCTGGAGCAGGAACACCTAGGTGAGGTCGCACAGGAACATGTCCAGGCGGGTTTTGAATGTCTCCAGAGAAGGAGACTCCACCACTTCCCTGGGCAGCCTGTTCCAGTGCTCTGTCACCCTCACTGAGAAGAAGTTTCTTCTCAAATTTAAGTGGAACCTCTTGTGTTCCAGCTTGATCCCATTACCCCTTGTCCTATCATTGTTTGCCACCGAGAAGAGCCTGGCTCCATCCCCATGGCACTCACCCTTTATATATTTATAAACATTAATAAGGTCCCCCCTTAGTCTCCTCTTCTCCAAACTAAAGAGACCCAGCTCCCTCAGCCTTTCTTCATAAGGGAGGTGCTCCACTCCCTTAATCATCTTGGTTGCCCTACGCTGGACCCTCTCCAGCAGTTCCCTGTCCTTCTTGAACTGAGGGGCCCAGAACTGGACACAATATTCCAGGTGTGGTCTCACCAGGGTGGAGTAGAGGGGAAGGAGGACCTCTCTCGATCTACTAACCACCCCCCTTCTAATACACCCCAGGATGCCATTGGCCTTCCTGGCCACAAGGGCACAGTGCTGGCTCATGGTCATCCTGTTGTCCACCAGGACCCCCAGGTCCCTTTCCCCTACACTGCTCTCTAATATGTAATCTCCCAACCTATACTGGAACCTGGGGTTGTTCCTGCCCAGATGCAGGACTCTACACTTGCCCTTGTTAAATTTCATTAGATTATTCCCCGCCCAACTCTCCAGCCTGTCCAGGTCCCGCTGGATGGCAGCACAGCCCTCCGGCGTGTCAGCCACTCCTCCCAGCTTGGTGTCATCAGCAAACTTGCTGATAGTACACTCAATTCCCTCGTCCAAATCGTTAATGAATATATTGAATAATATTGGCCCCAGCACTGACCCCTGAGGCACTCCACTAGATACTGGCCTCCAACTAGACTCCGCACCATTGACTACCACTCTCTGGCTTCTCTCCCTATCTCCAAATCTTTGATTTGAAAAGATTTCAAAAAGTTTGTAGGCCTGGATAATCTCCCTTGTGAATTACAGTAATTCCTGTCTTTCCTGATACACACTTGGTTTTCTTCCAGGTGGTCTGAATGCTGGTGCCAAACTCTTCTTCCTCTCCTGCACTTTGTTCACACTTCCTCTTCAGATAATGTCCTCATTGCTGCTACCCGCCAAACTTTTTTTTTTCTTTTTTTTTTCATTTTCTTCTTAAAAATACTTTGTTTTTCATCTTTATATGTGGAATGGCTTCCCCTGTTAATTCTGTGACACGATTTATTTTGCTTCCTTCAGATTGCTGTTCAAAACCTACCTTTTGTATGTCCTTTCAACCAACCTGTAGAGCACTGAGTGTGTTGACCTAAGTGAATGTTTGGAATTGTATGTTATTTAAGTATTCTTCTAGCCATGTTCAGTGTACTGCAACTTTATAAAGCCAGAAAACGTTCTGTAAACCAGTTTGACCTTCTGCATGAAATGTGTCATTTGGTCGCAGTCACTTGCTTTTGATGTTTAATTCTTTAATTATAGACATCAGAAATGGTCAAAACACTATAGCACTGGTTATACTTTACCAAATATAAAAGTGAGATTACTCCATCCATATCTGATAATCCCTTGTCTGTACAGCCCTTGCTTGTCTTGAGCTTTTTTGGCTGTGATATATGCTGAGCAGTATTGTATGTCCATTATCTATAACTTTCTTTGAAATGTATCTTTTCAGAATAGAGTTCTTCAGTTTTGATCCTTGCTTTATAAATTTATATTTGGCCACATTGAAATAAATATTTTTCTGTCATTGCCCAGCTTGCAAGGTAGCACCCCATTTCATACTTTATGACAATCTTTGCATCATGTATAAACTATATTAGTAATATTTTTTTCCCATATTTTTGTCATTATAAATATTTAGTAACATTGTGCCTAAGCATTAATTCCTGTAGGGCTCACTGGAGGGCTAAATGCTTATTTCTCTCTCTTTTTCTTCCTCTCCATCTCCTTTTATTTATTTGCTCCTGGACCTGTTATCCCATTATATTTAGATTATATGTAATGGAGAGCAGAGATGTAGTTGTATAGTTTAATTGTCTGAATGATCTTAAGAATGAAAATAGAGTGGTATGGAAAAAAATATATATTGCAGAAAAATATCCTAAAGCCCATGTAGGTGGTGTTCTTGGAAAAGAGTCTGGATATCCTTTGGGCTTTTATCTGACACAAGATTTAGACTACAGAAGAGTTGTGGCACACTGATCTAGTGTTTTCTGGAGTAATACCATCCCTAAAGACAGTGAGATTGACTTCAAGCAATCATAAATGTCAAGGTTATTTCTTCATACGTAAAAAAAAATCTCTGACCAGCATAGTGGCAGATGCTATATCATCACAGCATGATTATAAAGAACTTTAAAATCACAGAGGATAAGTTAAGATTTGTTTGGGCAGATTTATTTTTCTAATGGTGTGCTGGGCGTAAAACACATCAACTATATTGATACCAATGAAGCAGATGTTCCATGCTTCTTTCTTCCTCCTTTGAGTCAGAGTAGAACTGAAGAGTTGCCCGGCATAGGTCATCTACCCTTCCTCTTTAAGATCAGAAAACCTCTAAGGTTCACTGTGCTCAAGGACATGCAACTTAGTGATTTTCGCAGGAAGCCTTGGATTCCTGTTTCTGGGCTCTAGTCTTTGATGCTGCTGACCTCCATACTGGGGAATCTGGCAAAACACAGATGTGGAGATTTTGCCAGTTTCCTGAGATTTGGTCCTTCAGCGTCTCCTCTAAGCATGATGGCTAGAAGCTGATTCCTCTTCTTTGGAAGATGCTGAGATGAATCCTATATACTGACTTTGGAAGGAAAGTGTGTCACAAGAGACCAGGCTGCCAAATTTCTGTCCAAAATGCAGAAGTTTGTGCAACCACAACTAGCATCTGAAGATACTGCTGATTTTCTCTCCCTGGGTATGGTTGCAAGGGCATTCATTCCACAGCACCTGAGACTATGGTATATATCCCAGGTGTAGGATGAAATTCTGTCCCAAGGTACTTAAGATGAGATGTGCCACTTCTTTCAACCCTTGTCCATCTTCTCCCACTGAAATATCATTTAGATCTCAACCCATGCATTTACCTATCTAGGAAAATCATTTCATATGCCCGAGTCTCTTTTGTGAGTCAGTAGTATTGGTTTTGCCTGAAGAGATTCCAAATTAATTTTGAGCTTTTTTTACTTCCCCAGTTTTGAAATAGCTGCATTCTAAAAATGATTTCTAGCATAAATTATCATTGGTATAATATATTGGCTACCAATGGATGGGGTGGGACATACTACAAAATTGAGTGGTTGCTGAGCCGCTCAGAACTCCCAGCTATCCTTCCTGGATGCTTAAGATAAATTTCTGTTGTATGCTTACCTTCCCTCCAAGAAATGCTTAAGGAAAATCAATATTGACTTAAGGAATATACCATGCTATCCACTTAGTTTTTAACTGTAGAAACTTGAAATTAAGTGATTTTAAAACCCAACCAAAAATTATCTTGCAGCCTACTTTCTCTCAGCCTTGGGTAGATAAGAGATTTAAAGAATCAGCTTCTTTACCCTAAAGTACCATGAGAGTATCTAGTCCCAAATGGCTTCTCCGATATCCTTCCTGAAGTCCCAGGATTTTGTCTGATCCTGGCAGTTCTCCATTGAAGTTGATCCTGCAGTAAATATAATAAAGGTGAATCTTTTCTGCACCCTGGAATAATAGCTCCATTGTGAAGTACAGAGGTTTCCAGTTCAAGGTTTCATACATAACTGAGATTACAGTGCAAAGGCAGTACAGCATGCTGTGTTTGCTGTGGAACCATTGTGAAAGAAGGAATTCTGTTCTTCAGATCCAAGCCTGGGATGTGTCAGGTACCTCCAACTCAAGGCACTGAGATTTAAAAGCACTCAACCCCTCACAGTTAGTGCGCTGTATAGAGAGCCAGTGAAGCTGTTGTAATCCATAAGGGAGGAAAGCTGGAAAATGCTTAGAAATGTAACTGTTCTGGCTTATATTTATACTGCTTTTACCCCCTTCAATTAGTGATGTTGAGTAAAGACCGGCATCAAGTCTAAGCAGAGTGGAGTTACTGATTTCGTGTACAATGAAGAGCTTTGTTCATAATTATAGTGTGGATCATCTGAATCTAGTTCTAAAGACATTAGTGTAGATGGAAGTGGGTTTGGCACTGAACAACCGGCCAAATACTATCCTACCCTCATTTTCATTTAGTCTCATTAATTACATATAAATTATTTGTCACACTGCAAGATTTGTTCTGCCTAATTGGAGAAGAAATAGATCTTTGTATTGTGTCAAATAATTATTGCTCTATACATTATATGGTTAGATTTTATCATCCATATTCACCTGGAGTGCTGTATCTAGTTCTGGCCTTCCCGGGAGGATACAGAAGAACTACTGGAGAGTGACTAGTGAAGGGCCACCAAGATGATGGACTGGAGCATCTTTCCTGTGAGGAGAGACTGAGATCTGGGGCTGTTCAGCCCAGAGAAGAAGCAGCTCAGAGACATCTCATCGGTGTGGACAAATATTGGAAGGGAAAGTGTAAAGAGCCAGGTGGTTTGAAAGTGATGCCTGGTGACAAGACAAGAAAAAATAGACACAAACATTGTGCTTAAATGTAAGAGAAGTCTGAGCTTAAGAAAAAAGCTTTTTATTGTGAGGGTGACGAAGCATTGGCAGAGGCTGCCCAGAGAGGTTGTGGAGTGTCTGTCCCTGAAGATATCCAAAAGCCGTCTGGACTGTGCGGCCTGTTTTAGTTGGCCCTCCTTGAGCAGTGGGGTGGATGAGGTGATTTCCAGAGGTGCCCGCCAGCCTCAACCATTCTGTGATATTCCATTGCCATATTCACAGTTCCTCAGGTCAAACAGCATGCTGTCTAAATAAAGCTTTGAAAATAGTAAGCTCCTTCTTCCTTAAATTCTATATTGGGTCTAGCCTCCAATATGCTTATTTTCTCAAGTATAGTTTATGTTGCAGGTATGTAAACTATTTTAATGCCTTAAAAACACCATCAAGAATTTGAGGAGGGAGAGGTGTGCTTCGTAAATGATCAAACAGAACGAAGATTGTGGAGCATATTTAATCTGTCAGAAGTACTTTAAACATTGTTGTTACCAAACCTCCCTTTGACATTTCTGAAAGGTCATTGCTTCTTTGCCTTTTAACAGTCAAGGTGAAGGCTGTCACTGGTGGAAGCAAGATTTCCATCTGTTCATGATAGCTTAAGTAGCAGGGGAAAAGAGCAGATGTGCTGCCCCAGGTGTTGTGCTAATTTGTCTATCCAACTGCATCTTTTATTTTAGGGAAAATATCTATAAACTCCTAGAAAATATAATCAAAACTCATACAAAAATAATCAAATCTGTAAGCAAATACAGGCATCTTGTTTTAATCTCCTAAAGCCACTTAGCAATCTTTGGGATCTGGCAAAAGATACAATATCTTTTCCAGAAAGGCATTGCATTTGCTATAAATCAATCAGTAAGGCATCAAAGCATGCACTTAAGTTAAAGCAAAGGAATAATCCTCCTGTTGACTCAACCTGAAATTCTCATATGTTTAAGTAAATACTTTAATAAATTAGCCTTTATCGAAGTAGTATTTTTAAATGCTATTAGATGCATTTAAATAAATGCAATTGAAAAATTATTATGAAACTTTCTGGTGTAGAATTATCAGCCCGGGGTCTCTTTTTATTTTTGTTGCTGTAATACAAACCCTGTTCCCCTTTTTGGAAAGTAGGGAAAATTAACGTCTGGGCAGTGAATATATGAAGGTTCATTCTCAAAAAATAAGATGTAGTTTGTATAAGCAAAATGACACCTTAAAGTACACACAGTTAATGCAAATCTAATTTGTGCAGCCAATTAGGAACCTTTACCTTTTCCAAGTGCAGCTCTCATTTTAATACAGAGATCTGAAATCTTGCCCAGAGAAACATTTCATGTCCAGACACAGGAATGCAGGCTTCTTGGAATAGATGGTTCCACTAATCACAATAATGATGTATGGTGATATAGATAACGTAGTATCTTTCATCATAGAAGATGTATTGTGGACTTCCCTGTGACAGTCCTATGCTGTTGTTGACCACTGTGGAAACGCTGCTGCACTCATTTCTTTTTGATAACTTTTGTCAAAATTTAGAACATTAAAAATCTTATTTGTGAAATGTGCAGGTGCATGCCAGCACAGGGGAAACCTCACAGCTGTGGCTTTCTGATGCTTTTCTCAGCAAAGTAAAATTCCTGACAATCTAAAACAGTAATAATAATTGATTTTTTTAACAAATGTGTAAAGATTGCAGTCATTAAGTGACCAGGAAACATCCATTTGAAAACAGATTCAAATGATTTAAGCTGTACTGGGTGACTTATCATGCAGTATTCTATATACTCTTTTTTTGATAACGACAGCTCTTTTTTGGTTTAGGGTAAAGCCATTCAATTAAAATTAAAACAAAAAAGTGATATTGAAGGGCATACTGAGGACCACTCTTTTGGGAAGGCAAGACTTGACACATACCTTTAGCTGCAGCTAAAGATTCGTGAGGATTAGAGCTACTCACTATTTCCAGCTGAGCTGGATTTCTTTCTTGATGCTCTGTTTTTTCTGATTTAGCCTGCACAGACACTTGACCAATCCATCTGCTCAGTATCCTTCCCTCCCTCAGCCAAAAGTGTCACAGTGCCAAGTCTCTGAAGAAGAACTGAAGAGGCTGAAAAAAAAACAATCTCATGTCATCTCTCTCAAATCTGCACTCGTCTCTTTTTAGTGAATACAAAACTGAAGGTAATATGAGATTGTTCTTTGGTCTAAGTCACAGTTAAAGCAGCTAAGGGTAACACTGGAAAAAAGCAGTAGAATAGCTACGAGAGGTAGAATTACATTTTCAAGCTCCTGGAGTTTTACTTTGGACTTAGGTGGGGTTAGGATCAGGTGACAAGTGAACAAATACAAATTCATGAGAAAATGTCACAGTAATTCAATTTGCTGTTTACTTCAAACCCACATGTTTTGTTTTGTTTGTTTGGTTGGGTTTTTTTAGGAGGAAAACTACCAAAATTTGTTATATTTTTCTTCCTCAGATTTAACCTGAGCATTAGCCAAACCCACATAGCACTGCGTTTGCAGAAGCTTGCGTGGTATGTTTTTTCATGGCTGTGATATAGTCTGCTGAGACTGATGCTTGTGTATGTCAAGAACTGAGTGTAGGAGTTTGACTCAGCATCTGACTTCATGAAATTTCAAAAATATAATTTATTTGTATAACATGCATTGTGCTGTGTCTCAGCACTGTGTCATCCAGACACCTCCCTGCCGAGGTGAGTCTTTCACAGGGGAGAGGAGGCAACTTGACGCAGTCCACCATAGGAAATTAATTTTACAGCACTCAGTGCAAGACCGTATGGAAGAGAGAGGTGGTTTTGTGTTACAAAATCTCTAAACAAGTTGATTTTACTCAGTCTCATACCTGCGCACTAAAAGCATCAGGATGTCTGTGTTCATGTGGTCTGGCCAAGATGTGCAACACTGAAGGTGAAAGGGCCCTTGCTGTCAAGTCCTCGGTGCTTTTTCTGGGCTTCTGGTGATGAGTTGTGATAAACCTGATCTTATATGGGCATTTTATGCCTTTAGGATCCAAAAGCTATGCTGGCATTGTTATTTTGCCTTAGGGCTTTACTTACTTCAGCCACCATAAATTTTAGTCAAGTCTACTGTCCATTTGTCTCTGTGTCCTCATGTTGAATTTCTTTGGACTGTAGTATGACTTCTTGCTGTGCCCATGGGATGAGGAGTGGCAGATGTGATGTGCTGTGATTGACAGCCAATTGCTATTGTTGCTCTTCTGCTCTTGTCAAGGTGCAGAGTCCTGGTCCAAGCCTTGTCTGTGCTGTAGCCTTACCAAAGCTCAGGCTGCTTGTCTTGATGTAAACAAGACATGTTTAATTTTCCTGCAGTCAGTTTTGTCCTTTGTTATCCACATGCGCCACTGTTTTCACCTTTGTTGTGCTGCTGCTTCCAGTAGTGCATACATTTCCATTCATACTTCATTCATACCAGCCTTTGTATTTCTCATACAAAATTATACACGGGCACTGGAAAAGTCAAAGTTAAGATCAAGCCCAGTTCCTAACAACATTATTGCTTGAAGTACTTTAGAACAAATATCTAAATCTAAAATGAAACATGAATATTTTGCAACAAGAAGAAATGATTCTTTACAACAGTGGTAACTTATGCCTAATTATTTCACAGCCTTTATATTTTACAGCCCTGACACATCCGATCATTAGTTCAATCAGCTATTGAAGTAGAAAAAATCTAGGTCAGATTCTCTAGTGATTGTCAGTCCTTTAACAGCACTTTGAAAATGCACAAAAAATTAGACAGGGTATGTTTAGAAGTGTTTTCAACCTAATGTTTCAGTAGGATGGACTTCCAAGACTTCAACTTAAAGAGCAAGCAGTCCTTGCTACAGAGTGTGATGAAAAATTAAGTTAAAAAAACAAACCATATTTTTCTTGTAGTAATTGTTTATGTTAGTATGCCAGAAAATCTTTCCATTTAATTACCTTTTTGCATAAGAGAAGCCCTTTATCTGAGTTGTGCCTGACTGTGGATGGGTAATCTGGTCTTGCTTCTCTACTGATGAGCAGCACCTTCTAGGACCACCACCACCAAGACCTTCCTAATTCAGCACCGTTCTGCTCCTGAGCCTTGCTATTCCCAAAGCCTGTGATGTCCACACATGTAGCAGTGCTGTTGGGGTGGGAGGGGGGGAAGGGGAAATTATGAGCCGTCTCCAGCCCATTCTCCTCACTACTCCTGGGACAGAAAGGCCACAGAGATGAACACCAGACCTGTTCTGGAGGGGGAAGAAGCAAGTAGAGGAGTGTTAGAAGCACTGATACAAAGCAGGGCTGCACTGCAGACGCTGTAGCACTGTGGTCATGCCAAGGAATAATAACATGGAAAGTTTTTGTAGAATTATATTTCCTTAAGGAGAACATGAAACCAAGGGTCTGCTGCTAGTACTAGGGTGGGTGCTAAATTCTGCCGCCTCCCCTACCATCATGGCTAGTTTGGATATGTACTGAGCTCATCAGAGCAAGGTTAGGTTTGGAAACAGAAAACAGCTATGAAAAATACTCCTAAGAAAGTAAATATTTTCAGCTGGTAAATTAAAAACAATATCTGCCTGCAGAGGGGAGGAAAGGAAATTTAAACAGGGTCATTCATGTGGAAAACAGAGATGCTGACAGTTTCTATTAAGTTCTTTAGAAAAATCTCTTCCTGTGAAGAATGTCCTGTCTCCAACTTGCCTGTCCAAATCAGGACAGAGAGAAAAAAATTATCTGTAATTTAATAAAACCTCTGCTGGTACACCTTGAACAGATTTTTGTCCTGTGCAGCTGTAGCACATCAGGCTGTTAGGCAGCATGAGTAGTAACATCTGCTGCAGGGTGGCTGCAGCTCTTGCTGGAACGTTTCTCATCTTGGCCACGTTTTTGCACAGAACATATAGGAAGCAGTTGTTGCAGAAAACTCTATCACCCTTGTCCAAATTTGTTTGAATTTAACCAGCAGGTTAAATTGTACTGGAAGAGGTGCTAGGATGGATGCATGACCTCATTTGAGCAGTTTAGTTGCTTTATGAAATGACGTTAAGAGAGAGCTTGGGGGAGAGCGGGAAGAGAAGGTATCCAGGTCATAACAGCTGTCAGGAGGGAAGGTGGGAAGACAGCCTCTTGTGAAAGCCCTGGCCCAAAGAGGAGACTCCAGCAGTGGCCATGATGCTTTAAATCTATTCTGAGCAGTGGGCTATATGGAAAGGAACAAGCTTAAAGCGTTTGGTGTGGGGAGGAAGGAGAAGATTTCCCCAGCATCCTGGTGCACCATAAATGGTTCTGGCTGGTGGAGCAGCTGTGTGACGCACGAGGCAAAGGACAGAATGCCAATGTTGCTATCATTTTGGTTTTGCTCTTGCTCAGGAATAGGTTTCAGCAACCACTTTGGATGGTTTCTAAGGCATGGACAATGAAAATAGCCAAATAGGATTTTGGAAGCTCTAAAAACCTAAAAAGCAACTACTTGTTCTTTTAGGAAGGTTTCCAAAACAATGGCTGGCAGTAAAAACAAATGATCCAAATATATTTCCAGAAAATTTCTTAGCCGTAGAAGTAAGCATAGATTTTACTGATCATATGGTTTGAATTCAAAATGATGCCCAAACTTTTATAGCTCCCACTGGATTCTTCAGGGGTTTCAGTCTTTAAGGTTCTTAAGAGCGCTGGGTTGCTGGAATGCTCATACTGTATATTTGAGATGGTTAAAGAGCTGTGGACGTTTTTCTCCAGTGTGTTACATAAAGATATAATCTGTAGAATGATTTGAAAGATTAACATTGTTGTCACAGAAAATGGAATATAAATTATTTATAAATGGGGAAAACTAAACAAAGGATGTTACACAAAACGTGTTGTAAATTGGCAGAAGTATTAGAAACAGTGTTTTCTGGCAACCACACGTTCAGTGGGATGGTTCTTTTTAATCCATTGTCCAGTGGTTGCCTCCCATGCTTGATAACAAACCTGATGTTGCATGGTGGCCACTGCTTTTGTCCGTGTCTTCTGTCCATGACAGAAAAAGGAAAGATGGCTTTGAACTCCTGTCCAGTTGCATCACGATTCAGACTGCCTGTGGGACTTTGAGCAGGAGACCAAGTTCCGAGTACACAAAAATATGTGGGTGACAAAACAGGATAAACAAGAGGGAACAGTGACCTGGATTATCATTTTCTAGGGATGATTTATGTGTGTTTAATCAGCTACCACAGTGACAGATTCCAAACGGGCAGGAGAGAGGAATTCACAGCTACAAAATATTCGCCTTCAAGAATCCAGCAGCCCTAGCCAGGCAACTCAAGCCAAGCTGTTGCTCTCAGAGAACTGTTTTCCAGAGCAAGAAAATAATTAAGAATTCACTAGGTCATTTGTTATGGTTGCATGCTGAGTAGAAATGTCTCCCAGATTTTTGTTTATTTTCTTAGTTTTGGTAGTCTAGGACTAGATCCTTCATTTCTTCAAGTATTCTGGTTAAGATGGTTGATGCTCACTGGGTAAGTTATCTCTTTGGTTTATTTGTACCCCCTTTCGATACAAACATACATGTTAGTTATTTGTTTCTCCATTTCCCCAGTTATCCCCTGTGTATCCCTGGGTCAGGAGTAGTGATAGCTGGGGAAATGTTGTCTTTGCTTTGGGCAAGCGGTAAGGTGTGGTATGCTACATGTGACTCATGCTGCAGCATTGTAGCCGCATACAAGGTCTGCTCACTCCTGTAACTCGATTGTTAATGACACGTTCAAATTAAAAGCATTTTCGGTTGCATTTTAAATGTGTATGTCTCCAAATTTCAAACAGGAAGTTGAAATTTTCCTAAGGTATTCAATGTCTTCATAAATGGCTTAGACACAGGACTTGTGGGAATACTAAGTTTGCTGATGACACAATATTCGGAGGAGCTGTCAACACTCTTGAGGGCAGAGGGGCCTTGCAAAGGGATCAGAGAGGCCCTGCAGAGGGATATGGACAAATTGGAGAACTGGGCAATCACCAACTGTGTGAAGTTCAACAAGGGCAAGTGCCGGATTTTGCACTTGGGACATGGCAGCCCTGGCTGTACATACAGACTGGGGGACACAATGCTGGAAAGCAGCTCTGCAGAGAGGGATCTGGGAGTTCTGGCCGATGGCAAGTTGAACATGAGCCAACAGTGTGCTGTGCCAGCCAAGAGGGCAACCATGTCCTGGGTGCATCAGGCACAGCATTGTCAGCCGGGCGAGGGTGGTGATTGTCCCACTCTGCTCTGTGGCCTCACGTGGAGCACTGGGTGCAGTTCTGGGAGCCACAGGATAAAAAAGATATTAGACTACTGGAGAGTGTCCAGAAGAGGGCTATGGAGTTTTTGAAGGTTTTGGAGGGAAAGCTGTATGAGGAATGGCTGAAGTCACTTGGTTTGTTCAGCCTGGAGAAGAGGAGACTGAGGGGAGACCTCATGGGGCTCTACAGCTTCCTCACAAGGGGCGAAGGAAGGGTAGGGGCTGATCTCTTCTCTTTAGTGACCAATAACAGAACCTGAGGGAGTGGCAGGAAGATGTGCCAGCAGAGGTTTAGGTTGGACATTAGGAAAGGGTTCTTCACCCAGAGGTGCTGGAGCACTGGAACAGGCTCCTCAGGGAGGTGTCACAGCCTCAAGCCTGACAGTGTTCAAGAAGAGACTGGACAACACCCTCAGACACATGGTGTGAACTCTGGGGTTGTCATGTGCATCGAGGTGGACTCGATGATCCTTCTGGGTCCCTTCCAACTCAAGACGTTCTATGATTCTAGTCTCAGGTTTTTACCTGGGTGTCATGTATAACACTTGCAATGAATGAGGATGCTGCTTAGAAATCTTTCTGCTATAATACAAAAATCTCAGAGGCCCAGAATTAGACTGCCCGCATTTTTTTTTCTGTTTTAATTAAACAGTCATGATATTTTGCACAGACAACTAGTATGTATAGTGTGCCCAGTACAGGAGGAGTGTTTTCTACAGTGACACTGATTTAATAGAATTCCTAGGGAGTTTTGATCCATATCTACAAAGGCAATGGGTAAGAAAATGAAGAAAAATGAAATGCAGATGAGAAAATGGAATGTTATATATGGTAAAGAAACAGACACTGGCTTAATGACATCTAGGAAACACTTCTAACCAAGCTCCAGGATTCCAGAGTGTTAATCTCATTTGTTTCATATTATTATCCAACTGCTAACTCCTGGACCCTTGTGGAATCACAGAAATTCATGTCAGATACTGAATCAGGCTAGAAATTTAAATTTGTTATTGAAACATAGTTCCAGTTTCTTATTTGAACTTGGTTGCAGTTTACTGCACTGAATTACTGCTTTGCCAAATTATCTTTTCAAGAGTTGCTTGTCATTGTGCTGCTGAAGTAGTCCAGGTTTTTCCATAAAGCCTGAAAATGTATGTATTTTCAGCAGGGATTACCATTCCTGCCAGTGGAATCCTAGTAGTTTTGGCTAATTGTAACATGGCTGTAAATATGTCATTTCCATGGAAATTAATTTAGTCACAGGAATTTTTGTCTTTTTTTTTTAATATTAATGGCTTTGCTTAACATGCTTGCCAGACACATGCACAGTTCAAAGAAAAACTTAATTAACATTAGAGTAGATTATTTATACTGAACTGCTCAGTATATGTACGGATGGATTTTGGGGATGAAGCAGGAACTGCTTGACTGTCTCTCTTGGATTTGTGCTGTTGGTAGATATGGAAAAACCTCCCTTAGCTCAAATAAGATGTGTACTGTTAAGATCTTGCCCTGTTAGACCCTGGTGGTAATATTTTAATAACAACTTCATGCAATTTTTCAAAAAGTTTTAATCAAATAGTTCCTTAGGCTGTTTATGTAAGTTTAAAATACTTTTTAAAAAATAACTTTTCTTGTAATATTATTCTAGGGAGGGATAATGTCGATGTCATATTTCCAGATCCAAACTTGTACAGACAGTTTTAGTACTGACCCTGTATTTTAATCTTCTTGTGTTTTTACTTATTTTTTCCCCATATGAGATTAACAGTATTCAAGTCACACTGTGTGGGTTGGTTTGTTTGTTTGCTTGTTTTTCCTGTTGCCAGTGTACTCTGATCTTAAATTCAGTCTTTATATAGTCTTTGTCTAGAAGTGTCTTTGGCGTCGTTTTGTTTGTTTGTTTTGAGCGTGTGTTTTGTTTGTTTGGTTTGGTTGTTTGTTTTAAGTATTTGAAAGTGCCATACGTGAATCTTAAGCAAGTAATCCAGAGACACTACTATCATGCAATTAATCTGAGAACTGGAGGATGCATAGTAGTAATATTAAATTAATTAAACATTATTAACTTTCATTTTAGGAATAACCTTATTGGCACACCGGGGCAATTTTTTTACTTGTTAAGAATTGGCGTGTTAGTCCAGTGTCAAGAATCTGGAGTCTCCTTGTTCTTTAAACATACTCCTGTGTTCCTCTCTTTGGTAATTTTTAGATGTGTTTGAGGTGCCTCATGCCTGTTGAGGTCAAAATAGGCACCTGCCTATAGTAGAAAAATGCTACTGTTTGCTCCCTGTTGGTATGCAGTGGGTCCAAGGCAGCAAGGTAACAGTAAATTGTTTCTAAGAAATGAAGTGATTTGCATTAATTTTGAGGCTGTTGTCACAAGGTTTATCAAAAGTTATTTACCCATGCTGTTGAACTGACCTAAATAGTCATATCAGCTAAATGATAGAAATTATTCATCTGATGCAACTGCATATTTTTAAAATACAGTATATAGAGATTTCAAAGTACTAAGGAAATGTAAATTTGAATTGCTTCATTACCTAGGAGGATGAGAAAACATTGAAATGGAAGATAAAACTGATTCTTAGTATACTGTTTAAGAAACATCTAGTATTCATATCAGAAAATCAGATTTGACAATTGAGTGAAACAGTAGATGTTAGAAATGTAGGTAACCTTGTTTCTGCATATACCCAAAGTTTTCGTGTATGTTAGCCAAGCATAACTCAGTACAAATTTGCAGCTATCACTTTCCTTCCTTGAAGTGTTCTGACATGTTTATCATTTATCTGGATTAACTGTGTTTCTGATCAATACCTCTTTTTTAATAATGAGAATGGTCAAGCATTGCATTATGAGTGGTATTGTGCTGCTGGCCTCCATAATCATGATAAAATAAAATCCATGTTCTGAATGGGTTACCTTTTTACTACCTGTCTTATGGGGACGTGGGCTTTTTGCTCACTAGCTGATTGCTCATATGAATGTAAAGATACAGAATATAACAGAAATGTATCAGTAGATTTTTAAGTCATATTATACTCATATTCAAAACGTGACTGCAAAGCTTTTTAATTTACAATTATGTATTATTTTTAATGCAATGCATGTTTTTCTGTCTTTCTAGGTATGGCATGAACTGCCTCATTCAGTTTGAGGATTTTGCTAATGCTAATGCATTCCGCCTCCTGCATAAGTACCGTAACAAGTATTGCACTTTCAATGATGACATTCAAGGTAACAGACTCCTTCTCTTCTCTTCACTCTTGTTAGGCTGACAACCCAGAAAGATCTTAATTGAGGTACCAGAGGGGGGAAAAAAATATATATATATATATGTCAGCTTTCCTGTGATATTTGAAGATGTTCAGTACAGGTCACATTTTGCCTTGAGTTTCCTCAGCATGGGTTTCTGGTGAGCTATCTTTGCCCTTAACCTTTCCCTTCTCATTTATGCTTCACGCTTTATTTAGATGCTCAGTCTTCAGGGGTTGTTTTTTCATAGTTTAGTATGTGAATGGCTTTCCCATATAAAATATTCACGTCAGATCTTTGGGAAAATGTCAAAGCTCAAGCCTGGACTGTGCTTCCCTCAGTTTTTTTGTCGCTGCAGTGACAACTGCTCCACTGTTTCTGTGTGCAGCAGAGCTTGCTTGATAAATGTCAAACTTTATTTCAGTTCTTAAATTGACAACTCAGTTAAATATCCTACTGACTTTCTTTGCAGTCTCAGGGCTGCATTTACTTTTAGAGGGAAGTTGTCTCCCTGACTCTGCTTTTCCATCTGAATCATTTGCAGCAGCTGGCAAAAGGAAAAGATTGAGGGTGGGAAATGTCAGCAAGGGGGATTCCCCCAGTGCTGACTCTAGTCAGGCTTCTTGTCCCTTCCCTCCCAAGAAGAAAGACACACAGGTCTGATGCAATGGATGCTGCTCCTTGGGTTGCTCTATTTCCTGCCAGGAAGAGAGCACTGGAAAATAACTTTCTCTAGGGCAGTAAGTGCACTGGCTCCCATCCTTGCAGGGAGACTGAAGTCAGAAGAACTGCTGGAGAGAGGTTCCCAAGGAGGGTCCTGGATGCTCAGCTGCCTCTTTACCCCCCTCATGTTTATTTGTGTTGTCACCTCAGCATCAAAAAATGGGAGTTTATCCATCTTCATTTCTGACAGTTTGCAGTGACACTTCAAGCCGAGCATTAGGAGCTTGAGTTTTCCAGAAGTTGTTCTTGAGTCATTCTCAGGACCTAGGTCTTATTTCAGGGACTAAATGCATGGTGGTGGATTCAAATAGCCCTTGTCTTTGTGATGTCAGGGATTTGGCTACCCACAGGAACTATGTTTCTGTTACGAGCCTGGCTGAGTTTTATTCCTGTGTCTGAAACGCATTATGAAGGACAAACTCCCAGATGGAAAATAAACTAATTATAAAATGTCATTTCCCTTTGTAAGAAGCATGGTGCCACTTACCCTGCAGGTCTGAGCGTAGCCATGGCTACAGCAGACCAAACAGTGTCTGGAAGTTTCCCTAGTTGTTTAGAGACCCATCTCCCACAGGGAATTCTCTTTCCTTGCAGGATGAAGTTACTCACCCCAAATCAGAAAGATTCAACTAGAATGTAGTCTTGAAGAAATGGAAGGGAAGCTTTTCAACAAAATGGTTGTCATAGCAGCTGTCGGTCTTCCTCAGAAGTATAGCCACATGCAGTCTTTTATTCAGTTTCTGCAATCTGATTTGTGTTTGTGGGTCTTTTCATATTTTCATAAATGATGTCCAGGAGTTTGGGGTGATCTCCATCCTTAATGCTTGTGTAGCTTCCAAGAGGTGAAAGCAGATGCATTTAGCCTGCTCTGATCTCGGTCATTTGTCATCAGATCCCCATAAATACCTTCAGTATCTTTTTTGTGTAGGATATCGTCTTCCCCTATAATGTGGCAGTGGAATAACAGCTCAAATATAGATCCAGTGATCTCCTTTCTGTTCCAGCTCTGTAAACCCTGAGGATCTTTCACCTGACAACTTTAATGAGAATAGATGGTGCTAACTTCTTTAGCAATACTTAGAGATTTTCAGTTTCTAAATAGCATGATTTTTTCCAAGCTGCTTGAAAGAGTGGTCTCCTCTGTATGCAGGTCCTATTTTCTGCCCCTAGGACTGTACAATCGAAAAGTAGCATCAGGCCAAGAAAAGCAAACAAACACATAGTTGCATCTGATTTGCCATCGTCTTCTGAAGATAGTTCTTACTTGATATTTTAAACATAGTTCCTCATATTCCAAAGCTACTTTAAAGATAGAAATTTTTATATGTCTTATGGAAGGGCTTGAGGCTTTTTTCACTGCCCTATTTGCAGGGTGTCAGCATGCCCGTAACCGATGCCATTGCAATATGTTTTGGAAACGAAGTGTCTGCCAGAACACTGATCTTCTAAAACCACTAAAGACTGCCCTTCAAGGGTCATCTATAGAGATATTCAAGAATTTCTGGAAATAGTTTTATCTCCATACCTGCTACAGCACAGTCACATCCTCTACTTTGGAAAAAGCTTCGTAACTTTTTCTACATCCCCTTTCTTTTCTCACAGAATTGGGAACTAGTGTGAACAGGATTCTGACCAACTGCTATAAATCCGTATTGGAATGAAAATTGCTCTTCTTTTATCATTCTAGAAATCATCTTGGTTTTCAGCTGGGCAGTGAATTTTTTGCCTCTGTGATTATGATAATTTCTTCATATTTATATTTTCAAATTATTTTTTTACAAACACAATAGCAATAATGTTGCTTTAGGGAGAAAATATTCTCTTTTTTCCTTGGATTCTTGTTTGGTTCAGTTCTGACCACAAATAGGCTTGCTTCTTTTTTTACTTTTCATCTCTGAAACATGCAGAAAATGATTTATTGAAATGAAAATCAGTGAAAGCCTGGAGTTCAAAACAAAACAAATACTTTTATCTAGTTCTTTCTAACTATTAGAGAGAATTTTCCAAAACTGTGGAGTTTTTTATAATCATTTCTAATATGGGAGAAATATTAACTAATGTTGTAATGTCAGGCTTCACATTTAGAAATACCTGAATTAGATCGGGTTGCTAGCTTTGATCATCTCCAATATATTTAGGAAGGAGGACTCGTAAGGACAGGGTGGAATTTTCTTTGAAGTTACAAGATGTGTTGGGTTTTTTTCTCTTCAACCCCTGTTGTGGAATGGACCAATTCCCGAAGAAGAGTCGGGGCTTGTGTCGCCAAACAAAGCTGTTTGTAAGGATGGAGGATGTTCTCTGATTTATCACCCCTAGAAGGAGGTGGGGTGGAGATTCACTGTTTAGGAGGTTGAAAATCCCTTTGGAGAAACTAACCTGTTCCCTTCTGTGCTGCAGGGACATTAGACAAATCTTGTAAGATGGGTTAAAGAAGAATTCCAAGTCCAGGATTGCAGTGCTCATGGGTGCGATGGGCTCGGGCCATACCTGCCCGCCCCTTGTCAAACCCAGCTGGAGTAGAACAGGGTCCCTTTCCACACCCATCGCACTTTTGGTGTGTCTGTTGAAAGAGTTTTTGCTACTCAAGCACAGTCATTGGCTTAACGCAAATTTGCACGTTTTGGGAGCCACACATTTGTTTTACAGGGGTCTCTCGGCACCCATTACATGGTAGCTGGTTGTAGTCATTGCTGACGTGGGTAAATTTGAAATACAGGCATAAGTTTGATTTTCTCCCCACCCCTGTACTTCAAAATTGCCTCAGTGGAAAATGACAAACTTCTGCAGTATAAGCCAATCCACATAAAATACGTGTTTCTCTATGTGATAATACTGTAAGCTTTTATTCTAGTGTTATAGCTCTATTTCATTGTGCCCACAGTTGCTCTCCCCTGTTATGGGAACAGAGCCTGTATTTTATGCCAACGAAAATATTTACATGGAGAGATTGTCCTGGATTGGAATTAATTTCAGTATCCATCACGACCTTAGATGTCATTAGTTTTTAACAGCTGTGCTGTTTAATTGCATCAAAATTTTATTAAAAGAAACAGACTTAAAATAAAAATGTAGAGCACATATAGTTTAAGATTGTTATTCCATCTTACGTGTGTGGTTTGATTTAAAATATATGTTAAATGTACAGCAGACTGCCATTTAAATAATTAGGAAAATTATACCTGGAAGTCATGTTATGATCAATTTTATGTTCAGTCAGTGAAGTTGTCAGAAATCATAATTTATCTGTCACTAGCATTCTCCTTTTTAAGACTTAATTCTTTTTAACGTTTACATCAGAAATAACACTTTCGGTACTTGGAAATTCCAGTTCTTGAAAGCAAATTGTAAAGAGGTTTGGGGTTTGTTGTTGTGGTTGCAATGGGCATGGGGCTTCCAATTCATTCTCTGTTTAAGAATTTGGAAGATGCAAAGTTGAGTGACATGGAATAGCTCATATGTTGATACATATTACAAATTCTGATATTATGTGCAAACTGTAGAAAATCTTTTTCATTATATAAGGTGACATTTACTTCCTTGTGAAACAGACACTGGAATTTTAAAAATAAAATAATAAGAAAATCTTATTAATCCAAATATTGTAGGGTTATTTGAAGAGTATTTTTCTTCCAGTGTATTCAGGACATCACCTGTCCATTACACAGTGGAAAATTTACATTGAAATCGGTATGTTTTCCAGTGTGTTCCCACTGTAGCTTTTGTATACTTTTCCACACATCATAAAAGTGTGTGTATATACAAGTGTTCATCTGTTTAATTTTTTCCTCATTATAGTTAAAAAAAATTTAAAACAATTCTGATCATGGGAGCTCCCATCTCCTAAAAAAAGGGTCCTTTTGAACAGCCCACAGCCATAGCATTTGCCTTCTTAGCAACTGAGATAGCGCCTTTTAGACAGGATCTTTACTCTCACCTTTTTTCCCAGTAAGTGTAGGAGAGGGATTCTTTTTTTTCCTGGCACTCTATGCAGTGTTATTTGGAAGACTTTCTGTCTTAACATGTGATTACTATTATGCTGCATATTGAGAAATATGAATTTTACCACTTCCTAATCTTTTAGTCCAGAATGAATAGCTCAGATTTTAGGACGTGCTGCAGAAATTCTTCCGCTCTTCTTGTTCACTAGCTTTTTAAGATGAGGTAGGGTAAATGATGGAAAGGGACCACTAATACGTGATTACAAGTCTTATTTTCTGAAACTTTAAATGATGGACAAATGCTTCAGTGCCATGAGTCATTTTTGCTAATTTAAATGAAACTATGTCAAATAAAAATGACGTTCTCGTTCCTCATGTTTTGGGGCTTTTTTCTCCCTTTTTTTCTTCAACTGTTGCATCTGCTGAAAGAGGACTCTGTGCTCCAAAGCATTTATAATGTGCCAGCCCCAAAAGGCCATGGTCTCTAGGATTTCCTTTGACATATTCATGCTCAGTTATACAGTTTACAGTAACAAGTAAGGCTAAAGAATCTTGGACAGAAAACAAAGACTTGATAAAGAATAATGTACTTTGAAATTTCACATCTACGGTATTTTTTTAAGATATGACTTACCTTCCTAGAAAGCTATTATGAAGTGTTTGCTTTCACAGCAGGTGACACTGCTTTAGAAAAATATCTACCATTGTTAAAGTTCTTGTGGTTATTCTTCCTTAAATTTGGGGAAAATAGAATCTGTTTTCAAAATCATGTCAGTGAACAGTGTCTGTATTATTCTGCAGAGAAGAGATTTAACCTGTGCTGTGTGGGAGAGGAAGGTGAAGCCATTTCTCTCCTTTCTGTAGTGATGACAGTAGGAAAAGCAGCGAAATTCTGTTTCTGCTTCGTAATGTCTGCGAGAAGTGGTGAGGCTTTGGCAGTTGGATGTGAATTGCATTTTGATTCTTTTAAAAAACTGGAGTCAGTATTCAGGGTGAAATTTAAGGTCATGCCATTAGTCAGAGCGGTTCCGGTTAAACAGATCTGCTATTCACGCTGGTGGTGCCCCCCTTTCAATAGGAAGGAATAAGGGAAGCTGCTGACGAGGAGTGATGACAGCCGCTGCCAGCAGCAGTGATAGTGGATTCAGTAATCTAATAAACTGGGTTATTATGCTTTTTAGAGTCAAATGGCTGAATAAAAGCCATGTGGAGCACTTTTAAAGTACCATTTTAGAGCAGCTCTGTGCAGATTGTGATTCATTAAAAAAGCAATATTTAAAGTCCTCGTATATTGCTCTTATCACCTTCGTTCAGAATCACCTTCGTAATGAATATACAGGTAACGATAGTTCACATCCCATACAAATAATCAATGCAAAATGTTACTGACATTCAGTGTAGTATTTAATTCAATTTTTGTATCTCCTGCCTTTTTCTTTACAACAGAAGATACATAGACTTTGTAAAAGTATCCCAACTGGTCATACATAATCCTGGCCCATTTTTATGGCTAACAAACTTAGCAGCAGCACCTCAGCCATGAAGATAAACAGGATCCCAGCATTCCCATTCATTATAAATCTACAGTGTTTTCATTTTGTCTCCATCACCAGAAAGTGTCTTGAAGAGCAGCCTTCCCGGCTGAGAAGTCCTCTGCAGAGGGCAGGGTGCTGTGGTGGCCACAGCCTCTGCTGGCAGGGGCTGGAGGCACAACCTGAGAGTGCTCCAGCTCAGCTTTCCTTGCCACAAGAGCAGCTCCTGATGGTCTTAGGAACAAGCCATGTTATGTAGGCTTCCTCTTCCTCCCCTGCAAGCACAGCTGTGTAACATAAAACAGAAGAAAGCATTTGGCATCCATCTTTTTTTTATTGCCGGTTATGAGGATTGTTTGGTAGAGTACCAAGGGAAACAGAGAGTGCGGTCTGACTTGTCTCTTCTGCCATTTTTGGTCTTTGCCAATTTGGCATTAGCCAGAGGAAGACTTAATTTCATCTGGGGAAGAAACAAGCTGGCTCTTGGATACCGTGGGGTGGAAGTGTGTCAGCCCGACAGTTGTTGTTCCCAAAGCCGTGCCTCGGAGGAACCATTTTTAGATTTTTTTTTATTTAGAAATGAGGTAGAAGAAAGTAAATGATCTCAGCTCTCAGAACAAGTAATAAAAATGACTAAATAACTAAAAATGACAAATCTATATGGTCTAAACATTAAGTGGGCTAAGAACAAGGTGTCCTGAATTTCTGATGATTGAAAAGTCATAATTAAAAGCACGTAACAAACTTTTTAGTTCTAAGGACACTTTTTTTTTAAATGTTCAGGTGGAATTACTTCAAAAAGTGAGATTCTAAGGGGCACTCTAACTTCAAAATGTGTTCTTAAATTTTGCTAAGGGTTACCTTTTATTTTGGAAGAAGTAACCATTCATGAAACTCAGATGACCCTACTTATAAACCACATATTCATACCCAGCCTTCAACACCCAAGTCATGTCTGTTAAGGAGAGATCTACCCAGTACCAAGCTTCTCACTACTTCTGCTCTTTTATTTCCTTAGCTACATGAATTTGAAACGTAATTGTGTGTGCCTGCAATATGAAGACATGTTCTGAGCATCTTCTTGAGTTTATTGTAGAGATTACCACTATTTGAGCTTTAAGCTTCACATTGCTTGTGGGAAGGTAGACTCGTGAATAACAAAAGCGTATCTTTCAGGGGAGCTGCACGTTGTGCAGATGCTGGGCCAAGAGCTTTTGGAGGGCTGGTCACACCTATTTCACACTTTTTTGAAGGAAAAATCAGCAGCAATGTGAATCCCCCTCTCAAAAGCAACCAGGTGGCTTGTAGACATTCTCAGTTAGGGCTGTGGTGATCAGGAACAGGATTGTAGGATCCAGTAGATCTCCTTGCGAGTTCTTGCAGGCTTCTCAAAATCACTTTTGGCCTCATCTTTGGTTTCCTTAGGTCAGTCAATGGCAGATCTTTAGTTTCCTTGGGTCAGTCAATGGCAGCCACTGTCTGGAGAAGGAAGAGTTCAGTTCTTATTCCCAGAACTGAACAAGGGGGACATCTCGATTTTTCCACTTTCAATACCTAATCATTAGTAGCTGATACAGTTTTTTCAGTCCTGATGAAATCAATGCTGTCTATCCTTTCTTCAGAATCTCCTCTAAGAGCACACATTGAGCACAACTTTTCTGATGGCATCATCTACCTCACTACCATATCCCTTTCACAGGATGTCTTTATAGTTTCTGTGAACATGTTGAAAACTGATGTACTTTCCCAGATTTTTTTCTGATATTTACTGGATCCAAGTTCCTTGCAGGAATAAGGAGTTTGAGTCTTTTTTTGGTCCACCTTGTGCCTGGGCTTCGGTGACAATTTTCATTTGTGGAAAATACAAGCATGTTACCTGAAGTCAGTAACCCATGAAAGAAGGGCTTCCCCCTCCAGTAGGCTTTGTGGGCAGAAGGAGTAAATGGTCTTTAGATCAGAAAAGCAAGATACCAGTTCCTGGTGATCAAATCCAACTTTATTCAGTGTGTCAGAAGCTGATAGCTAGACTTGGCAGCACTGCAGCGTTGTTTATAGATTTGGGTGCTACAATTTAATAAAGATAAGAAACAAATGGGTAAAGTCCAGAGGAGAGAAATAAGTGATAAGTGGTTTAGAAAATGTAACTCTGAAAGAGGGCGAGAATTGGGATTGTTCCAGATAAGAAAAGCAGGTTGGGACACAGTCCTCAAGTATAATACACATTTTGTTGCAAAGAGAAAGAAATAATAAAAAAAAGGTTTTCAACAAAAAAGTGTATTGAAACACTGGAATAGCTTTCTGAGGTGTCTCAGTCTTTGTGGTTCTGATTTGGAGAAGAAAGGCCTCCCCAGGCTAAATCATAAAACTAAATGTTAGCTTTTTTCCCTGTGTGGCATGACTCAAAGATAGATTTAAAAGGTACTTCTAATGTTTCAGACACTAGTAAGCGGGAACCCCCTTCACAGTGGACTGGGGTACTGAGGGCTTTCAGATGCGGTAGGACTGTGGGTGTCTTAAATAAGCTGGCCTTACTGAGCTGAAAGTCAGCTCACTTGGCTTCTCTGTAAATGTTCGCGCTGTGCTCTTCTACACTGACAACTTCCCCATGAGAAATAAAGTTTTATTGTAGTCTTGTGTTTTACTGTATTAGAAGTATATCTATGTGAAGAATGAGACCAGTATCTTAATTTTCAGTATCTGGAGTCCTTCAAAATACTTCTGTCTGGGCTCTATCACCTTTTCCTTCTGAAATAGGCAATAAGCAGATTATTTTGTTATAGTTCGAATGCCCCAGCCGTTATGGCCATCCAGTAGAATCAATCAATCACGTTTTACTAAATGTTACTCTGAAGATATTCCCATATACATTTAAGCTTTATGAAAACAAAGAAGAGCAAACTCCAGTTCCAGTGAGCTTTTTGTTACTGCCCTAAGTGCTTGTATATTTTAGCCGAAAGGTGCTGCGTGATTGTTTAAAATTTAATATTTAATGCTTTGTAATTGTTTCCAGAATAGCTATATATATATATATATATATATTTATATATTTTTTTTATTTTATTTTTTTTTAATTTCAGGAACTGCATCTGTGGCTGTTGCAGGTCTCCTTGCAGCTCTGCGTATCACCAAGAACAGGTTATCAGATCACACAGTGTTGTTCCAGGGAGCTGGAGAAGTATGTATTTTCATATATCAGGAAAAATTGTACTGTGAAGCATTTTCTTAATGTTTAATCAAGTTATATGTATCCAGTTGACAAGAATATTAAATGGGTAGAATGATCACTAACACTTGCTGAAAGTTGGTTCTTAATTCAAATACAAACTTACAGAAAAATCTCTGGTCAAGCCTCATATTCTTCATAATAAATTTTGTTGAGAACTGTTTTTCAAACTTGATGGTTTAGCTCTTCAGCTGTACATTATTGAACTAGTCTCAATATAAATGAACAAAGCACTTTGGAAAGATGAGGAAATATATCAGGCCACCAAAGAGAAATGAAACAAAATGAAACAAATGACTCTTAGAGTCACTATTATGTAGTAAGAAGCAGTGCCTCTTTGATTTTTCCTGTCATTAAATACAGTTTTTCAGTATTCTGCATGTCAAACTCATCCATTTCTGAAGATTTTTATGTGCCTTATTTTTTGATACTAAATTTTCAGTATAAATTTCTAAGCCACTGACGCACAAGAGAAGGTTGTATTTATCTACAGTGTGGCTACCTGTCATCTTTTGTATGAAGTCTACAACCTTCATGGTCACCAGACCCCACTATAGGTGCAATATACTAATCCAGTTTTGTGTGGTCCATATATCTTTAATTTGATTCAATATTTGGTGCTACTGAGATCAGGTGTGTAGTTTTTTGGAATGACTTGCATCCATGTCTGGCATGTCAGTGGCTTTGTACATCAAGACTGTCCATCTCTGAAGTTCCTTACCCTGGTTTTGCTCCACAGACAGGTGAATCCATGGTCTAATGTTTTGTTGTTGTTGTTGTGAGTATTGTCAGTGTGCCTGTTTCTGCAAAGAGGTAAAGGTAGATATCATCTCTGCTGTGGGAGCTCATTCCTAGTAAAACTACTTACTTCTTAACTAAAAAAGGGGAATCTCACTTGATTCTCAGTGAAACTGAATAATAGAGAGCCAGAAACAGGATAAACCCCATAAATATGTATATGAGTTGATAATCAGAAAGAGTGGCTTGTTGGCTTGTTTCGTTGCCTGTTTTCAATCTGTACCTGTATGACATTTGATCCTTTGGATGAAATACCATAAAATGCAGTAAGAATGATGCATGTTTCAGCAAAATACTGATAAGTGAATTTTTCTTGCCCATGCTTTCACTGGGAGCACAGCCAAGTCTAGAGTTACAAAACACAAGAAGGAGACTTACCTTCTTGATGGACATTTTAAAGAAAGATAAGGGGCAAAAAATCTTTTAGGACTGTGTTTTACTTTCTGTCATGCAGACTGTGGTTTCCTTTGGTCTAATTTACAAAAAAAATATGATGAACAAAACAAAACTTCAAAGAAGAAAAAATAATTTATGTGTTCTGAGATTATTATGTGGAATAAGTGTTTTCGCATTTTTTGTTACCTTTTAAACATTTTGTTATGCTATCCATACTGGAGATGCCATCCTAGGATTTATCTATACTGTAATTTATCTATATGATCTAAGATTTATCTGTACTGTTATCTGCACTATGGTTTCTAATTACCAAACGGTAGCAACCATTCATTAGTGTTCACTTTATGAAAAAAAAAAAAAAAATCAGTGTTATTCTCAAATAAATTAAAAAACTTTTCTAAAATAGTGGGTAGAGGAAACTAGTGGCCAGGAGATTTCTTTCATTTCTAGTTTTATATACTACTTTTCTTCTCTTTCCTTCAGGCTGCACTGGGGATAGCAAACCTCATTGTTATGGCTATGCAAAAAGAAGGGGTATCGAAAGAGGAAGCTATCAAAAGGATATGGATGGTTGATTCAAAGGGATTAATAGTGAAGGTAATACAAGTTTCTCATTCCTTTAAATGTCATGATAATTATTTGCAGTCTGTAGATAAAGGCAAGAACGTATTCTTTGTCAAAGCAACTAAAGCAATTTCTCTCTCTTGACAAAGCAAGCTGTTTTCTAGAGTGTATTAAATGAATGACAGACTCCCATGTTTCTTCACGGGGGCTGTGATTATGCCTGGAGTTCCTGCACATTTTCATTAGGGATGAGCACATAATGAAGAGAATTTTTCAGCAGTTCATTAAAAATTGTGTAAGGAAAGAAATGTTCAACTTGGGGGTTTAATATTTCCTGTGTTAACGCGACTATTATTTGTTAGCACAATCTTGCACGAAGATGTATAGATACGTTATTAGGATAGCATTCAATTTTTTTTTAGAAGGAACAAAAATATTTTTGAGGAGAATATTTTCCTGGTGTTGCAAGCATGTCATCCTTCTGCAACTGCAAAAACTGAGAAATATTGCCTCCAACAGCTTCTATGCACAGTGATGTAGCTCATGTTGCAGATGTTGTGGTCTGCAGTGCTATCAACACTGGTCAGAATTTGAAGCTGCTGAGAGACTTCATCAGTCACCCTTACCTCATTCCTTCCACGTGCCAAAATAAAGAAACATATGAATTCCATGTGCCAGAATAAAGAAACTGATGTGTTTTAAAAGGTGGTTATGTATTTAATAGTTTGCGAGCTACTTAAAAGAAACGGGTGTGAGGCCAGTTGGCTTTGGTTTTTCACCTTGCATGTTGGTTAGCGGTGGTTATGGTCACCTTTGTTGATACTGAATGCTTGTGCAAAGTTCTTAGCGGTCTAATATTTGGGATCTTTTACAGTTCACATACCTTTGCATCAGGAGGATGCATTCTACAGTCAGTACCTGTCTTGGTTTATTGAGCAGCATCACAGCACCTTTCACTCATTCTGTTGAAGGAAAAATAGTAGGATCATAGGCATTGAGATGTGAGAGTATTCCAAAGGTCATCTTGGACATTCCTTGCCAGAAGGCACAAAAGTAGCCTGATCAGATACCCAAGAATTCTGGTCCTTGCTACTACCTAAGACACAGAATTTTTAACCGTGTTTTTTTGTTTATTTGTTTGTTTTAATGAGTGTTTTTTATACTTTTGGTGTTCACCTAATACTATTAAAGTGGTTTTGCGTCCAAACACAGATGACTGAAGGCCTGTGTATCTTCTGTGGCTGTTGAAACCTAGAGGTTGGCTGAGAAGAATGGTGTGTTGCACAGTTCCATCCACCGTAGAGACTGGGATTATCAAATAATACAATTGAACTACAATCACCTCCTGGTACTGTTAAGGAAACAGTCTGACGGGGCCAGAATTATAGGAGGTTCACAGCCCTGAAGCAGTGAAACAGGTCTTGGCTGCATGTGCATCCAGCCAAGGTGGATAAGCAGCCTTTTTCTCTCCTGCTCATTTCTTCTTCCGGCTTCTTTTACACCTCTCCCTGCTAATTTGCTATTCAGCCAAGAAGCCAGGTTGTTGCTCTTGGTACGTAGAGACACATTCCTTTCACAGTTTCTAAATTTTTAGTGACTCGGTGACTGTATTCTTTCCTCACCGCCTTCTAGTTTCAGTGCTCTCAAGCAGGGCCAAAACCAATCAGCATCTCACACAGCCTCTAAGTTCCTTTCCTCTGCTTATTCTGCTTGTTGGGGATTTAATTTGGGCTTTATCCAAAAATCAGTCCACTGAATTTCATGTCCTGCCTGGAGTATATTTGTGAACTGCTCGTGATAGCCAGACATAACAGCTGTCTGAATTAGATTAGGGCTGAATTTGTGGCCAGATGTTGACGCAAGCAGCGGGAGCTGTCGGTGCACATTTCAGGTCGTTGCTGGTGTTCCTGGAAGGCCCGGGAGCACCAGAATTCCCGTCTGGCCATCCTGGGGGGCTGGAGAATGGGTGGGTGCTGTGACGTGTTGGAGTGCAGAACCCACGGGACCTAGGAGCTGGAGATAGTTCAGTGTGAGGCCTGAGCCGGGCATAAGGAAATGTGTCCATGGTGTAGGGCTCTGCAAGTCCACTCTTGGCTTTCTTCTGCAGCTAAATGTTTGCCCTAAAAAGTGAAAAAAAAAAATTAAAACTGACCCCCCTCCCCAGCCCCCCTTCCTTAAAACAGAAAAGGAAAGAGAATACAGTGTAAGCCTTGATTTGACTGCTGGGAAGTCATATATATAGCAGGTAAATAACTAAGCTATTCCTGGTTCCTTTTTTCTGGCTGTACTTTAGGTCCACTTAGGAAATTATTTTGGCTTTAGCTGATTGCAGAAAAGTGCTGCAAGCCTTGAAGGCCTTTCCAAATTTTTACAAATGAAATAAGAGAAGTAAAATTAGAAGTATTTGTGAGAAAACTGTATAATGGAAAGGACTCCGCTGTTAGAAACATTATTATTGCAAAGATAAGATTTGCCAAGCCATGGCATAGATCACCAGTTAACCAACTTTTGCATGTACTATACTGACTTTTATTTCTTAGCACTAAGGAGGTGTATCAACAGAAACCTGTTCAAAAAGAGTCCCTTTAAATTTGCTCCACCAAAAACTGCTTGATCAAAAGAATTTTACTGGAAGCAGGGAGACCTTTTCCGTTCTAGAAATATTCTCATCTGTTGCTTTAGCAGTATAGTATGAGAAATAACAGGATCTCTGAAAACTCAGCGATTACTTTGTCCAGCCACACTAATTTTAACATCACTTGTATTCTATGCTGCCCTTTGATCATTAATTTTGCAATGCAAAATAGATATAAACACTGTTTATCCTTTCATCTACTTTCTTTAATATTTCAACTAGTACAAACAAAAGAAAAATAACCTTGGAACTTTTGTTGACCTGACTGCAAACAGTTTCCATCTTTTTCTTCTTCCCCGCCCACAAAAGCTGCCACGAAGTCACTTATCAGGCTTTTGTAGATGATTTTTCCTTTGTGGCTTTTTAATTGTAGTTCAAGTGCAGCTGTGTTTTCATTTGCCTGTTAATATTCTTGTTTTTTTCCTTGGGAACCATCTTTTTTCATTAAACCAAGTTTGATGACCAATTTTTCTGCTATGTTGTGGTGAAAGAGCTGGTGATTAAGGCTGCTGGTTATACTGTCTATAGCTGTGTTCTGTACTTCTTCCAGAGACCTTGTAACGTTGTTCATATCGGTTTGGGGTTGTTGTGGGTGTGTTTTGGTTGGTTGGTTTGGTTTGTTTGTTGTTTTTTGTTGGTAGTGGTTGTTTGTTCATTCGTTTGTTTTTAATTTGTTCAGTATGCTTTCACATTTTGAAACTATTTTTTCTCCAAAGGTGGATGAGGAAGGTTTGCAGATCATAAGATCATTGGAATTTTGCAACTTGAACTATATGACCTTTTGAAACAGATATTACTCCTCTTGAAATGCCTGTGTTAAGTATCCCAGTGCATTCAGATGGAAGTTTTAATGGTTAATTAAAAGACACTTTTAAAGTTGCTTTTGCACTCTTGTGAACTTGGAGATTATTCGCAAGCAGTTGGGACTCATCTTTAATTCTGAATTTCTGAATTCTGTCACATTGTCACATTCCGTCTGATTGATGAATGGATATTTAACTATATGAACACACTGGTGGGTACTGTCTCCCACATTCCTTTTCTTTCCCGTATTCTCAGTGTTCCCATTTTTTTTTCTGTTAATCACACAAATATACGTAAATCTGTGATGTGTGCTGAACACATTTTGTGTCTTCCTTAGAGCTGCCATAGTGTCACGCTTAGTCTATATTACTGGCCTGATCACCCATGATCTTCAAAGACCGTAAATTCTTTTGTGCCGAGTAGCTGAGAAAAGGCAAAAAGTGATAAACAGTATTGCGATGTTCATGAGGTTCACCATTATCTGAGCATTTTAATAATGCAAATGCTTCTTTTTTCTTTCTTCCTTTTTTTTTTTTTTTTTAAGGCAATACTGAGAACAGGGGAGGGTGATAGCCACGATGGTTCCTGGAACTGCATAGGGATGAATGTTATCCTTAATTTTAAAAAGTATGTCAACATGGAGCAATCTTGTTTTTAACAGTTTTGTACTCTCTGCTTTCTGGTTCAGCACAGTAATACTTGTGTCTAATCAAGTGTTTTGTATTTTAAATGTCTGTTAGATGCATGGTCTTATCCCCAGTAAGACTTCACCTGAGTGAAGCCCAAACTGAATGGCAAGCACAAGAACATCAGCTGAGGTCCAATAACTGAAGGCCTCAGAATATCAGTCTTTCTAAGATGAGGACTGAAACAGACCCCAAAAGCTTACCTAATTTCTGTGGTCCTAATTAATTAGAACGGAGATGCCCAGGTAACCCTGTTGATAGTCCTCTACAGTGTTTTCATTTTCCCTCCTCCTTCCTCTACTTGAATATCCCTGGCAAACTGATTTGGAAAAGATCCTCACAACTAATTGACTGGCAATGGATGTGACCCCGATTAAAGTTCGTGGTTTGGTCAAAGTTGGTTACACACATCTTTGCTTAGAGAATGATGGAAATAAAGGAGGACATCTGGGACTGATAGCAGAATTCCAGTGTCATATAGATGTGGTTGCTCCATTTACAGTCAGCAGAGCTCATATAATAAATGAAAGAGCCTTTAGAGCTCACAATCAAGTATCTTAATATTGAACTGAATCCCATCATGATGAAATTTTCAATTTTTTTTTAGCAATAATTGCTTAAAAAAAGTTTGGATTTCATTCTAGGTACTGGTTTAGTATGGTTTATAATGTTTGATACTAATTTTAATGTTAACTTGTATATACAGCTTAACACTATGTCTACCTTTTCTGCTAACTTTTAATTATTTCTAGCTTTCTTTTTATCAAGTCAATTATTATCTTTACTTTTGTTCTTGATCAGTTAATTTATGGCTAACTGCAACTGGCTAGGACTTTCTGAGCCAAAAAAACGCTTTGTGTCTTAGCAAAGATGCAGAGTCTTGGGTATCTCCGAGGCGCCACAATCACTTAAAGCAGTTTCTGCCTTGTTTAACTCCTGTACTCTCCCAGGGAAGCAATCCTTGTTTGCTTTGTCAATTAATCTGTGCAGTTTCATCTTGCATTTATCTTGTTCTATGCGAAGTATAAGTTTTGCGGAAAGGAAACACATTAATTTGTCTTTGATCGCTTGTGGTATTATTCATACTTAATCGGTAATATATGAAAACAAGTGAGGACAAGGCAAAATGGTGATTAGTGGGGTGTGTTCTAGTAATATCCACATTATTTTCTCTAAAAAAGACACCACCAAAAATCTGAGTATTAAATTTGTTACCATGTAACTGTTTCCTCTTTGACACTGTGTACTTTAGATGTACTGATGAGATGGTGAACTAATTTGGACAGTTTATGATTTCTCTGCTCATGCTTTATTATTGAAATGAATTATTGTTTTGCTCCATTTTGTTTTCCTTGCTCTGTAGGTTCTTGACTTTCTCTGCTTCTCAGATCTTCTTGAAATAATTGTCTTTATAAACTTTTTCCTGCCTGTTACCCATGTATACTTGTTTACATGGAATGTGTATTTTGTATACTTTGCATGGCTTACATAAACAGCCTTAATCTTCTAACAATGTGTCTCTAGGTCAACACCAGAATTACATTTCTCACCTAAATTGTGTATTTTACTGCCAACAGATGACATTATCTCCTCGAATTGTGTTGGCAACAAACTATTTATTAACTCCGTGTCCAAGTTGCCTTGTCTGGTTTTAATTTGCTGTCTTCAGGTGCTTTAGATGTTAGGTGATGGGCCTGATCAGGAGGCACAGTCACTTCACAATTAGGGACTCCATGTGGGGATTTGAGAGGGACGCATGTCTCTGCTTTTTAGTCCCTAAATGAGTCCACACAGGAGTGCCTGTCACCTGCAAGCCCTTGGCTTTCAGTAGCCCCTGACCAGTGAGTCCGTATCCATACCTCCACCTACTTTTTTGGCATTTTGTGACTCCTTGTAAACGATACTCTCCTGGAGTTCTGTCTAGGGAGGGTGGTCTGGCTGGTCCCCTCCTTGTGCCCTCTCTGTGCCTCTCCCATCCCTTCCCTTTCCATATTTCTGGAGGTTTCCCCAGAGAGGTCCCTCAGCTTGTAGTGCCGACTCCAGTCCCTGCCTAGAGCCCTCTAGTTGGTTCACCAACAAGCTTTAGACCATGGTTGTACTTGTGATGAAAGAGATAAGCAGCCATGTAGAGATCATCTCCCAACAGGGAGATGTTCCACCACCTTCTCCCATGACTCTTAACCACATCCTTTTTTCCCCCTGCTTCTTCCTTGGTGCTTTAACTACTGCCTTTTTTTGTTTATTTTGCTCTTAACTCTGCAATAGGGAACTCACTGGGAAAACGCAAGTAAACCCAAAACATTTGTGGTTGGAAATACTCTACTTACTAATGGGCTGCTTTGCTCTTTGGTCTACAGTTCTCATGTCTTTTGTGGTTCTCACATCTTCAGTATTTGAGAACCTCAGATGAATTTATTAATCTGTGTACTGATCTTCGTTCTCTTGTTTAAATAAGCCACAGTTGACACAGCCCAACGGAGGCAAGTGTTTATATAAATAGATTTGCGTCTCCCTGGTTGTGAGATGGGACAAATGCCAGCGCCGCCTCTGATGTGGGACAGTGCAGCCCTCAGGGTGCTGGGGCTGGTTCTCAGCTGCTTCCCAGCTGATGGAAAGAGCAAATTCTGGAGATCTTCCAGCCCTGCCATGAAGCTGCTCTGCTTTCCAGCCCTGCAGCCGCGGCAGGACCAGCTCAAACAGGCTGTGGCATTAGGCTTCGCATTGGTGGGTTTTGTAAGATTTGCCTCCTGTTCTGTAATACGCCATGTAGATGTCTGCTGTGCAGTCTGGCCTTCTGTTTTTACAGCTGTTTTCTATGAGTTTTCTCAGGGTTTTATTGATGGGCCATTTTTGTTTGTTATCTGAGCTTCAACTTGGTTCCCTAATATGATGGTGTGAGTAACTTTCTGTGGAAATGGTGATGTTAATTTGCTTGAAGCCCAGTCTCAGTATTCCTTTTGCTTCTTGTGCTGCTGATCAGCCACTAAAACAAACAAACAAAAAAATAATTAAAAAATCCTTAGACTAAGAACTGCTTTCAGTTCAAATCCAAAATGTAGTAAGTTCTTTGTAAAACTGTTAACTACTGAGTCCTGTTACTTCATTTAGCTCCTTGAATTAAAATGTCCTGGTGTCCAAGTGACTATATCTTACTACTGGTAATAGTAATATATAATACCAACACTCTCATACCCATTAGGGAGTATAGCTGGTTTAGGATTGCCAAGATCTTTCATACATAATGTCACCATCAGAGAATGCTGCTATTGTTTCTTCATCTCCGTACTTCATCTGCTGACTTAACACAGTCCACATTGTAACTCATTTGCTAATAAAGAATTTAGCTCGTATTACTTGCCATCTGAGATACCACGGTGTCTTCTAATATAGCAACATATCTGTTTTCAGGTTGCTTTGTTCTCTTTTGTTCAAATTCAAAATATCCCATAGGCTTCTTGATACAAAATGACACTGTGATAGAGCCAATATTTTTCCCTTGCCTGAAGTAACTTCTGACATTTTCATTTAGTCTTTGGACTTAAGATTTATTGGGGTTTTTTGAGTGTTTTTAACATTCTTCAGCATTCTAGTGAAGGTGTGTTGTACAGTTTATCCAGGCAGCCTGAGTAGGCATTAAGGATGCTGTGCCTGTGTTCCTGGTATTTTAGTATTTAGTTTGGGTTTTTTTTTTAATGAGGTAAACTTCTTACAATGCCCCTAGAAAATTACCTAGTCTATGAAAGATAAGGAAATAATATAAGAATACATAGCATTGCAAGAAGTTATATAAAATGAAATTTGGTGCTTTTAAAATTTTTTTTGAATGTGAGAATCTATTTAGGAAGTTAAAGCAAGAAGGAAATGTAGCTTCTTTTCCTAACTTTACCATTCTCCTTCTATTTAAAGAGTTTGTGTGTTCGTGTCTCCCCCTCTGAATATCTGCACAGGTGTCACATGGAGCCTGTTAGTTCATCTGTGTATCCAGTGTGAAAGTCTTTCCTTTTGGATCCAGGGAGTGTCACCTGATGGATGAAAGAGGCATGTTACATATCATAGAAAACACACTAAGACAACTTAAGGCAGCTGCTCTCTGGCCTAGATGAGTCTTCATACTGCTGTCTGAATAGTGGTGCAATAAAATCCTTTGATAGGAACCCCGGGAAAAATTCCTCCCCTGCATGGCAGGCACTGGCGTCCTTCAGTGAAACAGTGAAACTGTATTGAGGCCTGTGTACTGAAAGGGGCACGTCTCTAGATTGCTTATTTTTCTGAGCTCTTTTCACTGAATGAATGATTTTTTAATAATGCTAAAAGAGCAAGGCAGTGGACGTAGAATACAAGCAGAATGTGGCTGGAGATGATGTTTCGACTTAAAAGACTCAGATTTTCATACACGGAACCCCAGAGCTCATTCAAATATACAGTATTTTAAATTTTGCCTTTTCTTATTTAGAAGAAGAAGGGAAATATGAGTGAGCTGTATGCTGTGGTAGTATCTCAGGATTCTGAAGACACCAGCAGACCAGAGCAGTTTCTGATTTACGCTGCCTTGCGATGACCCTCGGCAGCCCGCTTCCCAGCAGCAGATAGACAGAGCACAGCAACTCGTGGAGCCAGGGCTGCAAATGGAAATATCAGAAGTCGGGCTCAGCGCTTCTGGAAGATCTTTTAGTCAGAGCAGCTCTGGACTGACAGGTCTGACCGCTTTGCATCTCTCCAGCATCAGGAGGGAGACAAGACAGAAAACCACACCAGTCCAGAATTGAGTCTCCTGCGTTTTGGCTCCATCCATTTCCCTCTGTGAGTTCTCATTCCGGCTGTGGGCGCTCAGGGCGGACATCTGGAAGCTCGTACTAAATGGACTGGCAACCCCTTAGTTTGAGGTTGAGCATGGACAAAACTCGATTGCCTCTTCCTTCCTGCAAGTTGTCCTGTTGGCAGGGCCAGGAGGGAAGCGAGCTGTGCCCCTGCCGCCACCTCACTACTTTGTGGAGAGCAGAACTTAACAATTTGCCAGTCTGGGGAGAAAAAATACTATCTAGAGCACTGTCCTCTACGCTGTTGGAGTTTTGTAACCTTATCAACTGGCTGATATTGAAATCTCAGACACAGTTTTTAGGGAGATGTTATGTAGCTCCTTTAGGATCACTGAATTAACAAATAAAATAATCTATTTAAAATATACATATTTTAAAACCCCTAACTGTAGGATTTCTTTTACAGGCACTTTCCAATCAAAAATCTCTATGTACATAGCTGTTGTTATTTTTGCTAAGCCACAGAATTTAATACTTCATTCTTAGTTAATATACAAGAAAAATATTTACTTGGAGACGTGATTCATTCTGACTAATGGGATCAAGGTAATTCAGACCAAAGCTGAATAAAGAAATACATTTTAAATGGTTTCAGGTTTGCTTTTGGGGTTTGATTTTGTTGTTGTTTGGTTTGGTTTGGTTGGTTTGGGGTTTGTTGTTTGTTTGTTTGTTTGTTTTTTAGAATTGTAGAGTGTCCTGTGTGAAATTAAGATAGAAGTGAATCTGACCTAAGTTGACACATCTGGCTAGCGCTAGTCTCACCAGCCAATGGCCCGCAAAGGGTTGCAGTGGATCACATCCAGCTTACTATCTGATTACTCCTTTATAGCTAATTTAATGAGATATCATCATATATGTCAGTAGGAAATGGAGCTTTGACTTCTTGATCTTGCATCAATAACTGTTTTAACAGCATTGCCATTATCTTAATTTTAAAATGTTGAAGCACCTTTCTGAAAGCCGATCAGGTACTGTATAAATAAGTAACTCTGTTTCATGCAGGATTCTGGTTATTTGCTTTGATTAACAATTAAAAGAATAGCAACATTTTTCTCTACTAAGATGTCAGCCTGACCTCTTAGCTGTTACGCACTGTGGAAAAAATTGGAGGTCACCTTTCCTGACAGATCTGCCCAGATTTGTAGGTGTTGGAGGCGCTCAGGGCTACCAGCCTGCCACAGCCAGAAGAATTAGCTGGTCATAGCTCTCCGAGGTGATTTCTTCATTCTTGGTAGTCCAGGTCAGTTTTCTGGAGGCTGGATTTCAATACCTGGTGGAAAACTGGCTTCCTCACTAGCAGCCTGATAAGCTACTAAGGAACCAACTAAAGAAGCAGCGTGAGATGGATGGTGGCCCATGGCACCATTCTTGGCTCTCCAGGAAACCCACCTCCAAGTCAGATTAGAATTAAAAGTGGCTTTTATGGTAGTATTTTGAGTTATTCCTAGCAACAAGCTTTTGGCCTGGAAATCATAAGCATGTTCTTTTCTTTGATGACTAGAAAGAAAACTTCATTTTTCCCCTGAAAATGTTAAGGAAAATTCCTGCTTTCAAATGACATGCCTCTAAAGCATGTGTGTAGACTGTGGGGACATCTGCTGGGATGCTGGGAAATGGCAGACTCCAAAATGTGCATTGATGGTGGAATTATTCACGTGTGAATATGCCAAAAAAAATGTTAATGTTGTGGCATTCTCTCAAGGCTGAGAATTTCACATTTTACCCGCAAAGGAAACCAGGTGCCTGTATTGCAGTATTTCCATGCTAATCACTCTAGGAGAACTCTTAAGACCCATATAAGCACATGCAGATGTAACCCTCTTAATTTAAAAACTCTGTATTTTGGTCTCATTAAAAAAAAAATCTGTAGAAGAGGAGAAATCTCTGGAAATTCCTTGTAATCATGGGTGAACCAAGAGGAGCTGATGTCCTCTGAGGCAGACCAGCTCAGTCAGGCTGACCACATAACAGCTTTCCACAGCTTCATGTGGAGCCCTTGGGATGGAAACGCTTTTCTTGCAGCTGGAGATGAAAATGGGCTCTTCCCTCCTGCCTGCTGGCTCTTGCGGTGGCCATCTGAGGACCAGGAGAGGAGTTTCGGCGATGGGACTGGCACAGCCACACGTTGCCACATCGCAGAATCGTGGTCTGAAATGTAGCATTGGATTGCTTGTCTTTATTAAAATTAAGCAAAAATGACATTAGAACACTAATTGTGGTTCGAATCCGATTGTATACGCGGCCCTAAATTGAGCCCAGATTGTCAAATTAATAGACTTTGGTGGAATTGTAGAATGAATTCTGTTCAAATGCTTTAGTATAGTCTCATTTAACTTGTTAAGATTAAGGAAACTTTCATCTTCTCAGCTGGAAAGGATATGGCTGAGGAAATATGTATCTGTTCTGGCTGTTTGGTCAAAATTATGTTTAATATTCAATTTTCTTCATGTACTTCCCCATATATCTGTACCTGTATCATCTTCATCTTCCTGCTGTCTGAAATTTTAAGACATTTGAGGGGTGGCACCGTCTTCTATGTTTGTGTTTGAAAAGTGCCTTTGCAGTGATGTTTTCTTAGGCATGAGTATAAAACAAGGGGTGGAGCTGTGTGCTTTGAAAATGCTTCTGCTGAGATTTTCAGATGTCTATGTAGAGACAGAGGTCCATGTATTTAGACAACTAATATAATTTTCACAAATTCTGGCCCCTTCCTGCCCTGCACTCCAATCCTCTTTGCAGCCCAGTCAGTGTCAGTGATGTTCTGTTGCCCTGTTTTCTGTATCTGTTATATTCCATTTGGAAACCTCGTTGGGCATCGCTGGGTGGAAATTGCCCGTATAGATCAGGGTGAAAGTTGTTTCACGGCTGAGTCAATTTTGTTAACGCAAAACTGGCGCACCAGACATCTGGTTAGAATTATTTTTATTCCATCCTTAAGAATTAATTACTTAAATATGAAAAACCTGGTGCAAAATGTAGAGTCCTCTATAGTCTATATACTCCCCCTATGCAGTCTCTATACTTCTAGAGAAGAGCAAAGATGAAAACACTGGAAGAAACTATTTTTGTTTTGCTAAGTTACAAATCCCCCCCACCTTGGCGCATCTGTACTGTTTGCTATATAAATATATTTAAGCTTTATCATTAGTAGCTTTAAGTGTTTGACCAAATGTTAACAGGTAAAGTAGCTTTAAGAACTCTTCAAAGAAGAAATCCATGATGCTTTCATATAATTGTTAATACAGTGGCGTTCTACAGCTGTTATTAATTTAAAGGAAAAGCATGGAATTGAATTTGTATACTGTTTAGAGAAATGGATTAGGACTAAATTATCTTAAGCGTGTTAGTTGTACACAGTATAACTTTGTCTAATATGGTATTTGGTGATAGACACAAAAGTAGAAATGAAAATAGGACATGTTAAACCAGATACTTTGTAAACTGATTATCCCAGGATATTAAGTTCCATGAAACGTATAATAAATATATTTGTCTTTTTTTCGTTACTCAGGGACGTGCCTCATTGACACCCGAGAAAGAACATTTTGCCCATGAACATTGTGAAATGAAAAATCTAGAAGATATTGTTAAAGATATAAAACCAACCGTGCTAATAGGTAATTTCTTGTACTTTAAAGCAATGACCTTATTCTTTGTTGCAAAAAAATGGGGATGTGTCTTTGTCTGAAGACAAGATCAAGTTCCTCTGAACAGAGTTTACCTTTGTGTGTTTTTAGAAAACACTGGGTGCATAATGGACTCTATTAAGCAACTGAACAAATGGTAACTATGCAAGCACGTAAAACTGCTTTCACTCCGAGCCATCCATTTTACATGGGGAATAATCCGAGTTGGTTTAAACATCTGATGGAGAACCTTATCGCCTTCCTAAATTACTTCTGTTTTAATGTGGGTGGTGTAATACAAATAACCTCAGACTTAGACTGAGAAAACTGAGCTAAGCACATGTAAAGCTGTGCAAATAGGAGCTTGCTGTAGCTGAAACCTCTGTTCCCTCATATTTAGGTCCTCAGCTGTCAGTCCTTTGTGCAGACCAAAACACAGGTTTTACAAAGACTTTTATAAAAGCTGCTGGATTTAGGATCTCAGTAAAGGATTGCTCAGTTCTCAGCAGTTTTGTTACTGTATTTCAGTGGCAGTTTCAGGAATGATCTGCAAGTACTCTTAAATCATATAGTAGTATGTAAGACTTGCAAATTCATCTGTCTGGCTAGTAAAATCATTCATCAGATTCTGGAAAATCTGAAATGCAACAGTGAAATGCTGGGATGCTCATTTGTGCATGAGTGACGAGAGGTTAGAGTACTGACCCAAGAGAGACCCTCTCCTGGTCCGGGTTTGCATCCGTTCCTACTCCTTTGAGAGAGAACAACAGCTTCTTCCCGCTGTGGAAACTCGGATGCTGTGTGGAAAGCAGAGCAGCCACTGGGGCCTCTGAGGGAGGAGGAGGCTGCCTTCCCTACAGGCTCAGTGACAGGGGCCTCTCTTGGTTTACTCCAGGATCTGTTTTTCACTGAAAGCATGGAGAGCAAGCACCTGATGCTTGGTTTCCCAACTCTTCTAGGTTAGGCAGAAATACAGGCGTATTGGCCTCCCAAAAACATCACACACATCCCTTTTTGTTTGTGAGTACAGTATGGAGAATAGAAAAGCATCTCTGACAGGATGTATTAAAAAAAATTGTTGCTGCCAGGGAAGCCTTAGACTCAAAATTGGGATTATCCATCAGCTGAGGCTGGACATGACAGTGATCACCTGTAAAAGGCAGAGACTTTACTCATCATGTCAGAAAAAAAGGGAAATCTGACACACTAGATTTGGGAGAAACTGTCCAGTCTGTTGCATGAGAATTTAGGAGAGGGAGTTGTACCTTCGGACTCCTTACTGGACTTAGCTGCAGGTTGGGTGATACATTTCTATTTTATATAAAGGGCCTGAGAAAAGTCAAGTGAGAAATTCACCAAACTGTGCAGGCATGAATAGGTCCTGCCTTATGTTAGGGATAATACTGAGGTTTCAGTGTTGCAGAATCTTTTAAACAAAACTTGATTTTAACTACATGTTAGGAAAAAGATCAAACTCCATTTTAAAGAGGGAAGTATGCAGTAAAAGGAGCTCTGTTCATGTAAAAGTGACACGCATGTCTTATCTTAAACTGATTGCATTTGCCTGCTTGGGTGTGTGTTTTTCTTCTTTAGGAGTTGCTGCAATTGGTGGTGCATTTACTCAACAAATCCTTCAGGATATGGCCGCTTTCAACAAACGTCCTATTATTTTTGCTCTCAGCAATCCTACCAGCAAAGCAGAATGCACTGCTGAGCAGTGCTACAAATATACAGAGGTAACCAAAGATGAACATCTCTCCACTATATGTAGTGAAAAATAAATCTGAAATGAAATTTAAAATGGGAGGAAGACAGAGGGTGGAGTAGCAAGAACTAATCAGGTGTGTAGATAAAATGAATTAAATTCAGTAACAGGTTTTCCAGACTTTATGAAGACAATTTCAGTGAAGTCAATACATGATTGCACTCTCATAAAAACATTTAATAGCTTTTATTGGTGTCAGACAAGGCTCATAGGTTTTATTATCACAAAAGCATCGGTTAACCATCAAGCATTAAAGCCTTATACCTATTTTTGAACTGTACCACTTTGTGCAGCATAAACATACAGTGGCATGCTTTTCATTTGAGATTTTCTAAACACTCTTTAGGGTAAGAAAATACTTCAATATGCAAAATAGTATCTTTAAAATAATTATTTATTAAGAACTGGAGTGATTGATTCCTTTACAAATATTTATATTATGGAAACATAGCTGAACGTTACGAGAACTCTGCTTGCTTATTTAAAATTCTTTTCCGGAAGTGCTAATAAACACGTTACCGTGTCATTCAGTCTAGAATTTGAAATGCATGAGTACTTGACTGTATGTGTTTCACAGTGGATTGTGTTTGGACTTCTTGTCAAAGGCAGGGCAGTTTGAATGACGGTTTTGCAGTGTTTAAAAGACAAATTTAGCAAGTCTGTTCCCCACTGCACAGCACAGCACACAATTACAGCGCAGTGCAGGAGCCAGGGAAGTGGCCGACATGAAGGGCTGGCTATAGTGGGTAATGACATCTGGTAGGCAGAGCAAAAGACACACTGAAGTGTTTGATCTGTCACCAAAATGTATTATGAGCTGGCCATGATAATACTGCATGACACCAAAGCAAACAGAATATTCTTCTGAAGAGCTGAAGAGCAACAGTGGTGTGTTTTAAAATGCATGTTTCTAGTTCTCTAAAATAGGCATAGATATTTCTGATACAAAGCGCCTCTGAAGTATTTAACAGTGACATTTATCACTTCAGCAGTGCTAGCATAAAGGTTGGCTTTTCTTCCCCACCTAAATTTACCGCTTAAATTTGAGGGTGGTCCCTCCCCAGCAAGGCAAGAGCCAGGGCCTTTGGGCTGCGGATGTAGAGCCTGTGCGGTGTCACTCCCCTCATTGTTCCAAAACTGCATTGCCCGCTGTAGAATCACTTCTCTCCCTGTGTATCGGGAATGGTCTGGGGACACCCTGGGTAGTAGTGCTGCAGGTGAGTCACCTCTGGGGAGCCTCTTCTGTCACCCTTGAATGGCACTCAATGCTGCCAGCATCTGCTCCCATCGGGGTGTTACTCATCCCAGGGGAACAGCGAGACTCCAGCAGACTCGCAGGCCCCTGCCATCCCATCTGCAGTGGTATCACAGCTCTGAACGTGCATGCTGCTGAATGACACCAGGCCTAATATTCCCCTTCGCTGATGTTAAGCTGTCAGCAACACGAGCCCTGTGGCCACATCTGGGCCACCCCACAGGCTTTTGTTCCTCCTGGCAGCTGCCTGGTGTGTGCTGTGTGCCAGCGTGGGGCTACACCCGTGTTTGCGTCCTGGGAAGAAATTTAGAGATCCTGTGTGAACTACAACATAAAATGAGTTAGAGACAGTTCTCTTGTCCATCTGTACAGCTAAACTCTCTAATTCCCCCAAACAGGCTGAGTCTTCCACACTGCCTTCTGGGACCAGTCTGTGCATGGTGCCTGTGCCCTGGTGGCAACAGTGCTACTTGGCACTACCCAAAAACCTACTGGGAAACATCCTAGGGGTTTATCAGTATTGGATGATCACACACTGGTGCCTGAGTTGGTGTCCTCACACTGCTCAGTATATTATGATGAGGGGAGCCACAAGGTCCTAGGAGAGGAAGTCCCATCCCCAGCTTCTGCCATAAGTTGCGCTTTGGGATGATACTTCTAAGACAGAGCTTCCACCTCTGTTGTTCAGTTGACCTGTGGAGTGGGTGCAGGGGCCTGAAGAGGGGAGATTGGGAGCAACAGAGGGCTCTCAGCCTGTCCCCACAGCTCCTCAAAAGTTGCCGTATCCAAAAGTGCAATGTTTAGGGTCCTCAGTCTCATTTTTGTGGATGTTGGGAGAAAAATCCAGCAGCATTACCTATTGCTACCATGACAGTATTGTCCACTTTGAGTTTTAGAGCTCCAGGTGTATACCTTCTTCCCAGGTATCCTTCTTCTGACATGGATGCACAAAGTGTATAGCAAGGGCTGGCTTTCACCTTCTCGTCCTCTGAATTGTGCTGACAGGTCTTACCTGAACAAGGCAGCTGTCACTCTCTGACATCAGACAGTCACAGGGAATTGCCAGGGATCTCTAGGATCTTAAGACATGCTTGTTTTAGTGGTTCTACTACTCTCTCAGGAGGCATAGTAAATAGATGTAATCCAGCTTCCGCAGTGGTAGACATTTAAAGAGATGTATGAAATACTTCAACAGTGTCCTCGGAACTAACGTGCTTTCTTTGGCTTTCTTGTTACGATGTAGGGACGTGGCATTTTTGCCAGTGGAAGTCCTTTTGATCCTGTGACTCTCCCAAGTGGACAAACTCTCTATCCTGGACAGGGCAACAATTCCTATGTGTTCCCAGGCGTTGCCCTTGGTGTTATTTCATGTGGACTGAAACATATTGGCGACGACGTGTTCCTCACCACTGCTGAGGTATTGTATTAAAAATTATTTAAATTCCTTAATTTAATAACTTGGTAATAATGAACAATGAAACAGAAAGAATTAAACATTATCTTTTAAATTGGAAAAATAGTATTTTCTGTGTCAGGTGTTTATTTGCAAGGTATGTTGTTTTTTATAAATTCTATTTGAACAAGTTATTTTTAAAAAGTTAATACTTGGTCCAAAGGTCATGCGACGTAAACCTCACCTTCTGTTGGCAAGGGAAAAAGACTTCAGTACTGTATTACCACAGGTGAATGTAAGTATGTACTATTTGCACACATATGCACACGTTTCATTTTAGATTGAAAGGAACTATAGCTGGATGTTGGTAGGTTTGGGGTGATTTTTGTGGGTGTTTTGCTTGCAAAAATCATTTGAATTTCATTTAGCTTTTTGCTATTTTTGAGCAGAGCTGTTGGCATCATTTTTTGTGGACCTGCCTCGTCAACAGCTGAGGGAAGTGCTCTATTGCTCTGTTGTTCCTTGCACCAGAGTTTGACAAAATTGCCATGTTATTCTTCCAGTTTTCTTTCTTTTCTGCATTAATTCTTCTCTTTCTTAAGGCAATTTTTTAATGATCTTTGTTCTGACATTATCCAACATGTGATCTCTCCTTTATCTCCACTCAGTGGGCAAGAGATGAACAGAGAGCAAACACTTTTGGTTCTAGGAGTCATTCACCACCTGCTTCCACTGATTGTTCAAAATCTGACATTCAAAGTCTTACAGTAGGACATCATAAATGCACAGGATTGTATCTTCAACACATACAGGAGAAGAATGAGCACTTGCACACTGCTCTTGTTGGTTTTCTGCAGGGTTTTTTTTTAAGGTGCATACTATGGCATATTTTAAAAAGTTTGCCAGCAGCTTGCCCTCAATAAGAAAGATATTCACAATTTCCATCTTTAAAATTAGTAAAAAGCCCAGACTGTCTCCACTGGCTTTAACCATCTTAGGAGGGCAATGATCCATCTTGTAAGTCTTGGAGCAATTATATCCTCCCTTTAAATCCTGCCCTGTAATTTCAGTTGGATACAGTGATCCTTGCTTGTTGGTCTAAACTGCTGTGTTAAACAGTTGTCTTATTTCCTTCTAGAAGTTGCTTCACTTTGGTTTGGGTGAAATGGTTCCTATAAATAGAATGCTGCTGGATGAGAGGTGACACATACGTGGACTGAATGATGTTTCAAGTGGCAGGCTACTAAGTCAGAAAAAAACTTGTTCTGAACAAAGAAACATAACAGGGAAGTAAAATGGTATCAGAAATCACGGGGAAGCTTTTAAATTTTCTCTTGAGGTAGAGGTTCTCTCCTGGATCTTCTTTGTTGGCAGAGGCTTTGCTACATAAATGCCATCCTCTAGTAAAATCCGTGGAAAAGTTTGCCATGTAAAAATCTGTTCTTTTTTCTTGCATGGAAAGTCTCTGTGGGCGGGAAGGTCCATGGGTGGCTGCTGGCCTGATGGCTGGAGCTAAGAGCGGTACATCTGGTGTCCCTGTTTGTGTGAGAGACAGTGTGTGATGGGGACTTGGGTGAGCTGCAGGCGGTTCCTGAGCAAGGTGACAATGGGTGGATTTCAGAGGAGTCTATGCCAGAAGAGGAGTCGGGAGTGTGAAGGCCAGGAGGGCTGCCCAGGCCCTTAGCTGAAATTACAGTACAAAGCAAAGGCAAAAGTGATTTTTCTTTTGTTTTCTTGGCTTTTTTAATGGAATGGTGAAATCAAAAGTGTTTCACATGGATTTTAGAATACTGGTTAGTATTCTCTGTTTGAAATGGAAGTGCCCAAGGTGCTGCAAAATTTAAAGCACCAAAATGGTGCATTTTAGACAGAGGGACCTTCTCAGATTGTAGCAGTAGCTTACCTGAAAAAAGGAAGCATAAAGCACTAAGCAGCCCAGGCTACTGCCTGCACCTCCTGTCTTCATGCTTTGCCACCTCTCAAATCTGATAAAAGTCACAAATAGCTTATTGTAACTACAGCAAATCCTACTTTCAGTATTCTTTTCTTCATGCCAAGTAAAATAGAATGTAACTTTGATTTTTGATGATAAATCTAAGGTACTGTCTGCTGTAATACCTCTTGATTTCAGGCAATTGCTCTGTGATGACAAGGGACATTACCTATTCTTCTAAGTCCTACCAAACACAACAAAAGGGACAAAGAATTATGAACTAATGAAATATTCTTGGCATGTGTGACCTACAGTTAAGTTACTCCAGAAATAATCCTGTTAAATCCTTTCATTATAGAGAATACATCCTCCAAAACCCAAGATGCCACCACTTGCTTTATGCCATTTGTCCTATCTTGGCTGCCTTTCGTTTAGGTTCTGCAATAAGGCTTAGCTAATTTCTTTATTAAAAGCTAGAATTAATTAAAATTTAAAACATGAACATAGCTATACTGGGTGAGACCTAAGATCCAAACACCTCTGTATCTTCCTGCGAAAGTAATCAGTAGCAGAAGCTGAGGAAAAGAGGATAAATAAGGGGAAAATGGAGCGTCATCCTTCTGCTGAAATGGCTTCTCAGCTTCTGGCAGCCTGTGCTTACTGCACTGGATGTTTTATCCCTGTGTGGTTTTCTCTTTCATAAATGAGCCTAGCGGGTTTTTAAACATATTTATACATTTGAAGGTCTTTTGGCAATTAGCGTCACAATTTAATTGTGAATTAGGTAGAAAAAGAAACTCTCCTCGTATGATTTGCTGCTGTCTGATGATTTGGGTTCCCTTTAGTGCCATGAGAAATGTTCACCTTCAGTTGCCTTTTTTATTCTCTTTCAGTCCTTTTTTTTTCCCCAAAGTCTGTTTTATTATTTTTTGCCTCCTTGTACAAAAAATAACCTTTTGATCATCCTTGTTATTCTTTATACCCTTCATGATTCTCTCCCATTCTTGTTTGAAGTGGGTGGAGCGAAAAGGCACAGTGTTCAAAGCGACGTTACATTGTGGGTTTCTACATTGGTATAATGACATTTTCTGAGTCACCTCTTATTTTCTTTATAATTCAAAATGTTGATTCATCATTTTTTCCCCTGCCACTGAACTGATGTTCTCAAGGAGCATTTTTCAGAGACCTCATGAACAAGGTGTCATTCTCTTTAAAATGCTTGTTTCTGTGTTTTTGCATAGTTTTACATGCTGTCACAGGAGTATGTTGGAAGGAATAGAATGGCATCTGTATAGGCACCTGTATAGTTAAGCTTGATACCTCTCCCACTTCGAGCACTGCCCAGATGTTTTATTGCTTGTTTTGTATCAATCCCATCACAAAACAGAAGTGCTCTAGTCCTGAAACAATTTTTGTTATTTTTTTTTTTTCAGTGATGCAATAGATTAACAGCAACTTGCTGTTGATTTCTTCAGATTTCATCATTCCTGCAGAGCTCCACTAAACTGCTAACAGGAGAAATCTCATGTTGTAAGCTCCTTGTCACACATTGAGATCTATGTCTTGTTTTATTATCAAAGGGCTGCTTATCATTTTTAAATAACCTCGGTCTTATTATGGAAAGAAAAAACTAGATTTTACGTTGTCTTAGCTCCCCCTAGTGGGTTTTTAGCTCTGCTATATTTCTCAATATCACATTAAAGTGTAAACAAATAATTTTCCTTTACCTGTTTTACTCAACAAGAGTATAATCTCTTGTTGCTCTTGTTAGCATTTCCATTCTGACTGGAAAAACTTACTACACCTACCAGCATGCTGGGTGGATTGCAGAAGAGAACATTGTTTCTCTTTGAATCTGGAGTTTACTGTAGCGTTTGCTCTTTAATTCAAACTTTTCACCTACATCTGCCAGAAAGCATGAATTGATGGTAGCCAGGCATCTCTTATGCAGTCCTAGTTGTTTGCAAGCAATGTATACAAGGTCCTCTGTTTCAAGTATCTTCCTAGTATGTTCCATCAAAAGCGCACTTCCTGCTTGCTTTTTGGGCCATGCTGTTTCATTTCACAATGTTTCCTGGACTTTCCTGGTGTTTCCAGACCCTCTTGATGGATCACAGATGGCTCCACTGGATGCTGTTCAGATCAGAGTGCCACTACAAGTCACATCACGCAACAGTATCCCAACACTTCTGGACCAGTCAGTGACTTGGTTCTAACCTTTTGTTATCTAAGCTGTAATTGCACAAAAGTGTATCTTTTCTGCTGACGGCGCCACCAGAAGTACCTCTACATTAATCTCTTATTTTGCATCTGAATGGTCTTCTTGAGCACATCTCCCTGGTGACCTGACACACTCCACCTTGGTCCACAGTGCAGCATAGTCCTGGGAGAGGAGGGGGACTGGTTTCCTTTTGGATGAAAGTAAACAGAAGGATATACTCTAGGAGCAAGCCTGATGTACTAAATATCAATGGAAAGCGCTCATAAACTCGAACAGATTTAAGAATTATGGGCTTGCACTGTACCGAGAACCTCCTTTTCTTCTGCCTGTTGTGTGTTCCCAGCTATTCAAAGGGCAAGGGATGTGTGTCTCCCCCACTTTCCCCCCCGAGAAATTTCCTTTCTGTCCCAAAGCAAGATAGATAAATTTAAAATTTGGATTCTGTTAATGCAAGTCTCTCTTAATTGTTTTTAATAACTTGTGTAGAGAATGTTAGTGAAGGCAGCTATTAAAAACTGCATAAATTCAGACCACTTTTTAATATATTAATTTTGTCCTTAGTTTGCTTAGAAGATATTTAGATTTGGTTCTAACTCCCGGCTCCCTAGATAGTAGAAAGTTAGGCAGTTAAAGAAATGAAAGCTTCAAGTCCACCACAGAGATTACAAAGTGGAAGACAGGTTAGCAAACTGGCATCAGCTGATTCTCAGGCTCAGCATATTCCAATCTGGATCACCCCGAAATGCTGGTTTTTATTTCAGATCCCCAAATGACGACTAAATTTTAGTTAATGATATTAGAAATCTCATTAGACCCAAAGGCAGCTCCGGGACCCCTTGCTTCTTAGGAGGTATCTGTTGTAGGAATAGAGGAAGATCATTGGGCAAGCCCATAAGCAGACAGTGCAAGCAGTGTCTCTCCTCACTCTGCAGAATACATCCTCACACCTCATGGTAACAGAAGGTTTTTCATATGGCCAATGAAGAAACAGTAAAAACCAGCTTCTCCACTCTGCCATGCTTTCCTGATCTGTTTGTTGCAGGAGATGAAAACAAAACATTTCCAGTCTTGCTAGGAAGACAAAACAAGCATATTCAGGCCATAGAGGCAACACTACTCTCAGACGTGCATCGGAACTTCTGTATCATTCCTGTTTCCCCTCGTCAGTCTGGTGAAAAATCAAGCAAAGAGCAAACCAATTTCTTTACTTACTTGGCATGGTTGAGATGACAGACCCACTGCAGTGTTCCAGTGGAGTGGACAGCCTTCGTCTAGTAGCACTGTTTTTTTTCTGTCCCAGGAAGCCAGAATTTAGCATTAGACTTTCTGTTTCTGCATTTGACTACAGTGACCAGCAGGGCTTTGAAGACCCTGGAGAATCCTGTTTTGATTTTACTTAGTTCTGTGGTTGGCCACACTTTCTTTTATAATCTCATACAGGCTATAAATGTGTGAGCTGGACACACAACAAACCGGCTCAGCCATCAGTAATTTTATTCAGAGCATTTTACACTTAAAGGGTTTCAACTCTGTTCCCTGCACAGGGTGACAACTGTCAGAATAACATGTGCTTCTTTAATTTTAGAAGTCTTTGACCCAACTACAATTAACGGCTGGAATTTCTATCTCACAATGAGCTATTTGTTAATGTGTATCACAGACTTACTCAAGACTTTAGTAAGTCTTAATGTCTGAGTGAGAAAAGAGCATAACTCCCTAAATTTCTAGCTCTTGTGTAGCTACTCCTCATGATAAGACTGGCTGTAAAAAACAGTGCCTAGGTGGATTAAGGAGTATCGGTATGATTTGCCAAAGAAAAAACGTTTGCTTAAGACTGGATCACTGTCTAATAAAGCCATAGTTGCATCTGCATTTCAGGTTAAACATGTCTGCTTTATTTCTAGGTAATAGCTCAGGAGGTTTCAGAGGAGAATTTACAGGAAGGTCGTCTGTACCCTCCATTAGTCACTATTCAGCAGGTGTCGCTGAAAATTGCTGTGAGGGTAAGTCACTTCACTCTTTTGCAGCTTCCTTTCTTCCCACACTCTCAATAAAATTGAGCATTTTATTTAGCCAACTAACAGAGCTTCAAGCAAGTTGAAGATGGTTTACGTCAATTAGTCTTTGCCAACTAGCAGTTTCAGTATTCGATGAATAAATGTAAATTTAATCTGAATACGTGAAGGAAGGATACGGAGCTACAGCAAGTGTTGATGTCTGCAGAGCTCACACTGTACTCTCCACCAGTTGGGAGCAGGTCCCCAGGCTCACAGCCACGTGAGCTGCACAGCTGAAGGGTTCTGCCCCTTTGTGATTATCGGTTGCCTGTCAGGAGAGTGAATGTCACCCTACTCCGAGCACTATTCCCCTTTGTTCGCATCCTTACTCTGGCCTATCAGAATAACTGACTACAGGGGGTGCTTCTTGTTTATGGCTCAGGTTTGAATCAGGGGTTTTTCAGTTGATTGTTTTTTACTGGCAAATACAGAGCTGATGCAGATGGATTTTCAGTAACTGACCTAAACCTGCAGTTTTCCAAGAAATTGGGCTGCCCTGGAGAAGAGGAAGCTTTCAAATAATGTATTTATCCCAGTTCCCCCCCATTCTGTGTTTTAGAGAGTTTTTTTCAATATTTTAGGAGGTTATTTTGCTGGTCTTCTGTGATCTTTTTGGTTCCAATTTTGTTTTCTCTCTTGGTCACCTTACTGTGAATAATTCCACTTATTGCATATTCTTTTGAAAGAATAACAGAGAGCCCTCATGCAAGAAACAGTTTTCCTAGCTTCACTTATTCTGTAGATTTTCTTTTTAAAGTCCTTCTTGCAGTTCACATCTTCTTAGGCAAGTAGTAACTCTGTTCTGTAGATGTCAAAATGTTAGATAGATTCCTCAGGCTAAATCAAACTACCTGTGCATTTGGCAGGAACACAGTGATGGAAACTACTCCTCTAATTGTGTGTTATATAAAATGTATAAAGAGAAAATGTTACCAAACAATTCTTTCTGTCCGATCTCTGTTGAAACTTTATTCCTGCAAATACCTGTTCTGTCTCATACAGCCCAAGAGATTTAGTGATGGCCTCTGCCTTTTCCAGACGAGGAATACTCTCAAATTTTTTTGGAATACCAAGTGTTGGGGTATAAATTCAGGTCTCATTCAACCCTGATAATTATGGCCACAGACCTGAGGATGAACATGAACACCCAAAGTGCTTCTCAGTTAGGTCAGGTTGGGCTTCAGATTAACCCAAGAAAGGAAGTCTAAATACAGTAACTCTTCCACTTAGGGTCTCAGCTTCTCACCAAGTGAAAACATTTGTTTTAGAGGGAGAGCCGAGGAGCGCAGGAAGGAGACCGTCTTGTTTTTATTCAAAGTAGGAGCATTTGCCAAACACAGTTCGAAGCAGATCCTTCCAAAGTGTTGGTGCTAAAAGCCAGTCTGTCAAACTTCTTTTGTCTCCTAGGTGAATGTCCAGTCAAAAGATACACTTTTCTCAAGTAGGTGTTCTTCAGATGTGTGGGTTACTTGATTTTGAACAACCTCCTGCTTTTAAATCCTGTTAAATGTGCTCAAATAGTTTATCAGCACTAATTAGGATTTTAATGCATCTTTCCAGATTGCAAAAGAAGCCTACAGGAATAACACTGCCTCCACCTACCCACAGCCTGAGGACCTCGAAGCTATCATTCGCTCTCAGGTTTACAGCACTGATTATAATTGCTTTGTGGCTGACTCCTATACCTGGCCTGAAGAAGCCATGAAAGTGAAACTGTGAATATTTACTGAACAAACTAACAGCACTTAAAACACATTAAAATATTAAGAACATTTTCTGCCTAGGAAGCCTAAGAATAGCTAATTTTTTAAGATGCAGAAAACTTTTTTCTAAATTGTAATATTTGTTAGGAACTCAGATCAAGAAATCATATTAATTATAAACCAGAAAAATAAAAAATTAATCTGAGAAATATGTTTGTGTTGTTTGGTTATTTATATCCTACACTAGATTTTGACAGATCTTTTTTGTTATCAAAATAAGTGGTGAATCTTGAGAACTTTGTCACAAATGTCAATAAGAAGTTAAGCAGACAAATGGTGCCATGAAAAATTAAGAAATATATATTATGACTTTTTAATCCATTACAGGTCACAATGTAATTTGCATGAATTGTCAAGCTATTATTTAAAACCAAACCAAACAAAAAACCCCAACAACAACAACAACAACAGCAGAACTTCTAAACAACAGTAAGATTAGAATATTTTCCTCTAAAGAAAAGCCTTATTAGTCATTCCTGTGTGGAGTAATTAAAATTTTCTAACAAGAACTGAACCTGCAGATCCTTTTGTTCACATCGAATTATAATATTTTAACATTACTTTGAAAAGCTAAAGTCTTGTAAATGATCAAAGATTTCATTCCCCCACCAAGATAACTGCTGTTCTGATACACTGCAATTGTTTGGCCTCAAATTCATGGAAGTGCTTGGAGTCCATGTTCTTGACAAAAAAAGGAGTATCAAAATGTTATGAATAGGCTTCTTTTTTGACTTAGATGTTTTCTTACAAACATCAGTCATCCAGCTAGTGGTATGTTTTTAAACCAAATGAATTACTGTAATATTTGAAGCCAAAGTATTTTTAAACACACATCATATGTGATAAAGTAGTATTCTTTGTAACAAATTCTCAAATCACCCAGCTGAGGTCTACTAAATGAATAATTATTATGGGGGAAGAGTCCATCATTATGTGGGGAGCAAACACATTTTATTAATTCTATAGTATTTACTGATTGTTTCCTTTGCTTACTACTATTTGAATGATCTGGTTAGCTTAATCTCTTCAGTATGGTCTTTAAAATAGTTTTTACAACTTCATTGAGAACTCAGTATGTTGAATGTGTTCATCTATATACTAATGTCAACTAAAGATATGTTATTTTTTTTTTCCCATTTCCCATTTGTTAACAGTTATCAAAAGTGATACCTGGCAGTGACCCTTATTCTTCTACCAAAAAAAAGTGATTCCCTCTGCAAACCTCACTGGAAGCATCCAGGGACACTACTCATGACCTGCATTATTCTGAATTCATAATTAGCATTTCCAGAAATAAAAGTCCTGAGGCTGTGGTTTTCCTTAGGAGGATACGTGACTGGATGGTACTGTCAGCAGTTTCCTCCTGTAGAAAAAATGAACAAAGCTTGTGCTCAGAATAAAGCTTTACACAGCTCTAACTCTGAATTGTTTGACCGTCCTCCTGCGCAGATTTCCCTTTTCCTTCTGGTAGAAATCTTGTGGATAAGGCCTATCTCTAAACTGGTTAGTTTTGCGACTTTAAAGAAAAAAGTTTATCATTTGGCAACTTCCCAACAGGACTGAATGCAAAATGTTTTGAGTCATGATCAGGTGGAATCTGTGCTCATACATCAACGTTCTAAAAAAACCCCAAAGAATTATTAGTTGTTACAGAATCACCACTCCAAGAAAAATGTAATATACTTTCTGGACAGTTCTGGAAACAGCTTGTACTTGAACTGTTTGACATGCTTGAGATTATCTCTACAAAACCAAAAATTAACTATTTGTGCAACCCCTTAGCTCTGCCACAGCCGCAGACTGCAGGTCCTGAATTCACAAGAGGGAGAAGCACTTTCTCCCTCACTGCATATGGGGAACCCATAAACATTTTTTGCCTTACTGTGCTTTTGGCCAAAGTTACGGTCATACAAGCAATGTGAGTGAAAGAATGTACATTCATAATCATTTTGAGTAACCAGAAATACTGCCGTCCTCTGTATTTCAATATATTATTATGTAAAAACGTACTACAACACTTCCTTATGTTTTATTGAAATAAAATAATATCTGTTATTTTTGTAATCATCAGCTGAGTGTACTGAAGCATAGTCTTTAAATAGCTGCTGTATAAATGTCCTGGTTTTTAGATTTGAACAGCCAAACCTGTACAGCTCAACACCAAGTCTGCTTTTATTGCTCAGTACCAGTTTTCATATTACAGTGCTCAGTGACAAAGTGGAAGGCAGTAAGCTGGTGGTTCTTCAAGGCACAGCTACTGGGGACTTTTCAGTAGCATTCTTCATGTACATGTTATATTGATGACATTTAAACAGGATAATCCATTATAAATTGGAAGACACAACTGCAATTCACTATCATCTAAATACACACTCAGCATACTACCCTGTAGGAAAACGCTGCCTAATGAGCCATTAATACAGTTTCCTGTTACAGGCTACTGGAAAATTGTCTCTCAGTACTAATTTGACATAGAAAAGATTGGTAAAGTTATATGGATTTTTATTTAATGTATACAGTATTTTTTTTCATATTTTTACATGTATTTCCTTCTGTAATGTATGGGGAAAAGGAAACATTAAACTTTGTCTCAACTCACACATTTTCATTTCCAAGGTGCTTGGCCTAACAATGCAAATATAAAATGTCAGGAGCTGAGCAGCTGAAAAACTACTATTAACACAAGCAGACCGTAAGATGATACGAAGAGAATTGCAAAAATGGTGGTATTGACAATATATGTACTACCCAAGGCATTCAAGGGACAGGTCATCTCAACTTCTTTCTCCCCCCGCCCCACCCTTTATTTAGAAGCAAAACTTGGTCCTGTCGCTGGACACAAACCTTTGCATTTCATGGATTAGTTGAATGAAGTGAGAGCAGATACTTTGAGATGTAGTAAAAAACATTGCACACACTAATCCATTAATGTAGCAGTGAGATTTCCTTGAGCTGAGTGTGCTTCTGTGTTGGAAACCACAGTAATCTGTGACTGCAGCCGCTTTGGTAACCCACAACTGTATGCGGAAGTTAAGTACAGGTCTGCACTGCAGCTCAGTAACACACAGCACAGTATAGGTGAGACAGGATACTAGAGTGTGGGATGTTTATCACCTTGCAAGCAGTTTGAGGCATGTCTCATACTGACAAATGAGTTTTAGGGTCTCAGAAAAATACGTGGCAATTCAGAACAGAAGCTCATATTAGCTACCTGAACCATTATTTGCGTATGTTAAACAGTTTCCATTTTCACAGTAGCTATAAGGCACAATATTCCAATGTTAGCATCATCTCTTGCTGTCCAAAATTAAAACACCTTACAGTTTCTCTTATTTGTCTGAAAGTTTGCCTTCAACACCAAATAGAATCTGAAAAATATGTCCACTTTGATGTTGTTTCAGGAATTCTAGGAACTGGCCAAGATCCATGTGATAGTCATTCCTCAGGCCATAATCACCATGTGCCTGAAACTGCAGATCTTCAAAAGCATGGAAGAGACGAAGATTATCAATGCTTCCTTCTGTTTCTATGCTCTCTACATGCTTGCATGAAATATGCTTCCAGTTGGGATACCTAACAGCATGCCAGAACTCTTCACAGTTTTCTCTGAGTCCCTCCACACACATGACACCAGGTTTCCCTGTTAAGCAGAAGCCGGTCAGATTTAACTTCTTTGCACAGTCAAAAATCTTCTTCCTCAGTTCCTGCCGGTATATATGATGGCTGTAGATCCACATGCGATGCAATGTTTCTTTAACTATGACTTCTTTTGAAGCACTTTCAGAAGAGATCTTGCTGTTTTCCAGGTAAGGCAGGCTGTTGTCTTTCACCCATTGCACAGCTTCGCAAATACACAGTTCCCCTGAATCTAAAGAGGCGATGTGAGAAGTGAGACCAGTGCTGAGCTGCAACTGCTGCTGCCTGTGCAGGGCACTGGATCTTGCAAAAAGCTGAGGAGCTACGTGAGGATACATATGAGGCAGCAGTACCTGCAATTCCACTTTTTCCTTAAAAACAGAACACACACACACAAAAAGAAATTCTTCAGCTGCTGAAAGACATGCTAGACTCTTCTTCCCTGTCAAAGGCAGATTCTGAGGAATTAAGTTTGTGACATCCTAAAGGCAGGAATTACTTCTTCCACTTCCCTTCCGGCCACTCCTTTCATTTTGTTGCACCATGCTAGGACCTTCCCAACCTATCTAATGTTACCTTCTGCTGTTTACAGAAATAATGCCATGGCTTGAAAGAAGGTACTTCTACAATATTTGTATTGTATGTTCTCAGTACGTGCTCAGTGCTGCTACAGCAATAAACTACCAGTCTGTCAGAGTCAAGGGGCAAGTGGCTTTTGAGAATTGTAAAATGACTAATTATCTTTCTCGGTTCCTTGATAATCTGCCATGGAAAAAAAACTTCCCGCAGAAGCCCTCCCTATGCAGTTCATAAGATTTCTGAAGCTGGTGAAGGGGTACATTTTAGAACTATACCTAAGCCTGTACATAAGTTTCCAAATAATCTTGTTACCCAGTAAATCGTTCTAATGTTTAATTATCTTTATTCCTAGGAAAATGCATATACTTCTAGGTTGAGTTTGTTGGTTTCCAGTTTCTAGTCATTGCATTGTTGTGTCATCAGACCTACACTAATGGCTATATTCTCTATGCAAGTATTTACATTGCTTAATTGTCATACATAACCCATTCTTCAACTGGATAAATTATTGGAACTCCTTATATTCTAAATGTTGGGGTTTGTGCTCAAGTACATAGGCTGTTTTTTTTTTAGTGTTTGTGTGACTCTTCTTAATAGTATTCTGCTATCTGGGGCTATTTTTACATTAGTTTATTTCAAATACAGATCAATGAACGTTAGTACCTGTAGCAAGGGTGGAAGAGAGAAATAAGGGGCAGTTTTGTTAGAATAAAGTCAAGTCCAACGCAGGTATTCCCATGAAGGAAGAGTTGCCTTTGTAACACACAACTCTTTGTAAACAGTAAACAACCCTCATATAAGTACAATGCTGGCTAAGCTCTTGTGAATGCTTTGGTGCCGCTGATATCCATTCCCATCAGTGATTCTATCAGCCTTTCTTGCCCAAATCAAGTTAAGACTCAATTAAAAACAAGAGTATTTTGTTACTTTTAACACTCTAAACACAAATCAGTGGGGGGACTTCCCCCTTTTTCACCTTGCAGAGTTTCTTAGTGTCTGCGCTAGGAGTAAAGAAAATGACACATATCTACGTGGAACTTCTCACCTGAGCCTCCCCTACATCAACAGCAATTGAATATCCGAGCTGTGCGGGCAGAGCTCCATCTGTGTTTCTCAGGTAGCGCTGCATGCCAGGCATGGCATCCTCATCCAGATTTATTTCTCCTTTTTTGGGAAACATTGAAAGGAGCATTTCCAGTTCCAGCAGCTGGAGCTCCAGGCACTCTCTCACTGTGACAGCCATCGCTCTGTCCTCCGCACACACCTGGAACGAGAGGCCTGGTGTTTAACATAGGGCGAGGTTCAGCACCACGCCGTGCAGCCCAACAAGCCGGCCTCGCCCAGAGACCCCGGGATTTTTTAAGGACAGGATTTGCGCTTAATACGACTGGATACAAACCCTTCAGCAGCCAGTCCCTCCCAGGCGCACGGCCCAGTCGAGCTAGCGCAGGGAAGGCGCTGCAGCCCCGCGGACACCGAGCGGCCGCGCATGCGCGCTGGGCAGCCTCACCTGGCCCGCACGGGTCACAATCCCAGCGGAGCGGAGGCAGGAGCGGTCATATGGCTCTTCGTGCCGCCGCCACCTGCCCGATGCGGGCCGCCGAGAAGAGGAAGCGGCGCTATGGCTCTCGACCCAGCGCCACCTCCCTCAGCGCGGCCGTTGAACGGTCGCTCCGCGAGCCGCAGGCGGGAGAGGGCGCGCATGCGCGCTCAGCGGGGCGGGGCAGCCGCGATGGGGGGTCGGTGTCTGTGCCGACTCCGTGCGGGGCCGCACGCCGTTCTCCGCTAGTCACCCGCTCCGTCTTAAATCCCTGCGGTCAAGGCGTGAGACGCCGCGGCGGGCACGGGGCTTCCTTCCGCGGGGCCTCTCCCAAAAGCCTCTGGCGGAAACGCACCCTGGGCGGGAACACCGCGGGGCTGCGCGGCCGGGGCGCGGGGGAGGGCGGCGGGCTGCCCGGGGTGAGGAGCCGCGGTATGGCAGGCTTGAGGGACGTGCAGGCTGCTTCTCCTGAGGTACCGCTCATACTGCCGGGCGTTTGCAGCCCCCGAGGCACCGCTGGTACCCAGTGCCCCACGGACCCGGGCAGAGCCTCACAGGCCGTGCCGGGCCAGCGAATGTACGGGCAGGAAACTGCACAAAATGGAGGCGCCGCGTTTGCGTACGTGGGCACACGGGGCTGGTGCGGGTCCGCGCACTGACACCAGCGGGGCTGTGCGGGTTCGCTCCTAAAGACACTTCTGACGTCAACGTCGGATTTTCTCTGGGCGCGACAACGTGGCTCAACCCCGGCCCCGGCTCTGACTGTCGAGTGGGCGTGGCCCTTGCGCCACGTGGCGGCGGTGTGCCCGCCCACCGCGCTGCCATTGGCGGGGAGTGGCTGGGGGCGTGGCCGCGCCGGCTGCGGAAGGGGAGCGCGGCGGCGGGGGCAGGTGAGCGGCGCCGGGTGAGGCGGGTCTGGGGGGATCCTGTCCCTCGCGGGTGGGATAAACATCGGGTCGCGGTGCTGGGTGGGCCCTGAGACTCTCAGCCATGCGGGGAGGTGGATGCTGGAGCCACTTGTGGCGGCGTGCGTCCGGCTGGTCCTTCCCGGCCCAGGGGCTGCCAGCGCCTCAGGTGCCCGGGGAGGGGCTGGGAACCGCAGCTCAGCAGAGCCGCGACCCGGGTAGAACATCCAGGTGACACTACTGAGGGGTTCCCTGTGGCTGGCAGGGCTCGAAGAGGGAGGACAGGCTGCTTTTGAACTCAAAAGTTAATATATGGAGTCGTGGCAGAGGGCACTGGGTGGTTAATGTTACAGTGAGAAGTGGCCAGCCCTTTGCATAACTTTGTTCGGATCCTTGGATCCAGCCATTTGAGAATTGCAGCTCTCCCCACCTAAATCCCGTCATCGTTTGTAATCTGGTGAAATCTGGTCGGGCTCTGTTTATCTAGTGCTGTACTAGGAATGCAGAGTCCCCGTCATGGGTTGTAGTAGTGGTTCCCCTCACAGTCTCACCAATGGATCTGATATGAACAGTTTAGGAGATCTGCGGGCTGCAAAATTAGAGTGCAAAGTCTGAAACTAATTATAATGACTCAACTTCTCTCACTTGTGTCTGTGTTACTTCCTTCTCTAGAAATGGATTATGAAGCCCTCAAGAAATACTCAGCATTGCATCCTAAGCCTCCTGGACTTACTCTTCAGTATGGCACCGCCGGGTTTCGCACCAAGGCCGAACAGCTTGATCACGTCATGTTCCGCATGGGCTTGCTGGCCGTTCTTAGGTCCAAAGCCGTGGCATCTACTATTGGCATCATGGTTACTGCATCTCACAATCCTGAAGTAAGAACAACCTTTACTTTAAAAATAAAGTAGATGTGATCAGGCTTGTGGAATCAAAGATGTTAATGGCACTGAGAGATCAGATCCTGAAGGCACCTGGACCTGCTTAAATCATGTGTTTAGCCTGCTCCCTCTAAATATAATCTCCAGCACCTTTGAAGTTACTTTTCCCTGTACATACGAGCATAATCTTCCCTCATCTGGAGATGCTGTAACGTAGGAAGTTTGTGACTTTGGCAAGCTAGGAGTATCCTTGACAAGTGATGAAGCTTTGAGCAAAATCTGCAAGTTTAAAAAATAAAGAGGTGCAGCAATTACATATCAGGCATTTATACTTCTTTTTATGCAGAATTCCAGGTTATTAGAATCTCCCCTTTCGTCATTTTAATGTCAAATTAATTTCATACCAACGTTGTAAGGGAGAAAAGGTTAGTTACTTAATATACTGGTTATGCTACTTTTGGGGGCTTGTTGAAGCTTTAAATAAAGAGCTAAGCTATTGCATACTCCACAGACATACTCCACATTCAAAGAAACAATGTGATTGAACCATGTGTCAGCTGTCTTCAAAGACATTTTGTTAAGTTTCCCACTTTTAGGCTTACTATCTTTTGTTCTTCTAAGGAAGATAATGGTGTGAAGCTGGTTGATCCCCTTGGAGAAATGCTGCATCCTTCCTGGGAAGAGTATGCCACACAACTAGCAAATGCAGAGGAGCAAGAATTGCAGGAAACAGTTACTGACATCTGCCAAAAAGCAGCAGTGAACCAGCACAAAGATGCTTCTGTTTTTATTGGCAGAGACACCAGGTAATGAAAAGATGCTGTAAAATTATGCTACTGTTATGGAAGTCCCAGCATTTTGTTCACGACTGCTTTTGGATGTTTAGCCCTCTGCAGCCAGATTTTGCCTTTTTTTTTATGCCTAGTCTGCTACCTGTTATTTTATTATTATAGCAATAAAAAAAAGTTTTCCAGTGCTCTTCCTGTCTTCCCTGATAGTTATGAGCACTTCCTAGCACTGTTTCTGATCAGGATGCTTAATTGTGGGGTTTTTTTGTGAGTACCGTGTGGTGGCTTTCCAACTTCTTTATTAGAAGGTGCCTACAGCAGAAAAAGGTATGGCTTTCTTCACACTGAGTTTGTCTACTAGCAGGAAGCTTGTAGAGTCATCTTCCACATGTCCTTCCTTCCCAAGTCCATATGTAAATGTCTTCTGCAACCGTTATCATTTGCATTTGTTGTTTTCCAGGCCAAGCAGTGAGAAACTTTCGCGGTCAGTAATAGATGGTATCTCCGTTCTAGGTGGTCAGTACCACGGTATGTTAAACCTTTGCAATTCTAGTCTGATATCAAGTTTTTGTATAAATGTGACTCTGTTATGTCGCTCTAAGGCAGTAGCCCGGACACCATTTCCATTTTTGCTTGTAAGGATCTAATTTCAGGGTATTCGTGTGGCTTTAATGCAGGGGCAGGGTTTCATCTTTTCATAGCAGAACTTGAAAAATGTAATATGTATTTCCTGCGCTGTATTTGTCTGTTTATTTAGAACAGCAAGTACTGTACCACTCTTAAGGAGGAATTAATTTAGTATTCTACTTCTGAATATTGTGCCTTTTTATTTTATGCTAGATTATGGTCTGGTGACAACACCACAGCTACATTATATGGTCTGCTGCCAAAACACCCAAGGGCAGTATGGGAAAGCAACGCTGGAAGGTTATTATGAAAAACTATCCAAAGCTTTTATGGAACTGATAAAAAAGGTGAATACTGGGTGTTGTCTTCTTCATGGAAATGTACAAAATTAATATCTTCTGTTTGTTAGCATGTTTGTGTCTAAAGTTTCAAATTCAGCATGCCTCTGGGTGTGGTTTCACTAGGGTATGAGTTCACTTTGCCCCTTCTTCCCTTGTGCTAAGTCTCCCAGCTCTGGAGAGAGTCAGAGACACCTGAAGATTGACTGTGCCAACGGAATAGGAGCCCTGAAACTGTCAGAAATGCAGCCCTACTTGCCAAAGGAATTGCTAATTCACCTCTATAATGATGGAACCAAGGAGAAACTCAATTACTTATGTGGTGCAGATTTTGTGAAAGTTCACCAGAAACCACCTAGAGGTACGTAGTCAGTAATTTTATATCCTTTTACCTTCTCTCCAGACCTAAAAGCGCAGGGTCTAGCATTGGCATATCATCTTCAGATAAGCTGACTGCCCTGTTTCTTACTAAGTGATTGCATGAATGGTTCTGCCTGCGCAATGGAGAGAATTGTACGGCTGGGTTTGGCACATCCCTAGTTTATATTAGTCTAAATTTTTTTGAGGAGTACAGTATGTCTCTGACTTGCTGAAATATGTTTGACAGTCTGGTCTGAATGTTAAGCTGGTGGTGTCCAAAGATCAGTCAGGACTGGCTTATTGTTATTTACTTCCATTTATGTTATCAAGAAACATTTACCTTGTGGGCTGGGCTTGCAGGCAGTTTTCCGGGTTCCTGAGGAAGAGCTGGGATAATGAACAACTTGGTGCCAGCAGGCTGACTGATTGACATAAACCAGTGAGGAAATGATTTCAACCAATTTCCTGCACAAAGTGCATACAAGAAAATCCCTGAATTGGGGGGAGCAGGCTAGTTTGGATATTAGATTTTCTGAGGCTAAACTGGGTTCTCCGTTCGACAGCTGCACCTTCACTGCAACTGCCAGCCCAACCTGATCACCAGGGTACAGTGTCGTTTCCCTCTTGTCACACTGCTTGCATGCTGGAGAAATGTAGGAAGAGCAGCAGCAGAGCAGCAGCCCCTGCCAGGGATGGATGCTGCTGTGTCACATCTGGATCCTGGCTCTAACTGGGACTGAGAGGAGACTCCTTGGTCATTTCTCTCTGCTTTGAAAAGAAAATGTGGTTTCCTAATTATTCACCAAAATAAATATTCTGATTTTTCTGAAGTGTTAAGTGGTAACAGCTGCCTGTTTAAAGTCATAGGAAGCCTCAACCTGTTAAGTGTTGCAGTTGCCATTACCTCATGCTTTAGCCAGAGGACCTCAGTGGTGGTGGGATGTATTGTCCTGTGTCACTGCAGGCGTGCAGGAGAAGAAACAGGCAAGTTCTGGGGTGCAGTTTCCTGTGTTCTGAAGGATGAGGTGTCAGCAACATGGGCCAGTTTTCCTGTCTGCTTGTGTGCTGAAGTGTTGTTTTCCAAGAAGGGGTTACAGGCAGCAGCGTGTCCTTTGGAGCTCCCTGCTGAGTTCCTGAGGGACTCTGAGATCAGCTGAGGGAATGGCCAGAATGTTCCTGAGAAATGGACTATGAGGTTAATGTGGCCAGCATCTTAAAGAAAAGCAAGATGTACCTTAATAAAAGAGCAGTTCATTCTTGTGCAGTGTTCCTGTGTGAGGCGGTGACAGCTTTACAGCTACTTCTCTATTGGCGTTAAGCCTGGGAAGTTTTTGAGGCAGGTACTCCCTATGCATTATATACATTGTTGTATAAATTGAATATCAAGCAAACTAAACATGAGATATTTTATAGCAGATCCACTTCTAAGGCTTTTTGTACAGCTCTGAGAAATCTTGGGATGGGTGCTTTGGAGTGGGGCTGGTTTTTTTTCAGTAGTAGGATTGATGTGCCACCTCCTGTTGTAATTGCTGCCACTTCAGTGGTGGCTTTGCTGGCATGTGGCTTTTGCGTTAGGAAAGCAGGTCTCCTCTGTGAAAGGGAGTGAAGGTCTGGAAAGTGGGAATGGGATAAAATTAAACAAGCCTGAAATATTCCCCAATAAAAATATTTTTGATGCAAGGGAAAAATAGTCGATTCCCATGTGTCTTGGAGGGTGAAGTATGTAGAAGTTTTACACCAGGAGCATGCAGTGGACCTGCCACATGCCAGGAAATGCTGGTGACGTGGCTCTGGAGCCCAGCTCTGCCCAGGCATGGTTTGCCTGCACCCCCAGGGGTGCATGGTGTGTCATGGTGCTGCTCAGAGGAGTGGTGCGGACGGCTGGGCAAGCACCCCGTGTCCAACTGAGCTCAGCTGGCTGCCGCTTGCTGCTCCGGGCCCCATCCAGGTGTCCCTCTGCAAAGGCTGACTTGCTTTGCTGCAGTGCAGGGGAAACGCAGTTTGCCTGGGTCTGTGGGTGATGTGTGCGGCTTGGTGGGCTCTGTCGTGGGTGAGAAAAGGGGTGGGTGTTCTGCTGCTGCAACCTTATGCCATTACTGACATTCAGCGCTTATCTCCAGCATTTAGAGAGGTGACTACACACAGTAGTTCTGGGACTGATTTTTATCTACTTCTGGGAGGAAGGTGTAGCATAATAACCTGCATTTTTGATATTTATATTTTTGATCTAGGTATGCACTTTTCAGTTGCCATCCGATACAGCTTCTCTGTTGTGAGTCTCTTTGTAAAAGCAATGTCTGTTTCAGAGCATTAGTGTTGTGTGCGTGTGTGTGTCTGCACAGGACTAATTTCCACACAAGACCCACACTGGGAATAATTTAAACATTTTATATCTTTTTCTATCTCTAAGTTGCATTTGTACCTCTATGTGTACTAGGGCTCGACATGAAGCCCAATGAGAGATGCTGCTCATTTGATGGTGATGCAGACAGAATTGTTTACTACTACAAGGATGAAACTGGCCATTTTCACCTAATTGATGGAGATAAAATAGCAACTTTAATTAGTATCTTCCTTAAAGAACTTCTTGCCAAGGTAACATTAATGTATGAAATGAATGCTGACACTTTAATTTGTACCGTGTAAAATAGTCTAAGGAAGCTGTGTCGGTTTGTACAGTGACCTAAAATGAACCCAATTTGAAAAGAGATCAGTCCTGTACCTCAAAAATGGTGTTTTTACAAGGGTGTGACTTCCAAACTCCAAATAACAATCTGAGCACTGATATATTAGCCTGGAACCTTTTCTTAGTAGGAGAGAGCTTTTCAAATTTCAGTGTATAAAGCATTGATATTCTATTCTCTCACTTTTGTTATCTTTTATTAATTTTTCATTAATTTTGTGTTCAGTCCTTTACTTTATGAAGGCTGGGCATTCCATTTGCATGAGAACGTGGTTGTGGCTGTCAAAGGGGTTTGTATGTCATTGTTCCAAACCCACTGTCTGCTGTGTAGCATCCTCTCCCCACAGAGGATAGACAGAAAAAAGCTTTTATTTTTCAGAAGCCCTCTTAGACTTGGCATCTGTGATACCAAACCTAGACAAGGTATCCTGGTTTTTTTTTCTTGGAGACCAGCTAATTTCTTGCATGGTGGCAGAGAAGCTGGCCAGGGAGGAGAACCTGTGCTTGCCACCAGCCTTTGCTTGCTTTGCACTGGAAGCTTTGTCCCCACTGCTTGTGTATGTGACCTGATGTAACACCGTGTGTTTGGCCAGTGCATTGAGCTTGCAAAAAAAAAATGTGATGTACAAAGACATGATGAGAATTCATTTTGTCTTAAACATGTAGAAATTGTCTGTGAGCTGCTGCCTTCCTCTGATGCCCAGGAATTTTAAGTGTCTGTAAGAGAACATATTTTTAATAATAATTCTGATTATCCTCCCATGTATCCTACTTGTCCGGCAGACAGTAACACACTTTTGCTTCTTGGTTTGCTCAGGTGGGACAGACCTTAAAGATGGCGGTGGTACAAACAGCGTATGCCAATGGGAGTTCCACACGCTACCTTGAGGAAACACTGAAGGTATTCTCCATTTTTTCCTGGTAGTTCTCTGAAAATGTTGTTTACTGCAAATTTGTTTACTTTAAAAATAAATACTACTGTAATATGATTGCTGGGAAAAGTTAAACTAGGCTAAAATAAATGACTGTTTCAAACCCACAAGTAGCAACTCAATTCTTGGTGGTAAAAGAGACGCAAGACGATAGCAAAGCTGAAAAAAATTCTGGTCAGCTTTTGCTAGTTAAAAAAAAATAAAGTTTGGCAAAAGTGAAACAAAAATCACTTGTCACTTCTGGAACAAGTTGAGGATTTTATGGCTTTGCAATGGCATCAGTAAAGGCTCCTTGATACTTTGACACGGGTTGTTTCAGTTTCTACGACAGGCTATATGTTGTTCCCTACAGAAATTGAGCTGAGGTATGATTTCAGTTAGGGTAGAAGTCTGGTATGTATGTTCCCTGAAACTATAAAATGAATTGAGGTTTTTCTTGGTTAGGGGTTTTCTGTTTCTTGATTTTGGTTTGTTTTTTGGTGGGGGTTGGTTTTTTTTTGTTGTTTTTTGTTTGTTTGTTCTTGTTGTTTGTTTGTTGGGTTTTTTTAAATTAAAAAAATCCAGCCTTTATTTCCACTTAAATAAATGAAATCCTTTTAATGAGCCTGTAGAAATAGTGGATAATTTTAGCTCGGGGAGTCAGTAGCTGTGAAACACAGTTTAGTCTGTAACAGTCTCTACCCCATGTTGGGGCTTAGTTCCCCCCAGGAGAGCATGTAGCCCTGTTTTCATCTCTGCGTATCCTTGGGCTGCAGGTACCTGTGCACTGTGTCAAAACAGGAGTGAAGCACTTGCATCATAAGGCCCAGGAGTTTGATGTTGGTGTTTATTTTGAGGCAAATGGACATGGTACAGTAAGTATGAGCAAGTAATGCATGAGATCAGGCAATATGTACAAAATTTTAGTTGAATTAGCTGGAAAAGGAGGTGTTTTCACTCTCTGCTTACATTTATAATCAGGACTTTTCTCTCTTTGGTTGAGAACAGACTTCTTTCCCCTTTTTGTCTTTATCATAGCATTGCCACCATCTCCTCTGTGGTTTACGTGGGGATGGGAATTTGTGGTAGCAACCATTAATTATGGTTATATGGGCTTAAATGGTAACAGTTTTTTTCCTCATTGCTGCACATATCCTAATTTGCAATGTGGGCTGATCTTTACAAGCTCTCTTTGTTTTATTCTAGGTATTATTTAGTAAAGACGCTGAAACTAAAATAAGACAACTGGCAAACGAGGAGAAAGATAATGAAAAAAGAGAAGCAGCAAAGGTGCTAGAAAACATGATCAACCTGATTAATCAGGTAAAAACTGAGAGAACCAAATCACTATATAACAGTATTGGGGCTAATGCTGCTGGTGAATTCCTGTCAGGCCACTGGGGCAGGAGGTGGGGTGCCATGAGAGAGGGGCCAAGAAGCAAAGTGCAGGACCAGTCCTTTTGAGCAAAGTGTGATACTTTCTCATGAGATGCTTTCATCTGGAGCAGTCTCCCAGCTTTGGCATCCAAAGAGGGAGTGGGACAGCATGGGAACCTTGTGATAGGATGCAACTTGTTAATGATTCAACATGCAGTATGGGAGGAGGGGGATGTTCCAGTGCCCATGTCCACACACTCTTGGGACTCCTTATCTTGGCACAGATGTTACACAGCTGGGGAGAGCCTTTATGCATCCTGACCCCAGAACAGTGCTCCTTAGGAGAGGTGAGGCCAGGCACTTGCCCTTGGCAGAGCTATACATGTGTGCTGCTGTTTGTACCACAGGGGCAGTGGGGAAAGGAAAGAAAAACAAAACACCCCCCCAGCCAAACAAAAGCCTCGTCTACCCAGGCTGAGGCAGCAGCCTGGCTGCATTTTCATTCTCTTCAGCTGAAGGTTCCTTTGTTTTTTCCCTGTTGACTGCTCCAGTATTTCTTCCCGTCCTCTTAACAGACAGTTGGTGATGCTGTCTCAGACATGTTGGTCATTGAGGCAATCCTGGCTCTGAAAGGCCTGACAGTGCAACAGTGGGACGCCATCTACACTGACCTTCCCAACCGGCTGCTCAAGGTTCAGGTGAGTTACACCTGGCTGGCTCAGGTTACTGCAGCCTCTTGGGACCCTTCTGGGAGCAGCTCTTGCCTGCATACATCTAGATAAGCTTTGTTTTAAAGCTAAACCAGCCCATTAAAGGGCAACAAGCCACGAAACCATCCACATGAGGGAGCAGAAATTCACTTGGACTAAAATAAAAATATACCTTATACAAATGGTGAAATAATAGCCAACTGTATTAAATAGAAAAACCTGAACAAAACTATTCAAATTCTAACTTAAAAATAGAAAAAATCCTATTTTGAAAGTTAAGAAAGAAATTCTAAGGCACCTGCCTGCTGGGCAGCTGGATTTTTCTTGCTGTGCCACTTTGTGTAACTTGAATATTCAAGCTCTTACTTCATCTTCTCTAGTACTCAAAGAGCTCAAGAACAGGCTCCTGCATGGTTACACTTTATCAGGCGCCATAAGGGAGCTCTGGGTTCTAAATGAACCAGAGGAGAGTTTTCTTCTGATCTACTGGAAGAAGCTGCAGTGAGGAGCCAAGGAGGCACATTCAGAACTGACCCTTTTTCCAAAGAAGGCAGCTGAGTCCTGTCAAGACTGAGTTAATACCTGCTGAGTTGTTGAGCTGGGATCCCAGTGTTAGAATTAAGCAGGGAACTCCCAAACTGAGCTCTTCTGCAGGCAGTGCAACACATCAAATCCAGAAGTTCTGTCTTAACTGTGACCTTTTTCATTCCACTCTCATTGTACAGCTCCAGCACACAAATAAACTGTCTGGTTTTGATGCTGCAGGTTGCAGACAGGCGAGTTATTGACACAACAGATGCAGAGAGGCGGGCAGTTACACCTCCAGGACTACAGGAGAAAATCGATGCGCTTGTAAAGAAGTACAAATTGTCACGGGCGTTTGTCCGCCCATCAGGAACAGAAGATGTAGTTAGAATATACGCTGAAGCAGATACACAGGTCAGAGCTTAAACAACTTGTATATAAAGTGGATTTATTTATGTTAAAGTCTCCTGCTTAGCATTGGGTGATGGAGGGAGAAGTATGTTTACATACTCATCATTTAATCGCATTTAGCAGGTGATTGCAAGTAAATTTTAATCGCATTTAGCAGGTGATTGCAAGTAAATGCAAAATGTCTCTGGCTGTTATTTACAAAAGAGATGTTTAATGGTCTCAGTGTTTAAAAGTTAACTATTTATGAAGGCAGATTTGACACTAGATGAGACTTGGACAAGAAATCCTTCTGAGAATTCAGGATTAAGAAGAAACTTACTGCATTATTTCATAATAGGCAAAATTAAAAAAAAAAACAACAAACACACAAACAACAACAACAAAACAACCAACAAAACCAAAAAAATCAAACTTTGGTTAAGAATTAGTCCACATGTGAACTTAAAAGTTGACAGCAAAAGCAATGCTCCTGCCTGCTTCTTCCTGCCAGCATGACCACAGTGGCAGAAGACGCCCGAGGATGGCAGAGCAATAGGGGGCACCAAGCATTTGCAGGATAATGCTTGCCTTAACATCACATCCTTGCTCTAACCTTCTCACACTGACACCAATGTAACCAACTTTTTAACTACTCCACAGGAGAACACGGACGCCCTTGCCCATGAAGTCAGCCTGGCTGTTTACCACCTCGCAGGTGGAAGAGGAGAACCACCCCAGCCTCTATAACAAGTGACACAACTGCAGTTAAAGTTTGTAACTTGACTTATTTTTTTTTAATATTACTTTCTTACCATTTGCCCAAACCTTCCTGAGAGTAGCAAAGATTAATCAGAACTGAGCAGAATATTATTCTGCTTATTTTTTACCTCTATTAGCAACTTACCTCTTAATGAGATACTCTTGCTGCTGAATGTTTCCCCTGCAAGTATGTGTAACTTCTGAAGCTGAAGTGACTTAGAGGCACCTCACTTCTTGACAGGCAGTGGCCTGGCCATGCCCAGAAGGAATCATGCTCCCACCCAGCTTATTTCGTAGGTTATTGTCACCTTGTGCCTGAAGTCCTGCTCCCACATCCCCAGCACACTTGGGGCAGCTGCATTTGGCTGCAGCACAGCGCGCTGCTGCAGAAACATCACCCCACCTCCCACAGCAACCGCAGCGTCCCTGGGCAAACAGTGTCAGGCAGAGCCTAGTGCTGGTCTTGAGATTCAGTTCACCTCAGTTCAAGAGGGAAACAACATGATGAAAGAGCATTTTGCAAATAATAACATATCATTGCAATAATATCTTCATTGGATACTTTTACAAAATTAAGATATTGTGCTAATACTATATATAATCACTTTTAAGATGGGAGGACAGTGCCAAGTTTGTTTTCTGTGGCCCTTACTCCTCAGCAGTGTGAAGAGGTGGGGCAAGGGGATGTAATGTTTTAGACACACAAGTATTCCCCTCTGCATAGATGAGTTCAGGGTACCTACCTCTGACAAATGTGTTCTTCACGGCAGTCCGGTATTAACTCCTGAAATGATGGCATTTTCCAGATTGCTAAATAAGCACAAGTTCCAATTGATTAAAAAAAAGACAAATAAACTGGAAACAAATTGAAAAAATGTGCAACTTGTATTTTTTTTAGGATTTTTTTAAAGACAGAACTCAAGACAACAAAACATGTACTGTAAATAGTAGGCACCATAATCAATATGAGCCACCAATACTTAAACGTGATTCAGGCCACATCCAGAACTTCTCTCTTATTTACAAATATTTAACTTAAATACAACATTAAGTATTTCATTACATACAAAGTAAGAAAAGAATACTATACAACTGGGAAAGATACAGATTTCATTTAAATAGTTACATTACATATAAGGTGAATAGTACCAGTTTGGTTTATGTTTTTATGACACCTTCAAGAAAATCCTTCTCAACCATTTCTTCTATCTTTTGTCGTGCTTTGCTGGAGAAGGTCTTGAGGTTCTCCATTTTTATGTCCTTACTCGGAAAGCAATTGGGGTAAAGGACAGGGCTCCCTGAGTGTCCAACACATCTGCTTGTGACTTTGCTGTTAAAAACTTGGCTGAGCACATTGAAGAAAGGCAAGAGCTGCTCAATGCTGCGAACAGTGTAGATGGTTAAAAGCAAGTGACCTGGTTCCCAACTGAGTGTTTTCCCTGAGCTGTCTTCCTCCGGGTTTTTCTGTAAAGAGAGATAAATGGGAAATAGTACAAGATAAAACAGAAAAAGCAAAGGTAAAAGTAAAACTAATGCCTAATGAAGTATTTTTCCCATATTCCAAAAATATTTGGCCGATCAACAACATACGCATCTGCTGGCATGCAGCTTTCAAAGGAGATTTCCTGTTTCTATCTTCTCCGTACTTCGCAGCATCAGTGGTTGGGAGTGAACAGGCTGGCACTGCAAGCAAAGCTGTGCTGTTCTAAGTATCAGCAGTAACACATGTGGAGGCTCTGAGCGGGCACTGGAAGTTCTCACAAAGGAAAATGGTTCAGGTACTCATGTTCTCAGAAGAACTTGGTTAAGCAGGTTTCATTTAGTGGAGGGAGTTTCACAGGAGAGAATTTCAGGAACCCCACCAGTGAAGGCAGCAGTCACACACCAGGTGCACAGGCAGTGTCAGTCCCCCTGTTTAGGGTTGCCTTAAATATCTGCATGCTAAAATACTTGAGCACTAACACCCAGCTGCTTATAAGGTACCCTTCACTATTTTTTTTTTTGAGTCAAAAAACATATTAAAATCTAGATAACACCACCACAAACACTTTGTTTGGACTGTTACTGACAGTAACAGGGAGACCTTCTCGAGTGAACCAGAGTTCCAGCAATGCTGGTTTTTATTCTGCGAGGAAGAGGAAGGGAGCACAAAGGCCACATCAAGGAGAGCCACCTCCTGATCCACCTCTGCCCAGGCAGGGGTGCGAGAGCCCCAGGGGCTGCCCAGCTCCAGAGGAGCCGGTTTGGTGATGGAGGGAGAGTGAAGGGAAGGGGCAGCAGCGGGAGCAGAGCAGAGGTGAGGGTTGCTCACTGCACAGCCTTTGAGCAAACTGATTTTCTTAAAGAGATGAAACTTCTGCAAATAATAGTTTTTGCCCTTTAAATGAAGCAACTGGAGCCTACATGACATCCGTTTCACAAAAAGCAATAAGGTTAAAATACTAAACACATTCATGAATTTTAATCTGGTGGTTTGGCTCCCGGTCACAGAAGAGTGCTGTTCTAGCTCTACTCTTTATTCTCTACAAAGTCTCAAGAAAAGAAACACTCATAATGAAATAGAACAAAGAGAAGACTATTCCAACACAGGAAGAGATGTTGCTGCCTCCTACTTCTAATGAAGTTACCAGTTTTTAAAGTTTCTCCTTTAAAAATTTCACACTGGATTCACAGAGGACAGGCTTTTCTGTACTGGTTCCCTACGGTGCTTAGTATTAGTGGTGAGCACAGACTAACTGCAGTGCACAGCCAGGGTCAGTGTTACACAGCTGACAATCAAATGGGCTGCACGTGCAAGTTCTAATTTTCTCTCTGACAAATGGAATACAATCTGTCCAAGCCATTTCCTCATGGCAGTTACCTTGGCAAACACCACTAACTCCTCCAACGCTAAAAACAACATTTAATTTGACAGAGACTGGATGAGGGATTGTGTGTTTCACGCTTGCTGTTTGGTAAAAATGATTTTACAACTTAATTTTATAATAATTTGCAATAATGATCCTTCTTAGAAGTAACACTACCTTTTTGTAATCTATTTTATATAGGAAAACAACTTTAAAATAATTCTTTTAGTTATCTACAAAAATAAGGGCCCTCATGATTCTTTCACTTCAAAAGATCTCTCAAGTGTGTCCTCTTACAAGACTGATCTCTCAGTTCCTACAGGAAGCTAAATACTGCCCAGGGCACTGAGGTGATGGTATTATGTTGAGCTTGTTTCACAACTCAAGCATCAAAGGCCACCCTCACCTGATGCTTGGCCATCTCCAATCCCTCCAAAACCACCGTCTTAAAGTCCTCCTGCTTGTCCTGTGGAAGGAAAGAGGAGAACTTTCAGACTGCATTTCATATATCAAAATAACACTTTGCCATGAAGGCTGTGCAGTTGTTTGGTCGGGTGCTGTGCTTTGGCCAGAAAATGACCCACCCCAAAGAGTTCCTGGTCTAGAAACTGCAGACTCTGGGGCTGGTGTGGCTAAGACACTCTTAGACAACAACAGCGCTGCCACTTTGGTCTTCCATTTATTGCCAGTAGTGCTGAAGGAGGTTTTTAACACATTTCCTTCAGAGAACACAGCTTGAGCAACACAATACTACACAAATCTGAGAATCAGTCAGAGTGCCCTGAAGGAAAACTAAAATCCACTGGAACACATTGCTCAGAAACAGTTAATTTCTAAGAAAAATTCACAGCTATATGCAACAGTATTCTCCTTTGCACAAAGAAGAAATGGCCTGGAAGTCAATATTTGTTACCTCATGTTCCTCTCATCATTGTACCCTTAGCTATGTTTCACAGTGTGCAACTGCTGCCGTGACCAGCGGGTTCCAGAAATTCCATGAATTTTTCTATCTTCTTGAAGCATACTGTGGAAGTCCTGACTTCAGGCATTTATCTCAACATACAGTACTTACCAGCATGTATATTTTACACATCATATGTAATTTATAATTCACGCAATGAGATTATTTGGAGTGTGAAAACTTTCTAACAGGTACAGCACACTACATTGAACACCAGGGTTAGAAGCTACACCTGATTAGCAGTCAGTTCAAACTGATTATTCTTTTATACATGCGAGAAGAAAATTTTAGTCTCATCTTCATGGTTCAAAAAGCAATAAAATGAAGAATGCAGATGTGCTTCAGATATTTGTTTTATCCCCTGTAGCTGCAAGCCTTGCATGAATAGTTCCGATCTGCCTGGAACTAAGTTATCCCTGAAGTTTACGTAGCCCCTTGTGTATCAGCAGTCATTTCTTTATTCAATGAAAACATTCATTAGAGATTGTAAATGCAGCAGCTACAACAAGCTGCCAGTGTTACAGCCCTGGCAACGCCATCTATTTGGAGGAAAACCCAAGAATGAAATTGCAAAGCTTTTTCCCATATGGCTCCCAGCTTTCTCCCTGTTTTCCCTGGCCCTCCCAGCAAGGCTTCCCAGTGAAGTGCCTGCCAAGGGCTCTCTCCTCACAGTAGAAGCAGCAAAGTATCCAACAGCTATTTTCTTATTTGTGGCAGCAGAAGGGAACTCCCTGGGACAGGGCCTGTCCAGCTGCCAGCAGCTTCAGGGGCAGACCAGGCCTCCACCCCACCCAAACCAGGGTTTTCATTTACCTCACACACCAACGCCATGACAGCCCTAATTCTGCTCCCACTGTGCAGCCAGATTCCCACTGAACTGTTTCTACTGCTCTCTGCCATCTTCCATTCATTGTCACCGATTTGGGGAAGAAATCCAGCCCTCCCTGGCTCAGCACAGTCTCAGAACTCTTGGTTCTGTTGTTTTTAGAATGCAACAGTTTTCTAAACATTTAAATGTGATTATTCATAAAAAATGCTTTTCTACTTTAAAAAGTAGCTAGTTATACTACTATACACATATATGACTATTTGAAAGTGATTTTATGTTAAAATATATTAGACATTGAAGCATATTTTTACTTTTTAATCAAATAATACTTTTAATTGGAAACTCCAAAGTCACTGACCATCATGGTTTTTTTGACCATTGCAAGTTTGTTTTCTTGTTTGTTTGTCAAGCCTTTTTTTTTTTCCTTTTGTTTTACATCCCTGCGTGTGGTTTTTGCCTGAATCTGACTTGAGACTACTCCAGTAGGAATCTACCACACCAGATAACCTCCTTTCCATTCCTCATTGTTAAAAAAAATACATAATATCCAAAATGAAACAGTGCTGTGAGTTACTGTATATCAAAGTTTTCAATGAAAAGCAAAACTGAAAGAAAGCAACGTACCTTTGCTTTTTTTCGCAGCAGTTTTGCTAGACGCACCACATACGGTTTGAATTCCCTCTGATGTGTACCCTGTCTTCGTACTTCCAAGCCTGAATCATCTGAAGCTTCCGGAATAAAGGCCCAACGATACCTGTCAAGAGATAACACAAGCAAACATTATCCCTACTGAACATTCAGGCTTTTCTGCTAGATCTAAAAATATAAGTGGGTGAAGAAACCTCATTAAATATCAAAGACAAAAGGCAAGGGGAAAACAACCCCCATAAAAAACATCAGTCTTTGACAAGAAAAAATAGTGAAGGCACATTCTGAAAAGTGAGAGGTAACATGGCTGAGAATGTAGCGTATTTTTTCCTTTAGAGTTTCTTAAAGGATGCGAAGAGCAATGTAAGGCAGAGAAGCTAAAACCAGAAGTGTTCACATCTGCCTTGCGTGCAAGAAAACTGAAAGCAATTTTGAATTAAAAATATGTAAGTTACTTAAAACACTTTGCTGCACATTTGCAATGCTTCCTCTAACACATGAAATGTTCTCCATATACCATGTTGATAGCAGAAATTCATTATTCTACCACACAACCAAGTGGACCATCCCCACACACACACTGCACTGCAAGGACCAGGTACTTGCATTATAAACTATAAAGGAAATAAAACTTTCTGTCCTTAAAACTTCAATCCAAGACTCCATGAGAATGCTATAAAAGACAGAGCGATTCAGCGTGACTATCATCTTCCCAGAAATGAACAGTAATGACCTACATAGAACCAGGCTGGCTAATAACGGGGATTAGAACAGCTTGGAGAACTGACTGAGAATGATTAATCAAATCCCCAGAAAACAGAAGAAATAACCCTCAAGATTAGCTTTAGATTTAGGAATACTATAAGCCACAAACCGACAAAGCGTGCACAGGTCTTACCACCCTTTAGTGTCTTTAAAGACCAGGTTAATTAGAGGTGACCAAACATCTCCAGAGCAGTGCCAGGGCATCAGCTCTCACACAGTCACTGCTGTGCAGTGTAAAGGAAGAGACTAGATACTTTCTTTTGTCCTTGGTGGCTTCTCATTTCTAGGGTCTTCAGCAAACACCAGTTGTTTTGCATTCATTGTTTTTTTCAACAGGGCAAGACTGCAGAGGCACTGCAGAACCAGTTTGCACACATGGATACTACTGACCAAGAAAAACCTATGGGGTCCCCTGCACTGACAGATTTGTTGCAACATCTTCCAGACAAATCACGCAGGAGTAATTTAACTGAGTCATGCTGAGATGACATGGTTGCCTCATCTCAAGCATTAGTCACTGAGACATGTGGGTGGATTTTGAGTTCTTAGACATTACTGCAACTAAATACTTTAAAAATAAAACATTTGAATAAATCACTACTACTAATTAGCTCACAAGTGTGGAGAATCTCTTGCCACAGGCTAAATCAAAGCAGCTTAAACTCATTTGGTATGTAGCATCATTCACTCTGGGGGCCGCTCTGACACTGGAAGGGAATGAACTGTGGGCTGCTCTGGGTAAAGGCCAGAAATGAAAGGAAATAGGAAAACAAAGATTTTTATACACTAGAATTTTACAAAGAAGCATGGACAATCATAAAAAAAAAAAAAAACACTTAAATGACAGTGTCTTCTACTCACATCTGAAACTGCGGGAGGTTTTCGGATGGTAATGCAAGGGCCAAGTCCAGAAACTTGCAAGCAGACAAGTACAGGTTCAGCCATCTCTGGCTGTTGTAGGATGTGGAGAAACCATTGCCACCTGTGTATGTCGTCTCCAGACCAGCAACAGATGGGCCAGAAGTTCTAAAATAAATTACAGCAGGCAGGTGAGTCCTAACAGCCTTTTGCCACTATGGGAACATCACCTTTCTTACCTGTCTTTACAAACACACAGCTCATTATTTACCAACTTAAGGCTGAATCCACAAATCAAACCAGAACACAGCAAGTCTGTGCTATGGGTGCAGGTTTATGTTTATGTATATATATAATAAAATGTTAATATATCTCATATCTCATACCCATCAGATGTCCAAATTAAGAGAAAGTTTAAAATTGCCGCTCATGATGATATTACTTTATTTTAGGGAAAAGTTCTTCAAAAGAACAAAGAGAATCTAGAAAAAAAAATGAAGAACAAGTCTTGGGCAAGTAAGTCCTCCTGTTCTCTTGAGATACCTGCCTCTATTGCTAGCATTCACTGAAATTGCATCATACTGTGCAGAAGAATGCAGACGGCATGGAAATGGATAAGAAAACAAGAAAAATTATCTACCTCATTTTTGCCTTTTTAACACTAGAAGAAAGCACATTTTTGTTTAGACAAAAAAAATGCAGTCTTATTCTAAATAAGTGAATGATACAGAAAAGCTATAAAGTCATGCCATGCATATTTTAATTGCAGAAGCAGTGTCATTTTAGCCAGGAAGACACTATAAGAACCAACACACTTTTATTGCATAATTCTCCTTAGTGGTTTATGAGCAATCTGACAGTGGGATTTTGTTTTGGTTTGTCCTGAACAGTATGTCCCTGGTACTGCAGTGAGACGGAACAACCCTTTACTTGTCCTTCTCATTTGAGCTTGACAATTCTTTCTAAGACAAATTATTCTAAAGAATGACTTGACTGCCCATAAGCATGCCAGGAGACTACTATCCAGTTAAACAAATGGGAAGTTTGTAAATTTACCTGGAGATGTCTTCATCAGCAGTGAGTTCCTGTTCCATCAGTAAAAACACTTGTACCTGAGGATTAAATGCTACACGTTAGTATCATTTTTTAATGGACTGTGACTCAGGAAAACACTGTGGGGAGGCCTAAGTAATAAGCCCTAGAGAAACTGTTTGGAGCTTTATTTCCATTCCTGGGTGATGATATAACTCCTTGAAATATGAGTGGACGCTGGCACTCTAAAGCTCTTTTATCCCTTATATATAGCCTGAGTAGTACAAGGTCCATAAGAAACTGCCTCTTTTATGGGCAGGAAAGCTCTCAGAGGCAAATCCCCTCCAATACTTAGAGAGAGAGTAAGGCCAAATGGAAAAGATAATAAAGAATCATGTAATGGAGCAGTCAAAATCAGATGTGAATTCCCAGAAGTAACACAGTCCTGTCCACTGAAAGAAGTTCCAAGACTGTGGTGCAAAAGCCAGGGGACAGCACAGGAATCAGAGGGCCACACTAAGTAGAATCGGTTTCCTAATACTTACACTATTGACAGACTCAAATGTATCTATTGCTAAAACAATGCACTTGTTCTTCAAAATACCTCATATAGCTTTTTTCCTTCTATTGCTTAGATCTGTGTTTAAGTGCTAGGTTAGACTTCTACAGATACAAAACCACCCCAGTGATTCTGACTTGCTGTCTGTGTCAGCCAGTCCCCTGGGAACTCCTTGGCTAACACAAGCTAAACGGAACACAGGACACACCAACCACTCTCCTCCATTCCCACTGCCAAAGCTGAAACACAAAAGGGTGTGTAAAACAGCCAACAATGGATTCTCCACAGGTAGCAACTCTGAAAACTGATGTTTATCCTGTCTTGTTATGCAGAGTAAAAAACGAGAAAGAAGAAAGCTGAGTCAAGCCTTGTATAAATCCAGTTACAAAATTTCAGCCACAATGTGGCCTGAATGACCATCAATTGCCAATATAGCATGGATTCTGACTCCTACTTTATGTGGCTTCTCACCCTCATTGCTGGAGGAAGCAGGCTGAATGACCAGGGAAGTAGAAACAGGGAACACTGAGCAGGGCAGGAGTGGGAATGGTGGAGAAGGTACACATATGTAGGCAGAAACTGAAGTAGAAGTCAGTAGGGAACAATGAGGGTAAATAAAAATTTAATTCAGGAGACATCTGAACAGCTTAAATAGCATAAGCCAACAGGTATTCTACCTGGTTGCAAAAAATAGATATCAGGACTACAAAAGTAAGTTAGCTTTCAATTTGTGTCCACTGTACTTTTTTACATGCACAATATCTAGAAGAGATTTTCTTAAACATGTTGAGGAGGAATGAGGTTGTGTCTCAAATTTGCACCATCCTTCCAAATCACGAACGCTAACTGCAACTCACCAGTTCAGTGATCATGGTCGGCCAAAGTGAGGTAAGGTGCTGTGGAGACATTCTTAAAAGCAATACTCTGAAAAACAGGAACACTTGGGAATGAAGGGTGGGCACCTGTGGCAAACGGAGACTTTCTACCAGCCTTTCTGAAACAAAAAGCCAAGAAGGTTTCCTCAGTTCAGAATAATTCCAACTAACATTTTCTCCTTTCCCGATTTACTCTCAATTTTCATTTTTTTAAGTATCTGCCATATTACTGTTTCAGTACCTTGCTACAGTTTTATTCTGTCAACATAAAAAGTAACCACTTTCACCAAGCAGTGAACAAAAGCAAGAAACCTCAAAACAGTGCAGTTGCATATTTTGAGTAAAGTTCTCCACACAAATGCATCTGGGAATTTTGCTCACCCTATGCAGAGTTTCACCCATTACAAAAAGAGGAGTTAACAGATTTCAAACAATACAACAGCCTGAACAGCTAGGATATATCATTGTTATTAAACGGCTGCTTCTTCACAGGACACGGGATATTACACAAGGATGATATATTCTTATTTAACAATAACCACCTCCATGCATTCAACATATAAAGAGGCAGATCCATAAAGAATGTTTTTCAGTCGAACCAACACACACATTTCACAGTTCAGACCAGTAAAACCACCTGTACATAGTAAACACAAATACTGACTTGACTGGGAAAAACAAACGAACAAAAACATGCTCCCCCAAATCCCCACAAAACACAAAAAAAAGCCCACAAACACCAAAACACAAAGCTCCAAAGAATAAATCCTGGAACAATCAAAACAAGAATGATGATGAAATTGACTTTCCATACAGAGGAAGAGACAAAAGTGTCCACCTTGGCAGCACTAAAAGATAATATATCTAGAAGCTGCTGCTGTAACTATTTGCATCATCTTAGAAAAAAAACCTAATCAGCTCCCATTCCAAATCACTTAAGGTAAAAGGTCACTGGAAGAGATATTTTTCAGTGGACAGATAGATTTTTCAGTAGGACAGATAAAAAGCACAGCAGAACAAACAGCTGAAGAAGTCAAGAATTCAAAACTTCAAGATCAGCCTTCCTATTTGTTCCTGGACAACAGGTTTTTACATCTCAGATGTTCATGTCAAAATGCAGGTACCAAACGACCAAACGACATTGATCGAGGTATAAAATGACAGATCAGTAAAATAATCTGGATAGAAGTTAACTGGTAATCACACAGTCTGTGCACTTTGTTATCATTTAAAATGTTCTAACCAAAATCTGCAGAAACTTTGCATCCTGTCATGGAAACAGTACCACACACTGATTTCCAGGGGAGAAATCTACCTGCAGTTACCCTGTCATACAAATATTCCTCAGTTTACATCAGAGTCCAACTAAGTTATACATATTTACTGACCTTGTATGTCTGGAAGGTATTTCTGGTATTGGTCTATCTCACTACTAAAAATTGCGAAAGCCAGTCTCTTCAGGAGCATCGCACGCTGTTCCAGCTCCACCTCTCTGTTCGCAAACAGGTTGAGTGAACTGCTCTGAGCCACGGCCACTCGTGCTGAAAGAGAAAACACAGAGTGAAGAGGTAAACTTCAAGATTTCCCTTCTGTTTCACTTTAAGGCACAAATAACTCTTACTTCCATTGCATTAATGTAGTTCAAAAGCACATGTTAAGAAGATGCATGTTCTTCAATTTGTATTTTTAACCACAGTGGTTTAAAATACATGTTGAAAAAAACTTGTAAGTATATACAATAGTGCCTGGGTTTGGGGGCTTTTGGGAGGGAGTGTAGCCATTAAAAAAAAAATATGATTAGCAGGTTTAGATGCTCAGAAGTTTGGAACACACAGAATCAATTATTTCTTAAAGCAGAGTTAGTGTCAGATCTTAAAAAACAAGCAAACACCCCCCAAACACAAAAACCCCTCAAACCAGAAAGCAAACAACAAAAAAGCCAACCCCAAACCAACAAAACACACCCCCACCCACTCTGCTTCATCAAATTTGCCATATAGGCAAAATTCACTGTGTGCCAGGATAGTCTAAAATTCCCTCACTTTAAGTTATCTTATTTATGGATCTCCAGAAACAAGTAGTTGAAGAAAACATTAAAAACATTGAATAAATCAGATTGGAATAAATGTTGAACAAACATTTTCTTCAAGATATTTGTTTTCCCTTTTTTAAAAGTCACTACTACATCAATAAATACTTACTCATCAAATCTCTGAATGTGGTTTTGTCATGTGTCATCAAATTATCCATAATAGCTCTCCAACTAAAAGAGGAAGATTGTACACAAATCAGGAAAGCAAGAAAAGGGCAGGAATTTACAGGAATATTTACAGAGCTTTTTCTGCTCTTTTAATTCAGGCTTCCAATCTAAGCTCTCTGCTGCATAGATACCTTCTACTTGGTGCGATATGATCAGCTATATTTCTCAAACTCCCTTCTCAAAGAAAATAAGGGATACCATTCAGAGGGACCAGGCCAAGTGCAAAGTCCTGCACCTGGTTCAGAGCAACCCCAAACATGGACACAGGCTGGGCAGTGAGTGGACTGAGAGCAGCCCTGAGGAGAAGGACTTGGGGTGCTGGTGGATGAAAAATTGAATATGAGCTGGCAATGTGTGATCACAGCCCAGAAAGCTAATTGTATCTTGGGCTGCATGAAAAGAAGGGCGACCAGCAAGTCAAGGGAGGTGATTCTGCCCCTCTGCTCTGGTGAGACCCCACCTGGAGTCCTTTGTCCAGCTCTGGAGCCCTCAGTACAGGAAAGACATAGATCTGATGGAGAGGGTCCAGAGGAGGCCACCAAGATGGTCAGAGGGCTGGAACATCTCTGCTGTGAGGAAAGGCTGAGAGAGTTGGGCTTGTTCGGCCTGGAGAAGAGAAGGCTCCAGGCAGACCTTAGAGCAGCCTTTCAGTACTTAAAAAGGGGACCTACTGGCAAGATAAGGAGGGATTCTTCATCAGGGAGTATAGTGACAGGATGAAGGGTAATGGTTTTAAACGGAAAGAGGACAGATTTATATGAGATACCAGGAATATTTTTTTTACTGTGAGGATGGTGAGGCTGCCCAGAGAAGTTGTGGGTGCCCCATCCCTGGCCAGTGTTCAGGGCCAGGTTGGATGTGGCTTTGAACACCCTGGTCTAGTGGAAGGTGTCCCTGCCCATGGCAACAGGGTTAGAACTACATGATCTTTATGGTGTCTTCCAACCCAAAACACTCCAGGATTCTATAAAACATTAACCACTTTTTCCTCATAGAAAAAATACATAAAAAACCCAAAATGTTGAAATTGAGAAAAAATAAGACTTGTGCACAGAAATATACCTTAGGTAAGTGAGTTTCACATTTCACCTAGTAATCTAAAACACAGATGATCCCTCTTTATTTACCTTAACAGGGATCTGATGGGAAATTTTGGTCCACATTATACATACTCTTGTGCAATGGTATACATGACACTTGTAAGAGCCATCAATATAAAGAGGAACAAGGAAGTCTTACTGGTTAACACACGAAGCATCCATCTGGAAGAAACTGGAATCCATAAAGAGGTCAAATGCTTCCTTTTTCCATGCTCTTCTTGTATACTGATACCCACTAAGACTGCTTAATAACTGGACACAGGCTCGGTAGCTGGATGCATTGTGAGCGCTAAACAAAATAAGAAAGTCAACATTAAACTATTTTGAGTGGCTACTGACAGACATCTAATCCTTATCAGGCCCGTTAAGTGTCACCCAGCAAATTTCAACTGGCTGTAGAGATCTACATCAATCCAATAAATTGTAAAAATACCTGTGATTACGGAGGTAGGGAACAACATAGTGCATAATATTTACAAGCAAAGGAATAACCCTCTCTTTTTCATCACTGTAGAAGACCATATCCAAGAGATGAGCCAAAACCTATAAAATGAAAGGAAGGTATGTTATCATGCACTCTCAAATTGCTTTTTATCTACTATTCAGTATTTTTTGGAAAAATGTCCTATGCTGAATGTTCAAGTTGACAACAGAAGTGATCAAATTTCAGGTAGTATACAAAATCTAGAGTATAAAGATCCCATTGTTTCTAAAACAAACTAAGGTAAAAACACAGAAGCATAAGCCCCTGGGCAAAGCACTCTACCACAATAAGCTACAAATAATTTTTTTTAAAAAAAGAAAACAAAAATCCATGATTGACTGCAGGTTATCAGCAGTAAATAACACATGCCACTAACAACACAAAGTTTTCCACTAAAAAAAGTTTCCTATACTACACACGTGAAAGCACATGCTTTATGCTCCATCCATCTCACTGAATCTTTGAAACTGGGTTACTAGCCAAGTTTTATTACATATATTGTTACATGACAACGCCCAGAATCCATTTGCATCAGTGTTTCCAACCAAATATCTTTGCTCCCACTTCTAGTCCAAGGCTTTTCACAATGTAGAAGTTCATTGCGAGACAGTATTTATTACATTTGGAGACATTTACCTCAGAAAGTAAGGTCAATGCATGGACACTATAAACAGATGGAGTTATGTTAGAAGTTTCCATTGCTGGAGACAACATATCTAAATGAAGATAACAAAAAAAATGTCCAAAGTTAGCTTTCTTAAGCCATAGCTTACCTTACATGCATATCTTAATAGCACATATTTACATATTTTGAAGATATAGTGTATCTGGCAAAGTGTGTATGTACGATACTAATGTCTGAACAATACTGAAGCATCAGTCAAATACAGTAAATCTGCCCTCTTTGTTCATTTTGGGCTGATAATTTATGTTTTGTTTAAAATAAAGATGAAAATGAAACTACCTTCTACATCTGATTCTAGGTTGTTTCCATCAACCATAATCTTGGGGGAAGGCTTAACCTCTAAGTTTCGTCTTAGCCAAGTGGTCTGTTCCAAGGAAGAACCAGCAATTGCCCCAATGGCATCCACTATCTTGTGTGTTACATCCTGGTAGAAAACAAACAAACAACACACCAAGCATTTTAAGAACTTTGCACAGAAGGGCTGTATTTGTTTTCCTGACATTTATAAATAGTATATTTCCTGACTATTATAAATAGTACTAAGTAGAAAATATTAAAGAGTCATTTCTGACTATGGAACTGATAGATCAGATAATTATAGTACATTCAGGCATTCACTGCTTAATATTTTCAAAAGAGGCATACAACAAATTTCTTACCTGGAGATCTCTTTGATCTTTCTTATTCTCCAGGCTTGGGTTTTTCATAATGAACTCATTAAGAACACTGAAAAAGGTACAGAAGTACATGTGGATTTTCTTTTCACAATACACTATTCAGTAGTTTTAAGAGCCAGGACAAATCTGAAGAAATTTACGTGCACAATACTTATTTACTAAACCTTCAGTCATTGCTCCTTATCAATATTCTAGAAAATACCATTTCAAGTTTCTGAAGTTAAGTTTAGAGACAGTTTACTATGGAAGACAACTCCAGAAGTTCAAGAAAATGGTCCTTGAAGTTTTATACAGAGAATCATAGTCAACATTTTATTTCTAACACTCCAAAACCAGCTTTCATGCTGGCAAACAATCCTTTCTAGTGGGCTGCGAATCTACACATACCTAAGGAAATAGTCATTGTAGTTATTTTCTAAGAAAAATCAGAAATGTAAACCTACTGTTTAAAGAGCCCAAATTGCTGAAATAATCAGTAAGGTAAGATCATGACTTACATCACATTATAAGACAAAATAATATATGTAACTATTTCTCAGAGAAGAAACTAATTTGATAAAGGCTACAGAAATCAGGTAATAGCTCTACCACTCAAAAATAAGTGCTAGAGACTTGCAAACACTAATACCTCAATATGATTTCACACACTTAAATGTGAGTTTGTTTGGAAATTACAAATATCACAAGCACTTACCCAAGTATGAGGAACTGTCCTGGAGCTGGAAGCCCAACCTGGATGGAATCCTTTAACAGAAGCAGCAGTGCTGCCCAGCTGTCTACTAAGCTGGTCACTGGAATCCTAAGAGAGAGAGCAGTGATAGCAACAAAACAACCATCATCTCCCGCAGGTGTTCCCCACTTGCTTTCTACCTCACAGTTCTCCTGTCAGATATCACACAAATCAACATTCATACAGATTCTTTGTTTTTTCATTTAATATTAGGTGGCTACATCAATTCACTAAGAAAAGGGGGAAGGCAGAAGATCAGCATACTCAAAAGACATGCTTTCCAGTCCAAGGCTGAGTGGCACCACTGAGTTATGGCACAGTATAGATCAGCTTTTCTTGGGCAGGGGGCAGATTTCCTGCAGGAGTTTTAGGTGCATGAAGAAAGGTGATGCAGAACTAGGGAACTCACAAAATAAACCCCTTTATTTCTTATCACACCTACAGTTCCAAACCATTCTTTCTTCACGATTTATATATACAGGCTTTTTGTCATCCTACGGATTATAAGAACATGTAAAAATCAAGTTTTCTATCTGCTTCTTGATGACAGAAATAAAATTTAACTTCTTGTCTTACCTTTGAGTATAAGCATAAAAAAACTGCAACATGCAGACTTCCAGTGAAAGATGTTTCTAGGAAAGGATATGAAACCAGTGTCATCAGAAAGAAGAAAGTGACTTTCTTTCTGCCCTTACTTACCCAGGGAAAACTGACAATGCTATAATGCTACTGCAGTGTCTGTAGATATAGCTTCATTAACGAGATACTATGAATGTCCATTTAGACACCTCTCTAGAAAGTTATTGATTTTTTTTTTTAATTCCCTCTTTTCCCTACTTATCTTTCCCACCTGAAGGAAAACCAATTTGATGCTAGCGTGCACACCCATTTCCCTAATGTGAGCAGCTTATCCTCACAAAACACAATCTTGTGCAGAAGCCGTAAACAGGATTCTGGAGTTGTTCAGTAAATGGTATTGACTTAAGAAGGTAGGACTTCCTTGCAAAAGTTCATCCATCTGTTACATATTGTGAAAATTTTCGCACTGCACTGCTCAACTTTGTAAATGAAGTATCCATATCACCAGTGTTCTAAGCTTCAGTAAGAGGATATGAAATAAATCAATAGCATCTCTACAGTTTTCATACCTTGTCCTTTGCTATGGCTGGAGGCTGCTTCAAAACTTCCTTCACTGTTTGTATAACAGTTTCTGTTCTCATAACACTGATAGAGCGAACTAGTTCAACTAGTAGAAGTTGTTCTTCACCTGCTGTAGGAATAACCTAAAAGAATCAAATGCATGTCACAGATTATCATCAGAGACAATAGCCTATGCCAAAATTAAGGCAGTTGGCCTCAGAGGATTCAAATGTTAGTAGCTAATGGTTCATCTAGAGACTTAGAATCACTGTTCTTTTCCTGAAGAATTCAGGAAGATCATCCCATTCTAAAATAACCTGGTAGCTCCCTTACAGTAAAGTTGCTAATTAGAAATATAAATATTCTCCATATTTCATACTATGCATGTTTTCACTGGAATGTCTGAATTTTCTCCTTACTGCTTCTAAATCACTTAAAGCTATTGCCACTATTTCAAGTGACCACTATAGTATAAACATACCTTTGTCCTAGAAGTATTTTTATTTTGCCTCCTTTCATTCCATACAAACGCAATAGCAGCCATGAAGTGAACACCATGATTCATTGAAATTGGACCCAAGAGTTCGAGAATCTGCTGCCTCAAATTCTGAAATGTGGAAGCAGAAGACGCACACCTTTAGATCAGCACCTCAGCATTAAGTTCGAAACAGCTAGCTATAAAGCCATACTTGGATAGTAACTATAACTAACTTTTATATAACTGGAAGGATACACTCCCAGGGTTCATAAAGCTCTATTCTACATCTGGCTCTTTTCAATCATTTTATTCAAGACAAGGACAAGGGAAGATAAAATATACTTGTTAAATTTGCAAATGACAATGAAGTGGGACACAACTGATAGAAAGGTACAGAACCAAAAATGATCTGACAAACTCAAAAAGCATCCTGAAGGAAGATAAGCTGCAATAAAGGCTTGATCTTTGCATGCAAAGGTAGGGATAAACAACTTCAGTGATTCAGGATGAGAAACTATTTAGATAGCAGTGCTATAGAAAAAAAGTCTTGGGATTATAGTGGATCACAAACTCACCACGATGACTTTGCAAGGAAAGGTAAAAGAGCGTTCATAAATAGCAACAGCTCATGAAAGACATTAAATATTTCACCTGAAAGAAGATACCACATACCATGCCCAGTTTTGGACACCTTACTTCAAGAAATGTACCACAAACTGTCAGAACTCAAACTATAAAAAGAAAGATTAGTGCTACAAAAATATGATCTACAAGAAGGGGCAAAAATAGTTCGCATTTAGTCAGGACAAAACTGTATCAATAGAGGTATAACAGTTATCACATGTGTACAAGGTAATTAGGAAGAAGAAAGGAAGATGATGTCTGCCACAAATAGTGATGAACTTGCTTTGTAGCAAGTGAGATAAAGATTAAGTAGTAGGGGTGGTGGGGAAATTCTGAAAGAAATAACACGCTACTCTGAGAGACTGAAATATTCCAGGTTGAAACTCTTACTAATGTTTTTTCTAAGCATGTCAGAAGTTACTGAGGTGTACTTCAGTCAGGAGAGGTATTTCCTGAGCTGTATTCTTGATCCATTTTCTATTTCTATTTTCTTAAAGAAAAGGTGGGATGTTCAGAAGAGTTAAAGTTTAACCAGACTACAAAAGTTCATCCTTTTTTCACAGAAGTAGAGTAATATTACAGGCCACCAACAAGTACAGGTAGCACAAATATGACCACGGATACTGTCTGTGCAAAGACATGGAGTCTTTGATAAGTTATTTTTTATTTATTCAATCACAGAATCATCATAAACAGTATCTGATAGTATTCAAATTCAATGAAGAAATCTTATTTTAAAATATTTCAAATTTAAATGACAATTTCCTATTCCATAACATGAAGTGCTTCCAGTAAGAGAGCTAAGCAGTGTTCTCAGAACAGTCTTATTCAACCCCTTTTCAGGTTCTCTTCTTTACAATTACCAGCTCACAATCTGCTATGACTTTTCCCCGTGCACAGTGGCATCACTGTATGGGACTTGAATGAATAAGGAACTAGTTTGCAAGTGTCTGAGTACCACATGTTTTAAGAGGAGAGTTTCCATTTGTTAAAATTTTACATTAATATTTTATTTGTTTTGAGGCATAAAAGGGTGGCTTAAATTTTTTCAGGATGCATTTAATTTTCTTTGTAGAAAGTAAAGAGGTGAAACATTGTTGTCTTGATACAATAAAGTTTAACAGTAGATTTAATATCCATTTATAAAAGTCTTGTTTGTGGGGTGGGTGAGTAGATGAGGACAAAGGTATTAAAACTCAATTTACATGTAAGGGAATGGAATTTGCTTTAGTTTGACAAAGGTATTAAAGAACAACCTAAACTACATTATCTCTGGTATTCTGACCTTTGTTGATCCAAGATTAATAGTGGTAATGGAAGCGGCAGCAGCAGTTTTTTCCGAAGAATCTGCAAGGTGAAGGATGCTCCACAGCAAAGTCACAGAAGACATGATCATGTGCAAGATAGACAGGATCCCATTGCGTGCTTCAATCAAGTGCTTCTGATCTACATTAACCAAAAGCTAGTGGATTTGAAGGTGAGAGATGATGAAGAGTATTAAATATCTACATAAACAGCATAAGTAAAATTGTATAAACTGAGACTTAACAGACATGGAAGCTTTCAACCCTAACTCTTTTTCAAAACAGTTTGTCAATTCTTATAGTACGTACAGATTTTGAGTTTATTAAAAATAATAGTTAAAGAATCTTTCGACTCATTTGTACAATATCAAATGTATTCTGAACATGTGAGACCTCATGTCAACAGCAATCAATTCTGTATCATGTGCCTTTACCTTTGCAAAACAATTATTTCAGAATTTTAAGTGTAACTAATACTCTACACAACATTACTCACTTGAACAGACAATAAACACTTTTCAGTTATTTTTAAATAAATGGAAGGAAAAAGGGTATAAGAAAAAAGAAAAAGGCAAAAACAATATTGTGGAGAGAGCAGGGCAAAAAGTTTCTTGCATAATATGGGTCAAATTCTTAACATAGACTATGATCAGAATATCAGATCTGAAAATAACGCTTGCTTAAAAAGACAAATTGTGAATATACAGAAGGAGAACGAGAATGTTTTGACATATTGCGAGATGAACACACTCCAGCCAGAAAGTAACAGGATAGGCATAAGTCTAGGAAGTTCCAGAAAACAAAGCCAGCTTTAAAGTGTGGCACTTCAGAGGTCTGAAATTTAAGGAATTCCTACTTTAGTTATTTCAGGGGAACAACAAGTATAATTAGTATAAAATTGTTCTTCTGTTTGCGATATGTGTATTATGAATAAAAAAGGACGATACTTTGGGGATTTTTCCTACTCACATCTTCATATCTGCTAATATAATCACAATCCTTAATTTGACATGTACTGCATAGGAACCTCTCAGACACTCAGATCTAAGTTTACCTGATGATACTGCGTAGATGGATCCAGGAGACAGTAATGAATTATTGTTGTGATCCCTTCTAATAAAGTAAGAACCATATCCGGGGGAGTGACTGACGCCATCCAGAGAGGCCTAAAATAAGAGATTCATTTTTTTAAATGGGTTAATCTGCTTGTAAAGTAATTCAACACAATCAAATATGCTTTAAAAGATTATAAACCTCTACATAAACATACCTATTATCTGATAATCCCGTTTCATATTTATACTGCTGAATTAAATTATCCAAGTTCCTGCAGAGCTGCAGTGTCACTGAAACAACCACCCTTTGCAGAACTTTTCCCATGTAAGGCAACGTAGAAGTGATAAGGCCAATCCACTGGGGATGCATTTTACAGGCACAGTGCTGGTGCAAAGCTCGTATCACTGCACACAGAAACATGCCTTGGCAGGTTATCGGCTGGGAATGTAAATACTGAAGAGAAGTCATTGGCTGCTGGGGGCCAATGTGCTCCAAGTCCGTGATGACAAAGTCAAAGCCCGTTTCATTTTCCTCAGGCACAGTCATTACTCTGTGTTCCAGCACAATCAACCGTTGAAGAACTTTTAAAAGCTGTGACTGCAGGGTGCTACCATTGTCAAATTCATCCTCGGAAAAATTTATAAGGCTGTCTTCAGAGAAACCTTCTTCTACAGCCACTATGTTTTTTCCAGCCATCTTTTCACTGTGCCATTTCTGTGCACTGAAGATAGAAGAGAGCAGACAATGCAGGATCACCTTCTGAACCTTGCACTTGGACAACATGTCCGAGATAAAACTAGGAAAGCCCTTTGCAGAGCTTTCTATCACTTTTGCCAACTCGGCAAAGAGAAGTGTCAGAATTTCTATACTCATCATTTGCATATTGCGGTTTCCTATCAGATCTTGCGAGGTTACTTTAACATGAGTTGGATAGTGGCTCCGCATATAGTATAAACACAAGGAGATAAGAATTTCTATGTACATTGAACTCCGAAAGTTATGGTTGGAATCAACTGGGATGTGACTGTAGAAATCCTTGCCCATAACGGATATTCGATGTCTGGCTAGAAGATTCTGAAGCAACGAAAGCTGTGGGGTGTATGCATTGTTGACACTGGTAGTAGAGATAGCACTTACAAAAGCTGAAGGATTTGTTTTCAGAATGGCTTTAATTGCAGAAAAAGCATAGAGTGTCCTTGAGGAGTCATACAACTGGAGATAAAGCAGCACATGTTGATACAATGGATGGATATTAAAGTTGGGAGATTTTCGCATTCCTGGGGACCCAACATCACTTTCTATTTCTGAAATTTCTCCTTCTCCACAACTGTACCAGTTTTCTAAATCAAGACCATCACTAAAGAAGACGTTTGTTTGTTTAAGCTTTTCTGTCTGTGCTTTCTTCTTCTCTTCATCTTTCTTTTTGGCTATTTTCACCTTAGGTTTTGCACCTGGTTGCTTACCAGCCTCTTTAACAATTGTTTCTTTTTCAGACATTTTTTCTGGTAGCTTTCCTTTGAAGCTGAACTGAATACTACTGTGGCTTCGCTTTCTGGAATTTGATTCAGTGGAAGCAAGAGTAAGATCAGACGGGGATTGCTGGCTTTCTGCAATACAAGGTGAAGAGTTATTTCTTGAAATTTCATCTCTTAAGCTCTCAAGTCCAGTCTCAGTTGAAGCTGACAGCAACTGGGAGCTGTCATTACTAAGCAAACTACTCTGGCTACTTTGAATATTTTGATCTTCATTTTTTGTCACCTCTACAGAGTTATCCAAAAGACTGAATTTACACGAAGTATCCTCAGAGTGTAGATTATGTTTAACTGGTTCAGCCTCTTCTCCGAGACCACTTATGACTTTGCATATAAGATCTGAAACCACTTGTTGCACAATTTCGTCAGGTGAGTCTTCTCTCAGAGTCTGAGAGCTATCTTGAGCACTCAGGCTTTCTGTTTCCACTTCATAACTGATGTTGTCTCCAGTAGATGACTGAGAACAACCAGAGTCAGAACTCTGCAGTATTTCAACTTGATGGTCAGGAAGGTCAAAATCAGACACAACCATTGGTATGGTCTCACTGCTGGTACTTAACAGGGAAAGCCTGTCACTCAGAGGGTTGACAGTCAGGCTGAAGTTCTCCATTTCATCCACAGCAAGTTGTTTTTCATTGCCTTCTTTCGGTATAATAAGTTGGCCTTGGCTTACAGGCACGTGGGAAAATGCTTAAAGAAAAACACAGAAATTTATACACATAAAGTTTTAATCTTCAGGATCAGAATTCAGAATTAAAATTTAGAATTCAAGCTATTATCGAGACTTCAAATTATAAAGGCATGGTAAAAAGTCTTTCCACTTCACAGCAGAAAAAAAAAAATCATGTTAATATACAAACAACACATTCACATAACCAAAGCAAGATTACTTTTAGCAGCAGACCTTATCAAAACAAGGTAATTCTCCCACAAAACTCTATGCAGTCTTATCTGCTTGTGTTTTCATAAAGAATTATTAGTATATTACTAAAATTACACAACATCTTATCTGCTTGTGTTTTCATAAAGAATTATTAGTATATTACTAAAATTACACAACACATGCAAACACCTTCAAACTTTATCAGTATGTTTTCAGCCAGCCCCACAGCAGTGGTCTTAATTCATAAACGCATTTTACTTCTTGGTTAAACTTCAAGACATATTCTTAAGTTCTACTGAAGTTCAATAAACGATCTGCATTAAAATACTCGCATATCATCTTAATTTGAGAACAATAAAACTTCAGCAATGCTTTGGAGACTCAAAACTGAACCAGAAAAAGACATGTACAAAGACATATATAAGCAGAAGCTATTCCAGCCCTTCGTTTTGCAAGTTAACCTCGAAAATTTCTACTATTTTTAAAATGTTGCATGCAAATAAAAAAATAAATAAATCAAATAGGGAACTTCCTCCACTCATCTTGTGTACATACCATCAGCACAGCTAAACTTCTGCATAAAGTGCTTTTCATTTTCTTCTTCGGGGTGATAGGGAGATTTAGTCCAGTAACATTCAGCCTGTACTCTCTGAACAGAAACTCGCTGAGTTTTTGGATGGAGAAGCAGTAGGAGCAAAGGCTCAAGAACCCTTGCAATATCATGTCTTTGAAGCACCTGATTTAACCAGGCTTGTCCCACTGACCATGTAGAACCATCCAAGCTATTAAGGCTGTCCAGCATGATAAACAAAGATCTAGAACAGAAAGACAAATTAACCTAGCACAAATTCTACACTACTCACAGAATCATCCCAAATTAATTTGCTATATGATAAATTTCAACATATCAGTACATACTCCAGTGTTTTCTCCAAATAAAACAGTATTTTCTTCAAAATCCAAACTTTGCAACCTGAAGTTTTACATTTTTGTTTAGCCTAATGAAGAAATGGCCAGGAAAAGCTAGTAGTAAAGTCTGTTAAGATAGCTGCTCTAACAGTACCACTTGTATAGTCAGCTCAAGTATTTGTACAGCTACTGGCATAACAAGCTTTGGTTGCCTACTAAGTGCTAGTGCAGTACAAAAAGATAAAACTTTAAAAGCCAATTCACACAGATATATGGAAAATAGAAGATAACTTATTCAAATATATTTTCTTTAAGAATGGAGAGGAGAAACATACTTGACAATTCATTCAGCACTTCCTACTCTCATTATTTTCTTTTTTTAAATAGTATTAGCCTTTAGAATCCTTTTCAGGCTTGGGGAAAAACAACATATATATTGGACTCTGAATTTTACCAACTGTCTTACATCCTCAGTAGTACACGTTCATAAGGTCTTAGCTGTATGCACAAAACTTATCACCGCTTCTGCAGTGAGTGACAGTATCGACCCAAAGAAATACCAATGTTTTTCTCTGCTTCCTACAGCTAAGTATACATTTGTGCTAGCTGAGGAAGACAAGACTAGTTCGGAGTCTGGATCAGTCAGTTTTTTTCAGGAAGGTAGTCTGATATCAGAATACAAACTAGAAATCCTTTGCTGCTTGCCATAAGTGATGTCTTATACAAAACAAATAGGTTAAATAAAAGACCTTTCATGTCTTAGTGCTTACTTGCAATTTTGTTCTTATGTTTTCTCAGCTTTACTGTAACTTTCCATTTTCATGTAATTTACTTCTGGGTTGACTTCTCTCTCTACTGCTTTTGTTTTTAACAAATCATAGCAAGAACTCAGATACTGATACTATGTGCAATATACACAAATATATTAACCACAGTGATAGTCAGTGAATCATGTGGTCAATGGTCATTCCTCTCCCATTCCTTACAGCTAGCAGAAAAATTTACAGCTTATATAATCATCATTGTGAAAACAATTCTGTCTAACACAAATTTATCTCTTGTCCTCCTTCCTTGCTTTCACAGCTGCTCTGCAGTTCTCCAATTTCTAAACACACTATCTTGCCAGTAAGAGGTAGTTTAAATTTTGCAAAATATTTTTTTCAACTGAATCATTGCTTGCAATCACCAACCTGTCAAAGGTACGGCCAAAGGAAGAAGACTTGTTAATATGAAGGTCACGGGTGAGATGCCACAGCACTGCAAACTTTGCATGAGCTTCCATTCTTATTTTCTGTAGACCAAATCATAAGTTAAATATATCAGAATACAACAGCTTCTAGTATGAAATTGAAAAAAAGAGGTATACAGCAGTTTAAAAGATAGAATAAAATTATTAAAATTGACTTTTTTCATTATGCATTCAAATCCTACTTTCTAACATTAAAAACAGGAATAAGCAACAATAGGTATCTGCGAACAATTTAGTAGCATGAAAGGATTCTCCTCCATCGTGACCTTGGTTGCCTTAGTTTCAAAGTTTAGCTTAAAAAAGTTTTACATACCTAATGTGATAGCCTGAACAATACTTATTTTACTCTCACAAGCTACACAGCTCTGTTTTCAGTGAGTTTATCTATATGTGTCAAGGCACTAGAAAAGATCATGAAGAGAGCAGAAAGAAACATGCAAGCTTTTCATATTGAAAACTCAAGCATACAGAGGCAGAGGAAGAAGAGAAATTTTTAGATATAGTGTCTGCAATGATGGGATTAAACACAGTATCTATGGAAATAAGAAAATTAAAATAAGTTGTCTAGAAAAAGACATAAGAATTTTCCAGCTTGATGAGATGTAGATAAGAGTTCATCACTAACATGCCCAATTTAGCTCTGGAACTTGGAGTTTTATTTGTACAAATAAGACTTGATTACTCCACAAAGGACTTCTAATGACTAGTAATAACATGCAGAATATTTAATGGTGAAAATGGTATTAAAGTAACAATTTTTATGCCTTTATCTCTTTGCTATGGCTGATCAAGGCAAAGAGTTATTCCAGCAAGGCTGTGAAACAACAGTAAATGCCATGCTATGACACACATACATGGGTACATGGATTAAAACCAGCTTTACCCAAGGGACAAGGAAGCTGCTAAGCAGCTGTAGGGGGTGAACAAACAAAACACAGCCATCAGGATGGTTATGCTGAATAGAACATTGAAATTACTTTCAAATACAATCAAGGCTTAAACTAAATTACTAGATAATAAGCAGAGGATGAAGATTTTTACTTGTTTGGTCTTGAAATATATACTTACAGGGAATGAACAGTAGGTATATTTATCTCTAATCAAAATGAGACCAAACTAAAAACTGTTAATACAACTGTGACAATCTGACATACTTCCAGACTTAATTTACAACATACAGCTTAAGAAGCTTTGCAACAGCTAATACAACCAGCATCTGCCACGATAATAAAATTTTTAAGTAAAAACTATAAAAACTGAAAATCACAGGAAGGACACAAGACAGAGCACATCAGGGGTAAAATAAAACAAAAAACAAACAAGCAAAAACCACAACAAACACCCCCCCCCCCCCAAATCCAAACCACAAAGAAAAACCACAAACAAAAATAAAATACAAACAAAACCACACGCACACAAAAGCAACCACCAACCAAATAACAAACAAAAAAAACACAAACGAGAAACAGTGGTGCTCTGGAAACTAAAGCAAGCATCACATGTATTTAGAGAAAATATGCTTCCGACAGGAAAAGCAAAAACAGCGTGCTGCAAAATATATACAGTTACACAAAACAATTCACTAACATCTGCTGAATAAAGAGCAAAAATACCAGTTCTCAAACACATAGAGATGAATCCATGTAAGCCCTGCAATCCATACTGGGAAGATAGAACAAATTACTGTTTTCACAGCAAGGTTGGCAGAAATGAGCGAGTGCCACATCCAGTCACAGCAGTTCACAGACCAGCCTAACAAGTGAAACTATAAATCATTGGCAGTTTTATCAATACGCCAAGCTGTGAACCACAGTGATTGACAGACTGGCTCATATTCAGTTTTGTTGACCTGGTTACTCTCTGTTAGAAAGGCAAAAAGGTACCTGCTGCTGAAACCACGCAACCATGAGTTGCTAGAGTGTGTAAGCAAGTAACTCCCTAACATTCATTCTGTCGGTGCAGTGAAAACAGTTCATGTATCTAAACTAAAGCATTATAAATGCCTCAACTCAAATGTCAAATTGACAGCCTCTATCTGAAATAAATTTCTAGGGGAGGAAAAAAAAACCAACATAGTACCTGTAATGACAAGTAAGACTCCTACTAATGAGTAAAAGCTAAGCATGTGGTTTATACATTGGGAAGCAGAGTGTAACTTATATAGGAGACTTGATCTCTTACCAAAAGTATGTTGCTGAATGCTGAAAAGCCCCTTTGTCTACTATGAAACTACAGAGGCTCATCATAGACTTAAAAGAAACACCGTTTATTAACACTCTGAATATCTGCCAGCTTCAAAAGATTTTTAAAACATTACTTTACTGGCTGAACTGATAGCAAAACAGAAGTAATCAGCAGGATAGCCATGATCACTTTTAAAAAACAGCCAGCAGTGATGTAAGAGAACTTGGAGCAGCAATAAAGAATGGGAGAAATCCACCAAGTTGGTTCATGAGCAAACATTTTAACCTGTGGTTGCAGAACAAGAAACAGGACAAGTCACAAAGTAAGAACAAGAAACATTATCAGAGGCAAAGCAGCAGCTCTGATCATTCAAGAGGTTCTCTTCAAATTATAGTCCATAACTTTTGACATAAGACAGATACAAAGAGACCTTCAAGAAGCGAGCAGCCTCAGCAGCACCCTGCAAAAAATGCGCAGACAAGTCACAACCCAGTTGCCATGCACGTCAGAGCAAACAAGCCCATTTCCCACAAAGACACAGATGCACAGAAATCTGGCAATTACTCTTAGAGCAGATTATTAGTTGCCCTCTAGAACTGGCAAACGTGGCAGAAACAGTCAGAATTCATATCTTTTAAGGACAAACAATTAGAGAAGAGAGGGGCTGCATGAGATTGGAGAAGAATTGTACAGAAGCCTCTTCATCACCAGTATCTAGTGCAATTCCTCTGCTTCCCAATAGGGGAAAAGAATCTCACAGAAACACTTTAACTGGAAATAATTCACCTGGAAAAATGTCAGGACAGAGCAAAATGAAGTGTGCTTAAATTTGATGGAGATGTACAGGAAAAGAAGAGTGGTTTAAAACAAGTGGAATGGAATCTGGAACATCTATATTCAATACTACCACTGCAAACACTTTCCATAGGTTTGTTAAACAGCAAGATGTCATGAAAACAGGGCTCAACTATTACAGACCTAAGGTTAAGGTTTTTTTGAGTGGGAGTATAAGAAAGAGGGGGGCAGTGTCAGAGGGTGGAGAAATCTGATGTTCTGCATGCAAATAAAAGAGTATTTTTAATGTCTGAAACAATCAACATAAGGCGACATTTTTCAGTTTTGAGTGTATTTATGCCTCTGTCTCAGGCATCAAGTCCTCTTTCTAAATCTATTTCTTTATCTATATACTTAACTCATCTTTTAGTAAATATACGAACAACTTGCCTTGTCTCTGTGAGTCAGCTGCTGACTAATAACATCTTCACAAATGCTAGAAGACGGAACAAGGTTGTGCAGCTGGTAGAAGAGCTCCACACTTTTCTGATGATGCTGAGGAGTTCCATCACCCAACTGGTCCCAAAGAGTTAAAGCTATATGCTTTGTACATGAAAACAAAAGTTGAAAGAGACAAGTGAATGAGTGTCATGCCTTGTTTTGCTCTAGACTGCATTCACCTCTGTGCAATGATGGGAGACATGGCATCTGATGGCACCATATGACTAAGAGGAAAACTATAAAACTGTTCTTTTTTTTGTTTGTTTTTGGTTTTGTTCATATGAACATAAGGAACCATTTGAAACCCTGCAATAACTTCCTACATAAAAAAATCCTGCTAGGGTCAGAACTCACAGGCACCTCCAGAAATAAATTTTCATTGAACTATAATTAACTATGTAATACACCCTGCTGCCATCTTTTGCAAATGATTTGTCACATAAATTACACAAAATGCAGATTGTGGTTTACCAGAATCTTGCATTACGCATATCTCAGTTTCACACCTAGCCAATTAATGATGCTATTCAATCATGTATTATTTTTATTTTTAAAATATTCATTCAAACAAGGCTTTTTACCCAAGCAGTCAGTAAGACAATCACAGTGGGAAAACTTACTATGTATTTTCAGAGTCTAATATAGGTTACAACTGTTATCAAAATACTCAGCAAAAAAAATTCATTTACCATACCAAGGACGGTAAAGCGGCCAAGACTATCAGTCTTCAGCAGCCACGTAAAGAAGTTTAAAGAAAACAGCATTGTACCTTGAAGAAATCTGTCTTTTCAGCCATGTATCTCAGATTGCCTTGAGTAAGAGGAGGTCTGATGACCACAGCCACTCTTCCCTGGTTCGGGCTAAGAGGCTGAGCAGTTTCCACGCTGTTTAGATTTTCTCCAGTAACGAGAGCAACAGATTGAGTCAATCCAACCAAGTCCATCACAAGAGAAATGGTAACACCCTGAACACTGAAATCGCTTCCTTGCTTGCAAGCATTCATTAAGGTCTGTAGCCACAGCGGAGGCTGAACTTGTTCACAGTCTGAAATAAAAATCACAGATGACACATTATTTTAACAATTTTAAATATTATGAATTTTTCCTCTTACCTTAACCATAGGCACAGTTGCCCTTTATTCTTCAAAAATTTCAGCCTGCCTGTTGTATGGGTTTAGGAAAATGTATGCAGGAAAAAAGATACTTCTTGTTCTATCTTTAAAATGGTCTAATTAAGAATGCAATACTGTATCACTTCAAACATTTAGTAACCAAAGAAATAGAAAAATTTGAACAAGGAAGAGGAAAATAAATTTTACAGAAATGTAGCCGCACAATTTCATGTTTTAGATAAAACTGGACTTCTAGTAGTCTGCACATCCTTTCATTCACTTTCCTCCTTCAGGAAATTCTTGACCAGCAATCAACTCTTTAGTCTGTAGCCTGGAATAATTCTGTAGTATTTTTAATAAATATATAATATTATATATATATTATATAGATATTATAACATACATACAGAATTATTTACATATATTATTTACATATATAAACTAAGTTTAAACTGATAAGAAATATGCAGATTTTCCAGGCAAAACTGAAAACTGATCTTTTGGGTGGCAGAAACGTGATCCAATTAGATCATACTCTGCTTTCACTGTAGGTGTTTTTTTTCCCATACATTTCCCATACATACATACCATACACTTGCCTGATACGCAAGTGCCTTTCCCTGAAGTTCACAGTCAACTCTTCAGGTGAATAAAGCTCCCTTTTATTTAGAGATAACAAAGCAATTTTTCTTAAAACTTCCCAAGGACTCTATTGATCGTGTTCCTAAAATAGGTAAATGCTTCTACAGTCAGACAAGTGAAGAAGTCTTATTCAACAGGCACAAATAGAACATCTATTTAGAATTAAGAGAAGGACGATGCAATTTCTATTTTATACCCACAATAGTTAATTTTGCAATGGAAATTGAAGTCTAAATATACCTAGTAATTTCACATAATGTTCTAGGGTTTACAGATATAAACATTAGTCTGAATTTGACTTGGTTTCCTTTTTAATTTCTTCAATTAAAAATAGCATGCATTTATGTGAGAAATTAAGCACACAGTAAAATTTAAGCACACAATTATGTTCTAGCAGTATCAGATTAATTTAGCTCCTTCAAGTAAACAGACTGATGACTCTTACTGTTGATTAAAGGCAATTGGGTCACATGACTAAAGCGACCCATCAAAATCATGTTCCAAATTTAGGAACTCTTCAATAAAACCAGCCTCTTCTGCAGTAGAAAAACGTATCAGCAGATGAAGAAAAGGCTGGTGTGCAAACTATGGTAACTACCTGCTCCCATTCTCTGTTCCACTGGCATTCCGTGTTTTGGGAAGCAGGACTCCCAGGACAGATTTGCAGCCCCATTGCCATCCACCCTGACACTCTGTACAGTAGACATTTACATCTGAAACAAAATCCTTCCCGTTGATTGCAACCACCTCCCATTTATGCTTATTCCCCTAAGTGCCACTGTTTAATAGACTGCAAATGAAACATCACATATGGGAAGGTTCAGATGATGAATGAGCAAAGCAAATCTAAGACACAGCAAAGTGAAAAGGATTCCTAGAATCACTGTGTTCACACCAGACACATATTATTCAAGCTCGACAGGCTTTCTGCTTTAGAGTTTACAAGGCAGCAATGAGCAAAAGTGCTGTATCCACAGAAAAGTAACAAACAAGCAGCAGGTTTTTAAAATATTTTTTAGTCTTCTGCCACAACACTCATTTGTAAGCTGCTACTGTTTGGAAAACAAAAACGAAAAACAACTAACCAACCAACCAGAAACGACAAATCATCACATTTTTCGGTATCATGCTATAGAAGCACGAATCTCCTGTGCTAGATCTACAAATGCATTGAAAAACCCTTAATTAATAAACAGTTGTAACAAGTTGCCTTCAGCTGACAAAAATATTTGATATGTCTGGATCTCACAAAGTCAAAGATACCCTGCTCCTGGCTGTATAATGAAGGCATACACAACACATCTTAAAGACTACAGAAATAGAAGAAGCAGTCACGTTAAATCAACATGTTTGTTTCCAAAAGCAAAAAAAAAAAAAAAAAAAATTATCTCCAATCAGTACCCGCCGCTTAGCCTTTAACAGATTTTGAAAGCTGTGCATAAGAAAGAAAAGCAGCGACCATGAAATTTCCTAGAAATAAAGTCACAGAAGATGACTGTGATAGTAGCCAAAACTATTGTGACTATTTCTGGCATGCTCCAAGCATATCCACCACAACAGCATTTTAAGGCAGAAAGTCTCAAGCTACAGACCAGAAGTGGAACCAAAATTAGAACTCTAGAGACTTAACAAGCTCTAAAAAGGATTGTCCATCTAAAATGTCACATTTTATACTTATCCAGAATTGTCAATATTTTAATCACATTTCTGTATCTGAATGTGTTCACCTACCCGTGAATAAACTCACATGTCACAAAACTCACCATTTTTATTTTGTTTTTAATACAGCTGTAGCTAGAGGAATTGCCTGCAAAGCTGTTCCTTTAACAGGAGCAAAGTAAAATCAATTAATTTGTTATCTAGTATGATACAGCACAGACGAATGCCTGAAAATCTAGATTCTACCCTCAGGCTTCAGTTTGCATAATTTATATTTATCACTCCAATATTAATTAGTGTAGAATCCCATACCAGCAATATTCTTAAAAGCTGTAACAAAAGAGTTTAGTTTCCAAAAAGCAAACCAATTGATACAGAAGAAAACTTCCATTTCTGAGAGTTAAAGGAAATAGCAACGCACACAAAGCATTAACACTATTGTCTTATTTTTTTAAAAAAATATTTTAAAAGCAAAGAACAAAGAAAAGTGCAGCTTACCAACTTCAGGCTTCCCAGGATGTAATTCCGAAGTACGGTTTCCTTCAGCAATGTAAACGGGAAAGCTTGAACATTCAAGATATAGCTGACAGGCAGCAATAAAGGCAGGAAGGTATTCTTTAGGTGTTTTTTTCTTGTTTGCTTTCTTCACCTTAACATCAACTTGCAATTCCCTGTCCCATTTTGTGGTCTGTCCTTGCTCTCTAGCGGGGTCTACTGTAAGCTCTGCCCCTAAGGGCTGAGACATGGAATTACTCTGAATGATATACAGGTTGATAAATCTGGTTAAAAACTGTTGGACATACTCCAAGCAGCACTGCATTGCAGTCTTTTGGATCGTTTTCCCACTTGGAGTTGCTGTCCCCTGTGTCATTACGGAAGGAGGCTGGACAATGGTCTCCTCAGATCCCACAGTTGATGCTGTTTCCGTCTCTGAGGATGTGCTACCAATAACGGGAATGCCAGGAGCACTGTGACCTTCATTCAGAGCTCTGTCAATGTCATCAGTTGTGTCTGCCTGGTATTGTACAAACTCAGTGAATCCACTTTCTGATGAGCGACTGCTTGGAGGATTTTCACCATCTTCAAACACATCATTCGGATTTTCAAGTGAAACTGATGGCACCTGAGTGAGATAGAAGTTTAATGACTGTTCAAAATGGGTTATTTAGATCCTATTGAGAAAAAATTTATTTGCTTCTCCATTTGAAAGCAACAATTTTATTCCACAGCTTTAAATCTATTCATATGAATACATGTTATGCAAAATGATGTTTGGTGTTTCAGTAAGCTTGCCAAACCAAGGTAACTATAAAAAAAAAGCATTGTTTATCCAGTAAAATACTTTAAATATTATTGCTTTTAACATTTTTTTCATAACATAATCATGTTTATTTTTATGAAATAATACCAAATTGCATAGACACACACATTATTAATTTACACAGCATCATAAACCAAAATATTCATACATCAAAGAAAACTCTTCACTTCCAGCAGGAAAGAGGATATTGAACTAAGTTGCTCATGGTCACTTTAGCTAGAAAGATGCTTTTAATACTTTAGATTTTAGCATGTTCTACAAAAGGACAAGATATTTATCTGTTAATCAGAAATTGTTGCAGTCATAAAGGAGCGAAAAAATGCCTACACGCAAAGATAGCAAAAAGGAGATATCGGCCAAGAAGAATGGGAAGACTTGAGAGAGTAGGAAGAAGTATATACTTCTCTGATCTCACTTTTGAAGTTCCCACTGTACAAGTAAATATTCTCATTAGATATTAAATTATTTTAACCTAATCAGTGCCCAGATATACTACTGATAGAAAAACCACAACTATTAAAGTGTTATCTCATTAGGAAGGCAAGATCGGTGTCATTTAACATTACAACTATAAGTTGCCAAAACACCTTAAAAGAGTGGACTGTGGAGCTGTAAATGAAGAAAATCTTTTGTAACCTAAAAAACATTTTTTCCACTTCTACATTTACACTAATAAAGCCAGCTCGATTTCTCAATAAAATTTATGCTAATTGATTTAAGAAATTGTCTATTAAATGTGGAAGGAACCTTAATTCATAGAAGTATATATGGTACAACTTTACCTATCTAGCATTTTCTTATATACCATTTCTACTCAAGAAGAACCCATAGCAGCTTTCTGGACTGCTCTACCCCTGTAGTCCTATTGGTAACTGGTAGCAAAGTCTCTGCTTCCTGGTGAGAATGTGAGGCAAATACAGAAACTTAAACAGAAATGCATGGATCAGTGACAGTAAATGCAGCTATAGAACATGCCCACATATTTCTCTTTTAGCTCTCTTACTGGTGATGGCAGACGTTGCTTGTCATCTAACAGGCCCAGAAATTATCTTGCTGTCTGACATCCTAATCACTAGCCATCTTAAATACAGAATTTAAGCATAATCTAAAAATCTGAATAACTTTTTAACTAATAAATAGAAACAGATACATCATTATACATGGTGAATTACATCTTGCTTTACCAGAGGTGGAGTAAGAATGAAAATTTGTCTGAGCTAGCTTTCACTGTCTCCTGTGTTAAGACATAATAAAAAGCTTGGAAAGACATGAATGGTGACACTATTATAAAATACAACACAAAAGAGATCAGAAGTATGGAAATTTATTTCACTCTGTGTCTTAACAGAAGCTATAGCCACGCATGAGTCAGCTGTAATTGAAAGAAAAAGGGCATTGAATGTTCAAAGGGAAACTTCATTCAGTCAAAAGAGAATTAAAAAAAAAAAAAAACAATCAACCAAACCAAAACACCCACAAAACCAAAAACCAAACCACCAGGCAGGTATCAGCTGGCTAGAAATAATAAGGATAGGATCCTGCATAAAGGATGCCAGAGTCCTAACAGATGAGGTGAACATGAGCCAGAAGTGGACCCTTCTGGTGAAGACAGCCAACCACATACAGAACCGTATTAGTAGCAAAAGCAGAGCCAGCAAATCAAAGGAAGTGATTAGTTCCCTCTGCTCAGCAGTTTTAAGACCACACGTGGAATACTGTGTCCAAGTTTGCTCTCATTAGTACAAAACAAACACTGATGTACTGAGCAAGTCCAGTGGAGGACCACTACAGGAGCACCTGATACAGAAGGAAAGCTCAGACACTCATATTTGCTCAGTTTTAAGAAAAAAATTGCTAAGAATTGTGGTGAAAAGGTGTCTTCATTACTATCTGTGACTTCCCATTAGGTAGTTGAAAAGACAGAGGCTTGCTAAGAAATTACAGTAAAAGAACAAGAGGCAACAATACACAAGCTGCAACAATGGAAATTCTGATTAAATAACACAGTGTAAACAAACAAGCTGTACAAAAAAGTTGTGGAATCTTCATCCTTGGATATATTCACAACTAAGCTGGATATGATCCTGAGTGACCTGACCTAGCTCTAAAGTAAAATCTAACTTTGAAATCAGCCCTGCTTGGAGTAGTGACCTGCAACTGTCACTTCCAACCTAAATTATTCTATGATGTTCCTCTAGTTTCTTCAGCTGGAGAACAAGGATTTCAGGGCACATCACTTAATACACTTTACAAAGCCATGGTTGTGTAGACCAAACTAGACAATGTTAAAAGAGAAAGAGCTGCTGGCTGTTTTGTTTCTTTTATTTCTTTATTAAATTATTATAAGAACAGTCACAGTAAAATAGCTGATTGGTATTAATCTGATGTACCCAAATTGGGTGTGACGAGAATTTACATATGCCTGATACACAATGAAAATAGATAAATTTTTTGTGTCCAGTTATTCTTAGATGATCAGACTCATGAAGTACATTACAACTTCAAACCTTAGTTGATAAGTTCATTCTTAGGCCCTGATTCTGAAGTGATTTATGCATGTACAATATTAAATCTAGATAAAAACCCTTAAGAATCAAGACCTTTTACCACAATGAAGTGCACAATTATAATTTATTTTGATGATCCAAGTTTCACATGTATTGTTGTTTATTAAACTAAAATCTAATCAAAGAGTTGTAGCTGGTTCAGCACAGACTTAGAAATCACACTTTTCCTTTCTACACAAGAAAGTATTTTTTCAAGATGCTGCAAAACATAATCAATTACCTTTTTATTTTCCCATTCTTTGATGGAGCTGCTGTGCCCACTCGGAAGCTGCAGGACACCATCTGTACCAGCAGACAGCAATGGAGGTTGAACCTTACTAAGGATCTTTGAACAGAGTCTGAGAGAATCAGTAAGCTCAGACAAGTGCAAAGTATGAAGATGGCTTGTCAACGCAGAAATCATCCTGAGCAACAGCTGAGGCAAATGTTCTGTCTGTATTTCAATGTACGTCTCCTAACAAAGTAATAGTAAAATTCATTAATTGAAACGCCAGATTTCACTCTGGAAGTTATCTTCTGTAACAGTGGTACCCATCATTTGCTTAACTGTGTTCTAAACATACAGAACATTGAAAAAGGAAAATTAATATCTTAATATCCAAGAATAATACATACATGCTTTACTTAAAATAAGTACAAAATTAACTTTACAGTTGGGTAACCAACAAATAGAAATATATTTAGCTCTTTTTCAGAATTTTATGTCTTGTCCACTACACAACACATGCATTACAAGATAGAATAATAAGGCTAAAGAATGCTACTATTATTATTTTAATCACCTTAATAAAAAAGTTTAAGAATGAAAGACAAGTTAAGAACTAAAGGGAAAACAGGCTGATTGCCATACCTGACACAGCACTCTCATACTTCTAGTAGGCTTTGAAATGAGAAAGCAAAGAATTGAAGAAAGACAGGTATAGAAAAAAACAGTTCCAACAGTCTTCGCTACACTAAGCAATGCGAACAGAAAAAGATGCATCTTATCATGACATTTAAAAGAGCCTTAAAAGAAAGCTGCACATCTAAACTAGCATATCAAAATACAAAAGACTATATTTGTAACAAATGCAGTGTAGTTTTAGAGAAAAGAAATAGAGGACAGACAAATATTTTCAGGTGTAAGTATCATAAAAACCGCTTCAATTATATTCAACCAGACTATTAAGAATCATACAATGAAAACAAGTCTTCTTCTAAAGATGTCCATCAATTTACATCAATACATTTTCAGGAAAAACAATTAATGAAGCAGATACAGTATTTCTGTACACTATAAATATACTGAATCCCAGTATTAGCAACAAATAAAGCAATTCTTACCAAAGAAACTATATCCAACAAAAAATCCACTAATAAGCAGAAATTTGTCAGGGGTAACTCAGATTGCTCACTACCACCTCCAGGCCCAGTTTGAAGTCTGGCATGTAATGTCCTCCTGCAAAATTCAAATAGGGTTTCACGATATTTCTCCCTCCCCCTTACATCAACCATGTTTCTGTAACTTAATTCAAAGCTGTACACATCAGGGAAAATTCCTATAAACAAAAAAGCAATCTCTAAATTTCACTGTTAAGTAGCTCACTTGGCCCCATCACATACTTCCAGAAAAAGCGGCAACCAGCCTTTCACTGTAAACCAGTCTTCATTCATAAAACAAGAAAAGTTAGGCTACAGAAAACTGTATTTTTTACTCCATCATATACTGTAATATTTACTAGTATGAGCGTGGGTACCAATAATAGAATTAAGAGTGTTACTGGGAGCACAGTAATTTTGAAGAGATCTAAACCCAAGGCTTTAAGCACTTGAGACAGAGACAACCAAAAGTTACATAAAAGGCCCATGAAGCTTTAAAGCTGTGCAAGAGAAAAACAAAACAAGCTATTCTAAATGCTCACTTCAACTTCAGCTGACCACATTGCTTTGCTATTCACAAGACTCTTAATCTGATGAGTTTTACTGCTCAGTGAAGTAAGATCGAATGCAAATCCCCTGTAAAACCAAGTTGCAATCTGACAATATTATAAGCAAAGGATATGAACAAAGGAATAATACTTTGTTTCTCCAATTCATCTATTCTGCTGGAGGTGGTGGTGAGGGGCAGTGTCACACTTTCAGCAATAGTTAGTTATGCTAATCCTTTCCCTCTGTTTTGAAATAGTTGATGAACATATGTGCCAGGACTGAAAAAACTATTTATTTGAAATAATAGAAGCATTAGATAAACTAAGACTGAAACAGTATTTATCAAAAGATTTTAAAAATCATACTAAAGTTACATTCTGTCGGTAACCTACATTTGAAAATTAACACTTCACTTAACCCACACCTCCATTAGATTACTGTATCTCTCTAGCAACAGATAATTCTCTTCATAAAACTAGCAGCCTGTTTTACAGTTCAATTAAATGGTCCCTTTAAGTCATAACAAAAATCCTTTTTCACGTTCTGTGCTACTATCCAGAAAGATTTACCATTTCATAAATTACTCGCAGATTTGTTCAACTGTAATAGCTCATAAAGGATGACCTGAATTCAACTCACTGAGCCCCTGTCAAAAATAGCTTTGAGAAAAGTCTCAGTAGCAGTGAGCAATACTTAGATGGGAATAAACATTAGATACAAGAAATGCTATTTTAATTTTTATTTGGGGAAAATAATAAGAAAAAGCCTGAGAAAAATTCAGAGGAACATCTAAATTGCTTTAAAAGTAATAACAGTGATTTAGCAATCAAACTGGATGATATAAAGATAACTTACAAATTTATGGTTTAAAATCAATTGGTTGTGTTTTCACTTAATGGTGTATCTTTTTGAACAGGAAGACAATAACTTACAATAACTTACATAACACAGCAGCTCATATAGGAAAAAAAACAACAAAACAAAACACATTCTCTAGATCCCACTGATTTATTAATAAGGCAATCTGGTATCCATGCTTACAGTAACATCTACTTACAAGTAGAGAAACTCTCACCTGCCTGTTACTCAGTTGTAGACTGCTTTTTTTACTTTTCCAATTCAGTCCAATATATAAAAATTAATTTACAGATATGTTGGAAGGGATTTCATTTAGTCCAGCCTCTCACACTGAGCAGGACTGTTAGCAACACTAAATAAATTGACCCACTGTTTCGTCTAGCAGAATCCTGGAACTCTCCCAAGGAAGCTCCACAGCCTCCCTCGGTACCCGTTCTGCTGCTGCACTATGTTCCTAGCCAAGCTTTTCCAAAAGTCCAACCTGAACCCCCAAGCCAACACTTGTTGCTGTCCCTTGTTTTACCATCAGTCATTACCAAAAATATGGCTGTATCAACTCTATAAATGCCCTTCAGGAAGTCAGAGGCTGCTATTCGAGCCCCCTCTTTGCCAGGCTAAACCAAAGTCACCCGCCTCAAACGCTCATTAAGCATCCTATGACTCTGACCATCTCAGCAGCCCTCTACTAGAGCCTCTTCAGTTTCTCAACACTCGTCCTCAAGCAGGGTTCCCAAAGCTGGAAACGATATTCCACATGTCACCTTAGAAACACTAAGTGAAAGGAAAAATAACTTCCTTTCACCTGCTGACCACAATCCCCCTATGTAGCCCAAGACACAAGTTACTTATGTCAGTACACCGTTTGCTCATAGAACTGAAACGTCCAAACATCTTAGTACATTATTAAACTATTCTATAAGCAATGAAAAAAAACACGTTTCTACAAATTTAATTTGAAATCCATACATCATTTATGTATGGCCACAGCAACAATCCCTGCTCCTCTGTTGTCCCTTGGTCCTACTCCTTCCCATTAATATTTTCAGTTCTACCTTGTTTATTATGTTCACTCCCTTAGCCCTCACTGCCATGTACAGAACCCTCCCACTTTTTCTTCCCTAAAATAGCAGGGCAAAAGATAACATATTCCACAAGTTATTCTTGGTAAAGTTGATGGGTTTGCTAGACACCCAATAAGTAACCCAGTACTGGACAGACAGTACAAAAACTAGCTTTGAGATCACTCCAGAGTCTTTCCTCCAGCAGAGTTGCTAATTTCAACTCTTGATTTTACCCAGACATTGAGTTTGTGAGAACTCACATTGCTGAGACCAATCACATCTGATTAACTTTGATCTTTTGGCCAATTTCAAAGGGGTGAGGAATAAAAACACTAAATGGTCACATTAGACTAATTCACTTGAAGAAAAAAGCCTATAAAAAACAAAAGTCAGCTTCAACTTTACACATACAGAGATTCAGTATTACAACCTACCTGCAACATTCTTCAAACCAACGAGCAATGTAATCCCACATATAATAAGGCTCAAAGGAATTAAAGAGAAGATTGGCAGTTTTAATCAATTCTGCTGTTTTCTTGTTTTCTCTCAGTTTGCTGAAAGAAAAACAGAATGTTTTATATTTTTACACTTCATTTCCGAGTTACATAACTACACATTATCATGAATTTATTCTCTGCCAGTTGACACTGATAAATTCTCCTCCCCTCATCCCTACAGTGGTTGTTGCACTAGGACTCCGTATATCAGCAGGCTCCTCATACCAGTGTCTTTTCACAGGTGCTGGGTTTCTTCTCTATCCTTTCCCTAGTATTAGCCTTCTAACCACACTTTTAATAGATCTGTTTTCCCATAATCATTCCTACAGTTGTTTCTTCCCCTACCTTTTAAGATATTTTAAGATATTCAGCTCAAATCTTGAAATTATTTTTTATTCCCCTCTCTGGTTCTCTTGTAGCACTTTTCATTTTTCATTCCAGAAGAAAGCCCATCAATCCGCTTTTCTTGAAGAACACCGATACAAAGAATGCCACAACTAATCTATACCATTGACATACTGACTTCGAGCTATATAAAGCAAGCACTTTTGACATTGGTAAAGAATAAAACATATGCTAAATATTTAAAAAAATAATAAAGCCATAGACCTTCAGAGCTTTGCATCAAATACAGAAGTTGCAATTACTGTCAATGGACCCTACATTGTGAAGAAACCAGGTCATAATCCCACAGGCTTCACAGTCTTGACTTCAGCAACAAAAAGACATTATTTAATACAAAATACATCCTATGCATTATTCACCTGCTTAGCTGTGTGTGATCTTTGTTGAAAGAAGGTTCTGCCTGAAGCTCGAGTTCTGCTTTGCACTGTGTATATAATGTTCGAAACACTTCAATCAATACATCCTCTAGGATGGCAGGGCCTACAGAGAAATACCAGCAGTCACAGTCTTACACATTATAGCACCACTAACAGTCCACATCTGAAAACTAAATCGTTAGCTAGCTTGGGTCACTGAAATAATAAAATAATTTCTGTTCAAGTTCATAAACTACCCTAATTTCAGAAGGTTAGGTTTTGGTTTTTTTTACATTCCAGAAATACACAGGCAATTGTAATTCTTAAGAGTATACAAAGCACAAGCAAAGTTCTTTTCCCATAACTTGTGTGTAAAATGATACAAACACACCCAGTCCAAAAGCTGTGTGGTCACACCAGTATAGCCCATCTTCAAGCTAACACACCCTCTTTGGGGGATTATTAGTTCAGCTCAGTAACATGTTACTGTGAATCCATGGATTTTCAATCAAAGGAATCTTTCAACCAATTTCAAATACCCACTCATAAGCTACCTCATGCTGTTATTATATGGAAAACTGTACTCAATAATTTAAATGGAAATACGAGGTAAAATATTTTGAGCATCTTCCATAATACAAGATAAGATATTTCAAGGATTTTCCTGCCTTTTAATTTGAGGCAGGTTTTCTTTAATTCTGGATATAGTCTGTAGGATATTTTTTGAAATAGTGTCTCCTTCAGATTTAAGCTAAATCTCAAGTTTGAAGGAAAAAAAACGAAACAACCACAACTTATTTTGAAAGGAGCTCACAAAGTGGTCCTCCTTGAAATACCCTTTGCTTTTTCATGCTTTCTCCTAACCTCACTGTGCTGCCTTCAGTGAGACTGCACTTACTGAGCTAAGTAGAAATCCTGTTAGCTTCTTCCATCCTAGTTTGCTGAAAAATATCCTCATAGCTCTGCTTACTTCATGAAATCTTAATGTATACATTGCCTCTGAAAATTTAAACTGAACCCCAGAAATCACAAACTACCAGGAAGAAGCCAAATTCTTGTCAGATATTCTGTTCTCTGCTGTCTGCCTTAACCACTTCCTTTCAAGTCGTACTCTAATTGTTGTATTTTTACTCTTTTATTATCCCACCCCCAAATCTTGGGATAGACTTCAAAAATTATTCTGATTTTTTTTCAGTCACCTCCAAAACTGTTATTCCAAATAAAAAAAAATGTGCAATACTTAATTGTTGTAAATACTTCTGCCATGTCTACTTTTGCCACATAGTCCTCTGCACTCACCCGATAAAAAGTGCATTTAAACACTTTAAACAGGGGAAAGGAAAATTAAACAAACAAACAAATAAACAAACCCAAACATTTTCTTTTTAATCTCTCTCATATGTGTATATTAGAAGAGAGATTATTCTCAAAAGGAATAGCTGAGATTTAAAATAGTGAAAGTCACTATTTGATTAAAGAAATGGAAAAGATCCAATCTTTATCCCTTCCAACTTGCAGTGAGTTCTCTGTGACTTCAACTTACTATTTCCTCTGCTGAAAACAGAAGAAATTGCATTTGGTAAAAGGTAAATCTAATGAAAACATTACATTATTAGCTTGAAAGATCTAAGAAATCTAGCTAACCTCCAGTACTAAGAATACAATTTTCTTTCAATTTTACCAACAAGAGAGAAAAATTCTCAAAAAGTTAAACAAGTTAAAGACTAGAAGTAGCATGAAATAATATGAAAATTACCTAGTTCAGGCTTATCCAGCAAACTGATAAGAATTCGAAAAGGCTTTAAGTCTTGCATTAATGTGCTTTCCTCTCCATGCCCATTAACCTGTAATATTCCAACCATTGCCTACAAAGAGCAAAAGGATATCAGGAAAAGAAAAACAAAACCAGGAAACCGTTTTTGAAAGAAAGATGCAATAAAAGCTGCATATAAAGGGAAAATGCTCAGTAATGGAGACCACTATTTCATCTCACTGCAGCTCATTCTCTCAACATTGCCTATGAGAATAGTTTTGTGGAACAGAACTTGGTAACTTGCATATACTTAAAGTCAAAATAAAATATTATAAACAGATACCAACTTAAAATGTCATAAGAATAAAAGAGAAGACATTAAAAGAGATGAAGAAATTGTTTCAGAAGGCAAGGCATGTAGATACTAAGGGTTTAATAAAAAATAATCTGTCCATCTAAGATATACCCACCTACATGGCAGAAAACTTTCTTGACTAAGTTGACTTGATAGCAAAGAAAACTTCAAAACAAATGAGAAAAATGAGTTTTTATACTGAAGAAATTTAGGGAACAAACTGCAGAATTAAAAAAAGCCCAACAAAACTGCTAAACTGACACAGATTTTGCTTGGTTTTCCCTCTGTGGCTGGCTTTGCTGTCTGAGTCAAAACTAGTTTGTTTCTTTTACAGCTTCTAAAAAAAGAGGACAAAGAAGAGAAAGAAGAGAGATGGGAAAGAAAAGAGGCAGGAAAATGGGTTTGACCTTTCTGTCTTTTATAAACCAAGTATTATCATCTAGTATCCCAAGAGAAAAATCTTCTGTACTTGAATACGCCTTTACAAGGTCAGAATTTTCAGTATATTGTATCAATGAACAGGATGAGGGTGGACTGGAAAAGAAGAACACACAAAAAGACAGCTAGGGAAGAAGGCAGAAAAGAACAATGCTTTTGAAGTCTTTCAAAAGACAGCAAATGGTTTCAAAAGGCATGTGTAATTTGTATTATGTAGTGCAAGGCACTGATTTTAATGTCCACAAAAAATGTAAAGGAAAAAACAAGTGAATTATTCCCGTTATAAAAAGGGGCACTCTCCATTCTACTGTAGCTAAAAGAAAAAAAATTAATAAAAAAATCAAACGGACCATATCAGCTCTACACTGTTCTTAGTTTTTTCAGACAGAGAAGCTTTAATGACACTGATTAAACTAGAAAGATGGACAGATTTAAAAGGAAGACCATGAACTATCAAAAAATGTCTAACTGTTGTGAAAAGCTCATCACATTTTGTATAGAAGGTACACTTGAATAATCTCTAAATCATGTGCCACAGGATGCAGAAGAGTGACAAGAGAAGGTGAGAGTGCCAACAAGATCCTTGCTGCACTGGAATTTTGTGTCCTCTTCCTCATCAGCAGAACAGCAGATCTCATCACCTTCAGACAAAACTAAGAGTGCTAACGCTGTGCTGGGTATTCACTTCATGTTGTGATGAGCTAAGTATTCTTGTGTCAGCTACTAATATTGGAATCCCCACTCTCATTCCCATGTATAGTCCTGCAATTCTGACCGAATATCAGAAAAATCTTGACCTTATCAATTGGCCTTAATGATAAAATTTCTTCCTGATTTCAAGATCAGACTCAGAGCATCTTGAAAGACATCTCTACAGTTTAACTACTGTGAGAGAAGGAGCAGAGTTCTCAAGGCCAGGTTATCTCAGATCACTTAGTAAGGCTTTAAGGGTCAAATAGTATGACTGCCAATTTGCTCAGCTATTCCTGACTGCCAATGGACAGCAGATAAGACATTCCTCCTGCCTAGAGGGAAGGAAGACCCTTCTTACTAAGACCTTCTGAGGACTGTCTGATCAAATTTTTCTGATTGCCAAGACATAGAGGAGTTTCTGTATCTACAGAAGTAGAAAAGAATTCTCTAATTTCATTTTGTGAAAGAACAGGCTCCAGTGTGCTGGGCTTATAATCAAATATCTTCCACATATGCTACACTCACTGCAGAAGAAGAGAGAGAAATCTAACATTTGTCCTGATCATACTGTTATTCTAATGAAACGCATTTTTCCATATCTTCATTTTTCCACTGAGAAAGTTTTAGAGGAGTAGGACACAATACCACAAAAAGACAAAAATTACGTGATCACATTGAAACAGCAAGGCAGAAGATAAGGATACAGCAACTTTGATCAGCATCCATTTATGAAGATATATGCCACAATGAAACATTGTATAACCACCTGGACTAACATCTCCTTAGAGAAGGTGTTGAAATAGTAAGTGGCGTGCTCCTCAGGATTGCTGTGCCTTGTACTTCTGGGTCCTACAAGGGCACCATTGTTATCAAAACCTTCAAGCAAGCAAAAGACAAGGCAAATAAGTATTTGTCTCTTAAGAGAATATTTTGCCAATTTCTTTAAACTAGAAATCAACACACTAGCACTGATAACTTACCAAGATGAAGTCCAAGTAATGATGGCAAGAGAAAGATGATTTTATAGAGTTTAATACAGGAAATTAAGTAATACTTTCATGCAAACAACTTTGCTCACAAATTACAAACTTCAGTTTTATGCATCATTATTGATCAAATTACTTCTTGTACAAAACAAATGTTCGCAAACAGTACACAAACCACACAGTCCTAGAGTATCTTAAAAAAAAACCTTGTCCCACAAAAACATTTCAATATTGATATTATTATCAGAACACAAAATTCAAAATTTTAAATATAAAAATATGATCACCAAAACCACGCTGACATGACAAAGGCACTTAGAGACAATATCAGTCATTATAAACAAAATCAACTTTGTTATTAAAAAATACATGAAGTAGATAGACCTTTGTTTTGTAAGTTTGTAACTTTTCTAAGCAGATTTTTATTCTACAGGAAAAAAAAGGCTTAAGGAAAAATATAATTAATAAAAAGAAATCAACAAGTCAGTCAGGATATCAAACCACTTCACATAAGCATTTTTGAAAGTTTTCGTCCCCAAGTGACAAAAATAGAAGGAAAGACTGAGAAGACAAATGTCCCTTAGCAGCAACTTAAAACGACTGTTAACAATGGTTAAGTTAACCTGGATTTAAAGATATGCCTAAAGAACATTAATAGACCACTCCCAGCTAAAAAACAATAGGAAGGAAATGCTAACACCACAATTAAATAATGTCACACAGACTATCAGATGTCAGAGAGTCTTCTAGCATAACTGACACCCCCTCCCACCTGCACTGTTTTATACTAGGAGTAGAATATAACGGTAGTCCAAATGCAGCAGACTGACAAAAGAAAATCAAGCTATATTTCCATAAAGTATGTTGAAATATACAGCAAGCAGAAGCACTAGTTGTTCACAAAACAGGACCAGGAACAGTCACTGTAAAAGTATCTTCTGAAGTTACTTTATCTTTCAGTGGAGGCCATGCTCATGAAATAGCTGTAGAAGAAGGTTCCACAACTAATAAAACAGCATGATATTTTAAACATAAAATATACTTTTCATTGTCAGCAAAAACACATAACTAATTCACCAAATGTAGACGAAACATTAGTGCAGTGTTTAATCTGGAAATTATGTTTTCCCTTAATTGGAAAATGTAGGTACAGAATGTGACAGTGCATTTCATTATCTTTCTTTGAAACATGAGTAATTTGCAAGACTGTCTTGAGAAATGCCTAACTGAAGAAGCCAGGATTTTTTTTTTTTTCATATTTATCCTCTAAATCCCTGTAACATCTACAGCAAAAAAACAATCCCCTCATGCAAAACACTGTTGCTGACTTCATGCCTTGGTAACATCAGTCCTCCCTCCTGTCCCTTTACTTATTCCCTTGCTCCCCAATCACCCACAGGTCACCTGCCTCTGATGCTCTAACTATCAGCTGGGAAAGGTGCAAGAGCTCCTGGGAAGGGACTTGGGTAGCCTGAGGAACACATCTGTGCTTGCTGGTGAGCTGGGAAGCCAAATACGGAAAGGTCACAGCAGACCCTAAGTCTTCCCCTCAAGTAGAAAAAAACATGTCTCTCCATTCAGGCTCCAGTTTCTGTGGCACTCTTAGGAACCCACATGTCAGAGATCTCAGCTTCACTCAAAGTGGGTTGAAAGTGGTTCTGAAGAGTAACAGGCCAGTTTCATGTGACCACTAGCTCCATTTCCTTAAAGTAATACAGCTGAATAAGAGTAAATGTTTCCCAAAATTTTCCAATTTCTAGTTTTCTAAATATTCCCCAAATAGATAGAGTCTTCTAAATAGTGATTATTTTCTGCTACTCTCTTCTGATAACATGCTGGTTTTATATAAAAGAAAAATTAAATGGGTATTCTATTGATAAACTACCATTTGGTAGAAGTAAAAGTGTGCATCCCATCATTGATCAATTTTTACCACCAAAAGGCATTGAAATAATGTTCAAGCTGCATGGATAACATAAGTGATTGGTGATTTGTTAATTCCATCATGCAAATATCTAATGAAGCTTAGAGTTTGCATACTCAAGCCTCCATCAATACAATACCAACATTTTTCAACACGTTTTTATTTTCATCCTTTCCATACTGCTGTGTTCCAACTGCCATTTACACTCCATAATGCCTGTTCTGATTTTTTCACTTTATGTGTTTAGGAAGACATAAGTTGCCTTTTAGTGTCTATTTATGCCTGTGTAGTGCACCAGGCTCTATCCCTGAATGTGGCCTGTAATTGCTGCTGTAGGAAAATGTACCAATAATTTATACAACAAGAAAGCATTCCAGCACTACATTCTTCATCTTTATGTACACAGAGACAGACTGTGCTTTTCTTTTTTACGATACAAATTAAGCATCTCATTTTTCCAAAAAAGCTTTCTCCATAATATGGTAAAATACTTCAAATGAATATACGATCCCTCCTCCACTGTTAGACAACAATGAAATGAAATACAAACCTACCCAAAAGCCACGCATAAAGCCTTCGGTTGAGTGACATATCCCTGCGCAGTACTACATGAAGGGCTGCTGACAAAATTCTGATCATGTCTGGACGTGTTGCCTGAAGAAGTTAGAAGCATGGTTAAATTTAACTATGAAAAGTAATGTTTTTTCTATGCTAGCAGCTTAATGTGCACTAAAACATAGTTAATTTAGCGTTCTGACATTTCTGAATTCAGAATAGTACAAGAAAACAATCTTGCTCTTAGGAAACCGAAATACAATTATTATTTGGAACAGACACTTCATAATAGCATGCACCCTTTAGGAACAGCAAAAACTACTTGACTGCATTAGCAGCTCATTTTTGTTACAAGACACTTTGTTTATTGGACAAAAGCCCTGGGAGCAAATTCAATTAAAATCCAGTTTAAAAACAAACAAAAAACAAACAAACAAACAAACACCCACCACACAGAAGAATTTTAAGTATCTTTGAATCTCTCACTACTTTAAATGTTTGCCTAAGTCTTTAATATTAAAAATAAACGCTGTATTGATAATTTCTCCATTCTAGAATCTGAACAGAGACACTCCAAGTATTCCTATAGTAACTGACAAATGTGAATAAACCATTTCTACAAGCAAGAACATGCTTGTTTTTACAGGAAAGCATAGGTTTTCCATAAGTTCTAACAAGGTGAGAACCAACCTTGTATAAGTTTTCCTCCCAAAGTAAAATAAATCCTGAATAATTTAAAAATAGAAAGGGGCTGATAATAAATGCAGTCCAAAAAAATTACCTAGAAGTTGTAATGTCTGTCTCCCACTACTGCTAGGGCTAACTACTCAGGCAAAACCAATAATCATTTTCAATTCTCCAGTGTTCTGAATCAGTTATGCTAAGAGGATTAACTTTTGCTGCTTTTGAACACTTAGAATTGGAAACTTGCACATGAACAGATAATTTGTTTTATAATCAAATTAGAGCAAATTAAAAGCTTCTGCATAAGCTGAACATCATAATTTATATTGGGTTTGCATATTCAGAAGTTAAAGTTCACTTCAAAGTTAGTACATCAAGTTAAAAAGCAGAAGGACAGAGACCATGACATGAGAATAGCCAAACCTATCAGAGAAACCGTTACATATGACACTTGTTCAAGCTTGGAGAAAACCATTAACAGACTAAAGACTGCTACAGCTTTAAGAAGCATAGTACATTTAGCACTCTCATCTTAATAACCTACCTGGCTCATGTGGAAAGGAAAACAAAAAAGGATAAGGTCCAACGTGCTCCTCTGTACTAAAACACTGGTATCTTGCACTGATGTGCTTACCGCTTCCACCTGAAGTAACAGCAGCCCCCCAGAATAGTTATTTACTCTATTATTTTAAGAAGGTAGATATAAAAGAACACTCACAAAATAAGAACAGACATTTATAATTTCATAATTATTATTATTGTTTTAAGTTATTATTTTAAAATTTTGAATAATTAAACAAGATAAAATAGGAAAAAGTTTCACCACTGAAGAAACGTATAATCAACATAGGTTCCCTGAACTACACAAACATTAAGCTTTTGATTTTTTATATTACCAATTAATATCTAAAGTTTAAAAGACAAAATCATACTCTATATATTTTTCAAACAATATCCCATAACTCAACCACTTTCAACTGAAGTGTGTCCTGAATGGAAAGTTTTATACAAAACCTAAACTGTTCTGAAACACTAACTCAGCTTTGCAACACTTACAATGCACAAAGCTATCAGTTTGATGTGAGCTACAATATATAAACATGCATTTTAACCTCTTCAAAGGCTATATTCAAAGACAGAAAAGACATCTAGACCCCCTAGAATTATATTATTATATAAATAAGTAACAGCAATGTTGTTCTTGTTCCAAAAAAACATTACCATTAATTCAATGTCACTGCCAATTATGTAGAGTTGATCCTCCATTGAAAGCTTCCTGTTCAAGTGGGAGAGGACATAGGTGATCCCAGGCAAGCGAACGGCAGGGCTGGTGAGGAGGCTGCCCCAGAGAGCGCTGTAGAACGCTGACTGATCCACAGCCGAGGCAACCTTCTCCAACAGCGTGTTCGTTCTGCAGAATAAAATCAAGTCAGCTGAATTAGTGCACACATCACAGCCCTTGCCCCTACCCTCAGTTTTAATAAATATATAAGTAAATCATTACAGGAAGGTCAAAACTTTCTTTTGAGAGGTCAAGAGAAGCCCCAACTATACGTTGAACCTTATAATGCAGCCTGAAGAGAATGATCCAACTAACAAACATGGGGGGCAATCTGGCTTGCAAAATTCTTCTCCCTGCCCACAGCTTCGCCTTATGTGCTCCTTATGTTCAAAAAGCCAAATAACTTCCTCACCTGCTACTTAAAGCCAACTGTTGCTACCGACAGAGGTTGCAGAGAGACAAGAGGAAAGTACAGCTACTGAAGAATCAAAAAAATGGCTTTTGACCTCTCATTTCTTGTACTGAGCACTTCCGGCAATAACAGGACATAAAAATACCACAATTCTTTGAGCACAAGTAATCATAGAATCATTTTGATTGGAAGAGACCCTCAGGATCATCAAGTCCAAGCATAACCTAACTCTAGCATTAAACCATGCTCCTCATCTAAATGCCTTTTAAACACCTCCAGGGATGGTGACTCCACCACTTCCCTGGGCAGCCTGTTCCAGTGCCTCACAAACCTTCTTCATGAAGAAATTTTTCCTAATATCCAATCTAAACCTCTCCTGGTGCAACCTCAGACCATTTTCTTTTGTCCTATCATTTGCTACTTGGCAGAAGAAACTGACATACAAGACTAAGTCTACTTAGAAATATTTAATGAAAAGTTGCAGGAAAAAAAAAAAAAAAATCAAGGATATCACCTTATTAATATATATCATTAACATATATCCTTACCTTTCATAATACTCTGACCCTTCCTCTAACCCAGGCAGAATCCCAGTTAACAATCCTTGCAGTCCTGGTTTTAAGGTTTTCCCCAAAGGGAGGTAATAGATCTCATACAGACTCAATAACGTTGGCTTGACAGACATAGCGGCATTGGCAAGGAGTGGAAATAGTCCAGAACTGTGAAAAATAAATGTTAGATGTTTTATGAAGCTTCTCATGTGAGACAATTAAATTTATATCTTCAGATGTTACAGGCATGTCCAGTGTAGTTGTAAGTATCAGGTTTTTATCTCAGAATTTTGCACAGGCGTAGACCACCACACAACATGACTGCCTTCCAGACTGACAGACTGACTGTGTCTTTCACCAAGAAAACAAATATGGAAAAACAGAAACATCTCTGCAAGACAAAAATGTTAATTTCACCCATGCTGAACTACATCACAATGGAAAATAGATTTTAAAATAATACACAGTCTTTGCACTTAAGAAAAACCAAAAATGGATGAGAATATCTGAGGAAATTTATACAAATACTTTTCCGTAAAAAAAGAAAAATAACGATGTTTTATTTCACCATGTAACCTAAAGATAATTTAAAGACATTTATACTGTTAAGCAGCAACAAAGTACATATTTACTTCAGAATTTAAGTCTGAAAACAGATTCTCAAACTAACAGTAAACCCACTGTTCATGATCCAGTATTTAAAGGATTTTAAACATTTGAGGTATGTTTTGAGCTTACTATGAATGTAAGTTCATAAAAGTTAGAAATGTGACCAGCTAAGGCAAAGTTACCTGCATACTAAAAATATTTTTACTATTGCTACTAAATATCATAAATTATTACAAACAGTACCAATAATCAAAGCCATGTGAAAAGAACCATAATCTTCAAAAGCACTGAGGACTCAGGTCAGAAGACCCTTAACACACAAAGAATAAAATGAAAGAACAGTAAAAATGGTAAGTTGGAGACAAAGATCTTAAAATAGAAACCTACAAATCTATTATTTTTTAAAAAGTGGATACAAAGCTACCCATGTTACAGGAGAAAAAAAAAAATCTTTCCAAAGTACAAAAATGTTTGCAAAAATTATTTTTGCCTTTATCTGTCTTGAAGAACTATTATTTTGCCATTGTCAATTGGTTTCTTTTTTTCTGCAGAAAATGTCTTTTTGTTCAATAAACAGCACACTGTCCCACAGCATTTCTTTGTAAGGCTGCTCATTCTTCGGCATTTGATGTTCAGGCATTGTCATTCTGCTTTCATGAAAAATACTGGAATCTTTGATAACGCCTTAATGTGAATGTCAGTCTTCTCCCAAGCATCAGTAACAATGGCTTTTAGTTATATTACACAAGGTAGCATTTTCCACTGTCCTAGAACTTATTGTTAACAAGATATTGCAGCTACTGAATCACTGCACAAAGAAAAAACACAAGGTGTGGTTTCAAAGAATCTTTAAAAACATGGAAACTCCAAACTGAGACACTCCCCTCTACCCTCTCAAATGTAACTGTACCTAAACGTCTTGACAATGCAAGACAGAACAGCTGATGTTAAGGCATACAATTTATTTCCAAGCATTAACAAACACCTCTGCTATCTAAACAGAATTCTACTTTATTTCACTGTTTCTCAAACTGGTGGAATTTTAATCTCTAGGGACAGCTAAAGAGTAAGAACCATGCGTGACTGTGTGTATACAGATATGCCTGTGCCTTACATAGCGAATAGAATAATGTCTTGTCCTCCCCACCCAACCAAAAAGGGAGATTTGGGAATCAGCATATTTCCCTACATTTACTTTTCAAGGATATCTTTCCTTTTCATTATCACCAGTTCTAGAGCCTGAGAAACATTTTGTACTTGCCTCCCATTCAAACAAAACAGACAATATTTCTGTTGATCTAATACCTTGGAAGAGAAAGTTTCTTGGCACAAACTATACTCAAATTCTTTTCCAATAGTACTTAAATTACAATAGAAAACTGTAATGTGAATACATTGAAATAAGTGCTAACACTTAATTACTTTACATACTATACAAACATGCACAAAACTTTGTTTATTTCAATGAAGAAATAACAAATTTCAGGTTTTTTAGCACTACAGTTTGCTCCTAAGAAAAGATTTGGTGATCTGTTTGTCTTCTGATACACAATATTCAGGAGAAGAGTATTACACAAGCACCAATAACATCGGGGAAAGAAACTGCATGATTCTTCCTATGTAGCAAAGCAATATTATTAATATAAAGTGCAGGAAACCAAAAGTATCTCAACTATGCAACTGGAATGCAGTTGTTAAAACTATTATACCTGTAGAGGAAAAGATCTTTGGCCAGACGTTTGGGTCCAATGATTTTGAAAATTATCTCATACGTTTCAAGTGCCTTCCGATGAACCCCTCCCGGCAAGGCTGGATGAAGACATTGTGCTAAGCGCTTGCCTATAGTCAGCTTTTTTGGTACCACCTGGTACTTTGCGTTGTTCTGCAGTACCTGATAAATCAACACATTAAGTAAAACAGCACAAGACAAGTTAAACATCACATGTACATTTTACAAATGAGTTCCTGAACATGGTCAGTAAGTCACAACACATGCCTAGGTTACAATACAAGGAAAAAAAAAGTTTACAATGTATCATGTAGCTTTTTCTTTGAAATGCCTTTCACTTGTACACTTGCTATAGGTGAAATTGCCAAGGCATTTAAAACTTCCCTTGCAATGAGCTCCTTACTTACAGATTGTCCATTTCATTTTACTCATCCTTTTGAAGACAAAAATTACTATCTCTAATTTGTTAAAACAAATAATTTCATAAAAATATCGCTCATATTTATACTGGCTACTATTTTTCACACTATTTCAATAACACTGAATTAGATTAGCAGTAAATGTTAGTAATAAAAAAGGCATTGCATTTTTTTCCCCACTGGAAATGTAAATAACTTTTCCCTTTACTTACAATTACAAAGGGTTCAACTGTAAATCTTAGAAAGGCATTTGATTTGTTTGTTCCTCGCACACACCCAACATTTGGCTCAGACTGTTAAAATATTTGCAAGAATATCAGACTGCTAGATCCTTGTGCTTCTGTATTTCAACATCAGTACCCTTTGTTATTTCCTGGATCTTTTCCAAGAGCACCTGCTAGGCATACCTTGTTTAGCTTTCCAAGTGCCGATATTAAATCTGCCCATTCACTGGAATATTCAAAGTTTTTCAGTGCTTTGTCAACAGCTGCTACATAGTTTCTGTATTTGGAATCTGTCAGCAGCTCCAGCTCTTCCGTGTTCATCCTCCCACGGTGTCCCCACTAGAGAGTAACTTGCAATTCATGTACAGACATTACCTGTTCAAAAAACAAAACCATCCTGAAACAATTGTTTCCATAGATACGGTATTAAAAAAAAAAAAATTCAAAAAGCACTATATTTTCCTCAAAGGCATTAAGAAATACTCTGAAATCAGTTTACAGCCATTTACACAAAAGATATTGCACACAAATACTTCACACGTCCAAATGTATACTTGTAATCAAGTCCTGTTTGAAACAAACAAAAACAACATCACCAAAACAAACCCCACAAAAAAACTCCAAACCTAAAAAGTTAATGCCCTGCCCCTCTGTTTATTCTAAACAATGAAACAAAGGAATGTTTTTATTTTATTTTTTTCCTCCTCTGGGTTCATCAGCAGAAAACCCCACCTTTCCACAGATCAGCCCTTCTGAAAACAGAAGACACCAATCTTTCTGTTCCCCTTCCAGGCAGAAGACAGGAATGAAGGACACATACAAGAGTCACACCGTATTCAAGAATACTTTCATGCATCAACACTTCTTTTCACAAGACCTGGTATTCTAATTCAGCAATGCAACTCTACTTTGTTTTTACATTATCATCACCCACATACAACGAACGTATATGTTTACTAGTGTTCTGTAATCAAAGGCTTTTGCAATTTGCTCTATATATTTTCATCATATGGTAGTGTACACCAAGTAATTATAATTAAGATACTGCAGTTCCAGAAACACCACCTCATACTTTTATAGGTCATATACCATTTATTTCATGATATTCAATCATTATTTAAAAAAGAAATATGCTTTTAAAGCTACTTTAACCCCAAGCAATTATAACCTATAATAGGAAATCCTATTGTAGCAAGCCTGTAAAAGGCAGCTTTGTGACACTTTTAATTGGGGTCAAGGAAGACAATTGTGTGCAGCACAGGCTGTAGCATGGTAGACCAACCAACCAACACACAATCAAAAACAAAAATACCCACAACCATGGAACATATATAAAGAGGCTACATGCACCAGACTGTCTACCAGGTACGATAAATAAGAGTCACATGAAAAGAGTGGCTTCAGTGAGCCCTTCCAAAGTGTCTGGAGAACATATCTCATTGGCCTCTTTTCCCAGTGAGTAGCAATATGACACAGGAGCAGGACTGCTTGAAATGCAAAATGCCTATGAAAAAAATAGAGCAGAAGAATTAGCAGAAATAGGGACATTTTGATTTCTGGTGGTTCTATAGTTGATGGAGATAATAGACTTATTTTTAAATTTTGCTCAGGAAAAAGTTCAAGTGTTTTTGGATCAGAAAAGACTAACAATTCAACTTGTATTACTTCAGGTAATCACAGAATTATAGAATAGTTTGGGTTGGAAGGGATTTTTAACGGTCATCTAGTCCAATCCCCCAGTTGTGCAAGATGCATCAAAAACATCAACTTTCTTCTGCCTTTTATCATATACAATCAATTTAAAATATTTTATATGGACGCATAAAAATCTTTATTTGACTTGTACTATACCCATTCCTCCCTTCAAATAGTGTTTCTGCCCAAAATGGCTATGAAGCTTCTATTTAATAACTTCAACAGTCCTCATAAGGAGTTACCACTGACTGAACATCAAACCCTAGGACTGGTGACTCAATATTTTCAGCTATCTGAAGGTTGGTTCCTTGCCATGTTCTTGGAACAACCCCACAACCTACAAACCACGGAAGTATCAATACTGTTTTACCTTTTCAGCACTCCAAAAGTTAAAAATGAAGAAAGCTATACTCTGACATCTCCAAATAAAGACAGGAGTACATCAAGCTCAAAATTTTGTGATCATAATCTTGTCAAGCTTACCACAAAGTGCCCTAGTGGACTTTTTGCTCCCTCATTTTTGTTCCTTTAATTAGCAGGTGCCTCTGAAGATAAATTGATAAGAACTCAGCTTTAAAACAATGAAGCTTGAGAGGATTAAGTGCTAGAAGAACATCAAGAAAGCGTTGTTTCAGTCAGACAGTCCACCACCACTCAAGGTCAAAATTCTGGATTATTCATTTCTTTATCCTTATTACTATGTTTCTCCTCATATTGATCATCTCCTGGTTTCTCAGCATCGTAAGGGAATTTGTAAGAAAGAAGAAACACAAGAAGAGAAGCGTATAGTTATGGACAAAAGGCAGAAAAAGAGCTGGGATAGTAGAAGTGAATAAAAATGTCAATAACTACAAACCTTTTGCACTCTAGATTCTGATGGCAGACTAATAATGACAGATTGTCTCCAAGGCAGAACAGAAATGCAAACCATTATTTAAAAAACATATTCTGGGTGCCAAATCAAGAGATTTTTGCGATACTGCGCTGGCATAAAGCACTTAGATAACACTTTTTAGTTCAAAAAGTATCTCATGGGCTTCATTTTATAATAACCACCCTTCTTTGGATTAAGTCCATAAGATATCAGGTTTGCTTTGAAAAAGCTGTAGAATGGCAACAGATTTCGCAAAGAGATGGTGGCACAATAGCCAGTGTCTGATCTCCAAAAGCAAAATAAAGTACTAACACTTAAAAAAGAAGAAAGGACCAACATACAAAAGTAGCACAATTCTCATTTTTCCAGGCACAAAAGATGGGGAAAGAACTTGACACAGTGGATAATGCTTTCTGAGTGAAAAAAGCATCATCATCCCTTTTTTTGTATCCAGCTGAAGCATAAATGCAACCACTTATGACAGAGTGGAAACAGGGCTCTGTCTTCCTCAAGGGCCTGAAAAACCTGCAAGCTGAGAGTGGACAGATTCAGGATTATCAAAGGTTAGACAAAACCAGCAGGAACACAGGGTTAAACAGGCAGCTTTCTTTGGACTTAAACTGATCAGAATATTCTCTTCCTATTCGAAAACAAAAAACATTAACAACTTCGACTGACTATTCTATACTTTTAGATAGGTCTATCACATGACGGCTGATACTAATAGACTTACTCTAGTCCTGTAATTGATATTTACATTTACCTATATGTTAGCAGCAACTTTAATCATTACAAAGTTTTGCATAGAGAAGAAAAAGCATACTGTTTTTTTACTGCTCTATTGTTGTAGTCTCATTTTTCTTTCTAAAAAAACAATAAGTTTTATATTGTTTGAGGTTACAGGGAAAGAAAGAATTTTTGTATATTTTCCCCACAGTTAAAATTCTTTGTTTTAAACAATATATCTTCCAAATCATATCAGTAACCATAATAAGCCAAGGATACACATACTATGTAAATATTATGTATTATTTTTATAAACCTGGCACTATGTTTATTCTAAGATCATTAAAACTACAAGAATGTCCATTTTTATTAGCTCTCATATATAAAAATATACTTCTCCCACAAGGTTTACTTTTTGTTCAGCCTGAAGACATTCTAAAATATAGCTTTTCATCTTTTCTCATTTCTATCATGTATCCTTACTGATACTTTTCTGTTTTCTTGTATAATAAAACTGCAGACTTAAATTTTATTTTACAGCACTGATATCTCAATACATTTGTAAATCTTAATAATGTTTATCTCTTTACAAGTATCGTACCTTTATTCTTCCATTGTTTACTATTAATTTGAGACATCAAAACCGTTGAAAAACAGCAGGTTTTGCCACACCATCAAACACCACAAAGAATAAAACATCTGTCTTGCCATTGCACAATCACCATTTAGCCTAAGTGCCAGCTTTCAATGGCATGTTATTTATTTCTCTTTTTAAACAAAAGTATGAAGAGCATCATCCTTCACTTTCATGGTGTTTCCCGCCCCCTCCGCCCCCCCAGTTTGGCATACCCCAATGAGATAAAACAAGCTTCTCAAATTAACAGTTCAGCCAATCTCATGCGTCTGGACCTGGGTTACCATCAACCTATTAGATGACCATGCCTCTTTTTAATGGATGACAAAAAGGCAATGAGGGTGTCTGAGTAGAAGGCTTATTATCAATTAGGAAGGAACTACCTAAAAAATGTTATGCATTTTCAAACTATTTCATAAAATCACAATTAAATCACAAGTGATTGCAAAAGTAGGTCTTGACACTTGCTTCCTCTTCTCATGGGGATCAGACACCACATACCACACAATTCTGGATATACCCAGATGTCTGTAGAGTCTTTGAGTATGACTTCGATAAAGCAAGCCATTACTCTGGACTGTGACTCTCCTTTTGCTGAGGCTTGTGTATGGTGTGTTCACAGAGCAAACTCCAATTCCCTTCATCACCCAGGTGATATTGGGTTAAGATGATGCTGCTACAGCTGTTTTCTTCGGCAAATGCTCATCCATCACAACTCATGTGCGTCAGACCCTTCTGTCTCACATCAACACAAACTATTAACCTCTTTAAGAGTCTCTAAATGGTTTTCACTGGAGCTAAAGAAACTCAATTGAGAAGAACAGCAGCTTCATCGGCACTTATTCAATAAAAGCAGCTTTCATCACAAGGTCACAAGACTTCCCAATGATTCATAAGGTCTCCAGTATCTGTTGTACTCCAAAGCTCCTCTTCGGGTTTAATTCACTACTGTTCCACTCTTACATTTTTCAGGCCTCAGAATTGCTCCATTTGTTCACTTCACACCAATCTACAATACTGAAATGGTTGCTTTCTGGTACAGGTCAAGGTCGGTGCGTAACACAAATGCGAGTACATTATTTCACTTCAAGAATTGTAAAGATTTACAGAATTACAGAGTGTTAGATTGGAAGGGACCTCAAAAGATCATCTAGTCCAATCCCCCTGCCAGAGCAGGAACACCTAGATGAGGTCACACAGGAAGGCTTCCAGGCGGGTTTTGAGACTCCACAACCTCCTTGGGCAGCCTGTTCCAGTGTTCTGTTACCCTTACTGAGAAGAAGTTTCTTCCCAAATTTAAGTGGAACCTCTTGTGTTCCAGTTTGAACCCATTACCCCTTGTCCTACTCTTGCTTGTCACCAAGAAGAGCCTGGCTCCATCCTTGTGACACTCACCCTTTATATATTTGTAAACATTAATAAGGTCACCCTCACAGTCTCCTCAAAACTAAAGAGACCCAGCTCCCTCAGCCTTTCCTCATAAGGGAGATGCTCCACTCCCTTAAACATCTTTATTGCCCTGTGCTGGACTCTCTCCAGCAGATTTGTCCCAAGTACTGCAAGAACCTGAGCTCACAAACTTGCTCCCTTTGAATTCCTCAGAGTTTCAGCTTTGTAATATTTCAAGACTTTGCTAAAACTGTTGGCTGTTTCAAGTATGGCTATAGGACATACAATGAAAGAACTAATAGATAATTAAAAAGCAGATAAGGAAAAAAAACCCACTTTTTTTTTTTCCTTTTCAAGCTGTGTACAGTGCCCACATACCAAACTGGTAACTGCAGAAACACATTTGTATTTAAATAGACTTAATACAAACAGATTTGAATACATGGAAAACAGAAGCCTTGTCATTTGGTAATTTGTTATGCTTTGCTTCCCCTCAGAAGCATTTAAAAGCATGAATAGCAAAATAAATACTGCAAATCCCAGGCTAGTCTCTTAAGATAAAAAACAAATGCTGGAAATACATATATTCTTCTATCAACAATAATTTTCCAGTTACAGCTAATTACTCTATTTCTAAATTTACTTTCTAAAGAGCCCTCTTATTTCAAAATTTTTCAAAGAGGCATCTCTAATGTCTTCTGAAGAATAAGAACCATTTGAGCGTGTTATTTTAGCCAACTGCTATTCAATACAGTAATGAAATATTAAAATATACATATATACACATATTACCCAAACAAACAAAAGACTACAATGTATAGTTAACTATTATTTGCCATTATTTCATTAGTATCCTGCAACAGTATAAAGCACTTAGTAAGATTTCATTTTATGAATACCCAGTCAAACTTCACAAGTGGAAACGGCTTATTACATTTTTCCACAGGGAAAAAAAAAATGGCACTGCTTTAGGTGTTCAAATACCTTTCCATGTCAAAACTGATTTAAATCAGCTTAACAATCTGTACATTACTCATACTAGCAACTTCCTGAGAGCGATTCTCATTCAAACAAGAATTAAATGAGTGAAAACCTACAGTTTGTACTACAGAGGATGTGCTCCCTCCTGGCTTTAGGATCTACAAAATATGTTTATTACAACACAAAAAACAAATCATCAGTAAGAAGTAACTAAGTACACTTTTTCTCCTTCTGGATATCCAGGAAGCCACAGAAGAAAGGTGACTGGAATGAAACTGCAAGTCTACCACTGAACATAGTCTGATGGAAATAAATAAGGTACGCAAAACGTTCTTTCTGTTATTGCCATTTTAGGATATTCCAAAGTCTGGCTTACACCAGACATGAGTTCATAAAGAGGAACAAGTAACAAGCTTAAAAAATAATAAGGAATGTACAACAAGCCTTCTTCGTAATCAACTTCTCTATTCACTGCTTTTAACTATATAATATGTGAACTACAAAACAGTTTGATATACTAGACTGAAATTTTGATTTTGATTCCAGACGTACCAAGAGAACACTACTGATTCCTTTTCTTCCAGCCCTGGTGCACTGTGCCTGCACACTCCTCATGACTGTCTTACTGCTTGTGGCAAAGTACGAGATAAAAAGCAGCCCTGTTCACTACAGGGATCTCCAAGCACTGCTGTAACAGAGCAATAAAAGGCTTCCACTGTCAAAAAAATCCTTGACTTAATGCCAGATAATTACGCACATCTAACAGTTAAAAATTAATTCAGAAAATCTGAAAAAAAGCAAACTAAATACATATTAGCCAACGAAAGCATTGCAGTGTCATACAGCAGATGCTTCAAGTGACAATGTGCAATGTGATGATACTCAGTATAACAGACATCTTCCAGAGTTAAGTCCTCGTGCACTACACGAATACTGAAATCTTATGCTAAAGTCTCTACTTTTAAAATACCATATTCATCTTGAGATCAAATCAAAGGTTCACATTTCACAGATCTTAACTTATGTCACTCAGTAAATGAAAGATGATTTGCATCTTCTTTGTTACAACTTAGGTCAACCATTTACTGAAAATATTTTCTTCTTCCTAAAGTAATATTTTCCCATATTTTTTCCTTTCTAGCAACAAGTGATTTGCAAGTTATCTACCTGCTGTGCTATAACTTTATCAGCATACATTTTACATCTAAAAATCAACAAAACTCCAGATATCCATGCTTCTTATTTTAAACTATGCAAAATATCTAACATGTCTTATTAAAAAACAGATGGCAATTTAAGTCAGAATAATGACAACAGAGAAAAATGGGAAAATGCTTCTTTGAATTTGTGGCTATATTTCAATGTGGCTATCTTTCAACTTACAATTACTTTTCATGTCTCCTTCTTCCCTTTGTTGACCACTTATATTTGAACAAACAATATTTCAACCTAGATCTGGAACTGGTCACTATTTCCCTCTAATTCAATTACACATCTGAAGGTAAGAAAAACAAAACAAACACCTAGAACTTAACCTGCATACTTTTGACATGCTTGCAGAAGGTCTCCTCCTAAAACTTCATTTCACCTCAGCTCACGGAGTTACCATCTTTATACCAAATTTAAATTATAGCAGCAACACATCCATCAAAGAAATCTAACAATCTGGGTAAGGCATTTTAAAAATAATAATAATATCAGTCTCCAGACTGCCAACCCAACAATCCCAAATGCAGAATGTAATAGTTACTTTTTTTTTTTTTTTTTAATTAATATATAAAATGTAGCTTTCTGGAGTCAACCAGCCATTTTGTAGATACGGAACCAAACAAAACCACAAGAGCCTTACTCAGAAATTAAGTAAAACATTGTATATAGTTTATCACCTACTGTTGCCTGGAGCAAATAAAACTGTTGCCATGCTGAAAAAGGTTGGCTTGCCCCCTGGGTTGATGGAGCCTTCTTCACCTCTCCACAATCAAACTTGCAACATGGTGCAGCTAGTAGCCTCCCCACCTTCATAAAAAGCTCCCGAGACTTCATATTAGAAATAAGGCTGTCTGGATGACTCTAAACAGAATATGGAAGATATCTGTCTGACAGAGCTAAATCCATGATAACGACACAAGTTTGGTAGGTTGGAAAAATCATTAGCAAAGAGAAAACAAGCATGTTCCGGTAAGAGTGCAACTGCAGCCACCCCATGGCTCCCGTACCCACTGTAAGCACCTCAAGAACTGCACAGCTCTCACAACCACCCACTAGTCATTGGGGCTACTGCCCTCTCTGTTGAGCAATGATTGATAAGCACATGATTTCAAATATTTAACCTTCTGTCCAGGTGACTGAGCATAGTAACAGGACAAGCTTTCTAAAATAAACCACAATTTATTTTCACTTTTACATGTTTCGGCCTCGTGCCTTCAAATGGTCACTATACCATCTCTGAATATAATTCCTTTTTAACTAGCTAGCTCTCCTCTTTTGATCTTTTCCGAGCATTTACTGACAGAAGTCTTACCTTGAGGTATTCTTTTACTTTCTGGCTTATTTTTTACTCTCAGTAAACTAATAAATCTGATTAACATAGTAATACAGTTAAAATAAAGAAATAAGCAAAAAGCCATAGCAAACGTAACAATGAAAAACTCAAACAAGTGTGACTATGTTTAAAACTAAGTTAGTACTACACTTTTTTTTAAAGGAGTGTTTGCCAACTTCTGAATACTTTTCAGCTTGGTAGACCAAAAAACAAACCCACAACAAACCAAAAACAAACCAAAAAAAAACAACCAACCAACCAAAAAAAAAAAAAGCAAACACCAAAAAAAAGGGAATTACATGAGTTTCACTGTCTTACATAATGCTTACAGCACTACCAGCATAAAGCTGTACCTTCACATTGTGACATCTCTTTAAATACTCTGATACATAGTTTAACACAGAATTTATCAACTTAACAAAAAAACCCTCCAAAAACGGTGGCCTGATAATTTATTCATTTATACTTTGCTCACAATAACTTTAAAATTGAAGATTTAGGTAAGCCTTTTATTCATCCATACCCATCATATTAATATGTAGCTTCAGCTGAGTTTAAGTTTCTGTCTCCAAACAACCTTGATATTTCTTTCAACAAAAAATGTCAGAAGTTCTCATGTCCTTAGTATTGCCTTACTTGGGTAACCACTTAATGAAATACATTGAGGCAAGACTTTGTCCAACTTCTTTTTTTATTATACCTTGAAGTATAATAATTCATTCATGTCAAATTTCAAGTCATTTCTATAGTTTTATTCTGAATTAGTGTCATACACCATACATATACCTACACATTACCTAGATCGCAGTTATATTTTGTAATGCATCTGATTTCACATATTCTGCAGATTAATTTCAAAGGAACTTGTTCAGCAGAATCCTCTTCTGACTGTTCTGAAAATGGTAGCTGGACCAAAACTTGTTTGCCCTCCTTATCCTCAGAAGCAACCCAGAAAATACATAAATGTACATAAATGTACATAAATTCCCTTTGATTTTTGCAAATGAAACTAGTAACCAAATTAGGCAAAGCACCATCCCTCAGCTTTCCACAACTTTTATGCTTATACTGAACTAAAAATTTGTGGCAAAAACAGTGTTGTGTTGACTAGTGAAATAATTACTGAGTCTATCTGGTGTTTTCTTGTTTCAGTTATTGGGGAAAAATGGTTGATCCTGCAGTTTTCTTCTGCTCAAGCTCTCAGAGAGAAACATATCACTTACTGTTTCTATTTGTCATTCAACTTCTTTTCAGCTACAAGTCAGGGCAACATAATGATTAATATGAAAGGCAACATATGTGCATACAAATAAATTACTTCAATTTTTCTGTATCATGTTTTAGCAGGTATTATTTAATTTAGCCTCTTTTCTATCTCCTATTTTTCTCAACAATTTTCAAACCAGGGTTTTTTTACAACATACTTCATACCTCTTCTTCCACACACTGCATATTTAACATAACACAGTTCCAAAGTAAAAAAGAAAAAAAAAAAAAAGTAGAATAGTAATAAGTATTTTCAGTCAGCCCAGCCCAAGCAGTCATTCCCAGCTAAGTGCGAAGATGCTGAAGGTAGACAGCAGTAACTGGGTTCAAGAGAACCAAGAACTAAGCAATGAACACATATGTGCATTCTCCCCTTATTCAAATGGAGAACAATGGCAGAACACAGGCTGAGCCCACTTGCACCAGACAGACTGCGTTCTTACTCATGTAGCTCACTGTGCATGTGATGAGTTATTTCTAGTGGTCAGCGTAGCATGCCAGTATTTTTACACAAGAAAAGCACTACCAGTATAAACATGGCCTAACATGTAAACATAACTAACCACTCAAATGCAGAGCCACTTCACTAATATAAGGTATAGGATAACTTGTCTTTGCAAGATGCTGTTTAAACATCTACTGTCACTACAGGTGCCACCAACAAGCTGGGAAAGTAAGACATTCATTAAGTTAGAAATACAGTCTCTCCTTCACCATCTCTCATTTTCAGGCTGCTTAGTTTCCAAAAGCACGTATTCTCATTTAAATTAAAACAAAACCAGGAATTACACTGTTGACGTTCCACCTGTTTCCAAACTGACATTCCTCCATACAACATTCATCCACGTTATATTAAAAATGACTGTACATTTTGGATAATCACAATATTGAGACATCACACTATTATTAGACCTGCAAAAGGACTACCATATTTCAGACTGTTTCTGAAAAGCTACCAATATATCAAACAAAAAAAAAATAAGCACATCTGACAGCCAGGCCAGCATAAGTATTTAACACAGACAGAACAAAGCTCAGCAACAAAATGAAAGACTATTATAATAGTCTAGACTATTAAATAAAAAAGGGGCATAGTATAACCTAATTTCCGACAAGCATCTAGCCCATCACTATTTAGATAGAGTCTCCCCACCACTGCACACTCCTATAGCTGGAATTCAGGTATCACATTATGCAGTTAACCTGAGAATCATAACACATTCACTATTACTGCATACAGAAAGAAGATGCTGGAGTGCAAGGGTTCTTGCTAACCAACAACAAAAATAAAAGGGTTGAGTCACCCTGAACAAGCTCATCAAAAATTGTACCACATATCCAGCATATTTTAGCATACTTGAAGAGATAAACTGTTAAGGGTTTTCTGGTTATTATTATAGGTATGCAAATATTACTTTAAAAAAAAACTTGTAACACCAGAGGTGGTCAAATATTTTTGCCTTTCAAGTGATCATCACAAGATTTAAAGCAGTCCCTGCATCAACAGATGCAATTTAAGCCTGCACTACACAAACTACGGACAGCCATACATGCCATGTATCCTTCCAAACATCACCCGCAACAACTGGTACAGCCGAGCAAGCAGCCAGCCCGGAATTTGACCCAAAACAGGCCCACAGCCCTTATCCGCTCAAGGTCAAAGCAGGACGGCTCCGGCAGCCCAACGCCGAGCTCGATCCCGGGCGGGAAGAGGTTCCCCCAGGAAGCCCCCCCGCGAATCCAGGCCTCGCCAGCAGCGCCCGCCGCAGGTGCCGGGGTTGGGGCGGGAGGGAGGGAGAGAAGCTTTGCAGCCACGAAACCCACCCGGGCCCACTGTGCGCTCCGGGGGCCAGCCCGGGGCAGAGCACGGAGCGGCACTGGGGGGAGCCAGACGCCACAGGTTAACTGACGCAGAGCCATTACCAGGCTAACCGCTCCCGCCAGGCTCCGCCGCACCTGCCCCCGCCCCCAGGCCAGCTCGGGCCCGGGCCAGCCCTCACTCTCCCCGACGGTGTCCGCGGCCCGGCCCGGAGAGGGGAGAGGAGAGGAGAGGGCCGGCTTGGCTGCAGGGGCGGACCCCGCTCGGCTGCGGCGCCCTCTCCAACACAGACGCGGCGACAGGGAGTGAGGAGGGCAGCGGCCGCCGGGCCCACAGCCCACCTGCGCCGGGAGGAGGAGGACGAGGAAGGAGAAGAGGGGGGCGCCGGGGCGAGCGGCGTTACCTGAGCGACCCGAGCCGGAAGAGCCCGACCGCCACCGGCACCCCCGCGCCGCCCTGACAGCTCCCGGCATGCACCGCGCCGCGCCTCCCGCCCCGCCCGCACCGCGCCGCCACACCGCGCCCCCTGGCGGGCCGCGGCCGCAAAGGCGCGCAGGAGGCGCGGAGCTGCGTGAACGCGCAGCGGCCGGCGCTGAGCGGTCCGCATAGTGGTGGAGGATGGGCCGCGGCGGTTGGTTTGCCAGCACGAGAGCGCGCACGTGCGTAGCGATGTGTTTCTGTCCACACCTGGGCTGGCGGGAAGCCGTTTTAATTGCGCGTTATGCGGAGGAGGAGCTGGCTCAGTACGCGTGGGCTGTGAACGTCCGTGAAGGAGCTTCTCGGGCCTCCTTGATGATGTAGTCCTGCCATGTATGGGGAAAACGAGCAAGTGGACATGTGCACTGATGCAAATAAAAATACGGGGTTTATGTATATATATATATATGGATTTTGTCTAATCTTTACATAGTTCACCAAATATAGTGCACGTAAAAACGGAAGGCAGGCAGTACTTTAGAAAATATTATTGATTATATTAGTAGTAGTTGTATTTAGGATTTTATGAAATCTGTTCTGATTAGTATGCTGAAGTCCTTACACAGAAAGGTGTGCGAGATGCCCACACAGACAATACTGTAAGGAATTTTTTACTGCAAGACCGATTTTCAAGGGACCAGTTCCACAATATGAAGGATGCAGTTCTTAGGCTGCAATCTGTTAGTGTCAAATCCATCATTACGGTTCTCAAATTTAAGCAGGCTTCATAATAGCAATCAGTTATTACGGTTATAAACGACTTAACTGCAAAAAAAACCCCAAAAACTGCATTTAGCTTATATAATAAATCTTTTAGATTCTGTCTGAAGACAAGTAAATATTTCTAAAATATTGCCAGGGGAAAATCCAATTTATAAATCTTCTACTTGGTGACTTATGTTATCAGCCAACATTTTATGGAGTCTAATTTTATTCTCCAGACTTGGAATAATAATAAAGAGGAAATGTGATTCCTTTTCTATTCCAGGATTCACTAGGTGAGAAACAGTGACTTTTTGGAAAGCTGACAATTCCCACCAGTTTTCTGAGGCACTGAGTGTGACTTTACAGGTCATGTATCTGCAATTAAAATGGTGCATTTATAATTACATTTATTTAAAGATGCTTATAAATGCATTTGAGATTTCATGCAACTAGGGCCGGTGCTGCTTTTGGAGCTATTTAAAAGTGGTGATCTTCACAGAGTGGTGGGACTTCGAATAACTACATGCCTTCACACGCTCCTGCACTGTCAAGCAGTTAGACTTCTAAGCTTCACTTTTGCTGAATTTAGTAGAAGCAGTTAAAACTTGGAGCTCTCAAACAGTTATCTGAAATTGTTTCATCAACTTTATGTACAGTGGCAATCAAAAAAACCCCACAAAACACTGTACATTATCAAGAAGAATATTGAGAACAAAATAGAGGGAGTCATTTGGCCGCTATAGAAAATGCCAGCACAAGCTTAGATTGATTACTGCATCACTTTGTGTCTTCACGGCTCAGGAAGGATACAGAAGAGTTAGGGAAGGCACAGAGAACGGACTGTGTCACCACCTTACAGCAAGAGCAATAACAGCTGGGAGAGAATTGACTAAAATTTACAAAATAATGAAAGAGACCAAGTTGTTAAACAAATTCCACAGTATGAGAATGAGGGGACACCTCATGAAAACAGTGGATCATTCTTTAGACTTGTTAAAAAAATGATTTTCTCCAAAGCAGATAGTGAACTTCTAGAATGTATTGACACTAGAGGCAGGGAATTGGACACTATCCATAGGCTCGAGGAGGCATTATTCATATTGATGGCAAACACATGGGTAAGTGGACACTGAAGGAACTAGGCAGGGATATACCCTCCAGCATCCCTAATACTATGAGAGATGCAGGGGAAGTACTGGGAAGTGACCACATTAAGGAGCACATTGGAGTCAAACTGGGCCAGATGCACCACTGATGCAACGTGCCCTTGTTCTATAGGAGTAATTATTTCACTGCAGAAATGGTGAGAAACCTGTAATAGACAATTTTGAATAAATGAAGTCCACACCCTGCAAATACTTATTATTCATAACCTTGTAACCTTGTATGAGCCCTTGTAAAGTCAGGGCCCAAGGCCCTTTTACTAATACTAAGAGTTGATTCTCCTATAATCATGTGGATTTTATGTCTGATGTGTGACGTGCTTGCTCAGAACAATTTAACCTGCAATATGTGCGTTGGTTTACTAAGTAATTGGAAATGAAAGCCACCATGTGGACTAAATATTTTTCTTCCTTAAAAAAGCAAACAAACAAAACCAAAATCCCCAACCACCACCCTCAGAATGGCATGTAGAAACTACAATCTGGATCTTAGAATACTTGAATAAATTCACGCTTTATAAATTATTGGTTGAAACAGTTTAACTGATTATTGTCTATTTTTTCCCACAAAATCTGACCTTACTCCATCTCCTTCTTTGAGACACTCCTAGGACATCTACTTGGTTTTGCCAACTCCAAAGACTAAGATTATTTCAAAGTAATAATGTCCTAGATAGTAAATTGCTAGGAAATTAACATCCAAATCTGCCTTTTTGTTTGAAGCTTTGCAAATCATATTTTCAAAGAACTCTCTGCAATTGCAAAAGGTCTTGAGAGTTTCATAGAAAGTAAACATCTAACATTAGGAAATACTGTTTTTTCCCAAAGCAAAAGCTTCTTTCATTGTGTCCTCAAATACAGCCCATCAACAGCCTTTTATATGCTGTGAGGGCAGCATGCTGGATGAAGTGGGGACAGTGCTCATGAGCTAAGGGATGATCACACAGGGGTGTCAAAGTGGGTTACAGTCTCTTTGATAAAAGACCTGGTGAGAGGCAGTAGAAAGCCTTACCCCAGAGCAGCAGATGCCTGTGCCCAGAAGTCGGTTTGGCATGAGTGCGATGGGACAGCATTCAAGAGCTGGGTGAATGTGGATGAATGTGGATTGGGAGGAACTCGGGCAGATTTGTAATGCTGCAAGAAAGGGTGCAGAGGGGATTGTTCACACGGCAGAGGGTGGGTGGTGGTGCAGTGACATGCCACAGGATACAGTCCCCAGTGCAGACTGGGGAGCTTGCCCCTGGCTCAGCAGGGGCCACTGCTTGGACAGAGCTTCAGGGGCACGGTGGGTTGACCCCGGCCAGCTGCTAGCTCACTGGTGACTGACAGCAGCAGGAGACTCCCAGCTGTGGGGCATGATGGACCCCATCTGCCAACCTGACCTGCTGCCTCAGGAGGCTGGTTGCTTGTTAGGGGCTTGGATCCAACACGTTGCAGAGATACTGCGGAGGCTAGCCTGGCTCTCAGCCTACTACCCCCAATTCATATCCACAGCGTCACCAATGATACTGATCTGTGAAGCAACACCTTGGCTATGTGGAGTTCTTGTGTGGGCTGCGCAATGGGCTGGGTGAGAGCTTGCAAGTCAGGACCAGAAGAGATGCCAGTGAAGATGACACCTTAGCGGGAGTGTGTTACAGACCACCCGGTTAGAATGGGGAAGTGGATGAAGTCTTTTGACACAATCCAAGGAAGTCTCCCGGTCACAAAGCCTAGTTATCATGGGGGACTGCTGCCCCTGGGAAGGAGTGCCTGGCTGGGGAGCAGCTCTCTGGGGAAGGCCCACAAACCCTGGTGGGCAGCAAGCTGACCTGCCTGGCCTTGGCAGCAACAAGGACCAAGAGCATCCTGGAGCAGAGCCCGTAGATCAAGAGAACTGATTATCCCCCATTACTTGGCACTTGATAGACCACATACAGGAGACAGTGTCCAGTCTTCACCCCAGTGCCCAGACCCAGGCTCCTCACAGCAGTGTGTAACAGGCAGATGTTGAGGTGCACAAGGTCCAGGCTTGTAAGGAATGTTTAACGAAGAACTGTTGTTTTTACATAACTGAGGACCTGGCACCTGACCCAGCAGGGAGGAAAGACCGAGAGACATCGGACTATGAATCTTTAATGTAAAACACAGTCTCTTGCCGGAATATATACTGATACCTACATACATACTGATACCTGTATTTACAAGTTAATTTAGGGGTAAGGACCGAGAGACATCAGACTATGAACTCTTAATGTAAAACGCAGTCTCTTCCCAGAATATATACTGATACCTGTATACATACTGATACCTGTATTTACAAGTTAATTTAGAGGGAAGTGCAGCCAAAGTACGAGGAACCCATATCTTAAATAGATTGATAAGGGCAAGGGTATTGTATGCATCGGGGCAGTCTGTAAACCCTGAATTACCAAACCAATGGGGAACAGGGGAGAGAAACTGCGGCCGGGATTTTGGGGGGATATAAGCAGGGGCTTTTTTCCCTATTAGGTGTGCCTACCTTTAGGTAGAACACCCGGTCTTACAAAATCATTATTAAAATATGCTTTGCTAAGAGATCCTGCCTGGGCCTATTATATTTGCAAAATAGTTGTTTCCTACAGGCTGGGAATAAGAAAACCCCGTGAGCCAGCCCAGCCCAAGAGCGGCTGCCGGGCCAGACTGTGCAGACCCCGACCTCGGACCTTCGCGACCCGACAGGACCCAGGCCCGGGCACCCAGGCCTGACCGCGGGGCGAGCATAGAAGGCACAAGACACCTACCCGGCCGCCTTGCTGCCGCTGCGCGGGCGTGGCCGGCGCCGAGCAGGCGGGGCCGTGGCGGCCGCACCGCGCCTGCGCCGGCGGAAGAGCGGCTGCTTCCTGCGCGGGCGGCCGGAGCGTTCCCCATCCCGGCATGGCCGGAGGGTTCTTGCTGGAGATCAGGCGGAGGACGCAGAGCGCGTTGCTGGTTATCCGGTAGTGCGGAGGCGCTGCCTGCCTTCTTGCCGCTCGGGCTGAGCTGAGCGGGGCCGGGGCCGGCGGGGGAGGCGCAGGGCGCGGCGTTGGGGCGGCGGGTCTGGGTTTTCGCGTCCTTTGCCTTGGACGGGGCGAAAGCCGTGTGATCCGCAGGGGCCTCCCCCGCCTGTTCGCCTCTTGCGCGACTCGGAAAAGCGCAGAGTCACGGTGCAAATAAACGCTTCCTGAGAACGCTGGTCTGTTTCTCTCGATTGCTCCTCAGCCCCACGGCAGACCCCGGGTTACCGCGTGGGGTCCGAGGGCGCGACTCGGGCGGCGGGAGAGCTGCAGGCTGCCCCGGGCTCGGTGCACCCGCGATGCGGGCTCGGCGGCCCGTGCTCCCGCGTTGTGCCTGCACCTGCCACCGAGTTACTGCCTAGCTCCGGTGCCTCGGCGCTGGGATCCTCCCCGCTCGTTACCGCGTACCAGCTCGCCCTGACGCCTGAGGTAAACCCGTTGCTTTGCCTCCCCAGCGGGGCGGACCTCCCCAGCGCGCCGGTGGATGTCACGGTGGCCGCGGACCGGCTGGAAGTGAGCAGCGGCGGGAGCTGCGAGGCGGCGGCGCTACCGGCAGGGGTCAGGCTGGCCCCGTCCTCCTGCCGCGGCCTGCGCCACCTCCCGGGCGACGGCCTCCACCTGCGCATGCGCCTCAGCCGCCCGCCGCCGGGCGCCGGTAAGGGCGGGGCGGGGGCTGGCCCATGGATTAAGAAAAGGGCTGGTTTGCTTAGGGTTGCCTGAAACCGGAGCCTTTTAACCGGTGTGCGGACAGAGAATTTAAAGTTTAGATTCTGCAGCACAACTCCACCCCACACCCGAACCCGACTGGGGTTCCCGGGTTGCGTTATGCGCGTGTTGGACTGATAAAACTTAATAGAATTGTCAGTTTTAAAAACCAAAAGTGCAAAAAGTGGCATAACAAAAAGGAAACACGGTTGGCAAAGTGTTGCATGTACAAGTTTGAGAGCTGCTCTCAATTCTTCCCCCGTGCTTCCCCATATTACTTCAAAATTATTTCCTTTCCCTCCCATTTTGTGTTTGGTAGCTGAAAATGCAGTAAGATGATCCATCCAGGCTATTGCACTGAGGTTGTCACCCACCACTTGGTTATAAAGGATTGCGATTTTGTGCTGGAGCTTGTTCTCACAGCCTCAGCTTGCAGAGGTTGATGTTGCAAACTTACCTGCTTTATTTCCATGCTGCTAATTCAGGTCTGGGATGTGACTGCAGAAATAGGAAGCATGGTGATGTAGCTGTTGATTTCATTTATTCAAGCATCCAGGCTCAGTATGTTTAGATTAATTTAGCAGGATGGGACACAGACAGCTATATTAAATAACAAAAAAATGATATTCTGTGGTTTTAAAGTAGAAACGATCAGTAGAGTATGTGATGTACAATAATGATTTCAGCACCAGAAATACAGTCTGGTGATTTTGTGGTATGCTGAGGATGCTTCCGTACGTTAATCTGTAACTACAAATGTGCTTTGTCAATTCAACTATACAAAAATTATTTAGTGTGTCTTGTTGATGAGACATGCTTAAAAAGTGAAGTTTTGAATATTTAATTTTGAAAGTTGTACCAGTGAAAAACATGTATGTGAACCAGATGGCAATTGACATGTTAGATAACCTTAGTTAACCTTTTTTATGTTAATGTTTATGTTTAATGTTATGTTGATGTTTACGTTTAATGTTTTATATTTAGCTGCAAAACTAATTGTCTAATGAAATTAGGCTAATTGCCCAATATGAAATTCTGGAACCTTTAAAAATACTTTTCATTTGTGTTTGCAATGTAAACACCGAATGCCAGTCCTGAGAATATACTTTGATTCTTAAGTCTGAGGAAGGGAGCAATGCAAAACCTATTAATACATAGAGCTAAGCTTACAGTTTTGCTTTTTCTTCCAGTTAGTGTTATTGGATAATTTTGGGGAAGCTTTTATAGCTCCTTTTTTTAATTTGGGAAAGTTTTTTGAGCCTTTTTTTAGTGAGACTGTTTTTGCTTTGCTGGCCTGCAGAGGGTATTGCTTACTATCTATTCCTTGAGAGTGACTGGTCTCTTACCTGTCTTTAAAACTAATGCCCTTTTCCCCTCACCCCCTGACTATTTTGTGTTACATATTGGACTGTACCCTCTTATTGCAGAGACACCGATTAGCAGAAATATCATTACAAAAGAGTGGCATTGAATTTTAATTTATACAATCTCTGTAATGAGATAAATATATCAGCTCCCCCTGTAGCAAGGATTTGCACATTTAAAATAATTATTCACATACACAATTCCTATTGTATATTCTAATTGTTTGTTAGATTCTAATCTTTTTTTGGTTTGAGGTATATGGCAGGATTTTTCTGTACAAGTAGCTGAAAATTTTACATAGTGTTGAAGATTAATGTGTCTCCTTCTATCTATAGATTCAGTTTGCACTTTGAGGGAAAGTCTGAAACCCCAGAGGAATTATGTTTTTTACTGTCAATCCTGTGGTGACATCATAGTAAAAGACCGGTGAGTACTGCAGTGTCTGGTATTTATAGCAAAAAGTGACATAGTGATTAGTATTTGTGTTATTTTGTGTACTTAGATAGCTAAAAGGTATTTATTTTGAAACTGATAGATGAGAATGCTTTTGAAGCACTAAGGATGACTAAAAGCAAAATTACCTGAAACAGCTTTTCACTGTTTATTTACTTACTTCTTGGCTTTATTCTGGCTGGAAAGTAGAAGTACCTTACAAAGGGAGTTTGGTGCATTGCCCTGGAAGCTGGGGAATCTGGATTATTTTCCTGCTTGTCTGCTGTGCTTTGAGCGAGACATTTCGTTTTGTAGGTGGACTTCTCTGTGAGTAAAATTTCTACTCTGAGATTTGTGGCTTTTTGTTCATACAAAATCTCTTTGCACTCGTTATCATGGCTTCTGGTTTTGCTGTACAAACAAAAAGCTGTAACATTTTTGCCTGGAAATATTGCAGATGTTAGTAGTTTTCCTTGATTTTATAGTAGCTGACGTCTTCACTATGTTGAATGGAGTAAAACTGAAATTTTGAGCTTAGGCTTCTTCCTTGCTGTGCACTTTAGGGTTTCTCTTCAGTTTTGCTAAATTTCTTATAAATTCCCTTCAGTCAACATGCTGTGGTGACAGAGTGGCTGCTCTACCTGTTAAGCAAAGCCCACCTCGGCATAGGTCAGGGATGCTGCATTTGGCAAACACGAGACCTGTTTCTTAGCTGTGTGGCTCAGCCTTATCTCTGCTGCTTACGAAGTCTGCAGAGTGAATGAGAATTTTAGTAAAATGCTGCTGCATTTTCTGGCCTTTCTGATGAACAATTTTGACAGCTTCAGCCAGATGTATATAAATTGTTAAAGATGCACTTGCAGCCTTTTATGATCTGTGTCAGTCCTAATACTCAACATGGTAATACACATATGGCATATTCTGTAAACTCTTGTTACTTTCTTGTCCTACATATGGATTTTTTGCTAGCTTGAATATAACTGAATGAGAATTTTCTGGTTTTGCCTTCTGAAATGTCTCATCAGAAAGTGTAGTTCTTATTTTGATACATTTCTAGAGTAATGAAACTGCAAATTGTAGTCGGTAACATTTTCTTTCAAAAGATATTGCACTTTCATATTTTCATCTCTGAGTGGGCATTTCCCTGAATTTCAGCACGTCAAATTTGTATGCATGGAGTTTACATCTTTTGGCTCTGTATCCTATAACAGGATGCAATCAGAATTTTTGAGAAAGGAAAAAGAAGGCGTGTTCATGGCTCTTTGCTTGGCATTTCTTCTTACAGGGAACCTCTGAGCTCCTCAAATATTATCATTAGAAAGTGTTAGTTAAGGCAAAGAAGAGTGGAGCTGCCAGTGTATCCAACATCTTCTGTTCCATCACTTCCAAAAGGAAGACAGTAGCGTAGTCAGTACTTTTAGCTACAGAATTTGTGTGTTGGTCTCCCCAGGGAGAGTGAGTGTGCCAGTGGCAGCAGAGGTGATGGGATTGAAGGGAAGTTGCAGAACTGTGTGTTTGGGAAACTTATTAAAGTGTGAATTACTGGGAAGGGGTCTGTAATAAGAAAAACCTGAGATCTAGAAAATGATACCTTGGAGAAGAAATAGAAATAAATTTGATTTAGTTTAGATAAGACTCTGTGGAGGAGACATTAGAGTCTTCCAATATGTAAGAAGCTGCTGCAAAGAAGGTGGCATTGGTCTTCAGTTGAATCAAGAGGAATTTAGGTTAAAATGAAAAAAAACCCAAACATATTCTAAAAATTATATTTTATTGTTAGAGGTTGCATAGGAAGCAATCATTTTCACTACTAGATTAGAGAAATACATCAGGAATGGTTGAAATGTAATTGATCCTTCTTTGATGCAAGAAAATGGACTCAATACATTTTCTGAAATTCCCTCAGTCTGCTTGCTTCCATGAATCTGATGGTTCTTCAGAGGTTCAGGTTATGCTCTCTACTTCTTCCTCATTAGCCTCACATTAACCACATTGAAGGAAGTGATTAGTTTTGGGGGTTTTTTTCTTCCATTATTTAAGAGCTGCAAAGAATTTGGGATACTTTCTTTTTTTCTTTCTCTCCTTTCAGTTAGGGTAAGTGTAGCTCATATATAAAGTAATTATATAAGGCTTTATTTCCATCATGAAGAAATTCTTAAAGGCTGAATGTTGTGAAAAATACATTTCATAAATTGGCCATTAAGCAATAACCCTTTGCCTTAGTCCAAAGTTAAGAATTTGTACTACGTAAATGTTCTACTGAAAAAATGATTGCAGGGGAAATCTTCTTATTACACTTTTCCTACATAGTAGCTTTAACCATGACCATTAACTGTCAAGCTGGGCTGTCAAGATTTAGTACTAAGTAAATAAAGAAGTCTGCTGTTGAAGAAATTCAGTTGGATCTTTTGTCTTTATTTCTCTGATGGAATAGAAGGGTTATATGTTTAAAAGTCTGAAGTCCATTTTGCTTGCACTTTTTGGAATTTTCAATAGAAAGGATGATATTACTGGGTTCTTGGATATTAGTTAATAATGGTACTAGAGATTATTTTTACTAGTCCAGTCTTATAAGGATCTCTGTGGCCAAATGCCTTAGCATGGAAGCCTACCTAAGAATTGCATCTTTATGGCAGGACTCTCTTAGACTTCTTAGGAAATTCCTACTGGTTGGAGCAACTGCTTTTGTTGAACAGGAATTCAACATCTTGATGCACTAGACCAGGGTTGTCAAACTCATTTTCTCCGGAGGCTGCATCGGCCTCATGGTTGCCTTCAAAGGGCAGAATGTAATTTTAGGACTGTATAATGTAACTGCTTGTACATTTATACAGTCCTAAAATTACATTCAGCCCTTTAAAGGCAACTGTGAGGCTGATGTGGCCCCCAGTGAAAATGATTTTGTCATCCCTGGTTTAGACTGTGAGGATAAAGAAAGGGTAATGTAATGAAACTGGACAGCATTACTCTGCAGCGTAAGGTAACCTCTGTCTTTTATTCCCCCTGTATGTAACACTTGAAAAACATTGCTGAGCAATACCAGCTTTTTCTTGCTGTAGTGTAAAGAGCAATACATAGGAATGAAAACTTTTTTCATTGTTGAGTCTAGGCATTGGAACTAATTGTACAGGTGAATAATCAGTAATTAGCTCAACACCAGAATTAAGGTCCCACCATAGCAGAATTGTGGTTGTATCTTAGACACTATGTAAGACCACAAAGATGAAGACAGTGATGGGTAATGCTGAGAGGTGATCTTATTTATTTATGGTAAAGCTGGGTCAGGTGGTGAGTTATTCCAATTTTCATCTGCAGGTGGGGCAAGCACAGTTTCAAATGTATTGCCTATTTGGAAAGAGGGAAGTTTTTAGAAAATATTATAGTTTCAGTCACTCAGCAATACAAAAGGCACAAGAAACTACAGTGGGACAAAACTACTCAGAAGAGAGTAGTTTGTGAACTGCAAGAAAGGGAGGGTGTCTTAACTGTTGGCTTAGCAGCTGTGTGTTTATCTGTAAAGTAGCACCATAAGGAAAGTCGTATTTGCAAGTTTTAGGTAAGGAGTAGAATAAAGAAACTATATGTAAAGGTTTCAGGCAACAACAGAAAAAATAAGGGAACAAAAGGAAAGCATTCAAGGAAACTAGGCAGTGAGGAGAAAGTGCATCTCTACCATGAACAGTACAACTAGGAAACTGTCGGAGAGGTGCACATTGTTAAAGCCGTTGGCCCATTGGTTTGGTAAAGGGGCTGAATTTCTTGCCAGTGCAATAGTTTTCTCGAAAACACAGTTTAAAGAAGGTGTAACTATGTGGACAGTAACCATCAGTACTTCTACATTCTTCATAAAATCGCATGTGGTCGGACCACAGAACAGGTATAGAAACTGTAGACAGTATTGACCACTGACTCATAATGACTAAGCTGGTATTTATATAGCTGCATGTATATATTCTAACTTTAAGAGTATATTTTACAACTTAAAGCAGTTATTCCAAAGCTTATCTTATAAAATCGTCTGGCACTGTGAGTAACCAAAGAAAGTAAGCTAAAAAACGACACTGATAACGAAAGCAAAGTCTGGTAATGCCTAGAGCAGCCTCCTCGTTACATACAGCTGCCTAGGAGAAAGGGATTTGTTTTTGTTTTGTTTTGTTTTTTGTATGTGACTTCTGAAAGTTAAGTTTGCATTATCTTTTTTTTTTTTTTTTTAATGAAGATAAACTGTCGGGTTTTTTTGGGGATTTAGTTTTTTCCAAGTCTGGTATTTGACTTTGAGGGGCTTCAAAGGACATGTTCTCCCTTGCTGTGGCAGTGGCTTGTTTCTGTTGGTTTTATACCAGTATATGGTGCAAGGCAACTTTACAAGAAATAATAATAAATATAACTGCAAAATGCCCATTGTTATGTTTTTCATGACTGGGTACAACTGTTTTATTTTTGCCAAGTGATTCATTTCAAGAGAGGATTATGCCAAGTTCTGCCTTACAATCGTTGGAGATTCACCCTTGGGAAATGCTTCATGACAAACTTGGCAGGAAACGCTCAGCCATTGCTTTCTCAGAATTCATCTGAAGAAAGTGCCTTTGATTGAAAGGAAAGTCATACAGTTACTTTTGGAGAAAATGCCATACTTCCCCCCCTGCCCCCTTTTTTGTAAGGAATCCAAGCTCTCTTTTAATGTCTTAGAATATAATACAATGTATTGAAATATTTTCTTCTTCCCTCTTAGGAAATTTCTGAGAGTTCTTCCTCTGCCAAGTGAAAATTGGAGTGCTTTAGTTGAAGAGTGGTGTTGTCACCCTAACCCTTTTGCCAGAAGCACTTTGCACCCTCAGCATGCTGACTGTTTTCTTGGAGATACTTTTTTTTTGTTGAATTCAGGAAATGAATTGCATGTGCCTGAATCTGCTGTGTGCTGCTCAGAGGCTGGACACCATGCTTCTGAGAGTGGCTCCAACTTGGTAAAGTATTTTGTTTAAATAATTCTGAAGTGAATGTACTTTCTTTTTTTTCTTGTAAAGCACTTTTTTGTCACTGGTTTATTTAACTTTTGTGTATTACAAAGCTGTTTTGAAGGTCATAGTGAGTTGTTGACATTCAGTTGTACAGAAGCCAGAAAATATTCTAAGCTACAGTTTACATTTTCTAAAGCAGCACCATGTTCTTGATATTGACCTAGATATGCAAGAAGTTCTTCCAATAAACTGAATTAGAAACTATTTAATTATGTAGTTCTAAACCCACGTATTTCCCCCCCAAAATATCCCGAGTGAAAGACATCAACATTTAGTAAGATAATAACTGTAATGGGTTGGGTGTTTGTGAAAGGGTCATGGAGCAAAGAACAAGGAGCATACAGTAACCATAAATATAATCAAAGGAAGGTGTGATTTTACATATATATATTATTTTTTTTTTTTTAATTTTTTTTTTTTTTAGTTAGCTGTAGAAAGACTGAGAAATATAAGGATCTGTTTTGGGTTCATATGTGGTTATGTTACAGTCTTAGAATATAGTAAGGAAATTGAGTTTGTTTGACAGCTCTCTGTCTAGTGAAAGGTTCATGCCACCCCAAATTATAACTCTTCATGTTGATGTTTCTGAGATGCTCCAGGAGGGGATTTATCCATCAGCTCAGTCTCTAGGAAGAGAGCTATCGTTTGGCTTAGAAACAGCAAAATTTATTGTTGCCTTGGCGAAGAACGTTTGTAAGGATACTGATGTTTCAATGGTGGGATAAAACCAATGAAGAAAGCAAATTCAGTGCTTTACTCATCTTGGAAATCTAGCATTGTATAAAAGTTCAAGCAATAATCTTTTCTTCTACCAGAAGAACCTCCAGGAATTTCATTTGCCAAAGCTTTCATTTCCATACAGTCTTTTCTGTTTGTTAATTTACTGCTTGTCTGTATTAGTGCTGACAAAGGCTGGGCCTGCAGATACCATCTTTTCTTCCAATACCATGTATTAAACCTAATTACTGAAATCCTTCTACAATTATGGGAATCATTGTTACCTTGGCAACTTGTGTCTATAACAGCTGATGACTTGCTATGCTTGCTGTGTACAGATTCCCAACATGAAACTTTTGATCTGTTGAGCAGTAACACCAGAGGCCTTGATTCCTGTCTGCTGCTGCTGCTTATCATCATTAGGGATTTGTATTATCCCCAGTTAAATCACTGGGATTCTCGCAGTTCAGCGGTTGCTGGTGCAGCGCATCCAAGCGAGCTGTCTGCTTGGGGAAGAGTTCTGTCCTGCAGTCCGTATCTGCAAGTCTTGCAGCTGCGATCCCTTTGGTTTCTTGTTCCATTCTTTGAAAAGCAGAATATGAGGAGGGGAGAATAAGAACTGATCCCCTGAAAGGATATCAGCATGGGAGAAGCAGATTAATTTGGATTAACTCTGTGGTGATTGGAGTTTTTTCTTCTAAGTATCCTTAAAGGGACTGAGCAGAAGAAGTTCCAAGAGGACAATGCTTTCTGCCAAAGGTCCCCAAAATTAATTATCTCACATTTCATTAGTCTCAAAAGAGATCTTGGAACAATGGTAACAAAGACAGGAAGAGGCAGGGTACATGGAGTTCGTATTGCAGACCCAAGACAGGGGGGTGGTCTGCCCAACACGCTTCTTAAATCAATCAAAGAGGATGTTTCCCAGAAAAGGGTTATTTTTGAGGCAGAAACATGATAAAAGGATGTCACCGAGATGTGGGTCAAACGAGGAAAACAGCAGAACTTTTGAATGAGGGAGGAGGCTATCTTCTGTCAGCGGCATACAATAGTAGTTTAGTGTGATGAATTTTCATGTTTGCTTCCTTAAACTTGCACTGAAGTTGAGAATTCTTTCCTTGTTTGTGCCAAACCCCTCTTTCTACATCTTTCACACTTGCAACAAATTCTCATTTGCCTATTTCCAGCATCACTTGGTTGCCAAGTGAATGAACAAAACCATAAGATCCAGCAGAAACTGGACTAATAAGGAAAAAAAACCCCTCATACTGAAACAGAAAATTATTCCTTATTATGAGTAATAGAAAGTTACAGGCGAGATAGATTGCTACTGGCATGAATGTTCTCATTTCAAAGAATATTGTTGCAGTCTGCCCGAGTATCAAAGTTCTTTTTTAATTGCATTGCAGTTCTTTGGAAAGTGTTTGCCTATGACCGAAATAGTAGCAGGAATGTACCAGAGATGTTTAAACAAGCTTTTCCAGCCTCCAGTGGGACCAAGACAACATCTGTCCATTGCAAACATATTTCTCACATCTATTAGTCTTCCAGTGTAACACGTTTTTTAAGTGTCACATGGTCTCGCAGCATCCTAATAGTATCTCTTGGGGAAAATATTTTCCCTGACACCGTATCAGGGATCCTTAGGAATAGAAACAGAAAATATTAGGCTGGTGATCCACCTCCAACTGCAGACTGCCAGCAGCTGCAAGTTGTCAAATAGATATATTGATTTAATTAGTCTAGCTAAAACTTGCCTTTTCTTTTGAAGCATGATACCATGGGTTAGTGGTGTTTTTTAGGTACCACACTGCACAATTCTCAGCCGGCACCTGTAATTGTAGTCAGAAAAAAACATTCAAGGTGTAGCTTTCAAGGAACTACTCTGTATTATATACTAGTACTGTGCAATATTTTCTAGCAAACCTCAAATACTGTTTTTCACAAAACCCAGTCCACTTATCCTTGCTCTTTACATTAAGCAAGTGATTTTACTGTGTATGTTTGAGAGGAGTAGCAAGGCAGGAAGTGGTAAAGGGGATAACTGTTTATATACGAACCAGATGTTTTTTCTGATCTCCATAAGAGAGGGGCTGTACTTCCAACACAGTCAGTTCTGTGAAGCTTTAATAGTGGCTGTCGGGCTCTCCCTGGGGCTTTTAGTTTTATTCCTGGTTTGCGAGGAACAAGCAGGACTTTATGATCACAAATTCAGATTCCGTGCGGGATGCTTTCTGTTTTTCGTGGACCTAGAGAGATCCTGTCTGTTCATTTTGTTATTTGCGTAGTGTAGATCAGAGAGCTCTGTTAGATAACTCTGTATCTCTTTTTATCTCTAAGGTCTATTTATTTTCTAGAAATTATTTTAATACCCATTTTCCAAACGTTCCAATTTTTTAACTCACTATATAGATCCATTTTTTCAGTAATCATATCACTAATTCTGAAGATGTTATGTTTTTCTTTTGATGCGTATCAGCTATTCAGAGATCATATGTGCTCTTTCCTTTGCAGCATCTCATTAGTAACTCTGGTTTGGTTAGCTACCATCATCTAAATTATTTCGATTTTTGCTGTCTTCCGCTGTGTATTTCTTTGTTTTATCATCACTGGCTTTCTTGTTGCTGTTGTTCCTGAATATATGACCTGGCATCTGTCTATATTTTAGTGCAGATTGTTAGACCAAGCACAACCAACTTAATGATCCAGTCTGATGTATGCAGTTCCTTTGTCTCACTTGTTTACCCCTTCTCTATCACTGCAGCAGGAAGTACTTATGCTTTTCCATAAAGTAACTGAAAATTTTGACCCAATGTGTCTATTTGACTTGTCTATAATCTTTCATCATCAGTCTAATCACAGACCACCTGAATTAGAAAAAAAATCAATTAACAAAGCATTATTCAATTTTTGATTAGGATAACTGTGCTTGTAAATCTGTGTAGTCTGCAAGTCCACAGTCCCGGTTCAGAAGACAGCCAGTAGTAGATATACCTCAATACTCACCTTTGAAAGACAAAAAGTGTACCTGATATAGCTAGGGCCATTGGATTTACTTCATGCTGTTCATTTTTTTCAGTAGGCCAGATAGCACCACTTTTTGTTCTGAACATCAGTCTGACACATCATCAGCACACATGTTGAAATTTGAATACTACAGAGTATGATGGTGGTCATGAATAATTCTGTGCTCCCTGAAGAGCATATGTGTGTTCACTGCAGTTGAAGTCCATGTGAACCGTTGCCATGTTGTACAAAGTTTACAGGAAAAGATAAATTTGGAGGGTTTTTTCCCTTCAACTAGTTTTATGTTAAATTTCTATACTATTTTTCTAGACATGAGCTGCAATATGATTTCTCAAGTTGATAGTGACTTGTTTAGACTAATAAACTATGCCAATAAAGCAGTAGTTGTCTAATTACACATGGGTATTTTTATGCACTGTGTACAGTATGAACAATTGCAAAGGGGATTATACAAAGATGACATGTAAAAAATCTAATTTAGGTGTCTTCTCATTCTATTTTCAGTATTTCTAGCTCCAGAAGCGTTTATTAACTCAGGAGCATCATTGTGGTTGTATATACATATATACGGCTTCCAGAGCAGAGCTGTACTGCTACACCCAGATTAATGAACCCACACAGAACCAGTTCCAGAGTTTAGATTTTGGATTAAAGTAGGAGTTGTGCTTACTGGTATCTTTATGCTGATACTGAATTTAAATATTAACACTGCAATCAGTAGGAGCATTACTAGGACAGATCACAGGTTCATGCAGAAGTGAGATTTTTTTTCAATGGGCCGTAATAGATGCATAAGAGTAAGGCAAGTGTTGGGTGATGTTTTGGCCAGTCTAGAGACTTCAAACTGTGGTTGTTAACCACACTTTTTGTTTTTAATAAGCCCTTGATGAACATTGTTTTCCCTACATTTATGAATACCTTTTGAACTTATGTAAGCTTTTAATATGAAAAATATTCTCCTGTAGTGAGTACCAAACTTTATTATGCATGGTGTGACAAATACCTTCCTTTTATTTGATACAAAACATGTTATAATTTCACAGCATGAGCGATGAGAGTAAATGCTTTTCTTCCCCTTCAGCTTTTCCTAAGCATTTGTGATTTTATATATCTCAATGATACCCCTCAGTTTTCTCTTTTATGCTTTCTGCCATTACATGTATTTTCTTGCCACATATGGAAACTATTTTACACCTCTGACAATTATTCTTTGTCTTCTGCTTGAATCATGGGAGAGGGGTTGTTCAAGAACAGAATGCACCACACCTTTCTGGAATATCATGCTATGCTGTGTTCTTCAGCTGTTTCCTACTGATTCAAAATGACTGATGGGCATTTCCTGCTCTCTGCTGAATATTGGACTGGTATTCCTATAAAACTGTCCACAACAGCTAGAAACTTTTACTGAGTGATGGTAGTCACACTGCAGCATAATATTTTATTCATATATTTTGGAATACTTCTTTTCCTGTGCATTATTTTGCCCGTATCAAAATCAAATTTACCTTGTTATTTTATTGTTTTGCCACTCAATAGTATGAGATTCTCTTGTTAACTATCACAGCTTGTGTTCTGTGGTCAGCATATATTGCCAGATTTTAAAACTAGTATGAAACTTTCAAGCAAATTGAAGTGTAGAAAGCTGGAATAGCAAGCGGAAATCTATGTGTATACAAAGATAAAGAGAATGGAAATAAGTACAAGGTTCACCATCTACTCTGGAGAGTATGCCAAAATTTTACATTACTTTTGCAGAATAACCAAGTGACATTTAAATGACTTTTTTTGTCCTACAGAAATCAAAGGAAAATACCAGAGTAATTTGTAAGCGCTGCAAGACAATGCTGGGAGAAACAGTATCACCAGGTATGGGAGGTACAAACCAAACGAGACTTCACTGCATCAGCCATTGAGCATGGGAGGTTAAAAACTCTGGTGGAAAGTAGTTTATCAGTAAGGTGAAGGGTTGATTCCTGTGTTTGTCTCATTCCATTCTGGAGCAGATGATGTTGTTTGCACTGTTAGACCTTGAAGTGACTTATGACAGGGATTTTACTCATCCTTGTTTCAGTGGCATATTTGGTTAAATCAAAAGCTCTGAAAGACTCAATGCATGCTACCAGTTTATTAGGAATCCCAGTGACGAAGGAGATCTGAGAAATTACAGGTAGTTTATTTTGCTGTCAGTCCTACAGAAGATTGGAAAGGTTAATTCAGAACTTGATCAGCACAGAACTAGAAGCTAAAGATATGATTGCTAACAGCCAGCTTGGTTTCATGGAAAGGAAACCCTGTCAAAGAAACAGGTTATCTCTCATGAGATGATGATATTATTGGTTTAAAAGCTGTCATTACATTGAATCATCAGGGCTTACCTGAGGTAGTGTAAAGATGAGTCTCTGTTGGGTTTTAAAATGCAGTTATGGACAGAGGAGAAGCAACAATAAGACTGTTAGTAGCAGGGTTCATTCTTTCATTCTCCCTCTACTCCACTGCATCAGTCAATGTGAGTCTGGCTCAGTTTGGAGATCTGGAAAATATAAAAAATTCTCATAAAATGCAAAACCTGTTTAAGAAATAAGTTGTGAGGAGACACAAGACAGAACGTCTTCTGTTACAGAAGGTTCCATTGTCCTGTACAGGGATCTGAACAGTACAGGCTTTAATAAACCCAAATTTAAGGTAGGATGTTTGAAAGTCCGCAAGGCAGGTTGTTAGACTTTGGGAAAACTGTATTTGGAAAAGAGCTTTACAGATCATCATAAGTTATGGATAAGCCTTCAGGTGGCTGTAGCAACCAGTAGTTGATGTGATGACAGGGTATGGGAAAAGGTAAATACTACATAGACAGCAGTGAGTTGGCCTGGACATGGCTGAAGTCAGATAGCATGTCCATTGCTTTACCATGTTTCTTCAGTACTGTAGGAACTTTAAAGAAAGTTCAAAGAACAGACAAAAAAATCTTACCAGAGATATATGGTATAAGTCTAGACAGAATCACCTCTGTGCAAATAGACTAGAGAGCAGACTTGACTTTGATTCCTCATGAGCAGGTATCAGTGCCTGGAAGATAAAGCTGGATTAGAGTGATGTAGCTGTGGAAGCCAGATTTGGCTTTGAAATTCTTCTGCCAGCTATTCCTTCACCTAACTCTATCCACATATACTCATAGGATTTTTTTCTTGGGAAATCCCATGTTCTATCTCCCTGCGAGCAAACATTTCCTTAGTTCCCAATGCCCTTGCAGCCAGAGCACGAATTGCTTACCCAAGGTAACAGCTGGGGAGCCAGAGTGACTGAACTGTCTTCTTTTCCTCCTGTGTCCCAGGACTAGGCACAAGGTGGAAAAAACTAAAATTAAACTTAGAGATAAAACATAATTTCCTAACAGTAAGGATAATTTAAAAGTTCAGTACTTACCTGGAGAAAGGGTGGGATTACCACCCTTTAAATCTTTAAAGGGAATCTTTAAAACAGATTGTCTTTCTGAAATGCTTGCGTTCACATCCACTTGTAATGGTGTGTGTTGACAGAGATTAGATGAAACAATCCCTTCCACCCTTAACATTTATGGAACTAATGATTATGTACTGTTGTTTAAATGCTAAGGCTTAGTGTAATGAATTTATTTGCTTTATATGCTTAACCTGTTCTGCTAGCCCTCTGACATAGACCCAGAGCTTCAATATGATCATCTCTCCCTGACTTTATTGATGGGGATTAAATTCTGTACTCAGATACTTGCCTTTAGTGTCAAAGGCTGTCTTAGTGAAGCTTTTGGGGAACAGTTACGTTGAAACTCGGAAGGTAGGCAGTATTAGTGTTGAGTTAGTGTGATTTTTGGAAAGAAGTTCTATTCTGCTCTTTGAGCAAAGAAGAAAATTATTCCCCAGTGTGTGCGCTGTTATTAAAACTGTCTCTTGTGATTCACTGCAGCGTTGCTGAGTAGCAAGGGGTACTAAAATACTTACGTAAGCTATGCTGATCTCAGTGCTTTAGGAAAGTTCTTTCAATTCATCTTTCAGGTTGGGCTTGAACTCGCTCTTTCTTGCTTTGTTTCAATATGATTGTTCCCAGTGTTAAACAAGGATCAATATGAATGAGAAATTGCTGATCATGTAATTAGCTCAGAGCAGTTTTCTTCTGGCAATGTATGTTTTCTGTTATTGGTTGCTTCTCCTCCCAAAACTGAAGGAGAGTTTAACCATCTGCTGCACCACTTAATTGAGTGCTGAACAGAAGTTTAATTAGTCTGGTGATACAGTGACTTACAGTCTATTCTTAACAAGTCTGTTGTACTGTCGTACTTGAAAAATGCTTATGTCATTTTAGATACCATTAAATACTATGTCACTGAGGTGATCATTCAGCCATCTGAGGGGAGTTTCACCACAACACCAAGGTAAAAAATTTAAAAATAAAAGACAGATAATGTGCTCAGGTTTATGTTTGGAAAGGATGCTAGAAATGTAGCAAAATTTTAGTTTCTAGAATAATTACTTACAATAAGAAAGTGCAGTCATATTATATGTAATCATAATTAAGCACTGTAAAGGTAATGTAGTGTGAACTCACTCATGCACAATTTTGTTTGCTTGTCTTTGTGTGTGTGTGCATGTGTATGTATTATGCAGAAGCAGAGAGATTGTGTGTAATTTGTCACCGTGTCTCACTATTCGGATAATAAGCCAAAATACAGTACTCATTTATTTTGAACTATTTAAGTTTTAATGATATCTGGTGACTAATTATGGAAATGGAAGATTACATTATGTAAAGTTAAACTAAGTAAAGCTTGAATTGTTTAACTGGAAATGGAAGTGAGATTTTTGAATTTTCAAGTAATTCAGTTTGAAGTTGAGACTAAGATGAAGCAGAACATGATCTAGCTATCTAGTATCGTGTAATATGTATCATTCACAGTTCTTTCCTTCTGTGAATTGTATTTGAAAGATGATGTGCATCATTCAGAACTTTCTGTTCATATGTATAAAATATAATAGGGAAAAGCTTTTATTCAGCATTTGACATTTGGTGTCGGTCAAAATAAAGGATGTAGAGCAATTTAGACTGCTGATCTATTAAAAAATTCCAGTTGCAGGAAATAGAAGGCCCTCTGGTTTTGAGGGACAGAAAGATAAAGAAGCCCCATCACTCAATAAAAAGTGATTGCAGAATGTGATGGAGTATGGAGTATGGAGATGCTTGTATCTTGTACTGCACCAATAGGAGTGAGTGACTTTGCCCATGTAGTTGTTATGCAAACATATAATATGTTGTTAATTCTTAAAACAGGTCTCAATTCGTACAGAGCATGGTTGCTCAGTGTCTTGTGGAACTGTCCTCTGCTAAAAGCACATTTAGGTTCACCATAGAAGGGGATGATGGAAAAATCTATATTCTGGTAAGTTTTTATGTTTTGAAAAAGTTTAACCTGTGAATCCCAGCTCCTAAAATTATTATTTATGCTGATTATGATTCTATGTGTAAAAAAAAATAATTTCTTGTGTTGGTAGTTCTGAATAGTTCTGTTCAAGTAAGAAATTTCTCTCCTTTTTTAGATCTAAGCAGACATACATATAGAAATTTTCTCTATTAATACAGGAATGAAAGTACTACTAACGCACCACAGGTAGTACAGAAATAATGCTGTGTTTTCTATTCGGAAAATATGGAAAGCTTAAGTTTTGACATTATAATATACATCTCATCTTTTTGCTCCAGTGCTTCTTATCTTTAATCACCAGAAGTTCATCAAATTGTATAGCATCTTTCACAAATATTGTCTTAAGTCAGCAGAGAGTACTAATGTAGTCAGTACATTGCACTGCAAAGTGAAGTGCAAACAAAAATAAAATTGCCTATTATACTTAATGTTCTAATGCTGTTAAACTTGGTTAAGCTTAATATTTAAATATTGACAGCTAAATTCCTCAAACTTTGAAGACAGATAGAAATTTGAGTCTACAATTATCTTAATATTATACACTTGGTATAACCAGAGATGTTTTCTTTTATTCATGAACTAAATACAGGCACAGAATTTGTAATTTTGCAGTTTGTATGAGTAATTCCTAGACATGAAGATAAAGAAATACATGATTGTAGCTTCCTGCCCTGGATAAACTTATAGATGTACTTTGTTGAGATAGACAATCTGATTAAATAAGCTGTTTTATAGGTACATTGCCCAAGTTCTGTAGTTTCTGAACATCCAGATTCTGACGTAAGTGTATATCTGTTGCTTTCAAATAAACTTTAGTGTCAAGGTAACATTTATAGAACCACTGAGAAATACTTCTTCTTTGATGATAAAATAAGCTCTCATGAGCAGACCCATAATTATCGCTATGCATAATCTAATTGACGAGTCATTAAAAATTATGATTTTTCCCTTGTAGCTTATCTGTTTCCAAGTTATCTAATATTCTGATACTTGAGTCTAGTAGCTTATATAGAGTGAACTAGTTATTTCCTAACAGAGAAGTCAATTTATTTAGCAGATTGCCATTATTCCTCTCTCTGAGTTGCATTTTTTGCCAATATATTGATCAGAAGAGCAGGATGAATTAGCACAGAGACTGGCATCTCTTCCTTTTTTTTTAGTGATTTATTACTTTTTTGTTTGTTTGTTTAACATCAGAAAACCCTTACCCATGTGCAGGGTGAGGTTCTAGGTACTGTACACACACCAGCAGGTGTTCTGGAGTCATGGGTTCAGTTAGGACTCAGGCCATGTGGACACAAGTGTAATGTAAGCACAGTTCATATTAACAATTGCAAACAGCTAAACAGTAAAAAATGTAGGTGCTTGAGGCTGTGAATACACAGCCAAGTCAGACAAGTGGTCTTGTCACTGATGTATCATGGACCAGCTGTCCCACTTGTTTGTTTTGACAGTGAGCCAAAGATTCTCATTCACAGTGTTTGTGCTTACATCCTTGAATGCACAGCCTGGGCTGCCTAGGTGATATTTAAGGTTAAAGTCTCTTAAAAGTATTTTAATTTTTTTTTTAACCACAAATATTATGTATGCTCATTTTCCTTATTTCCTCTGCATGTGTCACTTAACATAACCAGTTACATTATCTGCAGATATCATCATGTGAGTTTCTGTTACTTAAGTTGGTCATAACCGTATTCCTGAAAGCTATATATTTCTTATGTCTGTTTTTAAAAGGCTGACAATAAGGAAAAGTCTCTTTGTCTCAGGAAAAAAAAAATAATGTGGCTTATACAGACTTTTTTACATATTTTAACTATATCTCTGCCCTCTTCACAATCTCTAAATGATTAATCATTTGCCTCTTCTCTTCACTCCACTGTTGAAGGTTCCCTGCCTTGAAGCTGCATGACTTACAAGCTAAGAATAAGGTGGGGACAGCAAATGGATAGTCAGATAGGAGAACACAGGCAAAAATGGTACATTATTGGTCAGCATAGCAGCGTCTTAATGGATATAATTTTTTTTCTGTGCTATAATAAAGGATAGGTTTGAAAGAGGTAAATAAGTAGTTTTGTGGATAGATAGAGGGAAATCATCCTGTGGATGGGATTAGCCTGTTAAAACCCTAAAAGATACAACTGTTAAAATCAAAAAGTTTGTGGTAGAGTTTAAAGTCTTTGAATACTAACTCCAGTCTTTCAATACGGAATAAAAGATAGTTGCTGGAGTGGGATTAGGCTGTAAAGTGCTTTGAAAGTAAGGCAGGTTGTATTTTTTCTTTGAATGGAAAGGGAGTGGGAAGATATCGCAAGAAAATTAATAAATAACAAAATGGGAGAGACTTTTCAGTCAGATGCTGAGTCTTGTATAGGAGGGCATGAGCCAAACGACTTTGCATTTGTCAAGGTTAGAGAGGGAGGCTTTGAAAAGATCAAGATGTGAGATAATGAGTACCTTGTTGAGACTTAGCTGCCCATATCTCTTAGAGTTTTATTCTTTGTGAAATATGAGGAAGACCACATCTTTATCTGCGTAGTCTGAATGTGAGGACAAAGAAGCTGTAATGAAAGATGTTTGCATTAGCGACCTGTATGATGATGAAAATAATGGTAATATCTGCAGTAACTAAGGAAGAACTAGCAAGGAAGAGCAACATCAATTTTTAGCCATGTTAAATTCAAATTGATGCCTAATTGTCTACAAAGTGATGCTGGAAATACAGGCTGAGATTTTAGGAAACTAATCATAGGATATAAATCACAGTATTTCACCTGTTTGGATCAAGTCACACTGAGATTTGTTGTAGCTTTTCTCCTAAGAACATTTTTGAAAACTATTGACAAGGTAATTTAAAAAGCAAAATACCCCCTTGCCAAAACAAACAAACAAAACACACACACACAAAACCAAAACAAAAAACCCAAACAAACCCAAACAAAAAAACCACTAACAACAGCAACAAAAAACCCACTAACAACAGCAACAAAATACTTTCTCCTGATGCTGTCATTTCAGAAAAAGTGATCTATCTGCACTATGAATAAATTCTAAATTTGATCTGCTTATCTTTCTATAAAGGTTTTTTTCTTACTGGAGTAAGAATTTTGTTGAAAGGAATTTTGTTGTACAGGTGCTGCTGTACAAAGTAGTAAAGAGGAAGGAAAGGTTGTACATTGGGAGGAACTTGGTTGAAAGCACAGATCAAAATTTGAAACCATGTTAGCCGGACATAATGTGTATAAATTTCTTTGAGTCAACACACTGAGTCTTGGTGAGTGATTGTTCATTCAGACTAAAAGCATGGCCAAAAAATAATTCATGCACGAGGAAAAGAAGGAAATTCTTGCTTAAAGAAGCAAATGTAGTTTTGAAGCCTATTTTCTCATGACCAAACGTCTCTCCACTTGCAAAGAGTCATTTGCTTTCTCTGTAATGTGTCCTAAATTATTATTATAGATCTGGTGCATTGCTGTTGAGACAAAGACATACTCTGAGCAAGTGGTAGAAGGTTATTGTCAGATGCCATGTATTGACACTTGGGGTAGAAGGAAGTGCTTTTCAGATGGACTGTGTTGCAAATGAAATGGTTTGGTTGCTTTCTCTAAAGCAAGATGCAGCAGGATTCTGAAATGACCCGACAGCTGTTGCTGTGTTGTTCCCTACACTAGTCTAAAGGATATTCACCTTCTGAAAAGCATCTCAGGAGGCTCCTTCACAGGGAAGCATTAATAATTTCAGAAGGAAGGAACTCTGTGTAGTTAAAGCTAAGTGTGTTGGCAGTGGCCTGTGTGTATAGGACACTTCTCTTTTTTCCCCATTTTCTCCAACACCTCTTCAACACTTGTAATGGTCCTAGCTAATGAGGTGTATTTTGCAGTTTAGGCTATGAATGCATAGGGTGAGTTATCAGAGCAAAACTGATGAACTTGCGAAGACAAGTGCAGTTTCTTCTCATCGTTTGTGTGCACATGCTGAAGTGATTCCCCTCCTCCCATCCCTCCCCAAGGCATCTTTATCAATATATCTCATTCCTCCTTTATGGAGCTTCCACTATGATATTCTGAGCCTTGAGCTCTGATAAATTGTGACTGTCACATTCAATTATGACATATACTATGTGTCCTGTTAACAAGTGGCTTTCTCCCTCCACAGGGAGTATCATATGCCTGCTACCTAACATCATGTAACTTGTTTTACTTGAAGCTGATTTGGTCATGAGAAGCAGAAGATTACTCTCTAGTGAGCGGCACCGCATAAATACTGTTTTCTATGATAAATATTTCATATATAAACATTTCATACAGACCCAGGACTTGTAAAAATTGATTTCTATTGGTAACTCAGATCACTTCACTACTGCAGGCTGTGAATACAGGAAAAATCTGATTTTTTTGGACAGTGCTTAGCATGAAAGCTCTGAATCTAAGTTGAAAGACTGATGCACAGTCACACAGAAATCAAATAAGATCCATAATGTGATGCCAAAAGTTCAGATTTCTCAAGATTCTCCCTGGTAAATATCCCATGAATTTCTGTGAGCAACTAGTGGTGAAGAATGCCAGTCCCATTATCAAATAAAGATAATAAGATTTATTTTCCAAGTAAAAGTCTGTTCCAGACACTCATAAATCCCAGCCTTCCTAAATCCCAGACACATTAATTGCTGTCTTTTTTTCTTGCATGTATTTGCTCTATCTAGTCATAACTATCACGATTTTTCTAAAAATCCTTCATTATTGGCACTTCCAGTGGGCAGTCTTTTAGTCCCTGTCTTTAGCCCTCAGTTGTCCAACATCATATGTTCAAGTAATTCCTAAAAAAACCCCTATAAAATTAGAGAAATAATGCATTTGGTACTGCAAGAGATGGACTGGGACTGTTTCTTATGTCACTCTAAAAGGGAATGTGCTGCAGCCACAAAAAGAGGTAGCTTCACAGAAATAATGATCTTAAAAGTGATTGTGATAAATCAGGCATCAGTTTATTGTATTAACTAATTTTTCTCCAGTAGAGGCTGTGAAGGCTGTGCTGAATAATAAAATGTCAATTTATGTCTATTAACACTTTGTTAGAAACTTTGTAAGCATGTGGCTTTAGTATCAGATGATTTAAGAGCAGAGTAAAACAGCAAATTGAAATTGATGTCATCTTCAGTAAAATAAATTATTTCTTTATTTATAGATATGGCTTTTAAATTCTGACACACTGCTGGTGGAGTCGTCAGGAAGTTCCTCTTCCCACAGTGTTTTTACACTATTTGGAGATATTTCCATGCCTAGCTCTGGACCAGTGGGGACCTGGAATGCTGTCAAAGTCCTTTACCAGCCGTGCATTAAAAGCAGGAATAAGGAGTAAGTTAAAGGTGTCTCTCTTTGAAATTGCATACAATTTAAAAAATATTTTTAATTTTTTTTTCTTTTTCAGCAAAATAGGAATAGTATTTGGTTTCTGTTACAGCCAGAGAGAATCTGGTGGTTAAATTTTTTAACTGTAGATAACTTAGCTATGTGATACAAATAGACGTTATTGCCTTTATACAGGAGAATAACGTGCTTTTTCATGCATCTCTTTTTTACCTGTGTTAACTCAGTGTGCACTTTTAGAGCTTGGTCATTTTTCCAGCTCTGTTGGCAGAAATGGGAAGGATGCTGGTGCCGCGAATCCCACAGAGCAGCAATGAATTCTGTCTGTAGAGTCCCAGGACATGCTGCTCTGCAGCCGTAGCTCCAGGTGGTGTAATCCAGGGAGGAGGGAAAATTGCAGGGAAATAAGGAGCGTGAGCTGACTCCTGGATGATGTGTAAGTTTAGCCAGATGTCCCTCTGTCTTCAATGTCTGTGTTTCGTGTGAAAATCTGATCTCAGCTGTCAAGTTATTTATGGGAGTGACCCTCTCTGCACTCCCACAGTAAAGAATTTGGAACTCTTCAGTACACCTGAAACCAAGAGGGCCAAGGTGGGTAGTTACTAGTTTAGCAAATTATACGTGCCTGTTCTAGCTTCAGTCTTGACCTTTTTTTGCCTTAAAATGGTAGTTTTGCAAGAGAAAGAGCTTTTTGCAGGACTGAAATCTGTCTAAGCCAAGTAATTTTCAGTACTACAGGTGTTGTCTGGTGGGTCACAATAAATCAGAATGATGACTATATCTGTATACACAGGCGAGACATCTAACAGTGTCCCAGTTAAAAGATAATTGTGCAGGTAGCCTAGCAGGATAATATGAATAATGCTGTATCAGTATAACATACTCTCAGCATATCCTCAAAAGGAAATTAAATTATTTTTAGATAAGATTCAGAAGTTCATTGAGTTAGCAAATTAGCCTCTATGTGTTTAACTGTAACTTGCTTTCAGCCCATTGGTAGCGTTATTTCAAAAAGGAATGGAGCCCTCAAAGAAGGAAAAAGAGAAGAGTCGAGCAAGATGGTTGTGTACAAGGCCATAAAAATGTTTTTCTTGGATGTGTCCAAGACTACTGTAGCCCTCATAAATGAAACATTTGTTTTCAGCAAGCTTTGAAGTCTACATTGCGAAAAACATACACTGCCTAACATGTTAAAGTCTTTATCTGTTGGAGAGCAAAGATGATAAAATATTGATTAAGCAGGGGCTCCAGTGTTTGCAGGTGATGGAGTATGATTTTAGCATAATTTTCTGCTTTTTTTTCTGCAATGATAGAACATATTGTTTTTGTATAAGTCACATTTAAATAGTTGTTTGGTTTTGTTGTTTTTCCTTTAAACTCTTGGAAAGTAGATGACAGATCTAGAGAAGTATGAATATATTTAAAATTTAGAAGACATTCCCTTCAGACTCAGTACACAACTAATTTATAGCCCAAGACCTCATAAAACTGCAACAACAATGTTGTCTCCCTCAGACAAACAAATGTGGGTACGAATTTAAATATTTTCGTAGGAGAAATATACACCTACAAGAATGTGTGATTCATCATAGTGTTTATCCTGAATGTTGCCAAGTCCATCCTTTTTATTTTTCAAACAGATCCAATATTGAATAGCTGAAATAATTTCTGACATAGGGAGAGAATGCAAAATTCTAGTATTTAGAGAAAAGGTCATACTACATTATTAATGTTATTCATGTCAGAGAAAAAGATTACCTTTATTAATGTAGTAGCTTCAAAAGTTCGGTATTGAAAACCTCTGTGACCTAAATGTTACTTAGTGATCCAAAATGCATCTTAAAGTATTAGCATTTAAACTGCTCATTCTTAGAATGGGAGATATTGCAAGAACCACTACCAGTCTTAAATCTTACTGTTTTGCTTTTCAAGTTTCAGTTCTTTATCACCAAGAAGATTTAATTTCCTTAACACACATTCAGTTACTTTAACATGTTATTGAGATAAGTCATATCTATTTAGTCACTTGCCTAGCATTCACAAATGCTTTTCTTGAATGGAGTTCTCAGCAGCAGAATCTTACTGTGAGATTATATTCATTCTTTTCACTTCCCCAGGCAGACATGTTACAAATTCTTTGTTTCTAAAGATTACTTTGTATTTATCTTTAGGATTTTGCAGTGAGCAGAAGGCACAACTGAGGTTTTAATTCTCCTCTGACAGTAATTGCCATCTACCCTGTCCAGTCCCTGAACAGATGCAAAAATGGAAGAGAAAGAACAGAAGGTTCTTTTTCAGGTTCAGTAACTGTTGGTTTAGTATTGTGTTCCCATTTTTGTATTTCTAGTAAAGAACAGTGAAAAGAACACCAGCACTTCAGTTTCCACTAACTCATTTCAGTTGGCTTGAAGTATTGCGTGAATATCTGCAATAAGACTGAAGTCTTTCTGTATTGAACAGGAATGTAAACACAGCAGAAAGAAAAATATCAAAACTAGTACAACTTGCCTAATGCAATGTGTTTGCATTTAGTTCTCAGATATTATTTCAAGAATGCTGAACAAAGTATCTGATTTCGTGACCAATGCAAGTTCCAGATGGTTTAGATGCCCACATTCTGATGATAATTATAATACTTAACTTGCTTTTTTCTGCTTGTGGCCTGGACCCCAACAGTTGCAGGGGATAAGGCTGTTGGATGCCAGAGAGTCTCTCCAGATGTTTTGAGTCACCAGGTACACCTGGGTCCTGTCTGATTCCTGCAGTGCCAGGTCTCATCTGTGCGATGGGAGGGGAAGCACCTTTCTACCTGTGGACACAGCAGACTCTGTGCTAGGTGGCTGGGCTATAGGTTTAGACAGATTAAGGTGAACTAGAAATAATAGCATTTATTTGTAATATCTAAATATAATAACATAATCACACATTTGTAAAACGTGGGTGAAGAAATGAAAGAAAATATGTACTTAGTCTACTTATACAGGCATAAATCTACTTACTCTGGGATAAATACATGGTTCTGTGATAGCAGTTGAGGTCTTGGGCTTAGTGAAATTCTCCCCTCGCAAGCTGCCTCTGCTAGAGAGTGCCTGCCTAACTGGGTTTGTCCAATAATTCACATTCAGGCACTGCCTTTTCGAAGTAGTCCTTGGGTTAAGATTCCTTGGGATGCACTTGAATATTTCTCTTGGGGAGAGCATAGGAGCTTTGATATGTGATAATTCATTTCAAGGCTTCCAGTGTCAGGAGAAATTTACAGTCTCACTCCAAAACTCATTTTATTCCTTCTTTATTCAGAGCACAGTTCTGCAATTCTTCATAATTAACATAATGCTTATTTATATTCCTCAGATATGGAAGTGGTTTTTTTCCCCCTTCGACTAGGAATTATGTCCCGTGAACAGCACCGTGCTTCAGTGACCAACACAACTCTCTTGCCTCCAGTAAATCACTGGCCTATCCATCCCTGTAGCTTACATTCAGTATTACTCTAATTGTTAACAATGCACAGGAAACAAACATTTAAGTAGGATAAATTTTACTGGTTCATTACTGGCTGCTGAGTGATACCAGCTGCAATGATAATTAACTTGTTTGTAGCGATAGCTGTTTGAGGGTTGCTGATCCCAAAACCCGCCGTAACAAAGCTGTGTTCTGAGTTAGGCTGAACTTTGCTGAGAAGGTGATTACCCCTTGTGTGACGTCTGCCTTTTTATCAACAACATGCTGATTCATGTTCAATTTGTTGATCTGCATTGACTGTCAGATCCTTTCCAGTAGACTGCAGCCTAATAAGCAGCTGTCCTGTCTATGTGCAGTTGTCCATTGTCAAATTACATGTTAATTTTGTTCAGAACTTTTTTTCCTGTTGGTTGTGGCCATTTTGTTTTCCCATATGTTGCTTGCTGATGGCCCTTCCCAGATTCACGTTGTCTGTGAATGAAGGAAGCATCTCTCTTGTTCCAGGCTCCGGGAGAGCGACCGAGATATGGAACAGAACCAAAGTAAGAACATGTCATGTGGAGTTTCTCTCCATCTGTCTTTGTTTGGGAAATAAATTTATAACAGTTGTGCTCTGGTTATTTTCTTCTCTGTATGCTAGACTGCATTGCTGAAGAACATTCAGTAGATTTTTTTAAGGCGTTGTGAAGTTAAGACAGGGTTAGGTATATCTAGACATGTTATTTATAATGTATTCTCCTTGCAGAGCCCTATTCCTCTGATCTTCCTGAGGACAGCCTTTATGTGTTGTGTTGATTTGTATCTTATTCCTTCAGCTGTTAAACAGGGCTGGAAACAGGTGTATCTTACGTGTGATAGCACAAGTTCTGGGTAGGTCTGTCTGCAGTTGGGCTTCCAGCCCTTGTGAGAGGTTTATGAGCCATCCTTCTACAACAAATTAGCTGTAATTACATGCTGTCATTTCTTCTTGTCATCTATGAAACAGTATGTTGTGAGTGTAGTTGAGTCCCATTAGAGAAGGATGCCTCATATTTTCTGTTCTTAGATATTGATGGCTGGTGTGTATGTGATTATGTTGGTTCCCTCTGTTTTTCTCTCAGCAAGGTTCCTTTTCTTCAGCTACAAATCTGCTGTGCAGACAGAAGAGGTCTTCCTTTCAAGTAACAGGCTCTTGGCAAATAACACCTTATGTAAACAACCTTGACTGCTGGGAGTGATAATGGTAAATACTGCTGAAGTGTTTATGAAACATGTATGGAAAAAATTGAAAAAATGGCTACATGGCAATTGAACCATACCTTGATCTAAGAAAATATATGTGAAGGTACAGTTAGAGGAAAATCACACATTTCCCCTAGTGTGCTAGAGAAAGCTTTGTCAGAAAGTCATTGGTAGCTTTTTACTTTTCATATGCATCTAGAGTCTCTCTGAATGGTTTACAGCTTCTGCAGAAGTCTCCCCTATCTAAGAATTTGTTGCCGATAATTTAAAAGTTGAAAAAGTCTTCCAGAAATTGTTCATTTTATTAGCTTTAGAGGGACAGAATAAGCTAGAAAAATGAGTTTAAGGGTGAAAACCTGGAGTTTTTGAGTCCCAATAGTTTTCTTTTTTAAAGTCCATGTATAGTGAGCTGTTATGAAACTTACCAATGTATTCCAGAATATTATTTGTCCTGAGAATGGCTTTCATGCTGTATGTGACTCTAGAGTAATTCACCTCTCATAAAAGCACCAAACTGTATACTAGTTCACTGATTTTTTGTATGTCTGAAATAAAATGCCTTTTCCTAGTGTTTCCATAACTCTTGCCTGTAGAAATCACGTGGGTGCACACAGACCACTCAGTTGATTGACTGAGCAGCAACCAGTGTTTTGCTGTTCTGGGCTCTCTTTGAGGTGATTTCTGTAGGATGATAAACTTCTTGTGCTGTATCTGGAATGATTAAATGAGTGGGTGTAATTGTAAATGGAGCGTGAAAGATGTTTTATTTCAGATTTTTTTTTCTGTTCCCTTCTTGAATTCTTTCATGGTACCATGTTAAGAGAACTGACACCACAGGAGGTGTGGGTTGCCTTAAAAGAGTTGACTGAGCAGTCAGGCAGAGCTTTTTGAAAGGTGCAGTCTGATACCAGTCAGGGTCTTGGGACAGGAAGGGAAAAAAAATACTTTTCATAGTTCAATAGATATGGAAGCTATAAGTCCCCTGAACTTTGAATGCTTGGACTGAAGCTTGGAGGGAGACATGAAAGGTCCATTCCGAGAACTATTTTTAGCTAGAGATCATTCTTCGGAAGAAAGAACTGTTCTTCAGTACTGTTAACATCCTTTCCCATCTCTGGAAAAAGATGTATACAACTTTTAAGTATAACTTCCAGGAGAAATATCCTGAAATTTGTTGTTTATTGAAAGTAGACCTGCCACATGCAGCATCGTTTTATGGTAGTTACTTGAGAACTTCATTCTTGTTTCTAAACACAGATCTGATATATCTTTCCAGCTCTTCAGAGCTGACATATTTTTGGTATCTACTTTTTCCAATTTTAAATAGTCTTAGAAGTACTAATTGAAGTAAGCAAGAAATGTTGGAATAAAGCTTTGTCTACCAAATAAGGTCTCTTGTATTTTGCTCAAAAAATTTGCTGATGTTCTCATTCCAGCTGAATTTGTTGCTTAGATTGCCTTTTTTGCTCATCCTTTGAAATTTAGCACAGAAGTCAGAGGAGGTAGGGTTCTGACTGTTTTTTTTAAAAGCAGATTTGCGATCCCAAATCACTTAGCCATTCGTTAATTATCTGACCAATGGCCAGCCTTGCTTCTTGTGTAGCATGAAGCATGCTGATGTGTCACTGCTAATTTTGCAGGGTACTGCTGTTGTACTCTTCATTAAAAGTGTTAAGTGCTATATACCTAGTAACTTGAAATAAAAAAATAGGAAATTAACTATAAGTGCTGTTGATTAGTTACTTATGTTCTTGGTTTTTTTAGAAAAAATAGATAAACATGTTATTAAGATCTCCTATCACATTTAACATGCTTTTGAATCACAATTTGAGATTCTGTAAATATGATAGAACAAAAAATACAGTTCAGTCTTGTATACTTTTTCCTGTATTATTCTTTATTTGTGATGGTGTGATTCAGGTAAGCACAATTTTGGTGGTTCTCTTGTCTCTCTGATTCATGTTGCTGCAGCTCAGCTTTGTGGCGAATCTCAGGTTTGGCAATGGGAGAAATATCAAGTTGAATGGGAAAAAAATGTGAATTAAAAGCAGCAGGACCATCTGAAACTGATTTTAAATGTATAGGCTGAAACAACTGTATTGCCAGGTAGTTAATTCCACTTTTATAGGATGATAAGAATGTACGAAATGCCACGCTGGGCCAGAACAGTGTACCATGTAGCCCAATATCCTCCCTCTGACATTCAGAGATGTTCTGTACAGTGGGATGTGAGCCTCAGCTCTTCCTTGTAGTGCTCAGCTCTGAAGTTGCTGTGTTAAGGATGTCAGAGGGTACAGCCCTGCCTGTTTCCTTTGCTATCTCTTTATGCATCTTTCGATCATCTATGTGAATAAACACTTTTGACCTTTCTGGTGCTGTCTGCCTCCACAGTCTCTTGTAACAGCAAGTTCCAGCAGTTCACTACTGCTGTGTTGTACTCTTTTGATCACTTGTATGTTGATCTTCCTGCTAGTTTCACTGAGTTGCCTCTTGATTTAGGACTGGCGGATTTAATTAAATATGATTTTGCATTCATACTGGCAAAATGGGCATGGGGATCCAAAACTACACTGGGATTACAGTGTGTGGTGTTCTTGCTGATTGCATTTACAAGTTAGATTTACTGGCCATTTTGCTGGAGGGACAGCAGTGTCACATCTATTCAAGTCTTATTTGACACATATATATATCGAGTATATTCATCTTACTTTTCTTGTAACACTGCTTTTTTGAAAGCCAGATAGTTTAAATGTAATAGTGATGATCCATTGAGGATAATTTTATAATCATAGGTCAAACTATAGCAGCTTTCCACTGAGAGGCTTATGGTTTGTTTGTTATAGATTTACAAAGACTGTTGGGTTCACTTGGGAGCTGTAAGTACTTAAGTCCTATAATGCCTTTTAAATGACAGACTCCATTTGAGCAGGCAGGCAGGAATCCTATAACGAGCCAAAAGTGAGAAAACAAAACTTATAAAAGCCTGTTGGACAGATTGCTGACAAGAACTGCTTAAACCTCAAAACTTGATTTACTGAATTCTGGGATCCTGGGCTGTTTTAAATTAATTAGCATTTGTTGTTTCTATTGTATTTCTCCATGACAGGCTGCGTAAACTAACAATGCTTAGATTAACAAAATGATTTAGGCTGCTAATTTTACTTGCAATACTTTTTAAATCAGTGAGGCTAAAGCAAATTTGGAGCATATGACTTGAGACCAAGGAAGGCTAATTTGTGAAGTTGTTCAGGATATTTCCATTTGTGTGTGGCAACAATAGGATATTGCTGTTGGTTGCCTATTTTAAGTGCTGTAGCATCAAGGACAAACAGAGCAAGCTCCTTTGAATACTCGCCATAAGCTATAAATGATATAATTTGTATAACTAATAGGCATAATAAGCGATGCCTGTGTAGATATCAATGTTTGAGGCAGAAGAGGAGGAGATCTGGTGGAAGGTGTTGTTCCAGGGAATAAAATTGCTGCAGAATTTAGAATTTCAAATATTTTGCCAAATTTCAGTCAAATAATTGCCAAATGCAGGACTATTAGAACTACTCAGAAGTGAGCTGTTGGATTTACTGTGCCCATTTCCCTCCTGTGTATGGTTAAGAGTTAAATTTGGTTTATATTCTTCCATTACCATAATACCTGTTAAGCCTTCAAATTTTTCCTTACTTCACAGTGACACTGACTGGATTCTGATGTTCTGGAGTTCTCCATAGTCCCAGAGGCAGGAATACAGAAATCACTTGAGTGTTCCTGTGGGCCCTGATTTTGCTGGCTTTCCTGGTGAAAGCAAAATTGTACAGTTACTCCTTGAAGATGGTTCTTCAGTGGAATGACCACAAGCATGTGTGTCAACTGGATGTCCCTGTCTCCAGTGCTGCAGCTGGGGCTTTTCAGCTGGTAGCGATGGGCAGCTGCATAGTAGCAGAACTCGTTAGAAGTTGGGTTTTAAACTGAGCATGATTTTTCTTTCCCCTGTAGATGCTGATTTCTCTGAAAGCTCCAAAACTCTTTTATTTTAGTATGGAAATGTTTGTTGAGGTAGTTACACTTTCATATGTACTTCTGTTTCCATACTGGCTGGCTTCCCATCTGTCCTGTGGCTCTCACAAAGCAATACGGTTGAGCAATATAAAGTCTCCTCATTTTTGTCCAAAGTTGATATCTTGTGATAGAAACAGTTGTATGGCCTACAGAGCACAATGCTGAAGCATTTCTAGGTATTTTTTACACTATTTTTTTTTCCAGATTTTAAACTTCCTCTGGAAGTTGGGGAACACTTCCAGCATAATCCAGCATAGCTTTGTCCAGCTGGAATTAATGCCGGTAATACGAAGAGTCATCCTCTGAAAAAGGGAATTAAAGGGGCTCTAAGAAGTGCCATTAAATATTTAATGATTTAATGCCTTTTGAATCTAATATTGTTACCAAATGTGAGCTTTACTGGTTATAGTCATACCTAAAAAAATTGTCTATGAATATTCTCTATTTCCTGTTTTCAGCTGTTTGCATATTATTGCTGCAAGCTGCTGTTCAGCTGTTGTATTTCACACAGAAGTGGCTGCATGTCATTAATATTAAGGTCTCTAATTTATCAAGCATGTCATGATGATTAAGAAATACAAACTCTTGTCTGAATTGAGCGATTTTATTGAAAACTCTTGTTTTGTTATTCTGAAACTGATGAAACTCTCACTGTCTACTGCAAGAAGAAATCAGTTACTGAGAAGCTGTTTTTTGCCCCCCAGCATAGCAATTCTGCAGAGACTTTTAGCACCTCTGCAGCTCTCCTATAATTTAACACAATTGTCCAGGTGAGTTTCTTGTATCACCAGTTATGTCTGATGCAAGTCTAACTCAGCATATTGCTTCAAGAACATAGTGTAATAGCAGGTACCTGATAACTGTAATGTTCATTAGTTGCCCTCAGTAGAAATTGGAGAGAACATACAGATACAGTTAATTAAGAAAAGGTTTAGACTAGAGAGTAGAAGCTTTTGAATATTAGAGCAGTGAGTTTTCTGCAGAGGAATAATGTTGTAAAGAAACAGAATTGCTTTTAAGATGAAGCTTGATAAAATTGCAAAAAGGAATGGTTCGACACAGTGCTTGTTCTTTCAGTGAGATGAGCTTTTTGGCTCGGAGATGCCTTCAAGTTCAGTTTTCCAACTCTGTCACTGACCTGTCAAAAGATTTTCAGCTTCAGCTTCATCATATCTCTCTTGGTCTATGGAAGATCTTCAAAGTGATGAGTTTGGATGTGCATGGAGAGCCACGCCAGTAACGCGGTCTTGCTTGGGCTGCTAGTCAACAATTTAGTAATTGTCAAGTGTGGCATTATTTCTTTACCTAGGGTGTGTTCTCCTACGTCTGAAGTCCATTCTAATTAACTTTATTTGCAAAGGATTTATAGTACTTTATTTGCAGCTGTCTTAGTTTCAGCTGTTGCATCTCCTCTTTGAACGAGGTCACCCACTAAAAGGCTTCTCACTGAGCTGGTGTCTGTCACTCAGTCTTTCCATGTCCACTTCCTTTTATCAAAGCTGCATTTTAGTCTGTAAAATCAACGCCTGCATCAGCACTGACTTAACTTGGATAAACCTAGATTTAATCTTCTATTTCAATCCACTCTCTCTTTTTTTCCTCTGCTGTAGCTCATGTCCAGAACTCAGCTGCCAGCCTTTATGTCTCCCTGTTCCTCGTGCTTCTAAGCCAAGACTAGTTTTCCATGTTTCTTGATCCATACAGTCGTAAGAAAGCTCATAAAACAAAATGGAAGAGCCAAAATAATCTGCATTTGACTAACCTGTGTCCAGGTATGTGTGTGCACACAAAGTGGCTGGTGGCCCTTGTGATCCCTCCAGCTCTACATTGTGTCTGCAGCAGGACAGCAGGACTCGAACACCTGCACAAGTGCTGCCAAGGGCTCTATTGATGTAGGTGTGGATTATGCAGACACTGCTCAATCTCTGCCGTCACAGAAGGGGCAGGCTTTGGAATAGTTGAAAGAGAAAATTTTGGAACTAGCTCTGAGGAGAGGAGGTGTTAAAACTAGGGACAGTTTTGTGTAGTATTGAGGGGTTATTTATGGAAGAGCGTTTCCATGCACAGAGGAAACCCAACAGATGTGTGAGGATGTGTACTGGCTGAGGACAAGGAAAAGGGGCTAGTGGAAAGTTGCTTTTTCCAGATTGGTGATTAGTCTGCTGCGAGTTTTCAAAGTGGACTGTGGGATACAGTAAAATCAGGTAGTTTGGTTATTTGTGACCTTTGTCAAAAATGTTGCTGTGCCAGTTTATGTTTTGCACTAACCTTAAGGTTATTTTTAGGTTCTTGACTGCTGGTTTTATTGATCCATTTATTTATTTAGGAGGTAATTGCTTGTTAAATTTGACTTGTAGCCACACCTGATATTTTTATGACAGTGTTTTGTCATACCTGCATAGAGCAAGCTTCTGTAGAAATTTTGCTACAGTCATATCAGTGAAGAGGGAAAACAGTGATAAAAATAAACTGTTCCAGAAAAATTGCAGTTTCAGTGCGAAAGGGAAGATGTGGTATATGTGGAGTTCCAACTTTAGTAATTAGGCTTTTTTTTGGCAATGATTTGGATTTAATGAGTGGAAATAATAAATTTTGCTGTCAGCAAATCCACAGATCAACCAGTTCTGTGATTTGTGGTGTTCCTTGCATTGCTGCAGGTTCATGTAATTATGTCTTGAAATACTGAATTCTCTTCTGAAGTCAGTACATCGGAAAAAAATTAAAACTTTAAAGCAGCAAGCTGAGAGCTTTTTGTGAACAGTGATTACAGCTTTTATTTGTACAGCAGTCTAAGTTCTCCCTTTGGATTCAGGCATAATGTTCTGGAGTGCCTGGTATTTGTGAATACTTCTATATGGAATATGAACAGCATTGTGGAAGTGATTTAGTTTTACCCAAAGGTTTAAAAATCAGAGGCCAGAAAACATTTTCATTTTTATATTGTTCTGAAAATCCATTTCAACTTCAGAAATGGCCTCCTGCTTGGTATAATAGGTCTTAAAAGGGGAATTAAGGTTTATGGAGCATATGCAAATCTTCATGTGGCACAGCTGGTAGGAATAACCTGCATGAGAACATCCAGAGAGGTGCATTATGCTGTGGCCAGGGAACCCAGGGCTTTAGGTACAAGAAAGAGCAGCGCTGTGCCACCACTGATCATATAGACCATCAGTTCATTAAACTGGGATTTCATTTGATCTTTTTTTTTAAACTAGTTTTTCTTTTCAGCTTGCCTGATTGATTATGCTGAGGAACTAAGTGCTGCTATTTGTTGCAAGTCCAAGACCCTGAATGCACACCTGTTTCAGGACTATTGGGACAGGGTATCAAAGACTCCCTCCCTCTGGCACCAGGTGCTGGCGTTGAGGCTGCTGGTTGACGTAGGCAGTCAGAGAGAGCTGGGGGGAAGATGCAGGCATCTGACATGAGTTCTGTTCGCATCCTTTGCCTAGTAGTTTCAACAGGCTGTGCTAATAAGCAGTAGGTCAGCTGTGAGCTCTGCGTTTATGGGCCATGTTTTAGATGTAGTGTCTAATGCCATGCCCCTTTGGTTTGTGGTTGGAATCTTTACTGGCGACTGTGGTTTGACCACAAGTAACAAGGCAAGGGGACACTGCATTGCTTAGTGGTTTTGCTGCCCGCCCGTGGGCTATAGCACCTCTCTGCTCCTCTCTCTCCAAAGCCTAGGTGAGAAACTTGGTCAGATTGTCATGCATAAGCCAACCCTGCTTTTCAGTCATGGGCTTAGCTGAAGTTCCCGTAGCAACTTTTCTCCCCGCTTTTGCAGCACAGACATCTGAGCCACTTGATAGTCAAGTCCTCAGCTGCTGCAGTTTAGAGCATGTGGTTGAAGGTAAATTGTTGCCAATTTTGGATGGCTTAAAGACACTGCACCATGGACTGCAGCAGTTTAGGAAATGAGTGATGAGGAGTTCAGGTGTCCCAGCAGGGTCAACAGCTGGGACCAGTATCTTCATTAGCTCATCAATGAGGTCACTGAGTACCTAAAACTGAGTGATACGAATACCTCTCAGTGTGCTGACAGTGCACAGAACCAAGACATCACACCAGCTTTACAGCATTTCAGCATTGGTCCTGCATGTCTTATATTTTCATCTGTAACTACTATTTTTTTTAATTGATCATCACTTAATAAATTATGCTGATTTATCATAATTGCACCTATAAATCCGTTTCTAATGGCTAGACACATGAATCAGTCCCTTCCCGAAGGCCACATTAGTCAGCATGAGCTCAGACTGATAGACATATTTTTTTTCCTAAGTCCTAAGGAAGTGTAAAAATTTTATGATGTTGCTTTAACAAGGCCCACTGGGATTTGGTATTATTTATCTAAGCCCTTATTAAAGACACAAACTTTTCTATGTTTATCCATGCAGAGCAGAGCTGCTCTTCAGAAAGTCCAGTGCACATTAAAAATGAAGAAAATTTGATGAAGACAGAACTGAAATAATAGAGCGAAGTAGGAAGGATCTTTCCTCTGTATCCCTTTACTCCAAAGACAAGGGTGCTATTAACCCATAATATAAAAAGAAAAATGAAGTGACAGCACCTCTTGAATTTTCACTATACTAGTGGAAAACTTTTATCATTGTTAGAGGAAACCACTTGCATCACTGAAGAAAACCAAAAAAAACCAAACAGAAGACGAAGAAGATCATCGTCATTCCCTAGCAGGAGGATTAATTCTCCTGTACAATTAATCTGATTTCTTAACCTCATTCTTCAGCACCCAAATATTTCTTCCTTCTCTGTGAGGTAATTTTTGGGACCTTAGTTTAGCATCGCCTTACTGCCTTCTTCTAGGAAGCTCTACAAGGAGAATTAAATGGAATTTATTTCAGGACATACTTTATATTCAATACCTTCTTTTTTTTTTTTTTTTAAGTAATTAGTGAAAATATTTCTAAGGGCTTGGAAATAAAAATTCTGATGTACAATTAGACGCATTAAATTTTAACAATTGAGCCTAATATTTTTAGGAAAAATATTTTACAAGAGGCTGAAGTTTGTTTGGTAGAAAGTTTTAAGTTACACGGGTTCAAAACAACAGAATTGCTTTAGACACTTTCACTCTTTTGTAAATCTGAGCAATCTGTGTTTTCACAGACTGAATTAAGCTTTGCTTCTGACCTCCTTTACCCAATCTGTAAGAGTGCTCCTCTGACAGCATTTCAGAATTAATATGCGATTTCTGTTGTGTAGATCATTCCGAGGCACCACTGAAGCACACACAATGATGTTGCAATCTTGTTAAAGTGAGTTCACCACTTCTGCAGACAGGTCCAGATCCTTATTGTATAGGGCATTCTGTCCTCAGATTTAAATTCCCACACACAGCAAGAAAAATCCGTAACACTGCATATTTGCTGTAATGCCTTAAGGGTATAAGTTACTCTAGTAAAAGAGAATTTTATGTCACCGGTGTCAGAAACTTTATTTTTAACTGTGATAGGGAAAATATACTTCCTTTTCTTTGCAAAGGCTCCAATTCGTCAAGGTTTTCTGATAACTAGCTCTGAAAATCTGTTGAGTAGGGTTCCTCTGAAAGAATTTACATTCACTGGCAGTCCATACAGGGTGATCTGCAGGTAAGGGGGCTGCACAATCCCAAAAAAGCAATGAAGAAAAAACACGAGCCTGAATGTAGCTGGAGCTGGTATTACCATTTTTACAAGCAGTGACACTGAATATTGTATGAAAGGATGCAGATGCATGGAACTTCTAGATTATTGATGAAGCTACAGGTGCTGACCTTTAAGCAGCATGTGCGCGTGTTTTTACACTGTGTAGATACAACAGGAATATGTACTCTGTCCTATGCTCCAGGTAATAATTAGATTTTGTTTCAATAAGCAATGGGATCATTGTCTTGGAACATCATTGTGTTCACCTTGCTTAATGTAGAATGATTTAGTCTGGACACAGAATTCTGCTTTTCTGGATGCAGAATTGGTAAAGTAATCTTTAAATCTGGTGAAGCCCCAAACCATTATCTTTCACCTATTGAATTGTTTTGGTTTTGGTGTTTGGTTTTGTTGTTTCTTTTTGTTTTCTGCAGCGTCTGTGAGGTTTGAAGTTTTGTCCATAATGAGTATTGAGACTGGCCACACATGACACAATTGCTGCTATTCTGTAGATCAGATTTACCAATACTGAAATCATCTGGTAGCAGTTTTGGACAAGTGAACCAGGTATTTTTGGACTCACTTCAGTAATGTCTCAGTGAGAAAAGGAGGACTTCAAACAGATGAAACTGGAAAACAAGTCAGTCACAGTTGAAACTAAGCTGATATAACTGAAAATAATTATTGAACTTGCATTTGTGATGCTTAGCATTATTATAAGAGGTCAAGAATGGTAACTATAATAGTTGTCTTTAAATCTTAGACAGTGTATACTAGTTTCTTTTGAAATAGATATACTAATAAAATTCCTTGCTAAGGTGGTGCAGCTTGGTTCACTGCCCCTGTTTTCATTATGAGGAGTTCTACTCATCTTTGAAAACTAAGTGATCTTTGCTGTCTCCATCTTTAAACTTTATTATACATTTACTCTTTGAATAACTTGTTCATCTGTTAATTGATGAGGTGAAGTGAATTAAATGCCATTTCAAATGAGGTGGGTCTTCTCTTTCTTAAGCGTCTGGCCCTTAACGAGTCCAGGCAGACTACTGCTGAGGTTTTTGGAACCTTTCATACTGAACTACTTCAAAAATTTAATTTTTGTATTTGATCTGCCTTGACACTGTTTTGAATGATGGATTTGGGCTTTTTTATTGCCTGTTTATCAACCTTTCACATTTTACATCGTGCAAAATAATTCTCAGATACTGAACGTGGCATTTCTACATAGTGAAACTTTCTGTTGAGGTAAAGAGCCCTTGTATTTTTGGTAGCGTACTTGACACTGTGTGTTTTATGTTCTGCAATATAATATCTCATTTTGATGGCTTTTAAATTAAAGTTGTAGTTTCATGAAGAGTTGTAAAAGCATCTCAGGAGAGTAGTGCTATTGATAGCATCTGGGCATTCAAAACTCACAATGTGTCAATATCGATAAATGTGTCTTCTTGCTGAGTCTGCCTCATGTATTTTGATTAGAGTTTCCAACCTGTGGGTGGGAAAAGAGGAAGGAAAGAGTTTGTAATATCATTCCTGTATGAGAGTTTTGTGGAAAGGTAGCCCAGGAGAGAGCAGAGACATTTTGTGCTTTCTTTGGGGCTTTTAGTCCATGTCATGATGCCTGGAGGTGCTGTGAACAGCCTGTTGCCTCAGCATCCAGGTGGGAAGGTGGGGAGACTGCTATAGGAGATGTTGCCTGGTGTCCACACAAGAGGAGGCCTCTGCATTTACAGTGTGTCACTGGAGGGTGAAGGTGAATAGAGGTAACTGGCTTACCTGTCCTTTGATAAGATTCTATAAGTTCTTGGGCGTGGTTCATGAAAAAAAAAAATTACACTGAGGCAAATATGTTTTATTTCTCTGGCGAAACGGAGGGTGTGTGATGGTCCTTTCTGTCTGCCTTGCTAGTTCCTCCCACCTTCTTTCTTCCAACCTTGACTTTCAAAGCCATTGGACAATTTTAGAGATAAACAGTCTGAATGATATTTTTCTTACCATTTCTGTGAAACAGGCAGCTATATAGAGAAGAGCATTCTTGTTAATGCCCCTGATGAGAAAAAGCTATACTTTGAAAACAACACAGTTACAAGAAGAATTTGCTGAGGAAGGCAGCCTATCTACCATGCGTCACTAGTCTCATGAGCAGGTCAAAATGTTTCCTTAAAATTACATTTATCTTTCAAGGATGAGTTATCTGGAATTGCCTTGCATTTGCTGTAGGCTAACCATATTGATGTCAGCAGTTGCCACGAAGGAGCTTTTACATAGTGCTTTGTTTTTCTACAGCCCTACTGTGCACTTCTGCCTTCCAGGAAATTAGAGTTATTAGAGGAGGCTTACCCCCATTTGCCAGGGCAGTGGCCCTTTTTTTTCTACATACCTGAAGTGCTGGAAGGTTTAAAAATTTTAAAAAAAGAAAAAAAAAAAGTAGCTTCAGAATTTGAGGTTACTTTGCTGCTGCTCACTTTTGATGTTCCATGTAAGATGGCACCAGTCAGGCACAGTAGTCTACAGTTATTGCCATACATGAGGGAAATTATGAGCTATCTGTTCTAATTTAGAGTAAGGTGTATCCAGGAAGGAATCAAGAAGTGAATTATTTTAAGGAGCAGGTAAAGCTATCCATTCTGAGTTGGAGGCATAGCCAAGAAAACTGCAGTCAAGGGTCACAGCTGAACTGTTGCTAGTCTAAATGGTGATGACCATCAGCAGTGCCATCCTCCACTGTGGTGAATTGTCAGCAGTGATCTGGCTACAGCAATCAGTATCTTTATTGTTTTCAGTAAAATTATTTTAATTCTTTCCAGCTGAGGTACAGTAAGAGATTCCAAAACTGCAGTTTAAAGCCTTAACACAACCATTAAAGTGAAGAAGCACATTCTAAAGCATTGGTCGTGCAGTTTTTGTAGGAGTAATTTCCTTCTCCTTTTAGTGGGACCACATTGCTTTGATGCTGAGAAGTCTGCAATTACATTGTACTTTGGAGCTGCTCCAGCAATTCCACATAGTGTGGATATTCAGGAGAAGTCACAGCAGACTTTAGGCAATACTCAGCCAGAGCTAAGCTCCTGTGGGCTTGTCTTGGTTTTGCAGGGGAACTTCTAAATTCGCATGTGAGTTTGCACCGAGCTAATCAAAAAGGGCATAGGGAATTTTAAAAAGTAGTTTCAAGGAAATACATTGTGAATCTGTTAAATTCTGTCTACCATGTTTTCTTTCTATTATGTCTATATATATTCGAGCATCGCAAGCCCAGCAGGAGCTGTTTTCTCCAGGAGCTTGTGTTCTTCAGTCAGATGCTCTAAAGCAGAACTTCATTCTAACTGATGAAAATTTGCTGCCGTTTTCTGCTTTTACAGCTTCAGCTTTTGCCACAACCTCTTGAACTTGCAGAAAAATGAATAAAGAATTTCTCTCCCCATATACAGTTACTATTATGGGTTGCCATTGTGGATATAGCTGCTGCTGCTGTAACTTTGTGCACTGTGGTTTTGCTGGTAGGACATAGCCTGGGAAGTACCTGTCAGGCTTGGGATTTTATATCCAAGGTCTGTTCCCACAAAATTAAAATTCTTTTTTCTTTTCATTCTATGATCAGCCTGTTTTTGCTTATGTGGTGCTGAAACTAAATAAATATGATAATGTCTTAGTTATACTCACTGACCATCTGTGCATGGCTTGAGTACTGTCATGAATCTTAAGTTTAATACATTTGCAAGTGTTCATGGTGCCACACATCTAGGTGTCCCATTGAACATAAGTCTGCTTTAGATGTTGTCATGTGATTTAGCTTTTCATATATTTACTTTATAAATTATGAATCTTCAACTTAAATGTTGCAAATGGACACATGCTAATCCTTCCTTGTGATGTTTAAGCTTTATTTCAGTGATTCTTGCAGCTGAAATACTGTTTTGTCTTCTGCAGAGACTGTACATTTGGTACAGTTTTGCAGTGGAATGAAAATATTTTATGGGTGATATGGTTTGCAACTTAGAAGTAATGCTTTTGAAATTGCAGAGAAGCCAGCTGGAGGAGGGAAGGCAATGTAGAAAAGCAGTTGTTGAACACCCCAAAATCTTTTGTCTGGAGAAATACATTGAGCATTACTTGAAAACTATATGCTCCAAGGCAAAATTACTACTGGACAGGATTAAAATATCAAGATTTATTCCCATGCAAAAGGTTGCATTATTCTGTGCTTCAGAGGAATAATCTACTTGTAAACAATCCTGTCTGTCTTGGCACAATATATTAACATAGTTGTTTGGTTTTCTAATTTTGCCCTTTACCACCCTGAAAAAAAAGAGAGTTGAATTCCGTGGGCTGTACACAGGCTTTATTTGTGCTAATACCATTTTTGAATAACTATACCAAAATCAATTCAGTTACATTTAAGTTGATATAGGAAAGATGAGTCTAATAATGTTGCTGGGTTTTGTGAGACAAAGAGAATTTAGCCTGTACTTTACAGATTGAGATAGGCAGCTTTCACTTCTCTCTCTGACTTCCCTTAAATAGTTTAAAATAGTCAAAGCATGTTGCGAAGTAGTAAAATAATTCAAAAATATATAAATAAAATTAATATAGTTGTGATTCATATGCAGTTGTCTAACGTGAACAAAATAATTTAATTCACTGTCTTTTAATGTACTTTTTAGTATGAGTTATTTAATCTATACTACATATTGGAGATAGAAATAATAGTATTGCATGCAAAATATCTGATTTAAATCACAAAAGCTTTCATTGGAACAAATAGAATAATTTTAATTAAAAGACCCTTTGAAATATTACAAGAACATTTGATACTTGTTATATTAGCCCTTCTGAAATATATTATGGCAATGGGTAGATGATACTCTGGTGAGGTTAAATTTGAATTTTCATTATAAGCCTTTCTAATTAGTATTAAATAACTTGTCCTTTTCAAATGGTGACACACTGAAAGTTCAAGAAGGACTTAAATTTTGTAGGATAAGGTATTTAAAAACTGCTGAATTGTTTTTGTAGTGGATTTTGAGAGAACTTCTTTTTGACAGGACTCCAAAAGTACATAGCTGCACTGTTCAAACTATGCATTACCCAGAAAAGAGACAGAAGACTGTTAATAATGGTTATGTGTGTATATACAACTATAATATATATTTGTTTTAACTTATATAAATAATCACAGTTGTATCTTAATATATAAATTCCATATAATTATATGTACATATTGAAGTATATGTATTATATACTCCATGTATGAGTATATATCCTGTCTTTATAGTGATGTACTGAAAAAAAATCAGGTTTAAAACTTAGAGATGGAGCTTCTGTTATTTGCCACTGTAGTCCATTGCAATAAATCTTAAAAACCACCTCCTCATGTGGGTTCCCTGGATGATTGCTCTCTGTCTTCTTTCTTCCCTTGATACATTCCTCTTCTCTTGCAGGACACCAGTGCGTTAAATCTTCGTTCTTCTCTTTGTTGTCTCTCACAAGAGTTTTAAAACCTATTGGTTTGGGATACTCTGCAACTGGTAAAGATCCCAGGGAAGGTTTGCTCAAAAACCTCACTTGACACTTCCAACTATTGAGGATGAATAATGAACAGCATTAGAGTAAGACTGCAGATGTTTATTCTAGGAGGGAGGCAGTGATTCTATAAAGAAAGGTTTCATTTTTTTTTCTAAAGGAATTTGCTATAGGCTGTGGAAGCACTGCTCTTCTAACTGTTCCTTATTTAAATTTTGACAAGAGTTTAATAGCTAATGAGCATGCATTGATTTTTATGTCATTTTTAGATTACTGCAAGGGTAATTAAAAGTATAAATAACTTAGCCTCCTTGTATATTAAGTGTACAGACACATCATCAACCATAATTTAGAATTGGTTTTAGATTAAATCATTTTTACAAATAGTTATTTAATTTAACAAGTTTGTCCTTTGGTTCAATAAAGTCATCTATGGTTTATATTGGAGCTATAGCTTGTGGAAAGAGCAGCTTTAACCACAGTCGGTGAACTCTGAGAGCCACGGCTGAGCCTCTGTCACTTTTTATATTGGATTCTTCGGCATGGCCTTGATTCAGCGAAACACTGAAGCCAGGGCTAACACAGTCACCTCCTTCAAGGGCTTCACAGCGTTTGTAGCCCGAAATGCGGAGCGCATTTAGTTAGATCGTAAGTGATGAAGTCGAGTTAATCCAGTGCCTTGGTAGCAACACTGAGAGGTGCTCTGAGTAAGAGGCTTTTCTTTTCCCAGTTTTGATCTCCGTAGACGACCCATTAACATGTATTTATAGAAGTAGCCTGGGAAATCAGAGGTGGTCATGGGCGTGCTCTGGAAAGCACCTGTTCCTCTTCAAAAGCAGACTTATTTTGTCTGTTGCTGAGACAGTTGCATTTTGATGTCAATCTCATACATGATGGAGGGTGATTACTACTGATAAATGGCCTCGACACTGATGGAAAAAGCTTCTTTTGAAAGAAATGCAACCTCGCAGGAAGTCTGGTCCAGTTTTTCAAAATCTTGTGAGAATTCTTATAATTTTTTCCTGGCTTTGAAATACATAGTTTTCTCTTCCTTCACTGATATGCCATGAATATTATGTTTTCCATCAAGACAAAGGACATTAGGGATGGGTTCCATGGCCTGATGGATGACTGTGTTTGTTTGCTAGTACTTATATGAAGGAGTTATTAAATAGATTTATTTCATTATTTGAGTGTCTTAAACCTTGCTTTTAAGCACACAGTTTTCTAATGTTACTCTGACCTATGTAGGCATTTTAGCAATTGATTGGTATCAATTCCTTAATGACCAATGGAGAAATACTGTTCTCTGATGCACAGTGAATCAAATGTGCTTATCTGAAAACATTGTGATCAATTACTTCTGCTGAAGAGGTAATTGTTTTATCTGTAGTCTTGTCTGAGTAGTTGTTTTCAAGTTTCACTCATCTCTGCTTTCAGAATTAATTGGTTGAATTTCAGATAACATTTGCTGATTTTATTTTTTTTAAGAAATCCAAATTTCCCTGAATTTTCCATTATTATCAGCTAAACAGCTTTGAAAATACCACTTCATTATTAAAAACATCTTTTAAGTACTACTGTAGGAATTTTACTTTCCTAGCTGTATTTCTTTGACTGGTTATGAGAATGTTACAATCATATCATGCTCTAAATGTCTCCTTCATACAACCTGTTCCTTAAGGAAATCATTGAAAAGGGCAAGGGGGGAGATAGTCTCAGCCTTTCATCTTTATTTCTTACTTGTTTTGAATGCTCCATTCTGACAGTTTAGCACATAGTACACATTAGTAGTTATTTCATATCAATAGCCAAGTATCTTCCCCCTTGAGTAGAATTTTACTCCGTTCACTTTCTATACTACTTTAGTTCGGTTCTGAAATGTATGCCAGAAATATATTAAACAGTTTGGTTAGCATTCATCATAGGTGGTTCTACCTTTCTGAAAATGAAAGTTATATGAAGGTTTTAATTGTATCTTTTACCCTTAAGTCTGTTTATTATATTTTCATGTATGAAACTAATGTATTATCTTGTGGATGGAACAGAAAGGGAGAGTTTGATGTGTCATTTCAATCTGCAGAGGCTGCAGTTGCTTAAAACTGGGAAGAGCTTTGACTCTTGCTCTTACTGGGGATGAGTTTTGTTATCATCAACTCTTCTTCCTGCCCCAGAACTTCAAAGGTTTTCTTTTCTGTTGTCCTGAACCCACAAAATTGAGTGCACATGAGTAAAAGCACTAGGTCTCTCAGTTTGGCTGACTCATTAGGGAGTATGGTAGGCTGTAAAGAACATGTTTACTTTGTTTATATTATTGCTAGATATAAATGTCATATTATTGAGTTTATGCTAATATTCTCTCAGGTAAACATCACTTGATTACCCGTTATATGTGTTGCTAAGCTCCAACAGCAGCTTTTCTCTGCTAAGTAACTAATATGGATTTCTCGTCACTACTTGGATCATGATTTTCAGGAAAACGTGAAACTTCCCCAAACCTAATACATTGAGATCTTTCTTAAATTAAAAAAAAAAAAAAAAAAAAAAAGGCTAAGAGGTTTAAAATTTCTGGGGAGGAGAGGGATAAAGAGGTAGAAATTCAGAAGGATGGAGTGACAGACAGGATGCTTAGAATTATTTGGGCTTTCCTGTTGGTGACATCAGTGGCAGGCAAAACTGGATGATGATGATTTACAGAGGTGGATTTAATGTCTTGTGAAAAAATTCGCTCTGACATATCCTTTCCTTTTCTTAACTTAGAGCATACTTCTAGTTTGGACCATTTTACTGAGTATGTTTTACTACATCTATTGTTTTACAGCCTGATTTCTAAAGCTGACTCACATTTCCCTTAAATGTCGTGAAGGTCAATATGTAGTGGTGAGATTTTATCTGTTGTAAAGTCAGTCTGAAGTAGATGCAGTCGTGCACCCTGGAATGACTTAGGGAATCTGTGTAGAATTTATTTATGTTATTTGATACTGAGAGTCATAGTTATTTTTGTCAGACTGGGAAGTTCAGAATCTCAGGGCTTCTTTGCAGTGTAGAAAAGTCGAATGTTTGCAGAAGGAAGAACATAAAATAGCATTATTTCTTTTGTTAACCTCACCTTCTAGCTGATCTGTTTTACCTCCCTCTTATTGCCTTCAGTCAGCATAACAAGTTGTGCAGTGCTCTCTGGGAGTTACACTGGCTCTTGCCTTTATTCATAAAAGGAGCAGGCTTAGCCCAGCCTGCTCTCTCTCAAGGAAGGCTTAGAAACAAGAATTAATTGCTGAGTAAAAGGGAGAAGAGGAGGAGAGCACATGGATGCAAAGTCCTGCCTACATCTGAAGTTACCATGCACATCTGAGTCCTACTGGTTTATTTCCCCGTCTTCTTCTTCAGCCCTCCCAAAAACTCCTTCTGACAGTTTGCCCTATCTTAATGTCAGATCCATTATTTATTTAAGATCAGGAGAGCAAAACATAGTTTGTGTTAACGTGGCTGAGGAGCTCTCAGCCAGCTCAGGCTGTTGGCATTTGGGATTGGTCTGGGAGGAAGCACTGATGGGCCCAGCTGTCCTCAGTGGGTGCTCATGCTCCGGAGAAGCACCATCAGCCAGTCTGCCCCTTTCGGTAAACAGAAAGCAAACAGTTACCTCTTCTGTCCTGCAACTGAGACAACTCACCTTATACAGAAAGGTTTTGTGAAACATAGGTAAAAAAACAGATTTTTTTGTGTGTGTTTTGTTTTGATTTTGGCAATGTTTTTGTTCTTCCTCTACAATGAAGATTGTGGGAAAATAACCACAAGAGTAATAGGGGTAAAGAAGAACAAAGAGATATGGTTTAATAAGGCAATGACTTCCCACAACCACTTGTGTTAAATGATGTAAAAGGACAAATCATAAAGACTTATTCCTAACATGAATGTTCCTGGAGCAGTCAGTGCTAAGGCATGCAAGGTTTGTTTGTAATAAGGGAAAACACTGAAATTGTTTCAGGAAATACTAATAACTGAGCCATTAATAAACAGGAATTGTAATATAATTAGGCTAGATGTCTTTATGCAAACAGTCTTTCCCCCAAATAAACCAACAGCCACAGAAAAATCCCTAGTGCAGTGTCAGGACTGTAAGAGTTGGACTTCAAAATGAGGAGTCAGCTCCAAAAAATCCTCAAGTCAAAACACAAGAACAGAATCAGGGTACTGAAGTAAGCTGTCATGTTTTGAATACTGCTCGGAGTTCTGAAAAGTTTATTTTCAGAGAAGGTGTTGATCTGTGGAAACACCTTGCCAAGACCCAGAACCTTAGCATATCACCTTCAGTCTCCAGACTCTCGAGCTGTGCTTGAAGGTGCCTGCACAGTGCTTTGTTTAGACTTGCTGATTTCTGAAAAATCAAAAGCCCCAGTTTTGCTAGCTTCACCTGAATTTGCCTGTGTCACCACAAAGGATTGAAAAAAACATCAATTTGAAAATCACACCTGACCTCCTGTCTTCTCAGAAGTGGAAGAACGTTTTTCTTAGTGGAAACAAAATAAAAAGTGGAGGCATTATGTTCTATGTAGAATATATATAAAAACACTCTAGGAGGGGAAATTGCCAGTGGCAGATGAGATTTGGTTCAGAAATATTCAAACTTTGAATTAGAAATATAAGCAGGTTGCTCTAATGTATGCTAGGTCTTCCTTTCACATTATGTATCTTTATGTAACATTGGTGGTACAGATAAAGTACTTTAAATGCACCTTGTATTTCTGGTAAAACACAGTTATCTGTGACTTTTACAGTTATCTGTTATCTGGGAAAATGTGAAGAGAATCTTTTATCACAATGGTGTAACATATTCTAATATTTATTTGAAATTTGAGTTTTAGATATATTTTAAGAGAATTAAAAAGTTGTGGGGTTTTTGTTTGTTTGTTTTTTAACTGTATAGCCTTGCTGATACGTGGGAAAATGACATTGGAGTTCATCCTTTAAAGTTTCCATCAGAAACGTGTTTGGAATTACTGCTGATACTGGGTTTGAGTACCAGCTCTCTGCCACCTTCACTTCGATGCATGAACTCTTTTCAGGTAAGGAACAGCAGCTATTTCAGTATAAAGGTGTTACTTCTAGGAAAAAGAAAGCTCACTGGGGCCTATAAACCCTTTCAGAGTAAAGGTTTATCTTTTGTAGTTGCATGGCTCTCTATTATATTAAATATAGCAATGGAGAACTTGTAGTGCTTAGTTTCTTTCAATTGTATTAAACGTAGACCAAGGCAGGGAATATCATTGGATTTCTAAACAGTGAATCACTGTTTAAATTAAATTAGATATTTAAAGAAATTTCATCAAGCTTAGGCTGGAGTAGCTAGAATAATGATATCAAATCTTCTTGGCTTCAGAAAAAAAAAAAATCCTCAGCTAAAAATAAAGATTTCCAGTGGTGAAAACCTGTGAAATTAGGAGTGAAGCATTCACAGTTTCTTCCAGTGCTGTGGACAGTGTTCTGTACGTTGCTGCTGAAGTTGTGAGCAGTCACAGAAATTTTCCTAAGGAAACATTGTTGCAGGCGTGTTAAATTGTGATTTGTATTTATCATATGTCAGAAGACATATGATTTTTACAAATGAAATACCCACACATCTCAATTCACGACGATATGCATATCAACTCAACCTTTTTATGATGCTTCTGTCTTCCCTTGCAAATCTAAAGTAACCAGCTGCTGAGCAGTAAGCATACCTGAATATGTGTTTGTTTTGACAGCTACAGAAGAATCATCATCATAGGGGGACTGAGTGTCCTAAACAGTTTATAGGACGAAATCCGGTAGCTTCTATTTGTCCATACTCACAGTTTGTAGTTAAGGCACATTTAATTAGTGTTCCTGAATTATGTTTACTGAAAAATAATCTTATTGTAGAATTTTTGAGCCAAAAGAACATGGTCGTAAACCAAAGTCAGGTAAATTATTTTAATAGAGCTACACTGATGTACAACTACTGAAAACATTTCTACATGTTAGGAAATAAGTATGCACTTGCTTTGTCTCCTCCTTTTGCATCTTGCATACTTCGAAACACAAGGAGATCGGTGTGCAGTGGACTCTCGGGTATGGCAGCAGCCATTGATCGTTTCAGCGTGGTATTTTAATACCCGAAGTCAGAATTGTTATTGGGTTGTACATTTAGAGGCCATAGAATTGAAGAATCTCCTGGATGCTGGCAGATTGAGATAATAAAAATTACAAGTTTGCAGGACTGGCCAGTACTAGTTATCCATGCAGTGGAATAGTCCATGTTTCCTATTAGGAAGCAAATGCAGGAGGATGTATTTCTTGTCCAGTAATCTGTGATAAAGTCTTCTCTGCTTTACCCCTGATGGATTAAATGGGAGCCTCTTCTTGAATGCGGAGGCTGTATGACCTGTCTTGTTTCTGTGTGTACTCAATCCCTGGTTGTGCACTTAGGATTTCCTTTTATTTGTGTACCTGGGTAGAGAAGTGATAACTGATGGTCAGCTGGTACAGGAGTAACTGTCAACTGGTGCAGATACAAATCAGTAAACTCAGGAATGGTTTTTACCTCAGTGCACAAAACACCAAACTTGATTTTTTTCCCTGTCAGATTCTCCATGATTGTGTTTATTGCTCCTGGGTCATTTTAGCTTGGTGAGGCTCTCTCTGGAAATGAACCATCTCTCTAGAGGCCCACCATGCGTGGCCTGGAAGCCAGTCAGGGGTAGGGTTATGTCAGCTGTGGGGCAGGAAGGCCCCATGCATCCCTTGGAGACCGTCTGACCACAGCCTTTCAAACTCAAATTTTGGTGGAACCACTGAAAGCAAACGTCACGGTGCTTTGCTGAGCTGAAGTACTGTGAGGGACAGTGGTGTCCAGCACTGGCTGGCACAAGGTCTTAGTCTGCCCGCCTGTGCGCCAAAGTAGATGAGGTGACAATGACCAGTCATGTTTGTGAACATGATTTCAGGCTAAAGATCATAGAATTGTTTTCATTGGAAAAAGACCTTTAGGATCGAGTCCAACTGTTAACCTGGCACTGCCAAGCCCACCGCTAAACCATGCCCCTAAGAACCTCATCTGTGCATCTTTTAAACACCTCCAGGGATGGTGACTCCACCACTTCCCTGGGCAGCCTGTTCCAATGCCTGGCAACCCCTTCCTTGAATAATTTTTTCCTAATATCCAATCTAAACCTCCCCTGGTGCAACAGTACATTTTAAGCTGTTTGCCAGTGTTTGTGCCCTCACAGCAACAAGAAAGGCAAAAATTCAAAGTCTTCAAAAAGCCCAAGTTCTGAAGCCTGCTCTGATAAGATAATGTTATATCTTATCAAGTGGGAGGAAAGAAAAATAGCTATTTTGATAAACTTTTGGCTCCAAATTTAACTCTCCTTGACAGACAGTCAGTATCACCAAGTGTTTGTCCTGGAGGGCAAACACCGTCCAGGAAAATATTGTTTTATTTATTTTTATCCTTGTGAATCTTGTTTGGATCTCAGTTTGGGAATCCATAAAGCAGAAACAAAGTTTGTGTGAGCTTTTCCCTGTTGCTTTACAATGGGCTGTCAGCCTTATCAGGTTTTTTCTGGCTTGCTTCTTTCTACTCTTGTTCACTTTCTCTACAGCAAATAATAGACTTGTATGTCCTAGTTTTTGTGTATTTTTCTTGGAAAAAGTTGGCAAGATGTGCACAGAGTTTGAATATTAAATTGTGCAATTGCCTGAGTATAACATCCCTCTGCATCCAAAATACTGAGGACTGAGCCAAACAGGGAATAATAAAAGGGCACTAATTGAAAACTGGTATTTCGTGTGTCTTAACAGAGCAATGGCAAAATGACAAAAACTAGTTTTGTTTTCTTTTGTAGTAAACCTACAATGGTCTAGAAAAAAAAAAAATCTATGTCACAATAATGCTTGTATTTGAAGTGAAAAGAATCACAGTGTTTCTTGTTATCCACACGTAGCAGTCTTGTTCTACAGGAGGCCAGGCTCTCCCAGCTGAATGCCAGGGGAGTTAGAAGGGGAACAACCCCAGAAAATGCTGGAGTTTTCTCCTTTCATAAGTGTTCCCACTGTTGGACTTGCAGTGTGCAGCGAAATGGACCACCACTTTCCACTGGCACATTTTTTATGCTCTGGTACAGTATTTTAAAATTCATCTAACAGGCAGCAGTAGAAGTAGTGATCTAAATTATAGTTTAACTCCTTAGATCGTATCTATATAGCTTTAAAACATCCAATTGTTTGTAATTAGGTAGACAAAAATTATGTCAGCCATACCCCTATGTATCGTTTGAGAATGTATTTACTCTGTCTCTCTGTTATATTACAACATTGCAGTGTTTACAAGCCAAAATTTCAGTTGGTATACGTATGCATTAGTTGATGTTTAAGTTGTAAAAAGCACACGAAGGAAATATGCTTAGTTGCTAATCATCTCTGTAATAAACTCTGTTCTGCTTTGTGCTCTAGAAGGGCTCTTTGGGACTGGCTTAGCAGACTCCGTATCTGTGCTGAGACATAAATTACATTTTATTTTCCAACAGTGTGCTACCGCTTAGTAACATAGTGTTTGAAATCACTTTTCAATTCCGTTTTGACCCTGTGAAGATCTTTCAGTGTGATTTATGTTGCTGGAGCAGCATCGGACTGTTACAAAGCTCTCTGCTGGCTTTAAGGGGTTTGGTGCTCACTGCAGCCAGCTTTAAGCACCCCAGGCTGTTGATCCTAGGTGCTAGGTTGTCTTTGGGTCATTTCTCATTTTACCTGCACGGTTAAACTGACATTGTTCTGATGGACTGTAGAGAGTTAAATCTTAGCAAGCCTGAGCCTGAAAGCTCTTGAAGTACCAAAGCTGGGTAGACAAATTCTTGCTGGTTGATGTCTGCCTCCAGGATTACTGCATAACATGGATTTGCAGCCCTGACTTTCACCTTCCCAGGCTTGTAATCCCTCACCTATCCTGAGGATGTCTTGGATCAAGGGAATAGGGTTGACTGAGGTACCTAATATTTATCCTGGAACAATGCAGAAAGCAGTAAGAAGGGAGAGAGGAGTTGGCTACTAGAAAAGATTAAAAAATTTCTTAGCTTGCTTTTGCTCCGAGCATTGTTTTGCCGGTCTGTTACCCTCTACAGAAACCTGTGCTACCTTATTACGTCCTGCATCTCTCTGGCTCTATACCCACCTCAGCTGTCAGCCCTTTGCTTTAGAAGTGCTTGGGCTTGACTTCGTATATTATTCTTAACACTTGCAAGCGCTTATAGCCAGCACCCACTTGAGTTATCGTGTACTTTATCACTGAACCGTTCAGCTGCTACTTCTCAGTGTGGTCTGGGTGGATGTGTTGGTACTTTAGACCCTACAATACAGAACAGTTAACACAGGGAGATGCTTTAAAGTGACAAGTAATCTCTGCTGTGTTTTGCTAACCTTATCTCTTCTTTCTCTGAATTTGAGCGCAGTGAACAGAAAATGTCCTGGATATTGAATTCTTATGATGATATATGGGTCTCTTCAGCACATTCTCTCTCTCACTGCTGTTATTGTGGGAAAGCAGGGATTTTACTTTCCATATCAAGGCGCCATTCATAAGGCTGTAAAAAGGGTTCTCAGAGTTAAACAGATCATGGTTTTATTTTAACTTTTACAGTTGCATGAAACTGAAAGAAGATTGTCATTATGAACTCCCATCAGTTTCAAAATTGTGTTTGAAATAGCCCTTGATATTCTTTGGTGCTGCTCCCGGTGCCACTGTTAGCTTATCAGCACACTATCCAGTTAAGAGAAGTAGAGCCAGCATTTAAGAAAAAACAAAAGGTGTTCTTGCTGTTGTTGCAATAAGCATTCCTAGAGGTGTCTGAAGGAAAAACTCAGTTGTAGTTACCTTCCTAAAATAAAAAAGTTTCTCATAGAGCAGCCTGTCAATTTCTCAAGCATTTAAAGTGTTTTGATCAAGTGCAGAAAACATCCTCAAAGTGACTGGTTTATAGATAAGAAGTAGCAAGGTGCTCAGGAAACATAAGAATGAATAAATACAGTATTCATTATAGTTTAATGGCTCTAGTATATGCGTGTCAAAAGTACTCAAAAGATTTGTGGAAGGCAGAATACAAAATCACTGCTGTTTCTCAGGTCTACACATGATCTGAACTAAAGTGTGCCTTGATGTTGTGGTTTTTAATATTGATACTTTTATGTGTGTATATATATAAAGCACTTTCAAACTTGTTTATCTAAAAAAGAAGTTAGCTGAAGATAGATGACACTTGCAGATGCACCTCTGTTTTCTGACAATCCTGTTTGAAGCAAACAGCTGAGTACAATTTAGAAAAATCTGTTCAGCTCAGCTCCTTCTTTTGTTCCCTTCTGGGCATTTGTAGCTGGAGAATTTGCACAAATTGTTTGAAGTTGGACTCCACTCCTTTAGAGCAGACTCAAACAGCAGCAAAGACAGGATAAGGAGCTACTCTGGCTCAAAATGATTTGGGAAATAGTGATATAAGAAATGAAAACATCGAGGAATGGTTTTAAAAATATTGTGTATTTTATTAAACTATCCTAGAAAGGAAAAAATAAATAAGTCCATTTATGCAGTAAAATAACTTACTATCTTTTAAAACATTTAAAAAAAATTTTTATTACTTTCTTACTGAGGCTCTCCCACAAAATGAATGATAGATTTAAATATATATATTTTGTAATATTTTACAGACAACGTTGAGTTGCTAAATACCGTAGAATTTTTTTTTTTTTTTTACAATTATAGGCCTTGTAATATTTCCCTGAAGTTTGCAGACTGCTTGGGTCTCAGAAACTTCTGAATGAACATTGATGGTAATATGGAGAAACCACTGCAAATACATTGCAGTCTCTGTTGAAATACAGTCATTTTTGTTTCCCTTGGCTGACTTGTTTTACAAAATGTAAACTACAGTGAGGAACCCAAGCGTAGTTAGTGTTGGCCTCTTTTGGGTGTTTTGATTTTTGCAGATTAGGATAAAAGTGCCTCCTATGTACTTTTTCTAGTTTTGACTAATTTGGATAGTTTACCAGGATGACATAGGATGGATTAATTTTCTGGTTTATTGGGATAATTATGTGGAAGTTTTAAAGTTTTATTTCAAACAAGTTATTTTAAATAGCAAATAAGTATCCAAGCCTTATGTAGTGCTTGAAAAGCAGATGTAGTTCTTTGTACAAATATGAATACAAATATTTCATTGACTTTAAAATAAAAGAAGTTATAATGTGTATATGATGAGGTTTTGTGTTGGCCTGCATTTACTAAAAGTCATAATTAATCTGTTGAAACACTGCAGAATGACTAGGAAAGAAGTTATAAAATTATATTGAGCAAATACTGACAAGAGAAAGTGATATTAAGAGAGTTAGTATTTCAAAGACAAATCTGAATGCTTCTTTGCAGAATGATAGAGATTTCTAGGTTCAATTAAGATGTTATTGTCTTGTTTTTCTTGTCTGCTACAGAATTATCCTTCATTAAGTTAGTTTTTATGATGCCACCCCGGTCATCTTATTCAGTGTTCACTGTAAGCTTTCTTTTAAAAGTATCTCTGAAGTGTTCAGTTGTATTTCTTGAGCAGGGAGGCTATCAACTCCTTTCAACATTAGCTTCAAGACTTGAAGCTGAAATGAAACATTTTTTTTCTTGACCTATAATTAGTATTTTGAAATCTTTCTTGAACCTTTGTTGTACCAAAAGTGTTCCATGTTACTGATTTTGCATACGCTTTATCGAGACATGTCTCCTAGCTGAGAACTGTACATGCAGGAGTGTATCGAACACTGTCCTGTACCTCCTTATGTGTCCCATATATGGATCATACATATCTGCAGCACAGACTCCCGTGTCTAGACTATGGTTTTGTGATACCTGGTGCTGCTTTGGAGATGCTGATGGGATGGTATTGACTCGCTTATCTAATATGTGGCAGGGCTACATTTCCTCTAATGGAAAGGAGCTGCCCGTTTATATTGGCCTGAAACAGAACAAAATCAATTGCATTTAAATCTAAACTGAATCTCTGAATGGGAATAATGCAGGCTGAGCTTACTTGTGGAAGCACAGCATTTTATGCTCACTTCAGTGCTCAGTGATGCAGAATCAGGATCTTGACAGCAGTGGCCATAGACTGAGATTCAAAATTTGTCATCAGTTTCTCAGAAGAGCTAAATGCTTCTTTTCCTCCAAGACAGTTCTCCAATAGAGAAGAAATTAGACAGAGTGAACCTAGGCATATTCTAAATGTAATTAGATTTAATTACAAAACCCCCGCGAGCTCCTAGTGAGAAGCAGCGTCTATGTAGCACACAGGCAAGTGCCAACTCTGGGAAATACAGTCCATGAGAGGGAAGATCTGCTGGAGGGATCAACTCATTTGCATGCAGTTCCCTCTGCCTAGAATGCAGAAACAGCCACCTGTAACATCAGCATCTGGTAATACATTTAATAGCAGTTTTTGTAGAAAAACGTGCTCAAATATCTCATTTACCATTTAGATGTGAATGTACAATTGATTGTAGAAATCCAGTTTAGATAGTCTGATATAGCCCATGTTATCAACTGCTTGAAAGGGGCGAAGACAGAACTAATTAGGTATAAAAACGCCTGATTGATACCACTCATTTTATTTCCTGTTTGCTTCTATTGTGAATGTTCTGCTTTTCCCAAGTCATTTTGAAATCTAAGAGCATAGCTGTTACATCCTAATTATCCAGTACTTGTGTCCACAGTGTCCTATTAAACACAAACCAAAAGTGTGTGTTCTTTATCAACAGGCACCACACTGGGAGTGTGTTATGGAGAAAGACCAGACAAATACCCATGTTTTATCTACCTGAATATAAACATAAAGAAAACTCTTATGAGAGGCATGATACACTTTTAGAACATCCATTTCTGTTTATTTGCTGAGGCTGTTGCCTTTGTAACTGAGAAACAGGCTCTGCTCAAGAGAAATATTTAGGCATATGCAAAAACAAATAATGCTGTACATGTTCAACATGCTTTGTAGGTAATTTATCTCTGTAGGGCTGCTTCCCTCCAAAACCTTCATTTCTCTAAGTTAGTCTTAGCTCTATCCAGGTCATAATTAATAGACTGAGTTATGGGAGGAGTAAGTTTCAACCTTCTAGCCAACAAGGTACAGAAATCTTGTTATCAGCTGAATAGAGCCAGAGAGCCAGCTGTTGCTTTGAAAATAATACTGAGTCATTGGATAGCAATGATTCGATAATGGAAATTTTTCCTTAAAGTTTCATGTTGTTATGCTGTGTGCTTTGTGAATGGATGTTGTTATGGAAAGCTACAACATTGTTCATTTCCCTTAAGAGTCTGGATGGAAGCTTTGAAGCTATTAATGAAGTCCAGAAAGCTCTGAAGAAAAAAAAAAATGTATTTGGAAGGGTGCTTTTTAGTAGGTTTACAGATGCTTTAAAAATAGATGGCCTCGACCCTATTGGATTGCAGCTGTAGGCTGGAATAGGTATGATGTTATCACAAATAACAACATTTTGAGGCATCCCAAAGGAGGATGTCACTGAATCCTAGCATTGTATTAGCAGATGGGGCAACTTGCCAAGGCACTCAGAGCAGTTCAAGAGTGTTATGTGTTGGCAATGGTAATGATGCCTTCAAGGAGAAAAATGGACAAATATACAGAAGTCTGCAAAGCCAGAGCATAATAATTGAATCGATGACTTGACTATGATAAAGTACACGGTGGACGAAAAGGAAGGGGATTGTTTAGTTCTCATTTTTTTATTGTCAGTTGAAAATGAGTCTGGAATGGATCTTTTGGTGAAGAAGTCAGTAATGCCTCCGGTGAGAAACGTAGTTTGCCTTCCCTCAGAAGCAGAAGTCCATCATTCTGTTCCAATGTCAGTAAGGAGAGGAGGGTGCTCTGAATCTCTGTGCTTAAATCATAGGTCTTTGATCTGGGGGTGGTGGCGGATGACAAATGGTTGTGCTTGAAAGCTCTTGCTCGTTAAGGAAGAAAACTTTAGGTTTGAAGTTTAGGAAAGCTGGAATGGGCAGAAATGTGATGTGAGGAAACAGGTCAGGTCACTGTCTGTCCAGAGGCAGGGAAAGGCCTGCAGGGAAGGGTAAAAGATAAGACAGACCAGCTACTCTTTCAGTAGGCTGGTGCTGTTCGCATTGACATACACCAGCACGGTTCTGACAGACCATAAAAAGGGCAGGATTGTTTCCATCATCTCCAAAAAAGCTTGCTGCTTTGACCTGTAAAAAAAAATATCAGCTGTGTGAATATTCATTTGTACTATAGCGCCTCTACTTTTGAATTCAAGGAAGCTGTTCTAGACATGGGTGTGTGAGGAGATATCTTAGCGTGTGCATTTTATACTGCCCCCAAAAAAAGATTTGGAATACTCCTACAGGAAGAAGAAAGAGAAGGGCAAAAGGGTGCATAAGCATTAACACAGACTTCTGAAATACAGAGACCATTTAGTCTTCAACAGAAAGCTGTTATGCCTTGGGGTGAAACCCGGCAACCATTTAACAGTATGCAGAAAAACTTGCAGGAATCTGAAGATGCTGTAGCCAAGTGAGATCACAGGGAGTGTTGGGTGGGCAGAATGTGATTGCTGCTTGGGCTTTCGCCAGGTGTTCTGGTTAATGTTTCTTTATCTGTCTCCCGGCAGCTTGACAAGTAAAATAGGAAGTGATTCTGCCTTATGGAAAAAAAAAAAAAAAAATGTAATTCCCATATCACTCATGTAAACTGTAAAAGCATAATCTATATAGAAAGAGACTATTTTAAAATGCCAGTTCCCAGTCTTCGTTGTTTTTGTGAGCTGTGGCATTGTGAATTGATGAAACAGATCAGGGAGCTATATTCCTTCTATTGCTTTTAGTGAGCTTGAATTTTATATGGCCAATAGAAGAAAAAATGAGTATTAAGCACCTTGGTTACATGAAAAAGAGTCTTGCCTGCAAACTTGTACAAGTCAAGATGTTATTTTAATCTTACTGACTATTTTGGCTGCTCGGTCCATTTCCAAGTTCTTCCGGAATGCTTGGCATTCCTAAATATGATCCTAAAAATGACTGAACGTTGTACTATTCAAATGTTCTGACTTTCTGTGACTAGTACCACTGACCCTAGTTCTGGTTCTTATCAATGACTATTTGCCTGTATAATTCAGTTTTAGATAGAAGTTCTCCTTGCTGTTGGTGCTTCAGTCTTTGACACATTTTTTATTTTTGTATGTAGATGTCGCACCAAATAGAAAAATGGCTATCATAACTAGCTAACACATTTATATTTTAACTCACCACAGAGCCTGCTGCTTATTCTTCAGTTTTTCATCCCATTCATCATCTGCCAGCTTTTCAGAAATTACATTCTAGGACTGCCTTGTTTTCCTCTTTGTTGACCACTTTGCCTTTTTTTGCACTGATATTACTTTCCCATTTCTATTAGATACCATTTTACGTTGTTTCTGTACCATTTATGAGCAGAGAGCCCTGTAATTCTCTTATACCTTTTATCTGGTTAGAACCTAACTTTTAGTACTTACAGTTATCTGATTGAATTTGTCTCTTTTCAGGAAAAGTGGAAAAACTGAGGCTGGGAAGGGAACAACAGGGCTTTATATCCTTCTTTTTGACAAAGGAGAATCAAAAGTTTGCTGAACACACAGAAACCTTCATATTTCATGTTGCATTCTTTGCTTCCACAGAAAGGAAATGCATTTTCAGCTGTATTTTTATGGAGCGGCAGCTAGTGACTAGTTAATCAAAATTGTCTATTCTGCATGGTTATCTTGGGGGTATATTCCATTAAGTGACTGTTTTTTCTATTTTAGGGTGATATTTAGAATGTGAATGTCTGTGAAACTTAGTGTTCTGTTCTGTACATTTTTACTCTCCTCTTCTACTCTTTGTTTTCTACCTGTTTTTCCCTCTTGTGTAGTGTTCTTTCTAAAATCTGGACTCAATCCTAGTACCAGTGAAAAAGTTAAGAATTCTTTTCAGTTTGAAATGTTTGACTTAGAATTCTTTGAGAAGAAATTCAACAGCCAAAAAAATTGAGTTCATGTGACATGCCATATAGCTAATAAGTCCTGAGGGGCTGAAATTTAACTGCATAAGTAAATAGGAATTTCAGATCAAGTATTCTCTGCTCAAGTGCTGATGCTATTGGAGAGCTGTAATTTGTGAAATACTCCGCTGCTCCAGCAGTGAACTGCTGCTCAGAACTCTACTGGGAGATGCTGGTGAGGCCAAAATTTGGCAAGATTTGAAATGAAATGGAATTTTGATTTATGTGAATAAGAAATGCTGAGCTATATGGCTTAATGCTGATGTTGATTTTGAAAGAGCTACTGAATCTTGTTCTAACTTTTTTTAAGCTACTCCTGTGTGAGGAGTCTGGGAGAACACCATTCTCCTATTTTTCTGGGTTTTGGACCGTCTTCTGAGGACTCTAGCATTCCACAAGGTTGTATCCACAACACTAGATTTAGATGAAGCAGAGCTCCAATTCCACCTGGAAATTACTGTGCTCCTGTAATTTAGTTAAAATGAACTGTCAAAAGACGCTGTTTACATATTTTTAAGTGTAGCTCAGAAGCTGAAGAAAACCCTGGTGACACATATTAGCTAATCATTTTATGTCAGCCTTTTCCTGTCACGGCAAAGCATGCATTCCTGATGGAAAACAATACAAAAGTCAAGTGTGGCACTTTTACAACAGTACTGATACTTGTTAAAGTGCAAATGCTACCACCTGAAAATGTTGCTGTTGGATTCTTTCCCAGCCTGCATTCAGATAACCTGCAAAACAACTGAGTGCCTCATTAAGTCTTCCAAAATAATTCTTAAAACAACCAATAATATTTTTTATAGCAAGGTAATGATGTTGAAGAAGATGCAACTCACAGGAAAAAGAATTTCATGCAAAGGCATTGTCTGAGCCTCACATGCCTCTCTGTTTATGCAAAAGTGACTTGCCAGTGCACTTTAGGCTATTCAAATAAAAATTGCTGGTCCTTCGGATTAGCTAGAGTTTTCATTCAAATGAACAAATACTGAGTGGTTTTGAAAGTCAGGCAATCTATTTAGGGTGTCCACTTGAACATTTAGGACCCCGTTTCTCATCCTGTAAGCTTAAAAATGGTAGATGTGGTCCCTTAGCAGCTGCAGCTTTGCTTTAATTTGTTTGTGTTGTATTACAGAAATGCACCTGCAGCATTTGTGATGATAGCTCAACATTGTAGGTAGGGACCTGGACCTATTGAAGCTTATGTCAAAACTCTCTTTGGCTTCAGTAGTGCAGAACTGGACTGCAAACGAATAAACCAGCCAGCTCGATATGTTGCAGAGAAATAATTATTGCAGTCTCTCTGAAAGTTCCTCATTAACGCTATTGCATGTGCACTGTGCAAGCAAATGCTTGGAGCTAGTCTCTGATAGCTATTCGTTAGACAAGTGAATTAATAATTGTGGCTGCTGGTTCATGCAGAGGGTTTTCTGTTCTTTTTTGTTGTTTCTTTGAAGATTTCAAACAGTATAAACGATTTAAAGGCTTCACTCCACTAGATGGAGAAAAAGATGCTTACAGTGTAGTACTTGCTTACACTCTGCAGTTATTGATATGATGTAATATTTTTATGCTTGGGTAAGTATAGATTTTAAATAAAAGAATTTAATTAACACTGAATAAATGTTCCTCATAAGGAGAAAATTCTGTAGTTCTATTTCATTAATGCTTTGTGCTTCTAGCAGTTAACTAATTTAATTTTACTCCTGGTGTTCAGGGTCTGTGCTTTTCTTTCCTTTTGTATTTCAGTCTGGCTGTCTTCTAAACAGCCTTTTTGTTTTATAGTTGCAAAGAGAAGATCAGCCAGAGAAATAAAACAAAGGGAAAAGTGCAAAGCATTTTTTTTCTTCACTTGGACTTTGTGCAATACACAGTGGACATGTATCTATGTGCGTAAAATGTATGTAATATGAAAAATGGGGTATTTGGAATGATCTCTGAGATTTAAAGACTAGAAAGCCTATTTTACAATAAGTCAGCTAAAGAAAAAATGTATTATTTTAAATAATGAAAGGTAGCTAGGATCAGTCACATTATAAAAGTAATCCTTGCATATGCAAACAACCATGATCATTTAATTTGGCTTACTAAGGAATATAGAGGTTTGGGGGATCAGAATCTCTTTTGGGATGAGTCTTTTTTGAGTTTGCCTATGCAGTCCAACAGCATTTTCTATAAAATGCTTAAACTCAGGATAGAACATGAGTGAAATGTGGCAAATGTTCAAAGTGAATAAAAAATATTGTTTAAATTGTCTGTCAAGCAGTAAGGGTTTCAGTGTGAGAAGTCCAGGAGAAAGGTTATTTTTAAAGTCTGACACAAACATTTTTTTCAGTTTTCTTTTATTCACTAACTCAGTTCAATTGAATTAAAGGTTTTCATGCAGAAATGTTAAGTTCCGTGTTTCAGTCTTTGCTAGTTCTTGGTGTTTGTCTTATAAATCTGTCAAAATTTTGAGTTACTTCAGGTTATTTCATTCAGACCTTATGGTCATGCTATGATCCTCAACTCTGAATCTTGCACATTTCTAACTATGTTGTTGATTATCATCTGTCTACATTTCTACTAATTTATGCTATTTTTCATTCATTGAATTTTGTGAAGTGCTATTATTTTTTTTATATACTGCAGATAATTACATTTTAACGGCATCTTTTTTTTAGTGGCTTTGTTCTAGGAATGAGTTTTGAACAGTACTTTGGAAGTCTTAGAGCAGACCAATGTGCTATAATAATTATACTTCAATAATCCAGAGTGATACCTCAAGGGAGCTATGGCTCCAGCATATAATTTCTTCATATATACTTGCCCTTGATGGTAAAATTGGATTTAAAAAATAGGAAAAAGAATGAAAAGAAAGAAGCTGGAAAATTGATTATCCTTGAAGGTCATTAATGTTTTCTAAAAAGAAGATTAAAAATGAACATGAAAATCTCATTGTTAAAGAAATCGTGCTAGCTTTGTTTTGAATAAGATTTTTATCAGTGCAAGAAAAGGTCTCATAATAAGAAAACCTAATTGTTATTTTCATCTGAAACTAGAAAGTATTCAATAGCTGAAAAACAGCCAGAGAAAAGGAGAGGACAAAGAGAAGTATGAAAAGAATAATATGGATTGCATGGAACTATGAGCTGAAGGATAGATTCATACTATATTGCAATGGAAAGAAAAGAGGGTGGGAAGGAGAAGACAAAGCAAGTCAACCAAAACCGCAAGATAATGTTTAATTCAGAAGTATTTTTTTGTTCAGTATTTGACTAAAGTATCTTTCAAGTGAATGAAAGAAGTTGGTATATAAAAGGAAGCTTAGAGAGCAAACTGAGGAGGGAAAGTGAAATTTGGGCTGCACCTAAACCCCTCAAAAAAAGACCAGAGTGGAAAAAGTCCAGTTTGGTGGTTTCTTTTAAAAAAAAAATGAGATTGTTCACTTCAAAAATGTGTGCAACATATATATATTTCCAGAGTCACAGAGCCATTGAGGTTGTAAGTGACCTCTTGATGTCCTCTAATCGAACTCTCTGCTAAAGCAGTCAGCTAGACTAGGTTGCTTGGGACCATTTCCCATTGGGTTTTAAATACCTCCGAGAATGGAGACTCCGCAACCTCCCTGGGCAACCTGTGCCAGTGTTCTACCATCCTCACAGTAAAAAAGTATTTTCTTGTGTTCAGAAGGAATTTCATGCTCTTTAATTTGTGCTCGTTGCCTCTTGTCCTGCTAGTGGACGCCACTGGGAAGAGCCTGGCTCTCTCATCTTCACTCCTTCCCTTCAGATATTTATACAAAATTATATGATCTGCCTGGACTTTTCTCCAGGGGGAACGGTCCTAGCTCTCAGCCTGTCCTCACAGGAAAGATGCTCCAATCCTTTAGTCATCTTTGTGGCCTTTTGTAAGTCCTTACCTCACCTCAGTAAATCCATATCTTTCTTATACTGGGTAGCCCAGACCTCGGCCCAGCACTCCAGATGTGACCTTACCAGTGCTGAGCAGAGGTGAAGGATCACCACCCTCAAGTTGCTAGCAACACTTTTCGTGCTACAGATATATGTCTGTTTTAAGTGTAACGTAACCTGGTCCTCCTTCACCAAGGCTAAGTCTTCTCATTCCAGACTTGCCCACTGCTCTCAGGGCCCTGGGACTCCTGCAGGCTAGTCACACCAGTAAAGACTGAGGCAAAGAGGACATTGAGTACCCCAGTCTTTCCATGTTCTTTGTCAGCAGTGCCCCTGTCGACATACAAGCTAATGTTGTGCTACTTACTGCTTATGTTTCATTAAGAGTCTGGAAAGAGCCACCTCCTGGCTTGCCTAGTTCTCATTCTCTGCTACAATAGTTTGCTGTTCTTGGTGATGGCTCTCATTGCAGTAAATCATTTAATCAGAGTAGGGACTCCAAGAAGCCATCTCCATTTCCACAGTGTAGGGCTGACTATACCTGTTAGATGTTGCTCTAGGTCTCTTCAGTCAGGGTTAGGTTGGGAGTGCAAATATTTGTCATGAATATGCAGGACTTTTTGCTGGTGCTGTTACACAGATAGTAACAAAATACATAGAATTTTATTTACCTGTAGTAGTCTCTAAATAATCTGCACTGACACATGCAGTTCCTAAATATCCCATACATGTGTGCTTATATGTGGAACTGCAGTTAATGTATTTTGCTGGCACCAGTGTTTTAACATCTATTTCATTTTCTAATGGGTCTCATTTCAGCTAGTTAGCCAGAGTTCTGCCAAAGCCCACATGTGAGCTGTGCTTTGCAGTGATAAATGAGTACAAGTTGTCTCAAAATTCATTTGTTTTTTTGCTTGGATCCCTTTTCAGAATATGATGGGTGGCCTACTTCTGGGGAGGTGAAAAATTAATTTCCTGTTCCTTTGTGACACTACAGGTCTTGCAAAGTGTTGCACAGTCTTTTGGAGTAGATGGCATTATTAGGATGGATATTAATTATTTTCAGACTGCTGATACATCACCTCTGCATGATCTATATTTGTCTCTTGAATGTTCCTCATATCTTGCTAATTATAGGTGGTCTTGAGGGAACCAGCTTCCCAAGTAACACACAGAATGGTTTTGAAGTGTGTTCAAGCGAGAGTTGATTCACGTCACCTACTTGCGCGTTCACAACCCCCAGATTTTTTCACAGTTCTGGGGTGGGCATACACTAATGCTGTTACCCACCCTCCTATTTGGGAGCAAGCTCTCAAATCCTCTTGCCCTGAGCATGTAAATTCCTTTCTTTTCTGTTTCCAGGCCTGTTGACCAAACTGGTTATTTTATTGCTGATTTAAGAAATGTCAATTTTTGGTGTCTTTTTGCTGCCTGTTAATATTTTCCTCTGTTCTATACATTTAAAAAAAAAAAAACAAAACAGATTTAAGCTCTTCAGCAAATACTGTGATTACTGTTATATCAGTTTTCTGAAACTGAGAAGGAAAATAGGATGTGCAGATTTTTTTCTGGTTGTCTATTTTACTTATCTAAAAAAGTCTCTCTTCATCTTTTTGTCCTTCCTTTCTCTCCCCCCCACCTGCTGGCCCCCGAAAATTGGAAACATGAGAGGAGGCCTTGTCTGAGCATCGGATTAAGAGCCAGGAAATCCTGACTCTTTCCATGACTCATTGTGTGTGTCCTTGGGCAATCTGTTACTATTACAGACAAAAGCTGTGCATAGCACTTGGCTGAAAAATTAAAAGCGCAATGCATGATCCAAGGAGATTATTTTCAAATTTAAATCAAAGCAAGGCAGAAGTGGACAGGAGAGGCTGCAGAAGGTGCATACTGGAGGAGCAGTTTGTTTGTGAACTGCATGAATTGTCTGTGAAGCGAGATGCCTATTTCTTACAGTAATTTCTTTCTTGTTGAGGCCTTTGTTTCCATCACAGTGTAAATGTCTGCTGTGGTAGATGATGGACATGCAGCCCTCAGTTTCAGGGCTGTTAGGTTCTTATTTAAAATGAAGTAGATAAATAAGAGTGATGGAAGAAGACAGGGTGCACAGTTGCATAGATGAACCTGCTCTCAACTTCATAAATCCAGCCCTCTAAGGGTTCTCTTGGTAGATGGGTTTTGTGGTTTTGATTAAATGAATGTAAATGCCTGAGCTTTTTCTGTTTGCTTTTCTTTTTTTTTACATTTCACATTTTGAAGGATGTAGACTCTTCCACAGTTTAGAATTAATAATGGAGATCTTTGGAGAGAGGAAAGGTCTAGATTTTCTAGGCAGCATCACTTGGAGGCCAAGGAAGACAAATGAGATCATTTACCTGTATTTTCCGTGAGAAATCGGACATGAACTTCCACATATAACAGAGGATGATGTTGTAGAGAAAGCTGCCTTCTATATTGCTTATTTGAGTTCTTTGGAGAACGCTGAATTACATGAAAAGCTGTTGACAGAATACGCTACTTTCAGGGTGTATTGCCAGACATTTTGATACTATGTCCATTCGGTGTTTATTCACATGGCATTGCCTGTAGCTTTATTTATAGTATTTTAATGGCCTGTACATTAACTCCAATTGCTGTGGTATCGAGGGCAGTGGCTTTATATTCAGCAGCAACCTATTTGATCTGATTTAAGGTAGTTCTGCCACCTCCCCTGGCCTCTTGCTCTTGTCACCTTGTCTCTTCCCTCTGCTCCTTCTGTGTTACCCAGTGACTGTGCAGCTGTGCAACCAGCTGAGCCAACACAGCACGGGGGGAATTTGCAAGAGCATTTACTTATTGCTTAAACTGCCACCAAATAAATGCATACATCTCTGGGGAAATACATTTGTGAAGGCTACTAGGGTATTTGTATAATCTGTGACATTTCTTTTGGCGAGGAAAAAAATAGGCTGTGCTTGGAATCAGGGGTTTGATTTTGAATTATTAAAGGCCTATACATCTTTTTCCCTATTTTTAGTAGTGGTGGTTTATTGGGAGGAAAGACATCAGGGTTCTGAGACTCAGAATCTTCTGGTGATGCTAGGGTATGTGACATGTCATTGTCCTGCCCCTGCAGTGGAGGTTACTGTCCCAGTGCCAGAGAGAATGGGGTCTGTCTGAGCTCTGATTGCAGACCCTTAACTTGCATTTCCCACTGTTGCTGATCTGTTGACAGGCTGGAATGGGAATCTGTTGAAAAGACTCTTTCAGAAAGGGTTTAGCTCTGGTTTCTATGCTGTCAGATGTTTTCCTAGCTTTTGTGATCAGTTTTTACCCCATATATGTGCAGTAATTGGTGTGGTTTGTAGGTAGGACCACATGAAACTCTTGTGTCTCATTAAATTTAGTCCCTTGCTATTGCAGATAGCATGTCAAGTACCATCAATTAGTCAAGCTCCATCTTGAAATCTCTTTGGTTCCTCCTACAACCCTTCCTTTTCGAAGTCAAATTTGTTTTCTCACAGTGGCTTCAGAAATGATCATTAACTGATGTATTCATCAAAATTTTCCAATTCTATCCCAATAGAGAGCAGGTATTTAGAGTTATCTGATGCCTGTCAGGCGCAGGGATCCATAAGCCTTTTGTGAGTCTAGATTTGAGCCCCATAAGAACTTCACCACATGAATAATTGCCTCCTCCTGGACAACTGAGTTAAATGAAGCTGCTCAGAGCTGTTCAAATGTATGTGCAGAATCAATGGTACAGGGCTAAGTTCAGCTTCTGAATAACCATGTTCTTGTTGATTAAGTCATTAGAATCCAAAGGACGTGTGAATTTGTCTTAGGTCAAAATAATTTTCTTCAGTATTGTTTTCAAAGAGATAATTCGCTGTCATCTGTCATTTTAAAACCTTCCTTACTGTCTTGCTAACTTAATAGACTAATTCTCTCATGGGTGACTACTGAAAATAAATACTTAAAAAAGATGTACCTTAAATGTACTGAGGTCAAAGATAGTTGTATTAAACTTTCTAAAAATGCAAAAATCATTTCATAGCAGCAAAATAAACATCTAGCATACATAAATTACATTACTGCATTCTTCAGCCAGTTGTTCCACAGACTGCAGAAAAGCTTTTTCATAGTGAAAGACATAAGGGACTTCAGTATAGTCTAGACAACCATTTTAGTTTCATATTATATTCTCAGTCTAACTTTTTACTTTTCAGAGTCAATAGTGCTGGGAGGTCCCCCAGCTGAGGACTTTGCTGCACATGGAGAGTCTTGCTTGTATCTCCGTAGTTAAATTGTATTTATTTTGTGCATTATGTCCTACTCTTATAAGAAACCGTCATGGAGTATGGCAATAACCAAAGTAATAATAAACACCATGCATCTTGCAACACCTTTCCCTCCGTAAACCTTTGCTTTTAAAAATCGTTGCTTTGTTTGTTTTTGCTATTTACTGTTACTATTGTATGGAATTAATAGTACATCTTCATGCAAACAGGTTTAACTTGCACAATCTGCTTTCAGAAAAGGCACTTGAAAGCTTTTATCTTCAATTATCTTATTGTTGAGGGAAAGATGGTCTAAAAATGGTGAAAATTGTGTTTTCTTATGAAGTTTCAAGGTCAGTTACTCTTCTTTGTACTAAGAAAACATCTGTTTTCATGAGTTTGAGCCCTGAAATGGATGGATTCAACTTTTCTTCTGAGTGCAGCTGGTAAAAGAATGTGCTCAATCCTTAGAAATAAAAATCAGTTTGACCTAGTAATGGCTGTAGGGATCTTAGAGGCCAGAAATCCACACTGTAAAAATACCTGATATAATTTAGGAGCTCAAATCTCACTGCTAGTGGCCTTAAACTCCTGCATCCTTTTGAGGCTTTGAAAATGGTTTATTGCCCAACCACCATTATGCAGTGAAACTGTTGTTTATTGAATGCCTGGCCTTTTAACAGGCATCATGAGGCTGCACAAGAACAGGATGACCTAGGACCAAAGGACAACCCTGCTCAGACTGTGTCCCCTGGGGAATGAATCAGAGTAGGCAAAGACATTTTCCTAAATATCCCTTAGTTGTTGTGATTTTCTTTTGGGTGTCTCACTCTGTTTCACAGGATACGAGTGGATGCCACATTTAAATTATTTTTCCCTTCATCTTCTCGGTTAGTGCTTTTATTACAGCCATATCATCTTCCAAACACCTGTTCCTATTTTAACTCAATCCTAATCTCTTGCCAAAAGCTGAACTTGGGTAGGAATGCAGTAGTCCCAATAAGGTGTTAAAAATAAAATAGTAGTTAATACTTAAATACCCATTTACATACACAAACAAACTAATCCTCATGCCTCATGCAGGGAGGTATTTATTTTCATTCCCCTTTTAACTGCCAGGAAGCAGAGAGAGAATTTAAGCAGCTAATTTTTCAAACTTGCTTTTTTCCATAAAGTTTTCAAAAGATAACCCAATGAAGACACCTGTTCAAACTATCTAGTTTCACAATGTTACTTAATGGTGCCAAATTCTCCTTTAATCTCCTCTACTTTGTTCTTTTTAGTCGACTGTTTGGACCATATTAATTGCACGTAAATGTGAGCACATAATCAAATACTACTTATTAAAAGATATTTTTTCCTGTTGTTCTCTAATGCATCCATTCTGTGTCGTGTTCCCTCTGCCCCCTCCCCACATCATCTTGGTATTTCAAATGGTACTTCAGGTAGATTTTGGGTTTGGTATATTCAGAAGCGGACGTGCACATGGGAGGTGGCAGTGTCTGACATTGTGGCAACATTGCGTGCTTGACAAGGTATCCTCCTAGTTCCAACATGACATCGCGGCGTGCTGTGTTCGGGTAGCGTTTGCTAAGGGAGACTCTTGCAAACCCAGTTCATATCTTTGTACTGGTTTCTGTGGCATCGCTGACTCCAAACATTGAAGGAAATGAGAATAGTAGACCACTTCTTAGCTTTCAGGTTTTGGCAGATTTTCTTTTTGGATGTAAGTGAAATGCAGTTTGGAGATGAAAGCAAAAATAAACTGTAACTTCTCCCATCGGGCCATCAGCAGGTTAAGTATTAACCAAAAATGTTTGGCTTGTTTCTTCATTGTCTCTTTGTTTTTAAAGCACTTTGCCACAATAGTTTTTAATACAGCTCTTCCTGACAGGTCAGTTTGAAGACAGAGCAGGTGACCTTTGGTGTTGCTCGGTAGTTTTTCATGTCAGCTTTACCTGTCTTCTGGGTTTTCTGTAGCATCTTGGTGTAAGAGAAGAGAAGGTTGTCTTGTGAGTTGCCTCACACAGACTCTTATCAAGTAGCTAAATTTGGACAAAGAGAGAATGATTGATTTTCATTAATTTAAAATTTGAAAATGCTTTGACCTACAACATTAATATCTGATGGCTCTGGTGTCTTGCTAGTGCTGAATCCTGCAGATAACTGTATTGCCCTTACACTAAGAGTTGTAGAGAGCATGAGGGAAACCCAGATCTTTTTTTTCAGTTGGCACTTGTATGACTGCCTTGATAAATCACCAAACCAATTACGTATCTGTTTTATTTAGTGCGAATGCTTTTCTACATTTCAGTTTTTAGCAAGAGATGCTGCTTTCTCCTCCTTTCTCCTTATGTTCCCAGTTAAGTTCCTTGTTCTCTTTAGCTTTCCGCCTTGTTGCTTCTAAACCTGAAATGATCTTAGCCTGCTATTTTTTCCCCTATTAAGGCCAGGGGAGGGAGGGAAGAAAAAAAGACAAAAAGCACAAGCAAGAAACAGGCATCTCCAGCCAGGCCCTGACATGGATTCTGGCTTGCAGACTTTACCTGCTGCTGGAGCTGGGAAACAAATAATTATTTTTGTAGTAATCTTGCTTTTCCTAGGGAAAAACAGCATGAGCAAGACTGCGTCTCCTACTGTAGCCTATGAGCCGTAGCACAGGCTCCTGACTGAAGATGTATTGTGTGGGTTTAGGGGAGAAGGATTGACTGGCATGAGGAGAATGATGTTGGGGTAGTGGTTAAAAATAGGAGAAAGAAGGTTTGAGTTAATGTGTTAAATAGTTCAATATTAGGGAATAATAGAGAAAATGTTAGTTTATGCTGAAGGCATCATTTGAGCTGGAAAAATAAACTGATAGTAGAAGACTATATTATTAATGTTTCTGGTTCGGATGATGCAGCACTTGAAAGTCACCTTCATGTTGTAGAGTTTGCTGCAATACTTCATGGCCAAAGGGACAGGAGGAGCAGAAGGAAGGAGACATTTGCCAGTTTAGAATCCAGCTAAGTATGTTCTTGTGTAGTAAAGACCTAAAACCAGAGCTTCTCTTTAACATTTGTTAGTGTTTCCCTCTCAAGTCGTAATAGGATTGGAATGCAGTAACAGGGTATTTTGCTGAAACAGGACATTTGATAAATTATGTTGCAGAGAATACCACCGAAGAGCATCTAATTGAGAGCAACAGCCATGCAAATTACCAGAGCATCACACATCTGGGTAAGCCAGAATCTCATCAGAGAAATAAGTGCATAGTGTGCTGACTGATCTCCAATCTCACCCCTGACATGACATGCGACGTACCTTATCAGGTCACTTTTGAGAGAGGTGATTTGATGATACTATTGAAGAAAGATTATGTTGCCACTTATTTGGCCCTGTTTATTCCCTCTGGTATTAGATACAACTCACTTGCTTCGTGGTCAACAAAATAAATCTGTATGTCTCTCTATCTAGACCTTTCTTTTGAAAGACATCAGACTATGCATAGTGCCTTGATCAGGGCTTTTTTTGTTCTTTTCCTCATTGTTGAACTACTGTAAGAGGTGCAGTTGCCAGACACTACAGTGGAATCAGCGTGTCACCCTTTCCCTTTCTGGGGAAGATACAGCCATTTGTGGGTATTGGTGATGTTGGTTGGCTGAAACAGATTCCCAAGAGTGCAAAGAAATGTCATAGTACGAGAACTCCAAAAACACAGCAGAGCCTTAGACTGACATGACTTTGAGGAAATCGACCCAGAGCAAATTCTGCTGTTGAAATGGGAAATGGAGTGCAGGTCTTTGGAAGAACAGCAAACATGACCTTCTCTATTTTAGCCTTGTGCAACACCTTCCAGCGAGGCTAAAAAGTTTTTAGAAGCTGCATTGTATGTTCCAGTTTGGTGTGCCGAGAATTAATTTCTTCATGTGCCTCTAGCTTTAGGATGTAGGTACCGTGCTACAGGTTGACACAGCAGCTTGCAGTGCCTTGTTTGTTTTAGGTTAACATGTGTCTCCCAACTCCCACAATATGTATGTGCTTAAACAAATGTCTTTTCTACAGCAGCTTAAAGCCACTCTCAATGCAGAAAAATATGTGCTGCACAAATTGCCTGATTAGCGTGAAGTTTGGCATTGGAATTACTACAGTGAAAATCAAACATCATCTGGTATTGACTAAGAAAATCCTAAAATCAGCGTGTTTTGTAGCCAGGCTTGCTTTGGATCAGTAATTAATTAGGTAAATAATACTGCTTTTACAGTTTCTGCCTTAATGATGGCTACCAGAAGAAGTTAACATCTGCAGTGGAAATAAAAGTGGTATAGGCTAATGAGGAAGGCTAGGCAGAAGACAAAATAAAGCCATGAAGTTTTGGGGCTTCTTGTGTCTAGATGTAAAGAAACAAAAGATTAATAGCATTCTCAACTTAACTTGAAAAACAAGAACCCAGGAAACCAGGAAACCTTTTACTTTTTTTCACACAAAGAACTACTTGATAAGAAATAAGAAATAAGAAATAAGAATAAGAATAAGATAAATTGGTTGTCTTCCTATGAAATAAAAACACACAGAGGTTTATTTTCTACTGGTTTTGCAGCTGCATATAGTTTTTCCTCTAAAGCTTGGGCAAGCTTCAGCATGCAACTGTTAGGTTAGCAGAGAGATAGCTTGCAGTGCATGTGCACAGCCTGGGACTTCAGAGGAATCTCTTGCTTTTTCTCATTTATCTCTGTCATATTTCAAATCCAGCTTCATTCTTATAAGAAATTAATAATTTCAGGAAGGATTAGTTGAAAGAATGCATGCTGATTTATAGATGGATTTATTTCTTAAATCCTGAAGGAGCATTACCAGATTGAAAAATCATATTTGGTTACAATTAATTCCACTAGTAATTGAAACCACTCTCTGCTTGGTTGTTTTGGTTTTATTTTATATGTTCCCCAGCTTGGACAGAAGAAGGAAGTGATCTATCAGAGTGATATTCCTCTAATAAGTTTCTTCCTGCAATGAAGCCTGGAAAGCCCACAGATCTACAGCACCTTTCACATTGTACAGTTGAGGACTTGCCTTTCCCCAACCTTTTCCTTGAAGTTCTGGGCAATTTGGCTACCGAAGTCAAATTCCCCCCAGCTTTTGCTGCCACCTGTGTTCCTCTGCTTCTGTGGCAGTATAGCACTGACCAAAAATATGTTTCCTGTAAGACCTTAGAGCTGCTTGAAACAACTTCTGTTTGAGATGGGAAGTTCCTTGCAGATACATATGCGACAGAGTGAACTTGACCTCCTGTGGAATGCATGAGGTAAGGGTCCTTCACAAAATGTCCTTTCCTCCACATCCAAATCTGAGCCCCATAGGAGTCAGTGGACTGTCAGATTGTGAAGATGCTGTTCCACATACCCATATTCTTCAACCCAATTTTCAGGGTTTTAGCTTGTCAGGATTAGATAGTTCCACAACGTGTGTTTCTGTTGACTTCATTATTGCTGTCACCACATAGTCCTGTGCAGCACTGCCATGTTTGGCTGTGAGAGTATTCTGGATATATTTGATTTTACGTCTCCATTGGAATTCAAGCATGATAGTGATAGTCATGAAGGCTTCTAAACTGACCCTAGATTTAGCTTCTTATCTGATTAAATATTTGAAACTGGGCTTGTTCAACTGTATGTGTTCAATCAATCCGTGTAGTATCATAGTATTGTTTTAGTGACCTTTTCAATGGACTTGTGTTCTCTAGTGCTATTTTTGTTTTAAATTGTTTGTTTTCCATAGTGAAAAGTCTTATGAGCCTAGTGGTGTGAAGTTCTGCTGTTATGGGCAGAGGTTGGTGGTTCCTTGGTTTGCTTTGTCCAAATATGCAAGGGAGGGGTAATTATATAAACCACTTTTTTGTGTTCTGATACATACTCAAAACCAGACTTCTCACTGCATGCCACTTAGAGCATTTTGGGAAACTTTTCCTGTCTGAGAGAACCTGAAACAATTATTTTTGACATGTTCTGATGAGTGGCTGCCATTGATTGACTGTGGAGGGGATATTAGAGCAGCTAAGACTACTTACTATTGCCTCTGTGGCATAGGGAAAACAGGCACACAGTGATGAAACGTTCAGCTATCATCCTGAGGGCCTGCAGTGCGGAAAAAAGAGAATTAAACATCTATGTAACCAAGGGCAGCTTTGCAGCTGGAGTACCACCAGGGCATTTGCAGGCTACTAGGAGGTCTTCTTAAGGCAAGTAAATCCTACACTGTCAAGGTGGGGACACCTCCGCCTCCTCTTATTCTTCCAGTAGTGAATATGCTGACTTCCTCTCCAGTTTCCTCTAAAAATGCCTTTACACTTCCCAGGAGCAGCCTCAGAGATGTAGGGGTAATATGCAACAACCTGGTAACATTGTCTGGAAAAGGCAGCTGCTTTTTTATGGGTCTGTGGATTCAGTGGGGGCGAGTGTAAATATAGCAGTTAATGTTCTCTCACGTCTCTGCGCATCTAATGCCATCTGCTTTGTGTCCGTTCATTCACACTGGTGCCAAAACGTATTTCTGGAACAGGTTATTTGTGCATTGTGGGACTTGGTCTCTGACCGTTAGGTGACAGCGAATATGTAAACTGTGCAGTATGAGTAGGCAGGGGAACTCTTAAGTTTTAGTGTGGTTATTTAGAATCAGCCATTGCTGATAGTTGCTAATCCACAGAGTAATGGTAACAGCTATAAGACATCTCTGCTTCTGCTGGTGGTGCAGGAATGGGAAGAGGAGCGTTGCACCTCAGAGAAGGCAGAAGTCCTTTGGCTCCTCCATCTCTCACCAGCACTGGTGGGAACACGAAACTTAGAGCAGAGATTATCAAAAACCAGATATGTTTAGAGCTGGGACCTGGACACGGTGCAGATGCTTTACAATCATCCCACTCCTTAATCTGTGTTTATTTTACAGCATTGAGAAATGTATTGGGTAGGATTATGGCCTTCTCTATGTGTTTATGCACATTGTCGCTGCAATTGTACCTGTGCATTATTAAATACAGAGGGTTTTTTTAAATGTGTAGGCTCAGTTGTGCTCACAAAAATGTGGTTGTATCACTTCCTCTGATTCTTTTTTCAAAGTAGAGGTGTATTCTATGTACAAGATATCTTGATTGCACTATAATTACAACCATCCAAGCAGTTGTATTAGCTGTAATTATTAAGGCTTAAACCATAACACTTAGCACTACCCATAGCTTTCATGGCAGTACAAATCTGTGTGAATTAGAATTTGGTCTGAGGCTTTGCACATACATTATCTTCCAAATCCAGCTGTACATGTAAAGGGAACACTATTCTCAGCTTTTCACTCATTTCTACCAGAGCTTAGTTATCGACCAGCAGCATTGTTTGTGCAAGCCCTCCTTTTCTAGTTTCTAGGTTAAATCCATCCAGTTAGCACAGACCAGTGTTTAGCATTGCAGTCTGATTTCACCAGACACTAGGTAGAAAGCTTGAACTGGCATTTTGTGGGGAGGGAGGAACAGTAACTTGTGGCAGAGGAAAACCATTGACCCAGTGTAGTTAACATCTTCCACCAGCACAGCTGATCTGGGAGCAGAGCTCTGCCCACAGCTGTCCACATCTTCTTGGGAAGGTTATTCTCTTCCCATGGACATGGATGGCATGGCATTGCTTGATTACCTGTCAGCCTTGAGTGGAAATACGTACGGCATCTGACATTGATTGCAGGCTGCAGCCTCATTGCCATATAATCAACATTTCCTCTTCACTCATTCAATCACGCCTGGTTTCACACAGCACATGTGCAGGATTAAAGCATTGATATCTGTTTATGTACAGATTGCCTGCTTGCAGTACATATGATTTAAGACAGCAGTTTAAGTTGAGTTCTTCTAAAACATAGTGTAGCATTATGAACTGTGTGTGGTTGCATTTAAAAATTGGTCTGATGTTCAAAGATGACAACAGTAAAATCTCTTTTATATGTATAAGCTTCAGTTTTGAGTCTATTGGTGGAGTTTTATTCTTTGGTGTGCAATGGAAAAGCAAAACCAGAGCTGTTATATTGCAGGAAGTATTTGCAGATTCATTTTCTTCTGCTCACACCAAAGCATATGTAACTACTTTCAACCCACTGTTTTCCTTTATAATTATGCAGGAGTAAACAGAAGTACAATACTCTCTCTAATACTGAAGAGAAATTCTATAGTGTATTTTCTACCTACTTTTGTTTAGCTCTTGGGAGAGACATAGGTATTAGAAATTCTGTGTCCTCAGCTTTGAGAGACATACACAGAGATCTTTATTTATGCATGGTTCGCTTGGTCCCCTTTAAAGAGAATCCAAACATAAAAACCGTTTAAAAATTGGTATTAGAGCATGGGAATGCATCCTTTGGCATCCAGGTTATTTTCCTGTTTTGTTGAAATAAGGATCTTGCTTCTTTTCTGGTTCTTGCAGTTGATAGAAAGATTGAACTGCTTTCCTTTGCTTAGCTGAGAAAATAATTTTCTCCTATTGCTGCATTTCCTCTATCTGTTGTCAGCTTCACAAGACAGATTGTATGTACTGGATTTGCAGATTGCATTTCTTTAAAATATATTGTTTAGCTGCCTCTAGTCACGCTTCTGCTTTTCTTACAGCAGTCATCCGCTCTGCCTGCTCACCCAGCGTTACTGCTTGGCTAGAAGAGATTTCTTTCCAGCAGCTTCTGCCATCTGGAACTGCCTTCTTTTATCTCCTTCATTCATTAGGTCTCCGTAGCTGTTCAAATATTTTCTGAAATTATAATTTTTTTCTTTCACCTGGTAGTCCTCAGTGTTTGTTACTGAATGCTTAATTCGGTAGGAAATGCCTTTTCCCTGCTGTTTTCCACGAGGTTTTTCTCATAAGAAGTCAGGAAAGTCCTTTGAGGCACAGCTTGATGAACACTATATAAAATAAAATGCTATTAGAAAGTTTCAGAAAGACTAAAACCTATAACCCCATTAACTATGTTCTCCTTACTGAGGAAATAATATTGCCAGCCTCTGGTTTTGTAGCTTGTAGTAAAGAATTTCCACTGGCATAGTGCTGCCGTTTCACTCGCCTGTGTGTGTGTACATAGAAAATTGTCACAAGAGTCACAGGCTGGCTGAGGCTGGAGGTCACCACTGGAGATATCCCCATCCAACAGCACCGATCAAGCAGGGTCAGGCAGAGCCGGGTGCCCCGGCCTGTCCCCGTCTGAATTTGGGATCTGCAAAAGAAGGACGGAGGTTGCATAACCTCTCTGGGCAATGTGTTGCAAAGTTTGACCAGATAATTGCACTGTTTGTCAGGATGCTTTTCTCAGTCCTCAGTTTCATTCCCATGTAGTCTGGAATAAGCTTAACAGTTTGATATTTGTGTTTTCCCATTTTCCTGGGAAAGCTGAGAGCACTTGTTCTAGAATTGAACATCACAACCTGGATTTCTTAACTTACCCTGGCTATGAAAGCTTTTAAGAAAGTTCTTGCTGCTTCATTGTTTACAGAAAAAGCGATTTTGTGAGATATAATTTGTATGCCTGTTGTACTCTACTACTCCCTCTGTATTAATGTATCTTACAATGTTTGAAAATGTAGTTTGTGTTCATTATCCAGAGGTCTTAGCAACTTCTGGCTCTGTGGAAACTAATGGGGTGGAGTGCTGAGATAGACTTGATACTTTGAGATATAATAAGATTATAATCTTCAGAAATAATTGAGAGAAAATGAAAAAAAAACTATGTCTTCTGTCATATAAGTAAGGGTGCTAGAGTACAGAAATCAGTTTTTAATGATGAATTAATGTTAGCTATCTTGAGTGCTTTAAGAAGGGGAAAACATGCTGAGATAAGGTCAATGAAATCCTTTAATAAACTGATTAGAGAACCGACTTTTATTCTGAATTTGGTGATAAACCTTAGTTTGTAGATCAGATAGCTGTTCAGCACATTATTTTTCTTTCAAAGTGCCCTAATAGCAGTGAAATACTGGATTTGCAGAGTTCACTGAAAGAGCTGCTACTAGACTTGGAAGAGGATAGTGTTTGTCTGTCCTGCAGAGAAAGTATCCTAATAGCTGGAGAACTGGGAGAGAACCACTAGTACCCACTTTCTAACCTATAGTAATTAATTTATAATGTAGAACGTGTACTTTACTGCTGTTTAGAGATCCAAGAGCATCTGCAGTACCAGTTATGATAAAGAAATATTTTATATGCTTTGTATAGCACTTTGGATAAGATGGAACTTTTTAAGTGTTTAGTTTCAGTTGTTTGTTTGTTTTTTTCTTAGACATCTTCATGTCTTGCAGGTGTTCTTTAAACAGCTTGTGATTTCCCTGTGTTATCCCCTTTTTTTGGCTATGTCAACTGTAGGGATGATCTAATGCGTTCTTTTTGTTCACATTGGTAGTAAACATAAATAGAGACAGTGATAAATTATTCCTTTTGGTGTTTTCCATTTTATTGGGCAGTAGGGGAGCCTGGCAGTCTAGAGAAACATTATGTTGCAAATAATCCCATCAAAGGAGTGAAAAAGTGTATTTCATGCATTATAAAATACGGCAAGTAGTCAAATTAAACAAATATATCCACTCTAATGAAGCCTCAAGATTGTATCAAAGGAACCTGCAATCTCAGGTAGAAGAATCTTTAAAATTTTGAATCTTGTCTATGGAGATGGTTATTTCTTTTCTTGGTTTTGCTATTTCTTCATTGCAAAGCAAGGACAAATTTCTCACCTTGTTAAAGTCAATGTGAGTTTTGTCTTAATTGACTAAATTGGTGCCAGGATTTCATCCCTAGCCTGTGTTGCTTATGACTTTAATGCATAGGTAAGATTTTACATTTGCTCTTAATTATGCATGTCTATATTCATCAGAGCAATTAAATCATGAGAAAGGTGACAGGGATATTGACTTTCCTTTCAATTTATGCTGTTGAGGGTGGGAGTCTTTGGCCTAGTGGATAAATTTCTCTACACGATGAGTAGTCTCCAGCCTTTACAACACCCCTTGGCTGAGCTGGCAGAAATGTATTTGATGTAGCAACTTCCTGTTGGAAAATGCTGATTGAGCTGAATGAAAACATTCGGTGGGAATATGTCAGTTGATGAGATTTTAGTGGGAAAGCTGGCAAACTTCCACCCTGAGCATCCCGCTATTTGCTGGCCAGCTTTGCCTACGGACATTTCTGAAAATTTATTTTCCACATGAAAATTCTTGTTTCTGAATTTTCGTTTCAATTTAGGAAAAACACAATGATTCAGAAATGTGGAAGCTTTGGGGGATCTCAGTTGCCTTACCTGTACAAACCCGCCTTTTAATAGGTTACTGCTGTTAGTGTTGAAGTAGCGAAAGAGACATTCAGGAAGTGAAGTCACTTGATTTCTTTGATTCTTAACAAAGAGTTGCTATTGTCATATCCCATTCGTGCCTCATATTCCTGTTATTTTAGACATGAATCCTTTGTATGAATGATTTTCTGAGGAGGCTTTTAGATATGTTAAAACATCCTCTATAACAGACATATAACTCTCAAATATTCTGTGGGCAGAGGATCCAAAATATATGGTTTTTACTCTGTTTTGACCTCAGTTCATTCATATTTTATGCTATAATTCAATTCCTTCTGGTTGATCATACATCATGCATTCTTTAGTCACAGTAACAAGTAGAGTGGTGTTTGAGGGTCAGCTCTGACAATCCAAAGTAGTATTTGATGATAATTTGCATCTTCACTTAACTGACTGTTGAAAGGTCTTGTAGAGAAAAATAGAAATGCAAAAAGAAGTGCTATGTTGTTATCTCTCAAATGTTTTTTACTTGTGTATTTGCCATGGGGTAGGAGAAACAGGTTATATTTTCAGAAGACTGTGTAACGTGGTAGTCTTTTTTCCTTTTTGTCCTTCATTTGTGGCATCTGTCCATCTTTTTTTTTTTCTATCCTTGTCATCAGAAAAGCTCCTAATTGAATATCTGAAGCAATCTCTCTTTAGCTTGGAGGAGACTGAGGGCTGACCTCATTAATGTTTACAAATATATAGAGGATGGGTGTCATGAGGATGGAGCCAGGCTCTTCTCGGTGACAACCAACAGTAAGACAAGGGGTAAGGGGTTCAAACTGGAACACAAGAAGTTCCACTTAAATTTGAGAAGAAACTTCTCAGTGAGGGTAACAGAACACTGAAACAGGCTGCCCAGGGGGGTTGTGGAGTCTCCTACTCTGGAAACATTCAAAACCCACATGGACACCTTCCTGTGTAACCTCATCTAGGTGTTCCTGCTCCGGCAGGGGCATTGGACTAGATGATCTTTCAAGGTCCTTTCCAGTCCCTAACATTCTGTGATTCTGTGAATCTCCTTGGCACATGAGAATCTGGACACATGATTGTGTTTCCGGTCAGCTAACTTAACTTTCTGAGTTATTATCCTGCAGGCTCTGAAGAAGGTTAAACAAAACCAAAACCATGCAGGGGAAACTGATGCATGCATGTGACCAACAACTGAGCTAGGACACCAGAAATCCTATAGATCTCATGTATTTGATAGATCACCTTCCCTCTAAATAGCTGTTAGACCGGACAGTCCGCTTAATGCACGAAAAATAAGAGGTACATCATTTGCTGTCCTCTGATCATATAGAAGTATTTGTCTTCTCCCCTAGGATAGGATTTTGGTTCCTGGTCATTTTAAAATGTAGGGCATTTTTTCTTTATGGCCTTGGACTTTTCATTATGACTTTGGAATGAGGATTTCACTTACAGTGACAGCACTGTTCAAACAAGCTAATACTTGGGTAGAACAGGGAATGAATCAAAGATTTAATCTAAGCTGGTTTCAAAATACTATCAAATAGCCTTTTAAGTTAGACAATATGAACATCTTGTGCTTTGTTATTCTGGGAAAAAAAGAGGTTTTGATATGTATTTCAGCAGCCAGTGTAGTGCTTGAGCAGAAAGATTAAGCTTGGGAATTTTTAGGAGATATATATTAGGTAGAAAAGTGGTGGGAAAGTAATGCTGCTCTCAAATACAGACTCTGCTCTCTCATTATGTTAGTGTTTTGGTTTTTTTTGAAAGTGAAAAGGTTATTATAATATGTACTTTCAGTTAATACAATGAAACATTTTTGTTTTACCTGCAGTATAGAAACTAATTGGTTTTGATTCCTTTTACAGGTTGCCTTTTTGAAGATGTGAAGAACTCAGATTCCTGTGTGACAAATGATCCTCAAATTCATCTTCAGCAGAAATGTACAGACAACTTCCAATGGTTTCACTTCTAGAAAAAAAATCCACTAGCGATACAAAACAAAATGGGGATGTGGTGTGTTATTCTTCATATTTGGTTGTGTTTCAAAACCAAAGACAGAGAGAGTTAACTTTTGCATCTAGTACATTCTTAGACATCATTCTAAGAGTGACTTACCTGTCGGTCCTATCAGATCCAGCTGGGATGACTGTTATTGTCTCTTCATCACCAAAAAGAAAATATCTATGTATCTTAGTACTACCTTTATCAGGCAGGGTTTCGTAGTGACCTGTGTGTCCTTAGGAAAATTCACCACTGGTAACAAAAAGGTTTTAAAAGACTTAGTGTTACGGATACTAAGGCAAGTTCTTTACTTTCTTTGCTCTGGTAAAGTTAGAGGTCCAACTTTAAAATATAAAATCTGTTTATTGTCTACCTTTTATGTTTATCATGTATGTTGTTTCCATATTAAGGTTTACCTTCCCTCTTGGGAGAGAAGGAAGACAGCTTCTGTATTCCTACACCTCATGGAGTTTTTAAAAAAAATTATAATATTTTTGAAAATTAAGATTTCACGGTTACTTGGAATAATTATTCCTTCAAACTCAAATAAAAACCGTGTATGTGAAGGCTGGCCTTGCAGAAACGACTGGGAGTGAAAGATACTTGTAGCAAATCAATACAGCTACTCTAAATTGTCATTCTCAGTTGTGGATGCTCAGCTGCCTTCCATGGGAGTGATGGTGCATTTCTGTGGAACACAGAAGCTGTCAGCACTTTTAGTTTCAGAGTAGATTGCTCACTTAGTTGACAGCAAATTTTGCCTTCCCTTGTTCAAGGGAACAGTATGGTATAAGTGCGTAGGCTAAGGAACAGAAAAGATGCCTCCTGGCATTTTTGCCACAATTCTTGCTTATTGGGATGGACTGCTCTTGAGCTAGAAGGAGGTGATCCCTTCATATCAGCCATCTCTCTTGGACCCCTCATCCCTCCAGGGTCTTGTCCCATATCTGCCTAGCTTATCTGCAGTTTTCCTTAAACAAATCAGAGGCAGGCACTGGAATGGTTGATCTGACCTAGTGTGACAATTTTTGTGTTCTCAAAATGTATACAAAAGGTATAAAAAAAAAATAGAGCTTGTTTATGTAGGGTGGCTTTTTCAACCTCCATATTTAAACTCTTAAAATAAAAAAATGCTACCTGTATTGGTTTTGCATGGCAAGGTTTTGGTTGCAGGGATGCTGCAGAAGTGGCTTCTATGAAGAAGCTGCTAGAAGCTCTCTCTATGTCTGATAGAGCCAGGCAGCTCCAAGGCAGACCCACTGCTGGCCGAGGCTGAGCCCATCGGTGATGGTGGTATCACCTCTGGGATAGCATATTTAAGAGGGGGAAAAAATCAGCTGCACAACAGCAGTTGCAGCCGGAGACAGAAGTGAGAATATGTGAGAGAAACAACTCTGCAGACACCAAGGTCAGTGCAGAAGGAGGGGCAGGAGCTGCTCTGAGCACCAGAGCAGAGATTCCCCGGCAGCCCATGGTGAGGCCAGCTGTCCCCCTGCAGCCCATAGAGGTCCTTGGTGGAGCAGATGCCCACCTGCAGCCCAAGGAGGACCCCATCTGGAGCAGGGGGATGCCTGAAGGAGACTGCGACCCTGTGGGAAGCCCAGGCTGGAGCAGGTTTGCTGGCAGCTCTTGTGGCCCCATGGGGGACCCAGGCTCTATCAGTCTGTTCCTGAAGGACTGCAAGCGTGGAAGGAACCCACACTGGAGCAATTCATGAAGAACTGCAGCCTGTGGGAAGGACTCACATTGGAGAAGTTCATGGAGGACTGTCTATCGTGGGAGAGACCCCAGGCTGGAGCAGGGAAGAGTGTGAGGAGTCCCGCTCTGAGAAAGGAGCAGCAGAGACAAAGTGTGATGAACTGACCACAAGCCTCATTCCCTGTCCCACCTGTGCTGCTCAGGGGGAGGAAGGAGAGAAATTGGGAGAGTGAAATTGGGCCTGGGACGAAGATAGGGGTGGGAGAAAGTGTTTTAAGATTTGGTTTTATTTCTCATTATCCTCCTCTGATTTGTTTGGTAATAAATTAAACTGATTTCCCCAAGTCAAGTCTGTTTTGCCTGTGATGGTAATTGCTGAGTGATCTCCCTGTCCTTATCCCAATCCATAAGCCTTTAGTTAGATTTTCTGTCCCCTGTCCAGCTGAGGGGAGTGAGAGAGCAGCTTTGGTGGAAACCTGGCATCCAGCTGGGGTCACCCTGCCACTCTACCTTTTAGGAAAACATGTATTTTGGGAGAATCTATTCTGGTGGGAATATTCTTCTTAGAAGAGTTCTTCGAAAATTCCTCAATAGCAAGGAAAGTTAACATGCTCTTTACCCATTTGATGATTAAATGATGATAACATGAGAAGTGACCCTGCAAAGTGTTGAACACCTTCTCTGGGTTTTACACATCCAAAACCAAGTAGCTGAGGCTTCCCAGCACCCAGTCTGGATATCATCTTATTTTTCAGTTATTATTTTAACTTTCAGTATTCAAGGAAGAACAAAAATATTGTGAGTTTTGTATTCAGGGACTAAATTATCTAGCTCTGGGATATTTTGTATATGCACCAATGTTTAGTCATTTTATGAATAAAATATATTTTCTAAATCAGTTTGCTGTTTGTTCTGCTTAATTTCTGTGACAGGTTCAGCATCCCAGAAAATGACAGATTTTGGCAGTTGGCAGACATTTATATTATGCATAAATGCTCCAACTTTAAAATGTTTTCCAGCCTATTTAAATGACCCCTGTCATGGTTTTGCATGTGTGGAGCAGTCCTAGGTCAGAGAATAGTTATGCTTTTGAGGTCTAGTCTCTGTCATGTCCTGTGTCATTTCGTATTTTGGCCATAAAGAGTTAATCTGCCTGTGGTAACATACATGATTCCAGAATGATGAGAGCAGACATTTCACCAGGAGTACTTTTGGGGAAAAAATCCCTTCCAGAGATGAAATATAAATCAACCTGTGCACCTGTAGGAGCTAATGGCTCCAGTTGTGCCACTGTGGTGTCAGCGCTGCAGCTGGCGCAGGAAGCAAATCCTCAGAGAGTGCTAAACCCAGTGTGTACACTTAAAACATTAAACTTTTTAGGAGCTTTCCCTCTGCCTACGTGTGCTTAAAGTTTTTCCATGTTCTTTTTTCCCCTATGCATTGGTGAACTGGGTTTGGCTGGGGTGGAGTTGACATTATTCATAGCAGCCCACATGGCGCTGTGGTCTGGATCCATGGCTCCAGCAGTGCTGGTAACAAACCAATGTTTTTATTACAGCTGAACCTTCTTTTTTATTTGCCACTGTGTTCCCACCTCCTCTCAGTAAATAGTCTGAGGCTGGACAAGAAATTAGGAAGGGACACAATGGGGATAGCTGACCTAAATCATGAGCTGCATCATGAGCTGCGATAGAAACTAGGGGTATAGGATGAAAGGGGAGAAGGGTGTCTTCCAAGGTGGTGGATGCTCAGAGAATAGCTGGGCATTGGTCTGTTTGTGGGAGGTGATGAGTTGTTGCTGCCTTTGCAACACTGGCTTTTTTTTTTTTTTTCTCTTCACTTGCTAAACTCTCTCTTGACTCACAAGTTTTCTTGCTTTTGCTCTTCCTGTGCTCTGTCCCATCACGCTGGTGAGAGGGGGGAAAGGAGAGAAGGAATGACTGAGCAGCTGGGTTGGTGTTCAGCTGCTGGCCAGGATCGATCCACCGCAGTTGGAAGCAGAAGTTGTAAAGACCCCAGAAGAAAAATAAGTCCTTCTGTTCCAGCTGGCCTCCCACTTGCAGAAGCTTTCCTTCCCCAGGTTCCCAAGGGCCACAATTACCTGTCTGTACCTATACAGGGGCAGGGCAATTTGGCACACTTAGTGGCCAGCATGTTTCCCTTTCTTTGGTTCTAGCTCTGAGATCTCCATTAACATACATTATCTGACATTATTTGGAAAACACCAGATGGCATATAATACTATATCAATTCTTCAAAAGGATTACCATTTGTAAATCTATTTCTTTGGCCATGTTCAGGAAAAAAAAAAAAAAAAGAAAAGGTTTTCATATTTTTCCAGGTACCAGGCAATACATTATTCAGAACTCTTGTTTCCAAAGACAATTTTCTTGGCTTTTTTTTTCCCCCCTCCTATTTCTTATGTGATCTTTTGTACTGAAACAGCAGTCGATTTGAGGCACGACAGCTTCATTTGACACTTTCTTCCTGTATTTGACACTTTCTTCCTGTATTTGACACTTTCTTCCTGTATTTGACACTTTCTTGCTGCTGTTTAAAAGAGAAACTTGGCCATTGCTTCAGGATTATTTTAGCAGTGAACCATGGGCTCTCATAAGCAATTAACTTGAGTTCATAAAACCTTTTGAGTTTCCCTCAAGGCACTTCCTTGATGTTTGGCCATCACTACTCTTACCTCCATTTCTCCATCTATTGAATAGCATGATGCCATTTCCTCGTTAACATTGGCGTTTTGAAAAGCTGTGTAAGTACAAAGTACAATTAGTTACTGTGGGTTTTTTTAGCATCCAGAGTTAGTGGTATGTTTTAGTCTAGTCTAAATAACGTGTTTGGATACATCTGTAACAGAAAGCTTGTTTAGTTTTGAAGTGTGCAGACAGTATCTCCATGCAGATGGAAAAGCATTCACCAAGATAGGAGTTGACCTAGAAGCTGTGTTCTTAGAAAATATGTGGTCCTTATCGTTTGCCCTCTCTCCACAGCATTTTATGTCTGTTACACTCTGCATTTTTCACAGCAGAAAGTGTCTTAATTTTTGCTTTCTGTAGTGCCAAGCAGTGTTACCCTTAAAGTAATAATAATAAATCAGCAATGACATTAAGAAGTCCCCAACTCACATTAACTGAGATAGATGTGCATCCTTTCCTAATGTGCAGTTTCCAAATAGTGTACAGCAACAAGAAGATATTAAAAATGTCAGCTTTAATTCTAATGTGCTATAAAGTTACTAAGATGGCTGTTGGTGTGATGCACAAACCATGCCTATCTGTCAGACCGGTACTATTCTCTCCGTTAGCAATAGCAGACAACAATATTGTTTCTGTCATTAATGGGTCACAGGGTGAATTATATTACTGTAGGGCTTTTTACTTCTTTTAAACAACTTTGACCATTTAAGTGGGATAATTGAATTGGCATACCAAATGAGTCCCAATGGGGTTATTTTAATTCCAAAATTAGGGTGACTTTCTAGCTTAGTTTAAATCCCCAACAGAGTAGGTTGGGATAGGTGAAATAATAACAAATGGGTTCATCAGGGACCTATACTGGTATTACCCTGTGAGTTGAAAGGTAAGTTCTAGCTTATTTCCATTTCACTTTTCTGTGTAGGGAAACTTACATAAAAGGAACTACTTTTATTAAAATTTACAATAGGTATTTTTGCACTTGAACATTCTGGGTTTAAATGTAATTTTCTCTCTGTTTTGCTGCCTTCATTTCCATTCCTCCAGAACATCACTTTGTGGTTTCAATTTCAGACTTCGTGTCCTTTCATTTCTCTCCTAGCCAACTGCGCTCCATTACAAATGACAGGTAACTAGTTTGAAGCACTGCATTAGCTCATCGGCTTCATTCCTTTTGGTTTTCCTCCACAGGTTTTCTTGCTACCACTGTATCACTGTCATAGAAGCACTGCAAAATCTGCAGATGGACAAATTATAGAAACATTGAGCAGTTCTGTCTTTACTAGGCTTCTTTGGTTTACTCTTTCAGAGCAGGCTGAATTGCCTCATAGCAGGTGCAATGTAGCATTAGACAATGTTCACAGAATATCAGGAATTTTGCAAGTCTGTGTGCCAATGGCTCAGTAGCAACATATGTGTCTTCCAATAAAAGATTGCCACATTAAAGCATGGCATTTTTCTTACTGTGGACAGCAATTGCTGTGTTCAGATCCCATGGTACTGTGGTTTGGTATGTTCAGATGGCATTCACTTAAATATGGCAGCGATATTGTTGTCTTGCTGCTGTGTTGTGTCCAGTGGGACATGCTTCATTCTCATCTCGTCACCTTACACATGAATTGTGCAAGTCTATGTACTGTGACCTTAGTGACAGATGCTTTCTTCTACCTGCTTAAATTCAGTGATTATGTAAATGTGTATCAGTTTATAATTGTAAACAATAGAAAACTGTTTATTTCAAATTATAAAATGTCATGTAATCATAGAATCATAGAACGTCCTGAGTTGGAAGGGACTCACAAGGATCATTAAGTTAAACTCCTGTCCCTGCACATGACAACCCCACAGTTCACACCATGTGTCTGAGGGTGTTGTCCAGTCTCTTCTCAAACACTGTCAGGCTTGGGGCTGTGACACCTCCCTGGGGAGCCTGTTCCAGTGCTCCACCACACTCTGGGGGAAGAATCTTTCCCTAATGTCCAACCTAAACCTCCCCTGGCACATCTTCCTGCCGTTCCCTCAGGTTCTGTTGTTGGTCACCAGAGAGAAGAAATCAGTGTCTGCCCCTCCTCTTTCCCTTGTGAGGAACCTGTAGAACCCCATGAGGTCTACCCTCAGTCTGCTCCAGGCTGAACAAACCAACTGACTTTAGCCACTCTTCATATGGCTTCCCCTCCAGACCCTTCACCAACTCCATAGCCCTCTTCTGGACCCTCTCCAGTAGCTTAATATCGTTTTTATCCTGTGGCACCCAGAACTGCACACAGTGCTCCAGGTGAGGCCGCACCGGTGCAGAGCAGAGCGGGACAATCACTTCCCTCGCCCGGCTGGCAATGCTGTGCTTGATGCACCCAGGACACGGTTGCCATCTTGACTGCCAGGGATACTGTTGGCTCATGTTCAACTTGCCATTGACCAGAACCCTCAGATCCCTCTTCGCAGAGTTGCTCTCCAGCATCTTGTTCCCCAAACTTCTGTGCTTTTATTCACTTCCTCTAGGTTGCAAAGTATTTTATTTTGTTGTTTATCTTTTTCTGTGATAACTGGGTTTTCTGCAGTGCAGGCAGGAAGGTGGAGCTGCAGGTGGGTTCTGTGTTGGTGTCACTGGCAGCTCCGCCAGCTGGGGGCTTGTGCAAGACTTCACACTTTCATTATTGACACCGGTTAATTACAACCCATATTGACTCACCATCTTGTCTTTTACCTACATGTGTTTTCTCACTTTTAAAACAATGACTGTATCACAAGGGTCATGACTCTCCTATCAGTGACAAGGTTGTTTGCTCAACACTGCTGCTGAGAAAAAGTCCCTGTGTGGCCATAAAGTGAGTTACACAGATGAGGGGCAGATCATCAGGTAAAATAAAGCTCCTGTAGCTGTCCTGAATTTAATGGAGCCACTGCCAATTTACATCACCTGAGGATGCACAGTAGGGACAAGAGGGAGACAGAGTCTCTCGTCTTCACCTGTCAGTCCCACTTCAGAATATAGAATTGTCCCATGTATAGCAAGGGGGCTGGCTATGTCTGAGAAAAGCCTGTGACCGCATCTGGACAGACATGGAGTCAATTGTTGTCACTGTGCCATCATAATGAGAGGGCTCAGCACAGCTAACTAGTGAAAATGCAGTAGAAGGACATGGGCTGTAAAACAAGAAGAGGGGAGAAAGAAATTCAGTCATTGTTCTGTGAGCTCTGTGTGATGTAGTCCTAGATTAACAGGCTTATTGAGTGCATCCATGATGCAACAGTTCTGCTCTCAACTTCTTTGTAAACTTTGTCAAAAGTTTCTGTCTGTGACTAATGGGAAGCATGACATGTAATGATCCAATCGTATAGCTACTGTAGGCTGCTTTCTCAGATTACCAGACTTGCCCTTTGCCAGGCTTTGATTTATGTGGACTTAATAAGAGAAGGGCAAGAACAGTCCTTTGTTTGAGCTTTGAAAGAAAATGGAGGTATGGGACAATTTACAGCTGGTGCTTTGTTGCTGAAAAGGTTGGTTTTCTTTTTAATTTGTTGGAATAAATATTCTCAAATACGTGAAGCAAAACGAAAGTGCGCTAAATTAAGAGTACCTTTTAAATTAATGGCTATTGAGAAGAAGATATGAGCTGTTGTTTTAGCTGATTCACAGTAATTATTAAGGTCATATTTTGCGGTTGAGACGCACAAACACGGATTGACTGTTGCAGCCTCTTATCTTGGGAGTACAAAGAGCAGCGTCTGTTCTGAGCCAGCAAACACAGCCTGGCAGTTCTCTGCGTAGGTAAGTAAACAAGGCATGAGCAAGGCCAGCAGAGGACAGGGAGCACAGCATGACAGAGGGCTCTGTAAGATGGTTAGAGTGAAAATATATTAACAACAAGCCTTTCCGAATTTTTTTTCCTGTCCTTAAAAGTGCTTTTTAGACTGCCTCAGGCATTTGAAAAAATATCTTGGTGGGTTGGGGATTTTGGAATTGGTATCATAATTTGCAAATGAAAACATATTTCCTAGCCTGTTGGGTTTTTTCAATGATCACATGAACTCAAAAGAACATCTTGTCATATAGCAATGCTGATTTATTTCACAAATATTTCTAATTACTAGGGTATGCAGTACAATCTGTACTTCCCTCCTCTTCTAGATTTTGACACTTGCTCAGCAAGAGTCACTATTTACACAAGAGTAATTAGCTTTCACCCAATTTAGAAAATTTTTGTTTAAAGTAGAAACCAGTGGCAATTTGTTGTTATAGTTACCAGAAGGCTAGTAAGTAAAAAAGGCCTCACGTGGGCTATTTGTTTTGTTGTGTATCGTTTTACATTTTAAAGTTGATTTTTGCCTCTTACTCTACTAGGCAAGTGTTCCATTATTAGTATTAATCATTTTTATCTGGGACATAGAAGATAATTTTAAAACATTTGTGAAAGACCTGGAATCCAGAACCTGTAGGACTTTTCCATCCCTTAAACCAATCCTCCTGTTACAGCTGGCACTCTTCCACATGGTTCTTTCTCATATGACTCCTCTCATATTCTGACACTTCCCCCCCCCCCATATTTGTTTGTTTGGGTTTTGTTTGTTTGTTTTGGTATTGGTTTTGTTTGTTTTTGTTTTATTTGTTTGTTTGTTTGGCCTGCTGTCCTGGGATAAGTGTAACCGTGGCTAATTTACACCCATTTGTTGTTGTGTCATTCTTTAATGTAGGTAGCTAGTTTTCTTCCTGGGTTCTTGAACCTCATCTTGTGTTTAGGGAACAGTTTTGTCTCCTCCAAGCTCATTTTATTAATACTTTTTTTTTTTTTTTTTCCCCCCAAGATTGACTTGGAGTTCTACCAGATTCTGTGTCTGTTCTGCTTTGATTTAATCACCCTTGTGCAGGAATGAAGAAATTGTGCACAAGGTGTGCATCTTAGCAAAGTGACATTAATGCTTTCTTATTTCTTTTGGGAACGCCTCATTTCATGCATTAGCAAGTACTTCTCTTTTTTCACATCTGCAGCACACTGGTAGTTCATAGTGAACAACCCAGTTTTTCCCTTCTGTGGAGATCCAAAGAATGCTGTTATTCTGTGGCAGAAAAATCTGATTATTTCATAAGTGCATGACCCTGTGCTTTGTATGTTTGATCCTTCCCCTAGGTTTCTTATTCCTCATCTTTATTTGTGATGCTTCTTACTGTCACATCAGCAAATGTATATATGTAGTCACTGGTGAAAATATTTAATAAGTTTGGTTCATAGACAGAACTATTGTTCCCTCTGGTCTGTCACTTCTCTCTTTGGTTTCCACTGAGAGGCTGGACGTTGGAGGTTCAATTCAGGCCTCAGCAGGAGTCAGGATCTCAAGGCCGTCATAATGAGCCCTGTGCCCGTTCTGATCTACCAAGGAGAATCAGCCCTTCAGCTGCCATTGACCCTCACTGGAACATGCATTGTCCTGACCATACATGTAAGACAAGTGCTCTAGTGAATGGTGTCCCCCTGCCTGCATCATATATTTTAGTTATTAGGCAAAAAAACCCCAAACTCAGATTATCTTGTTCTTATTTAGCTCTCTGTTGCTGTCTCATTTGACTTTTTTTTTTTGATCCATACTGAATTCTGGAGCAATTTGTTAATGCTTGGTACGAAGATGATGTCATTACAGTTACCACATGCTCCTGTAAAAACAGTGTTACATTCCCTCCTTTCTGCTGTGAATACGAAACACAGCCTGATGACAAATTGAGACCAATGTATGGTAAGGTGGGAGCAAGACACTGTTCAAATTCCCGTAGTTGTTAATGGAAGGTGTTGCTGCTCTGAGCTTGGATGTTTGGTGTTTCAGCCTTGATGGCTTTGTGGCTATACACAAGACCTGGGAGATTCATACTTTTCCAAACTGAGCATATAAACTTTCAAAGAGACATTTGACAGATCTCTGGCAGACCTGTGCTTTAGTTTTTCCATATGTAACATAAGTTATATCCCAAGCTAATAATAAGGTACTACATCCTCTATAAGCTTTTTTAAACTACAAACTCTTTGGATTCGTCATTCTGCCTGGTGTGAGTTTATTGCTGTGGTGTCAGAGAAGCTTTATGTGTTCTGTTACACAGGTAGCACTGCTCAGGTGTGACTGACCCGTCCTCTCTGCAGCAGAGAGGTGCAATACACCTGTTGTTTTGATCTGGGGGGGGTGAGCAGGGAGCGACCTCTTGCTTGTTTTAATTGTATACCCTACTTGGTGTGTCTGTTAGAAGAAGCAAGTGACAGAAGCGCGCCTTGGAGGAGAAGGGCTTCGCGTTTGTGTGGTCCAGAGTTTCTGTGTGAAGTCCTTCCATAACAGGAGAGGCCACTGTGAAAAGTTTTTCTCTTGTGGAAAGCATGATGGTTATCCCAGGCCCAGGTTTTCAGGTATCTTGACTTTGGGATCATGGGCTTGATTCAAAGCTCCGTGAGACAGCAGCACAGACAGGAAGTGCTAGGTCATTGACAGGTTTTATCAAAACTTAGTTGGAAGGAACTTTTTTGTCAACAAGCTGTGTTAACACACATGTGATAACATTAAAAAAGTTATCCATTGAGTGCCACGAGGATGGAGCCAGGCTCTTCTCGGTGACAAACAGTGATAGGACAAGGGGTAATGGGATCAAGCTGGAACACAAGAGGTTCCACTTAAATTTGAGAAAAAACTTCTCAGTGGGGGTGCCAGAACACTGGAACAGGCTTCCCAGGGGGGTTGTGGAGTCTCCTTCTCTGGAGACATTCAAAACCTGCCTGGACATGTTCCTGTGCGACCTCACCTAGGCGTTCCTGCTCCAGCAGGGGGATTGGACTAGATGATCTTTTGAGGTCCCTTCCAATCCCAAACATACTGTGATACTGTGATACATTGCATGATTTTCACCCTATCACTAGTAGTGTTTCTAAAATGCAGACTAAGTTGACCAGCCAAAGGCTGGTCTGTCACCATGATGTTTTTCATTCCTCTGCTTACCGTTATCAACTAGAAGTGTATTGTCTTGCTTAAGTTCAGTTTCAAATAACAATTAATGCAAAGCTAATGTCGCTCAAACAAAAGGCCACTAACGAGGTGGTCTGGCTTTATGTGGTGAAGGACGGATGAATGAGTAGAGTTTCTGCAGAAATCTTTGTCTGGTTAGCTGAGTGTTTTGTATATTAAAGTGTGTCATGGACTTCATTACCCTAATGCACGCATAACAAATGCACAGGAATGCCACATGTATTGACAGCTGCAGAAGATAACTCAGGCTATAATTAGTTATTAGTTTAATATGTTCCTTCAATCAAACATGATACAGTAATGCACGAAAGGACACACACAAATGTACCTTTGGTATTTTCTGCCTTGAAGATTTTTGTCACATAATCTAAGCATGATTTTAAGTTTTTGATGATGTTTTGATTTTTCGGAGGAAAGCATTAAGGACTTCTCAGCTTATCATGTGTTTAGACATCGCCTCCTATACAGTTTCAGGCACTGGGTTCACTCCTTCAAATAGTATCTTGTACATATGATTTCATGAAGAATTCAAGATTAAAGGTTGTATATGAGCAGCCTTCATACTGAGGTAGTTTGTTGATAATAAAGCACAGTTTTGACTTTTTATCCTTCTAATGAAATGGTGTTGCACATATTGCAAAACTCTGGTAATTTCATTTTACTGCAATTCATAAAGAGAATAATAAGCAAGCAACAATGCACTGGGGTGTTTTATTAGAAAATTGAGGGCCATCTTCACTAGTTTTTCCAGATAGCTTTTCTCTTTCCCTCTGTGTTGTTGTTTTTCAGAATTGCATTGCTTTGGTACTGTCTCAGTTCTGCAAAAAGCAATTTTGTTAAACGTATTCCCGAATGCACTGATGAAGTTAAGACTGTTTGGCAAAGGCTTGGAAACGTAGATGCTGCCATGAAAAATGAGCCTTGTCAACAGAAAACTGATTTGTGATCACAAAATGTGGACAATGTGGTCAATGTTGTATTATCTGTTTGTCTCCCACTTTCAGGTGTATCTGCTATCCTGAGGGAGTTGTTACATGTCAGGAGCATTTATGGACTGTCAGCTCCTCTTCACTGTCAAATTATATGAGAGCAGAGACTTTTTTCACCTTTCAACATTACGACTTTTGCCCAGTGTTACTGGATATCCTTGGGTTTTGTGGCACTCTGGGATTTGGGCACTGAGTTCTTTTTTGTGCATCTGTACATGTCTTTACCTGTGTCTCTCATCTGCCCTTATAAAATGGGAGAAAAGCAGAGTCTAGATTTGAAAGAGATATTATGAGGAAAAATGTGTTAAATGCACTGAGTTTTGGGGCAACCTGTCAAGGATTTAATATATAAAATATGAATTTAGTCTAAACTGCTTGTGAAAGAGGGTGTATCTTGTTCCATACTAATAGTTGCAAGGCATTTTGGCATGTGTGTGAAAAGCCATTGCTTTTAGTATCTGCTAGGAGATCATATTATTTCCTTCTCTTAACTTGTAATGCGTTTACCTTGTCTGTGATTTATGTAGCCAGGAATGAGAACTGAAACTCTTACACAGGGGAGAGGCTGGGTTCCTTGTATGTCAGAACTATGTAAAGCTAAGTCTTCAGATCTTCAACCTGTAGGACAGTATTTCTAAAGAGGACGCCTTAAACCTCTTTGTATTTATTTATTAGTTTCACTACTGTGTTATTTCTACACTGTCTAACAACAGATGATATCTTCCCATATTTTTCAAGTTCTCGAAGTGTTTATTGTACTTGCAATCGTTCTTTCGTTGAGATCAGCAGAGTAGCTGTGCTTCTACAGCAAACGGAGACTGCAGATCTGTTTTAGCCAATGAGCCATTTATGCTAGTCTAGGAAATTCTGCTGTTAAACTGCTAAAGCGTATTTATACTCTTACAGTATCCAGTCTTCTTAAAATGCGCACTGCTTGTTTTGTTTTATCTCTTTGAAAAACAACAAATTAAATGAGCTATGCATTGTGGGTGTTGGTTTGATGACGGATTTGTGATTTCCTGCCTCAGATAAAGGAGGAAGAATTAACCTGAAAGATGTAATTCCAGGTCTACCATTCAGATCTAATGCTTGCCTTGCAAAAGGGGGAACAATCCTGTCTTTTCAAGGGACTCTAGGAAGCCCCTTTTCCAAAGTGGAAAAGCTGTACTCCAGATGCACAGATAAATTGTCAGGGGTGTCTCTTCATTTACAGGCAGCTGCTAAGAACTAGGAGGGTTGCTGTCTTTCTGTTACCAGTGTCTGAGGAGAAAGAGGTGACTTCTCAAGTGTGTCCTATTTTTGGATAATCCGAGATTCATTGTATTATCTGGGCTGAACATCCTACAGGTCATTAGGAAGGGTATGTAATACAGGAAGGTTTAACAGAGGTGCAGGCAAAGAAATGCCCTGTCCCTCATGTAGATAGTAACAGACAAAATTTCACATTTTTGCTGGTGTTCTCTTGATACTTGAGTACCCCTTAAGAGAAACAACACCTAAAGAGTAAGGCAGGGTTGTAAAGCAAATATTACAATAAATGAGCTACAAAACCAAAGGCTGGACTCTTCCAGAGCACCCTGATGGCTACCTACTAGCCAGGCTTTTTCCTTTCATGCTGTGAATGCAGCATGCAAATACTCCTGTGTCTGTGCAAACTGTATCTCTTACATCAGTAGGACATAGCCCTCTAACCTCCGAAAGTAACACCAGCTTCCCTGGGCAATTACTTTGGCCATTTTTTTGCTAGAAATGGTCCTTTAGTACTGCACTAACTTAAAAAAAAATTTTCGAAGTTACCCTGAAGGAAACTTTAAAAGGTAACAAGCAAGGATTAAGGGAACAAAGAGAGAAGAAGTATATTAAGACTTCAACTCTCCATGTTCTGCATGCATTGTAGCCAAAACAACAGAAACCTCCTTTCTCTCTGTAAGCAGAAAACCTCCTTTAGATTGGCTCTCCTGTGCAGCCACTGTAAAGGAAATCTAAATACAACAGAAACAGACTTAGAGAAAAAGTCGTGAGTGGGCTCTAATTTCTAATATCCTTGTTTAACTCTGAGGCATCTGGAATGTGCACAAGCAGAAGTCACTGCAGTCGAGCCCACACTTGTGTTGATTGTCACTTGTGCGGGTGTTAGTGCTGAATAACTTCCCACCCCCCGAAATTCAAGAAGGCTTTTGCTTCGTGAAGTTTTGTGTTGTTGCAGTCTACCTGAGATGCCTCTGGCCAAATATTCATGCAATCAGGGACAAAGCTGTGCTATTAAATAGGAGTTTCAATTAAAGAAATACATGCTTAAGAAAGCATAACAGGTCCCTGCACTACTTAAAACCTGAAACAAATACAAACACTTTTCATAAGCTTTATAAGTCAGAAAATGAAAAACAAAATGGCATTACAAAATTAATTTAAAAAATAAATTAATAATTTCACACTAATGTAAAGAAATTCCAATGAGACATGAAAATACTCTGTGTCAGAGGGGAAGCCCTGAATGCTGTAGGATATCTGAGCCCCCAGAGGACAAAGAGTTTCTAATTTAAGGTCAAATTAACCTCTCATTTATGCTGGCATGTATCCACAGGAACTCTGCACCTCGTCAGGGTACTTGAGTCTTACCCATATGTAGCTGAGACCATAAATGAGTCCTTAAGAAGTTTTTTGCTACTAAGAATTCTTTTGGAGCCTTATCATTATTTAAGTTCTTTCCTGAATAATGAACAGGCAGAAGCAGGAGGGAGAAAAGACTGACAGGCATGAACCTACCATTATAAAACAATAAATTGTCCTGAAACTTGAGGATTTCAACCTTGTTACAGATATCACTATTTAAGTAGTGGTTTACTTCTGACATTTAAATCCAATAAACACTGGGAATCCAGAAACTGCAGATTATTAAGAGGATGAATGGACCCGACTACACCATATAGCACTGTGTGGTTCATATGGGAAACTTTTCAGAATTGTCTTTCAATAACTTCTTTCCAAGTCTAAGTAAAACAGATTTCTACAGCTGGCTGTTTGTGTAGCATAGCAGGCATGTTACCTATGGCTGTGACCTTCAAACACTAGTTTTTATGGACACGTCTCTTGTGGTTAGCATGATAAATTAGGTTACACTGGCTAATTAAATCAATACATCTCATTAATGTCTTGCAGTTTCTGAATTTCTTGTCACACTTTAGTCCCACGGATCACCTTCTTTATCTGCTTTTCTCAGATCAACAAGCAACGTTTTTCCCTCTTCTTTCTTCGCAGGGATACAGCAATCCCAGTACTCTCCATCTGAAAGTATTTTTGAGAAGTATCTTTAGTACATCTAATAAGAGAATAGTTGAAAGGTAACCAGCAGGACCTCCCACTTCCCCACTAAATTTATTGTCACTATTTCATAAATGGAGGCTCTTCTGCGTCTTTTGGACTTGAGTTATAAACTAAACAATGGAAATAACTTTTTTTCTGGCTGAACATGTTGTGAACTGTGTTAATGCAGGGAGACAACGGGTTCTGAGAGATGTTATAGAAAAGAATGTAAAGAATCCGACAAGGATTTTCACTCTCTTGCAGCACTGACAAGGAATTGAGTTAGAAATATGGCAAAAAATATTGTCCCTATGCCTATTGTGTGTCTGTCTCTAGGCTTCCACAGAATAGGAAGCCTTTCTCTGTCCTCTTCTTGACTTTTACCATATATTAAATATCTAATAAAAGAGGTTGGAAACCTTTCAAAACCCCCCATTTTTTTTCCCCCACAAATATAATAGGCTAACTATCTTTTGAAATTTGTTAATTCTCTTGGATATTTTTAACTTTTTTTTTTTTTTTTCAGTAAGTCATGTTTTCAATACCACCTCAGATAGAAACAAAAATGTTGATTTTTTTTTTTTTAATTCTTCTTTTAAATCCTTCTTATTGACAAATTTTTCATAAGCAAAGAAATAGAAGATGAGGGAAGAAATCTCCCCAGTTAGCATTTCTCTGGAAAAATTTGGAAGAGAAGCAGGTTTCTCCACCAGCTAACCAAGCAAGATGTGACAAAAAAGTGCAACTGCTGATGTTTTAGGCAAGCCTAGCAACAACCCACATCTTGATAGCTTGTTATGTTTCAAGTGCATGTTTTAACAGGGGAAAAACAACGTTGGTTTGAATGCACTGAATGCCAGTAATTCCCAGAGAGCTTCCAAACTGTAGGCAAACCATCTCTGACTTAGATGCTGTGTCATAAATGCATTTAAATCCCTGCAGCATGTCAAGATGTAGGAACACAGCCTGGCTCCTCCCTGGGACTTCTGTCTTGTTTTTCTTGATTAATAATGAGAGAACAGAAATGTCCTGGAGTAGAAACTGGAACAATGTCCCTCCCTGCACCCCTACAGCCTCTAACTCCAGACTCCTGAGCTGTGGTGCAAATGGGAAGGAAAAGGTTAGGAATAGGCAACCTGACCTGTATAAATGTTAGGATGGAGGGCTACCAGGAGAATACATCGGGAAGATTACAACCACAGCACCTTGCTCAAAGGCTTGTCTGGGAAACATTTTGCAGGTAACTGAAATCTGCTTTCTGCTGAGCCTAGAGCTCTTATGTATGACTTTTCCTGCTTTCTTTGCACTATATATTGTAGGTATGTTAGTAAAGGCCCTGGATATAAAATAAGTCCTCAGGTTGTGTTGCTTCATCTACCACTAACCTGTCACATCGCTCCTTGTGCTGCAAGAATCCGGGTTGCATTCAGAATTCCAGCTCATTATCCAGAGGTGATACAAGGAAGTGCTCACCCGTCCTATTTCTGCAGCTAATAGACCTGTCAGCTCTGCTGTCATTTGCTTGTCATCCTGTCCAGAAAGATATAAAAGGAAACATGTCACCCCAAGAGTAAAGTCTTGAAATAAAATTGACCCTTATTCAAATGAACATGCAAAATGGCTTGGACTTTTCCCTTCCATTGTTATTTGTACCCAATTTGCCTTTTGTTCCAAAGGGAGTTAATGTGGGTTGAAGATATGGCATTTTTTCAGGAAAATATGTTATAGACGCAAATACTGTTCTGTTGTCAATGGTTTGTGATATTTTCATGGTACATCTGGAAGAAAGGTTTTCCCCTCTGTCTCCTTCAGTTGCTTTAAGCCCAGCATTACCATCTCATTCAAGGGATTATAACGGTGTTCACTTGTTGCATTAGATGTTTTTGCCAAGGGTGTTTGTGAAAGTTCTAGCTGATTTTAAATACAAACTTTAGTGCCTGGAGCACCTTCACGTTGAAAGCAATTGAGTCACTATAGCTGGGAAGGATGGGTTCAGCAGGTAAAGCAGCACTCAGTCAAGAAGGTGCTTGTTGGCTAGTAAAGTACAGGGGATGACAGCTGGTCTGACAAAGTGACATTTGCAGCTCCAGAGAAGTGAGACTTTCTTAATTTAACTGGAGAAGTGTCAAGATCATCTGCTGAGTAAGTTAGAAGTAAGTAAGTTTCAGATGGAAAAAAAGTTTCAAGAGGAAAAATTAAATCTGCTCAGAGCGCCTGGAAAGGAGATTAGTTATAGACGCTGATGTGGAGGAAAGGTTTTTCTCTAACAAGTGCAGCCTGTGAAATGGGGAGACATCATCCCTGACATGTCAGGAGAGCACCTGCAACAAATGAGCAGGATACTGAATAAAAAGGACCTCTTGCACTTTCTCTTGTAAGCAGGCTGAGTATAGATTCTTTCTTATGCCTTAAAAACCCCTTTGTTACTGTGGTGTCTGTTTTGAATGCTGTAAATAAATACCGCCTCTTGGCTTTTGCTTTAACCCAGCTGGAGTTAAAGCACTTGGTTAAAAACAAGATGTTCCTTGCCGAAGGCTGCCGCAGCCCTAATAGGCAACTGGGGAGACAGTGTCCCAGGGGTGTGCAGGGGAAGTCACCTCTTCCTGCAGTGAGGGATCACTATGGATGCTCTTTAACAGGGTGCTGGTGGGCATAACTGAATCCAAGTGGTCCTGAGGGAGTTTGTCACCTCTGCTCTTGAGTCCTGCTGTGTTTTTATTCCCCTCTGAAAGAATGAACCTCTGTGTTGAGGGTGAGGTTATCTTTCTCCATTTCTTCCTTTGTTCATGAGCAGCTCCTTGTTTGCTGGGTTGCAAGTAGTTTACCAGCAATCATGTCGGAACATTTGTTAGCATCATACTCCCACTTGTAAGACATAAAGCAGCAAAGGGAATTATTGTGCCATCTCTTTAGCAAGGCAACAAAGGCAGAGATTTAATAATGCACACCCCAAAGTATTTACCCAGTTCTTTTCACATTCCTCTTTTTGTTTTCCTAAGCAAAAAGCAGCACTCCCTAGCAACCATTTTAGGGCTGAAAGCAAACCTGACAAATGAAAGTGAGATGCTGCACCATGTGTGACTGGTGGAGCAGCCCAGTGGAATTACCAAGCCCACGCTGTGCACAGCAGCCCCACTGGGCTGCCTCCCTGCAGCTCGCAGGGATGGGAAAAATGCAAGCAGCCACCTGAACTAGTGAGCAGGAGGTGCTCAGGAGACAGGCTGCCCTGTCTTAACAACTCTGAACCCTTTCCCCATGTGAAGCGCTATGCCCTTTCTTTTTTTTGGAAATAATAATAACAACAATAATTTAAAAAAGAGAGTGGTCAATATTAGGCTTCCTTTTTAAGAGGAAAGGAGAAGCAAAATTCCCAGTTTTAAATGCTGACCAAGCGGGCACAGCATTTACCTTGTCTTTAGAGGGCTCAGATTCAGATCCCTCTTTTGCCTGAGGAGATCCGACCATCAGTGTGTGATAAATAGACTAATCACCAGGACATGGGGTCTCTAAGATAGTGCTCTTTCCAGATATGGGGCTGGGTCAACGGGATCATCTAATGGCTCAGTGACATGTGTGGCTCTGCTGTGCCAGCCCTGTAGTCCTGCCATTTTCTCTGTGCCAGCTCAGGTGGCTTCCTGGCCACACGGCAGACTCCTACGATTCACTAAGCAGAAGACATTCATCTTGGTTTTGTTAGTTTAGTTTATCCTGGAACGGGAGAAAAGAGGAGGGCAAATGTGCTGAAGAGTAGGACCTCCTTGAGCATCAATGACTGATTGGACTGACCTGGCTGTACCACTCACAATCTCAACAGTTAAAGCTGCTGAGCATCTCACGGAACTGTAAAATATTCTCTGAGCTTGAGAAAGCCCATAGTAGAAATGCTCATCTAAGAAACATGAGGCACCTAATATCTCCTCTCGCCGTGTATTTCCCACTGTAATTTTTTTTTCCATTTGAAATCATACTGAGCTTCATTTCAGCTGTATACCTGTTGCTCATGGTAAGACTGGGATTCTGCAGTCCAAGAGAAGTGAGGAATTGGCTACATATCTCAAGCAGAGAAATGGAGGATTGATTGTGTTTTGATTCACATTGTTTGATCTTCAGTTATCAAGCAAACTAGGAGAGCTGAATGTTCCCTTCCAAGCTCAATAACACATACAATTTTCAGGGACTTCAGCAAATATGCTGGTTACCTGCCTCTGGTGTGGCTTCCTGTGTCACTTACGAGTACTGAGCTGGATAACTGGACCTCTTCACATTCTCATCTGTCACTTTGTGGTCTCTGATGGGTTCTGCTTGCAACAAATACTACTGAAATGAATCAGGCCTTGGAGGAAATACACAGGAAAATTACAAGGTAAGGTTGGTGTCAAATGTCTAGCCAAGAAAATTTTACAACTGATCCCCACTAAATAAAGTGTCAAACCTGTCAGTGTGACCATCAGGCAGAGAAGTTAAAAGGTAACAAGGCAATCAGTGTAGCTGACTTTTAGGTGTATCTTCTAGTTCTTATCAAAAATGGTTGCAATCATTCTTGGGGTTCTTTATAGTAAAAAATAAAGAGGCCATATAAATGCTGGATTTTTTTTTCTCCAGATATGTTTTAATGCCAGTGAAAACTTGCTGCTGCCCAGATCCATTAGTGTCAGTGGAGCCTGCACGTTTGAGAACCATATTCTGTCCATCCCCCCATGCACTGTTTAGAAAGTTAATGAGTGATTCAGAGCATCTACTATCTGGGGTCCATGGTCATGGCTTATTAGACAGGCAATGACTAAAATAGTTTCAGTGTCCATGACAGGCATCCATAGCAAGATGTTTGAAATCAGCCATAAATCTCTTTGGTAGTTCTGAAGTCTAAGGCATCTAATTTGTGACTTTTTTGGATCAGGAGAAAAAAAAAAAAAGTTTTATGCAGAGACAAGACAAATATGATAGAACTATGAAGGAACATCTTTTTGTTGTCTGGTGACAGAGCCCCAAGATATTAATAAGCACAAGGATAATAAATACCACCAAGTTAATGTGAAGATGGTCATTGATTCCTTTGAGAGTTTAGTCCTCTTGATTCCAGTTACCTTATTTCTTATACTTACTGAACTTATTCCTACCAAGTTTGTCCAAAATCATAGGGTAGCACCCAGATATTTCACTTTTTTCTTGACTGCAGCTGCCTATTGTCCATCAAGGCACAGTGCCTTTTATTTTTTTTTTATTTAATCAATGCTTATTCTATTTCCTCATTGTCTGTTCTATTTCTTTTAAGGTTCTGCAGTCAAAACAATAATACTTAATTAGTGCTGGCATTAAGGGGAAATTGCCAGATCTAAAATTAACAGTTTCCGAAACAGTATAAACTCTCCTGCTTCAGGACATTTATCTTGGGTTTGAGCAAATAAATTGCTCTATAACAGCCAAATTTAGGGTTTTGGGAATTTCCTTTTGAAGCAGCTTGCTCTGGCTACTGTTGGAAACAGAATAGATGACAGTTCTCATGAAACAGAGGAAAGTTTGTATTCCTTGCCAAAAAGATCTCACCCTCCAAAATATATCTTTGCCAAGGAAACTTAGGAACTCCATGTATTTCTGCACTTGCTTCACTACAGCATAGCATATAGAAAACTAAGCATGAGGTGCATAGTAGGTTTCATTCATATTAGATGGTGAGACATCAGCTGATGTTGCCTGTGTGTTCAGGTTGAAAATATGTGTTAGAAATACAGACAGTCTGGAGCATAATAGAGTCAAGTTCTGTTTATTTTTGGTAAGGTGACTCCAAATCATATTAGAAGCTGGGGAAACATCATCAGCTCCTGAGGCAGTCACAGTAACGATAGCTTTATCAGCACTCATTCACCATTTTAAAGAACAAAGGTTAATAAACAGGAGATAGAATATTTATTCTAATATGGGTCCCTGTGGTACTAAGTCATCTTTAATGAGAAATGAGGTAATTACCAGTTCTGTCACCTTTTGTCTCTCAAATACACTTGAAACTGTTTAATATGAGGCCAGTGTTGTTCAATGGAAAATACAGACTTAGAAGTTATTGTAAAGCATCGCAATATCACTATATTAATGTAAAGACACTGAAGCCTGAATACCAAAGTATATATTTAAAAGCAATTTGAACATTTGTCTGAAATCAGAATGGGGTGAGATGCCAGAAAAAAAATACATCAGTTGTCCTGGTCTGTCATCACCCTAATCATTCCAGACTGCTCAGCTCCTTGAATTAGAGATATTTTGGGTTTGAAATGGAAAACATAGTGAAAGAATTGGACCATGACTGATTTTGGAAGGACAAATTTCTGCATTTGCATCACTTGCCTTACATCCAGAAAGCTTGTTGAGAGAGATATGAGACCAGCTAGGACAAAAAAACAACCAAACAAAAAAACCAACCAACCAACCCAACAATAAAAACAACAAAAAAAAAACAACCCACAAAACAAAACAAAACAAAACAAAAAAAACCCACAAAGGTGATGCACATGAATAAAGAACAAGGAACAACTGCTGCAATTGAGGAAAACGCATGCAGTCAGACTTCTGGAAGGCTGTAAACCTCATTTTCCTTTTCTTTGCTGTATTTGCTGGATCAAAGACTTTTGAAGTTGATTTAACTGCCTGCCCCTTTTTTTGCAATGTCAGAGTGGTGGAAAGGATACACACAAAGTAGATGAGAACCACGTTCTGCAGAATTAGGTTATGGGAAGATAATTACACAAACATCCTTCATCCATATGCTGCACAGTGCAGGCAGGATTTAAGTGTTTCAGGTTACTCAGGGTAAAATAAGAAGTCACTATCAGGTCACTGTTGGGCCAGGGACATGGCCTTCTGGAGGACATAAGACTAGGAGGAATGGCTGATAGGCCAGAGGGTTGTGTTGCCGTATGGAAGGACCTGGACAAGCTGGAGAAATGGCCTGAAAGGAACTTTATGAAGTTCAACACAGGAAAATGCAAAGTCCTGGCTCTGGGGAGAAATAAACCCAGGCACCAGGACAGGCTGAGGCCGCCCAACTGGAAAGCAGCTTGGCAGAAAAGGGCCTGGGAGTCCTGTTGGACACCAAGTTGAGCATGAGCTAGCAATGTGCCCTTGCCACCAAGACAGCGAATGGTGTCCTGGGCTGCATTAGGAAGGGTTTGCCCAGTGGGCTGGTAGAGGTGATCCTTCCCCTTTACTCAGCAGTGGTGAGGCCACACCTGCAGTGTGTGTGTCTAGTTCTGGGCTAATGGAGACAATCCAGCAAAGGACCATGAGGATGGTGAAGGAACCAGAGCATCTCACCAGAGCTGAGAATGTTTCGCCTGGAGAACAGAAAGCTCAGAGGCTTCTACCTTTGTAAAAGGAGTAAACATGACTGTGATAAGAAGCTGTAAAAATGTCTTGGGTGACAATAGAAAGTGAAGTGTCTGGTGGCCCTGCTGTAGCCTGTCACTGATCAACACTGCCTCTTTTGCAACAGCATCTTGGGGATCAGTGGCTTTCCAGGCCCTCATGTCTACTCCTGGCCTCAGGGAAGGAGACTTGCAAAGGGAGCAATGAGGACAGAGAGCACTTTTCAAAAATTCAGATGTATATTCACGGAGAAGTTGTGTGCCCTTCCACCCTCCCCTGTTTTCCTCCATGTAAACATTTATTTAGCTGTAAAAAATCACTGGCAAATGGCTGATGGTGTTGTTCTCAGTTTATAGCTTCTAAACCAGCTCCAGACTTAGTTCATTACAGAGTAATGATGGCTTTGCATCTTCTTGTTTGCTATTCAGTGATCGTCCTCTTAAGTGAAAGTGCTTATTGACCTGAACAAAATATAATTGTGTCTCCCTTCAATTTTCAATTTTTAAAAGCATTTTTCCGTTGAACTGGCTTTCTCCAATAATGATTGTATTTGTTATAGATTTCCCTGGCAATGTAACAGTATGGAAATAAGCATTTGTACTAATCCTTTCTGCTTCAGTTCCAATATGCAATAGTCATTTTTACATCAACAGCCACTGTCTAGCTTTCCCTTCAGTGTAGCAATGGAAGAGCTCCTCATCATCACTAGTGCAAATGATGTATTTCTCAGCTTCTCTGTGTCACAACTTCTCAGTAGCTCCTTGTTCCCGTTTGCTAAACAGGGATAAATAGCATCTCCCTTCCTCTGCAGGTGCTGAGGCATCTGCAATGAGTTGGCACCTACTTTCAGTCTCACCCATTAAGACAGTTTTCAGAAGTTCTAGAACTGGTAAATCCATTTAAAGGCATTGAGAACTTGCAAACTCTAAGAAATCAACCCACTTTTCTTTCTTACTTGAAGCAATGGAAGGCTCCTAAACCATGGAAATTTGGGGGGGATACTGCTCCTTCTCTTGTCCTGGTGTGCTAGCCAGGGGCTAATCAGGGAATTCACTTCCAGGTGGCCAAGGAAAAGGCATAGCAAATTCCACCTAATTTCTTGATTTGATACCTTCTCCATACCGAAAGATCAGCAGGTTTATTTAAAACTGTGCAATAGAATTCTGCACAACTAATTACTGTTGTCAGTGGCTTCGATCCCTTACAAAAACTGCATATAGCACTTCTGGGTGTAATTAGATGTGGTAGGTTTATTACCTTAATAGGCAGGATAAAATTTTCAAGACCACTCAATGCAAAATTAGCTGTTTTGTTACATTTAATTAATTCAGGCTCATGTGATTGTAGTGCAGCATAAACAGTTAGATGTTGAGAAATGGAGAACATAAAAATAAAATGAAAATCACTTTTTTCTTCAAACCTTATGATTTCAGTTTTGTTTAAAAGACTAGAAATAGCTTTTGCTAAGAGCCACAAGGTACTAGCTAAGCTAACAACACAACATAGGGTCAAAATATTTTTTAAAATTTGCAGTATGGGCACTTGGTGCAGGAACTTAAATATTTAGTTTAAAATTCCAGCATATGCTTGTTCCACATGAAAGGCCACTGTAAACAGTCCCAATTACTGCTAATTGATTTAAACCTCAGAACTCAGTAGGAAATCACAGATGTTAACTGCTCAGCGATGCACTAAACCTTCCTGAGTTTCTCACAAAAGATTTGCTGTAATTGCAAGAGATCTTTTTGAGGCTGGAGGATTATACAAATCTGCTCCAGTGAGAACTGTTTCACAGAAAGCATTGATGTTAGTTTTGTAAGGCTGTTAAGGAAAATAACTTTAGATTTGTTTCGGGACATTCACCCTGTAGAAGACTGACGAAAATGTCTAATGTTTTTGTACTGCAAAGAAGAGAGAAACTCCCTTTTTTTTTGGACGCCCATGAGAGATTTCAGAACCCTTTAGAAAGAAAGCTGGCCATTTTCTTGAAAAGCTGAAAAAGATGTGGCAGAAAGACTTGAAAAAATCCAGTTAGCAGGAAATAGGTCTTCTGAACTGATATATAACACCGAAGCTTAAGTTATAGGACAGACAATATAGGGAAAATGTTCCAGAAGTCTTTGATTAAAAAAGTGTAAAGGCTGTCTATGGACTATCCTGGACTCTGAAGTTAAACAATGGAGGTAAGTGCATAAGCAAGATGGAATAACCGCTTAAATGTAAATGAAGAGAAGCTTCAACAATGAAATTGCTTCTAGAATTAAAATGACCCTGTTGCCCTCCTCATCCATAGGAACTACCTACAGACACTGTCTGCTGTCTAATCCTCATCTTCATTTCCCTTCCTATGGCAGTTATGATGATGTTCTCTCCAGCAGAAGTGATTTTTCTGAAAGTTAAAGAAACTATTTTTTTTTTTTTTAAAATACAGTGCTAGTAATATAAATTCTTTAATATTATTAGGAATTCAATAATATCCCAAGCTGATGGTGAATCTCACACAAAGATGTTGCACACCAACTATTGGCAGGTTTCCCAGCAGGTGAGTCAGGAACTCAGCTTGTATGGTTTAAAGCCCGAGGGCACCTCTGGGCTGCAGTTTATTTTTCAGTGGGGATATGGACCCTCAAGGGTTGGTGGCTCTGGCACAGTGCAGACTAAGAGGAGCAGCTTGCTGAAGAAAGTGAGTTGGATAAAACTGCGAATTAGAAATCAGGGGAACTGGAATCTGCTACGTGACTGCCATTTTCCCACACCTCTCTATGCTGTTTGTACAATAAAAGCATTATTCATCCCCAGTGAAGCTTTCTGTAATCCCATTGGAATGTGCTGTATGTCAAGAGAATCCCTTTACTGGAGAGTGCTCTTTGAGACAGTAGTAGAGGCACAAAGAGAATGAAAGTGTCCACCCTTCTGCAGCTGAGGTTGTGTTTACCTCGGTGTATGTTGGTCTGTCTGACAGAGGCACATATCCCTGAGTGCACTGGCTGGAAATGTATGGCCTAATAGGAAGAGCAACCACGTGAAAAATGCAGTGTGGCCTCAGGTGAAGAGGGCACTGCCCAGTTACACTGGCAGGATTGGGGGATCCACTCTACCTACAACTATCAGCCAGCCCATTCCAGGGCACAAAGCTTACCCTGCCTCTCTGTCCCACCACATCCTCTTCAAAACCCAATGAAACAGTAACAAAACATAGTGATCATCACCCTAGACCTACAGGATCGTATAGGTTAGAGAGCACTTTGGGGATCATCCAGCTCCAACACCCCATACACCAGATTCCTCAGCCTGGCTGAGGAACAGCCTTTGAACAGCTGGAGCAAAGGCAAGGGACATTGGCAATGTCAGTGTTCTCCTCCAGCTTGCTCTTCACCATTTTCTCCTTCTTGGCAAGCCTGCTTGTCTTTTGGGTAAGGCCCCTGGTTTACTCTGCAGGCTTTTGAAAGGTGTTGCCTGAACTGGAAGACTCCTTCAGCTTCCATATGTACTGTGCTCCAGTACTGGTGTATGTTTTATATTGTGTCCTTCTCATAATTTTAGGTATGCGAACTGAAAGAGATCCGTTGTGTGTGTTTCCTTCCTATCCATGCTCTTAAAAACGTAGATTAGAAATCAAAGATGGACAATATTTACACTGGGAATAACAGCCCAAGAATAAGGACTAACATATTTCTCCGTATTGTTATGCATACATTTCGGAAATATCTTACTGTTCATTTAGTGAGATTGTACTGAGGAAAAAAAGAGAAGGATGCAGGCGTGGCGAACACGTCTAGCAAATCTTTAAATGCCTGAGTGATGATGATAATGTGAGCATAGGTTTATTGCTCTGCATTTCAGAAATGAATTTTAAAAGCTTCCAATTTTGCTAGGTATTTATTTGCATACAGCCAGTTCTTCCTCTCTTTCCTGTAATTTTATTGCAACTGTAACAAGGATTTTGGAAATCAAATGTATTTCAGTATATTCCAAGGTTCTGCCTATGCTACTGGGTGTTATCTGATTTATGATAAAAAGCATTATTGGTTCCACCCTCTGTGTATCTGATGAAAAAATACAGTAAATTGAGATTAATATATCCATTCCATGTGCAAGTGGGTGGACATAAGGGAGATACAGATTTCAGTCTCATAGAGGTTTCTTCTCTCACCTTATGTAAGCTTGAAATATATTATTGAGGGCTTTTTAAATTTTTACTCCTCCCATCTTATGTTAGATGCTGCTGAGAAGACAGTCGGTTTATTGGCCATTGAGTCTTCCTTGAGATTGTTCCAATTGTATCTTAGTTCTCTGAACTTGTCTGTCATTTCTGCCTTCTTCAAATGGGGATGGGAAGGGAGAAATTATCCTCTCCTTGGCTGAACTGGCTACTGTCATGACACCACTTTCTTTCGAACTCCCTGCCAGTCCTAGCATCTGTTTTATAGAAAATGACTTTTCAGTCAGTATATCCTTTCAGTAAGTGGAGGTATTACTCTTAGAAACAACTCAGATCCTATTATTTTTGTAAGTTATATGTCAATTTCATATTGAAAATGGCACTTGAGGTCAGATTCCAACCCCACTTCCTCAGCACCAGCTTCCTGTATTGGAGGTATTGAGATGGTCTTTATGAAACATCCCTGGCATTCTGGGTTTAAACTGGTGTATGAGAAGGGAAGATTTTTTATTATCTGTTCTTGCCACCCTCCTCTGGAAGCAGCAATACTTGGTGCTGATCAGCACCCTAAGACATGACTCTTTTCTCAATTTCCTTTTGTTTACCAGAAAGTACTGGATATAATTTTATTAGCCAATTCACCTTAAGTCAAACTCTGCTTACTTGATTTGAAGTGTTATTGTGTGGTTTCTGAAACAGTTATTTTTATCAAATCATACTTAAGCATTAGAAGTAGAGCTGAACAAGATGCAAAGAGATCATTGTGGTGCTTAGAAGTTAAGAAAGGTGCTGATTGAAGATACTGTGTCATAGAAAACTGGAAAAACTAAAAAATAACCTTGCTACATATGGATGTTGGTTTGTCATGGCATTAGATAGCTATTACAGAACTGTATGCTGCTGTTCCTACTGTGAAATGAGAGGTGGGCATTTTTACATTTCATTAACAAAAGGTTTTGCAAATACAGTTCTCTAGATCTTGGCAGTAGTGAGATGTCTGTAGGCAGTAGACAGTAACATAAATCTTGTGACTTCTTGTGACTTGTGGGGCTGGATATTAAACCTGCAAAATTCTAAATGTACCTGGCCATGTACCATAAAACGAGAGTGCTGGTAATGTTACTGCTCAAAACACTCTTTGTGAGACCCATACAATTCCATGGCCGTGTAGCAAACCGCAGGCTCCTATCATGAGACTTGTTTACTGTCTGCCAGATGAGCCCAATACTCAAGAAAAAGTAATATCTAGCTTATTTTGAAGCTGCTGTAGCTCCTTAGGCCTTGTAACAATAGAGAAATATTATTCTCAACCCTGAGAATGATTTTAATCTACCTTTAAGATACCAGCAACTGAAAGTAATAAGGTAAAGGTTATTATACACCTTTCTGTCTTCCAAATTACTTGCAAGGGATACAGTTATTGGTAGCAGGGAGTGAGTGTCAGGGTGTTCACATCCCCTTTGGATGGGCCAGCACCGTGTCCCGGGTGCTGCTGCCTGCTGCCGGGGCGGGGCATGGCATGCAAGGAGCCCAACCATGGATGCTGCTTTTCCAAAGATGTTTCTAATATTAGGTTTGTGTTATTGATCTCTGCTCTCCCTGGAGCCAGACAAAAGCCTACTGAAAGAAGGCAATGAGGAAAGTAAAGCAAAATGTAAAGAACTGACTTGGGTTTGTTGTTAGAGAGAGTTGTGAAATGCTTACTGCGCAGCTTAGATCTTCTATGAGAGGGTGATGAAAATCACACTAGGATGGGCATTATGCAGCATTTATGTCTCTGTTTTGTTCTTAAAATGAGCAAAATTGGGTTATAGAGAAATATATACGATTCTGAGGCATTGTGCTAAGTGGATTTCTCCCCAGATATGTACAAGTATAATGGAATATATCCCTCAACCAAACCTGCATCATTCCGTGATGAAAAGGCCAAGGCACATTCAGATACATGCTACCAATCCAAAAGCAGAAGTCCATGAAAAGCCACTGAAAGCAAGAGCGGTGTTTACCAAAACATTGTAATTGAGCATGAAAAGTAATGTTTTAGGCTTGGGCAACTACAGTGGGTTCCCTTGTGTCCAGTGGCCCTGAACCAGCACACTGCCACATGTAATAACAGACACAGGCAAGTGTGCAATGAAAGGGCAGTGGAGACTTGCAAGACCTTGACCTGAGCTGTGTACTTAGCCATGGGGCCACGGTATGAGGATGCAGAGGACACCATGGCTCACGTTTCTGTCCAGACTGCTAAGTCTTTACTGTTGTTGCTGGTTACGTAAAGTCAGGGCTGCGTGCAATACTGATACTGCATAACATATATCAGAAATCTTGGTTGTTTTAGTGCTAATGTATCAGAAACCTCTTTAACTTTTGACTAAGCCTTGGTTGGTGTTGATCTAGTTAGCCTGAAGTCAATGGACAGCACCCTCTCTAAAGAGTTCAGGCATGAGTGAATGGAACTGCTAAGAGACTTCCTTGGACTTTGGGTCCAAAGCTGTGGTTGCATGGCATGGTAAATCTGTCTGCAGGGCTCCTCGTACTAGACCCCAAATGATGCAGTGAATTAACATGATATGAACTCGCTCTGCAGTTTCAGTTTTGTTCTAGAAAAGTTGGATGGGCTAACTTTGTACTGAATCATATTTGTATCGCTAAGTAACCTGATAGCACATTGATAAGCGCTAGTGGTCACAGGACATGGTCTTACAGGTAAGATCTTGAGGTTAAAAACATCTTGAAATGGTTAGGTTTTACCCTTAGCAGTAGCTTTACCAGCTATTGTTCCAGATATTCACTTGCAAAAGGGCAGGGGGCAGAGGGGGAGTGGGGACCATCAAAAACTAAAGGGAAGGAGTCAACCCAGCTTTCTGCTGCATGATTATCTTGTATATTTGTGAGAAAATGATGCCTTTTACCTTCCTCTCTTTTCCCTAATGCAGACCTGAATTATTAAGACTCTGCTAATAAAGTCCATTTGGGTTGTCTGCACAATTTCCTGTGCATTTAACAAAGGAATAAATTCAATCAAGCATCCATTGGTTACCTGACCAACATTAACTGGAAGCAAAAGGAAGCAATAGTATTCTGCCCAAAATCAACCATGGATTTTAATACATTGTTAAAAGTGCAGTATTTTACAGTGCTCTTTTATCTGTCCTCTACCAAAGGCGTCCTTAAAGAGCTGTACAGACACTTGTCACAGTCCTGCTGTCTGCTACCTACCTCTAATTCTTACAGAGCACTGAAATTTACAATACTACATTAAGCTTGATTCATTACCACTCTCCTTATTTCACTCACAGCAGTCCTGTTTGTGTCAACAAAACTTCATGAAAAGCATTGCCTCTTACCCTGAGGGGGACTGAGAGCTGTGTTCCTTGTACCATGGCCCTGTTTTTCTAAATAAGATTTTATCTACAACTCTTTCAGCTTTCTTTCTGCTCCTTTGTGCTGATTTAGGTTTCAAATGGTAATGTGACATTTTCAGTAGCTTTTTCTGTTAGGATTGGTCCTAGTGCAAAGGTAAAATAATTGTGAGTCTTTTTGCTGATGAATATTCCAAATCTGCAAATCTTTATGTCGTGCTTTACCTAACACCAGGGAGGGGAAAAGGCACACCAGACAACATGATGCTACAAAGCTCAGTTTAATTCAGCAAGGGACAGGCTCTGCCAGAAACAACTTTTCACACAATCAGGCACACCCATCAACTGAGACCTGCCCCTCTCATCTCTCCAAAGAGTTAATGATGCTCATTCCAGCTGGTCCCAGCAGCAAGCTTTAGGCAGTGGCTTGTCTCCAGTGTGTGGTGGTGCCAGATCGGATGCTACACAGTGTTGGACATCTGTGTGACAGTGCTGCCCTTGTCACCAGCTCTGAGGGTCATTATAGCCATGTGTCAGTACCAACCACCAGTGCCTCTGCCCATGATGACATCGCACTGCACCTCTCCAATGATTTCGGTATGCTCCCTGTCAGGCATTGGCCCATGGCTCACATGAGGCTCATGCCATGGTTTGCATTGCCCTGTTGGGTGCAGCTCACCATGCTCAACCTATTTGCTCCATGCCAGCTCTTGGCCCAGGTGAGGCTGTGGTACTCCTGTGTCACCTAAAATTTGGAGAGGAATTTCCTGCAGTTTTGCTTTGTAGCTTTTGGGACTCTGCACCTAAACTCTTATTTTTGATTAAATACAGAACTGATGAAACATATAAATATATATACATGTTTTTACTGGCTGCTGTATTACAGCAGAACAGACCAGAATATCGACTAATAACAAAGACAAGTAAATAACTATTTTTTGCTCTCTCTGACACATTGTCACTTCATTTAATTCCCATTCACATTTTCCTTGGCTCAGTAGTAGGGGCCTCTTCTGCTCAACTGGATGAGTGCAAGGGTCTCACAGTTTCATACTCCAGCTACCACCCTGGGCAGACCTTTGTCCAGGTGGAGGCCAGGGCATGACTGGCCACCTGGGTCCTCATGGACATGTCCCTAGCATCTACCAAAAGTCCTTCTAAACTCAAAAACTTGTGGTGTCCAGTCCTGGGAGTCCATAAGAATGGTCTGTCTGTTGGCCTAAAGGAGAAAGCACATGAAATGTATTAGTGTAAAAAAATATAAAAGGTGAAAAAACTGAAAAAGAGCTTCAGAAACAAATCCCTTTTCTCTAGTGTGTTTGGGGAGCAGCTGGCTGCAAATGATGATTGTCCTCTATTTAGGAACAATAAATTAAAGCAGAGTGAAATAAAGGGAGTGATATTCCCAAAGACCTAGCTGATAATTTATAAGGGCTTATAATCACTCTAATTAAATGTTTATTAGAAATCTATAACTACAATATGAAACTGATCTAAAATGACAGTTATTTTCTTGCATCATGTACCTCTTCCTAATGATCACTTGTATGTGACAAAGTTAAATTAACAATGTTTATATTAAAATGTACTCAGTGCATGCTTGCTTCATGAACCTGCCAGATTTGGTAACGATGTCCTTTTCAAGAATATCTCCAGACCTTAAAAGGACACTGGGTCATTTCAGTTAGAAAAATACTGAGAAAATTCATGTATTACATTGTAAAAATCTGCGGGCGCAGGATTGTCCACAGCAGAAGCTGATAAAGAAATACAGATTTTAGCTCTCCCTGTGTGCTTGCAGTGTTAAAGAGCAACTTTCTGATTCTCAGAGCAAGGGTGATCATGTTCCCTTTAAGAAGTCACTCCCTGACACGTGGCACTCCTTTCAAAATGTTATTATTTAGAAAAGCCTTGTTTTCCCTTAATGAGATTCCTAATTAATTACGGAGTACTGTGTCGAATTTAAACCTACAATTTTTCAGAAATAAGCACCCCAAACTGGAGGTCTGGGAGCCTGGATCTTCAAGAAGAGCAGCAGTCCCTGGTAGTGCAGCAGTAGTGTTTCTTGCATGTGAAAGCTGGTCTCAAACATTCTAATAAATGGTTCTCATTAGCAGCTGTTCAATGGTTAATTATGTCTCACTGTAGATTTCTCCTGTTTGGGGGTGTGTGTGTGTATGTCTGAGCACTTACTTGCCTTCCTCCTCTCTTTGGAAATACCCGGAGAAATTCTGGGAGGACAGTAAGGTAGGATGCTGACCTCCCAGTGCCCTGCATCTCACCTGCACATGTCCCCTGGCATCTGCCTAGTGAGGATATGGAGGAGAAGTAGGGAAGTTACTCTGCGAACACCTTGAGAGACAAATTAGTCCTCATACCTCAAATATCTCAAAATGTATCACAAAATTTATGTATGTCATAACAGCTGATTGCAGCTGCTAAGAAGCCTAGCCCACCCTTTATTCTCTCTTTTTTGATGTGCTCTAAATTATCTTTTTTTTTTCTTTTTTCTTTTCTTTTTATTTTCCTGAAAATAGAAGATGTGTTTCAAATGTGAATTTGGAATATGCATACTTTTTGGACTTGTAACTTTTAGTTGCTCAAAATGTGGTACTATGCTGTGTGATAGGAAAAGAACAGGCTCTGCCTTACGTAAGTCTGATTTTTTTGCACTTCTCGGATCAGAAGGAATGTGCTGAGATAAAAAGTGCTATGCGTTAGTTGGAAATACGGGCCAGTTTAGTGCTCTGAGGAAAAAAAGCTAAGTAAGAATAATGTGGTGCACTTCTGGAGACCTTCCAGCAACTGGCAGAAAGAGAACTGAATCAGTATTTCAGCTGTAAAAATGGAGAAGGTTTCTAATCACTAATGCCTAAATCCTGCTGAAGTGCTTTGCTTAATAACAACTGTGTTAAAACTTAAAAAGCATCTAAATGGTTTGCTGACATGCTTGACTGAACTGGAATAAGAGGAGAGCAGAGATCAGGCAGGGCTTGAGTCTCAGTTCTGAAATTTTGGGCTTGATGAAAAGTCTCTTAGGTCTGAGAGATTTAGAACACAAACATCCAAACAAAATCTTTTTGCAGATGCTTAGTCCTGGCTAACAGCCACACTCCCACCCAGCTGCTCACTTCACCCCCTCCAGGGGATGGGAGAAGAAAATAGGATAAAAAAACGAATGAGAGAGCTTGTGGGTTGAGATAAAGATGGGAGATGATTGCCTACCAACTACTGGTTTGGGCAAAGCAGACTTGACTTGGGGAAAATTAGTTTTAATTTATTCCTGATTAAAATAGATTAGAGTAGTGAGAAACAAAATGACAAATATTAAACCAATACCGTTCCTTGCCCTTTTTCTATGCTTTGCTTCACTGTTTCACTCTGGATCCTCTACCCCCCCCCAAGCAGTGCAGGGGGATGGAGAATGGGGGGTTGTGATCCACCCATAACTGCACCTCTCTGCCATGGAAATGACTGTGCCCAGCACAGAGCAGGTCCTGGGCATTTCTCCCAGTGGCTGCACCTGCAGCCCCCCCAACACCTTGTCACCTGCACCAAATGTAACTCCTTTGCAGTGAAAGGGCAATTTTTGTGCTTTATTGAGCTGAGACCAGGGCCAGAAGTCAGCACTGGTTTTGATTTCTCATGTCATGCTGAATGGTCAGCCAGAAAATTAATGGAAATCCTTGGAAAATGAAAAGCTTATTGTGCACAGTTAGATAAGAAGTGGTGCATGATTAGACAAGATCAGAAGTGCCATCAAATTTCTGATGTCTTACTTCCTGACAGGGGAAAACAATTAGTAATGAAACACGTACGAAGATACCAGTGCATACAAAAGAAATGTAAGCATGGATATAAGCAACTCAGCAAGGGCAAGTGTGAAGGTGCAGTGCAGTGAGCAAAAGGGAATTTCATGTGAGAAATGGGACAAAGAAGAACTTTTGTGATTACCTTATTTCAACTAGCCAGTATATGACATGACAATGTGCTGGTATTTCTGAATAGCATTTTGCCAGGTAGTTGCATATTGTAAGTACTAATTATATTTACCCCAATTATATAATTATGCACTATTATACAGGTAACTGCATTAGAATTGGTAAAAATCTATATATGTGCTCTCTTTCTAATGTAATGCTATCAGAGTAACCTAAACACCCACTGAAATACAGAAATAGGCACATATGGGAATATTTCCCTTCGTGTATCCATATGCTTCTATATTTAAATATTTAAATCGCTGCAAATTATGTATATGTATGTAATTTCTTTATTGCTGTGAACAAACAGGAAGAGCTCTGTTCATTTTTCAGGAAAAAAAAAAAGCCATCAGATCGAAGTGTTTATAGTACTTTCATACAGATGAATAAATACAACATTAGTAAGCATCTGTCAAGATTTATATTTGATGTATTCTCATTTAAACTTGTAGTTTAAAATATGAAGATTTCTAGAGGTTCAACAGTAGAGGTATGAACTAATGATCTTTTCACTCTTACTCTTCAGGAGCAGGTCTAAGAGCAAGTCCAGAGGGGCTCCTTTCCAGCTCTCCAGTTTCTATCCTCCTGCAGCAGGAGGGGCTGCAGAAGCTGCTGCGGGGAGCACAACCTGTGGCCCCCCGGCAAGGTGGGGAGTGGGATGTACTCAGGTCCTGCTGGAGAGGGATGAAGGGCAGCACCCAGGCAAGCACATGATGCAATGGGAAATGAAGCAAATAACTTCCAGGCCAGCTGGTGAGGTCAATACAATCCCTTGGACATGTCCATCCCGTGCCGCGGAGGGCAAGGCACCCATTGCAGGCCACGGTTGTCCTGTCTGAATAAGGGATTTGGAATTTGACCCAGAGCAGACGAGCCTGACACTGAGCCAGACCATGGAACACTGAAAAGATCTTTATCAGAATCACTCCAAAGCAGTTTAATGGTGAAAACCAGCTGGAAAGATTGAAACAGGAGGAGAAAAGGGAAAGACGAGGAGAGGACTGTGCCCTCTGTACTTGTTGGGTTTGATTGGTAGCAGATGCAGCTGGAAGAGCTGCAACAAGTGGTCACTGAGAAGGCAAAAAGCAGAGCACAGCAAGCCTTCCCCACACGAAACAAGCAGGGGAGAGTGACAACACAGCCTTTGAGCTAGCATGAAGTATCTTTTTTCCCCTTGCTTGTTTAAAGACTAAGCTGCTAAAATGTCTGAAAAATTCAAGGCAAAATCAATTCAGATGTCACTTCAATGAGGGTGATTATTAATGTGGACGTAATTAATAATTTTTGAAGTTTTGTCAGTCAAAGCATAAACTAAAATGTCTTTACTTTCCTCTTAAATAGCCTGCATGCAGTAACATGTATTACTAACTACATTCTCTGTTTTTTTTTAAACACCTTGGTGTGATAGCAAAACTGCATAGACAGTTTATTACAGTCTCCTGTTTACCTCTGTGGACGAGATTTTTCTGAAAATTGGAAGCAGAAATAAAGAAATGATGAGATCAGCTGCACAGTCTGAGAACAAGTGAGATGGTCAAAGGTGATATGACCACAGCACAGGTGCAAAGTGATTTCCTCGCCTCCATTTTCACCAGGAGATGCCAGAAAGAAGCTTGCCCAGTCTTTTTCCTTATGGAAAGAAGAACTGACCGTTAGAGATTAAAGATGTCAAGAGAAGATGAGCTTGTCAAACCATTGAATTTGACATACACTTTCTGTCTATTTTCTGGACTGTGCTAATCCAAACTTTAAGAGAGTGCCTAGCAAGTAGGTAGAGACTTTAATATTACACACAAGAGGACTGGCAAATGCCTAATACTCATTAATTTAAAAAGAAAGCACAAACAAAAAAAACACAATAGTAATGGCTTTGATAATTATGGAGTAGTAATCCTTTCTTTAGGAAGTTATAAAAAATGTTTGAAGCAATGAGAAATTTCATGGACTGCTCACATGTCACTCTTTAAACAAAAATTTTCCTATGAAAATAGGAAGGTGCCAGCTCTCAAAGAAGGAAGACTTTCAAAAGGCCTGAGACAAAGCCACATACCATGCAAGACACGTAAAAGAATGGTGCAGTCTTGTGTGCCCCTAGTAGCCAATTTCCCTTTAAACACTGAGCCAGTGGAGTAAGTCAGTAGGGAGTGTTGGATAAGGAGGACAAAGCTGCCCTGCCATCCTTCCTTTATGTGCAAGCCCATACCCGCAGATCAGCATTTTTCCTCCTTTACACGTTACTCCAAGAGAGTCGGAAGGACAGACACCAGCAGGGCAAATCCATCAGTGTTTCTGCATGTGGAAAGACGAAAGCATCTCTGAGGAGCCATTCAAAGAGTCTGAACAAGTGCTGAGCCAGCACCTCGGTCTGGATACCTTACCCTCTCCTTGATACAAACTGCAGAACTGTCTGAGTTACCTTTAATAAATGGGTCTTAAGAACTTTTTATATGGCAGAAAAAATTTAATAGATTGTATCTTGGCTATTTCAAGAAAATATAAGGGACCTATCTTTTTAAAAATGCTTTGTGTCCTGAATTTATTTTCACATAGATGATCAAAGTACTGTCAATAAAGATACTTCTAATAGTGGATCAAAGGAAGAGCAGAATACCTCTACTTCACAGCCATTTATTATCTGCATAATTAAATCAAGGCTGTAGATAGAACTTTGTTGAAAAAGATACCATTTTGGGATGTGCAATTAGAATGCAATGTAAAATAATCCCAAACACAAGTATGATTCTGTCTCTTGTTTAGGAAATAGGTGATTAAATCTTGCTCTAAAAATCTTGCTAAATCCTAGGTCATTCTGATGGCTTTGACTAAAGGTATTTCAAACTTTTTAAGGTCATTGTTAAAGAAACCAGTGTAATATTGAGGCTTAGATGGTGTTTGCCAGCATTCACATGAACTGTTCTGTTTGCCACCATCACCTCTGTACTTCTTACCAATGTTTTACCTATATGTATCTACTATTGCAATAATGAGAGGAAGCCAGTTTCAATAATCTTTATTGTAGCACATCTACAACACGTGCCCCCAAAAAAGAGAAAAACAAAAGATCCCCCTCAAATACTTGGAAAATCTTAAGAACTTTTCACTTTTAAATTTATTCTGCTTGCAGAATTGCATTATAACAGCCAAATTTAACTTTGGGAAATATTAATTCACTTTCTGTTGTGAAGACTGGTGCATGTGGATGCATGCTATCAAATCATTGCCATGCTTTATTCCTGTCAGTGCTTGTTAGCTCTCATGGATAAAGGACACTGACTTAGTTTCTGCAACATCTAGACATGGCTCATAAAGGAGAGTGACTTGCTTAATCTTTGCGAAGAGCATCAAGATGCCTGGATGGAGCTAATGGGGCAGACAGGAGAGAAGGGCAAGGGAGCCTCTGCTGGTGGAACAGCTCCTGGTTGTCTCTCCTGTCATCACAAAATTCTCATTATTTGACCAAGATGTAGTCAATTCAAAGCAAATTAGATAAGTAATCTTTGCAGTTTTACTAAAATGGAACACCCTTAATTTTGTGAAAAGCATTTTTTTAAAAAATCTCTAACAAAGATTCTTTGGGTTTTATGAGATCAGTCTCCACACAAATTTCATTTGTAAGACCTAATACATGAGATAGCTTTGTGAAAAAAAGAAGTGTTCTAAAACTCAAACTTACTGTTTGCTATGAATTTTTTTTCCTGTGGTGGCATATTACTGCAATGGGTTGGTTAATTCTTTAGACTCTACGGATATCAGAAGTTTTGTATAAGCAGCTACTATCCGTTTTTGCTGCACGATCAAAATTCAACTCTTTTACTCTAGTGTGAAGTTGTGTTACACCAGAAATTAGCTTAAACAAATAATGAAGAAAGTCTTTCACTAATACCAACATGGAATGTATTTCTATTCTTATGTTCATTTAGGGTGTACAGGAGTGCTTTGGTTTATGCATAACAAATAGTATCTACTGTTTGTAAAAAAAACATTCATGATGAACTCCTAGACCATGTCTGTGGCATGTCAGTACTACATCAACACCATTTCTAGCAATCCCTGGTGATATCGTAGACCATCTGCTAAGGACCTATATCACCATTCCAGTGTTCAGACTGCTTTAGCTGCACAGTGAGAATTGTGTGTATTTGGGAAACAGGTGTTTGTGCTTCTGGGTTTCCTTTTTAGCAAATCATGATCCAAAGCCCTGCTGCAATGTGAGAGAGATTTCCATTTCCACATACATTTGAGGCATGTTTCCTATCCACCACACTAGACTCCATGAAGAGCAGCTTTTCCCTTCTTTTAAAAACCCTTTGCAACAGGCAGTGCGCTGGTCCTGTGCCCTCCTGCCAGGGATGTTGCTCTCCCTGAGAGGTCTGTATAGGGTGACTCCTGCACTCAGAGTCGAGCTGATGGGCTCTGAATCACATCAGCCTACGCTCAGATTGAAAGCTAAAGGCAAGAGTGAAGCTTATCTTCCTTCTCAATTTCTCAGTAAATTCTGGTCTACTTACTCCTTTCCCAGTCGCTCAGGTCCTTTTGTTCCACTTCAGAGTCTAGGCTATAGATTACTGCAATATAATAAGGTGAAAGTAAAAAAAAAAATAAACACACCAGCTTTTACTTGAGAAACTGCTCAGATCCAAAATCCAAGGGAGGCACTGATTTTCCTGGGCTCTGGAGCAGTGACTCAGACCTCTTTTCAGCAGGATTGCAAACTTGCCTTCCTGTGTGCCTTGTTGAAGTCGTGAGCCAGAGCAGCTTTCTGAATCCAAGCTTGAATTAATATGGTAAGCAAGAAAGTGGAAGGGCTAAACCTAAATCAGCCTTGCCTTCAGTCCTTCATGGCTACCACGTGGCTCTTCAGGAAACCAAAGTGAGGACGCACCTGTTTCATGCAGGGTGTGGGTGATTCCTCGTGCACCGATGCGATGCTGGTGCACAGTGATCTTTCCAGGCTCTCATGTAATGCTGACAGTATAGAAGAGCTTTTACTACAGTGTTTTCTGCTAAAAGGAAACTTCTCTTTTAGCACAAATGTAATGGAATATACATGATAGGTCTGTTTCTCAACATTTACATTGGGTTATGATTCCAGTTCGTTAGCATGATTACACTTGTTATGTGTTCAGAGATTAGCAGTGTTTGTTTTCTCATGCACCTCACATCAAAATGATCCTGAGATCACAGAATCACAGAATCACAGAATCGACTGGGTTGGAAAAGACCTCAGAGATCATCGAGTCCAACCCTTGGTCCAACTCTAGTCCGTTTACTAGATCATGGCACTAAGTGCCATGTCCAAGCTCAGTTTAAAAACCTCCAGGGACGGCGAGTCCACCACCTCCCTGGGCAGGCCATTCCAATGCCTGACCACTCTCTCTGTAAAGAATTTCTTTCTAATATCCAGCCTAAATTCCCCCTGGCAGAGTTTAAGCCCGTGCCCTCTTGTCCTATTGCTAACTGCCTGGGAGAAGAGACCAATCCCCACCTGGCTATAACTTCCCTTCAGGTAGTTATAGAGAGTTATAGAGAGTTATAGATGCTGCATGTTACTTAGATCTTCAATTCTTACAGAAACTTTCAACTTTCTTAATGTAATAAATAGTTAATATTTTTACAAGTTTGCACAAACACAGTGTAGAATGCTAGATTTACCAACTCAGTTGGATGATATTTAAAGGAGAAATATTTATGAGAGCAGAACATGTGGGTACCAGCAAGTAACAGATATTTTGCTTGGTGCAGCTCGCCTATTTTTACAACACTTTCTAGGCCAGTCTCCTTCTTGAGTAATCCCAAGGTCGCCACCTCACAACTTTGAGCTGCAGGTCTTTTAACCTGCTTAGTGCTATCAGAGATGAAAAGTGATTTTTTTAATGCTTACTTGAAATTTATTTTTCTTTGACTTCCATTTGTGTTCTCCTTATCCAGCCTTCTGCACTGAAGCTAAAAAAGAAGCTTTTGTTATCTCAGTTATTTATGATTTTGGTCACTTCTATTAAATCCCTACTTAGGAACATAGTTTTCTAACTTGTTCTCATAACTCATTTCTTTTAATCTTGGGATTACTACTGCCCTTCTTGTTCCTTTCTGATTTTTTTTTTTTTTTTTTCCAAGAGCCACACTTGGAATGGTTTCTTTTAGGGGTTTTTCTAATTCAGGGTTGGTGGTTTTTGCTGTTGTTTTTGGTTTGGTTTGGTTGTGTGTGTTTTGTTTGTTTGTCCATAAAATGCTTGCAAGACAGAAAATTAAATCATAGGAAGTGGTTTGACCCAAAATAATGCCCAGCATAGCATCTATTCATATTTTGCTTTCTATTAACTCTCATAGGGGAGAAAAAGTCTTTGTAATATGCAATTTAAATATTCAATTTTTTCAGGTCAAGTACCACTTGTGTTATACTTGTCTTTATATAAGAAAGCCAGTACTAACCCTATATTTAGGTTTTTGTGTGCTATTATAAAAATTCTTGGAGCCTTTTTATGAGGAAATCTAACACCCTCCATTGTTTGTATCAGGCATTTGAGATTTTCAGCTGAAGACCAGCGTGGGGTAGACAACCCTTTTTCCTCTCCACTTCTGCCCATGAAAATTAATTTATACTCAGATGAGATGCAGGTTGTTAAGCTGCCATTCCTTTCTTTTGCTGGTACTCCTCTGGAAAGCCTCTCCATCACATCAAGCTAATAACAGGCAGTCCTTGTGCACCAACATGCTGCTGCTGTTACCAATGCCACCAGGAGCTGGGCAGCCAAGAGAGGGGCAGGTGAGAGCAAACCCAGAGCCTTGGTCTCTGCTAACTTGTCCTGGGGCCCTCATCAATGACCTTGTGTGGTCATGGAGGAGAGACAAGCCAGCCTGATTTGGTATGGGAAGCTTCCCAGACCCTCTCCGGCCTGTGGTGAGGTGACCCTGATGGCCAACTGTCCTCTGTGGGGCAGCAGGATTATGCGAAGGGCCAAACACTGCTGATGGCAGAGGGTGTATTTACAAATGCAGAAAACACTGTCTGTCATCACCCCTTCCTTACAAAAGAAAAGCCATGGACTACTGGGGTGATGGTAGACAGAAAGCCTTTGGTGAACTGAAGTACTTTTTTTTGTTGAGCTACCTACTGTGCACCTCCCAGCTGCCTCCATGGGACAGTGGCATCTCTGTTGCTCCGTTCCCCGTCAGAGAGTGCTCACACCGAACACTTCCACCTCCCAGTTCTCACCTGCAGAAGGTAAAACTCTACTTGCCTTGTCCGACAAGGCTGAGGAGGATGCTGTGAGTCCACTTGCCACTCCTGGATCTCCTAAATTGGAAGACATCCTTTACCCTAAAGGAGCTCCAATTTCTTTCTGCCAGTAACAGCTGAATGTGGTCTTTTGTCTCTTCTTCATGTGCCACAAGTCAGAGTGTTTGGGTCTCTCTCTATCCCAATACTCTCAACGTACAGCCTTCGAATCCTTCACCTTTTCTGGCCTGGTGGTTGTAGTAGAGTCTGCCTTATGGTGAGCCACTTTGTGCTGTGCAGCCATGAAAAATAGCCAGCTTTTAGCCCCAAGGAGGGACATGCCACATGAACACTGCATTGTCAAGGAAAACATCAAATAACTTCATATTTTTGTTCTTTTTTTCTTCACATGAGCAGTGAGTTAAAGTGTGCATGAGTAGTATTTGAATTTATATTCTGCAGCAACAGATGGGTTTTAATTTTTGAGGGCTTGTTGTTTTAAATATATTTATTCTTAAAAGCATACTTGATCTCATCTGCTTTTAAAATGCCGCCAGGAAGACTTCTCTACAATTCCCTCTGGAGACAGAAGGGAGAGGGAAGGCGGGTGTCTGCAACATCTCCAGCTGTTTGGACGGGCTTGATGTGCTAACAGGAGTAACATGGGGCTGGCAGGCTGCAGTTCTTCACTCTGTACCAAGACAGTGCTTAAACCCTGTCATGTGTAGACACAGCCCTTGTAGTCTAGCTAACAGCCTTCATATATCTTTCTTGCACGTAATATTTCTGAGCGTTAATGGAGCTGATGTACAGCATTAACCTCATGTCTGGGTTAGACTTCGACTCCCATCGAGCCATTTTTGCTAGTGTCAGTTTGAACCTGGAGCAGAACATAAATCACACTGTGAGATATTGAGACACCCATTTCTTCATTTGTCTTGTTGTGTCTGGAGATGAGAAGTCTAATAGCAGAGTTTTTACAGCCCTGTGTGGTTTGGCATGCTTCTCTCTTTTCCATCTCTTTCAAAGAAGATGAATGTTGCCATGATAGGTGAAAAGCACTGCCAAGGGGGGAAATCCTAAAAGCTTTTCATGTTCCTCACTAGACCTCAAGGCCCACAACTTTTTCTTGTGTCGCTGTTGTAGGAGACCTCGTCTTACAAACAGTGTTGCTACTGAAAATCTGATTTTGATTGTTCAGGATGACTTTTTAATATGTATGACCTTAGTTGCTTGGGACCTTGGTGCTTTGATCAGGAATGAAACTGAAAAAACTGTGTAATAACTGAAGCAATATGAAAGAACTTTCTCAGCATATGAAAACATTTATTGGTTTCTGAACTTTATTTACATTTTTGCTTCAAACAGAACATTTTGGTACATCTTAGGATATCTCCTCTTCTTCACCTTTTTTTTTGCATTCAGGCTGCTGGTTTTCCTTTAATAATATTTTCCTAAAACCTTCAGCTTTTCAAAGGAAGGTCTATAAATGCAGCTTCCCCAAGCCTTTTGTTAGAGAAAAATGCTTAACAAGTGCCTTGTAATAAGCCTTTTTCCCTCTCTTCTAACGTGTCAGTGGGGCTGGAGCCTGAATATTCTGGAGACTAGTGCTCTATAAATACCTTTGATAGATAAATTACAAACTGTTACACACTAGAGCAGGTTTTACTTGTGCTGTGCAGTCAAGGGCAAGGGAACTAACCAAAATAAGCACAGGCTTGCTGGTGGAATGGAATATATCACGAGGACTTGGTTTGCCAACTATTGTCACAGCTATTTTCTTTACCTAAGCACAGGGACAGAAATACAGTAATTATTGTTGGTAAATGCCACTTCATATCGCTGACTGCTGTACTTTCCAAGGACTCTCATTACTATGTAATCATTGTCAGTTTTGAAGAATAGCATTTGATTAAGGAAAACTGTATTTCTAAAGCAGCCATACCTTCTGGGAAGTCACCTCTAGGGATAAGGGAGGAGAAAGCTGGAGGGGGATTTCACTGGGGTTTTTGAGAACTATGGAGATCCCATGTGTGCTTGCCTGTGGTACCGGTAGTCATCAAATATCCCACACCATGGCACTGACTGAAACAAGCAGAATGGTTTAAAATAGATGCAAGAAAAGCTGTTCTGAAAGCAGGTGGTGAGCTTCTGGAGCCTGGCGCCACTGGTTGTGCTTGAGGATATGACAGAGGGTTGAAAAAGGGATTAAACTCATTTATGGCCAACAAGTATATAAACAGATACTAGCAGGAATAGGCAGGGAGCTAATAAAACAAGAGTATGAGAAAGTGTTGAGGCTCATATTCTCCCATAAATAGCCTCTTCTATTGCCACCACTGAGACTGAATACAGGGTGGTACAGACCGTTGGTCTAACCCAGCAGTGCACTAAGTCCTTAAAATATGGAAAACACAAAGCTGCTGCTTCTGCCATGGATGCCAGCACAGGAAGCTCTGGTATGTCACCATGGAGCTCGGGGTGGAGGGAACAAGACAAATGTCATTCGGGCTGAGAGTTTAAAAAAGTCTGAAAGTACATGTGGCAGAAAAACTCACTTCCAAAAATATAGGGGGTTACCCTGAAGTTCAGCTGTTTACTTCTGTGCATTATTTTTACACATATCTTCCTGTCGCTGTGAATTACAGCATAGAGATATTTTACTATTCTTTTTTAATTGTGGGGTTTTTTTTTTGCCTATAAGTTCACATGTTTAGTGAATATGCCTAGTTAAGAAGTCCAGTGAGGTAGTCTGAACTTATTCGCTCAAACTTGCTTGCATTATTTTTCACTTTCCTTCATCTATATTGGGATCTTCTCTTTCTTAGAAGTCTTTAGAGATTCAGTAATGGCCAGAAGATACAAATACAATTGCTGGAACCCTCTTTGTTTACAGCTCCCTTCCTGCTGCTTAGAGCTGTTCTCAGTGGGAGGTTTAATTTAGTTATCACTTTTTTTTTCTGAGAAAGGACATTTTTTGACTTTGCTTTAATTTTAAAGTAAGGTTACATCCTCTCCTTGCTGAATCTACAGCACAGTCTTTGTTCCTTCCATGTCATTCATCACAACCTTATCAGGGAGAGAGTGAAGACAGGTTCCACTGGGAGACATCTGTGCAAACATCACTGCCACATTTCTTTCCATCAGGTTTTAGTCTGGACCCCTACCTTTTTCATTTTCCCTTCAGTCCCATGCTTCTCAGACCCTATGCAGCAAGCTCTAATTTTTTTATTTATACTCATAATAAACTGCCCCAAAGCCACTGTCATTGACTGAGATCACTTTGTGTGAGAGGAAAGAGACAGCTGCTGTCACTAATGCTGTATTTTTGGAGTGGGTTTGAAAGCACTTGTACCTTCAAAAGCCTAAGAAAAAAACCAATATGCTCTATGTAGCTGTCCAATTAATAAAAAGCATTTCGGGGTACGTTAAGACTCATGTAATATAGTGGTTGCAGAGATGGAAATGCAGAACTCTCCTCTCTCATTAGGGAAAACGTGTTAAGTCCAGATGGCTGACTATGTTCCATTTATAAAGCCCAGTGTTTTCAGTATTTTATTTATTATATAACTTAATTTAATACTGATAATTGAGTTTGGAGGCAGAAGGAGGAGTAGAGCTTACTGTGACTTGTCTGTCAAAACCCCAAAAACCTGTAGAGATGACAAATTTCCTCAGAAATACCCAGGGTTTTTGTGACACTGTTCAAGTGCTGAATTTTGTGGAAGACAAACTGAAAGTTGTGTTCCTAAGTACCTGAACTAGTAGAAACATTGATGTCCACAATTTGCATTAATTTCACAAGGAATTTCAACATCTTTCTGAAAAAACAAAGAAACAAACCAACAAACCCAGGACACTAGTTAGACATCTAGCTTGTCGTCTGAATTAATGTACCAAATTCCCAGCAACTCCTGAACTGACTTCTGCAGCTCACAGTTCTAGCCAGCTTCTATTGAGAAATATTTCTCTCCTCTTGCTGGCAGTGGCTTTACGATTTATTCTGAGCTTCATTCTCTGCACTTTTTAGTCTTTAATAGAGTCTTATCTTGTAATCACAGCTGAAATCTGCAGATTATGCTGCCACAATAAATTATTCAGATGTGCTACTTAGACTTCATTTTACTAAAATGGTTCCATCTCTATCAGTGATTGACAGTTATTTCTGAGCATTATTTAGCCTTTCACATTACAAATCAGGACTCCTGCCTATTGCCAGCTCCAGCTTCTAGTGCCAGATTCCCATCTGGTATTGTAACAGGGCGTATTTGAGAAGGACACACTGCCTTTTTTTAGTATCAAACCCATAAGGCTCACAAAGAAAATACAGCCTCTTTTATCTACTGAGCTCAAACTTAAATATTCCGTAAATCATCTTAACTTCTCAAATGTCGAGATGACTTTAATAGCCCTAATTGAAAGGAAAACCAAGCTGAAACTCAGATGTAGAGCTGGAACGCTCAACGACGTACAAAACATCTTCTTTAATAGCCCATTTATTAAAAAAAAGAAAGTTAAGCACTATGTTATATAGACATTTCTATCATGTTCCTCTCTGAGGAGTAATTAGTTCTGCTCCTGCCTTGCCATCCAGCTGGGGCTCTGGGGAATTACAGAGCTTTTTCAGCAAGGTGTGGGTGTGAGGACCCACAGCAGCCACCAGCATCTGTGATGCCCTGTCGAGCCCTTCTGACAGTTGCAGGCTCTCCTGACCTGTTAAATCTTTAATGAGAAGCACGGTGTTCACCTTGCATGTCTGCCTCCTCTTGCCTCTCATGCAAGGGGCTGTCCACTGTGCTGGCCAGGTGCTCGGCCAGGGCTTTTTCATAGCCTGTGAGGTGCCCCAGGTGAGAACTTCATTGTCTCCTCATCTGGTGGCTTGTTTGCAGCATATGTCTTGTGCAAAGCCTGTTGCTGGGCCAAGATAGTGGATGCTGGAGGGGTCAGTGGTATGTGCTTTGGACCGTATGGGAAGGATGTGTCTGAGCAGGTATTCTTGCCTCTCAAGTCTAAGTTTAGTGTGCTAAGTCCCAGATCCTTCAGCCCTTATTATTATCAGACATATGACAATAAACAATGGAAGGAGGCAATCTTTAGAAGCATTAGAGGATCAGAAACTTTGATACTACTTTAAAACAAATCTCTAAGATGGTTCCTCTGTGCCCAGGTTTTTACTAATGTGGATTTTATTTTTCATGATTGACAGAAATGAATTTGTCTCATCAATGGCATTTTTTGGCTTGCTATCACAAAATTATCTCTTCAAAATTTCCCTCTTGATACTGAAGTGTTTGACCAGGTTTTTCTCTCCTTGAAGGAAAGTTTTTCAGTAGTCATTTTCCTTAGGAAATATGAATGTGTACATATGGTCTTCTGCTGTCAGAAATTCAGCTGCAGTGTTTCAAGAATAAATGCAACTTGGCATGAGGCTTTAAAAATTCACCTCCTCTTTTTTTAATTTCTCCTATAATTTAGTGTTGTAAATTTATCTCTCAGAAATCAAAGCAAATAGCTCCAGTGGTTCTGCTAAGACTTGACTCTTCTGCTAATACTTTAACTAGACACCAGCAGAAACAGTATGAGCAACAGCTGATTTTCAAACGATGTTTATGTGAAGTACCAGAAAACTCTATTTGCTCTGTCTTTATTTTCCATCCTTGCTCATACCTAAGCTAAAAATCACACCTTTTTTTCACAGCTAATAACTTTCTCTCCTTGCTTCTGTCTTGATGGAGGATTTATCCTGCTGTTTATGGATGGGTGGGCAGCTCTGGCTTTCTACAACCTGAGCTAGACTACTTAGCGTATTTGTTGGTGTCCTCTGGCAGAGGCAGTGACTGTTACCTCTATTTCATGGCTGCTTCCAAACTCAATACTTCATGTGATAAGTCACATGGTCTCTGTCAACAAACCACTGATTTGATATATGTACAGGATTAAATTTATACATGGAGTGTGTGATATCAGTCTGAATACACACATTTTATTTAGGTCCATTTGTTTGATTAAAAAAGCACTGAATGCAACTGAACTTGACTGGGCCACTTTCTAAACTGATGAAGGTCAAACTACCTCTGACTTTACTGACTAGGGTAGTAGCAGATTTCACCAGCTGTTTTCCAATGGCTGGTACAATAGTTTATACAAATGAAGGCTCATGCCCAAGATCAGAAAGTCAGAAATTTTAGGAAGAGATAATTGGTGTTTCTCAAGGCAATTGCTTGTCTTGGATCAAGGCACTACTGAAGCATCAGGTTTTCAGAGGAAGATGTCAGAAGGAGAAAAGTTTGAGTTAATAGAATCTAACTCTAATAGCTATAATGGATGCACTGCCTCCTTGTGTCTTCCAAAAATTTATTAGAAGACTTAATATTCCAAATATGTAATGGAATTCCAAATATGTAATGTAAGGTGTGGGTTTTGTGGTCAGTCTCAAGTGGAAAGGAGGATGTGAAATATGAAATAAAATATATAACACCATGTGAAATCCCACTCCATTGTACCATGGATGCACCATGTGATATCCAGTGTTTTGGACTGGATGAATTTTCAAGTTTAAATGGGATGAAAGGCTGAAGAGTTTGCTGTTGACTTTAGAGATGATCGCAGTCATGACTAAAAGGTCTAACAAATTGTGACTGGAATGGAGAACTGAAAAAGCAGCTATTACTCAATATTTCTCATTATGCAGATTAGCATGAACCAAATAGGACAAGGCAATTAGATTCAGGATAGGGTTGTTGGTAGTGACTGACCACAACAGCCCACTTGCAATCTCTGTGTCAGGTTGTCTGCAAGTCATTGACTGCTGGAGCAGGGAAGGATATACATGTTCTAGTTTCAGACATTGTTCCTGCCCACAGCCACTGTCAAATGGAGGTTATTGGGCTAGATGGTCTTTAATCTGACTTGCTACAGTCTTTTTGTGTTCATGAATCAACAGTATGTCATTCTACAGACAAGTTTTGGTACTGACTCCCTCATATCATACATCTGACCTACTCAGACAGGATCAGTCCCGAAAGAGGTGAGAGGTCCACCACACTCTGTCCCACCAGCCCAGCTCTGCTCCTCAGGCCCCAGGATACAGGGTGCCACAGTGCACTAGTAATGCAGCAAAGTGCTTGAACTCTTCTGAAATAGGATCTTAATATCTAAGCTATCTTTTCATATTTACCAAGGGGCATCACTTTTCCAGAAGACGGATTATTTTGAATTCATTATAACATTATTTTCATTTTCATTTTTCAACTATTGCAACTTTTTTTGGCAGAAGCCATTTGGGTGCCAAATTCATTCATCTACATTAGTAGTTTAGACTTCTGTTTCCTTACCAGAAGGAAAAAAGTTGCAAAATTATAAATAATATTTGGTTTTTTTTTTTAATCTTTGACTCAAAAAAAAAAAAAAAAAAGCCATTTTCTATTTTTTTCCTCTCTGTCCCATTTTTTCCAAAATGGAATGAATTTTTGTTTGTTTCTTTGTTTTTACATTTAGTTATATTTAACTACCACATTGTGACTACCTGCCATATATTAGCAAGTAGCTGGTAAGAGCCAAAGTTGTTGTGAATATTTGATATTCATGATGCAGAACAAACAATAGCTTTGAACAAGATGTGTTTCTGTATATTTAGCAATGTAAGCAGTAGTTGACAGAGAGCTGGAATCCTAAGGATTAAGGCCTCTAAATATATTTACATACAAAGAATAGCTTACATACTTAGATAAGTGGTATAGAAGTAGGATTTGGCAGATAGCTGGAATGACGAGCAAGGAGGAGCAGTGGAAGGAAAGCTTCTATATACACAGGTGGCATCCCAACCATCTGCCAACTGCTGCTTCTATAAAGTATAGATGTATGTGTGTGTGTGCTTGTATATATGTGTGTAGGTATATAACGCTTTCTACTGCCTGTTCTTGGGCATTAGAAGGTTATGATATAGCTCACTGGAAGGAATCCTGACTTGTTTTGCACAGATTAAACACAATTTATTAAAATGAACTACATTGCCAACTCCACCATCACAAGCTCTGCAATAACTTTGTTGTCTGGTTCTTGCCAAGTGTGAGCAGCATAGTTGTTTTGTCATATTGTACTCCATTCATTCTGTATCCTGGCATAAACATGTTCTTGTTCAGCTTTATCCCAAGCAGACCACAGATTTGCCCTTTGTTTGACCCAGTCTGTTATGCTTGTAGTTCCTAGAGAACAAATTCTAATTATAGGATGCAAGTCTTTGTGGATGTAGCCTTAAATGGCTGGAATAAGAGACCTTATTCTATTAAAATAGGTTTTCAATTATCAGATTTAAAGCTGTATTAGATCTCTGACATAAAACTACATAACTATAACAGTCACTGAATGAACCATTCACCCAGTGTTGTGCCCCAGGACTTCGTTAAGTGATGTGTTTTACTTGATTTTGCAAGAGCGGTACAGATGCATCGCAGCACAAAAGGGCAACCAAGGGCCTGGTTCTTATTCATATTAGGCCCTATTAATCTGTGCAAGAGCATACGGACAAAAGAGAAGAAAATTATATTTGAATTTTCCAGAGAAATAAGATGTGTCTGTTCTGTCAGGTAGACACTTTTTTTTTGCATAAGCACAGGTTATAGTCTTTGCAAATCATGTTTCCTCTTTCAGAGTTTAAAGAAGGAAAAACAGGTTTATTTTAAACTAGAATGCTTTACTTAACATTTGACAGCATATCCTTATGACCATGTAGAATTTGTACTAATTAGCCATGAATTTTTCGGTGGTTTTGTTAAACTAATCAGATGTTGGCATGTTGTTTTTGTCACTGAGGCCCATTTCTGGTTGTTGTGACTCCTGTCAGTGGAGATGTGTGGATTGAGGGGCTAAAGCCATCTATATTTTTTTTAGCAGATGGATTCTGAATTTAAAAAATCAATGAACAGCAGAGGTAATAGACAGAGTAAGAAGGGCTGGACAGGAAAAAAAGGAAAAGGGAGACAAATGGGGGCATTTCTAAGCAAGATGCAATCCAGATTTCACCAAGCATAAGTTGTATTTGTACGTGGGGCCTCATGTGATAGAAACTAAATAGTGCTGGAGGAAACACGACTCCTTCATGAAAGTAGGCTGCTTATTTCAACAAATCTTTGAAAACCTCTAGATTATGAATGGACTGGTTTTCAATTTGCTTTTTGATACCATGTGGCTTAAAGGTTGTGATTCTCCATTCTTTAACTGGTGGTGACAACAAACGACATCAACCTCCTGTACTGCCATGTCCAAAAGGGTGATCCTGATAGTGGCACTGGCTGCCTCCCTCTCCAAAAGGGAGACCCAGTTGCTTTGAGGCTCACCTTGATTTTTCACAGGGGCAAGAGGAAGACTGGTGTTGCTGATGTGAGGAACAAACTCCCATGAAGGCTGATGATGGCAGCAGGGAATTCAGTGAGGTTTTCTCTGGGTGAAACCCAGAAAAAGCCCTTTCAGTGAGTGCTGTTTAGCTGCGCTTGAGCTGCAAAGCACTCTCAGGGCCTGGAGCTTTCCCAGATTCTCAGCATGGATGCGATGGGTACATAGTGAGTTCAGGGGATTTGTTCTTTATAGTACACCTCAGTTTTGTTTAGGGTACACACAAGGAAGAGACACTCGTGCATGGCCAACAAGGAAAGTAGGTCTGGATAAAAAAGGGCATAAATTCACAAAAATTCAGAAGTCAAGAAGAAATCTTACTCCTCTGTCTATATGCCCAGGAAAATGGCAGTGCACCAGCCAAACACAACTGTCCCTTATGCTCGTGGCAGATCTCTGACACATATGAATATCATCTTTGGCCACTGCTTGAGCTGCACGTTAGTCAACATAGGACTTGTCGGTTCATATGGTGCTTGTGACAAACAGGTTGTCTTCATGCCTTTATCACTATATTGTCATGCCTGCAAGTTAAAAATTATTCTGTCTTGAGTTAAACACCATCTGCTGATGGCACTTGGGGAATGGCAAAGATCTAAGAAGAAGGAGGTGATACTTTCTGGTGACTGATAACTTGCTTAACAATTAACAGGAATGAAGCATGACGAAAATGTTACAAATCAGAGCAGTAGCTATACACACTTTACTTTCAGTTTTATATACATCTGCCTGGCATCTTGTGTGGGGGAATGCTTCAATGGCACATATATTTTTTGAAAATTGGTAATATGTTGCTGAACCTTTCAGATGGCATTCAGATTTCAAAGTAGATCCAATCTCTTAAATAGATGAGATGGGGAAAAAAAAAAAAAAACAACCAACCAACAGAAAAACTACAAAAGCCTTTAAAAGCTGCTCAAGATCTTGGAGAAGAAAGAAAATAAGGAATAGAAAATTTTCCAATGCATTTATTACTGACCTGACATTTTTATAAGACTGTTTATTCTGTTCTAATTTTTCCTGATATCAAGCAACAGCATTAAAAATTTTACTCTTACAACAAAATAAAAGAATCAAAAAAGTAAAGCACCTCACATAAAGTATTCCAGGTATTTCTGAAAATCAAGAAAATGTGTTTTAATTACATATTTTAAAACTAATTTGTTGTAAATTACTCTAATATTCTGCATATGGTTCTCCTTATTTGGTTGCTTTTGCAGTTGGAAACTTATGTCCCAGCATTGTTAATTTTTTTCTTTAAAAAAACAGCCTCTCATTTTTGGATGATGTTTTGTACTCCATTTTTTTTCTTTATGTAGTTTATTCTAACACAGAATAAATGGAAAGTGTCATACCTTTCCAACAGAGTACTTTGTCATAACAGAACTCTCCTGGGAATTACTTTGGAAAAGATGAGGACAGCAGTGAATTGATTATTTGGCGCGACATCTGGTCTCACAAAATATATAGTTTAGGTTAGAATCAGGGTTTCCGGAATATTTTATCATCTGATCCTATCTTGTCCCATCAGAAACATCCTCACAAAGAGTAAACTGAAATAATGTCAGCATACATTGTGGTATTGCTTTTCAAATTTTTCCACCTGTCATCAGTCAGAATACTTAATACAGTTGAGAAATGAAGTGGTTAGTGAATTCTACTTTTCATAAACATGTTTAATCTATTTTTCTTATGCAGACCAGTAACTGGTTACATAATTTAAATTAAATTCACAGAATCACGGAATTGTTGAGATTGGAAGGGACATCTGTAGGTCATCTGGTCCAGCCCCCATGCTCACCCCAGGTGTGACACTCAGGGTCACCTAGAGTAGGCTGCCCAGGACCATGCCCAGGTGGCTTTTGAATATCTCAAGGATGGAGACTCCACAACCTTGCTGGTCAACCTGTGACTGTTGGTCACCCTCACAGTGAAAAGGTGTGTCTTGATGTTCAGAGCAAACCACTTAGTTTGTGCCTGTTGCCTCTGATCCTGGCACTGGGCTCCACTGAAAAGAGCCTGGCTCCATCTTCTTTGTACCCTCCCCTCAGGTATGTATATCCACTGCTGAGATCCCCCTTGAGTTTTCTCTAGGCCAAACAGTCCCAGATCTCTCAGCCTTTCCTCATAAGAGAGATGTTCCTGTCCCTTCATCGTATTTGTAGCCCTTTGCTGGATTCTCTCCAGTAGTTCCATATTTCTTTTGTACTGGCAAGCCCAGCACTATTATTATTAGTTACTAAATATATTAATTACTGTAACCATACAATTAAAGGGACTGTACCCCCATATTTTCTAGGAAACATGAAGAGCAAAAGCTACTTTAACATGTGAAAACAAAATGTCCATGCTGTTGAGGAGCAATCTAATCCTTCGAATGCAGCTTGTCTTCACTGTTGTGTGCTGTCCTGATACTGTACCAAAGCCGCACTTTGACTAAATCTGGTCAGTGACTGGTGATCTCCACTGGCCTCAATCTACATGACTGTGCTTACAGTACATAAATAGATTCACTGCCTAACATTGAAAAAACACTGGTACAATAAATTATTTTTTTTTTCTGGCCCTGGAGCATCCACACAAATATGCCCAGGTTAGCTTTTAAGGAACAACAGGTGCCTGAGTGTCTTGGTCTGAAGCCAAGAGGAGCAAATATGAGAGAGTAAGAAGATGAACAAAGAGCAGTGGCAGAACCACCAGAAACTATTGGTGAATACATGGAAAAAGTAACTTCTTGGGGGCATCTGTGTTCTGGATCTATATCCTCATTATCCAGGCCTGGAGCTTTCTGCCAGGGTCCTTACCTTCTAACCCACATGTGGGCTTCTGTATCATGTTGTTTTTTCTTTTCCCCCACAAACATTAAGGTTCTGCCTCATTATACTCAGCATATCCAAATGACAGATGATGTAGAGAGGACTGGAACACAGTGTTTTGTTTGTCCTGGCATTAATGAGTGTTTTAAATGCTGATGTGTAGGCAAATCTATTTTTGTTTTCATGTTTTGCATATATATTACTGTATAATGCCTTGTGGGGGGAATAGGAATATAACATCTAAATATTTTAATATTCAACAAATTGTGGTACATACAAAATAGAAGGAGGAATGATTTTTCCCATTAAAATATACCAGTGTTTGGCTTCATGCAAGCTATTATGTTTATACTAATTTCTCCCTGTAATTTAGGGTTGATAGATGCTAATTCTTGTCGTCAGGAAGTACACAGCTCTTTGCTTGTTCTTTTCATTGAGGGGGCCGCATCATCATAGTCTAAACCTATGTACACTGGCAGAAAGGGATTTAGTGTCCCTTTGGTTTGGCAGTGAAAGATTTCATAAGTGCCGTGAGCCGAATCAGCACAAAATCCAAGTGGAAATGAGATCTTTGTTTCTAACATGCTGTAGTCAACCAAATGGTACACAATGTCCTCTGCTGCTGTGGATTGCCACGGCCTGAAGTCTTTAATCAAGCCTGTGTCCGTCTGGAAGACACACGCTGGTGTCACCTCATGACACTGATAATAGCAACTCAGCAATAACTAGATTACATTCCACATCCTCATTATGAAAACCAGAATATATCCTGACAGAGGTCCCTTCTGCTCTTAAAATATATCAGTTAATTAATTTACTGGTTTACTTAATTTGATTTAGATAAATTATAGAGATCTGTCTGTATTATGAGAGCAGGAGGGAAAGAGAGAGAGAAGTTTATGGTCAAGTGAGAAACAGTAATCAACTGGCGCTATGTTAATTGTCTTTGGTTTTACCCTTAGTGTGTAGTGGTGTGAATATGACATCATTTTTATTGGGCTTTGTCATCCACTGAAGTTCACTGAAAGACTTTCACTGAATCTGAGGAATAAGCACTCCCATCCCTGTGAGCAGCCACGCAAGGTTTTCATGGGCACAACACCACCAGTAGGAATTTTATTGGCATGAGGTTAGCCAGGGTAACCAGTTAGTACACAGCTCCTCAAGGTCAGACTGCAAATTATGCACCCAGAATTACTAATAAATAACGCAAGGTGCTGTCACCGTATGCCATCTATGTATAAAGGGTGTCAAAAAACAAGACTTCCACCTAGCCCTGTGACTACTGTAAAGAGCAATGCATATATGGATAGATTTCTTCCAGACAAATTATATGAGTGATGATGTTTCATGGGTTACAAAAGATCTTTAAAGCATAAAAGATGAGCTTCAGCTTGCAAGTATTTAAAACACAAAACACACTGAGCTCTTCCTGGAATTATTTGCTTTGCTTCTTGCTCATTCTCTTTTATGTTAGAGCAACAATTTATCATGTGGTCTGCTTACCTTCCTAATTAAAGAGATTTCACTTTAACTCATTGTTACCCTCACACCACTGTACTTTTCTCATAATACTTCTTGAATCATGTAATGCCTTCCTAGAAAGCTGAACTACTGGGATTTGCAGGTGGAGTAACCTTTAGTTATGATGTTGCTATGATTTATTTTCCTCTATGGTGATTTAAATCAACACAATTCAATTAATTTATTTTTTTATCATCTGTCTACTGAGCAGATATTCTAGCTTTGCAGCAGGGTCTATAACCTTGTTTAATATCTCAGCATAGGAGTTTATTCATTTAGAAGTAGACTTGCCCTTAAAATCTGATGTTTTGAGTAGAATGTAAATGCAAACAAACCTTGAGATGTATGAGACATAACAGCTCCAAGAGGGAGGTTCAGTGGCCATGCATACACATTTATCTCTCCTCTCCTTCTTCCCCTCCCTTCCCTTCTCCTTTTCCCTAAATGGCTATTTTTATGAGTCTTTCATTCCCTTTGAGACTTCTTTTCACAAAATCCAAATTAAAACGAACAATTCAAGGATGGCTTCAGAATATTTGTTTGTGTTTATGCCTTCTACTAGTGTACAGTTCCTCTAGGTGATACTTTTCACCATATCTTTTAAAATCAATATTATTTTAATTTCTCTCCATCTTAGTCAACACAACTCCAAACTGTGTGAACATTTTTTTTTCATAGTGTAATAAAACAGATTAGATACAGAGGGATTTTCTTATTTTTTTTGTTTACTCTCCTTTTCAGTTTGTAACTTCTCAACTTTTCTTCCACTTTTGGAAAGTCTTAGTGGAAGAAAGAGAGAAATTAAAGATTGAGTTAATTGCCATTTTAGCACTCTTAAAAATGATACTCAAGCTTGAGAAAGTTTCCAGAAGTTCAGAGAAACTGAAAAAAGGGAGTAAAATTAGAAAACAACAGGCACTTGGTGACAGAGAAAGAAAACAGGGGAAGAATAAAGAGAAAACAACACCCCTTCCCAAACTTCATGTTTGATCTTCATTACCTAATACTGAATAAAAATAAAACTGTGAAGTTAAACGAATTGGAAATGTTTGATTTGTTTTAAACATTATTGCTGAAAACACTTGATGAATATCAAAATGGAGCTAAAGCCACTTACATCACCCTTGACTTTGAGTTTTCTTACAATTCACATATGTCACTTGCAGACATGATTATGGCAAGATTCTTTCCTGCCTTCTGCAAAGCACCTAAGCAGCTGAAGCACTGAACTGTAAGGAGGACTGAACCTATGTCTTCATCCAGATTCCCCCTGTGTATCTTGAGTGAGACACCTTTTCAGACTTGTTTGGCATTTGGAGCATCACACGTGGAAATGAAGCAGTTGAGGGACAGGTTCGGAAAAACAAAAGTGAGCAATCCTAATTTAGCCAGTTGGTCAGGGTAGGCAAATAGCTACAGGCAAAATGTATATGCATTTACATTAGACCATGATTAAAAAGCCAGAAGACAGTTCTGGGGCCTCACACCAAACTCATCTGACTTCAAGGTATTTTCCCAGTATTTCAGAAGGAAAAATTCTCATCACAAAGGTGGCACTGAGTGCGCCTTCCTAGAGTGTATTGAGAAACCAGATGGAACCAGTCTCCTGGTTAAGGGCTTGCTTTGAAGTCTTATAAATCTGCAGTTCACTAAAGAGCAGAGCAGAAGTGAGAAGTACTTACACACCAAAGTGCTGCTGGCTGTTCAAGGAGAGCCACAACAGAGGAGACAGGAGTGACTGTAACTGGTGGTCAGCCAGCACGGCGCAGCTTCGCTCCTCATTCCATGGCAAGACTTCTCAGGGCAGAAAGCTCTTTCAGCTAGCAGGACAACACATAGAATGGGTAGACATGACACCTGGATATCTTCTGATTAGAAATGAGGTGCAGGAATGTAGTTGGCTGGTCAAATGTCCTAAAGTATCTGGTGGATTTGTGCCACTCCAAGTCTTTATTTGGGACTGTACCATGTGAAGAGAAATCTTCTGCCTGTGGAAGAAATTGTCCAAGAGCTCCAGATCCTGATGTTTCAAGTTGCTGTGCCATGTAAGCACAAAATGACCTCAGCAGATCTGAGCACTGGAACAGGTGTTTTAGTTAATAATGAGCTCAATTGCAGCATGAAAGGTCTTTGTTTTATCCTTTTGGCTTTGAGCTCTCTCCCCAGTACTCACTGTATGTGATCAGCCAGAAGCTATTCAAGGCAACAGCTCATTCTTAGACCTGCTATATGCATTATTGGCTTCTTCTACCCCCGTGGTATCTTCAGAGTACTCTGCCATGGAGAAAAGCAGACATTGTGCTGATGGTTGTATCCTGAAAGAGATTAGACATGAAGAAGCTGTTAAAAGCCTCCTTATATCTTTTGCATCATGTGTGTATTGTTTCAACAATTTTGTAGAAAATGTAAAACTTGGGATGTAAAAGAGGAGAACTAGTGCAGCATTAGAACAAGGTGGAGTCCAGAGCCAGATAAACTTATAAGCTGCTTGTTTTGTCATGGGCTGTGAGGTGGTGAGAAAGTCTGCTATACTTGAAAAGATTTAAAAGACTGAGAGTAAACCTTATTGGTTTCATACACCTTTTTCTATATTTGCTGAAGAGAAAAGTAAAATAAAAAGCTGCTTGGATCAGCCCTAATGTTTACTTGAATAAATTCCTAGCATAGTGCAAAGCATTTATGATAAATCAGAAAAGGGCAGAATGGCAATTTTGAAAACAAAATTGCAAAAAAAGGTAATATAAAAGTAATGTACAATATGGTAATAGTGTGCTAAGTAAGTTATTAGAATGCAAGAGCTAGGGGAAAACTAGATGTATTCTCAGGTCTGTTCCGTTTAAAAGAAACACAAAGGTTCTGTAAAGAGTGTTAATGTGTTGCATATATTATCTTCTACCTGAAATGGGAATGCTAACGATTTACAAAGAAAGTTATTGTGAGACTAATTTATTTAAAAGAGCTCTTTGAAGCTGGTACTGGTACTTGATTTAGGGCGAACAAACCAGCACAATTGACTCCAAAGGCAACAGAAGAGTTTTGCAAGGTTAAAATGGGGAATAGAAAAAGACAATGTGTGCACGGCTAAAAAGCATATGGCCATAACTTAGCCTCTGCATGCGGACCCTGCAAATCTAATGTCAGTTGTGAGCAAACTCACAGCATTCCTCCTGTTCTGGGACAAAAAGCCTGTGCTGTTTGGGTTTTTTGTTTGTTTGTTTGGTGATTTTTGTTTGTTTGTTTTTATTTTTTAATTATATCACAATAGTTTTTAAAAATAAGGAATCTTTCATTATTAGCAAAAATCAGGGAGGAGATACCATGGAAAACCTGAAGCTGACACATAACAAGGAGAGAGCCAACCTGGAAAAACGAGTTGAGACTTGCAATATAAAATTAAGCACACAGTGTTATTTCACATAATAAAGCCTTTGGTTCAGGTGAGTTTGGAGCCATGACAAGTTGATGCAGGAGGCTGATGGGGAGAGTGATGGAGGAATTGTCACAAAGACTTCTAAAAATCTCACTGGAGAGGGAATGAGCCATTCTGAAAAGGGATTAAAGGGTAAAAATAAAGACATGGATGCTTTCCTGAAGCAGAACATGGTGTCTAAATCCTTGGAGCTCTTGTGAGAGAACATATGCCATGTTGACAGTAACCAGGATAGGGAAAATACCTCCACTTTGCCTGTCTTCAACTCGAGGGTTTTTCTTTATTCAGGTAGGCACTGGAGTGAGGTGAGTCTGGGCTGCTGGGATGTTTGTATTTGCCTCATTTCTCCTCTTTCAGATGCAACTCAGAGTTCAGTAGCTGATGCTCAGGGTGTTTCTGCCCTGCAGTCATCATTGTGCCTGCCATAGTCACACCAGATGGGAGCTCTTGCCAGCAATCCCGTGCCAGTCCTGATCACAGTCACCTTTCCAGGTTGCTGTACAGCATGTGCATACATAAAGCTCTGCCTTGTGTTATCTTTCTTGTTATAATTGTGTTCTTTACAAATGAAAGAACATTCTTCTCACTCATTGAAATAAAGTGCAGTTTATATATTTAAATGTTTACTCAATCCTGATCTTCATTCCTTAAAGCTTTAGTATTATACGCTGTAGTTGTTCCTTTTGTAACTGGCCAAAGAGAATTATGACATTAGGTAGCCTAAGTAGAAGGCTCAAAGCAAATATCTTTAATAAATTTATCTTCATCAATGAAAAGAAAGTCAAAGTAGCTCACAGTTTTCCTTGAGATTGCGAATGGATTTTAGATTTAGGTTCTAACCTTCTTTTTTTTTTTTTTTTTTTTTTTACAGTTGTTCTTTAAACACAAAGCTTTGAAACATGATTTAACTATTGGCCATTTCCTGCACATTACAAGCCACCTGTGGCTCAAGAGTGCTTGGACCAACTTGCTTCCATCACTTTTTGTATTTGGTGGATTGGAGTTAAAGATTTTCATTGTATTCCTTCAGATCAGCTATACTGAAAATGAGGGTCCAGATTCCTCTCCCTGGCAGAGGATTTGGTGCTGTGGGCTAGCAGAGACACTGCTCTGAGTGAAGGGCTTGGGTGGGTGAGGAGACCTGATATGAAAGGGCCAGATGGCCACCTCCACACCTGCAAACTGAATAGGGCTGAGATCCCATGGTCAGTACAGACCACCTGTCTCTAATTCAGGGGTACAATTGCTTTATCACACCACACAAAATTTCCTGACCAGCTTGATCTCATTTCTTCTGTACCACCCCAGGTCCCCTTTCCTCTTGCACCCAGATGCAGTTGGAAATTTGAGTTCAGAAAAAGCAGCTGAGGCTTTACAAGCACAACCTGAAAGAAGCCCAGGGAAAAAGCCAATGTATATTTTGGTGATATGCTAACTTTATGCTTTCTAACAGACATCTACCAGTGACTGCAATGCTATTGTTAACTTCCTAAATCTTCTGCAGCTGATGCTGGCAAAGAAAATGTACCATAAACCTAGAAAGAGTTGCTGTGCTCCCAAGTAACTGCAGTGCCACTGAACTAGCATATGTTTTGAAAGAGAACTGAGCTCTGCTTACTCCTGAGATAGCCATCCATGCTGAGGTATTAAGTTGCACAGATGGATAAAAGTAAAATGGAAGCTTGGAAAATGAGATTTCAGATATATAAACAGGTTTCTGTCGATGGCAACCTAATAAAGGAGGTAATTCTCTGAACATATTGTTCCCATTTTGTTTCTAATTACAGTGAACTACAAGGTTAGTTCTGCTCTTTAGGCGCACTTTAATTACTCTCTCAATGTTGACTTTCTGCATTATGATTCCTTTAACACGCCATAGGAAATAGACATTTAATTAACCAGATGTCACTCAATAAATCTTAACTTCTACTCTCTAAATCAGAAAAGCCAATGTTAACGGGTGTAAAAGGGCCAGGATTTTAGAAATTATTTACTTTTTATGTTCCTTTAGGTCTTTATTAAACTAAGGAAAACATCTGTAATGAAGGAAAATGAAACTGATGTTTGTAAGCATTTAATTTAATTAAAAATATCTCCATAAAATAAAACCAGGATTATAACATTGTGTAAGTGTTGATGTTTCATAATGTGTAAGAAAGGCCTTGACAATGGTTAGGTTAGCAGTGTAGTATGGCTACATGGCTGATGCATGGGCTCACTTTTTCTATTCCACATTATCTTGTCTCTACTCATTTAATATTTTTTTCTTTTTGGGATTGGTTTTTGCATGTAGCTGTATAAGCTCGTAGTCCCTGATCATGCCATCACGGTACTCCATAAACATTAGGTGTAATGCTTATATACAGGACATGTGGCAGAGTGAGACAGTTTCCCAACGTGACATCTGAGAGCATCTCCTGGCTTTGGAGGATCAGAGCAGAGTTTAGCGATCTGAGACTCTGTCTGACCCTTCCAGAAGACTGATACAGAGACATGGTTTGTGCTACACAGCATCCATCATGATATTGTTGCACTGCATCCCAATGTACCCATTAATCCTTCACTTGGAGGTTTCAGAACATTTCCAGCAGCCTTAAGGTCAAGTGAACACAGTCAGGTACTCGAGTTGTAGCTGGGCAATCTCTTCACATGTATTACACATGTTTCTAGAAAAGTTGCTGGGGCTTTTTGCAGTAACTTGCAGCAGTAGATTCCCCTTCCCTGACCTTCTTTCCTCAGGTTCGATGTCTCGTGAGAGACTTCCTCATGTCTGACCTCAACCCTAGTCCCATTTCTTAAGTATTCTTGTTCTAAATTGTAAGATCCTCTTTACTACAGCCACATCACTCTTCCTTTCTCCATTCCCCCTGCATCGACAGTACATTTAGCCTTCCTTTGCAATGTCACTGAATATGGCCAGAGTCCCATAAAATAATACAACAGGGCACGTTCTTCCATTAATAATTGCAGTGCAAAGTTCCTATTAAAATTAATGGGCACTCCATGTGCACTGGAGTGTAAAAAAAAAAAACCCTATTCTCACACTCTATTTTAGTCTCCTCATTCTTTCTAACCAATGTTTCCATTTCCATCACACCTAATGAATGCTGTGGGATCGCAATTCTCCCCTGAGGTTAGCGGCATCAAAGTTGTCCCTCAGTCTAAGATTCATACTTTGGCTGCCCAAAGTCTCTTCTTCAAAATGGAATCAGGCACATGTTCTGCTGCTCTTGTGAGACCGTATTTTAACATTTTCCAAAAGTGATAATGTATGATAATAATACCGAATCTTTTTAGAAATGAACCTGAATGCAAAGATAGTGACATCAGGGAATATACTGTTCCTGAAAGGTAAGTGTCAAGGATTAATTTCTTTTTTCAGTCTTGATCTTTGCCTCTTTTGTCATATAGCCTAGTTTTTGGCAGAAGAAGGACAGCTTGTTAAGGTTGACCTCTCATCTGCCAGGTATTTTTTCTGCTAATCTGGTAAACCAACTGCTAGTTCTCTTCTTGCACCTCCAGAACAGACTTTTCTCATAAGTTGGCTGTGCCCTGCTTGGAAATAGCAGCAGTCACTACATTTTATAGACAGTATGATTCCATTCAAGTGACATAAACAAAGAAAATGAGAAGCAAAAGAAAGTTAATTTTGTAAGTGGATCTTTAAAGCTAGCAAGTTTGACAAAGCTTCCAAAAACTAGTCATAAAATATTGCATGAATATCTATTTTTAAATGTGATTGAAATCTGGATGTCCTCAGAACATTTTGCATGGATGCCCGTAGCCTTAACACAGCCCATTTAGAAGACAAACCCCAATGTTTCAAAAAAGCTTTAAAAAAAATTTTACTTAATTGAAGAGAGTGCGCCAGGAACACTCCCATGCCTCTGCATTTGTTATCATGGAAGACATGAGATTCCTTGTGTGATGTCGCCTGTTCTGAGTTGTCATAGGGCAGCAGTGGCTGGGCTGGGATGAGAGCTCAGTGGGAGCTGCTCCCAGGAGAGGCTGCAAACCCCTTGCTGCAGAGCTGGGTGGTAGAGGATGCTGGTGCAGGGAGAGCTAATGCAGTGTGACACTGGCTTTGCTCTCAGTTGGCTGATGGTGAAACATCAGAGGATTGCAAACAGGGGAAGGAATCACAGGAGAACTGTCAGAGCTGTTTTTCTGGCCTCATGCAGAAGGATGGATTTCCCTGTCCTATGGCTACAACTGCTGCAGAGCTGCGGGCATACATAGAGTACCTGGTCATGATTCCCTCTGTCTGCCCAGATACTTGTCAAGACTGGAGAGGCAATGGGCTGGTTTGGGACAAGAACCTGACATGAGGCGGGATGGGTGTATGAACTCCCACCTCCCTTCACAACAAAATATAGCCCAGTAACATGCAGGAGCTCTACTGGAGGGACTTTTGGACAATTTGTCTCTGAAAATGATGTTGAAACTTTCTGTTAATTTTCAGTATATAAAAACAGATGACTCCCAACTGATCAGAGTTCCTTGGTAAACTCCAGATCAGCAATACAAATTCTGGGCTAGAATTTCCTACCCAAACTATGTTTCCTCCACCTGTGCCTAAGCTCTCCTAAAGGAAATAACTCTTTAGTTGCTTAATTGAGCTCTGAGTTTAGGAAGGCATTACCCATTCAGAAAGCCTCCAGTGAATTCCCATTTGTGCTAAATCAACCAGGTGACTCATCACCACCTCTTTGAGATAAAAATTCCCATAACAGTACTACAGTAATATCTCCAACCAATTAAAGTGAAAAGTATCAGGTAAAATAGCCATTCAGTTATGAAATGTCTCTTCCCAAAAGACAGTTTTGGGGGACCACACAATACCCTTTTTATGTTAGGATCTATCTTATGACTTTGCCTTGAGCCGCCTCTTGAGATATGGACTTTTAGTAGGGGTTCCCATCTGGCTGATTATGTTGTTGTATAACTTAAAAGTATATTCCACCTGTACCATTTCAGAATGTGTGATGTCCCTTATAATTACTCTATAATTATTTATTCTCTTCACTGGCATCTAGTTAGCCCATCTGCAAAATAAAATTCTTGAAAAAACTGAGCCTTTGTAGCATCCCTTTTACCCAGCAGATTTTCTACCTCAGAATGGTACCTTCACTTTTCAACCATGCTCTGCCAGGTGCCAGAGAGAATGAAATAAGATGACCACCCCAAAGGAACAAACGAAAGTCTTTTATCCTGGCACAAATAGAAAAAAAAATAGATTTTCAGTTTCCCACAGTTGTGTTCCTTTGGTAAGCAGCAATAATCGAAGCCACAAGCAGATTTCTCAGCAACGTTTGCTTCTTTGTGAATATCCAGCTTAGGTCACTGCTCAGATGGAGACCTGCACTTGCTTGATCTGTTGAAAGTAACTCTGACCATTTTATAAAATGGTTTATACATTTCAGCAGAAGTTAAATAATTAAGAATTAATGACTCCAAACAAGAAATTCCCCATCACAAAACTTGGGAACTATGCTAAACTCATGTCTACTAAACAGGAGTGAGGAGCCAGAAATGAATAAGTGTGGTGTTAACCAGTGAATCAAACAACAAGAGGAAACTCAGCCGGCTCGAACTGACCCCAAAAGCAGTGAACAGTGACATAGTTGCTTGGTCAGTCATGTGTGGGGTCTCCCCTCCCTCCTGAAAACCTGTTTAAGAGACTTCTCTGAGCCGGAGAAGAATTTAGGTGACAGTCACCAAGTTGAGACTGAAAGAGTCTCTAGTTCCCTTTGTTTGACAAGTTACAAATCTTCTCTGCTTTTGGTCTCTGCTTCAAAAGGTGTAGCTCAACAGTCTAGTATCTTTTGCAACATTGCAGTGAATGTTATTACTAGGGTAGTCACTAAAACCAGAGTCTTCTTACGTAGGACAAGAAGAAATGGCCTCAAATTGCAGCAGGGGAGGTTTAGATTGGATACTAAGAAAAAAATTCTTCACTAAAAGGGTCGTTGGGCATCAGAACAGGCGGCTCAGGGAAGTGGTGGAGTCACCATCCCTGAAGATGTTGAAAACATGCATAGATGAGGTTCTTAGGGACAATGGTTAGAGGTGGATTTCACAGTGTTAAGTTAACAGTTGGACTCTATGATCTTACAGTTTTTTTTTTTTCTGATCAAAATGGTTCTATAATTCTACGATTCTATGTCCTAGGGCTGACATGACGTTGCCTGGGCTCAGAAGGGACAGCAGGCTGAGTCCTGGGCTTGTCTTTCTCCAGCAGTGAGTCTTCCTCTGGTAAGACAAATCCTCCAACATGGAGAAGCATTTTTCTGGTCCAACATGGAGAAGCATTTTTCTGTCTTTGATGTTGGTTTTTGTCTTAAAAGAAACAGAAGCTGTCACAAATGACATGAATAACAGCAGCTACCATGTATCTTGGGTGTTTCCCTATATGCTTCCCTCACCTTTGATAACATCTAAAAGACTGACAGTTTTGGTCTTTAGATCTTCTCTGTTGTGTGGATTTTTTTTGTTTTGTTTTGTGGGGTTTATTTTTGAGTGTGTGTGGGGTTTTTTTTGTTTTTGTTTTTTTGTTTTTTGTTTTTTGTTTTTTGTTTTTTGTTTTTTGTTTTTTGTTTTTTGTTTTTTGTTTTTTTTTTTAAAAAAAGACCACCTCACCATATGGCAGACTTCATGAGTAAGGATGCGGTCTAATGTCTAATACACACAATATTTTGATTACTGCTTGGTTTTTATTCATCAATCAGTATTTTTCCATTGGCCTCTCCTAATCTTAGGATCACTTAGACTGAGTCTGAGGACACGTCTATGCTCCAATAGACAATAAGCTAGTAGAAGACTTACCTATATGCAATTTATTTGAAACAGAACAAGGAAATAACATTGTATTGTGTTGTACTTTGTTTAAAAAGAAGCTAGTGCTGTTGAATATTTGAAATAGCTTCCTGAGTTGCCCAGGCAGGTGCAGGAGATGGGGTAGGTGCCTGGTCAGGGGAGATAGCAGCCATAATTGGAATTGCAGCTATCGAGTCCTGTGTGTGTTGCCAGATGGGAATGAATTTGCCAAAATGCTCAGGGTCATTCACTTTTTTCACCAAGGCCAAGTGCAGAAACGTTAGCAATAGTGGCACTGCACCTTTCTGTGCTCCTGAATGACCATGGCAGTTGTTTTCACATTCAAATAATTAATTATCAGTTGCCATTTCAGTCATGCTGGGTAGGAAGTTGCAGGTGTAATTAGTGGCAGATTTTTAATTAACAAGTTAAGTACTTCTTATTAACAGCTGTTTGAGAAATAAGCTAAGATTATTTAATGGGTCCCTTGGATCTATAAAATATTAGGCTTACATTCCCTGTCTTATTGTGAATGCTGCCATCACAACTATGCACAGGTCTACAACTCTATATCACCATAAAACATGTAAGGTCTTGTTATATATATTGCCATCAAGAGTAGGATTTATAAGGGTTTGATTTGTATGAATCATCCTGTAGATAATTTAATTATTGAACTCCTATATATTAGTACTGGAAGCTTAAGAGCTGTTTAATCTAAAATAAATTTATGAAGACTTGGGGGAAGAGTAAATAAAGGAATCAGGCAGTGTCTTAGCAATGAAACATCCCATTTGTCACTGAGGAATTAATGTAATTTAACTTGCTGGTAATTGCATTTATATCATATTAAAAAAAAGCAGAAAAGTACTTTTCTACAGTTAATTCTTAGACTATATTTTTCTCTTACATACAGTAAATAATGTCACGTTGCATGTCTGGGGTGTCAGCATGGTCCAAGGATCATCCTTCACAGGAAAGTTAAACATACCCGCCCTGGTTCAGAGGTGACAACGTATACACACACAATGCCAGAGGGCACCAAGGACTGGAAAATCACATACTGCATATGGTAGCAAAATTATAGCTTTATTTTCCAAGTCTATTTCCTAGTGAATATTTTTATCAATAGGCTTACTTTGAGAATTTTCCAAGGGTATAACAATGTTTTTATTTACTTGAAAAACAACTGGCAAACCCAGAATCTACTTTTCCTTTGCTAATGGACATTTGAGACTTTAAAGTTATTGCACAGCTCATCTTAGTCTCTTCAAGAAAGGCTGATGAGTAACTACAATGTACACATTATCCATTCGAACACTGTGGTATTTAAAATGTCTGGCTAAGAAATGCCTGTGCAACTTATGTATGTGGTATATGATTCAGAAGAGCTCAGTCTCCCCTTTACTCATCCAAGCATCACTTTCTTCTTTAGTTGAAGACACATGCATGTTTCCAATGGAAAGCAAACAGCCACTATCAGAAAACCCTGTCTTCTTGTGTTTGACAAAAAAGAGGAAAAACTCACCCTCAAGTGCTGTTAATACCCTCAAGTGGGTCTCAAGTGAGATTCTTGACATTTGCCATAGGTGAAGGCACCTTCCTTGATGTATGTACAGTTTTTCTAATCTCTGCAGAGAATGACCAACAGCTTGCAATGTGGCAAGGAGCAGAGGACGTTATTTAGTAGCCTGGTTAGTTTAGGAAGGGCAGTATGAAACTGATACTTAAGGTCATGTGTTTTGCCAGTGGAGGATAAAAAAGATTTGACAAGACATCAGCTTTGTCTCTGAAGGTGATTCGTGACATGCAGGAGGGCAAATTACGTCTGTGTTCTGCTGCGGCAGTTGGTGACACTCTGAGATACAACAGTCAGAGGGACAGTGGTCACAGGGGTGAGCAAAAGGCCCTCCCGTTCTTGGGCTCATTACACGTTATGAAAGATGTTCGCATCCAGGGGCTGAAATGGGACTTGAGAAAAATGGATTGAGCATTTTTAAGTATTGATACGTGGAAGATAAAACATGGAATGTCATTCTTCCAGCTTGTATTTTAGTGTCCATAAACACTAATCAACATCTTTACAGAGTAAAGCTTACTTACTACACTAATTACAGCCACTCTTTCTGCATGAAGGTGGCTAAAATGCATATCAAGGTGAGCAGGACTGGAAATTAGGAGAAACTGTTACCCTTTCAATATGGCTTTGAATTGGTAAGATCCCCCAGAGTTCAGTGCTCTCTAGGTATCCCAAACAGATCATCTGACCTTTCAGACAGTCTTGTGTTTTCTCAGACTTCTCAGTCTCCTCCTCCCCAGCTCCTGCTGAAAGTCTCCACTCTCCTCACTTCCACGCAGTTAAGAATGTGAAAGACCCTGTTGCCTCTGTCTGAAAACTGAATACTTCTTCCTAGTGCTGGTAAAGCCCTAACTTAACTCCAAACCCCATGACAGCATACCAGTAGATAATATCCATTATTTTTATATCTGTGCCTGAGGGGCATTCTTTGTCTTGAACAGGCCATTTTTCTGATGATCTGGGGAGAAGTTATTCTAATTGCAACCAATTTTTGACAAGTGTCATCATCTCAGTTCTGTGAATGAAATCAGCCTGTAGGCAGTCACTTACTGTGTGGAAATACTGTTTGCATCTCCTCTTTATGCACCAATATCTCATTGTTTGACATATTATTAATTGCAGGACCTGGAAAATACTATAGGGCCAATTGTGTTCAACAGGTCGTTCTTGTCTGTTTTTATCAGTATCACAATTAAGGGTGAACAGCATTTTCCAACTAAAATAAAAATAGACCGAGAACCTTGCCCTCTTCTCAGATGAAGCCTGTCTTGAGTTTTGGGAAGACTTAGTCAACTTGTTCTCATCCATTTTCCTGCTTTGTTTTTCTGCATGCCCTTGTTATGGGCAAGAAATGCAAGGAAAAGCATTAAAACATTTCCCAAGTGGTATAAGGGAAGTATTTGTAGCCTGGACATAAAAATACTAAAAAAACATGGGAAAAGAGAGCTTATTCCTTGAAGTTATAGGCTGGTTTAGATGGCTGGCTGATGGAAGTAGAGACCCTCTGCTACTCCATGGACACTGCCTTAGGTTTTGGCTGCTTTTATGTAGTTTTTATTTAATATCTTAAAATTCTTGCCTCTGTTGCTCTTTCCAGGGCTTCATTGTGCTTGTGGATACCATTCAAATGCTGCATTTCAGAACTGTACAGCTTGTGGGCACAGTCTCAGCCCACCCCAATCTGCGTGCACCTGTGAGCACAGCCCCAGCTCACACCAGTCCTTTCCTGCTTTAATTCACCGTTCTTCTAGTTCTGTGTATGGTTTATAAATTCTTATCTTGATTGCTTTAAGGTACCTGTTTTTTTTCCCAGGTAGATTTCATTTGGTTAATATCTATGCTCTTATCTTTCTGGTCCTCATTAAATGATTATTTCAGCATTGCATGGTTTTGCTGGCCTCTCATCTTAGCATTACCTATACATGTAATGCATTCTGGATCAGGAATGAAAATTCTTTACAAGGCATTGGTAATATTTACAGAGGTGTTTGAGTGACTAGGAAATAAAGCTGACTTTCTGATTAGTTTTAAACTCCTACATTTTCCTTCTCAAAACCAGCTCTAATCCCATTGGATTTGAAATGTGATTATTCTGCCCATAGATTCAAATATGTCTCCTGAGATTTTTCTTTGTTTTTGCTCCCTAAAGAGGATCAAAATCTAGACTTCTAAAGGACTCATGCTTTCTTGGAAATATTGTAATACTCAACAGTTATTTTTCTGCAACTCATCCCCAAGCTCCTGAAATTTGATCATGAAAACTATTTGTTATCCCTTGTTTTAGTTCTTTAATCTCTTTGCAAACCATTTGTTCATCTTCTAGCCAACACTGATGTAATCTTTTTGCAGATTTAATACCATTTATTTCACATGCTTTGCAAAATCAAAATAACCCATCTACCTTATTCCTATTTCCCATTTATTTTCATAATTCCATTGAACGTAACAGTCAGATTTCTAGCATGATTTATTTCTTATAAAGTAACTCAATTTTTTATCACAGATCACATCATCTTCAATATTACTACCTGTGTAATAAACTTGAAATGCAGATCTTGATCATAACTTCTGAATTTCCATCATTGCTAACCTAGTGGATAAATAAAAAGTTTTCAGATTGGAAAAATCTACACTTCATATGCATGTATGCACCAGATGCTATTGTTTTGGCAATAATAATTTAAGCCTGCTAAAATGACTATGATTTGCTTGTTTTTCATGTTTTGCGAATTTGGAGGTTTTGCCCAATTTTTTTCAAAAGCTGCAGCAGGAAAAATCAAAGCAAACAGTGAAGATACAGCAAGTAGGAGATCGAAATAAAAGTTTAATTTCTACTGGATGACAACCTGCTCTACTATATATTGCTTTTGTACTAGGTCAGAGGGACTAAAAAGGTAAGCACTGATAAGGAAAGGATAACTAGCACAGAGTAGTCCAACCCTAGAAGAGAAAGGGTCTGTATCTGCTGCCTGCCTCCCCTTACCCTCAAAAAAGACCAGACACCTTTTACAAGGGGAAGATGGAGAATTAAGCCCAAAGTGTCCAATTTTAAATGGCATTCCCTATAGGGTTGTTTTATTTCCTCATCTCTTTTTCTTCATGTTCTTCTTTTTCTTTAGCAATTGTTACCAATATTCCAATTATGTGCCTAACATGTTCCCGTGGCAGAATAAACTCATTAGTTTGCATCTCTAAACATCATTTGCAATATCAAATATGTTGTGTGTGTAATCTGAGAAACACATTCCTCAGATGTGGACTGCTCAGCCAGCATCAAGGGAGAAACTCGTGGAGCAGTCTTTGGTGCAGGATGCAGCTGTTCTCTGGAGCAGGGCACATCTTTGACACCCTTCATCAAAGGCAGGGTGCTAGGACGCAGTTAGTGGGCTTTCGCTAGTACTGTTTTTACAAAAAGGGTAACTGGTATGAAATTTTACATGATTCAACTACAAGCCTCTTGTCTTGAGGCTGTTCAGGTGGTTCGCACCAGCAAGTAGTAAGTTTGGAGATTTTAATTGCAATTGTGCAACTATACAGATCTGCAAAACAGCCCGTATGAGCCAGACGTTCATTTGATCTGCAGTAAGGAAGAAAGGACAAACATTTACACTGATTCACTTTCAGCACAACAGAAACCATGAATTATGTTTTTCTGGGTCACATTCTAAATATACATACTACCTCCGTTATACTCCTGTGCATTTCCCGGGGGTTGTCTGCAAGCTACCCCCTCAGTGGCAGAGCAACAATAAGGGCCATGTGCTTCAGTAATATAAATAAAAGCATGTATATCTCTCACTATCCCTGTAGACTCCTAACCCAGATCCCCTATCTTGCTTCCTCTACTGCCGTGTTCCTGTGCCTCTAATTGCCCACCCCAGCCTCCCAGATGCAGCTGGGGACAGGCTTTTATAAAGTCTCTGCAAGTGATCTGAGTTGCTGGTCATGCACGTGCAAATGTGGCATGGTACACAAAACTAGATAGCATAAATCCTTCAATTTGAAGTCAGTTGTATTTATTAATGCTTGTGGCATGACAGCTGTACTGCCTTGAGTGTTTCATATACTGCACCTTTACCAGATCTCTCTCACACGCATTGAGCTAGGCATTTCTGGCTCCCTTTGAAAGGGATCCAAAATTGCTAATAAATCTATGAAGTATTTTGTCAGTCGCAGCAGGATGTGTGCTAAATTACTAACAGTAATTGTGAGCATGGGCTAAAAGCTTAATGAATAGATGATTCCCACCACAGAATCAAACTTGTTTAGGAAAATTCAGTTCTATGGTCATTGACAATTAATGATTAAGCTATCTCTGAGAAAGCCACAGAGCTGCTCCTGCAGTTGTGTGACGTGAGTGGGAAGATGTGAGATCTCATGGGTACTCCACAGTGCAGGCAGAGCTGGTGCAAAGCCAGCTGTACCCCATGGGCCAACCTGATGGTGATTTAGTCTGGGCTTGAAGCACATTGGGGAATATTTTTAGTTTCCACATTGCTCGTGTTCAAGTTATTGGGCCAAAGAGAGAAATGTTGAGGTTTTGTTCTAATTTTAAGCTGTGTGTTGCAAATTAAAGTTGCAGTAAAGCTTCTTCAGTAAGAGATTCTGTTTTTTTCTAACTTCTTGAGTTTTGACTCCACATATGTTCCATGATTATAGGATGGAGGTCAAAAGGTTGTGACTATGGCTGGTAAAGCTGATATGCAAGGAAGCACTAGAGTGCCTGGCTTGAGTGGGGATATCAGCCAAGGGACCACAGTGTGTGAGGCTCACTGTGGATGTCCTCTCCTGCTCCTCACACAGCGTCCGGCACAGACATCGCATCCCATGCTGAGGCTGGGCAGTTGTGATGCTGTGGTGGCCCAGGACTTCTGTCCTCACCCCTGCTGTGTTGCAGGCATGGGACTCGATGTGCTGTGGGAGCACAGGAACCGGATGGTGGGACATCTGTTTCAGCAACGGAGGGAGACAATGTATGTGCAGGTCAGCACAGGCCTTGAATCAAATGTACTAGTCCAGGGTAAAGCAGATAGCGTTATCAACAGATATTGCAAGGAATATGAGGAGGTGAAAGGCTCTACAAAGCCAGAAGTTCAGGCCTTTAAGCTGGAAAGTGTTGGTAGAAAGTGGTTCTGGCATTTAAAAATAAGGACAAATAGCTTCCCTGTTCAGTGTCACCAAGGACAGGAAAAGGTATTCCTGCGCACAACCCATAACTACATGATTTCCGTGTTTGGGAAGGTAAATGGTAAAACCCTTGCCTTCTCCAAACAAAATATCTCCCATACAAGTTGCCCACCTAGTCCACTGTGTCTGTAGCATAAGCAAGATTTAAAATATAACATAAATTACATCTTTGGATTCTGTTTTCCCTTTCTTCTTTAAGTCATACATTTCTAGAAGCATTTCCTACAAAATTCTCATTTTGCATGGAAGTCTTGGAACTTTTCTGTGTTTATATGCAAGCCTATACATCTGGATTTTGGGAGAGCGGTTCACAGATGTAGTTTGGAATTCAGGTTTTCTTTTCATCAGTTAACTTTGTAGGTTCATGGGACCTGAACCACACAGAGAGGTCAGCTTATTTCCACGTGCAGCAGTGGACGCTGTGGCAGATGTCTCAGCTGAATCAGTGCAGCAAGACACATAAGTGCTGCAAGGAGCAATGGTGAGAGGCTGCTGGCAGAGGGGACCTGATCAGGCAATTCTGCTCTTCAGCTCCTCTCTCTACTGTGACAGGCTCACCGCAAAAAACTGATGGCCTTGCCAGCACAGCATCAACAGAAAGGAGTGCTCAGTTCGGGAAGGCGAGCACTGGAAGAGCTGCAGCCAGTACCTATGCATCTTTTTATTTTAAGAGCAGAGAAAAGGGCAGCTATTGTGAGCCTCACCATCCCTGGTATTCGCTTGACTCCCCAATCTGCTGGGCTGGGAATCAGAATAAATGATAACAATTGCATAAGCAGAACAAGAGGAACTATTAATGTGTGAAACAAAAGCTCTTCTTCTGAATGTTCAGACATTTTTAGTTTCACTGTCCCAGAAATGTCAGTGAATTAAAGGAATTGATTCAGCCGTAGCTCAGCTCTGTTGTCATTTACATGTCAGGTTCTCACACTTTGCTAACTGAAGGCAATGGAGGTGGGTGTGGAACAGATTCCTGGCAAAAGCTTTCAAAAATGAGTGCCTAAAAAGTTAGACCCCCAGCTCTGCAGAAGTTGTAGTATGTTCAGAACTTGGAAAAATTCAGCTGCTCACATGCATCTAGAGGTAGGCATGGGGTACCTTTTAAAAAGAAAGAATCTTGTTCTCTGAGACTGATTCATCCAGTATCAATTGTAAGCTGGCGGTGCTCAGTTTGGCTGAGTCTCTACAGAATCAAAGGCAGTATCACAGTGTCATTATCACAGTGGCTGAATTTTTATCCAAAAGCCAGAATATTTTCCCTGGACTCGAGAGTTGGTGAGAAACAAAATCACATTTTTTGCTAGCTGTCTGGTCCATCTGTGCTAAGGTAATACCAGTAATCTCAGAAGGGAGAGTAAGATTTAGGAAAGCTGGAAAATTGAGTTACTTCAGTATAAGGTGTTGTTACTTCAAGTCAGGTCAAAGGTCTGTTGAAAGAGGTTAATAAATGGGCCCTGTATAGTTGAAAACAGCATTTAATGACTTGTGAGATTTGTTTCTGGCTTTTCCATTCCAACACTTTTTATAAGAATTATATTCATACCAAAATAAACATACAGATATGAGACTTGAGAAGGGAGGAGAAGCTTATGTTCATTTCTGAGCTGATTGCCTCTCCTAGGGCTTTGTCTGCAAGCACAAAAGCTGTGTTGCTCCTGATTTACTTGGCTGCGGTGGAAAGTTTCTCCACAATTTTAATGGCTTGCAAAACTTGAGATTAAGATTTAATGGATGGTTAGCAAAACACATTTTTGGGCTTGTAGCATGATTTCATGCTATGATGCCTACATTGACTGGTTAGTTACAAATCTGCTTCAATTCTCTGCTACCAGTATGTTTCTAATTAACGCAGGTATGGCTGAAATATTGAAAAACTCCTCCTTTATCAAAGAGATGTAGGGCCTATAATTATTCTTCTTGTTTCCCTCGCCCCCCCCCCCCCCCTTCATTCCCAGAAAGGGATTTAATACCTCAGAAAACCTCATTCTCTCCTCAATCTACAAACCTTCCTTTACTTCCTAAATATTACCCTCACCCTGCACGCAGGTGATTTATTAAAGCACTGAGTCCACAGAATTGCTCACGCATAGCACTAACACCATCATTCATTTTTTATTTAAAATGCTTTACAGGCAGTTTGTGGCAGGATGACAAGAGGGCACTGCTGCTTATATGAGCACAGGGCTTGGCTTGCTCCAGCTTCCCACTGTGGCGGAGGGAATATGATGGTCATGGTGGGGGGAACCACTTTGCTTGGCTAAGGGTGGGTTTGCATTTCTTCCAGGGGGCCTAACGTGGTCTTGTTCATCCAGTGCATAGCTGAGAAGAGTGAGCAGCTCAGACTGCCAGAATCTGGTGCAGGCAAAGGAGACAGGTGGCTTTGCATTGCCAGAGAGAGATACTCAACCTCTATATGGCCCCGAATAGCAAACCACCTGCAGGCAGCCCTGAGAAGTGGTCTTGAATTTGTCTCTGAAGCTTTGAACATCAATGCCATAACAAATTTCTGAAAAACAGCTGTAAAATCTTTTTATTATGGTGCATTTTGATCTGGGAATGCAGGAATGGCTTTGTAAAGTGGTGAACTGGATGCTCCATGAACTCCATTTGTCCTTTGCACTGTTAAGCTGCTGAAGTGTGGAAATACTATTTATATGGCAGTGACATGACCTGAGTCTGAAAGTGTGCTTCTCTGAGAAACGAAGTAAGACAGACTCCTTGCCACAACCACATGACTGAAGGGCTAACGGTATTTGTGCTGCAGGAAACAGCACGGAAACTTCGAGTAGAAATGTTCGTTGCTCTGTGTGCTGTGATTAATGTGACATAAACAGGGAAACAATCATGGGATGGAAGGCTTCAAAACATGTTCTAAATCACAGCTAGGTTATAGAGAGGACAAGGAAGAGAGCACACTGTGCCACTGGCATCAGTCCATGATTTGCATGTCTTTAGTGCTATGTGTTGTTCTGATGCCCTGGCTTAGGAGGAGTGCAGGGAGACTAGAAGGGGTTGAGAGGAGAGTGATCAAGACAGCTTCCATGTGAAGATAGGCTAAGTGAGAGAAGACTTGTCAAGGTGGAAAACAGACAGCTGAAGAGTAATATGACAGAGGTCTGTAAAGTTTCAAGAGGCTTCATGGAATATGAGTGGATATAGATGGACAGAAAATGCCACTATAAGGAATGGGGAGGCATGAGAGGAAGCTAGTAGGAGCTAGGAGCAAGATGAACCAATGAGTTGGTTCGGTGTTTAATCAAGTAGTAGAAGAAATATAAGGAATACGCACTGAAAGTGGGACAAGATCACAGGAGAGATATACCAAATACAACTAGTCTTAAAGTCCTGTATCTTCAAGCAATCAAAGGCTGGGGGTGTGGCTGAGGGAACATATCGAATGTGGGTTTTTTTGGTAGTCTCAAGTTCCAGGCATTTACCTTTGCCCACTTCTTAGATACATGACACTGAACCCAATGGACTTTTTCTGACTGAATAAAGCTGTTCATATAGTCCCTGTTTATGAAAGAATCCCTAATTCTCATCAGAAATCTGATGCATAGACAAAGAAATTAAATCCCAGGGACTGTAATAATGTATTCAGCCAAAGCTTGTGTGTTCCCATTGGGATAGGCTGAAGCAACACTCTGCTGTATATACATGCAGAATTAGAGAGTAGAAGCATCATTTCTGTGCTGTGTGTTATATGTACTTTACCGTATGTGACAATGAATTTTATTTTCTACCAGTCCTGTTTCTAACTTGACACTGTGAGTTCAGTGAGAGGCGATGAAGAAAAAGAGCCTTTTGGCTATTGTTACGTTTTAATGTTAAGTATGTGCACTGTTGCACAAGATGTATTTTGTCAAGTTGATAACAGTTAATAGAAGACTAAAGTAAAGAATGTCTGCAAATTCAATGTTTTCAACACCATGCTCAACTCATTCACCATTGAAAACGAGATATAAGGCCAGTGGGAATCTGGAACTTTGTTTCTCCATTCTGCTCGGTGCAAGAGACCAGTGGTTTTTGGCTTGTACTCTATATTCTGGCTTTTCACTCCAGTGCATGCAAACCAAACTGTCAACTTTACAATGAAATGAATATGGATTGAAGAATGTTTGGTGCCATTATTCAATAGGACCATTTTGCTGGGTGTTCAGGATTGTAAAAAACCTCAAGTGAATCAACACTCCATCATTCTGTTATCCATCTCCATCATTCTACATCCTGGCAGAGGCAGCATTAGCTCTGCATTTAAATTACTGTGCTTGGCTATGAGCTGTGCAAAAAAAAAGGGGAAGAGTAGAAATCCTGCTGTTGCACTTATCAGACAAACAGAACTGATTTAGGGTTATGCATTCCTAATCTCCTGTTTTGACAGGCTGTGGTTTCATATTTTCATTTGTAAAACCTCAGTAGGAGTTGCTTGATTTGTAAAGAAAAAAGTATCTCAGCTCCTGCAGCAGTTTCTTAGAAGACCTTCACTTGGACTAGCCCAATGGTTTTCTGTTCAACAACTGCTCTGGGAGCTTCAGATTCAAGCATCCTTTTGTTTTAAGGGATATTGTTCCTTTTTAGCTGCCTGTCACTTTAGAAATGAAAACCATTGGTCTTGGAAAAGAAACTGAAGTTTTGGAAGTGTTGTCAGCACATGAATAAATGCCACTGAAACTTGAGTTTCCTATATGAGTGTTCTTGTGGTCTTTGCATTTGGGTCTAGTGCAGTCACATTTACTTACTCATTGGAGCTGTGGAGTGGTGGCAATGTTCTCACACCTCCTAGTTGAACAAAACACATTGCATTGGTCCCCACACTCCTGTGGCCATTTTGGCCATTACAGCAAGTCTGAGTGACAGGTCTCTTAACTCCAGCCCTGATTGCTGTATTTTGAGGGTAACCAAAAAAGGCAGATCAGGGCTGCAGCTGTAGTTCCTTAGATGCTTAATTCATGAAAGGCAGTATATATTTCTGAGTCTTACAGATCAGAGGGGACACTAATTCTCCTTGGATTATTATGTTTTCTTTCCCTACCATCAACTGTGTGCACTTTGCTCATATTCCCACCTGCCAATGAGCTCCTGCCCTGCTCTGTGTTGCTGAGTCGAAGCTGTTAGTGTGCACATCAATCCAGTGTTCTCCAGTCTGCCTACTGTGTAGGGTGTAGGTCCCTTTCCTACTCTTCTGTAAAGCCTTTCTGATGCTGGCCAATCGGGACAAGAAGCCAGGCACACAGCCTTCACTTCATGGTGCAAGGTAGAGACTGACAATCCCATTCCCTCATGGGTGTCTAAGAGGCAAGTACATCAAAGTCAGAAAAGAGGGAAATCAGGTGGATAATGGGATTTAGGGGAATCTACTCGGTCAGAGATGTTGGCTTTCTGCAGGTGTTGCATAAGGCACAGGTGTTTGAGTTACCTACTATCGGTAGAGAGATACAGTTCTTAATATCAGAAAGAGGCTGAAAAAAGCAAAATGCTGCCAAAAAGTCCAAGAGCTCTTTGAGACTAATATAAATACATACTTTTCAAGGACCTCTTTCTTAATGGGAGAGATACAGAAACTCTGAAACTTTACAAGGAAGTCCACAGCCTTTCCCTCATCCACTAGGTGGGTTAGCTTTTCTCAGAAGGAGATTATACCAAGGAGACAGAGAAGAAGGTTAGTAAGGAAGTATTTATTTTTACTAATACCTTCCTTTCCTTTGCAAAGGAGAATTCGGTGTTGTGGAACATAGCAATCTTATCAGAAATAAATGTTTCCCTGCACATTCCTCCACCGTATTCTGCTGTTGTACAGCGTTATAGGATGGCAGACATGGTCCTAGGATAGCTCCTCTTTTTTTCCTTGTTTGGTGTGTGTCTGCTCTTTGTTCTACTCAAGTTGACTAATCATACAAATAATCTTGTGGCCTTTTGAAAATGGAAACAAAGTAAAGATTAAAAAGGTTAAAATCTGCATCCACACAAATATCACCTGCACCTCAGGGAACGGAGCAGCTGGAGCGTCACAGCAGTAACTCAAGCCATATTAAGAAAGTGTGGCTGCACTTCCCTGTGTCAAATGAGGCTCCACTCCTCCCACGGGCTTCCCCAGCTCCTCTCTGGGATATCTTCATCTTGCAGAATCAGTCCTACAGTGATGATCAGAATACAGAATAAAGGAAGTAAATGTTCTTTACCTTCCCTTCTCTCCACTGCACCTGCCCATAGATGCTATCGGGTTGATCACAGAAGCAGGTCTCCTGATTTTGAGCCGCAGATGGAATCATTTATGCTCAAGCAAGGTACACCTAAAACACTGCCACTGGTGTGAATGGTTGTCTCCAAACTGCATAACTGCAGCAGTGTCTCAGTTACATTGTTTAAAATTCTGGTTCCATCATAAACCCCTGTTTTCAGGTGCTTGTAGCTTTGGAAAAATACTGTCCAGGCTGAAATTCCCCACACTGTATCTGTGGACTTTAGCCTGGATAGTCTCAGCAAATTGTGTAATTTTTTACTAATAATAAGGCAGGGGAATAAAGGGAAAATACTATTATCATTAAGACTTACTGCAGCTGGTAGATTTACATGGCATGTTTCATTTAAAATAAGGTTAACTAATTTGGTATGAAAGTAGGTGGCTGAATCAGCGTAGACTCCAACACACAAGCACGTACCTGCAGGAATGGTCCCTGTGTGGCTGTCATCATCTCCTGAGGTACGGGAGCACATGCTGCACCAGCTGAGCAGCTGATCAGGCTGCAGCTTCTTCAGCTGCCCCCGGAAATCTGTACTTGGTCACTTTTGCCCAGACAAAGGCAAATATGAGACTGCATAAAAATTTCAGGCCGTCTGGAGAGAAGTCTGTTTCTGAGCGTGGGTTTGCACAAGAGAGTTGAAGGTCGAGAAGCATTGATGTTGGGAGCAAAAACCACTGGAGAAGGCAGTGCTGAGCTTTATCCAGTCCTGGACTGGGGATGAGGCCACAAGGCCATGATCTAAACAAAAATACAGTTGAAATAGTTACAAAATCACTATGCATCTGACATCCTGTGCACTAAAACGGGCAGGTGAAAAGCTGTGGGGAAAAGCTGCAGTCATTGAAGAGTGTATGTTCAACACAAGAAAAGGGGGAGGGAATCAATGTTACCCAGTCAAGAAGCTGCATATTTGACTATGGCCATTCCTTCCTTCTAGACCTTTTATCTGTAATGTTAATGGATATTATCTACATTCTAGATAGTGTCTGCTACCTTTTAGCTTCTTGAAAAGGGTGCCTCCAACATGCTTAAGTAGGATAATCTCTATTTTTATGAGTCTATAAGTCCCTGGGGTGTTTCTTCTTTCCCAGAAGAGGGGAAAGAGCATATCACGTAGGTATTCCTGGAAAATGTTTCATTCTTTTTTTTTTTTTTTTTTTTTTACAACCCTCCATCCTGTTTATCAGTATTTTCTGCATTTAAACTGGAATTTAAGTCAAAAAAGAACAGAGCTGTCAGGACATTTTTTGCTTATGTTAAATATTGCCTATAGACTGCTCCTATGGGGCTGTCCCCTTGGCCTTCCATTGCTGTTTCAGCCTTTACAGAGGATGCTTGCCAAAATCTGGGCAACAACAGGATCAATTGCATAATGTAAGAAAAATGTTAGTTTCCACTTTGCCAGTTCTGCTGTGACCTGTGGAAGATACCCAAGGAATACCTTGGTGCCTGTCAGGCTGATGTGCCACAGGCAAATCTCAGCTCTTCCCTTTAAGCACAAGAGAAAAAACCTCTTGATGCAGCAGGATTGTTCTCTGCCATAAATTAATCCTTCCCTGCCACCAATATATTGCCATAAAGTATTATCAGAGACCAAGGATTGCTGTTGCTTTTACTTGTATCTACATCAACTGTTTTGTCTGCCATTCAATTGTTAGATTGCATCTATGGGAAGATGTGATGTGCATTTTCACTTGGTGTATCCTGCTCTACAAACAGCATTTCAGATTACCACTGTTTTTTTCTCTTCAGGAGTGTCAGAGTATAACATTGCCCTTAACTCTGCACCCCAGGTTTTCTCCCTACTTGTGTCAGGAGCTGTGATTCAGCCATGAGCCTCGCCATCCCGGTGAGGCCATAGACTCTAATCAGCATTGTAAGACCAAAGAAGCTGAGACTGAGCAGAAGTATTTCCTGCCTACTTTGAATTACATTAATTTGCCCTAATTTCCCTTCTGGTTGTCAATAGTGACAGATAACAGAGAGGTTTAGAGACAGTTTGAGATTGTAGGCTGGAGCAAAAGGAACCCAGATTGAAGTACAATGCCCTGGACACACATGTGAAAGCTGAAGCCTCGTGTCGCTTAGATCAAGCAGAAGGCTGGAGAGGGAGAAAAACAAAAAGACTGGCCAGTAGCATCACCAGAGTCAATGGGAAGGCGGAGGAGATCAATGGGACAGACTAAACCCATAAAACACTGTGCAACAGGCAGCCTGGCAGGGGGAGGCAGCACAGGATGGAGAAGTCTTATACGACTGTGCAAGAACAGCAAAAAGATTGAGAGACTTCTCAGGCCCTGGAATATAGCTAAGGTGAGGCTATGAAACTTGAAAACAATTCATGGAGACTGGTGAAAAGAAAAAGCAACTTGGAAGAGGCCAGACTGAAGCTTGAAATGATAATTGTAGACTAGGGTAACAAATGAGGTTTCAGTGAATTTCATGATCCAAGGAAGAAATACAATAAAATGGCAATGGGAAATATGGATTTCAAAAATGCTTTTTTTTTCCTGAGTCTGGTTTTCTTTGAGAAGACAGACGGATCAGATCCCAAACTATGTGAGAGGACAGAACACCAAGATGAAAAATTAAATCATCTGGGAGGCAGTAAAGAAAACAGTAAAGAGGTCAGATAAAGAAGAAGAAAGCTTGTGATTTCAGCAAAGAGAAAGGGAGGGTGGGCTGTTTGCAGCTGTACAAGTTAAAGGTGCCATTATGGGTCCTTTGAAATGTTTTAACAAAACTGTACATGTGGGTTTAAGTAGTGCAATTATGGGTCCAGCTCAAATTTAAATGGGGGACTGTGTAGTAGGGTAAGTGTGCAGAGTGAAAGGGGAGTACACAAACTATGGGTAATGAGGGGGAAATCAGTGAGGAACAGGGAAAGGGGGCTGTGCACAAGAGTATTGGCAGAAGAGGAAGAGGAAAATCTTGTAGTGCAAAAAAGCATATAGAATATCTCTCTAACTACAAGAGAAGGGAAAAGGGACAGCAAAAAAGCAAAGGACTGGGGAAGTGACAGTGGTGTGGACTGGAGGGCAGGAAAACCTGCAGATGGAAAGGCTGGACAATGAAAGATTTGACAGAAGTCCGTGAGAAGAGAAGGGAAAGTGAGGACACATATGAAGAATGAGAGCAGCAGCTAAGTTTGAGAAAAAAAACATTCTGTAACCCAGAATGAAGGTAGGTATCTACAAGGACTAAAATGCCCTTTGCACTATGTGGACTTCCTGTACCCAGTCTCTCCTGGAAAAACAGAAGATCAAGCAATGATTCCTAGCCACATGGCAAACAGGAAAAAGCATACACTTTAGAGAAGTAAAAACATCTTTCCTGTCCTTTTCTTGTCTGAGTTAAGTATTTCAGCAACTGCTTTTTGGAAAATGAAAACTCATAGCTAGAGTGACCTGAAAGAGATTAGCAGTAGCCCTTCTTTAATTTTGTATTTCAGCCATGCTCATGGCTGTCAGTCAGATCTAAACTTCAAAGCCAGCCTCTTCCATAGACAGGGTGCTTGTCTCTGATGTTTTTCAAGCATTAAGCCCCGCCACGCTGAGAGGCAGGGGCACGGGCAGGTGGGGGCATGGCTGCTGGCCGCTTGGCTCCTGTGAGGGTCCATGGGGGTCTGTGAAGGCTCCTGGCCCTGCTCCGCTACGCTAGCCGCAGGCATGGTAGCACGTGTCCCTCTGGGAGAAATATTGACTTTGTCACTCCAGGCAGCAACTACACAAAGAAGAGTAATTATGATGGTACAGCTTGAAGCAGTGGTGTTTGCTGGCTATAGCACCTGTTGTTGGACACCCTTGGTCCTGCCTGCAGCGTTTCCAGGGCTTTTGTATAAACCATTTTAGATGGGCAAATTCTAGTGATTGATTCAATTTGGAGATTCCTCTCCTGGTGTGAATCACTGAAATTGCAGCGAATAGTCCAGCCAGGAGCTTATACCAGAGCTGTGCTGCAATAACTGCTAGGGGTTAGGTGTCTCTGGGGACAGGTCATGGCTCTGACTTCAGTGGAAGTTAGCAGGGACCACAAGCTAATGATGTTTAATGGCTGTCCCTGAGCAAAAAATTAGAGGTCTCACTCTGACTCAGTACAATTCGGTCCAGTGGACTGAACAGGCTTCAGTGGTATTAAATCCATGCCTACATCTTCATTCTTTTAATAACCTTGACATGCAGAGGGGGGTGGTGGGTACCCATGCTCATCCTGCTCAGGAGATAGAGACCTCAAATCTCAAGAAATGTTTGCTAAGCACTTCAGTCCTACATTGGAAATAAAATAATATAAGCCTGTTCACAGCTGTGTCAGCTGCTATTTCTTTTTCTAGATAAGAGCCACCCTCTTCTCTCTCTTTCTCTCTGTCTCTTGCTGGCTATCAGATGTCCTGGGATTTCTCTCCTACTCATCCAGTATTCTCTCCCAGCTAGAGTAAATAAGCATGGAATCTGGATGCTTTAACAGTTAACATTTTATGGCTGTCTTTAGATCATGGCTAGTTTGCAAGCCACTCTTTAGTTTTAACTAGAAAACAATAGCTTTTTGTTTTCATTTAGCAAAATAGTTACTTAAGAGTACAACAACAGTTATGGAATTTATACTGTAATATTCCAATTTGCACTAATATATATCGCACTCATTTGTATATTTTATATTTACTTTTAAACGTCTCCAATTTCATGCAGAGTGCTCATGTGAAAAAAGCAGTACTTTACAGAAAGGATCATGCCCTTACTCCTGTTGATTTCATCAGGATCACTGAAATATTACTGAAACAGATAAGAATGAGAGCTAAGCATTTAAGAGCACAAGTGAATTACAACGTTCTGTTAAAATCCTTAATACAGTGTTTATTAACGAAACTATAACTTGACAAATGTTACAGAAATTGGGCACTTCTATTATAATTTTTATACATGCTAGTATCTTCTCTGTTCTCCAATTTTAACACTGGCATCATTATTAATTTTTTTTTGTTTGTTTTCTTGAAAGGAAAAAAGAAAACAATGGTGAAAATGCCTCTCATCACACATTCCTTCCTCCAAATAATTTACTTTTGCATCATACTTGTGTTGTTCTTTCTCTTCTGTCCCTTGAGCTCTCTGGCCTGCAGTTGCACCTGAACCATTGTCCTGAGCAGCCCCAGAGACATGTGGGTCTCTACTGTTGACCCTCCTGGCCCAGCACAGCCCCCACTGATGGGTGGGTGCACAAATCTCAGATGCTATAGGTGGTCATCGACAGTACGGTGTGAGCTGCTCTGCAGTGTGAGGCAAACTTGAGACACACAACTTTCCAAGACTTGTGTTTGTGCTGTCTGACATATAACCGTGAGCTACGTGTACACCCACCACGACAGCTCACGTGCTCTTGAGCTCACTGTTTCAAGGTTTATAGTGCATAAAAGATGACAGACTGCAGGATCCTGTAAACAGAGTCGTATTTGGGATGGGAAAACTTTGCTTTCTGCTCCCTGGCCTGTCGCTGCCCTCCAGGGAATCTTGTCAAGTCTGTGCACTTCCGCTCACCAACCCACCCCATCTGCCCTGTACGTTTGGGCTCTGGCATCACTGTCTGTTCCCAGAGGACAAACAGACTGCTGAACTGATCCCCAGAGACTCGCACCAATGCACTAGACCTCACTCGGGAGCTCAGAGCAAGTGACAAAATCTTGCATCCGCCCACAAGCCTCTAGGTCAGACACCATGGTTCACTCACTTTTGATGTCTATTTATTTTCTTATTTGTTCTTTTTCCTTGGCCTCATCTGTTACTTTACTCCATCCTTTTCAAAATGGCTATATCTACACACTCTACCCAATTATTTTCAAAGACCTTTTTAGGCTTGGCTGAATGTCTGTCTTCTTTATTTCTCTCAGAAGACTGTGTCAACCCTTAGCTGCTGAAATCAAGTGCTGTGATGAAACACAGGGATCCCAGAGCACATCCCAGCCCCTTGGTCTGGGAGCAGGTGGTGTTTCACACTCCTGTTGAGCAGACACCCCTTGGCACCCCAGAGGATTTTTAGGAGGCAAGACCAGTTGTGGCCCGGTCCCTGGTTTAGACATTCAGGGTTGTAGACCCTCATAGAAGCCTCAATGACTAAATTTAAAATTTAAATTTAAAATTAAATTTAATTCAAACTTCATTTAAATTTTAATTTCAACTTAATTCATTCTGTAGTCCTGAATGCATGAAAATGTCTGAGTAATTAGAAATATCTGGAGGCTATGATATAGAAAACAATTTACTGCTGAAGAAGTATGAACACTTTAGACTGATGCTGGACTTATTCAAGTTAAAAAACTGGAAAAATGCAGAAGCTCTGCTGACTAAAAAATAAAAAATCATTAAGGCTTCACATGGGCAAAGGTCAGAAAGTCACCTTGCTCACCAGCAGCAAATGGATATATGAATTAGAGTAAGATAATCTTGTGTTAATGTTATCTGGTTACCTTAGACAGATTGATATGACTTTTATTAATGGAAAATTTCCTCTCTGAGATATATTAATGGAGCATTGAACCTGGCACATACAGATACCTCGTGATCTTCTTTGAAGCAGATTGTCCGCATTTAGATAAGCTGGGTCAGATTTCTTTCCTAACAGGCTGTCCAACTTGTAAGTTTTTGTAAAGAAATGAGGAGAAGTAGCCAAAGTACCATGTGGATTTGTCCCCAACCTGTAGTCTTCAGTGGTGTAATTTCTATTCTGCAAAATGTCGACTCACTGAAACCCTTACTGTGGCAAGCATGGATGGGAAAAACTTCCTCCTGCCCACTTAAAAATCATGACATGTAGGATTCCCGAAAACAGAGGAGATTTCATTCAGTGCCATCTCCTGAGTGGCTGTAGGTTTGCAGGTGCTCAGCTTTTTGAAAACTATGGTACAACTGAATGACGGAATGACTTTGAAGACTGAGAGCCACATATTGTCTGCTTTTCAGCAAACTGGGAGATCCACATAGGAAAACTATGAGAAAAGTAAAGACGACATCTTTTTATGTAACTCAAGCTTCTCATTTTCACAGCCTTGGAGGAACCCAGAAGTGGGCTGCATAAAGATGTACTTGTTGGCTCATTAGCATAGACCATGGAGATGCAAGTGCATCTACAGGCTTGAAAACACAAGCTTTGATCTCAACATTACTGCAGAAACCAGAGAGGTGAGAGATACGAAGTGGCTTTCTGCCTCCTCTTTCTTGCCCCAGTTTTGTCATGATGAGAAGAGTGTGTGGATGTCAATACAAATCTGAACAGTGCAAGTTAGAGTGGATACACTCTAACTTAATTATGCTAATAGAATAACAAGACATGGTAGTATTTATCTTTTGCATGGGGTCAGGGCACAACCCATTCTAGTTATCCCCTCTTCATAACATTTTTTGGCCAGAGGGAAATACTTGGGTTTGGGACCAAATGTTCCAAAAGCTGTCTCTGTAAGAATGAAAAAATGCAATCTGAATTCTAGCAAGTTGGCCTGGAGTAACTTCTCATTAAACAGCTGCAATGATTGTAATTATGGTTAGATAAAATTAATAAATAATATAAATGCTCTCTAGGATGCACAAAATTATTAATGGATAAAGCATAAGCTGGAAGTAGAGCCAGCTGCTTTATTTGAGTTTACAGTAGAAGACCAATAAATCCTGCAGGCAGATCAGTTGGAAAAAGCCAATAAAAATTATTTACCTAACCAGCCAGCCCACTTGCTATTTGGTTTGACAGATTCAATTTATTTTCTCCTTTTAAACTCGTGTTTCCTCTCTTTATTGCAACCATTTCTTGGTTTTTAAAACAGCTGAGATGGAATGTGAAGTTGTGCTTATGTTTCTCACAGTGTCTCTTAGAGGCTGGGGGGCAGTGAGCCTAGACTTTGAGACTAGATATGATATAATGAGCAGCTGAACAGTTTACGTGTGATCTAGAGACACAGAAGCTGAAGTGAAACAGAGCACACGTCCAGATCCTTAATCTCAAAACATCATATTTCAATATTCTTACATATGTCTTTCCATTCACAGCATGAGAATATGGAGAGGAAGGAGTTAAATAAATGTTGGTGAATATAATCTGAGAACACCAAACACTGAATCTTTTTAATCCTGCAAGAAGCTGGGGTATCTGTCACAGAAGACCCTATCTGCAGACTGTCTACTGGTTTCAACACTGACCCAGAATGATCACAACTCAAGGTCAAGAAAAAGGTCTTCTGTCTTGAACGTGAAATGCCGTTTAAATGCAGTTGAATTGTTTGCCCAACCACCGAGATCTCCACTGCTTCATGAATAATCAGCTGGTCTCCTGTTTGAGAAAATCACTCACTTCACAGTCCACAGATTTCACTTTTACCTTCTCACCTTGTGAGGGAACCAATTTGCCCAACAAAGACTGAAGTTAATCTGCAGCACTCTTAGTCCATGGAGCTGAAGGAATTAAGGCTGAAGATAAGTAGGAATAACTACCTGCACCAGGAAAGCCATACATGCTTGTAAATCAAAGCAACCTTAGCAAGCAGCTGAGAATTGCAGCAATGTGGGACTGAGGTTGGTGGCCACGGTGCTAGGCTGGGGTTTGGCTGCCCCTCCAGCCTTAAGGGCTGTCACCTAACACTCACTCTTTGACTGGAAAAAATGATCAGATCCTTCACAATTGCAAACCTTCCCATAAATCAAGCCATCAGCAGGGAGAGTGCTAAGTGGGAAATTAGTGTTCCTGACAGAGAGTGGGTGAGACAGCCTACTAAAATCATGATGATCTCACTAAAATTAGTAACCAAGGATCTATCTTTAGCACTTCCAAATGGTTTCTAGAAGATGCATGGTTGTGCACTTCAATAAAAAATTGAGGTGAGAAAAAATTACTGTTTACTTCCTGTGTCTAAATTTACTCTTCATTAAGACATCTGGCAAATTTAATTTCTGTGAGGCATAAATTAATGTGTATCAGACTTGTCTTTGCTGGACAAGGACCAGCCTGCATATCAAGGTAATCTCCCCTGCTGCAGCTCAGAGGGGCTGATGGGGTAGGTGGAAAGAGATTCCTGAAATACCATGGCTGCTCCATGTGGAAAAGGTTGAGATGAGTGATTTTGAGGGATGTGTCCCCACAAAAGGCAAGAGAGGCTTCAGGGAGCTTCATAACTGCTTTGGTTTTGGTCACTTTTCTGTCTTATATCTCTACGTGACTCATATAAGGGAGAAAACAACAATAATGATATGCGCAGGGAGTAGTGGAAACAGGGCACAGCTAACTCCATTTCCTCCATGTGTAAAATCAAAGATTATGATTACTATACTGGAAATGGGGTGAAGCTGAGATTAATTAGTATGTAGTGAGTTTTTCATATAAAAGAAGAGTCTGAAATAATAGAAAACATGTTTCTAGAAGAGACCATATGGCTCAAAAGGACAGTGTCATACTATGCTGCATGCATCCTACCATGGCAGAAGAAGTGAGTCACTCTTCTGATTCACAGAATGAATTAAATATATTATTTGTCCATTAAAAGTAAACAAGGAAGACCCCTGGGGTTGATATATTAGTGGTTCCCAACAACATTCAAATAGGCTGGTGACTGAAAGGTCAGATCTTGCTAATTGCAGAGACATTTCAAGAGGTTGAGGCCGTTTATGGTGAAGTGGTGGGGAAAGGAGAAGGTGCAGGGACACCAGACAAATCTCTGCAATTGCGGAAGACACAAATTTGTACCCACTCCGCACCAGGATGGACTAAGTCACCACTTTCTAATGGCATTTACACCTCAGCATTCCCCAACTGCAGCCCTCCCTACTATACCTCAGCCAGTGACAACCATACCTGTTTTGTGTGGATGTCAGGTGTCCCCTCCATGTAATGTCAAAAGTGTGAGTGAACCTCATGTTTTATAGCATGCCTTCCTAAATATGGCTGGTTTTTGTCAGCTTAGGCAGTACTGCGTCAATACTGATAGATGCATCATACACTCACACCTCTCTACCAAAATCCTGGTGTCCTGCTTATGTCAGCTTTATTATGTAGTCCAGGAGTTCTCCAGACAGCTAAGTTACAGCTGGTGGTTGCTCATGATGCAATAGCCCAAAAATTTTGTGAACAACCGGTTAAAAAGTTGGGAAACCCAATGCTGTGGCCTATACAGGACAGCTGAGAATTATGCTATGGCAGGGAAACCCACTGCTGTTTGGTCCATGTGCACTCTAAAAATGGTGGAGCAGTACTATGTTAGCATGAGATCAAGCTCTCTGCAACTATACTGTGTTGGAAAGGGCTAAGTCCTATTGCATTTGACATCATACTGTCCTCTGCCATGCAGTATAAGAGAGTTAACAATGTACAGCATATATAAATGCAGGTATTTCAGTGCATTTCATGCCCACACATCTCCCAACTCTGCACATGGGTTGCATGTGATCAGATCCTGATCAGATCAGGGCATGCTGGTTAATTTCCAGAAAAAGAAATGAAAAAAGAAAGGCATAGTTTATGTGGAAGGAGGTCCTGGCTGATCTCAAATGTAGCTTGGGGATTCAATAAACACACCATGGATTAGTTTTAGAAACGTCTTTGCATGCAAATCCATAGCAGGGCTGTGCAGTGTGTCAGGCACTACTGTGTGAAACCACAGGTCAAAGTTTTAGCAACTAGTTGGGTAATGGTGACCTTTCTGAACAGAGAAACACCTCTAGTGTGCAACCACTCATGGTCTGTAATTAAAAAAAAACAAACCCTACCCCATGCTAGCCTAAAGCACAGACATCAAAGACTGAAGAACACAAACTGTTTATTTTAGCTGAGCCACTGGGGTAGCTGAGACCTTGAGACTGTGACTGATAGAAACTTAGGTACTTGAGAAATGAGATAGAACCAGTTAAATACAGTATATGGAGATGAAGCTTGAGTGTCTTGCATTCAAGCCGCTGACCAGTTGGACATTTCCCTACCCTGTGTTCTCTCTGATCACTGTGACCCTATAATGCTGGCTGTCCACATAAATGGGACTGAAAAAAGGAGCAAATTCCAAGTGAAGTGGAGGTGTCTGGCTGAGCAAGTGTGAAGAAGTCCAACTTGTCAACAAGAAGGGATTAGAAACAGGTTCTGGAGCAGCAGATTTTGAAGACCCAATGCTGGAAAACAGCATCTGGGGTAACAGCTGTGGCCAGGGCATGGGGATGCCAGAGAGTCAGATCTCAGAAGGAAAAAAACATGGCTGGAGGCCCTGATATGCATTGCTGCACTGAGAAACAGTAAAATATTTAGTGAAGAAAGAAACTGAAATATGAAGCTGAAACAGCTGTGCTCAGAAAGCTGGTATTGACATTATTGTAGGATGGGTTGGGGAGAAAAGATAGTCCAGTGGTTTGGGAGACGTGGCCTTGTGCTGCTCTTTTTTTCAGCAAACTTTATGATCATCGGAGCTTTCATTTGTTGAGAAAAGGTTTTGAACAAGTCTGAGCTTCTAACAACATCCCTGCTGGTTGCATGGCCTTTCTCTAATCACATCTACTTTTGATCTACTAATTAACTCAATTTATTTAACATGACACTGCTATTGGTACAGTGCACTGCTGATTCTGTAAGAATATCTTGTCTCAGGAGAAATACGGCTAGAAAATACCTTCACGGTTACCTTTACATTTTTAATCCCACCAGAGGATTAAATCCCATCTCCAGCTATATTACAGTCTCTGGAATCCATTGTACTCCAATTCTGTGATTCTTTTTTCACTGGGTCTTGTGTCAGGTACTCCAGGCTGTCATCTGCTACACCCATCAGGTCCTGGATTGGAGAATGTTTTTAATGTTTCTTTCTGCTGGGGGGGTGGAAAGAGGAAGGTCATTTCCCCACATTTCTGACCAGCTCCTCTTCCTATCTTCAAAAATCCTGACAGAGCCAACTTGTAGATTAACTAGACTGAGTCAACCAAAATCATCTCACTTTTTGAGGGCACTTCCAGATGAGATCATAAAAAGTTTCTTTGGAATTATCTGCTGTTAAACATAGAATCCTTTCTAAAAAATTTCTAACTGAATATTGGGGAAAAAAACCTTCATCATTCATTTAAGTTTTATTTATATACACTTGCTTTTTTGGCAATGAAGGAACCAGGAGGAGGTATACAATAGCCCAAATGGTGCTACCTTCAGAGTTAGAGACCATCTGTGGACCAGCTGCTTGAATACTACTTGCTTCGGATGCTCATACCTCTGACCAGTTTGATGCTGGTTTGAACAAGGTTTGTTTGAAGTTTAACCTTTATTCCCTAACAAAAACATTCCAGCCAACAAGTAGAAATAGAAGTAGTACTCAGTTCTTCAAAATGTGTCAAGTTCAAATAATTTATTTACCTAATTCAAACAAAATTGTATTTAAACCTATTAAAAACTCCCAAGAATAGCATTTCAGAATACAGTCTCTTGAACAATAAAATCTAAAAGGTCACTATTCCTAAGAGCTGAAACCAGCAGCTGCTATAAAAACCTTAATGCTTCATCACCTAACAAATTAAAAACATTGCTAATATTAATGGAGGCTTCAGCACTTACCATGTTTCATTAGTTAAAAAACTCATTTTTCTTGTGTCTTGAAGAATAAGAATAATTACTTCAGCACTGTTTCCATTTCTCATAATAAAGTGTAGAGCTGAATAACCTAGCTAGCTACTGCTGAAACGTACCAGAGTCACTGAGCTATAAAAGCCCAGGTGATACTAATTGAAGGTAACTGCTAATTGAGCCACCAGGTAACTTCTAATTGAACTTTACTTTTGTTGCCTCAGCTTTTCACTTGTATGATTGTTAATGCAGAGGTTTCATTTTCAACTTGGATTGCTCAGGTAACGAATAGCATGTGAATGAGGCAGAAGCAATACTAAAAACCATCATTATTTCATTTATATGCATTGTGAAAGGGGATTTCTTTCAGCTTCCAGTAACTATCGTTTCTTTCTCTGGGAACTATATTTTTTTTTCTTAACTATCTTGGGGGACATTTCTTGCTTTTTGTAATGATTGTAAATTTTAGAGCATATAGATATAAAGTTTGTGTAGTATTTGACCATTTATCACTTTTCAGTCCCTGTGGCCAGATACCTATTTTAAGCTGGGTCAACAGGGAGCAGGTTTTAGCATGAGTCTGGAGCAAGACGAATACGTATTTTTGGCATCACCTTACCTACTTTACTACTGGTTCTGTAGCAAAAGATGAGCACTTACCTAAAACCGCAGTTCAGGAAATGCATGAAAGATGAGAACAAAAGAAAACAGATTTAGCAGATTGCCTGTTTTTGGAAAATGAATGCAGGTTTCATGTCCCTTTGAAAAGTCTGCCCACATTGAATGGCTATTTAACTAGCTTTTTGAGAAGTGAATAGTAGGATGAGTAAACATGAGAACATTTTGTTAGTGAGATCTCAGTGTATAATTCATGATGGGTTTTGATACAGAACAGTTCTCAAGTGTAGCGGGAAAACATGTACCTACGATAGAAATGACATGCTGAGAAATAAGGAGCTATTTTGGTCAGCAGTATGATTTGAAAACACTTCCTCCACTCCAGGTGGGAGGTTTTTGTGAGAGAAGAAATAAATCCTGGCCAACAGTTTGCTGTAACAAATGGTGGCAGTCTCTGAAACAAACAGTCCATTATGGAGTGAAAAAACTGTGAGAATGGTATTTTCCTGGAATTGAGAAGTCTTCCCCCCGCCCCGTTTTTTTTTTTTTTTTGTTCCCCCTGGAAATTTTGTACAATCTTCAGGTTGCAAAGGATTGACTTATTCCAGAAAGGAACATTTCGCTTGAGTCTGCGATCACACCACGGTCATCAAGATCATTATTTTGTACCACCTTTTGTGCAAACAGCATCCTTTCTCCATTCTCTCCAAATCCTCTGTTGTTTTGTTCCCAGGGAGTCGTTCTGTGCTGAGCTTCAGGCTGACAAGTGATAAAAGCACCTCCTCATCCTGAATCCAAACTGCTGCCCAGGGTGGCTGTTCATTAGGCTGAGAGATCCTCAGGACTGGAGATGGTCACAAAAAACAGACTCTCTTGAACATGCAGAAAAATGTGCATGGATTTTGGTAGAAGCAGATGGCACAGAACTATCCTAAAACTGGTCCCTGGTGACATGTGTTTGGAAAATATCTCCTTCTGTATCCCAAGTAAGTTTTCTGTGTGCTATATCACATGAAATAGAGAGATCCCATTAAAAGGTCTTGCAAATGAGAATTCTTTTCACATTACATTTTGTACTTATAAGTGATCTGGTGAATTTCTATGTTTTCTAAAACAACCAACACTGGCTCTGTAAAATAACAGGATCTAGATTTTTTGTTGTTGTTGTTGTTCACTCAATATCACCATGACCATTTGGCTTTTTCTTCTTATTAACTTCAGAGGGAAATAGGTATGAAGATGCATTTTTTTTTCCTTCTTGCAAGCAGCTGTAGCAAGGGCAAAAGCAGAGCTCATTCTCATAACTGAAAGCCTGGATGTTTCACTTCCAGTAATATTTCTTTCGTAGAAAAGCTTATGCATAAAAATATCTTTTCCCAAAGTTAGCATTTCAGCAGTAATTTCAGCAGATAGGTGCTGGCCATAATTAGTGCCTCATTTCGTATTGACTGCTGTGCTGGTGGAATTTTGTGACACCAACTACATTAGTTATGAATCTCTCTCCGTGTATAGGTAATTGAGGGGATGTATAATGTTGAGTGAAACGTGCCTCCTGAGGATTTGGGAACGCTACTGTTGAACCACAGGTATAAAGTGATGAAATAGCTAAAATCCTCACAGGACATCACCCTGAAGCAGTAGGCAAACAGGAATGTAGGCTGCTCGTGATGCAGACAGAAAAGAGAGAAAGGGAGGAGGAGAAAAAAAAAAAAAAAGCATTCATTTGGAAATTTCCAGCTGCAACCTTCTCTTAGATGCATTTATGTTCTAAATATCCCTTTGGTCATGCTACCTATGAAAATGTTCACTGCTGTGTGTGCTGCAGTGGCAAACAGTTGATCTTTTCAGATTCTTTGCAAGACATACTGAAAGGAATATTTGAATATTGTAATTAAAAAGAAGTCTCTTTTCTCCTGTACCATTCACAAGTATTCAGTCTGTCCTCTAAGGGGCTGGCTCAGTAAAAGGTGTGGATAACTTCCACACCACATTGCAGAAGCTTCCAGTAAAAAGGACTTGAGGTTTCATTCATCATTTTCTCATCAGCAACACACAATGACTTCAATCTGCAGTTTTGCATTAAACAAAAGTGGCACAAGGTGCTTTCTTTCCCTCACATTCACCAGCCTTCAAAGGACAGTTTCAGAATGGAGGGCACCCAGTGTGATTTCTGCCCGGCTGTTCCTCTTACTCCAATGAATCTACCCCAGGCACTTCCATCCCCTCTCAGCTGTCATGTGGTGTCATGTTCTTTTTTGCTGTAAGCATGCATAGCTCTTCCCTTTTTGGAAGATCTGCGTAATTCTAGTAGGAGACCAAAATTACCCGTGTCAATGGCAGACATTGGTATTTGCTGCAGTCTGCCTGGGCTGTGCATAACAATGCAGCCAGTTGAAAGATCACCTTTGCTGAGATGCCTTGTATAAGTTGAGTAAGTTGAGCAGGAGAGGTGTTTGTTCTGAAACTAGACATAACTTCAAGCTGTATAAGCAAAATCAGAAAATACAATGGGCGCTTGTTGGGGAGAATTTTATGTGAAAATGTTTGATCAGCAGGATGCTAGTGTTAGACCAGCATCTGCTCCCACTGAGAACGAGGTCTTGGTGTGCTTGTGTAAATAAATAACGAGAAATGCGTCCTCTCCAAAGAGCTTGCTGTCTGAACATTGCAGATCAGCTTTAATGGAAATAGGGAAGAGAAGGAATTTACCCGAGGACGGTGGGAGCAGCAAGGAGGGCACACTGCTTTTCTGACTCTCCAGCCACCGTTGTTTGAGCAGCTTCTGCGTCAGTAGGTAGGACCCAGAGAATGGCAGACATGGGGTTCTCATTGCAACGGCTGGCATGTCAGATGGGTTTTACTGGGATCAACTTCTGGCAATGCTGACTGTGAAAGCTAATGCAAGACAGAGGAACTGCAAGCAAGTTCTGTGCATAGGTGTAGCCTTCTCACATGAATGTGCATTTAACTAACTATATTCGTGTGTATGCACAGTGGCTAAAAAAGGGATGCAAAACCCTGTTTGTGAGATGCAGGTGTGCCATATGGAACGTCTTTGTTCTACTACTCTAACACTTAGCAAAGAGCCAGCAGATGCAATGGTTTGCAGCAAAGAGCCTCTATAGCTAACACCGGATCACCCTTTAGACCACTCTGCAAGCTTTGAGAAAACGTTCCAAAATTATGTGCGTTTTGAAAACACTGTAGAATCAGCAAATTAATTAGGACCTCTTTTGGCACAATTCTTTTTAGTGGCACAAGTTTGACAACAGTAGAAAATTGTCTCATTGTTTGTTTTCTTTAAAAATGAGGAATTAGAAACTATTTCTTAAATAGGAAAAAAGACTAGCGCATTTTTACTACCATCTGTTGAACACATGTTTTGAGAACCAGGAGTTTCCTTTTACATCCACAGATATCTGTGAAGGTTTTATTCCCCATTCAATGAATTATTTACATTTTTGAAAGGAGAGGGAAAGATGAATCTGCTGGGACCTGCGATTATTTTTCAAAAGCAACAGTTAAAAAACCCAAAGTTTCCAGCCTGCAAAATCTCATCTTCATAGAAACTGTATTTGGTAGAAGAAAACTGAAGCATGAGGATATTTACTGCAGAATCAGGAGAAGCGAGTGAACTGTGAGAGCAGTGAGTCTATCCCATGAAATCTCCGGTACAACCAAAGCTTGAGTGGTCAAAGCTTCTAAAGGTTTTGAGTTTGGAGCTGCTGATCATGCTGATACAGCCACACATCTCACTAAAGGACTGAAGAAGTTTGGAGAAGGGCAGTCTGGATGGAGCATTCCCTCTTCATGACAAGAATACAGTGTTCAAAACAGATTCTTACGTACTGTGCAAAAATATGTGGAATCCATATTGCACAAGAAAAGTGACAGGGTCCAGAAAGTCATCCAAGGGCAGAGGAGAAGAAAGGGCTCTAATGAAATGGAAGTAAAGTGTTTGGCTTGGGTTTCTCTGTCTCTTCGAGCAATGAGGAATGAACTAGGAGCAATCTGCTGGAAGGGCAGGAGAGGCGTGATAAGGGACACATCAGAGTCCCTTTCATATGGAATTTTTTGGGGAATGGGAAGCTTTCCACACACAATTCAGAGCCTCTGAAAAATCACCAGTGAGGGTGCCAGGTCCCCTGCTGTAGTGGATTGAAGCAGGGATGGCTGGAGCAGCCCCAAGCTCCATTCTTCCCAACCTCCCGAGCAGCAAAGGCAGGTGAACAGGTCACACATCTTTTTTTCAGGGTGCCTCCATTTACAGCTCAGCACTTTAACATAAATTCGTTTTTACATGCCACACAATAAATGTCAGTCATTCAGAAATGATTGCCCCACCAGTCCAGCTTCTGCTGGTGCTTCCCCCATCAGGGAAAGCAGCAATGTGGGCTGGTGGTGGCAGCAGCCATTTAAAATCCTTTCCTCTGTCAGACACCTCACAAGAACCAGCAGCTTCAACTGCACCAATGTGCCTCTCACTAAGAGACCTCCATGTCCTGCTGTTCATCACTGAGCTGAATGGAAGCTGGAAGGTACTTTTTCCTTCTAAACCCAGGACCTGCAATACGTTGAACCACAATGGATACAGCTCTAAAAGTGAAAGGGAGGATTTTCCTGACCTCCCAGTGCCTATATGCTGGGTCTCTGAGCAACTTTTAATGTTTTTCCCATTCTGCTTTCAGTGACTTCAGCTGCCACACTGGAAGTGCTGAGCTTTGTGCACACAGGTGCCCTTCCTAAATTCTCCTCTATATGCATAACAAAGTGCCATTCAGGAGGGAGCCTGTGTATGTTGCATCTGAATACAAATAAGGTTTCTTTTTTTAAAAACAACTAAGATCTGGATGAAGCTTCCAAAAAACCTACTGCCACACAGATGAGATGGAAACCAAAGGGAAACTCAGTACGTTACACCTTTCCATAGCACCAAGAGACCCAAGCTGTTGGTTGTAACCGCTTCCCTGTGGCTGGATCATGCTAAACTCTGAGCATGTCTTAATGTAGTAAAACCTTGCTCTGGAATTGGGAGATGAAGTGGGAAAGTGAGAAATCATCACTACTGACTCTTCTTTCCAAGAACTTGCTAGCGCAATGGAAGGTGTCTGCCCCAAGCCTGCACAAGAAATAGAGAAACAGGATTTACTTCTGTGAGTCTGCCCCAGAATGTCCATGGGATAATGGCCATTGAGTTTATTGTTGCTGGCAACCCATGTGCCTAGCAAGATTATAGCTATCTGTTCTGCAAGAGGACAGGATTAACTAACCCAAGAGTGCCTCAAGAGTGAGAGAAAGAGCCTGTAGAGCTGGAAAGGCTAACAGTAATAACAGGGAGTATTAACAATGACAGTAAAGTAGGTGACTTTTTTCCTAGTCCAAAACCCACATAATGCTCAGGTGAAAATTATTCTTCGGTGTTAAATAGTTTTAAACTTTTTCTTTACATGTCCTCTGTGTCTATTTTTGCTGCGGAACACATTGCTCGAACAATACAGAAAATGAAGGACACATATTCAGATCCTCTGAGGATAATTTGGGTGCCAGAACATGTGTGTCTAGCACCATTTGAGCTGCCCTTGATTTTCTGTCTGACTTCCAGTGGCTTATCCAGAAGGTCCAATATCATATCTGACAGTCCAGTGAGGAGGGCTCAGATAACCTGAGGCACATGAAATGTCATTAGATGGGCATGTTCAGGCACACCAGTCACTCCCTGCCAGTTTCTGTTTTTCAGAGTTATTACTGAAAAACTTCATTCTGTGTTAGCAAGAATGACAACTTCTTTCTTCTCCACAGTAGCCACATGAATGACTACCAGCACCAGGCAACAAGTGTTGCCTGCTCTCCCCTGCTGCTGGTCTCTGGTGGCAATGACAGCTCTGCCAGCGGGTGTTGGAGAAGAGTGCTCTTCCTTCAGCGTCTCATGGTGATGGGATTATTCAGTTGTGCTGTGGGTTTCATTTTCCATGAGATGTTTTTGCTCAAGTTTTATTAATGATTTGACCTACCAGGACTCAACACTGGACTCTGGCCACCACTGCTTCACTGAAACTCCTGAAACTGGTGAAAACCTCCTGAGCTGCACAATGCCCCAGAGGACACTTGGGGTGCTGCAGAAAGGTAGCCATGAAAAACACCCCTGAGCTTGTCCCCATCCCACAAGAAAGCCAAGCAGATGCCAGCTGGTTTGATCAGGTATTTAAAATGATGTTGCTTTTACCTTTTTATAATTTTTATTTAATTTTTTTAAATAGCGTTGGCAGAGCAGAAGCAGCGTAAGCAGACATGAAGACCCTGGCTTCCAGCACAGGCAGCGCTGGAAGGCAGCGGCGGATGGGAGACATCAGTGCCGTGCTGACTGCAAAGTCTGCGAGGAGCAACCAGGGGCATTAAGGGGCCTGTTTCCTTTTTAGGAGAATTATTAATGACCAGAAGAAGAAAAAGTGATTCAATACTGAAAACTTGCTGCGCACCAGCTGTTGTTTGGAAATGGATTCAACTCAAAAGAGCAATACAAAACACTACAGTGAATTTACCTCACTTGATCCAATGCACGAGCCAAGACGCAGTGGCATGGCTCTTTGCTCTGTTTCCAACTGTTATTCCACATTGTTCCCTTCTCTGACAAAGTACTTTCATTCAAGGAAGCTATTGTTTTAACTTGAACATAACTAAAACAAACCAGAAAACAGGACTGAAGCCCCAGAGCAACAGCACACATAACTTTAGAAGTGAAATTAATTTAACCCATCTTGAAATTCTGCACACAAGCCCCTTTTTATATAAAGGTGATCAGAAAATGTTAATTGCATGGGTTGTTCTACGTACCTGAATTTTCCACCTGATTCTCCTCCCTGTTGTCAGGATGAGAAAATTTGCTTCCAGTTGTACAGCACAGGAGCTCTTGCTGGGTCAGGGAAATCCCTGATAATAGGGAACAGAGGGTGTAAGGCAGTATCTGGACTGTGCTGGCAGCCCACGGGATGCCGGAGGAACCTGCCTTGTGCTGGGTAAAGGTAGAAAACAGTTTGCATTGTGGTTTCTGAATGCTGCTTTGAAGATATTTCCTGGACTTGGTCTCCAAATTCAAACAACAGGGGATATTTGTGATTTTTTTTTTCTTTTTTTCCTTTTTTTTTTTTTTTTTTTTTTCCTGGAGTTCTTGCCTGGTGGCTGAAGAGTGACTGTGGCCACCGCTTGCCAGCGGACTTAGGACTGGTGCTGGGACTATTTCTAGACTTTAAGAGTATGAGCTGCATGGTTCTCATAGTTTGATTTGCAGAGACTTTCAGGAAAATCTTTAAATTCACATTCATTACTAATTTCTTCTGCCCAACATTTTCAATTCTCCCATTTAAGAGTTACGTTATTCAAGTCTTATGTAAGCTTTGTTACTACTGTAGACTGAAGATTTTTATTAAGAATATTGGTTTTGTTTTGTTTCTTCTTTGGTTATGGATTTCAAAACAACCTTAATGTAATAAAACACATAAGTGGATAAAAGAAAAGGACAGGAGAGCATGGAATGTGCTGTGTCCTAGGTCCAATTTTCATCCTTTCAGCAGCAGCTGTGAGTCCCTGTGGAATTTATAATCTCCACATGAGTTAATTAATTTTGTACACAAACCCTGTTTATGGCTTCCTTGTTTAAAAAAGTGTTCAAAGTTGTGGGTTTGTTTTGTGGGGTTTTGTTGTTGTTGTTTGTTTGTTTGTTTTTAATATAAAAGTTATTCTCTTAACAGTTCTATATGCTATTAAGGATCTGTATTTTCTCCAGAATAATTTTGAATTAGCCACCTGGCATAATTCTGTAACCCCCCCCCCCTTTTTTTTTTTAAGATAAAAGAACAACTGTCAAGAAAAATATATTTAAACATAGGAGCTAGAAGAAAATCCTTCCTCTAACCTCCTCTACTCAATATTCATATTCTACGTCATGGAATAATTGCAGGAGAGAGCTGGAAGATCTCCTCCAATAGTCCTCCCACCATATGGGAACTGGTAGAAGCAAATCTACAGAGGAGTTGTTTAATGTTTTTTCTTCTTGGATTCACAGATACTTTTTAAGCCTTCACAGCTGCTGTGTAATTAAGCTTTACTTTTTTGTGGCTTCTAGAGCAAAAAAAGTGAAGTGTTAAAAGCATCACTCTGTCCTTGAACACCTGTCTTCTTGCAACCAGGTTCCTAGTTCATGCTCCACTCTCAGGAGCATGTAGTTGTTCCAGTTTCTGCTGACAAGCCCGTTCCTCCTCTTTGCCACTCCTTGGTGATCTCATTACAAGTGTCACAGTCACACTCTGATACTCTTTCTTTCCTGTGTCACGCATGTAAGCCACCCTCACGATGAGCAAGGTGTCACTGACATATTCCACTGGAAAACACTTCTATGATGGGTTTCAAAATCTCATTCCATTCTCATCTAAGTATCAGTCATTTGGACCCCTTTCTGTTTTGCTGCTTGGTGTAAGCATTTTGAAAGAGAAATAAAAGTAGCCTGCACTGCTGCTGTTGCCTCTGGTCCTCCCTACGCTTTGGGCCACTGAACCACCTTTGGAAAATGTAAGTCTGCACCATTCTGCCTACAGACCCATGTGTCAGGATAAGTCAACACTGTTCTCTGCTACTTGCAGCAGCCACGCGAACAAAACAAGCAGGTGGTCAGCCTCCACCAGTGAGAAAAAAACCTTTAATTCACTTGTATGTGGGTAGTGTGAAACATGGTTTGTGGCAAGGAGAGGCACTGCTCCCCTGGGCTGTCACTCAGGCCCTCCTATTTGTCTGCAGCAACAGGGAACTTTCTAAACAAACCTGGGTTTTCCTAAAATGTGTGGAAAGCACCCAGATCTGACACAAAGCTTTCTAGTTGTTTGTGTCTTTGTGTGTTGGGGCCATCAAAGTGAATGATGGCAGGAATGAACTGCCCTGGGAATAAGGCACAGTAGCTACCTGGGGACTCATTTGGTGACTTGCTGCAGCAGAGCATAAAACACAGCGGTAAGGGAAAGCTGTATGTAAACCTTGCCTGCTCAGCTGCTGGGGAGACCAAAAGGCTCTGATCCCCAAGCTGGTAATGGGGTGGTTAGGGAAAATGAGACTGTGGTGCACCTGTGCTCTGTCAAACAGCTCCTTTGCTCCTCTGGGCTTCTCTGGCCATATTAACAGGAGAAGTAAGGGCTCTCTCAGACCCTCCAGGTGAGGACCTGAGTGGTTGGTACCCACTGCTGATTTGCAGCAGGAGAAAACACCAGTCTCAGTCTCCATGGCTCTTCCTGCTCTCCTGTGATGGAGCAGTCACTGTCGGCACATCACAGACAAATAATTGCTGCACCTCAGGGTGATGCATCATTGTTAGTGATGAGGTAGTGTCTGCGGGACAGTACAAGGACCTGTGCTGCTGACCATCCTGTGTCACCTCTCTGCTCCTGCCCACTGCATGCAACCCCACTTGTAAAGTCTCTTGGGTGTCTGTGCAGTGGTTCGTGCTGTGAGTCCTGTCTATGTGGTGTGACACTCATTGCACAGACAGTCTCATCCTGCTGCTCTTGGGATGGAGGCTGCTCTAGGAAGAGACCTAATAGGGAAGGAAAAGCAGTCCTGGCTGAGGACTTTGTGCTCAGGAGCATTGAACAGGCAGTCAAACATGCTGGTCTTAGGGAGTTCACTGCTGTCTACTGACTCCTGCACTAACCCAGTACATATATGTCTGACACAGGGCTTGAGGGGTAATTTGCAAGAAGAAAACTACCAAATGTTGAGATATGTTAACCTTAGATATGAGCCAGCTTCCTGCTCCTTGTTTGGGGTTCTCACCTCATTTTCTGATTTATAAATTAAATTCCACTGTTACAAAGGAGTGGATCACAGAAGAAATAGATTTATATGAAGACCTTGTTGGATATTCCCAACTTGGGTTCTGTCTTAGAGGAAAATTGTTACAGTTTCATGCACATTTCACCCACCTATGGCACATATGGGTGTTCACTCTTCCACAGCTTCACTGACTCTCCACTCAGAGAAGCATGTGGACATGGCACTACCTTGAAAAACACATTTAAGACCTGCTGAAGTCAATGAGTCATAAGTACACAGTTTATTTAGCTAGATATTAAGTAGTAGCCATGCTGCTGGGCAGTACACCAGGTCATGCATCCATGCTGGTCTCTGCTGGGCTTGGTGAGAGGCCTGCAAGCTGTTCCAGGTATGTTTGCAGCCTCCCTCAGCAGAGCTTTCTAGCTTTCACTGTTCACTTAATGCATGTGAATCATGCTGGGAAAGCTCCTCCCTTTCCCTTCTCAGAGCCCTGAGTTCAAGCAAAGCAAACGGAGATGCACTAGACATGCAGGATCCACAGCAATCTTACGCAGTTGTGGCCAAGCACGACAGCATGCTGCCTTGTGTACCCACAGGTGAAACACACATAGTGCTCTTGACCATGCTGAACAGCCAGCACAGCCAAGCTGCCTTCTGCTACTGTTGCTGGCTGGGCTCAGCACTTTCTGAATGGAACAGGAGCTTGGGACAGACCTAAGACTTGACCCTGGAGGGCTGTCACACCTCTTTGATCAAATCATGGTCAGTGATGGTCATGTTCTCTCTCTGTTCTTCTCTGTACACAGAGGACAGAAATGAGCATGTCCTACTGGGATGGCACTGTGACCACCAGCAGTGGTTGTAATGCTGGTGTGCAAAGGGCCACCTTCAATGCTGTCTTTGTTCACTGAGGCGTCCAGCACAACCACACAACCACATGTTCTGTAGCACTCTGGCTTTTGCTGCATAGCATCTCACTTTCTCTCCAATGAGAGACCTTAATTTAGGATATAAAATTAAACCCCTGAAACCACTTTAACTGAAATAAGAGTTCCCATCAGATGCATCCTGTGCCTATATGGGACAGAGAAGCATAGTGGAGACCATCAAGGCAATATGGTTTCTTCAGCCATAGACAATCTAGATGTCACAGCCTGTAAAGTTTTATTTAGAGCTAATAGGAGACATTGGCTGTCAACTAATGCAAACACTCTATATCTCAGTTTTGTCAGTCATAAGTATTGTGTTTAAGCTACTCAGTGTTAAGAGTAGGGTAATTTTTGTTATGTTAAAAAGAGATGCATTTAGTTAATAAATTTTGTGGTGAACTTGATTTTAAGAACTTGTAGCGAGAAAATCAGAAATATATTAATTTGAAGACACAACAATATATATTTCAAAATCATTTAAGAAATATATGGTCAATCCCCACCCTTAGCACCACATAACACTGCAGAGCACCATCACAAAAGATGATTGGCACACCTGCAGGAAGACAAAGGCTGGAGGGGTTGCTCCACCACACGCAAGGAAAGAGGCAACTTGCCCAGTACACCTGCTCTGTATCTGCTATCTGTCTTAACACAAGAATAAATGGTTGTTGTTCTAGAAGACTCTTTGAGAGGTGTTTGCCTGGGGTGACACATAAAAACCAGTTAGTGAGCCTCCCATCACAGCTAAGATACTGAAACAACTAAGGAATGTTGTTACACATTTTTATGTCTTTAATTTTGGCAATGTGTTTCCTTGTTTTATATTTTTGTAGCCTTCCTTCACGGCTGTGCTCTCCTGTGTCCTTATATGAATGTACTGTATTATCTTTACATCCTACCTAGGAATAAAGCTACCCACAGGTGAGCTGGTGAACAGCATGGCATAATGCTGCTGTCAGCTTGGCAGCTCTTAAAGGCCAGGCATTCTCGATGTGCTCAGCACAGCATTTCTCAGAGTACCGCTCCAGGGCACACAGAGGGGGCAGGGTGCATTTCCACTAAACTGCACTGCCCAACTAATTAATGAAGTGGAGGGCCTAAGTGGAGGAAGCCTCTTCTGGGGGTTGATGTTATGGAAGAAACTCCCTGCAGGGGAGTACTAGTGCTCTCACCTCCTTGTGGGAATCCTGCAGGCTCATAGGAGGTGTGCCTTCTATAGTGAAGAATCTCCAGCCTAGCCTAGCTGTTCAGTCCTTGTTCTGGCTGTTAGTGAAGCTGGTGGAGAAATGAGTAGGCAAAAGTATCATCAAGTAAAGAATGGAGGCAGGGAGAGGTGCTGATCAGAATCTGCTGCACGAGACAATCTGTTAATGGTATGTCCCTGCTGTATCTATTTCTAGTCTGTAGTGAGTGATGAGAGAATTGTGAAACTCCTGCTTATTCGGGTCCCTCCCTGGAAACTAGAGCAGATATGTGAGATCATGTTTGCAAAAGACCCATCTCATGTGATGCTATGCCATGAAGAGATCCAGGAGAGAGGCCAGATCTTTAATGTAGTACTTTTTATCGCTCAGCCAACAACCAGCTTGTTCTGGACCTCCTGGAGTTCCTCTTGGCTGAGATTCAACTCAGAGAGCACCTAAGCTCTTGCTGCTCTGATTCTGGTGGGCTGTGAGCAGGGGCTGGGGCGTTTGCAGAGCCCTGAGGGAGACTAGCAGAAAGGATTGTTGGAGTGAAGCTGCCTGTGGCTGTCCTAGGGCCTGGTCCCTGGCACGTGTGGATGTGACCAGCCTTTGCTATTCTGGAGAGCAAGTAGAAGCACAATGATACACAACTCTCCTCAAACCCCAAGTGACAGCTAGGCACTGGCTTTGCAAAGAGCTTGTTGCAGGTCCTGCTTTGTTAGACAACCCTGCATAGATGAGGGAAACCAGGAATGGTGGCCTACACTACAAGCTGACCTGGTTTGGGGCTAGAAAGCTGGCGGGCCTAGGAATGTCTCTTAGTGTTGATGCTTGGAGAGAAGGATGGTGCCCAAGTGGACTTGCACAGAGTGCATGGAGGGAGGAGGGAGGCACGGGAAAGTGCCAGCTTCTGCAGGGCATGCACTGAGACACAATAGTCTCACCAAGACTTTGGCTCCTTGGATCTCCACAGCTTCTTAAGAAATTGTACCCATCAGAGCTGGGTCCCAGACTTTCTTGGAGACATGTGATGCTATTACACACAGGAGAGATAGGAACAATCACAACACACCTACTGAGTCTGGCTGTAGCCAACTATGATGAGGAGTGGCTGAGGGAACTGGGGCTGTTTAGCTGGGAGAAGAGGAGGCTGAGGGGAGACCTTATTGCTGTCTACAACTACCTGAAAGGACGTTGTAGCATGAAGGGTGTTGGTCTCTTCTCCCAAGTACCAAGTGATAGGACAAGAGGAAATGGCCTCAAGTTGTGCCAAGGTAGGTTTAAATTGGATATTAGGAAAAAAATTATTCATGGAAAAGGTTGTCAGGTATTGGAACAGGCTGCCTGGGGAAGTGGTGGAGTCACCATCCCTGGAGGTGTTTAAAAGGCATTTAGACGAGGTTCTTAGGGACATGGTTTACTGCTAGAGTTAGCTTATGGTTGGACCCGATGATCTTGAGGGTCTCTTCCAACCTTAATGATTCTATGATTGTTGATTCAGCAGCAACATAGATGCTTCTTCAGTAGGGCTTAGCTCCTGGTCATGACAGGGCCAATCTGGGGTGCGTCCTTCATAGAGTCTGGAAAAATGTGTTTAAAGAGCCCTGGACCTTCACTGATTGCATATCGGTCCAGAAAGTCCTTCTTCAGAATCCCTAGACTGTGAGACAGCAGCACTCAGTGCTGGGATTTCTCCATAGAGACTGGGAGAAGGCAGTGGACTGTGAGCCACCAGTGGTTCCTCAGTGGCTTGGACATCAAAGACCTCAAAAGAACACTCATAAAAATTACTTGCTATCATCAAGGTGGATATTTGTTCCTGAGCTGCTTTACGCTGGCTTTTTTTTAATTATTTTTTCACTGTTCTGCTACCTTGTCAAAGATGATTCTCAGCCAGATTTCAGCTCAGCTGTCTGACACTTGGATTTTATTTTTTCCCATTTGCAAAATCATGACAGCTGTTGGGTAATCACTCACCTTGGGGTTCTAGGCAGAATATCTTCAAAATATCTGATGCAGTGCTAGAAATGGAAGAGCAGCTTTGCAGCCTGACACTGATGGAAATTGGCAGGCAGATGACAGTGTTAGTTTGGTGGTCTGGAGCATCAAGGCATGGAGAAGCTTGTGAGGCTTGCCCAGGGCTGAGGCAGCGCCATCTGAAGCTGGTTGGGTCCATACAGCCTATAAGAGTAGGCTGAAACACATAGCCGGAGTGGAGACCGTGTGAGCAAGTGGTGACTTTGAGCTTGTGTGGAAACTCAGGGCTGAACCTAAGGAAGTACATGTGTAATATGTGCCATGCAGGAGCTGCTGTGACAGCAAAGGTGTAATTTGTGTCTCGCAGGATAGATGTTGTGCTCTTCTCATTGCTGTGTGGCAGTATTGTGTCAAGAGACATGAACAGAAAAAGCAGTTTTAAAGTAGCTCAGCAGTTGCGTCTTTGTATTGATTCAAGGCTTTGTATCACACATAACAAAGTAGAAAAGCCCCATCAGAGACACAGGTGGTAACAAGTGAGCTTTAGATGGGCATGAATCATTTCTTACCACAGGTTTGGAAGCGATACTGTGATTTTTGCTGCTTACCTGTCTCTTTGCTGTTGGTGCCTAAGGCAGTTTCTCAGAAATGGTTCAAAGGACATATTCTATATCCTTGAAAGCTGTGATGAAGAAAAATGATTTCTTCTCCGAAGAAAAAAAGTCTTCCAAGGTGAGGAACTTTCAGTCTTCACTCTATACCACTCAATAATCTGCTATGATTATATATAAGGAAAAATGTGGTCATAGAAGAGAGAAAAAAAAAAAGTCAGAGATTTTCCTTGAGATCACCCAATGGAGAAACATGTGGGAGGACACTAGAGAGGCAGGAAGAAATTAGGACCTCAGGGAGACCCAAATGGAAGTCCTGGCTCTGCTGGAGACTGCAACTATCTCTAACGGGGTAAACATATGGTCTAAATATTTAGACATAGTTTAAAGAAATTGCTGGAGAAATATTTATAGACAGAGCTTTAACAATTGCAGCAAGTTGTGCTCTGTTTCAACATATAAAACTGAAGCTATGCTGCAGACTTCAATTACATTGCAAAGGTAGTGTTTTTTTACCAATAACAATGAAAGACAGAATTTGGCTTTCAATTGCTTTATGTAAAAATAGCTCTCGCATTGGATTATCCAAAAGGACAGTTGAACATTGAATTTTTTTACAATCTAAAACACCTGTGAGCATAAACACATGTATTATGTATACGTTCTGGCTTGTTAACAGACATTGCAATAGTCTACACCCTGTTGACACAATTTTTCAGTCAGTGGGGTTTCTTGTGGTAATGGGCAAAAATGCAAAATAGAATGAAGAACAAAGCAGAGGCCAAAAGTCATGGAAAGAACAAGGAGAAATTATCATTTTTCTAACAGCCTCAAGGGCTGACCATGGTCTGTCATTACTACCATAAAGGGTACAAAGATCTTCACTATCTGCCAGGAGTTTCCTGATATGCTGCTGAGGAAGAGCCACTTGATTTTGCTCATTTGTAGAGCAGAAAGAGCAAGGTAAGTTCTGTAGGGGTAAGAGACATTGGACAAAATGCCTTGTTTCTCTCCTGGATGCTTTTTTGAAACAAAAAACAAAATAGAAAGAACTCATCCTTCCAGCTGAGGAACAAAGTAATTATGAAATGACAAAAAAGCTGTCATAGATTTAACTGCTGATTTTGATCATAACCTTCTGTGGGATTTTGTTCTGGAAGTTCCGTACATAAGATGATAACAAAAATTATTGTACCAGTTGCTGTGGAGTGTCTAATCAATATGATAAAACTTTATTTCTGGAAAATTCCAAGTAACCATTCATAACCCTTTCCCTTACTGATAAAAATGCAACTCTGTCCATAATCAGAGCTCAAATGCTGCAAGAAGAAAAGGTATAGAAGTTTGTTTTGTCTTCAAAAGCAATTTTAAAGGAGATGTTTGCCTATTGCGTACATGTCATAATCCCATTTTGTTTTAAGACCTTGACAATGGTCATTACCTGTCCTTGATTTTTGTGTAGAAAAATCCCTCAGAAAAGTTATGTGTCAACAATTCCCAGTGTTGAAATACTAAAAAATAATCTCCCTATCAACCTGAGGAAATCCTAATATAAGGAAGTTATTTCCCCTGCCTTAAAAGTTTCTCTCTGATCACAAGCTCTCTGACCTGAGAGGCACATCCTCCCTTTTGTTTGGAGGGTGAGGTAGATTCAAAAAGCCTGTGTTGATCTGGCAAAATTTGTCAGCCTTTGCTAAATCGGCAGCTTGAGCATTTTTAACTGAAAGTTTGAACCTAGATGTGACTTCATTTTTAAATTTAAAGCACATTGCTATCAAGTTCTTAATTTAAAAAGGCAAAGAATATATTAACATTTTTTCTGTCTTGTGAGATCAGTGGGAGTATATCAGAAAAATAAATCTTATAATGTATTCGAAAAATTTGTTCTTGAAGGCATCTGGTTTTCCTTTCTGTGCCCTTCTATGCTATGTGTTGAACTGTAAATAATTATCCAGGACCTGAAAGTAGAAGATGTGATTATACATATTGCATAGCAGTTGTTTATTTCAACAGATATTTTTACAGGCTTTAATTTCAGAGAATAGACATTATTAAGTATGCTCTATGGTGTACTGTCTACATTTGTGTAGTAAAATGTTCATATTTGGGGTCAATTTCAGTTGATTTCCTGTCAGTGGGTTAGGGATTCAATGGTGCTGATTATGAGTATCCTGAAGGCCTAATTAATCCAGTCTTCATTACCTAGGCTTAACTTTCAACCAAGATAGAAACTTGGTGGCTGAATCAAAGTCTGAAAAAATCCTAAAAACTAATGTAATTCAGGGAGAATGCTGGCTCTCTCATGCTATTTCCCTTGTGACTGCTAAACTCCCACTTTGTAGGTTTATAAATAATGTTCACTCATTGTCAAAAGTGATCAGGGGATTTCAGGTGAGAGTGTGGAAGGTGGGTCTACCCTGACGTTTCCCATGCACTGCTCCAGCCATAGTTACAGGGAGCGATGGGGATGGCATGGAGGGTGACTCTGGACCCATGAAATCATCATTAATGTGTCGCCCCATGCTAGCTGTGACTGCCTGTCAGGCTGGCACCAAGGAGTCTCTGCTCAGCCACGGCAGCTTTTTAGGCCATCCCATGGCAGGAGAGGTGAGGACACGAAGCCACAACCCACCAAGAGGGGCCTGAAGTCCAGGACCATGAGAGGGAGGAAACCCAGCTGTTTTCTTCAGCTGAGTGGAAAAGACTGTTCTGTAGTTTGGGTTGACGTTAAAGGATGGATGACGCTGCTTGATCCATGGATGTGGGCTCCTGCTGCCTGCTCAGTTCACCCAGCTGAGTGTCTTATTGCGGAAATCAACATTTGTTTCACTTTTCTCTGCTCCCTCCTTCAGCATGCACTTTGGTTTCCATGACCAAGAAAAAGATGTTATCAGTCAAATCTGGTTTTCCATAGAACAGAGACCTAAAATATGTCCTCAAATGAATACTGCTTCCCCTATGGAGAATGGAGGCTTTTTTTCTGACTTTGTGGATTCCCTGTTGACATCATTACGTGGATGTTGAAGTCAGGCACTTTCAGAGAGATTAGTGCAAGGGGAGGGAACATAAATCCAAACAGAAGAAAAGAAATTTCCACTCCCATGACAACAAGAAAGGAAGGAGTGGTCATTTCTTCTATGAGAGCAGAAGCAGCTGCCTGACAGCAGTTAACAATTCCCTTAGAAGGTCAATGTGTCATAAACTATAAGCCCAGAAATGGGAGGTCAGGATATCAGTACCACCATTCATTACCAGAAATGTCTCAGCTGATACAGAAAAAACCCTCTTTGTATCTGGCACAGAATCTTTGTATTATCATTGGTGATTGCAATGAAATTACTTATGCACACCTAGCTATGGATTACGTTACATGGTAACATATAGGAAAGAGCCCCAAATAAGGCACTGAATAGGTAGCACAGTTTAACACAGGTCATGCATCATCAAAAAGGAAATGGAAGTGGAAAATAGATGAATTGAGGTCACTGCTGCATTAGGTGTCCATCAGCCTCCTGCAGCAAAGTCCAGAGAATACAACTTGCTGTTCAATAGGGAATGAAATTTAATGTAAATCACACTGTTTCTCAACTTTATAGTAGAGATTTCCAGCAAGATGATTCCCAGATGAACGTGCCCTCTTCTAGTCTCAGTGACTTTTAACAAATGTGAATAAAATTACTCTTAAAAGCAAGATTCCTACAGCTTTTCTTTTTTTTTTTTTTTTTTTCCAAATGGGAGCTATCTTAGTCTTTCTGTACATGTGGATTTATTCTAGCCCATGAAAGACTATTGACGGTTTTGCATATGAAGAGCTCCATCAGGTCCAGGTTTCTGCATGCAAAGTCTAGTATGAACTTATGTATACACAAGAAATGTTATTATTCAGTGGCCAAAATCTTTTATCTAGAGCACCGTCAAGTAGGCAAAGCATTAGTTCTTAGTTTTCATAGTAAGTGAAAAAAAAATTGTCATTAGAAAATTCTCTGGATTAGTAAGTGTTCTGATACTGCACTAGTATGTGGGTCATCAGAACTACTAATTAGAGCTCAAAAATATGCAGTGCAAATGTCTGATTCAGGGAAAAAAGGTAAATCCTAGGCAAAGTTTCTGTGGAGGAAAGGATAGACATCAAAGTTTATTTTGAAGAGAACTGTCTGTGTCATCTGAGTCAAGTGCTTTTCACTATTTGTATGCAAACAAGAGAAACTAACAAATGACTTGGAATAAACCTGATCAAGGACTAAGAGCATTATAATCTAGAACCAAAAAGGGATATTCCCCCTTTGTAAAGCAGGGAAAGACTGGATGCATTGCAGATGTTTTACATTTTCTTGGCAGTTCATCTAAATGAACATTCATTCATTCCGGGCAAATTCTTGTTTAAAGGTAAAGGTAAAAGGAAATCTATTCTCTTGTTTTCTCTGGTGTACAGCTGCTTTGCTGTTTACTGCTCTACTGGTTGTCCATTGATTACATACAGCTCCCCTAGGAGTTCAGATGAAGGTGGAGGAATAGAGGAAAAGACAGATGTGTGTTAGGGATGATTGACTCTGCGTAATAATTGGCAAAAAATGTACACAAAAAGGATTTTTTTCAGATCTGACTGGGAAAGAATAGCAAAGGAGGAACAGCAAGCACAGTACCATCTTCAGCAGGTATTTATGTCCGAGAAGCATGAAAATTAGAGGAGTCGATGTGATAATGTTATTTCCTCTACTAAGTAAACACACAGGCCAGCACAAGCATGGCTGCACTTCTGATGGCTTGAGAGGCTTCCCATGTACTCAAAGACAGAGAAGCAGGTCCAGGGCAAGGACAGGATGGCTCACCCTCCCTGTGGGGCCAGGTCCCTTGGGACTATCACTGCCACAAATCACAGTCAGGACCAGGCTGTGACCCTGCGCTCCTGTCAAACCTCTGAGCTGACAGCCTCCAGATGTGTGTATCAGTGCCACAGACATGTATAAAACACAAGCTTTGGCAAGTCCCAAGGCAACCTGATAGAGCTGGTGAAGTAAAAGGGATCATGCAAAGCTCTTATGCCATGTCTGACAGACAGCTCTGTATCCAGCCAGCTGCACAGTGACCTCAGAGTTGACTTGGAGCCATTTGCTTTTCCTTCAAAGCATAAGGTTTTCTTAAATCTGTTTGGACTGGGGGTTTAGAAAGTGTGAGAGGGAGAAGGAAGGAGAAGTACTCCAGGCCGACAGGCAAATTTAAAACTGAAAGAAGGGTAGAGATGATTGAGTATAATTCTGGGGAGAACCACAGGCTGGTGTGCCTTCACTCTCGAGTAGGCATTTTAGCAAATCTCTTGATAATGAAGCTGCAAAGTTGCAGAGATTGGAAGGTCCATGGGTTTTTGACAGACTCTAGTGTGTTATAACAAACACTTCTCCTGGAAAAAAAAAAAAAAAGTTGGTGACAATTACTCCCTGTAAGGGATATTCTTTCAACCACAAATCAGAAGCATCACAAGTTATAACTCATTAAAAAGATTATTTCTGGGCTCCTGTCCAAAACTAATGCCAGATTTCTCCAAGTATTTGAGCAAACACAACTGCCACCATCAGTACTGCCTTCCTGGGTAAAAACCCTTTAATGCTTGGTGGCTGTGGTACCTAGCCAGGCACTAGCATGTGCCTGCAGTTTCCTACTGCTGCCTGCAAGGTACTACAGGCTGAACAAAGCTGCATGGATTTGAGCTGAGGTACCACAGCACAAGGTCATGTAACCCTGCTCATCTCCCAGGCATCGTGTGGCTCCAGGGGTGGGTTTTTCAAACAGTCTGTCAATGTGTTAATGCTAGGACAGAAGCAGTGTTTTACAGCAGCACAGTGTCATTCGGCTTCTCCACCACGCCAGGTGTCCAGGGTTTCTATGAAATCTGGGGGGAGAACAAGGCTTCTCATTACAGAATGGAGAGAGGCCAGCCTGCTTGGAGCAATGGGCCAAAGCCAATAAGTAGAAAATCTGGAAAGAAAAGGCAAGCCTGAACTCATGCTCATTTTGGAAGTGTAATTCCCTTATTGCAGGCTGCAGTGCTGTAGCGATCCCTAATAACGATTCACAGTCTCTAGTCACACATGGTTTTGGATGCTGAAAGCAATCAAAAAGGATGGGGCTCACCCCTTTGCCATAACCAAGCAGTTGTTAGATGAGGCTGAAGTAATTCTGGTGTCAGCTACAGAGGGACTTGGGGAAATCGGTGGCTGGCAATGTTGCATTTGCAGATGTCAGGTGCCTGCAGGATTAGGTGGCTGCTGAGCAGGCAGTTGAAATCAGATAACTGCACAAACTGGCATGTAGCATGTAAATGAAGCTTTTGTGAGCTGACTGTAACATGAAGAACACATGGTTTCTCTGTGGGGGAGGTAGTGGAAAGATTGTGGGGGACATATAATTTGGTATGTCTCCTTGAGGCAGGTACTTGTACTGTGGGGTATGTCCCAGGAGAGCCCCAGCTCAGTCCCCCATGTTTCACGCCCAGCGCTTCCTGGGCCAGGCAGGAGCTTCAGGTCCAGCTCCACAGATGTCAAGTCCACTGTGCCACCACATGACTTGGGGTTGGGCTTGAGAAGAACTTGTTCCACTTCCCTTACCAGCTTGCTATGAGGGGAAGGGTGAAGGGGCTTTTATTTACTGACTCGTCTTTATTTGGAGCCCTTTCCTGGGCCTCAGTGGTGGTAGCAAGCTGAGACATTTAGGTTTTCTCCTAGGAGAAGCAGGAGTTTTAAGAGGGCACTTCTATTCACTAGGTAAGAGAGACTTAACATTTCTTATCTGGAAAAGATCTAACAGATGTTTACTTTGTGCCTCACCAGGCCAGGGTTGCTCACTCTTTAATACTACTTGGCACTCACATTGTGCTAGTTAAGGACAAACTACTGTACAAATATTAATTAACCTTAATTAATTAACAAGAATATGAGAGGCTCAGTTTTCAGGGGAGAAAACCCAGAGGGAAGAGATGTTAAGCAAAGTCACACACACAGTATCACTGTTGTTCCAATACCTTTCACTTTGGGAGGAGATCCTCAGGAGGAGGGAAATAACTTGAGGAATGGGGATCTAGTGGGAACTGCTGAAATGGCTGATGGGTGAAGAAAGAGAGAAGCCTTTTGCAAAGCTAAGCAAAGGAGAAATGCCTCAGGGATATTGGAAAGCAGGGATAGACTGCAGGATATACTCAGGGGTGGTAATAACAGGTATGCCAGTGAGATCAAACCAGACCGAACTTCTTCCAAAGCAGCCCTAACATACAGGGATTAAAATAATTGAAAGGTTCCTGAGCTATATCACCAAGTTCAAGGTGTTAGGTTTCACCTGTATGGGTCAAATAACTGCTCCAGCAGTGGCACCTCAAATGTCAGCACTTGCCAATTTACCTTTGAGTGGCTAGCTCGGCTGATGGTCCAGCCCTCAGATGGAAATTGTTCCTTTGTGATCAAAAAAGGAAATATGATGATAAACACACTGGCAAATACAAGTAGGAAATATTTTAAATGGTGTCAAATATGCATCCCCTTTACAAACAGATGCAACAGAACCTTGTCTTAATTTCACTGGCACTCAGTGTATGGAACTACCACGTGGAGACTTGCAGTACATTGCATGGTAATACTGAACACACAGGCTTCTATAAAAGAGGTGAAAAATGCATCTTAAAAGAATTTCAAAATGTATTCCACAAAATGAACTTTTAAATTTTTTTTTTCCTGAAGAATACTTTTATGAATTAATAAACGAACTGTTACAAATGTTCTCTCCTGAGATGTTGCTTACCTTCGCACATCTGGTCAGAGACTTGGAAAGAATTTAGTGCAGGTGCCAGTTGAAAAAGCTACCTGCAGTCTTGGGATTGCTTCTGACTTCCAACTTTCCTTTTAAAGCAAAGGAATAATGCAACTCGACAGTACAGTATTACCTTGCTGCCCAGAAAGGCAGTTTAAAAAGATTCAGTGCCTAAATAAGATTTTCAAGTAGTTTTTACTGCTTTTCTTAGTACACAGCCCTACAAGTTACTGCACGGGCAGGAGGCTTATTGAGCAGCATTTTACCTGGATAACAGCAATATCAAATGTATCCAATGATGGGTTAAGCCTGATTTTATAGATCTGCCATTTCTCTTTAAATCATTTTATCATTCTGCAGCATTTCACCTGTTTCTTTCTATTGTCTCTGACTAGTCACCAATTATATATGTAGAGATCTAGAGGAATGTGTTCATGGAATAAGGCTGGCAGCCTTTCTTTGAGGGTAGGGGAAAGGCGGCCACTTACAAAGAGATATTTGTGAGAAGTGAAATGACATGGGTTTGCTGTCAAGGACGGTGGTGGACTCAGCAGCAAAATCTGGACCTTCTGGCTTTGAGACCAGTTCACAATTAGCAAAACAGAATTGCCTTGAAGAACGCTGTTGGAATACACTGTCAAATAAGCTATATAATCCTGACATATTTTGTTATCTTTTCAAATAGCCACTTTCAACACACCAGTGAACTAATATAACCTGTCCAACAATTTTTCTTGGGTTGTGGAGTGTATTAATGTATCATCACAACGTATAATATTGTGCTTTATTAACACATCAACTTCAGTGCTTGATTTGGCCAATTGTGGAACAAAATTTCATTGCCTTACTGTATCTCAGTTACTTACAAGTTCAGTACAGCAAACTTCCTCCCTCCTTAAATTATGGTTCTGCAGCAAATCTTTCTATAAGTGAAAATGCGAATTTTGATGTCTGCACTCAAGATGATATTGTTAACTCCATTAAAAAAATTCTGTCTATCATAATACCATTTGGGAAAACCAAGCCTATTACCAGAAAATCCATCTCTTTTCAAATTTCAGGTTTGTGTTTGAAAAGTAGGTCATTAAAGTAACAGATGAGTGCTGCAGACCATGGATTTCAAGTGACTCCTACTTATATATATACATGAGATGATAGCTTAAAAACTGAAGTCAAATCCTTCATAAAGGAATGGCTATGAGAAAAGCAGGACTTTCCAAAATGCTGTTTGTGAGGAGTTTCTAAGACCAAAGATCAAAATTAATTTTTATTTCCCTTTTGGTAACTGTAAATAACTTCTTTTTCAAGCTCTGGGCTCATCCACTGAAGTCACTGAAGTGCTATAGAAAACATAATTTAGTTCACAGTGTATTCATTATATGACACTTATATGTAGTTCTTGCATGACAATAATGGGAATTATTTCAACTGTACACCTGCAGAATTTTGTTCTTTTTCCATTGATGCCAGTCTGGGGTGATTATATTGGTACATATTGCAGGATCCTAATACAGCAATAATGTCAAAGCCAAATTTCCCACCCCACTGTTTAGTTTTCCATCATAGTCTTAAACTTCTCAGTGTACTGGAAAAATGTTAGGAGGCAACTGCTGGGTTACTGTAAGTTTGGCACACGACATTGGCCAAAGAGCAGGGCTGTAAAAGTGGCTTTAAAAGGGCCTTAAAAGAACAGATATCCCTCACTGATACAGCATTGTTCAAACCCCCTTTATGATTCTGAGTCTTTCCAGGAGCCTAAAGAGAACCAGGCTGACTCTGAACTCCAGAAATCCCTCCAGAGTCTGGCCACATGCTGAAATCCGTAGGAAAAAAAGACAATGTGGCATCAGCCGTATCAGGTAGAGAGGCAGAGCACGCTGCTGATGTCTGAAGTGCTTGCAGTTCCCAACAGTCTTTTAATTTTCAGACTCCATGTGTTTGTGATCAGTTCATAGTTGTTCTTTCACCTGAACAGCCCTCCTGCCTCCTTGGTGTTTATGTTCATGTATTTATATACAGCAACCTCCTGTTCTCTCTGCCTTCATTCTTCTAGTGCAAGCAAGGCAAGCAGTTTTGGCGTCTTCCGTATGAAGACTTTCTCCACCTCCTCATCACTGAAGTATCTGCTTTTTGTGCCTTTCCCAAGTCGAGATCCTCTTTCTGGGGCATGAATGACCAGCATTGTTTGCTGCATTCCCTGTCATTTCTCACCTCTTCTTTTCAGTAATAACTTAGAATCGTAGAACCGTTTGGGTTGGAAGGGACCTTCAAAGGTCATCTAGTCTATCCCCCTGCACTGAGCAGGGACATCTTCAACTATATCATGTTGCTCAGCATCTCATGTAGCCTGGCCTGGAATGTTTCCAGGGATGGGGCATCTACCAGCTCTCTGGGCAACATGTTCCAGTGTTTTACCACCCTCTTTGTAAAAATTTTCTTCCTCATGTCTAACCTGAATCTTCCCTCCTTTAGTTTAAAACCATTTCCCCTTGTCCTGTTGCAGCAGGCCCTACTAAAAAGTCTGCCCCCATCTTTCTTATACTCTCCTTTTAAGTACCGAAAGGAGTTTCTGCTCAACTAGTATGTCCTGTCACCTTCTGGATACTCTGGTTTATAGTGGAAGCATTTTTGATTACTTAGGCACTGGGGAATCAAAAAGAAGTCAGATGAGAGCAGGGGCTGTCACATGTTCTCTGCTGAAGTAAGCCATGGTAAATGGCTATTACAGCAGCTGTCCCCTTCGGTCACAGACTGTCACCCTTGCTGCAGTGGTGGAAGGGCACACACACTCGTGCCTCAGCTGTCCTACTTCAGTCTGGTACCTTGGCCAAAACATCTAAAGAAGTAGTCTGCATTAAACTACCAGGCTGTAAGCTCAGGTGACCAAACTGAGGATGTATACCCTGTCTTCCAGCTGTAATGGAGCAAAAAGGATTGCTGGAGGGAGTGGAGAACAGCTGGGACCCCTATCAGCTTCAATCACCCTAGCAAGAATCAACACTGAATTTCTGCTACAGCCTGTAGTGCACCTGCTGTCATTGGTAAGTGAAGAATTTAGTTCCTCAGCTCAAGGGATGGAGGTCTCCTTTATGACACTGAGACCTTGGTGTTAAATCCTGGCCAATAGCCCCACCAGAGGGAATGTTAGCCTTGGCTGCAGAGAGCAAGAAGCTCATTTGCCTTTGAAAATCCAATATAACTCTCTCTTGGTGTAAGAACTTGTCAGTAGTGTAATAGATGTTCATGAGTTATTGATTTATCCTTCAGCTTCCAATCTGTCCTTCATTTTATTAACCTAACTCTATATCACAGGTTTTATGACTGATAGAAAAATATAATTCTATTTCCATTTGCAGGAAATATTCCTCGTGCCCCTTTCCCTAAAGGAGACACATGATTGGTGACACAGTCTCTGTACAAAAACGTGGTTCATGCACAACAGAGAATATTGGTGCTTTTTGATCTTCACCATCATCTCTGATCACTTGTATCATCCAGAATCTGTTTTTGCCCCCCTAGTCAGACAACCAGAGCAGTTTAAACAGAAGTATAGATGTTGCATAGGTAATAACAAACATCACGGTTGATCATGAGTGAAGAAGAGTATTTGTTTGAAGATCAGCCATACTCCAAATATTTGTTCAAACACTTGCTTTTGTGAATGCTCACAAGTAAGAATGATGGTCAAGCTGGACAACAGCTACTTCAAATAAAACCAAATATCCATATTTGGTCAGGTTTGCTACTGACATAAGTTTGCTATCACATTTGATCTTAAACATTAAGAATATATTCACTAGTTGCTATTTCCCATCTGCTGTTCACTGATGAATTCCTCTCCTGCGTGATAGTTTGCTACAATATATCACTGAAAGATAATGACACATTGTTTAAGCACACTACATGCTTATAAGATAACAAAATAAAAAATAATTTAATAATACATAGTTTGTACCTATATCCTACTTCTTCTGTCAGTCACTAAGACTAACAGACTGTCTTCTGTTTTTCTTTTCATTCATGATTGTGTTTTGTTCAAATCATTGATTTATCATGGATCTAATGATTCTTTTCTGGTTTTCAACTTGAAAAATTTCCATGTTCTGGCTCATTACTGTAGCATTTGTCATCAGAACAACACCATCAATCATTTTAAGTTTAAGATCAGACTGGGAAGGTGAAGGAAGGTCTGGATGATTTAAAGACAATGTGCAGAAGAGATCTGAAAAACTTTTCTGTTGTAGAGAATTTATTTAGACAATAATAATAAGGCTTTACTGGAATAAGGGTTTCTCTAGAAGGTGGGTACTCTGAACTGTGGGTATTGTTAGAACAACATTATGGATTGTTTAATGTGTGGAGAACTTTGGGATATCTATCCATGAATTTGGGTATTGTATTGCCAAGAAAATCTTACATCCGCCTTAGCTTTGGTTTTCATATTTTAATCTCAGTAGCTATCAACAGTTGTTAAGTGAAGTATTTAAAAAAGGTGTCCTGTAAATAGACCTTTGATGCTATGGAAAAAAAACACATGGCTTATCTCAGCACAGGGAGAGAGCAGCAGAGTCACAGCTGGTCAGAGCCACAGGGAAACACTACAAGAGAGAGCTTGGCCATAGGCTGGACCATGGTGGAGACAAGTTGCTTAATAGTGTTCCTGACAGGCTGGGGGTCCCAGGCTTCAGCTCTGACAACCAGAGCCTTGAAGTTTAGACGCGGTGTGAAGCAAAGAGGTCAAAGATACAGCTTGCCTGTAATCATATGCCTGTTCATGGCCTATTTGCAATCCCCCTGCTCTGGCTGTTGACACATAATCCCAGTCCTGCCCTGTGGAGGTACTTTGCAAGATATGAACATACAAAAGCAGAGTGAAGAAAGTAACCGTTGATTCTCTCTTTCCACTGAAGTCCAGGCACTCTGGTATCTAGCTGGAATTTCATGGGCATGAAAACTAGTGCACTCATTAACTTCAAAAGAGGTTGTGATGTGTATCTCAAGATGATCTTTTAACTCTAAGTCTTTTTTATGCCTGAGAAACACAGTAAATGAAACTACATAAAAGCCATATTGCCTTTTGCATGATAAATAATTTCAGCCATTTCAGACTTTTCCATTTTAAAAAGAGCAATATACGGGAAAAATACTTCAGTCCAAATTAATCCTTATTATAGAATAATAATTAACAGCTGCATTTCTCTGAGGAGTACTTCCAGGTCTGTAAGGGTCAGGTGAACATCTGGTCTCCTTCATATCTGTATTACTGTAACATGTCCTTGGAGATATAAAGTTATCACTGAAAACCAAATCTTACACAGTCTTGTTAATGTGCTACTTAGCTGCTGTCTAACATAACGTACAACATGGTGTACTAGGTTTTGACCCACATCCAAATTCTCAGAAAACTCTAGAGAAATTCTTCAGATAAATTTTAAAATTTATTTTACTGCGACACTGCAACTGATGTCATGAGACAGAAAAATGTTACCATATTCTTTGTCTTTTAAAATTAATAACTTTAAATTAATATACTAAATATTTAAAAACAAAGAAAAAGTCACATCTAGATTTGAACTTTCAGTTGAAGATGCTCAAGCTGCGAAGTTAGCTAAGGCTGACAAATTTTGCCAGATCCACACAGGCTTTTCAAAACTGAGCTTAAAAAACAACAACCTGAGGGAGAAGTGTTGATCGAACAAAATCTAGAAATGTATACTGACACACCACAGGGAACTGGTGATAACTGCTGTGTGCAGCCTTCGTGTCTGCCATGTGTCCACAAGTCACTTTATGTAAGAGAAAATGGCCAGCTGGTCCTGTTGCACTGCAGACAGCAAACTGTGCTCCCTTGCCATTAACTCAGGAAAAACACTGTTCGCGAAAATGTAACTTTTCAAAATGACTTGAACTACTCACTTGGCCAAGATCAAACCAAAGACCACAGTGAAAAACTGCACATTGTGGCATTATGTAAACCAGTATAGCAGGAATTTATAAAACATAAAAGCAATTTGTTTCCCATGTTAAAGATCTTTCGGTCTTAGAAAAATACGAAGATTAACTGAACTATGAATGATGAAAGCTATGAAAGAGGTCCTTTATTTTTGTAATAATTTCTTTTTTTTTGTTTCATTAATCTGTTTAAGCATTTTAGATGTAAGATTTACTTTTTCTTCAGTGATACATATTGCCTTCAGGTGCTGAAAGAGAGGTTTTCACCAATGGCAAAAAATAAAAATGTAACTGCTAGAGCTCTGATTTTTATTCAATTGACCAGAGGTATTTTATTTTTTTTTAAATCAGTTTAGAAATCTACAGTAACACAGTAAGTATTGATCTAAGAAACTTTAAACAATATATTTAATATTATTTTAATAAAATAGCAATCAAACATATATCAACTGATACATTCCAAGTGCTATACAAGCATTAACTGACCATGACCATTTGTATACCATGATTAAACAGAAACATAAAACAACATATAATTCACAGGGTAGACATATGTGAAAATGCATTAGGCTGAAATAATTTGTACATCATATATGGAGCTCACTAATACAAATAAATCTTTTTTTTTTTTTCACAAATATTTCCATAAATTATTGAAAAAGAAGTTTCAAGTTGTGGATAATAAATATACCTGTTCTCAGAATTTATTTTTTAAAGAAGACATTGTAGCTGGTCTTTCAATGTACTGTATAGTGAAATTAAAATGGATTAATAACTACAATATAAATTTTTCTTTGGTAGATGTGCTACGTGTTTCTGCTTTATATCTTGAAAAATGTTGAGCAGAGCACCATTATTGTAGTAACCAAGTCCTCTTATGTGGCTACAATAATGTCATTTACCATTGTCTTCAACTAAGGGTGGACAATAAAGACAAAACCATAATTAAGATCACTGTATCCAAACATATGGAGCAGTTAGATATAGAAACCAGAGTAAAATTACTTGTTTCTTATATGTTGATCCTTTGAGACTCCCAATTGTTTCTGTCTCACTCTTCTACTTAAATTAATTTACCAAACATAAAAACACAGTCTCATTTGGAAAAATATTATAGAAACAACACCAAAAAGTCCCATTAATCCTCAAAGTTTACACTTACTTTATATAACACTTATGTTATAAAATAGAAAAGAAGTACAGGTATTGCAGGCAGAGTGTAGATGGAAACAAGCTGCCCTTTTAGAACCATTTGTCCTCTACACAACTATTATTTTCTTCCAGCAGTGAATCTGTACAAAGGTTTCCTGCACAGGGAATAAATTAATGGAGCTATTTAAAAAGGACAAATATTATAGTGCAAGCCATGCTCATGCTATCACAGCTGAACAGGTGCTAGAGAAGTAGCATTTAGACATTGTTTCTGCAGAAACAAAAGGTTTATCACTGGATTGGTATAATGTTAACAAGAGTGCTGACCTACTTACACACCATAACACTCTGAGGAGTGTCTGGGGAGACAGGAGACCCTGGAGCAGGGCATGTTTTACAAGCCAAGTCATGAAACTATGACCAAGAGCACAACTTTCCTTGTAGCAGCTATTTATTGCTGACAGAGAAATATTGGGTGAGTTTATTTCCATCTCAGTATAGATATTTAAGGTTTAGTTGTCTAATTCTTCACTGATTGCTCTAGGCTTCAACTACATTCACTGGAGAGCAACCCACACATGCAATCTCTCTGACCTACTTTAACTACCTACCTCCAGATGAGATTAATTTCTCCCTGGATGTACCTGCTTCTCTTGACTGCCTGTAATGGGAGGCAGGGTAAATAGCTGAGAGTTTGACAAGTAACTTTTTGAGACCTAAGGGCGATAGATCCCACCCATGGTCTAAGAAAAGTACCTTCATTACTTGCAAATACTTGAGCCAAGTCTTGTAAAGCAATGAGCATGATCTAATGAGTTTCTAATGAATGTGACTAATGAAATGACCACTAGCTGAATTGTTATGGGATCTGTCCACACTGCACCACAGACCCTCCCTGGTGAGCAAATGGATGAACTACCCTGCTTTTCCACTTGGATATTCTCATAATTTACTTCATGGTGAAGCCTAGACATACCTGAGGTGGAGAAGCTGGATAGCATCACATCTACTCACCATGAAGACAAAGTGGTGGGAAAGGTGTACCTAGCATAGAGAAAATATAGCAGCTGAACTAATTTAACTGAAAAAGGTACATATCTGTTATGCAAAGATATCTTCTCTGGGGCATTAAGACCCAACTGCTATTTAAAGTAGTTAGTGTTATTTCCTCTAGGGCTCTAGAATACATTTACCAAACCAGTAAACGGCCATTTGCAGTAGTGCAGGGAGGTTATGAAAAACTGGTTGTATGATAATGAAATTATACAAGAATACATACAAATTTACTATTAGGTACAGTTGCTTCAGCTTGGGTGATTCTGTTGCTGGTGAGTAATGAAGTATGACAGTGACACAGAGGTACCCAGTTAGCAGCACATTATCTCAGGGCAGTTGCACAGCAGTGTATCGCACTTGCACATACGGATGGCATACACAAAAAAGCTGGTTTTTATCACTCTGCAGATGGAACAGGTAAAAAGCAGGGAAATGCATAGACAAACTGAGCTAAATTTTGTATATTAAAGAAACCCTGAACAACTAAAACCCCCAGACTCATGGATGAGCCACACTTAGCTTTAAATACTGTCAAAACTTCTATCAACAAAATCTCTACAGCTCTTTTACTTAGTTTGAGAGGTGCCTGCTATATTATGCCATAAAACCATAAGGGAAAGCTAGTTCCTGGGTGCCATTACCTGTGTTTTCCCAAAGTATCTACCTCTTGGAATTGGTTCCTTTAAGCACATCAGCATGCTGATGAATTGCTAGGTTTGATAGCATTTCTGCTTGTTCTGACAGAATATTTTTTATAATCTTCCTTCTTTAAAAAAAAAAAAAAAAAGGTTATTTATTTAGTCTCTTAATGTCTTCACAACAGATTGTCTTGCATGGGAGGAAGCATTAAATTCAGTTTACCTAGGGACAGAAGAGAAAGGATTGAAGGTGCGGTAAATCTCCAGCACAGTTCAGAGATGTTTTGTTTCTTTGTGTCTCCTTTCATATGAATCTGCATTAAATCTTCACCTGGAAAACGGTGAACAAAAATAAGTGCAACCTCATCTCTTCATGAAGTTGATCTGGTTCCTGTCTCGGTACTCTGGATCCAAAGCCTGGCTTCTCAGCAGATGCTAGGCAAGGCACTGATATGGTAAATACAATTCTTTCCTAGCATACACGTGAGATTCTAATACATGGACTTATCCTGCCCTATGTGCTAACTTTGGCTTCAGGGAGACAGGTGTGGTGTCTCGGCTCTAGAGTTAGTGTTTTCCTGTTTTACGCATTTGGAAGTTAAACTTTTCAGAGGCTCCTACTTGGCACACTTTGCTCATCGTAAGCTACCTGGTATTTCTGCAATGCTATACAAATATTTATTATAAGCTCCTGATACATCTGAATTGCTCTCATGTCCAAACCTCTCATGTGAGGTTGACATATGCCTGTGTAACTTCTATTTCACACTCTTTGCCGAGTTTTAGTTCTGATTGGATTCTATTTACCTGCTAAAACAGTGAACCACCAGGGCCTGCCCAGTAACCGGTGTGTTTTTTATAGTTCTGTGTACTGTATAGCATACATAAATGATGTTCTTGTTTTATAGGAAAGTATCAAGCCTAACTAGCTGGCAACCAGAGCTGTTAGCGTAGCTTTTGAGAATACCACTTGCCAGTATTTGTATTATGGCAGCACACACAGGCTCAGCCGAGACCGTGGTCTCCTGTGTTGGTGCTCCACCAGTCCCAAGGCAAACTCCAGCCCTTGCCCAGCCCCAGGCAGTGGGGAGAGAAGTGGGAAGAGAAGTGACAGCATGTGAGATGCACATACTTCGCTTTTTAGAGCCAGCAGTAGCCCATCAGATCTGACTTGAAAGCAAAGGGGCTGCAGAATGGGACACATTGGGGCCCCAGCAGTGGGAAGTCAGCCAAGAGGGCATTGCAGTGGCAAGGAATGCATAGCATTGCAGTCCACAGATTGGTAGAGCAGGGAGAAGCCAGAAAAAAAAAAAAAAGGCACCAGGTAGGATGGTTTTACTGTTTGATTTCTTATAACACCATAGAATCATATGGTAGAATCCTGGTGCACTAATTCATTTGGTGTTTGCGTTACTGTGTAAGCAAGCAGTCATAAATTCAGCATGAATAAAGGTGAACAAGATGTGGTACACAGATGTGCACACTGAGAAAGTCTGATGTTGTGATTTGCTGGAGAAATTTTGGGCTTTTCAGCATGTTATTGTTTTGTTAGTCTTTTACTGCTTGTATAAACCTAAATTGTTTCTGTAATTAAGTTTACAGGCTCATACCTTTGACATACAGACAAAATTATTTCTTTTCAATATTCTGAGTTTTAGTCTATTAGTCAGCCATAGCATATCCTAATATGCAAGACTGAAAACCCTGAACTAAGGCAAGGAAAATACATACATACTCATCTGTGTGTGTGTGTGTGTGTGTACACACATTTCCCTCTTTTCTAAAGATAGTTTTGGTTAAAATATTCATAAAACTACTTATTTTGTAATTGAAAATGAAAAATGATATTCCTGTGAGAGCAGCATAAACCTAAAATAATGCTTCTCTGCAGAACTTTTTATTTCTCCCAATGCAGACGCCACTGAAAACAGCAGAGGTGAGATCTACCGGTAAAAAATAGGCTCTGAGCAGCACAACCTGAGAAAGCTGCCCATCACTGACAATAGATTGTCAACATTTGGACATGTTAGATGCTGAAAAATATATTTCAAACCACACTGCAGAGAGTCTTCTTGTTAGCTTCTAAATTCTGTGCTGCCCTTTTTGCTGAGAAATACAACCTTCCTTCCCTTGTTCTTTTTTTAATGCTGAGGCTTAAAAGTGGTGCACTCAGCCCAGCCTGTGCAGGACAATCGTGTTGAAATGGCATGCAACGTTTCTTGCTTTTCATTTCCTTCTGTCCTTCATCTGTCTGCAATGCACAGCTTCCTAAGGTCTTCAGGCTTTTCCATTTCTCAGGGTTCTCCTGAGTTAATGAGTGCCTGGGGACAGTCCTTGCTTCTTCTATCAGCTGTCACAACGTGCACACCACTTGCAGTGCCACCACGCTGCATCAGGTGCAGTTTCTGGTATTTATCTCCAAAACTGTTTGACAGATTTTATTCCAGTGCATCGCAGGGGGATTCCAACTGGTTTGGGGTCCGGTTGCTCATGGTTTGTAGCTTAATCTCGCAAAGATGGAGGGGCTAAAGGTGTATTTAGATTATAACTGTGGAAACACTTCATCTGAGAGTCAAGTGCTTCTCCATAATGCAAAACATTAAACTTCCAGGGCTTCACTGTGTATCTCTTCTAGCCTTTCTTCCCTTTCCTACTATTCATTCTGTTTTCTCTTTTTACTTCACCTGGCTCTGGACACCTCTTCTGTGACGTACAAAATACTTGATATAAAATTTACTTCCAAATTCAGCCCATTGATTTCTGCTGACGCTTTTACTTTCTACATGCTCCTAAACTTTGCTTCTTCTACTTTAACGTGAAAGCCAAAGTACCTCAAAAGGAAATTTTCAGTCAGCAGATTCAGGGCACCTTGAAGCAAAGAGCAGAAAGAGCATGTTGCCATTCCCACCACCCACCTGGCTCTGGCTGAGCTCAATATTAAAATGCTGCTCAAAACAGAAGGAGCAAATTAGCACAAGAAACTCATAGAGGCTTCTCGTCAGCTCAGAAATCCCAGGGTAGCTTCTGGTTTGACCGGAAGCTAATCTTATGGGATGAGGTCTCCATGTTTACAGTCCTGCTTGACAAAGAATGTCTCGGAGGTTTTTCTGGGGACAGAGCAGGGAAGTTTTCAAAATACAGAGCTGTTAAACACTGAACTAATCCAAAATAATGAGGCAAACCTTTATGACCTTAGAGAAGACAGAGCCACGAGCAGGTACTTTGGTGTTTCTCATTCTGCACCAGCTTGGGGTCTGCCAATAGAGGTTTAATTGTAAGGGCAATATGCTGTCTATAGACTTTTTCTGTTCAATGGGCATGAATTATCCAGCCTCAGAACAGCCCACAGCTGTTTACCTGTTGTCACAGCACTGGGCGTCAAAACACCACCACCCTCTTGCCTAACCCGTCTCCAAGAGAGAATGAAAAGCAAAGAGAGAGAAAAGGTTTTGCAAGGAGCCACAGATCATGGAAACACCAGCAATCTTCAGCTCTCATCAAAATGAAATTTTCCTGTCCTGTGGAAGGAGAGGAAACCTAATAACTTGGACCTGCAGTCAAATCAACAGCGTCTGGGGTTACACAATGCTTCAGGCCACACTTATTTAGGGATCTAAATATGGGCCTAGGTACCTAACCTCAGGCATAAAGGCAAAGCTCAGACCATGAGCAAGCTTTGGCTCATTTTTAATTAAGATAGCAGCTTGCTTATGATAAAGGCTATAATTGGTCCTACATTTATAAATAAAACCTTAATAAAACAGTAACTCTGTTGCTACTGAACAATTCAGTGCAGCAGGCTAAAAATATCCCCCAATCAATCCAGGGTAGAAGGTTTTATGAAGTTACTGAACTTCCTTATTTTTTTTCAACATGAATGTTTATGTGCTTCTGACATTCACAAACCCTGCCTGTATCAGAAAGCAAGATATTTATTAAAATAATCAGATATTGGTCAAGTGAAAAATAGAATAAGACAGTTTAAGGTATGATGGATTGTACTCTATCTAGGATATCTGGTTTTAAACATGAAAAAGCAATATTGTTTCTTGGATTTAAAAATACATCATATATGATTGAGTATTTAGTGTTTTTATCAATGAATTCAACGGGAGAAGGAAATAATGTGGTAATGAAAACTGCTGCTAATGAAAAAGTTAGTACCAGCACTGAAAATGAGGATTTCAATATAAAATAAAAGAACTTGGCTGAAATTTCAGATTGGAGTTACAGAAGTGGGAGAAAATTTAACAGGAATTAATAGACATAGCTACCATTATAAACCTGAGACTGACCATTAGGAAAGGAGAGAAGAAGAAACATGCATGCAGTGGTCAATCCTGCTCAATGAGATGCTGTCATGAAGAAAAAAAAATACAAGGGTAAAACCTATCAGATTAGATATTTCTACTGCAGATAATCAAGTGTTAACCCATTGTACGAACTACTGTTAGAGTCTCTCTTGAAAAATGGTTGCAACTCTGGTCACCTAGCATAAAAAAAACCACCCAGCATAAAAAAAAAAAACAAAACAAAAGTGGATTCTAGCTTCTGCCGGTGCAGAGGAAGGCCAGAGACTTTCTGTCATCTTGGGGAAGACTGGAAAGACCTTGGTTTCCTCACTCTGGCAAAATAAAGTTTGGATGGGGCTAGAAAGGCTGTTTAAGTGCAGACTGGAGCTGGGGGTTAGTGTTCTATAGAGTGAAGAGTTTAGATAAAGGGTCTCCATGACACAAAACCGAAGGCTACAGCTGTCTGTGAATAAATTTAAGTTGCGAGTTTGAAGAAATTTTCCATCCTTCAGAATAGAGTTTATTTTTAATATGGAAGAAGATAGATTTATGAATCAGTTTATGTGGCGTGATTGCTAGAGATAGCAGGGGTCTGGATCTGATGACTCAGAGGTGACTTACAGTCCTGCAGCGTACAGACTGTGTTGCCTATATGCTGGGGCTTGAGGGAATCAATTTCTTTCATTGTTTGCTACAAAAACACAGATTTCAAGCTGTGCAGCAGACCACCCAGGAGGAATAGGAAAAAAAATTATACACCCACCAGTTTTTTTCTCTCAGGTGACTTAGACAAAATGGTGTGGGATTGCAAGGGAATAGACTGAGGTTTGACAGTGGGTGAGGTCCTTCAAGCATTCCTCAAAGTCACCTTCCTCCTCACAAGCAGCTCTGAATACCTGGATTTATTTTAAAACTACTTTGCTCCAAGTAACTCAAATTTATTTTTAAACTTTATTCTGGGCTCAGAAAATACATTTTACTGAACTATCTTTATTACTCTCCTTCTACTGCCAGATTTCAACAATTTGGGCTCTTCATCATATGTTTTTTCATCCACTAGAGCTAGTGTCTTCATCTGTACTTTTTTTATCAAACTAGATATCTTAATTGAACATGCCTGAACTGAGCCTGACTATGAATATGGAAAGGACCAGCGAAGGGAATTTCACAGTAGGGAAATATTCACTTTCCACAAAATTTCCGCATTTTGATGGGCTGGCCCTTGCCACTCAGCATTCTGCTTTTTTTCTCCCAGCAAGTTGAAGAATTATTTGTTTTGCTCATTATCAGTGGACAGATTCGTAACCCTATCCTCCACATTCTGCATCACCTAGTGACACCTTCCTGACACCTGAGTGGCTACATGCTCTCATTCTTTCCACTCTCTCCCAAAAAAATAGGATGCCAAGATGTGATGGGTGAAAGGAAGTAGGACTTTGGTGGGTGCAGGAAGGGTGGTGGTGTTAAAGAGTATTTTCCTATGAAACCTTGAGTTCACACTGAAATATTTCCCAGTGTATATATGCAAGGTGCCTGTTGATGTGGAGCCTTCATGAACAAAGCCCTGTAGGAATCACAAAGGCTGTTTTCCACTGGCTTAGCTCACCATCTGGGATACTTCTTTGGCCGTATCTATGCTGCAGTTGCAGTAAAGACCTGTTTGAGGCAGGATTAGGTTAACTACCTCGCACAAGAGCAGGAATCCAGCTGGAGCAACACTGTTCCTATGCAGACTGAGCAAGCCGCCCATTTTGGGAGAATCCATAGCCCATGCTGAGCATCTTGCTACTGCAGCTAAGCTGCTATCAATCACAGTACAGTTGGACCAGTGACTGTGTTATAGACCTTTTCTTTGTTTGCAAAGTGTGATAAAGTTAGGCCCACAGCTGGTGCAGAGAAGCTGTTTGAGAGCCGTGCTGCAGAGTGGAGCATCCAGCCCCCTCTGATTTCCTAAATGATGGAAGGGCAATATACTTGCACTGTTTGCTAATGCTTGTTCCTCCGATGCCATATAACAATAAATTGAGTTCTGCATCTTCTAGTTGATAAAGTTGTTTATCTCCGGCTGAGATGCTGGACTTGATTTATATTAGACTGCTTTTTCTATTTCTACTGAGTTATCTACAAGACAAACCACTCAGGGAAGCAGAAAAAAAGCTTTTTTTTTTTTAGTTTGTGTTGTTTGTTTTAAGGTCAGCCTCACTGCCTCTTCACAAGGATCCTGGAGAATGGATTTCATTTGGATTGTACTGTAACCCAAGGTTTTCTGCATATTCCGGCAAAGGTCATTAGTAAATGTAAGACTGGGCTGCAAGCACGTAGAGCTAAGTATGGCGTTACGATATCTCCTAACCCCTCCTGTTGTGGAGGTGGGTTTACCTTCCTACAGACTTTTACTAGTGGACTGCAGCACTAATACATTAAATGTGCCTGGCACAGTTCTCTGATCCTGAGATCAACTGGCCCAGGGAAATATCCTTTGAAGCTCTTCTACCTTGCTGTGATGGATACTCTCACTGAGCCTGTCTGTTGGGAATGATCCCTGCCCCACGTGAACTGCTGGCCTGTGAATACCTGGGAACTGTTTGGGGGGTGCTGACAGACCCAAAACAACTGATGCCTTTGCAGGGAGGGTGACTGAGTGCCCAGGTCTGTGTTCCAGTATTGCTGAGTTGGGAGTACTGACACAATCTGAGCATCCTGCACTGATGTAGATTTCAAAATCTCCCAGGGTCACTGTACTACCCTCTGTCTACCCTCATCACTAAGAAATCTTCCCTGGTACCTGCCCTAGATACAGTAAAGTTAGAAAGAGTAACTTATAGCAACCTTTATGACAATGGAAGATTTCAATTTCTTTCTCAGTCCTCACTTTCCAAGCTGAATAACCCCAGCCTTTTTTTTCTTTTTCTTTTTTTTTTTTTTCTCTTTATGTATTTTTTTCCAGACTTCTTACTGCTCTTACTTCTCAAATTTCCTTTTATTTTCTCCGGCTTACCTTCAAATGCAGAATCCAGGTCTGGATGCAGTGCTCCAGGTAACACTTTACCAGCACTCTGCATGACAGAGGAAATATATTTTCTGTCTTAAAGCACACCCCATTTCTGTAACACCAAAATGAAAGTTGTCTTCCTTTTGCAGTGCTAGATTGCTGTGTTCATACCAGTTTTGTGACCCCTATAAAGCTGGTTCTTTCACCAACACACAGCTGTCTTGCTGATTGTTATCCCCATTGATTTGTTCTGTAATAGCTTGTCCGGAATAAACCCTTCGCATGGCATTTGAGGCAAAGACAGGCTAAATTAATCTTGTTGATTTTGGACAGCTACATCACCAGATCATTTTAAAATTTGGTCTGATCCTCCACAGCTTTTGCCACTCCTATAGCTTATCATTAACCATTTTATAGCTCTACGTAAATGAAAATATTGAGCAGACTGAGCAGAGGAGAGACTTGTAAGGCAACTCACTTGAAATGCCTTCCCACTCTGTCTCTCTGTGTGTATTTTAATGATCAGTTGTGGACCGCTTTTATGATATTTTAAGCTAAGCTTGATTTCCCTAGGTAACTGTGGGAATGGTGTGAAAGACAGCGCTGAAATCCTCCCCCTAGCTCAGCTACATTTTAAAGACAAAGAAAGACAAAGAAAGCCTTGCTTTCTGACTAGGCATATATCCCACCTTGGTGGGAAAATATGTTTCCTGCACAAAGTAAGAAAGAGGTGATCTAGACATGCAGTACTGGTTCGAAACGTCCATCCTGGTGGAAACCATAGAAAATGTTTACTCTGGAGTTTCAGTTAACGCATGTTGAGTTCATCTGCCATAGAGTACAGCTTCTCATCACAGAAAATAGCTGGGTTGTGTTTTTCTATATGTGGTAATGTTGTGATTGGAGCTGTGATCCTCTGAAGATTAATCTTTTCTAAATTACGGATCTTGCTTGCTCAGATAGATAACATTTGTAAGCAGGGGTAATATCTCATAAGAAATTTGCTGATGTAGCTCCTATTTTAAATAAATTATTACTGTAACAGTAAAAAGAAAGGAAGAAAATACATTGTTTTGGTGCTGTTAGGGTAACGAGTGCATTAGAAATGCATACAAATAGTATCTCAGTAACTTAGTCAATTGCTCATATAAGCTGTTGGCTCTCAGGTTTTTGTGATGACTTTTCTGTTTTCTGTATTGTGGTTCTCAAACAACTGTAACCTCAATTTTTTGAAAGCATAAAACCTTGGGCCTTCCTCCCCACAGTAGAGAGTCTGTGAACAGCACTACACGTTCACCGCCCCTAGGAAGGAAAAGGAAGGGTGCTCGTGACCACTGGGTGCTCTTTCCGGACGGAAACCTCTCACACTGAGACACACTTTCAGTTTTGCCATCTGTCCTCCAGCTGTCTGTCTGCATTTGGGAAGTCGGCAAAGGCAAGGCCAAAGATGAGGGTAATTTGTAGCTTGGTGCTCACTGGTTTGCATGTCAGCTAAGACATGTGGGATGAGATGTCTTCTCTGGAAGTCTGGATACATAGTTCAGATTGAGAATTGAGAAAAAATAAAGATCTGATACAACGTAGGAGGTGAGTGGACATGGAAGCATTAGTCTATTATCCATCACGTAGCAAAAGTCAGTGCAGCCTACCTTAATCAAATATTTTCCATTTGCTTGTTGCTTGTGGGATCTGCTTAGTACACTAATTTTTAAATACATTCATACTCCTGGGATCTGTTTACTGCACAATTGAGACTGAGAGAATGTTTATATTAATCTACTCATCAGTGTGTAAATCCCCTTGATTAAAATATCTGTCAACTTGGCAAAAGTGTTAAGGGCCTGATTCTGAGAGCCATAGGATGCTGAGTATCTGTTGACATTCTTTGGATGAGGCTTTATTCAATTTTGCTTTGACAAGAATAAATGACAGTAAATGTTATTTTGCCTGTTTCTGCCCTTTCGCCAGTTTGAACAGCTCAGTATGCAGGGTGTGCTATATTTATTCATGAGATGTGGCACAAACTTAACAAAACTACTTGTAACTGCAGTTTGCAAAACTAATTTCCATTCCATGAAGTAGTTGCTATATTATGTCTTTTGTTAATTAAACCAGAAAATATAGATTTAAGGGTAGCTACAAAGCAGGCTTAAACCAACAAAAGCCAAATTAGAAGAAAAAAACTTGCATTTATGAGACATTATTATCTAAGTTAATCACTCTTTATTGTTCAGCCACTATGCCACAACAAAAATTACATTTTACAGTATATTTATAATTAATTTTTAAAAATTCCCTTTTCAAAGGCAAAGGCTTTCTCTCTTGCTGGAGAGTTTGGCTTGTTTTGAGTGCTTTATGTGACTACAAATGAAAATGTAAAACAATTTTCAATTGGGAGTCATGTACAAGTGGCAGTCTTCTGACACAGGCAATCTTCCATTCCTATCTAGGAAAGGTTGCCTCATCCAAGTGACATTCTTCTGTGTACATTGTCTCCTTTACAGATACATGTCAAGAATTTACATGTACAGATGCTCACACCAGTGCTCTTGATATTGTACCTGCCTTGCAAGTCAGACATGAGCAATTTATGTATTTGGAAGAATACTGTTGGTACTATCTGAATTTTAGCTGATTGATCCTCTGAGTTGGAAGCAATGACAGGGGGTTTTGCTAACCAAACCTAATTTCTAGGGCTTTAGGCTGGATATTAGAAAGAAGTTCTTTACAGAGAGAGTGGTCAGGCATTGGAATGGCCTGCCCAGGGAGGTGGTGGACTCGCCGTCTCTGGAGGTTTTTAAACTCAGATTGGACATGGCACTTAGTGCCATGATCTAATAAATGGACTAGAGTTGGACCAAGGGTTGGACTCGATGATCTCTGAGGTGTTTTCCAACCCAGTCGATTCTGTGATTCTGTGATTCTTGGAAAATGCAGCTGAAAGAACTATGAAACTGGGTTTCTTAGGAAAGAAGACAATGAATATTTTCATCACGGCACGTGCGTTCCCATGATTGTCCATGTGCATCTACTCACCACCCTGTGCATAGTGGTGTGCATCACGTAATTTGTATGGTCCTGCACTGTCCTAGGGTAGACTTCATATTTAAAATCCTAGCCAAAAATGATGAATCTTGTTGTGTTTGTAGAATCTCCCAGCCCTTCAGAAATGTGCCCATTGATGGTGTGACTTGAGCAGAACTCTCCTGCTCCTCTTCCTCCTTTTCCACAAGCCATGCACTTCCAGCCTTGCATGGCGGGGCTTTGCAACCTGGAAAAGAAACAGCCAAGATGTCTTGCTGAGCATGGAGTGGTGTGGATAAGGCTCAAAACTGTTGTTTATGGTCCCTTCTAATACAAGAACGAGGGGCACCAGGTGGAGCCAAAAAATTGCAGATTCAAATGAATCATAAGGGAGTCATACACACAGTGCAGAAGGATGCAGAAATCCTCGCCAAAGTGTATTTCTGGTGCTAAAAGGTTACATGGGTCTAAAATCAATGAGATAAATTCATGTCAGAAAAGCCCAACAAGGAATCCTAGTTGCAAACATTTCACTTGAGAATTTCTAGCTTAGGGAAGTTCCTAAACCACAAATTACTGGGCCTAGGAAGGTGTTCTGAGGAAATATTGCTATAGGCTTACCTTGTTGTTCCATCCTTCTCTTGGCATTCACTAATATCTGCTGTGAAAAACAGGATATTGGGAGAGATAGCTGCACAGAGGATGCTGAGGTTGGTCCACATGCACAATGACTCATTAGTGGCATCAATAGCTGGTGGGATATGTTGATTTTAAAAGTACAGATTAAGTTTTGGGAAAACTGAAAAACAGAAGAGAGAGAGAAAAGGAACAGGAAAAACTTTCCCCAGTGCCCAGCCATGAAAAGCAGTGGTGAAGTCCCAGATGATCATCTGCCATGGGAACGGTCTCTAGTACAGCCACTGTCAAAGGTGAAGATGACAAGAGGAGGAGGATTTTTGCCATGCTTTTATTCCCTAGAACTACATCATTTTCATTAGGACCTGCCCCAAATCCCTACTGGTTGTTCCTGTTTGTGATGTTATTAGTGCTGATGAGAGTATGCTAGTCAGATGCAGATGTTGCACATACACTATTGCATCTAGCCCTGGCATTACCCAGGCTAAGGTCCAAGGGTACCTTGGGCACTGGGCAGCAACATGGTGTGGAGCAGGAGGGGAGATGAACACCTTGAGGAGAGCCACCAGGAGCGCCAACAGCAGGCAAGGAGATGTCACTTTGAAATGACTTATTTTTTTCAGAAACCAAAGAATATATAAAGGAGAGAGAAAAAAAAAATCTTGTTTTAAAGCATTTAAGAATATCAAATAAAAGAGAAAAGCTGTATAGGGAAAAGAAGTGTGTTGCATACAATTTGTTTAAGCAACAGTAACATGGTTATCTTTAAATATACTTAAAAAAAAATTGGTAATTTTAAGGATTTGTTTGCCTGTCACAAGGAAACAAATTAAATGTCCCCATTCTTCTTTTATAGACAGACAACTGCTTTCAGAGTGATTAAAAAAATTCCAGTCTTTTATTTACTTTCTGTCCCAACAGGAGAAAAACTAGCCAGGCTTGCCAGCTTGGCACTATGTACACTGTTTGAGATCCTAGGTCTTGTTTTATCAAGTATTTATAGTTTCATATTGAAAAGGCTGACAGACTTGCTATTAAACAAGTGCTACCAGGTGCTTAAAACCAAAATACTTCATAATACGGCCTTATTTCAGGTCTGATGAATTTGTACATTTTTCAAACATCAGCAAAGTTGGACTCTCATCTTCCCAGATCTCATGCATGTTTTCAGTCTCACTGAGGTTTCTTCTGTAGCAGAGTACATCTAACTATGTCAGTTGAACACAATGAGATTATTTTTCTCAGTGCCTCACAACACAAGTGGGTGCCTGCCTGTGTTTACCAGGTGTACCTGGTTTTACCATACATGTATGTAACAAGTACTACAACTCGACTTAGTACAGGTTGCAGGTAAATAAAGACAAACCTTTTTGACCAACTGGATCAATGAGAAGCAGGAATATACACCTATGTTTATGATATATATAAACTGAATGGCTTTGAATACTGTTTTGATGACTTGATTTACAGCCTTCTCTTCTTTACGCACTACAACAAAGAAAAGCACGTAACTTTGGGCAAAGATATCTACTTACTTTCTTAAGAAGTGTAGCCTAAAGGACTCCTTGACTATTCTTATACCCAAGTCAGGTAAAGAGATGTACTACAGATGAGTGCATATGGACTGACAGTGGTCACGAGCATACCAAACAATCAAGATCCTGGCTTTTGGCTTGGTCTGAGGTTATAATAAAGAGAGACAGAGTCTATTTTAACAGGAACAGCAGTAGGAAAGTGAAGATTTTTTTCCTTTTTTTTTTTTTTTTTAATGATTGTAAGGCAGCACTCTCTCAAGTAAACATGAGGTATTGAAATGATGCATATACTTGACCACATGAGTCACAGGTGTAGTAAGAGATGTAGGCAGATAAAATCTACTCCTTTTCCCTCTACTTGGGAGCGTTCTGCTTTTGGCAACTCCCACATTAGCTGCAGAAGCTGTTTAAAACTGTTAGTTTCTAGAGCTATGATGAAATATTAATATTTTACTCCAGAGTTGGATGGAGACAGCAATATGAGCAGGTTAACTCTCTCAGTCTTCATCCAAAGAATGAAATAGTTGGAAGCTGTGATGGGAATGAAAGACAAAGCATGGCATATTGGAGAGCTCATGCAGGTCTGGGAATAACGTGTCTTCAGCTATTTTTGGACCCAAACTTTGTTGCAGCGTTCTGTTTGTTTTGAATCTGTTTTGTAAGTGGCACATATAACTGCTACGTAGCTCAGTGCCGCAATACAGCTGAATCTTTTGAAAACCATTCAGATGGCAGCAACTAACTTGATAAGTCAACCTACAAAAAATCATATGGCCGTGTACTGAATCCTGGATACACAAGTCTGAAGAGGATTTAGGGGCCACAGTGAATAGACAATTCAGCGTGAAATTCCAGAGTGGTGCTGGAGCAGAAAGGATTAAAGCATTCCTTGGCTATGCAAGCAAAGAACTTGTGAATTGTAGTAGGATGCAGTTTTACCTCAGTATACTGCACCATGAGCTTAACATTGGAATAACAGATGGGGGTTCATCAGCACTAGCTTAGAGGAGATTCATCTCATCCAGAAATAGATATGCCAGATGGGTCAAGATGAATTATCTGCTAGAAAAAAGTGATTGTAAAGGGAACCTATTAGAGGTTTGCTATCTGGTGAAACAGGTCCCATGTTTGTGGCTTGCAGGATGTTGAAAAGTTGGAGGCCGGTCAAAAGAAGACCATGAAATTATTTAAGAGCAAGAGAGTTGCAGTTACAGACTCAATCTGTTTAGTTTAGCAAAATAAAACATGGAAGTGACACAACTACAGTGTACTTTGAAGAGACAAAATACAAGCCCTAAAAGGTTCTTTATCCTAACAGACAAATGCATAAAAAGAACTAATGGCTGTAAGCTCAGGCTTGTTAGATACAAATGAGAAATTAAGGGCATTCATTATTTGTAATCAATGAGAAACAAATTACCAGGGCTGGTAGCAGACTCTTAATTTTCAGATAACTTCAAATTATGACTGGATGGAAGAGATACAAGTTATTTGACTTAATATAATCACTCTTCATTTGCTGTTGTTAATAGGAGTAGTAAATCTTTTCAGTCGCTGAGGTTCCAGAATGATACACCATCTACAAATCTTGCTCCCGTTTCTTTTTATATAAAATACTAGATGTAATTTTGTTGTTTGTATTTTGATTTTTTTTTTTCCAACAGTGACTGTGGGAGGAAATGTGTTTGGGAAACTACAGTTACTAAATAAATAAGTATCACACATAAAATACATTTTCAAACATGACTTTACTTCCCCTCAAGAGGCTTGAATCTAATATTGGTTCCAAGCTCAGAATTTCAAGTCCTTCAGCAAAATTTATGCTAATAGACCCAATGGTTTTGGATTCTGCTTCTACTGCCCTGACACGCTCAAGAATGCCATATTAAAACAGCAAACACAAAAGTAATTCCCATTATTAGTCCAAGGAAATAAATTGCCTCGGAGCTGGTGGAATTAATGTAGATGCCATTGTAGGGATTTGTTTTCTGTATTGCTTGATTTCTTCACCGCAATAACCCAGCACTTTCCTGTCCCCTGCTGCGATAACCCACCATCCGTTCCCTCAGGTCATTGCTCAGCTTCTCCAGTTTCCCTCATTCTTTGGGCACAGAGGGGACGCTGAATGGCCCATCCTCCCATGCCCACACTATGCCTGTGTCTTGGTCGTGTCCCTTTCTCCATGGCTAGGCAAGGGGCTGTGCACCTGTGCCAGCCCATCAGCCAACACACACAATGAATCTGTTCTGACTGGGTTGCTGGCAATTGCTGTTAGACTCACTCTACAGCCTCTCCCTCAGTGCAGAGCATTAATTTAGATCTCATCTGCCCTGCCACATACTCTCATCAAATTTGTAGGAAATTATTTGTCAATGATATCTTACCTTTCTGTCAGATGGGCTTGTAGTTGGGACATGATAGATGGATGGACAGAGACAGGAAGATCACGTAAGCTGTGTTCTCCTGGGAAATCAGACTGAAAACACATAAGGTATGTGTTACAGAACACACTGACTTAACTTTTCTGGCCTGTAAATGTGTTCAAACCATAAATCTTCCATAGGAAATATGCAAGTTAGTGAGAAGCAGAACAGGCTGAACTCAAGATGCAGGATGATACACTGTCTGTATCTCCAGAAAGTAATTCTACTTCTTTCCACAGACAAGTACTGTTTTAATATTGTTTTTCTTTGAGTAATAGCATATCTCATGCACCATTAGATATCACAAAAATTCCTAGAAATATACAAATGGATTTCAGAACCTTCATTCTTCTACCATTTATAGTCTGAAAAATATTAACAGGCTTTCCTTCAGAAGGCTGCAAATTCTAAGCCAAGTGTAGAGCTATGTGAAATCTATTCTTCCTTTTCATGTATTTTTCCTGAGTATCCATGTCAACGTTATTGTAATCCACAGGACCTATGAAAGTAACAGCATGGAACAATTTATAAGATCAGGCCTTAAATCTGCAGTGCTGCTAGCTTCTAGTTTAAAAAACAGAAGTGGAAGTAACAGGAGTCTGTGATTCCCTTTGTAAATCCACTTAAATCAACTGTAAATTAATTGTTACAATTGCACTGAGATACTAGCTGCTCTAATAACATATAAATTATTAAGAACTCAAACAATGACAATGAAGTAAAAGATATGGAAGTCTGCAGTAGGCTACATGAAGAACTTTGCGTAGTGGAAATCCTTTTCGGTAGACCAACTTTTGCAGATTTCTCTGCAAAATGATTGTTAAAGATGTTAAAGTACAGATATTGAACACTATTATGAAGTCCGCTTCTAAAGCAATGTAAGTTAAGCCCCATGTTCCCTGACGTTCTTGAAGGGAAGGAAACAAAGTACAGCTTAGAAAATCCAGACAACTTATTTAAGTGTAACTTGGATTTGAGCTGATAAGAAATAACTACCACTGTGTATAAATATGCCAACTCTCCTGTTTCCTACACAGGACTAACTGGCATAGAGTACTACATCCAGCCAGCTAATTTATTTTAGGTATTTCTTATTCACTTCCACATTTTTACATGGTTGTATATTTGAAAGAACTTTTGGCATGTTAATGAAAATTTGTTCCCCCTTTTCATTTGACTTTTATTGGCTTTTTTTTTTTCTTAACTGGAATTGGTCTCTCTCTCCACATTAACCATTTTTTTTTCTCTGTCAGACTCAACATTAGGTAGGAGGACAAAAATATTGCATACTAGTGATTTTTGCTGAGAAAATGTCACCCTGAGAGGAGAAAAGCAGTTTTGGTTTGGTTTGCTTTTTTAATTAGATAGATCCTTTTATGTTGCACACACTGAGGAATCTGGGCTTTTTTGGTGCTTACCTGATCCTCTTTATATTAATTAAAAAGAAAAAAAAAGAAGTATTTTGATTGCACTTGCTTCTGGTGGCTGAGTTTTGCGCTAAAATAAGGAATAAAGAGAAGGTATAGAAGAACTTCAAGATGCTTTGCCCCCCCGTGAATATAAACTCAGTGGTGCTCTCTCATTTCTGGGTAGCCATGAAACACAAATGTTGGAACAACGACCTGCCTCAGCCAAGAATCTGTCAACCTGTTTAAGAAAATACTGCAGGAAGTTGACACCAGAACCAGCAAAGTATGTAGGCTTTTAGCTCTCAAAAGCTAAGCAGGAGTTACAGGTTTGATGCCTTGCAGAACTGCCTCTTGGTTTAGAGTTGTGCTACCATTCATAGGGACATTAACAGGCTGGAGAAATGAGATGAGAAGAATTTCATGAAGTTCATCAAGGACAAATGCAAAGTCCTTCCTCTATGGAGGAATAATCCAATGTATGAATACAAGCTGGGGACAACTGGCTTGAAGGCATCTTGGCATAAAAAGACCTGAGGGACCTGATGGACAACCAGTTGACCATGAGCCAGCAACGCATCCTCACAGCAAGGATGGCCAACAGCTTCCTGGATTGCATCAAGAGAAGCATTTCCAATAGTGAGGTACATCTGGAGAGCTGCATCCAGTTCTGGGCTTCCCAGCACAAGACGTGAACATACTGGAGGGAGTCCAGGGAAGAAGAGAAGATGGTGAAGGGCCTGGAGCATCTGACATGCAAAGAGAGGCTGAGAGAGCTGGGCCTGTTCACCCTGGAGAAGAGAAGGCTCAGGGGGACCTTAACAATGTGCATAAATACCTTACAGGAGACGTTAAAAATGGTGGAGGCAGGCTTTTTTCAGTGGTGTCCAGTGACAGGACAGACAATAGGCACAAACTGAAATACAGGAAATTCTATTTAAATGTAAGAAAAAGCTTTTTTTTTTTTCTTTTTTTACTGTAAGGATGCTGAAACACTGGAATAGTTTGCTTGGATAGGTTGTGGACTCTCCAGCCTTGGAGGACTCAAAACGCAACTGGACATGGTTCAGTGCAAACCTGTTCTGGGTGACCCTGCTTGAGCAGAGGTGTTGGACAACAACCCTGTGACTCCTACTCTCGAGGCTCCTGTGCAGGACTGATGAGCCAATGATCACAGTTGTGTCTCCTGGTACATTTTTAATGTTCCATAATAAATTATGTAAAATAGAGTTTGAGCAATTATGTTTTTAACATAACTTCAGGCAGAGAAGATGCATTAGGTCTAATGCAACACTTGTAACGTGAAAAGTATTATATAGAGTAAGAGCTGACAGCCCACCCTTGGGAAAATATAGAAACTGGGCTAGAGTCACAGTTTAAACTTGGATTTCACTTGTTAAATTCCCAGCAAGTCAGTGGTTCGGTGTATGCATTCAGGTAACCAGAGACAAGATATGTTGAAAATGACACCTTGTTACTTACAGAATGGGAAACATGGCATGAACTATTAGCTTTCCTTCCTCTTCCTCCTGTTAGCTTAACTGTTCGATTTCTAACTCTTATAGATACCAAGAGAAAAAGAAGGGAAAAAAAATGATAATACATATGCTTTTCATTATAATTGCTGTGACATGTTACAAGCACATGCACAGACTGGATCACCTCATTAAATTCTAGCAACAGGCTGTGCTCAGATGCCTCCTGGTTCTTCAAAATGCATGAGTGACCTTTTCCAGCCACTCACCAAAAATGAATACAAGCTGGTACAGAACCAATACCCAATAATTTAAAAAATATTAGAAAGCCTGGCTAGATCAGTGTGTTGCGCTCTGTCAGAGAGGAACATATAACTCTCTCTCATGGAAAAAGGTTATTTGCACCTCTCTAAGTGGCAGCCCTGGGAGTGTTCTCCCTCATTCCCTTCCACTGCACATTCAATATTTGTTTGCAGGGAAACTTATGTCATTCTGAGTCCTACCTTCCAGGTGGTAAAACAAAAATACTATGTCAGATTTTTTTCTTTAGTCATTTCTGTGGCTGTTATGTCACTGCCCACTTTCTTCTTTTTGAACTTTTGTTTTTAATGAACTGTGTTTATGAAAAAGAAAGTACAAGCCAGAGCTCAATGAATAATGAAACAAACTAAATTGCAAATATTTTATTTAAACTTTTGGGGAAAATTCTCCTCTGTAAGATGTGAAAGTAATGAAAAAATGAATAATGTATTGGAGAAAATATCATTAAATGCATTAAGTGACTTACTTGAGGAATATTATTCAATAATCCTTCGGGAAAAGAAAATGCCTCACATACCATACTTCTAATCTGACATAAGCCTGCTTTCCACATACCAATCAAAACTTTAGATGTTGTATTTGAGACTGTTATTGCAGAATACCCCACTGGACAAAAAGATAAGTTGGTAACATCTATTACAGGTGATGATTCTAGGAAAAAGAGGCCCTATGTTCCTTGAAAGAGATAATTTCTTAGCATCTTCCATAGTGGCAAAGTGCTATATTAGTGGTCATTCCTAACTCTCTTACCAGTATTCTTGTGAAATGATCACAGAACCACAGAATGGTTGGGGTTGGAAAGGACCTCTGGAGATCATTTAGTCCAAGCCACCTGCTAAAGCAGGTTCACCCAGAGCAGATCGCACAGAAATGTGTTCAGGCAAGTCTTGAATGTCTCCAGAGAAGGAGACTCCACAACATCTCTGGGCAGCCTCTCCCAGTGATCTGACACACTCAAAGCAAAGTAGTTTTTCCTCATGTTTAGATGGAACCTCCTGTGCTTCAGTCTGTGCCCATTGCCCCTTATCCTATCATGAGGCACCACTGAAAGAAGTCTGGTCCCATCCTCTTGACACCCACTCTTGAGATATTTATAAGCATTGATGAGGTTGCCTCTCAGCCTTATCTTCTCCAGGCTGAACAGACCCAGCTCTCTCAGTCTCTCCTCTTAAGAAAGGTGCTCTGTGATAAGAAAGGTGATCTGTGAATACCTAAACTTTGTTGCAGCCATTAGAAAGATCTCCTAGTCTCAAATCCTGGAAAATTCTAATTCTTCTTAGTTCAGTGTTATGGGCTATGGAGAGACTGAGAGCATACTTTCTGGAGCTAGAAAGAGGAGGTATACTCATTTAGGGGCACTTGTAGCTTCTGTGTTTTGAAGTCTTGATCTCCCTATCTGTCAGGTTTGTATCTGTAAAACATGCTTAACAGCCCTTCCTTTCTACTGTTCTTTTCTCTCATCTATTGTTAATAAAACTGCAATATCTCAAGGACAAGAACTGTCTGTATATATTTGTATACCGCCTAGTGCAATAGAGCCTTTGAATACTATCATAAGACATTTTAACTGGGTATTACCAGAGTGAACTCCTGAGCAATGCAATGAGAATTAGGATTATCCATCATAAACCTGACAGTATTACAAAGTAAAACAGCATAGTCTAGAATCTGACATAGAACTTTGAATAAACACTTGACATTTGGTGATTGTCTTCAAAAGATGACTTAATGTGGGATTTGCAAGAGATGGTGTAGTGAAGCTGTCTAACTGATATACTTTGACATGAAACTAGTTAATCCCCTGACATTAATTTCTTGTTTTGCTGGTTGATGCATGACGACTCTAGGACAAGGCCTCAAAAACAACCAAGGTATTGGCTCCCAGATCACTTCTCTCTTTGCTTTCATATGCACTTATCTACCTTTCTAACTCAGCATCTTGACTGACTTAAGGTCTGAAAGCACCTTCCTGACATCAGAGTGCTGTTCAGGGCATCAGTCCACAATTAAAGCAAAGAGATCCTGAAGGAGTGAGCTGCAAGTGAGAATTTCATCTGTGCCTTAGGGTAGATACGTAATACATCATTACTTCTAGTGTCTGCTTTTACATCTCCTTCTTCTGTTTTTTCAATTTTTCTTGCTTAAAACAAGACAGATATTTTGGTGGACCCTTAGAGGCCCAGAAACAGGAAAAGAAGGTTGTGGAAGCTGCTGCCAGCTGAAATCAAATCCTCATTTCAAATCCTCTTCTTTCAAATCTACTTTTGAAGTGAGAGTTAGATTTTTAGGGAGAAAACCAAAATCTTCAAGGGTGACAGTTGTATGCCATCAACTAATAAAAATAGTGCAAGCTTCTTAGTTGTTTTTTTTTTTTAATTGATGTTTAAAGCAATTACAACACTGTCTTGCTACAGTCTGTGCCAATGTGAAGTAATGCATGTTGCTCCACAGCCAGGTTGCTGTAGCTAATTTTCTCTAGTGTTTTGCTTTGGCACCAACAGCATCCCTCATTAGTTTCTTTATTAGTACATTTAAAAACCCTTTTTAGCACCATTAAGTCTGAAATGGCTTTATTCTTCATTCAGCAGTATTTGTGTTCAACATATTTTCTCAGTGCTCCCTACAAGGGTCCTTACAACAGATGTTATGACGCAGTTGAAGGAACGTGAACCAAATTGTAGGTAATGGTCCATGCTTATTTGTTTTGTGTAAGCTGTGGTTTCCATAGCTACTGTACATCTGCTTCATGCCATTTACTGATCACTTTCTGTGGCTGTCTCAGTCTAGATATTTAAAGTGCTCTGTACTGATTCTGCTCAGCACAGGAACCTGATAACGGCTGGACATGTGAACCAAGCTACAAATTTGGAAACATGTTTGAAAACAGCTGTTAAGTCTACGTAGAAATTGCCTATTGTCACAATGGCCACCTAACCAAAAACTGAAAGACACGGAGGTGCAGTCGCAGGAAAAGACTTGAAAATATGACTAATGCTGAGTGCAATTAGGCATGGTCTTAAGCTGGTGGCTAAATTGGCCTCCTAATGTGGGAACTCAGAGACAGAGACAGTGAATCTCTCTTATATTCTGCACTTTTACCAAAAATCAGAAAACATTCCTGGCTGAGGGATAGAGTTCTGTTGGGGTTGGTGGAATTACCTGAGAGCCACACTAAAGATAAATTTGACTCATTTTTCTTTTCTATTGAAGTTTTTCCTTCTAATGTAGAAGCACAGTAGCAGCATCTTGTCCTTTCAAGCTTTGCCTTTATTGAAGGAATTCCTCTTCTGTCCTGAAATCTCTGCTTCTGTCATTGAAAATAATGCTATTTGGCTTAAACTGCTGGGGTTATAGAGTGACATTAAGGGCTAATATTTTGTAAATTTTTCATCTTTTGTGTACTTTTTTTCCTGTGACCCTCTACCAACCACCCTAGCTGCTTTTTCTTTTTTTGACTGGTTAGCATGAGTTTGCTTTTCTAAGTGTATGAGGGAGGCATAAAAGCTGAATTGGTGCATTTTGCCTTTATAGCTTACTTTCCAAAAGAAGTTGGACTTACATGATCTGTGTCAGCTAATTTCAGCTATATTTGACTGAAAAAGTAGAGATCTCAAAGGTATTACATGCCTACAAACTTCTCCCTGGCTCCGTTTCTCCCATTAAATACCCAGATTAGTTCCTCCACTGAGAAAAAAGCTGCAACGCTTAGCTGCATTATTAGGCAGCTGGGAGACAGCCTCTGGAAACAGGACCTCTGAAGGGCTGCAATACATGAATCTGCTAGTTTTGGATAGTGCTAAATGCTACTTTACCTTTCATAGTAAAATTTAGGGAATTATACTCATTTTAAGCATTTTGAACTGAATTTCAAGGCATTTCTGGTCTTGAAGGCAACACAATAAAACTTTAATCAGTTACAGTGTGCAAAAGTTTCTTTCTCTTCAATTAATAGGCTCATTTATTTAAAATATGATAAGAAAGTACACAGTACGTTAATTGCCTTCAGCAACTGTCAGATAATAACTGGCTAGGTTTTATTAGTTCATAGTACTGGTCTTTCTGTCATAATCTGACACTACTGATTTTCTAGAAAAAAAAAAGGAATAAAACCAAATGTTCCCTTACTTTCTTTTCACTTATTGAATTTCAGATACTATCCATACTTTCTTTAAGCTCCAAAAGAGCCCACAGAAACCGTAGTTCGCAAGGAAGCAAAGAATGTTTTATTGTATATGAGAAGCTGTAGCTCCAAGATAAATGTAAATTAGATCAGAGGAAACAAAGCAATCAGATTCTTTACTCTGGGAAGAGTGTGAAACTCTTCAAGAAGAAAAACTTACTGAGATCTTACTTCCAGGGTAGAAGGGATTTTCAAGGACTAAACATGCACATTTTAATAATGAAAAGGATGAGTTTAAGCTAAGTGTAGCCTAAGCAAGGAAAGTCCAGCCTGCTTTACATCTGAGTTCATGAAGCGTTTAGAGGGAAAGCTGTATGAGGAGTGGCTAAAGTCACTTGGTTTGTTCAGCCTGAAGAAGGGAAGACTGAGGGGAGATGTCATCATGGCTACAGCTTCCTCACAAGGGGAGGAGGAGGGGCAGGCACTGATCTCTCTGGTCATCAACGACAGAACCCGAGGGAGTGGCAGGAAGATGTGCCAGGAGACGTTTAGGTTGGACATTAGGAAAAGGTTCTTCACACAGAGGGTGGTGGAGCACTGGAACGGGCTCCCCAGGGAGGTGTCACGGCTCCAAGCCTGACAGTGTTTAAGAAGAGACTGGACAACACCCTCAGACACATGGTGTGAACTGTGGGGTTGTCATGTGCAGGGACAGAAGTTGGACTTGATGGTCCTTGTGTGCCCCTTCTAACTCAGGACATTCTATGATTCTATGACCCTATGCTTCTACAAGCTACAGGCATTCAGGCTCACTTTACCAGCGTGGTGCATCACCGTGAGCCCTGTTTTGCAGTAAACACATTGCTGCAGCAAAGAACACAACTGCTTTATTCCCACTTTGCTCAGAAAGTCTCATTTTTCATTTAGAAGAAGTTTCCATAGCTCTGCTCCAGCAGTTTTGTAGCATTGATACGGCAATAAAGCAGTTGTCACACTGCTGGCAGGAGTTGCCCGAACTTCTTGTGTCCCTTCTCAAGTCTCTGTGAAGCTCTCAAGCTCTTCACATTCTCTACTGTACATTAGGACTCAGAGTGAGCACATCCTGTGACATGGTACGGGTGTCTGCTGTGCTGGGATTCATGATGTTAGTACCAGAATCACTGCTCCTTAGCACAGCTTAGAGAATAGAGAATTATGTCCCTATATTTTAGACACTATTCAGGAGGAATTGCCCTACAAAGAGCAGCAGAAGTGCGCATAGATGGAGAGATTTCTCCTTCAGTAGCAGAGTGAACCTGTGCTGCTTCTCCACCTTGAAGGACACAAGGCTTGCATATCAGGCTTCCCTGCCTTGCTGAGAACAGCAGTCTTTTTCAGGGTATGTCACTTGTTAAGCACTGAAACAAACTGGCATTCACAGTGAGAAGCTGCAGTAGCTGGAGTTCCTCTTCCCAAAACCCACCCTCCTCAATCAGTCACTCTGTGGGACAACCTTTCGGCTTCAAAGGCGGATGAAGATGGAGATGCACGTGAGGAATGCTGAGCTGTTAAATCACTCAGCTCCTCAGCTCATTCCTGGACCCTTGCAGCCACACTACAGACAAATGAGTTGTTTCTTTGTTTGTTAAGAGTGTGTGTGTGTGTGTGTGTTGTTGTTTTTAATCCCTCTGAGCTAATTTATGAAGCAAACCAGTTAGTCCCCTCTCAAAGGAAACCATGAACACAACATTCTACCCACAGCCTACTCCAGGCCAGAGTGTTTGGGTGTGAATCACACCAACTTTGGCTCCATTCATCCATGACAATCTTGTAACATTATCTCAGCAAGCGCTGGGAATACTGGTCGAGTCCCCTTTCCACAGCTGGGTGGCATAACACGCACCATTGGCACCGTACTACACATGCACCTTTCCAGTGCTCTGCAGCACAGACCTTCCAGTCACTACGTGGAAATCTGTGTAGTGTGGGACCACAGCACAACCACATAGGACAGAAGCAAAAAAAATGTAATTCCACATTAGAGATATGCATCTATGTCTACTATATCTAGAGATGTAGAGATAAAGAGATATAGTAATGTACAAATATAGAGATGTATGTGTGTGTGTATATATATATGTGTGTGTGTGTGTATATATAAGCCACAAGCATGAGCTGGATGTTTTCACATGGAGGCTGTACTTTAACCAGTAGCAAAAGTGCTATTCCACATTTAGATGATGAAGAGAAACCCCGTTTGCAGTACAGCTGTATTTAACAAAGCAGGGCACTGCAGTGCTGTCCAAAAATAGGGGTCTGAGGCACAGGCAACACCTGCTTCTTCCTCATCTCTTCTCCTGTTACTGCATTATATACAGAGAGCAATTGCTGGTCACTCTGTCTGTCTCCTTCTCTGCTTAATACACGGATGGCAAGGCCTTGCACCTATGGCCTGTACTTGGATCAGTGGCCACAGGACTTGATGTTGCAATATTTCAAGTTCCTTCCACTGAAAAGCAGCTGTTAGGTTTTGGGGGTAGAGGGGCACCCAGAGGACACTCAGTGAAATGAGTGCGCAGGTGGGTATGGTCAGTCTGCTCTAGCAGAACCAGACACCCCATACCATGGTTTGGCCTGAGAACAAGCACTGCTTTTTTGGACATAAGCCTTTAGCAGTAGAGGTGCAGCCACAGAGAGCAATAGTGCAGATTCTCAGGGCTGCCGTCTGAAGGTGTCCATCCCCTTTGATGTGATGGGATGTGAAAAATAGCCAGCAGATAACAAAGATGCCACAAGTGGTTGAATAAATATTGGCTCCCCGCTACCTTCTTGGTGCATGGCCTACCCAGAAAGGCAGGAACTGCAAAAACACTAAGCAGAAACTACCTCTTCATTTTTTGACTGCTGATGGGCAATTTATTAAAATAATTAATCAGATGCCTAAACAGCTTTTCACCATTACTTCCTGTGATAAATTTATTCTAGTATTATAGACAATAACCTTCTATAAAGATAATAATATAATATATAATATATAATAATATAAACTATGATGCCTCCATTCACCTCTTTCCCACCATTCACTTGCCATAAGAGATGAGTAACTTACACATCCAGCAATGCTTGTGGTTCCTCATATGTGTATTGTACTTTCTTTGGCATGTCTGCTCTGGTCTCTCCCCTCTGTTTCTTTAGATATTAGAAGCAACAAGACCATATCTCACATCACAATCTCAAGGCAAGTAAAAATAACTGCTGCCGTACCTTTTGGAGACTGATCTGGTTACCATTATCCCACATTACTTCCTTTTTCTTGTGTATCAGTCCAAGCCCCAGTACTCCTCTTCCCATCTTTGAAACACAGGTAAAACGTTGAAATGCTTTTCAGGACTACAGTATTGATTTCTCAATACCTGCAGAAAGAGGCACTGTTTTCTTTAACACAGCAGCCAGACACCCAGGTCTTTAGATAGCAGTTCTTGGTTAGAGCTGGAAGAGTGCTCAAAGGAGGGTAAAAACAAGTGAGGAACCAGATTCAAGCCTGGAAAGCTGTAACATCCTACCCATCAACAGATCTGGGCGAAGTAGCAGTTCCTGCCCTTCACTGCCTTCCTGCAGGTGCTCTGGAAAGCCACCATGTGTGGCTTCCAGCAGGAGCTTGCCTCACTGTGATGATGCCTCACACACCAGCCATCTGCATCGGGTTTGGAGGAACCTGCTGGGAAACATTGCCCTGCTCAGTGTGGTCCATCATCTGTGCCTTGCCTCAGTGCGATGCCTCCTGGCACTGCGGAGCGGGATGCTTGTTCCAAATGCCATTCTTTGGCTAAAAAATGAGACAGGGTGGTATTTGCTGTACATCATCCATCCCTGAGCATGTGGGACAGAGGATATAGCCCACGTGAGTGCAGAAGAGCACTCACAGTGTGTTGTCCTAAGGCTGCTGAATCAGAGCTGCTGCATCTATCTCAGACAGTTCAAACAATGAAATTTTGAGCATCACTCTCCAGGCTTCCTAGAAAATGTTCTTCTGGTCACTTCCTCAGCTTTAGCTTACCACTTACAAGAATATATACTCTTTTGATTAATTATTCAGCAGTTACATTTAATACAGAGCACTAGGCTCCTAGAGGAGTTCAGATGTTCTATCTCAAATTCCCAGAGAAACCTGAAGAATTACCTTGGGTCTACCCTCCTTTAATGTCTCCACCCCAAAATTTAATACATGAATGACTTAAATATTGTGGAAAATTATTGCAGATGCAATCATCTCTTCAAGCTAAGAAGGACCAAATTTTGAAATCCATATTATTCAATTTGCAGTGAAGTTTTTCATTCCTTTGTTTGTCGTTTGTTTGGGGTTTTTTTGTTTGTGGGGTTTTGGTTTTTTGTTTTTTTGGTTTTTTTTTACTCTTGCTTTTTAAGACTAGTATTAGTTATATTGTAATTTTTACCCTATAGCTGCTTTATCTTTACTTTGATATCTCATTTGAAACAGTTAGTCTTTGAATCAATAGGCTGTTCATAAGGCCAAAGGAGAAGGGTAGTTAGATTGTGATCCTCAGACTAAGTGAGGATACAGTGAGCCATTATCAAGTAGCAATAACTTTTCATCATGAATCCAAATTTGTGATTTCTCTGTCACCAGTAACAAACATTACTAATTTTACTACTGTTCTTGGTTCTTTTTACCTTATATAAAAGAGATTAATATTGAAATATATTCAAAATAACCAGTGGTAAGGAACTCAGTACTGAAGAAATAAACAGTGCAGTAAGTGAAAAGCAGGGCTGCCCTAAACTGCTCTGAAGTTCCTCTACCACCGTGCCACTTTTTATTGAAAGGGACTATAGTATCACATCCAAGTTTGGAGACTCTGGAGAAGAGATGTGAGGTCTCCAAACTCCATTTCTTCAGTTAAAAGCATGGGCCAGGTAAAATCAAGCTTCTTTGCGTCTCTGCTACATTTATTTAGTCTGAGATGGAGCAGAAGCACTGCCTAATATTAATGTTTCCTGTACCATGTCCTGCTCAAACACTGTACAGCAAATCTTTCCTTGGGCATTTCTGTCACCACTGGAAAGTGAGCTAAGCCACCAGGAAGGCTGATTTATCCCGTCTTTCAAGACGACTGCATTGGCTTAATTGTAAGAGATGATAATAAAACACACATTACGTCACTGGACTTAGATTCGTTTTTTTTTTTTTTCCTAAGAAACACAATATATGGGCCTTATGCTCCAGCAGCGGGCTCACCTCACTCCTGTTATGAGTATAGAAAAGCATTGGAGGGCATAAGAAGAAGATCTGTGCTACAGGCTAATGCGCTCCATGTGGCACCAAAAGAGCTAGACTAATATTGTACAGAAAATGTACTGCCATTGCACCAGGCCCAGCCAATCTCTGCTGCACAGGGCTCCTCTACACTGGGACCGGGTATTCTCACTGGTAAGCTGCCTGGATCAACCCTGTGCTGATATCTGCAAACTTTTGGGGGGAAATTAAAGGTGAATTTCTGGGTGTAAAGGAACCCTGAATTAACAGGTGAATTGGGAACTGCAGGTCTTCAGCCTACATTATAGGGAGAGCAGAACCGAATCTTTCTAACTTTCTGTTGAGATTTTTCTGACTTAAATTCCTAGCAGCATCTAGCATTATAGTTTGTGTTTATGAATATAAGAAACAGCCTTTATGTTATCTTTTTGCACTGAAGCAGTTCACTGTGCAGTGCACCAGGCAGTGCTGCTGCCTTGTCAGATATATATAGGGGCATAGTGACAGGTCACACTAAAATAAGCTCTGTGGGCTTTTGTACTTGGAGTACTACATGCTCTTATTTTCCATCACCATCTCCATTAGGAAATAAATGAACTCTCTTCTTTTGTATGTGTTCAAATCAGTAATAAGTTTTTATAGCCAAGTTTACTGAACTTTCTCATACAAATGCTGCAAACAGAATAAAAAAGCACACCAGTTCATGTTGCAAAGGTGACCCACACCAGATAGCAATTTCTCATGGGATCCTTTGCCAGCCTATTTTGGGTTTACTTGCATCACACACAACCTTGCTGAAGACTCCCAGGTGTTCTGGCGCCAGGCGATGTGATATGGTGGGGATTGCCCTGAAACAAGCAAATGTGCTCATTAAAAATGATTTCTGGTACAAAACGGAGACAAGTGGCGGTTAGAATGTCTCCTTGTTGTGACCCTTCTCCTCCCCATGGAGGCAGGATGCACAAACGTGGCTCAGAGTAATGACAACTTGTTCTTGGAAAGAATGAGTGCAGGCTGGAAGCAGGGGGAGGATTTTGTTTCTGCTCTGTTCGAGAGCAGAAAGTCTAAGTATTTGGCTTGCATAACTGGAATTGCCTGGTGATACTCAAAAAATTTGCATTCATGAGTACACAAGAGGAATGGCCATCGGCTAATCAAATCAATAAAATGCGGCATCTCCGTGGGTGGATTAAAATGTAATTAAAATGGGATTTCTCTTTTAAAACTACCCCTTTAAAATATGTGTCTTCAGATGGTAAAATTCAGCATAAGTTTGGATGGAATATGAAATTCTCTCCTCAGGATGCCAGATTAAAAGGAGAAAATAAACGAAAATAATTCCATTTTCTATTCAGCGCTTTTTTTTCTTTTGTTACTTTTACAGTCTGCTATTAGATTTGGTTAACTTTTCCTAGCAAAATTAAATAAAGTGAACATCTTGTCATGTGTTACAATTTCCGTACCAAGTGAGGAAATTCCTGCACTGTATATGTTGTCTAACTGTTTAAATACAGATTTTACTGGCAAGTACATGAGAACGGACCTTTTCATGACTACAAAGGTATATCAGATGTTCTAACTGCTTGTTTATGTGTCACTAGGTTCTACACTTGAAACACAAGGCTTTGTCTGTCTGGTAGTTGCACTACTTAGTTTGAAACTCAGAGACAGCTGCATATGATGAAGTTTTAAAAATATTTTTGACAGTGTATCTTCTATTCCTGTTTTAAATGGGAATGACATTTTTCCTACATATTTTGTTGCTTTGAAATATTTCAGTTTGTAGAAATGTCCAAGAAAGCTGCTAACAAGAAGCCCTAAAGCATGATAATTACTGCTACCTTTCTCTACTTGCCCCTTTCTTCACAGTGTATTTCTTCCAGCAAAGCATTCTGCAACAAAATGGAAAATCTGAAACTTCCCCTCTGGAAGCCTTTTAAAAGGAAGGTTATAAATGTTTTATATCGCATCTCAGGGTATTATGCTGTTTCCCCAGGAGGCCAAGTCTTCAATACGCAACTCTTAAAGTGCTGTAGGTCAGTTACCTGCTTCCTCATTTACTGCCGGCGTGATCACAACATCCCTTACACTAACCATGCTGTAATGAGTGGCAAGGAGAATAATGTCTTTGACTGTATGAACAGACTATTATATTTGCAAATGAAGTGATCTTTCTGTTACTGGTATTTTTTTTTTTACACCTTGTCGCTGCTAATCAGCATGAAAAGTCTTTACAAAGGACTCCCATTTCCATCCTAAGGGTCTTTTTCTCTGGTTATTGTATTTTAAAAAGAAGCAATTTTATAAACTAGTGAACCTCTTCTTCTGCCTGAAGGTCTGTCTTTCACTCTCTCTCTCTCTTTTGACTGCCATGAAAATCCTAGCAGTTTAACACCAAGATCACCAGGTACATTATGCACTGGTCAGGTACTAGAAAAAAAAAATATATTTTTTAGTGTTTCTTCATTTTTTTTTCCTTTAACATTCTGTCTCTGGCTACACTGGGACTGACATCACAGATCTTTCTTGAGCAAAAAGAGAACTCCAAGGGAGTGCACAGAGCTCTGAGTTTATGACGGATGGTTGCCATGCAAGTGGAAGTGCATGTAGCAGAGGGACTCATCTCCCACATCAGCCTAGCAATTCCCCCTGGAAGACCCAGGGATGCCCCTGCCTGGCTCCATGTCAACCCAAGAGGCAGCTCTCCCCTTCATGTGAGACCTCACTGTGCAGCACAACCACCAGATCCCATTCCCTCTCACAGTGGCCTCTGTGCTGATACTTCTTATTATCAAAAAAAAGAAGAATTACGCTGTAGAAGGCTGGCATAGATTTTTGCAATTATGTTTGCAACTTGTGGCAGTCAATAAGGAACTGAATAGTTTTAAATACGTCCTGGATACAGCTGTGATCATGATAGGGAAAACTTTCACTGTTCTGAAAGTGGCAGGTAAAAAGCAATTTGATATTACTGTTCAAATTTTAATAATCTTTGTTAAGCTTCAGAGTTAACATCTACAGTTATTAATGAGGACAGTTCCCATCTCTTAAAATTATTGCTCAGAAACTCCTCTGTCTGTGTTTGAAGGTGACCTCTGTAATTCTAGAGGTGAGGTATTAATGAAAGTTAATTCATTAACTAATTCATGGAAGCTAATTATGTCGGAACTTAAGAGGAGTTGTGGAACTACATATTGTGGTTGTCTTACCACATTAAACATTGAGCTCTGACGTGTGTAAACTGGCTTAGCTCACCAGACTATAGGCAGTTCTGGTTGATGAAAAGGGATAGAGACGTTTATAACATTTCACTATATAATTTTTTAATAAGGTTTAGTTTAATGAACAAACCTTGTACAAAAAATATGTACATTTGAGTAATATGAGTTTCATGTTTATATAAATAAAAATACACCTTTTACAGTTTCATTTAATAAATACTTTGCAAATGCTACCAGTGAAAAACTCAGTGAGGATATACTCCAATGAAACATGAACTGTATTTTACAGCATGAAGTGATGTTTCACTTAGCCTTGTAAAAACATCTTTTAATTGGATGAAACAAACAACTTGGAACTGGTGGGATCATTTTCATGAAGAGGGACAATTTGAGGTGTTACTAAATAACAATAGTGAAAACCATGCTCATTACCCATGTGGTCATTGGCTTCCTAGTGGCATCTGTGCCACTACTCATAAAAGCAAGGTTTTCCATAGGGTGGTATGCCCACAAGAAAATGAACTGATGGGTCCTGTCCATCCTCTACTTCACCACTAAAGAAAGGTCCTTGCATAGTATTTTGGAGCTGAAATTGCTATTTATATTAGACTTTTGTTCTGGAAACACCCCAGGAGGCTAATCTGAGAGTGCAGAGCAATAAAGCACATATACAGGCTACAAGATGCTGGGACAGTCCTCAGTGAAGACTTCTCATTACAAAATCCACATACTGGTGAGTTTCTGATCTGGCAGCTCACTGGAGCTATTAGATTGACCCAAAGGCTTCCCTCTTTGCACAAGGAAAGAGAAACTCTTACCTGAAGACACCCTCCAGAAGGGACAAGTCATTTCTTTCCAAGCCACAGAGGCCACAGAGAGCCAGTCTGTGATTAAGCATCATTACAGTCCAACAGCTATCTCACTTCATGGTTTTAACCGGCAAATCTGTGTATGGACCAGGCAAAGATTTTTGGGTTCAGGCACATAGGAAGTTGATGACTTCATGACCTTAAAAAGCTGTGAGCATTCTCTGACCATTCCTCCCTTCATCTCTGTTCTACACAATCCAATGGCTCAGCCCTGGCACTTAAGAGTTCAGTCCCTTCGTCCAAAAGAAAGCAAAAAAGATGTGCCTGTAGGAGCAATTTTGGGGCAGACTCAATCACAGGGATGAATTTTCCAAGAGAACAACTTGGCAAGCAGAAGGTTGCAGTCACTTGAATTTTGGTTTGCCTACTTACTGTGCAAACAGGCATAACAGTTCCCAAACTGCATTAGTTTTCCTTTAAGCCACAATGTCCTGGAATTATTTCAGTCTTTCTTAAAACAATGTGGAGTTGTGTGTATAATCGTATATATCTGACATATAAATTTGAAACACATATATGGAAAGTAAATTTGTGCCATAATTTGATGAGCAAAGCATATTCACCTTAGTGACGGAATTTTTAAGGATTTTTAAGCTGTACTGCAAGATGAGCCTTAGGATTTACCGGTGCCTTTGGGTGATATGAAAGTCTAAAAATTTGACATAAATCACACTATTAGAGGAGCATATTAATCTCATTTTACTAAGAAAGTATTAACAATTGGGTTTAGCAGCTCATTGTATTAAACATCTTTTCTAGTGATGAGTCAGAAGAATTATGAGACAAGTTACAATCTGCTCTCACAGAACAGAAAGTAATGTAAGTGAATCACCTGCTCTCTCCAAACCTACCTCCCCTCTCACAAATTAAAAAGTATAATTGATGTGACATGATCATAAGCAGAATGTACTTGAGCTACTTCAAGATAATTGAGGCTCAGTGTCCAAAGAAAGCATGTCTAGTTGTTTTCCTTTGGAGCGGATTCAAAATTTACAGGATGCAATACAGAAGGCTCAGGAAAACTATCCTCCACCTCCTCCTGCTGTGTGTTAAGGCTATTTTAATTGTAAAAACAATGCATCACTTTGTGCTTGTGTTGCTCCAAAGTTCAGGACAAGCTTATTTTTCTGGCCAGGAATATAAATAGTTTGCTCAGAGAAATCACCTGCTCAAAGTATTGGATATACCTTTCTTGAGCTTTCAGGTACCTTCAGATACTTTGCTCTCAGCTCCCACTGAAGCCTATTACATTTCCATACACAGAATCAGACCTTGGGAAGTTCAACTCTTTTGAGGGTAATGTAAATTGGCCAGCTGGAGGAAAAAAACGAAAGAGGAATGGAGCAGCTGCACACCTGCCTTGCTCAAATGCCTGCTTACAAGTGTTGCTGTGTACTCAAAATAGCTCAACTCCTATAGAGGATAAATATTTGTTATAGCTAACAGACATCTTTGCATAAAATTAGCACATTTGGAAGCATGTGAAAGAGAAAAAATGAAAGAGAAGCAGTACAATGTTTATGGTGCTTTGATACAAATACTTCAAAGCAAACTAGCCACAGCCCTTAAGACTTACGGGGCCAGAGCATCCCTCTGAGGTTTCTGCAAAATCTCCGGCACAGGTATTTTTATCTGTTTATTTATTAAAAGAAAGCTCATGATCCACTTCACTGCTGTCCTCCTCCAAGGGGAGTTTGCAGGTGCCACGATGGCTGAGGGACTGGGCGCACCTGACTGTCCCCAGGAAAGATGGCACGGCTGGGCTGGGCTCTGACAAGGAGCCTTGTGCAGGGGCCAACCATGACTAGAGGGGGATGGATTCCAGCAGAAAGCCTGTTTCTGGTACAAACTGAAGCATCTGGGAAGTTTCCATACTCTTTCACCACAGTGTTTTCACAACCTCATTCTTGGTCCCTAAATAGGATTTTTTTAAAATTATTTTTGCACCAGACTTCTGTCCTGTATTAGTTTTTTTGATATTTTATTGAAGAATTGTTACAAAAAAAAACCCCAAGGTATTTGTTGTTGCTGCTGTTGTTATTGCTCTTGAAAGAGGCAGTCTGCCTGGCAGAATAAATTCTCTTGCAGAGTTCTGTACTGCCACAGCTAGACTTCTCATACATAAAGTAGTGCATTTAAAGTCAACTCAGGTACCTCTGCATTTAACTGGAGGCTTTCCCCCAGTTTAGCATGCAGTATTTAGCTGTCTGATGAAGAATTCTTAGGGCCTGTCTGAACCCACCTCACTTAAAATGTCATTCCTGGTAGAGCTCTATTATGACTCTGAGTACTTTGTGCCTAGAAGGTGTTATTTACTCCATGCTGAGTACTGAAGGAGGAGGCTCAGGTGCTTGGAGGATTTGTTACTCTATTCCAAAAGCACTGGTGCTCTTAAAGCAGTAAGTGCTATTGGGGAGCTAACAAAGGAAGTGCAGCACATCAGTCTGTACAGCACTACCATTATTTACTTTGCAGTAGCATTTGGCTGCTCCTGACACAGAACAGAAACCCAATGTGCCAGGCAATGTGGAAATACAGAACAAAGCTACTCCCTACTCCAAAAAGTTCACAATAAATGTAACAGCATGCTTCTAAAAGCATTGTTTCTCATGTACATAGAACATCTGCCTATTCCTACTTTACAATACTTTATTGTTGAGTCATAAAGTCATCAAGTGATGTCCACAAACTCCTCATTTTTGCAGTATTCACAAGTTCGACTTTGCAGTATCCACTAGTAAAAACAAAGTTGCAAATGCAATCAGGGTAGGTATTGTGCCTTTTTCCTGGCTTTCTCAAAAGAAGTCTTACATGTTACTTTTATGTTACTACCTGGAAACTAGCAACTGGTGGGCTGAAGAGAGCTCCTGTGGGGGCCTTGGAAAAATTACACCGTGGAACATTCTCCCTGTCACCGCTGGAGCTCTGCCTCCCCTAGCAAATCTAAATTTCCCTGCTAAGAATGATTTGTTCTCAGGCCTCCAGGAAATACCCCTGAAGCTCCTATTCTACTTGTTGGAGTGCCCCAGGTCACACTGCAGGTCAGGCTTTTTGGTGATTTTGGAATGAGGATGAAGCTCTGATTCTCCCCTGTAGTCCATCTGGTTTATGTCACTTTGTCTGTACAAAACAGGCCCAAAGACAGGGTTACTGGTCACAAATGGATTGCTAGTGGTGTAGAGAGACCCTCCAATATCTAAAATTGTTCCTTTGCGAGCCCACAGGCAGTGCCATGACCCCAGATGAAGGAAGGCCAAAGAGCCATTACATGATGTCTGACATGGCCTCCTTCACCTGGGTGGTTCTTGAGGGTTGGGAGGGCTTGGTGTAACGCAGAGGCCTCTCCCCTCTACAGCCCAGAAAACAGGCAAAACAGGACAAAAGCAACACCGGGTCTTGAGTCACCTTTCACAGAGGTGCCCTTGCTCCCCAGTGATGCACTTGAAGATGGAAACCCTTTCACATTACAGAAGCAGGACATGACACCTGAACAACACAGTATCCATACTGACACCCTCTCACAAAGCATAAACACCTACTCTCCCAGTGCCAAATTGTATAATCTCTTGGTAATTATCCTGTCGGTGTTTTGACAAGAAAACGCAAGCACATCCCAGTCCCTTGCTCTTTTTCTCTGAAGGCATACTGTCAGAGACAGAGCTACACAGATTTTAAGGAGGAAAAGAAGTGTCAAAATATTGGCAGCATCCTCATGCTGGAGAAGCAATAAAAACAAAGTGGAGGCAAGGGAGTATTTTGTGCTAAACTATTCACCCAGGATAGGCTTCTGTCTGACTGTTTTACAACTTATGAATTCTAAAGCTACTCACAAGACTTAATAGATGCTAAAAATTCCCATGTTTACCTGTGCTATAGTTCCTCTTATCAAAAGTGCTTATTGCAAAACTTTACTGCAATAATTGGATCTAAAACATGAGACTGTATTTCTTTTATCTAAAAAAAAAAAAAAAAAAAAAAAAAAAAGAAAAAAAGAAAAAAAAAAAAGTGACCGGAATATAAATAGCTTTTAATTAGCATTATTTGTAAAAGCCTGCACAAGATCAAACTGAAATACTATTTTCCAACAAGAACTGTATGTCCAGCCCCACCTGTACATAGGAAGCATGTGTTTTCATACATATATAAAATCAGTAAGAATTTTAAAATGTATCATATCAATGTGTGTGTATATATATACACATATGTACATATATAAATTGAAAAGGTATCAAATGAGTTTTCTTTATGTGTGTCATTATGAGGTGAAGATAAGTAGAACAAAAGCGTATGGGAATGTTTCCTCTTGCCTTTTAAAGGTAGTGAGAGCAAATCACAAGATGACTAAGTTGCCTGCACATCACCAGTCTGCATTGTATTCCTTGTGCACTTAAACTGCAAAGCTCAGATCAGCACGTGCCAAATTTTGTCTATGCAGAAAATACATTAAGATCAACCCTGAGGTGCAAATACGGTGTGTCTGGGAAGGTTAGAGGATGAAATTCATGTCCTTTTAGCTGGAGGGTGGGACATTGCTCAGTCAGGATAACACAGGCTATGGCAGTACCGTCTGCCTCAATATGCTGAAATTACAGTCAGGAACAAACCCTCTGTGTGCAATACAACTGTACCTGCAGCAAAATGAGGGGGAGATGTAGCTGACTGGCAGTTTCAGGTTATAGAGTTCTTGTCTTCTGCACCCTGAGATAAGGATTTGGCAGGTTGAGTCATATTTGGTAGAGTCATTTTTAGGAGAGGGGAGGAGAGGAGAGGACCCCACATGCTATTAGGGCACTCACACTTGAGGGCTTTGTGTATGGTCTGGCTTCTTGCAAAAATCTGTATGGTAGAATCTCACAGAACAGACCCAACACTGAGATGCAGATTGTATTTTGCTGTTGAAACACTTTGCCCTAAGAGCTGAATGTATGATAACCCTGGGGTTTCTGCTTGGAGCATTGCTCCTGTTTACCAGGAGCAGCAGTGATGTCTGCAATGGTGCAGAATGCTTATGGAGGGACTTTATTTACTATGATGTAGTTTATTCCATTGGTAGGATCTTTACTCCTCGTTGTTTCTAAACAATAATTTTCCTACAGATTGCATCATGCTCCCAAATTTCTGCACAGCTTATGTTCTAACTCCTGATGCAAAAGAAAATAGTAAGACTATTATATTCCTTTGGGAATATGAACATTTAGGACTAAATTAAAAAGAAGAATAATGTACCTAGCATTTTCTCCTGAAGCAGACAAAAGGCTTTTTGCACAGGAGAAAAAACTTTCTCCAAGTTTAAGGCTTTTCAAAGGAATTTATTCATCCAGGAATTAGGGAATAACACAAAGATAATCAACCTTCTGCTTTAAGTACAAGGTGCTTTGCCTTGCTTATGACAGAAACATAAGGCAAGATGGCACACACACTGTCCCTCAGCCAATGTACACGCTTCCCTCAGGAGGGAAGGAGAGAACGAGCACTTCATGCATTACTGGAAGGCCCAGAGTGCAGCATAAAAATTATGGGAAGAAAATGTATAACACATTCTGGTATTGATATTTTCTGGTGACCTAGATTAAACGTTGATGTGTGAATTTGCTGTGGCTCCAGCAATGCAAAACCCTGAATAAACCCAAACATTCCTGAAAGAAACCCTACCTTCCTCTACTTCAGCATCACTAATGTTGCCACATCATTCTTCTGTGAGAGCAAAAAGGACTGTCATTGCAGGAGAGTTTTGGCTCTACCATATTTCGTTCTTAAACAGTTTGTTCTGTCTAAGGGCTTCCCTTTTCTACTTCTCCCCTCTGCATGGCAGAATAATAGAAAAATAGATTGGGATGGTCCTCAGTAGCATTTCTGTGCTATTCACTAGTCTCCTTGCACTGAATACTGCCCCTGCAAATTTCTGTGTTTATAGTGTCTAATGTATAATAACAATATTGAAAGCATAATAATGAAGGAATATGTGAAGACAATATATTTCTGTGATCAAAATTTCTTGAATTCTCATCAATAATGAGACCAGTAACTATTATTATTTTGAGATATAGGATTTTTGCCTATTAATCTGATTTATATTAACCAGTTGTTTGCTCCAGTTTTCCTTCTAAACCATGGAGGAGACATAGTTTTCTGTGAACTATTCCACAACTTGTGTATGAACAAAACTAGAATTGCCATGGTGGAGGTGGTGCTTCACATGTCTATCCAAAACCTTTTGGATATCCTATATTCATACACATCAACTGCTAAATGAGAAGAACAGTTTGTATAGATCTCTACAGTGACTAATACTCAGTTTTGAGTCTTCTCCTGCCAGTTAAAACAACTATTCTAGCTGGTGAAAGCACCAGTACCACCTAGTCTAAGTTGGTGCACCACTGCATCATCTGTGTGTGTTTGAAATAGGTCACATCAATTCAGATTACTCGGTGTCATTTATCAAATCCTATCTGCTGTCTCCGTGATTTTGATCAGAAAAATTGCTAAAACTACATATCTAGAGAGCTTTATTAAGAACAACAGTAACCCCTACTGGATTGTGACTGTCTCCCTGGAAACCCAGGAGATAAAATACCTTGTACCGCTTTACGGAAAAGGCATAGCCTGCATAACTACGATGGGGAACGAGTAATTTCTCTTCCTGCAATAAATTTTAGTGTCATCATTTCCTAGATTAAATTGGAAATCCTGCTGAATTTACACTCAAGCTTGCTGAAAGACATCTGTTCTTTGCAAATTCAAATTCAGAACATTTTTTTGTATTTACAGAGAAGTTATGAAACCAGGCTTATGTCAGCTACTTTGCTTCTGTGTTAGAGAAATACATTCTAGTACTTCTAATTTTTCTGTGCCCAAAAACAAAGGCCTTCACATATGAGTAATAATCTAAACAAATTACCGCAATCTGCTGAATGCATGTCCTAAACTCATCTGAGTCCTCTTCAAACATATTGGGGTGTATGCAGGGAATTACAATAACCTATTGTAATAGAAATCTCCCAGTCTCATTAAACATCACATGTATCACTATCCCAAATTCAGCATTCCAGTTCTTTCTGCTTATGTAGCGCTCCTGACAAATTAAGAATATGTTAGCAGAGCTATTTTCAGTGACATTTTACTACCCTGCCAGAAAAGTTCGAGCACTGTTTCTGCAAGTTTTTTTCTAGACTATTGTCTCAAAATAAGCTCTCCTTTTTCATTACTGGAAATCGGAATCAGAGAGCTCCTCTGGGCTACCACAGAAGCTTTCTGCTATGCTGGAAAATTAAACAGAAAATGGACAAACAGGAAAACGGAAAACCTGAATGGAAGTCTAACAACAGATATAACCTTATTAATTCATCTGCTTAGTGATAAACATTCAGGATTTGATTTAATGCATGACCTGTTTCATAGGAATTCTACCTTTGCTTACCAATTGAAGTACTCAAGCTCGGTCACAATACAAAGGTGATGGAAAAAAGGCATCTGGATTATGGATGATTAAATAAGTGAACTGGAGAACAGGAAGGATATTCAGCATAGATAGTGTTACAGAGATCTCAGTGAATATGAGAAACAACAAAGAGAGCAAAGAAGCTGGGATTTGAAAAGCTCTTAAGAGTGTGTATATTCTTTCTCAAGTATATACCAGACACTTGCCTCTTCACACTGAAAATTGTTTTTTCCACATTTAGTTCAATTCACCTTAAAAGAAAAACGGTGTAATTTTCCAAAAGGTGTCCAACAACTTTTGAAAAAGGACACCCTCTAAGCTGCTTTGAAAGCAGAACCCTAAATTGTGGCCACTTTGGAAAATCCTGGCCAATCAGCGTCAATTTGTCGTAACTTGCTGCTGAGGGCTGCACTCGGTGTGCAGCAACACGAAGCATGCCTAAGTGCTTCTGAGAGGCGTACCTACTCAATTTAGGCACTTAGTTACCCCTTGCAATGTGTGGGAAAAAACAGGTCCCCAAAATAGCCAACAGAATGTACTGGAGAGATTGGTGTGCCTCAGACTCTACTCCTCTTCAATCTCCATGTTTTACACTACATATATATGTGTATGTATGTTAAATGCATATATAAAATAAAAATCCTTGTTTTCTGATGCTTAAGAGTTCTCTCTTAGTCCCCTCCAGGCTAACAAAAGCATTCACCCCTGAAAACAGGGAAACATAAAAGCACTGAGGTAAAGCCACCAACTTAAATGGATTCAAATCTACACATATCTGCAGTATTCAGTTACTGTTTGCTCATAAGCTGTTAAGGAGAACAAACCAAGACACCTACCTGAAGAAGAAAATTGTCAATGTACTAACTACTTCTTTTTCCTTCTTCAAAACAAGCTTAAATTGCTTAGATGCCCCAAAGTAATTTCAGTTCATGACTCTTCACGGCATTCTTGTAATAAATTGTATTTTTTCTTATTTGAATATTTCACTACTAGTACTTTATACTTTCACATTTCCAGCATGAAGTATATACCACATACTGTTAAAACATCTACTTGACATTTGATAATGTAAATTTGACAAATTAGTTCTTCATCATATAAATGCCCACGATTTCATGTGAAGCTACCCTGGGCTATGCCATAGACACAGATACTAAGACAGATTGGTCCTAAGATAAAATCTAGGACAGATCAATCTGTCACACGTAAAGCCAAACATTCTTCCATGTTAGGTGTCCTAATAATATGGAAAAAAAAAGCAGTAACGGCAAACAACTTAGATATGAGACTAACGAATCTATCAGCTTTGCTCCCGGGACAGTCCCAAAAAAATCACTCTGTCCTATTAAATTTCAGATGCCTGCACTAGCTATCTATGAGAAGATGAAATGTCATCCTCTTTGCATTTCCAATCTAAATACCTGCATTAAAGAAGTTCTAAGAGTAAGAGTTTGCCATCAGAATGCTTTTTTCATCCTTCATTCTCAGTAATAAGTGTCTCTATGTCTCACTATGTAAAATGTATTTGAAGACTTTAAAACACACGTTTTGATCTAGTCATTAAAAAGCAGAAAATCCACTTCCAAAATTGGTACCTAACTTGAAAATAAATACCATATAGTAAAAACAAACAAGCTATCAAACTTTGCCCAAAATATCAAGAAGGATTAAAACACAATCCCTTATATTCACTGACCAAATTTATTTCTAATGAAATGAATCGGGCTATCTAGATGAAAGTTGCTTTTTCACTATTCTATCATACAAACTCACAGCACTATTATCCATTTGAGCTATAAGGAATACAACTCCATCTTTAGCAAAGACCTCAATATGTGCAAGGATTTTCAGTAATTAAATAAACAGGGTGAACATATAAAATTTATAACCAATTGGGTAAATATTTTATTACGTTTTTCTTCAAGAACAATTTTTAATTAAGAAATAAAACTTGAATCTGAATGAGTTACAGCAGCTTCTTGGACATCTGAAATTTCTAGAATAGTGAAACATTCTAGAACACGAGATTTCTAACATTTTCATCACTGTATGTACTCAAACAACACTGCTAATTTATTCAGATGCTTTTATGCATAATTACTAGAAAACACAAATGTTATTCTGTTAGTCTAATAATCAGAAGGGAAAAGCTATCTAGTGAATACTTTGAAAAATATAAATAATTGCAAGTATTAAATTATTAACTGCAACACAAATACACTGTCTAAAGTACTATTTTAATTTTGTCGGTAGTTCCCTTTTTCTATTTAGGCTAACATTGGGAATGCAAGGCATGATTTCAAGCTTTGCCTACGCGACAGATGACTGACTTCTGGCATAGCAAGGTTTTCCAAGGATGTGACAACACGTAAGTTGTAACACCATTGAGAAAGCAAAAGCCCTTTTTAGGGACATGCTTATACTGCAACATGTATTCTTATTTCTAAAAGCTTGGTGTGTTTGGTTTTTGGTTTTGTTTTTTTTTTCAAGGTGGGAGAGGAGTGCTGTTAGGTTTATTGTATTGGTACAAAGCACCACTTTTCTGCCACTGCTGCACTGATTGGCTTAGGAAGCTCGTAGAGAAGTACACTTCTGTACCAGCAAAGGACTCTCTGCTCCCACATGATCCCTGTCTCTTTTTTAGGCATGTGGGAAATATCTAATGTATGGCGTACATCCCAAACGGCTTGCTTTCTCTGTTCCTTGGTGGGTTTTCATTGTTTGATATCAAGCCAAAGTCTTTGCAAGTAGTCAGCAGCGTGTTTGCAAAAAAAAGGAGCATTAAGTTACAAGCACGATCTAGTCATCATTAAATCAGCAAGCGCAGAATTAAATTCAGTCTTCTATTATACCTCACAAAAATCTCACAGTGGAAACACCTGCATCACAAATATTATAGGACGTGATTCCACTCGTTAGCAAAATGTTTCTCATTATAGGAACAGGAAGAAATTAGAGCTGTATCCATAAAACATGACCAGAACGTATCAGAAAGAATCAATCAGCAATTGTTCTGCTCACTAGCGTTGTGATATCTAGTGCTGACCCATTACAAAGAGACACTCGTTTCCTTTAAAAGCTTCTCTCTTCAACCTTCTCTCATAGAATATAAATCTCATTTGGATGCTCGAAACGGAAATGTTTTTCTTACCAAATGCTATTTTCCTTCATCATATGCTGAGAATGAATGGTTCTTCTTGAGCATTCAGCTGCTAAAGAGAAAGAAAAAGTGCGCATAAAATTTTCATTCTGTCCACTTTGATAAAGGCTCTTTTTCAAGTCAAAGGGAAATGAAGGCACTAAACCTCAAAATACAGGTGAAATCAGACCCATTTCTCTACCTGTACAGATTTATGATACTCCTTCTAATGGATTTGAGAAAATGAGGTGAAGAAGAAATTATGCAGATGCATAAAGAGCAGAGTATACCACAGGGAAAATGCTGCTAGAATAATGAGAGTTGGGATCCTAGCACAGTCATATTTTGAATATTCCACCATGCCTGTCTTCAGTGACATCTCAGTCAACAACCGAATGTGGGTCTGAACAGATTGCTTTGCTAGCTGGCATGTCACTGGGGGTTGTCACCAGTGCTTAAAAGGTAAACTACTTGGAATGAAAATATTTAGAGCAGGTGTGCAAATCTTTGGATGTCAAAATTTTTGGTAATATTATGGCTAGCTGAAATAGAAAGAGAATGTCAGATGATCTAACATAAAGCTACCTTAGATAAAGATCCGAGAAATTTTCTGCTTCTTACCTGGCAACAGCGCTTATCCAAAATACTTCAGGAAAATACATTAAAACAATGTAAATTCCTTGTGCTAGTCTTCTAAGAAAATTTTAAGCTTATTACATCCAAGACTAGTTTCAAGAAAGCAGTTGAACCTTGGACAAGCCATCCTTTTTTTCTGCTTCTTAACTACACAGCCTTTCCTGAAGATTTGCCTGAAACTTTAGTCTACATGTTTTCTATGAAACATCAGTGACAACTGTGTCATGCAGAACTTTGGGGGCTTATGCATACAAAACACATTTTAGAGGCATTTAGTGCTGCACGTCTTTTATTGAAGAACAAATGAATGAATAAAGCAGCCTTGCTAATTAAGCTGCTCTGGAAATAGTATTCAATTCAAATTTCAGGTGTCAAAGAAGAGTAAGATTATAAAATGTGCTTCAGAAGAACACTTAAACTAATGTTATTTTAAATGTATAATTTTTAACCAAGTTTTGAAGCACTTTGGGAGCTACTTTTTAAATGTCTCTGAGTACCACTGTTAACTATTTTGTAAAAGGAAAACAAATTTCAAGCACTGTTTATGGAAGGGGATTTAAGATCAAATAATGCATTGTACAAAACACCAAAGCATTCACTGTTGGTCAAACACTGTAGGAGAACGTTATCCAACACAATACTGCCACAGGCTAAACTGTTACATCCCAATAAATACACATGTAAGCAAATGGTAAAAATTATTTTAAAGTAGCCATCACCAGGTGTCTAATAAAGGTCTATTACATTGACTTTCTAGGATACAAAAATAATAATCATCATCTTTAGAATAACAGGTGTAGTACAACAGTTACACTTGCTCACTATACAAATACTCAGTCCATTGTTGAGAGACTGCGATTAAAGTCGTTGCGTATCCTTACACAGCTCAATAAATGCATGGTTGCTACATTAACACATCACACATAATTGTTTTTACTGTAGTTACTTTAAAGTATCTGTTAACAAACCCCAATAAATTGCCCAAGAAATGGCTTAGTTTGTACATATTTAATCTATTATATTACAGGAGCATCTTAAGCAAGGATGATGCTCTAGTCCTCTTGGCACTGTACAATTAAATGTAAATTGATAATCTCTGAAATGACCAATACAACAAAGCACACTGCATAGCTATTGTAAATTCGAGCTTCTTACATATACTGCCTTATTTATGACAAGTATGAACAGTTTGCATAGTTGCACAGTAATAGTTATTTACATTGGGGTTTTTGCACTGTTCTTAAAATATGGGCAGCTAACATTCAGACCTGCAGTCTGCTTTTTAAGAATCCACAAACTTAATTCATATGCTGTTAACCAGATATTGCTCATACATTTAAATTACAGCAGGAGAAATAGGCTATCACTTTACTTACATTAATTGTAAAATACACTGATTTGTCAAAACATTAACTGTACTTAATATTAATTAATTTTTTACTTTTGAGGGCAAATGTACAAAACTACATTAAAAAAAAAATTGGAACCAACTTGTGCTACTTGCTTTGTCTGAAGTTACAAGGAAAGAAAAATGCATTGAATAATACTGATGCCCAGAATAGATTATATTTCTTCCGATACTTTAAGGACTATTTTATATTTATGAGCTCTTAACAAAGGCGTATTATCTCTGAGAAAACTGTCACTTTTGAAAGTGAAGAGAATTAGCCAGTAATTCATAAAATTTTAGAGATGCTCAAGAGCTTCAAGTAACAGTGACCATGGAAAAAGCTCCACAGATATACTGACAGATGCCAATTCACATCACACTTTATAGGTGGTGTATTTTTTCATTAAGAATGTATAAAAGGATTATAAAAAGTGCATTAACTATCAGCGGCAATCGGAAGGTTCTTGCTGACCTTTTTATATATCATCAAGTTGCATAATAAATGATGCATTTTTCAAGTTTTCTTTGCATGCTTTATCTATTTACAAGAAAATGCATTCCCAAGCAAGTAATAAGCACGAGTAACATACAATACTGAAACGTACCTGTTATAAGCTTTAAGATAAATGTAAATTTCCATCAAGTTACTCAATGTAGATCACTACAGAACTTCACAAGTACTGAGAGCTTAAAATGAAATAGTAAGCACTTAATTTAATAAGTGCTACATTGATTTACAAGCCTGAAGCTCACTGACTACATGACTGAGCTGCATTTAATTTAGTTCAGGAAAGTATAGAGTTTTTTATAGTAAACAATTCCATTCAGGTAAAACTTCATTTAGCTTACAAACCCCACAAGTTAATTTGAATTATTTTAATTTGGTAGAGAAGACCTTATGAAAATTCTATCAGCTTGTATCTTTCCAGCAAGGTAGACCCTAGCACCCGTCTCAATGTTTTGCAGTTGTTTTGAGAAAGCAGCCTGGGGGTTTTGTGCCAAGTGAAACTGCTCTCATCGTTGATCGGTGTCTCTTAGCATATTCAGAAACTTATCAAACATTTATGTCTTTAAGCTGCACATTTGTATAAAATTTTATTCAGATTACTACTGCAGGGCTATAACTTCAGACACTATAAAGCTATCCATGTTCTTAGGTGTCCATACATTTCTCATCAAAACAGCAAACTTCAACACAGCAGTTCTTGTAAGACTGTTTATTGCATTTAACAGTTCAGATGGAGTTTAGATGCAGTTTGTATAAAAAAAAAAACCTCTCTTTTCATGTAAACTGTGATCAAAAATAACTTTACAAAAATAGTAAGAGACTTACTGAGATCAGAAGTTTTCTAACATGTAAAACTATAGAGTACTTGTGCATGCTTACTATTCGATTTCCTTCTTTGTAACAGAGGAGTTGTTAAAAGGAGTTTCTTTTTTTTTTAAATCTCAAGATAGTCTATGAAATTGAATCGTTGTTATCACAATTTGGATATACAAGATCAAAACTGGCACAGAGGAACGTAACATTTTTTTTCCCAAAAAGTTGAGGCAGCTTTTATTGAATCACGTCTGCATGGGTAAGTTTTTTATAAACTCTGGTGGCTTTGGAGCACCAGACAGAATCCTTTTTTCTTTTGAGATCTTGAAAAAAATCTCCCACAAGTACAGACAAGTAAGGAGGAAAAGAAGTAGCAGCTTGTTTCCTACATACAGCCCAACGCCATGCGCAGCTGCCCAGCTTCTTACAACAAAAAAGAACTCGACATCACAGGGAGGCATATCCTCCTCAAGTTACAAGCACGTCTGAGATTTCTCTGAGGAAAGCAAGCACGAGGGTAAAGCATAAGTCTACTTTTCATGCATAGCTACTGTGTGCTGCCCCACATCCACGGCGCTTCGTCAGACATCCGAGTTGGAGCTGAGGTTTGTTAACCTAGGGTCTGCATTGATCTCGTATCTGTAGTGGTAACCCTCCATGTGATCCCTACAGGCATCTCTGATGTTGTGCATCCACTTTTTGATTCCTTTTCGGTTCAAGTACAAAACCAGGAGGAAAATGGCCCCGATGAGAGCCAAGACTATTCCCAGGAAGACGTACGAAGTCTGTAGCTGGGAAGGCAGGTCTGTGGGCAAGGAGCAATTCAGGTCCGAGCCATTGATCTTCATCAGGGCTTTGCCCAGCATCTTGTCGGGGTAAGCACAGGTCAGGGCTTCTTTGCCCTCCACCTGGTCGCTCTCCTTGAGCCAGGCCACCAGGTCCTCGATGGCGCAGTCGCAGACCCAGGTGTTGCGGCCCAGGTTGATGCGCCGGAGGGCGGGCAGGCCGCGGAACTGGGCCAGGGTGCTGTTCCTCAGCACGCTCAATGAGTTGTCGCTGAGGTTGAGGCTCTGCAGCTGGCCCAGCCCCTGGAAGGAGACGTTGTGCAGGCCCACCAGGGAGTTGTTGCTGAGGTCCAGCTGCCGCAGGGCAGGCAGGGCCGTGAACATGCCGGTGGGCAGCACCACCAGCCCGTTGTCAGCCAGGTCCAGGCGGCTGAGGTTGCGCAGGGCACCGGACTGCAGCATGGCGGCCAGGCTAAGGAGGACGGTGTGATTGCGCAGGGCCCCGCGGAGGGTCAGCTCCTCCAGAGGGCTGCCGCCCTCCCCGAAGGTCTGCGGGCTGAGGGAGACCAGGGGGTTGCCGCTGAGGTCCAGCTGTCGTAGGGCGGGCAGGGCCGAGAGGGCACCGGTCTCCACCTCCCCCAGGCGGTTGCCGCTGAGGTTGAGGGCGCTGAGGTCGGGCAGGCGCTGGGCGGGGAAGGCACCGGCCGGCAGGCGGCCGAGACGGTTGCCGGTGATGAAGAGGGTGCGCACGTAGGACGGCAGGTCGGGCGGCACCGCCGTCAGGTTCTTGTTCACGCACTTCACCGTCTTGGCCGGCTCCGAGCACTCGCAGAGGCCCCGGCAGCTGTCGGGCTGCTGCGCCGAGCCGCTGACCAGCAGGACGCGCAGCAGCAGCCCCATGCAGAGCGCGCCGCGCCCCGGCATCGCGCCCGGCCCGGCCCCGCACGCAACTTTTCCCTCCGGGCGCCTTCGGCTCTGGGCGGCGAGGCGGGGGGCGGCTCCTACCGGGGCGCTGCTCGCTCCAGGCAGCCCCTTTTCCGGGGGCAGGCGCTTCCCGTCCGGGGCTGGCTCAGCTCCGCTCCGCTTCCCGCTGCGAGACCTGCGACAGGGGAGAAAAGGGAGAGGGCAGCGGCCGGGTGGCGCGGATCCCCTTGCCCATACCCACCCGTCTTCCCCCGGCTCGGCGCCTCTTTCTCGGCCACGACACGTGGCTCGGCCAGAGAGCCTCGGCCCCGAGGCAGCCCGCGGGAACTCACCGAGGAACAAGTTTTTCCCCGTTTCAGCTCACGCTACCACCTTCCCACCCGGCCAGCGGCTCCGCTGGCGGAGCACGGACAGGAGGGAAGGGGCTAACCCGCCGTCTCCCACCACGTCCTGCAGCTCCCCGCCTGCCGCCCCCGGGCTCTCCGCTACGCTCCCCGCCACAACCGGTGCAAACTCCCTCCCACAGAAGCCACCGCGGAGTGGAGCGGAACCAAGCTGAGCCGAGCCTCGTCCCAGCCCCCGTCGCTTACCTCCTGCCCCGCGCCGGACCAAACTCCGCCAGAACGAACCACCGCCGCCAACTGCCCCCAGCCCCGCCGCAAACTCCGCGCCCACCCTCGCCGCGCCTGGCCCTGCCTCCGCTGACAGGAGAAACCAACCGCCGCCCCGGCCGGGGGGAGCCTCCGCCCGCGCCTGCCCCGAGGGGCGGCCCCGCCGCCTCCCTCGTCCCGCCCGGCTCCCGCCCGCCACCCCCGCGCTCACGCTCAGCCGCCAGCGTCGGGTGGCCGCGCCCGGGAGACCGTGGGGAGGGTACGCTCGGCCTTCCCTGCTCCGCTCGCCCCTCGCTTCACCAGTCTGGGTGGTGCTGCCGGAGGCTCACCTTGCCGCCGAGCGGAGCCGCTCCATGTGGCGCTCCCTCGGTGCGGCGGAGGGGGCGGCTGGCTCGGCGCGGAGGCGCTCCGCGATGGGAGAGCCGGCGGGCGCTGCCTGAGCCCCGTGCCGCCCTCCTCGCCTTGGCAGCGCCGTACCTGCGCCTCGCCCCGACGTGGCGGCTGGGGACGGCGGCGTCGCGCCGGAGCTTGGCTGCCGTTTTCCGCAGCTTCCCCGATGGGCGCGCTCAGGCCGGCGGGATCGGGAAATCCCGAGGAGTTTCCGGGGGCAGTAGGAGGTGGGGGGCACGCCGTGGGACCGCCCGGCGCGGTCCCTGCCCTGGGCCCGGGGAGGGGGTGAGGGGCTCCGCGGGCCCGGCAGGTCGTGCCGTGGAGGCGGGTGCGAAACCGGCTGCTGCCCCGACCCCGTCTGTCCGGAGAAAGCGTTTCGGGCAAGGAGGGAGTAACACCAGCAACAAAATACACTGAACAAGCTCCAGAACTAAAGCGAAAAATCTCCAACCCGCCGGGATCTTCAGAGGGCTTCAAATAAAGAATAATAATGATTAAAAAAAAAAAAAGCAAGCCATAAATGGACAGCCTAAGCCTGATGTTTAAACTTTATTATGGTGAGGAAAAAGCCTAAATATCTGTATGTAAAATATTTACCAGTTTCAGTTGCTGTGGCTGTCCCAGAACCACCTAGGTGTAGCTGAACAATCCAGGTGGTACAAATGCGGTTTTGTAGATGAACTTGCTTGAGTTCTTCCGTGGAGGGAGTACTTAAGGGAAAGGTGAATGGTGGGAGAAATCGTGGGGGCTGTGTTGGGCCACTGGTCCCTATGACGTGATTAACATACTTAAATAACATCTAATTAATGCAAAACACATACCAGTATATTCAAATAACCAGTTTCAGCAATGTGAATCTTAGTGCTTTGGATCTGTTACTCTTTTGTGCTTTCATTACCCTTCTAATGACAGCTTACACAAGATTTCCTTCTCCCCATATGTCAGAGTTACGTTCCTTCTGCTTTCCTGATCAACTCAATTCCTTTTTTTTGGTAAAGTCAGCAGAAATCTTAGAGCTGCCAAAAGCTATAGGGGAAATGAGCAGATTAATCCAATATGAAGTCTTGAGAAAATCAGCCACAGAATCTGGGAAATAATGAGGTGAAACACTGATTTCTGTAGGATTGTTCTCCCCTCTCTGGCCTGACAGTGGTATTACGGTGCAGAAAAGTTTGGGATTGGGGTGGCGGGCAGGGGCTGCTCAGCTGGTAGACCAGCATGCTCTTTAGATGATGGGGAAAAGAGAGTATAGAGTGACTGAAGTAACGGTGATACAAATAAGATCTTGGACTCACAAGCAGTTCCAGAAGTTTGGGAAGTTATTGCTTTGATGTTTAGTTAGAAAAACAATGACACTACACTGCAGGAGTTTTTCATTTGTTAAAAGGTATTTGCATTCCAGATCCACATGCCTGGCTTAGTGTAATCTTTGGAAAAGTAGATAGGTAAAGATGTCCCACATTTTGTAAGAGAGAGACATGTTCCCTTAATCTATTATTTGAAAAGGTAAAAGGAAAAAAAAAATAAATGAAATAATACAATTAAAAAGCAATTACACTGCTCTGCTCATCGTGCTGGCCAAAGATGTCCTAGTAGCTCCTGGCGTTCGGTGACTGTCCAGGTGGGACTGTGCCTCTTGCTCTGCACAGCAGGTTAGCTCTTTGGGCAGGGAACATGTTTTTGTTCCATGTTTGTGGAGTGTTCCCCGACAGGTGCTATTGCTTCCCATTATTCCAGTAGTAAATTCCACCTGGTAAGCCTGCTTAAACTTGGAGGAGGTAGAAAAACACTTGATAATCTGCTGTCATATCTTCCTCTTTAAATAAAACAACTTTTCTCAGAGGCATACTCCAAAAAGGAAACAGCACTTTCTGATGAATACACTTATACTGAGTGGATTTCCTGGATGTGTTCGTAGTGTGTACTAGGAAAAGGAAGAAAAAACAAACAAACCTGATCTATTTTCAGGTCAGTTTTTGCTATGACAATTGATCCATTTGTGAATTTGCATTGCACAGCCCATAGAATCTCACCTCATAGTTTTTTTTGCATAAAGTTTGCGCAAAACTTCTGACTGAGTTAAAATATAGTATTTGAAAATATAATGTCTTGGCTAAAGGACTCAAACTGGAAGAGAATTTACCATAAGGAAATTGTTCCTGTGGCTTATATTTCTATGGGCTGACTGAGGAGCTCACATAACAGCTGGGTGTGGATCAATCAGTCTCTCGGTGGTTCTGCTGCTCCAGGCTGAGGCTGCGTGATGTGCTGGTCATTTGCAATCATGAAGGAAACTTTTGACTGTCCTCCTCCAGAAGATTGCCTCGTGTCACAGTGATGAGAACTGCTTGCTTTTGAAAATCAGTACCCCAGTATTTCAGCTCCTCCAAAGTGAAATTGTGAGGCCTACCTAAAAAAATGCGGAGTCTCAAAGGGACAACCTGTGATAACTATACTGCTTGACATTTTTGGAGTCGCTATACCCCTTTTAAGGCTCTCACCTTAGCAAGGAATAAAGTAGCACTTGTGGGTGCTAATGGCACTCCACTGTCCTTAGGAAAACCTGGAAGACTATTTTAGACACTGAAATTTAAGGCTGTTAATTAAGATGAATCCAATCTTCACAAAGCCCTTTGGCCAGATACAAAGCAATGCTGCATGCCTTTTATGGGTTCTGAGTGGCCTGACTCCAGGTGATGTCCAAGGAGTTGGAATAAGGTGGAGTAGGACACTCTGCAATAGCTATATATATAGATATATATATTTTTAATACTGACAGGGAAATTTATGTTTCTTCTGTGATATCTTCCTGCATTGTCTCAACATTGCATGAAGATATTCAGCACTTCATAGGAAGGGGCTTTGTAAGGTATTTATGATGTACTAAATATTATACACCAAGTGAGCAGTAGCACAGAGACCAGAATTATTCTTCTTTCACCAAAAATATCTTCCCACAAAAGTGGAAGAACAAGCTGCAAGTTCCATCTGCTTCCTCACATGGAGAGATCCAGCAGGTCCTTCAAACGACACCTTCTGTTTCCCTCAGGACTTGGCTTCATTTGAAGAAACACCATCAAAATTATTAAAATGGTGCCATAAAAATACTTAGGCAACTAAATGCTGCCTTGAATACTTGTTTGAATGTTTTATTCATCATTCACATACTCATACCCATAAACATTCATGTTCTGACTTGTAGGTGCACTTAAATTTATCTATATATTTATTAATTGTTATATAAATTTAAACAATATGGAAGACAATCTTCAAGTCGTGGGGTTTTTTTTGTTTGGTTGTTTTTTTTTTTAAACTCAGCACTTCATTTTAGACACAGAAACACCCTGTCCAATGATCTGCTGGTCCATTCTGGTTTTCACTGTCTATATGATGAATGCAGGATAAATCCTATGATTATATGTGGACACCATGCAGCCATTAATCACTATACAAGATAAGACCATGTTTGCATTTTCTTATATGCTATGCATTTTTATATTGAAATATCAAAAGTCAGTCTTTTACAAAGGATGTTGATTTTTTTTAATACGATGGGCAATATTAAACTTTCCCAGTACTAACATAAAACGTTTTCCATTAAAAATAACCTTTTTTGGGAGTCTTTGAAAATATGCTAACTGGGTATGCATAATAATGCACTGTTGTAAATTCTGGGGGCTCCTACATGCCTTAGGTGGAGATTGAAGGGATGACAAAGTGCCCCCAGCTGAACATAAGCAACACTGAAAACTGGTGAAACTGTAAAGACAGACTCTTTATCACTTTGTTTCCAAAAAGCCCACCCCTACCCCCGGTAGCAGTTTATTGTTAAAACCTGTTACTCAAAAAGGAAGGAAACAATAGTGACTTTTCTCCAGTGAAGCTGGCTAATGGTGCTGGGGTCAATAATACAGTGGGAAAAATGACTTGGGCAGAGGGACCTGCTGTATCCAGGTGCTGCCGTTGTGTGCATGTCCCTCTGTCTGCGCTCCAGCTCTGCATGCTCTGGCTTGTAGAGCTTCTGCAACAGGAGCCAAGTTGAATAACTGCTTACAAGTTCATCAGAATGTAACTGAGAATTTGACATGCTTAAACAGGTCAGGCTACACTTTCAATCCTGCTTTTATTCTTTCCTTGCTCAGGAACGATACGTGTATTTTACTTTCAAGCTACCTTTGACAGGTTGCTATATGGGTTTTAAAATGGTATTTTTTTCATTAGTTCAATTTTAACAATTTAAGGTTTAGTTCTATGAGCTAGACAAAGTTGCCTGTAAATTCTACTCAGAGTAAATCACTACAGCCAGTAAAACTCTTTCTTCTGCAGAATAAGCTGCCTGATTTTAGTCCTTTTTGAAGGACCTGCCTTCTGATTACTCTGTATTCCTCCGATTCTCACTGCAGGGTGGCTCACGTGAACAGGCTTCAGCTGGCAAACCTGTATATTGTTTGTGTCCACCTGGGATGTCCTTTGAAGGAGCAGCTACCTAGAAATCTGCTGGCAATGCTGGGAAGTTGGCAGAGCAGATTATCTGATGGATTAGTGTTGCTCTCTGCCATAGTGCTTTGCTGCACTGGGGGCCTCTCAGCAGACACTGAACTCAAAATCCTGTTTTCTGGGCCAACTTGCAATTTTGTCTTAGTTATAGTATTTGGGAAAGGCTGCTGGTTGGATGGAGGTGGTGTGTTCCAGCTGACATCTGCTACGGGTATCTAGGGATCTTCTAAAAAATGGCATATGTTAGGGCAGTTGCTTAGCTGTGGTGAAGGAAGGGAGAGCTGAAACACATTGTTTTCCCTTCTGGCTTTGAAAAGCAGAATCCCAGATCTGCAGGGAATCTGGGCCAATGTGTTCCTCACACTTCAGACGACAGTCCCACTCGTTCCGCCCTGCACAGGCTGTGCCATGCCGCGGGTGTTCCCCGGTTCGCCCCGCTTCCCCCCGGGTAAGAGTGGCTGGCGTCAGCACACGGGCCTGCGGGAGCCATGGCTGCTGGGGCCTGCAACTTGGGAGTGTTTCCATGTAAAGCCTTTTTCATGAAAACACATTCATCTGTTGAAACTGAAAGCCTTCGTAGGAAAGAGTTTAATTTGACTTAAAAAAAAAAAAAAAAAAAAAAAAGAAGAAGCATATAAAGGGCTCAGCAGATTTGAGAACATATGGGGTTTGATTCTCCACTGGCTTACACATTGTGCTGTTGTTTACGATCTGACAAAGCAGATGTAAAATGCAGCCTTGCTGCCTGGTTAGGATTTGCCTCCACTTTTTTACAAGTATGATTGAATACACAAGATCAAAAAGCCTCCTTGTTTTTCCTCCATGATCACTGCTCCTTTGTTACCTGCCTTTGACGACCGTGACACATGTAGGTTCATACAGCCCTCCTCTATTGAACTCTCCCTCTTTTGCTTTGCCTTCCCAGCCTTCTCCTGCTTTATCTCAAGTCTTGGCATTTTTCTGGGTTACCACATCCCAGGTGTTTTGAAAGGAATGTGTGTTTAGGAATGGGAAGCAGGTGGGAGGAACAAGGAGGACAGTGATTTTTTTGTGGGGATCGCACATTCTTGTCAGCAAAGGAGGAAGATGATACTTTTCCTGTTAGCATGGTGACTACACCTGAAATACTGCATTCTGTTCTGGCATCCTATGACTACAAAAAATGACAAGAAAGAAAGAAGAGAGGAAGAAAAGAGCAGTAAAGGTGATTTGGTTACTAGATATATACTGAGTTATATAGAAATACTAAATTAACTTTTAAAAGCTATGGCTTGCCCAAGCCAAAAGCCACAAAAGATACCGCTGTCTGAAAGCAGACTGTAAAACTGAGTGAAGAAGGTAGCTGGTTATAGTAAATCAAGGTGGGTAGAGATGGTGGGCTAAAATTTAGAGAAGAAAAATGCATGCTTGGTATAAAAAAAAAGCTCGCTTGCACTACAGTACTGTCTCCTCATTATACTGCATTAGTGGTAGCTTACCATACCCACTGAAAGAAAGTACTTCAGAATTCATGGTAGGTTCCCTGTGCTGTAATCAGTTGAATAAGCTCTTGAAGACATGACTCTAATACATACTTATACTTCTGCCATGCTTGAAAAGAGTCTCAATGACCACAGTGGCAGGTGGGTATATGTAAATCTATGTATGAAAGGCAAATCTTTGACTTTTTCTGGCTGCTTCTTGAAGCTTTGAGAATCTCTTTCCCTGAGTTCATGGCTGTCAACAATTATGAGTTTTGTGCAATTTCTCACTCTTGCTTCAATACAAGAACCTCTCAGGTGCAATCTTTGTATGCCTTAGAGTTTCGCTATCTATCTATAAGTCTGCTGGGATGGGAGATGGAAAAGCAAAGGGAGTTAATGGAGTGACTGAGTGTTTTGAAAGAAATGCCTGTTTTTAACTTTTCCTTTCTCTGTTGCTGTGACATTGTGGATAAGAATCACAAGATACTCTGCAATCGTGTGTAGAAGAGGAGTCTGTTCTGGCACTGTCTAATAGAATTAATGTTGGGATCAAAATACCTCAGCTTTATATGTCCATGTTTAAAAATATGCCAGTTTTAAGGATTTAGTGTAATAATGTAGCATGATGTGTGTCATCACCAGCTAGCCATTGCAAGCTAAAGCTATGGGGCTCACTGAACTATTTTAGTATCCTTTATCACTATTACATGCATTTTACATCATAAAGTCTGTTATAATTATCAGTGTGATGTCATAAATGGTTTGAGGTCTGCCCCATTAAGTTTATTATTCCTGAATATAAACTGGAAAGAACTTCAGTACCAGAAAAAGTGCCAAAGTCTTGTTATGGCACTGAAGCAAAAGTCTGCCTAGTCCAGCATATTCTCTCTCATGGCAGCCAACACAGGTTGCTGAAGAAAGACATTAAATTCCATACAAACATGAACTCTCCAATATATTTTCCCAACCTCTAGTGATTTGTGGTTGAGGGACTTCACAAACAAGACCTAGAAAAACTTCAGTACCATAAACATGAGCACTGTTACTGGATTTTTCACTTGAAATATTTTCCCATCAAAACATTCTCCCTTTGTTGAAATATTCTTCCATTGTAACCTGAAATGTCAAAACAAAATTATGAATCCTTAATATTTTGAGGTGTGTTTTGTTTTTAAGTAAAACGGTTAAAATTTTACAGCATATCTTTTCATTTTCTAGCTCTCAAAGATTTTAATCATAGGAGGCTAAAAGAATGGAAAAGATGGAAGTGAAGCAGCAGACATCATTAAATCAGTTACACTCTATGGCCAAATAGAGGGAGAGACATGCAAATGAAGGAGGCAAAATTTGAAAATATTTAAATTGTCATTTTTGAACATAACGAGAAACAGAAAACATTTGATTTTTTAAATCTATTTTTGATCTGTCTTTCCCTACAATATAACTAACTGGTGATAAAGAAAAGCATTTGACTCTTTTTCTGGGATAAATTTTTTAGTCTATTGTAGTTGTGAAATTCTCTGGTCATCTAAATATATTTATTAGGAAATATTTTTTAAGGAATTAAAAACTTCCTACTCTTAAAATTCAACAGATACCCTAATGCTAAACACATTAATTTTAGATTTTGATATATTTGTAATGCACTTCAGCAGCACATTGTATAGTTGGTGTTGTTGAATAAACTCTCAGAAATACGCTTGCACAATATAGGTCCTGCAAAGTCTTGTAGATGAAGTTGTTGTCTTGTTTCTTTGTTTTATTAGGGCCTACTTTGCACCATATTCACAGTGCAAAAATGCCTTAAAGGGGGTAAAATCACTTTCTGAAGCTCCTTCCCTTCTTTGGGTGCAGATGACCTCTACAGAAATGCAGTATGGACATCGAGCGCATGTTTAAGGGTGAACCATGTATATCCACAATTTATTTCATAGTGATAGAGGAAGTCAGAACCTGAGACTGCTCTGACTCACATTTGGGACAGAACAGTCACAGCCTATGGCACAGACCAAGGCTCTCAGTCCCCATGTCTTTTTCCCTACTATTCATATCCCAAAAAGGTAAAAGGAAGAACAAGGTAAAGAAATAACTGAATAAACAGCTTCTGGTTACTGATAACCTGAAGGCAATAGGAGCACACAGACATGGCAGTTCCACTAAGTGGAAGAAATCTAATTCTAGAAGTTACACACTTTTTCAAAAGACAGCATTAAAATATTTTTGTTATGTGATCTTGAAATAAAACCAACTCAAATAAACCAAAAAAACCCAGATGCATCACTTGAAACACAGCAGAGTGGGGAATAGGTGGCACCGTCACAGCTGCCAGCCCAACCGAGCCTCCAAAGGAGGTGATGCAAGACAATATGACAAACGTATTTTTGCTGAGGCTTTCCTACTTGAAGAGATTTATGACATGAAACTAGATCCAGGCTGGTAAAAGTTATTTCTTTTGTAACTAGGGTAAAATATTCTGATGTTCAGGATACTGATACCAAGTAAAGAAACATGACATTCTAAAATCAGTGTGGTGTCAGGGAAAATGGTCAGAAAGCAGTTGTTAAGATGGTTAAATCATCTTTAGGTAATATTGGAGAAAAAAAATCCTACTGAAGTTTTCAGTGCTGGATATGTTTTATTGCTTCTAACATGAATTCACTGATGATTATTATTACCATAATTGGGAACTGACACACTGAACATGGAGGTCTTGGGTGCATTTAAGCTGGGCTAAATCATTCTAGGCTGTGTATGCTTTCTTGGATGGAAAAATACAGTTTCAGTATTCAATAGTAATTTTAATGTGAAAAAGCTGATTTTTACTATTTGCAAAAATATAGGGGCATGGCTTGTCAGACATTCCTATTCCAATGAATAGGAACTGCATAATACCTTGGCATTTTTGAGGCTTCTAGGATAACTTTTTAAAAATTTGCCATTTTACAGTGACAGAAAAGTAGCTTGCTCACTTTTTTTGCACTTTCAGTATTTCATTTATTCTTTGCAGTCAACTTGTTCTTTCCAGCACGCTTAGACAAACTGCAAACTCATGGACCTTTACAGAACTGCTGCAAGCCAGGAAACAAAACCAGACGAGATAGGGGAACAACAACAACAAAAAAAGGCAGGATGCATTCATTTGTTCTTTGCTGTGTTTTCAACCAAAACTCAAAAAGTATTACAAAGATAATAATATATAAAGTAGAGGTCACTTTTATATATGCCATGACAGCTGAATCTCCAGTCAGTTGGCATTTTGTCCAGCAGCTAGTATGAGTTTGAAAAATACCTTCACTTTGCCCATCTCACTTTGCCAAATCACAGTTCAGAGTCACAAAAGAACAAAGGCAAATTCAATAGCTGGAAAAATACCAGAGAAAAAAGACAGGCCTTGGACAAGATTTCATTTAATGCTGCTAGGAGCTCTAGCACTGCCTACAACTGTTTCAAAAGTCTGTATTCTTCTGCTTTTCCTTCAGGATATAATATGTTAGCGTACCTCAAACCCAGTGGAGCCACCCAATGGAAAACTAACTATATAATGCCCACACTGCCAGACACTGTTCTTTGTAGCCATGGCTCAGTTAACCTGCTCTGAGATAATTCAGGTATGTCTAGCCTTCACCGAAATCTGTAGTAGAGGCCTCTACATTTTGTCTTCAGAAGTGACTGATATTAAGGAGCCCAAGTTTCCCAGTTTCTAAGTATTTTTGATGGTTTTGAAAATTGTACCCATGTTCTAGCAAACCTGCCAAAAAAGCATGCCTGTTAGTCGGTTTGTAATCAGTACAGAGGGTATTGGCTCTTGGGACAATAATGCACACATTAACATGAGTGGACATTCTTAGATGCTCTGTGCCCTCTTTCTGCCCCTTACTTTTTGAGAGCAAATATGGTTGAAAGTTGATTGAGAAAATGGTTTCAGAAAATAAATGACAAGCTGATTAGTAGCTGATCTTTAAGCATTCATACAAGATATGTGCTTTGGAAAATACTTAAGAAGCAATCATACACTGGTATTTCCTGGGCACATCCATCACTCTCATGGAACATGTCTTTTCAAAACTCTCCTTCATGCATACATCTATGATTTTGCAGATACTTAGCATCATTAAAAAAATTACCTTCTCCCATCTAAAGTTAATAATGGGCTTCAGAAGCAAACAGAGAATCAAATTTGGGTCTTCTGGAGTCAGTGAAGATCTTCGAGTGTCATTAGCATCACTTGTGATGAACAGAGCCAAAAATCATACTTAGTTGCAGCAAAGAGAAAAAATATTGACCATGTCATCATGGACCTTTCTGGACAAGTCTTGTCTGTTTTTGTGAATTTGTGAAAGTGATCCAACACAGCTTGCAACCCTTTGTCAGCCTCGTTGACTAACTGAGGTTTCACAGACTGCTGAGAAGCACTCAGCTCCTTGGGCAATTTGACAACCATATTGTGACATCTATCCCTTGCATCCCCTGAAAGCTCTGAGTACCTTTCAGCTTCCCACTAGGGTGTTCAAATCTTTTTACTTCCACAACTGACTCCTTAGATTGTGTATGTGCCCTCTGTCTCATGAACATTTCTCAAAACACAGGTCTCCTTGCCTTTTCATCCCTGTAAAAGTGCCTTTAATTACTGTTATCTTTCAGGCTGAACAAAGTGTTTGGCATTTTCAAGGATGCTCTCAAAATCACACTTCTTTTCAGCGACAGCATGTTATCACCTTCCAGAAGCACAGGATGACTTCCAGGACTAGTGGCCACAATCCCATGAGATTATAGTGACTTGGTAGGCAGTAACAATTCCCCCAAATCAGATGGATCACTGAAGCCTGTGCTTTGCCTTAACTCTCAGTGCTTCATTAGAGGTCTCCTAAATCTCTTTGAAAAGCTCAAAAAAACTCTCACTCTATGGTGCCCACTGATGGAACGTTGCTTACTTATATATTTGCCCTGGATGGTGTATGATTATTTTTAAAAAGTTTTGACCAGTGTAGAAAATGAGCCTGTGTAAGCAGAGAAGGAAAACATACGTTGAAAAACTCTCCAGAAAGGCTAGGACTGGCATTTTAACCAAGATGTGCACAAGACACAATGCTGTAAAGTTGCGAAAGCCACAGGTAATGCATCTCTCTGCAGATGTTTTTAATTGGAGCAAAAGCTCTGCAGAAATGTTTTCATCTGATTACACAATTACTCATGTCGCAGGCTCAGAATTAAATCGTTTTCTAATTCAGATAGGATGAAGTAATTCCCGAGTTTTATAGTTGCCATTTACACAGGTAAAGATATGGAACAGGAAAGCTAGAACAATCATTTTGTTATCTTGAGTCTTTTTCAGCTTTCTCAAAAGCATGTTAACTCTTCTAATTATTTCCTCCTCAGTTAAGGTCTTTTGTTTCTTTCCTTCAAGTTAATTGATAATAGGCTAATGAATAATCCATCAGGATGTGAATTCAGATTGTGATTATTTGTGAAGATAAAGTCCTTCATTCAGGAAAAAAAAAAAACAAAAAAACAAACAAAAAAACCCCAAAACAAAACAAATCAACACCAAAACACACTTTAGCAAATGCTAAACTTGTTGTTCCAGGCATTTAATTTATTCATTATAAGTAGCTAAATTCTCAAGTCAGGACACTTTTTAGGTCTTCTAACTATTTCTTGGTAACAGAGGTATTCTTGTCCCCAATACTCACAGCTGGTGCCTCTACAAGGTATATTTATATTGTTTGCAGACTCCCGATGAGTACAATAGCAATACTTAAAAATGAAAGTTCTATGTATAATCTTAAAATAACTCCCTTGGGAAGAGGGAAAAAATGGAATCAGCATTTCATCTTGTTGCTTAAATTTTACTATTCAGTTTCTAATGCAGAAAAAATAGACATAAATAGGGTGACACGTCTTTAACAGTGACACCTGAATGGGGAGAATATATCCTGTAATTACTTTTTAATGGTATATTCATTTTAGACCAAAACAAAGAAGTTCTGTAATTATTTAATCTAGAAATAGAGATCATTTGTAGACAGCAATACTGAGTGTATGAAAAGGTAAAATGTTGTGCTTTAGAAGAAAAGAGAGCTAGATATGTCTAGGCATGTGTTAATTCTATATAGTTGGGGTTTTTAGTTGTATGGGGAAAAGAACTAGTTTTTCATTCAGTTAATTAAAAAATAAAGTTAGTTCAAAGCTTGGAGTAGATTTGAACATCTCTTTTTTTTGTTTTGTTTACATCATGTTTTCTAAAGGCTGAAACTTTTTTAAGCAGAGATATCGAGTGAATTTTGAGAGGAGTAGTTTTAATTTGTTAAGCCTACAATTGACTTTCTGTATCTCAGTGGTTGGCTTGTTTACCTGCAGTAATACAATATTTCTGGTTTGGGAAAACTAACCTGTCTTATACAATCAGACTTGTTTATATTTTTGAATTGGTGCAGAACTATGTTCTCATGGGTCTATGCTGCCTCTGTGTAAATGGGCATGGGACCATGTCTACATTTCCATCATATGTGGAAGAGAGCAGATCCAGGGCAGAAAGCCTTTGCACGAGAATACCTTAGGCTGTAACCTCAGCCACTGCACAGGTTCCTTTTTTTTGTACTAACCCCTTCCTCACTGGCAGTGACATTTGCCTACCTGAAACTGGTCCTGACATGTAACTTGTTTTTTCCCATCTATAAGTTACGCTGAACTGTTCTGTACACTGGCAGACAGCTTTGGCAATCAACAAGGTGACCATACTTTGTAAGTTTTAAGTCAACCAGAACTTTTCTTTTTATTCAAAATTCATCACTTATGTTGGCTTATTTTGTTTCCTATACTGTTTGTTCCTTATTGACCTGCTGTAGCTGTTTTAATTACTTTTTTTCGCATACCAGATTGCTTTGACTTTATTAATATGCCAAGACCCACTATTTTCATAGGAATGGAGTAAAGTTTTTTCTTTTTTGCTGTAATCATGTAATATAAAATACCTGACAGCCGGAGAATCCCAGAGATGCATTATGTGGAGCAGAACTAAAAAAGCTGCAACGGGTGGAAATTATTTCAGGTGCAATGTTAAATGCAAATTATAGAATATATTATTTTGCTTACAAGATGGTCTTTTTATGAACAGAGTAATATGAAAATAAGGAAAATTATTACTTTGACAGCTTAAATGACTTGTTTACAGTTTCTTTTTCAAAAGTTAATATCTTTGAATATTTTCCACTTTTGATGAGCTGGTTTTTATCATGTTCTTTTTTGCTAAAGTGACATTTCCCCGACCTCAGATTTGGCTCCTATTACAGTTACGATAGACTTAACTATAGATAGGGAATAACTCTGCTGGGTCAGAATGGCTTTTAAATTACAGAAGCTGCTTGACTACATTTCAATGCTGATTCTACAAACAGCTCCATATGTTACATTTCCGTTCCTAGCAGAGTCGCATGAAGTGAGCTGCACTCCAAACTGGGCACCATCTATACAGAGACAGAAAGAAGATCAGCCCTGTATTAGCATTTTTATCAACTAAAATATTTCTGTTTGCCTGTTTTTCAGTGTAAGAGTAACAGGAGTCTAGATCCTTGGGATAATGCAGTGCTTATTTCACATCCTATGAAAAAAATTACTTTAGGAAAACAGGTAATGAATAAGAAAGGACTACAGGTACTGTTGTTTTTAATTTTTTTTAAAAAAAGAACAACTATCCTGCTTTGTTCCTCTGGAAGGCATTGATTTCCATTCAAGCAGAGTTAGTGCTGAGCTCTTTTAACCCATTCCTGTCCATTATTAGTTCCTTCCATTTCTGGATTTTTCTGGCAGGCTGATTAAAGCTGTTCACCAGATTACATTGCTCAGGTCACACCATCTTATAACTGGCATTGTTCCTTTTCGGTACTTTGGTTTTCTAAATGTGTCTGCAACTTTCACAGCTGTCTGATGCTCCCCTTTTGGACAAAGTAGCTCTTCAGCTGTTAAAAAGCTTCTGTGACGATGTGTAGAACATCCTGGAGATGTCCAATGCTTTTCTTTAAGCCACAATAAAGAACAGCCTCTGGACAGTGTACCATGCATTAAGTATTAATGTTTCCCAGTAATCAACAGATTTATGAATGCAGCTGAATCAGGTTTTGTTATTCTCAGCATTTCTCACAGGATGGCTTCAAAACTTGCATTTTGCACAAGCTGACGGTTAGAACCTTGTGCAAGTTTTTTTTTTTTTCTCCTTCTATTTCTATCTAAATCCTTCAAAAGGAGTGTTGGGATTTATGTGTTTATCATACTTCAGAGAATTAAAATGTCTATATAATTGGTCATGGGGGATAGATCTAATGGGAAACAAAAAAGTATCTGGAGGTAAATGGCTTGTGAAGGGGTCATAGTTGTAATACTTTGAGTCAGCCCCGTTTGCTTATCTGTATGTAGAAAGTCTGACTAGCATTGGTTTGTACGATTATATTATAATCTGTATATATATACACCTGAACTATGCACAAGCATTATAAATACCTACTGCTGCATCATTTTAGTACACATATTGATAAAAAAGATGGATTAGACACATTACAGAGTCACAGACCTGAACTTTCTCCAGCAGCTGTGGTCTTATGGGGAGGCTGTCATGTTCCCCAGGAGGCAAAGGACAGCAAAGGGACACTTTCCTGCCCTCTCACACAGGCAGCAGGAGCAGCTGTTGACAGCCCGGCTTCCTGATTCAGAAGCGTTAATCACTTCAGTGCTCCTGTTGCAGCGTGAGAGATGCACTGGGAGTATTCTCTCTTGCGTTTAGATAAGAAATTAGCTCCCTACCAGGTTTTCAGGTGCATGAGGCAGGTGCCTGGTGTTTCAGCTATACTGTTATAGGTACTGCCCTGCTTGCTGTCCATAGGTAAATACTGATAAGTGCCAGGTAAACGTGCTATCAAATGGATCACTGCTGTTTGTTGGAGTGACTGAGCACTCTGTTGAAGGTAACAAGATGACATTGGTTCATATGCTTTCAGTAAAAGCTCTTGAAAACATTTTTATGGACTTTCTTTCATGACATACCTACATTCTGGGATCTGAGAAAAGCAATCCTAGATGAAGTGTCTGAGTTCACTACAGATTTTATTTTTTTCTGGTTCCTCGACTGATGGGAGAGTAATAGTTCTGTTTATCTTCTGCTGTCCTAGGCAGCTGGTAATTCCTATTCTCCTTTTCTCTCTAGACTGTTTTTTCCTTCTGCAGGACAGATTGGAACTACAGACCTAATCTTCTCCTACTTTATATCCCATGCACCCACTTACAGGTTTGTGTATAGTGTCACCTTACCAAAATGGCAATGCTTTACAGAGATATAAATTAGAAGGTACAAGCACTACAAGCAATGTAAAGAGCAAGATAGGAGATAATCAAGTCCCAGGGAGAGAGAGAAAGTATATTTAAGTCTTATACCATCTGGACATGACTTTTTGTGGGTGCTTTTGAGTTTAAAATATCTTTAGGTGCTGAGGCATCTGAAGGTTCAGCGGCACATGCCATTTTTATGCGAGGAGCAGCTGAGTCCCAGATCAGAGATTTACTAGCTGTTAAAGGGAGCAACTCCTTAAGAGACTGAGGCAGACAGATTAAGCTTCTTACTTTTCAGAAGCTGCCTTTATAAAAGAAGTTTTCTGCTATTTTCTTCCCCTCCATCCTGTCCTTTGCATACATCTATGTCAGCCTTGGTGTTTGGCTATGAGTGAGGACAGGGAAAATGTGGTTGTACAAGGATATTGCCTGTACTGGTAATACAGAGCTCTTTGTTGGAAGGAGCTGAGAAAAAGCTGGCTGTAATCTGCTCAGGCTGAAAAAGGCTGAGCACAAAGCTTTAAATCATATAAAAGCTAGCTGCAGAAAGAAAAGGACCCTGAGGAGGGCTTGTAACAGCAATGTCCTACAGAGTAACAAGTGAATCATCACATTGACTACATGATATCATTAAACCCTATCTATTTGGACCTGTTTATTACTAAAATTGTGTATTGTGTCTCATTCCTTTCACAGCTGTGCAACACCAGTCACTTCAAAATTCCTTAATGGGCCTCTAATCTCAGAATACCACCTCTGAGTATCTTTTGCACCAACCTCGTTTTCCCATGTGTTGGTGGAAGGATAGCATCATGCCCCTTAGTGTAAAAGTGCCTGCACTGGTAAGAACATAATGAAGGTTTTGTTGTGCTGCTGTAGAGCTGAGCCAAGACATAAGACAATGCTGAGGTGAGACATTGCTGCAAACTCTTTACTAAGGCAACTAAAAGGTAGGCAAAAATAATTTCTCACAGGTCAGCTCATTAAGGGTGCTACTGAAGTATGGGGAGAAATCGGCTCCTGAGTTACTTTTTTCCTTTCTTTTTCTCCTTTTTTGGGAGCCGAACGAAATTTGCTTAATGAGCTTTGGCATGAAAAATGATCTTTATTTCTTTCTTCCTACTATTTTCTATAAAAAAAAGAGCTGAGGGAGCAAGTAAGAGTACTTGGCAAACAAATGGGTATGTTCAGAGACAAACAACCATTAGTGGGGAATAAAAAAGTGGCAAAATAGCTCTTCCTACTGTCCCCAACCCCTTCCTTGAGAAAAGTAAATTTCAGGGCACAGTGAGGCTGGGGACTGGAGTGGCAGGGGCTTCCCTGGGGCAGGCAGGGTCTCAGAGGCAAGGATCCCACCGCCCCAGCCAGTGAGCAGGGCAGGCCCCTGGGGCCATGGCCACCACATCGTCCATGGCAGCACTTGTAGCTGAGAGTTGCCTCTGATCTTTCCTTTTTTTCTAGAAACCATTTTAATATGTAAATTTTTCTTACCTAATCTTTTTCTTTACTATTTTGCAGGACAAGGGGTCTGTACTCTTGGCAGTCCCTATTACATTTACAGTCATTATGTGAAGTGGCTGAAGTGGAACCAGTGTGGTGAGCCAACTTGGAGCTTCCTCGCTGTTGCAGTCATGTTGAAGTATCTTACGTCTCATCTGGAAAACGTTTACATACCTCTCCTAAAACATCCATTTGTGATCTGGGCAGTATTATGCTAGTATTTCTGTGTTATTGCCGATAAGAAAGGTGTTGGAAGGGTGCTGTGAGCTGTGTCACAGAGTATGGTGTAGTCCACAGTGTCTTCTTGGTTGGCAAAAATGTCCCACAAAATTCCTGCCTCCCCATCCTGTCTTCTGCCCTAGATGTTCATTCCCTTGTCTGTGCAGTAGGTTGCTTAGTTGTACTCAAGGAGGTTTGTAAGACTTTGCTGAAAACAAGATCTGGTCTGATTTGTGTTAAAAAGAAGAGTATATTTGAAACCCACATCACTTCAGCATGTAGTGTAGATCTACTGATGAGAGTCTACAATGTCTTCACAGACCTAAGCAAATACTTACTGGCTTGATAAAAACTTAATCCAATCCTGTATGTAATGTGCCCTCACAGGTTTATTCTGTTTAAAAAAGGTTTTAAAAAGCACCAAGCTGATAAGACTGTTTTTCAAGAAGTAGCAGCCACATGTCCTGAAAGCAATTTACTGCTGACCAAACTCTCAAGCAGCAACAGCTAGGGAAGATGTATGCATGGTAAAAAAAAAAAAGACTTAAGAATGAATGAATGAAGGTATTTGCATTTTTAACATCTTTTTGAATTTCAAAGAATACAGGTTTTATTTCATTTTTCAAAGTACTGAATTGCCTTTCACAGATTCTGGGCACAAGTCCTTTTACTTCCCTTCCAAACAATGCCAAATCAAAAGAGGCTCATGTTTGCTCAAAACAATATCGGAATTACAGCAGAGTGTCACTGCTTCTCAGTCGATGCTTCAGGTCAGTCACCCTGTTCTGCAAACCTGCTCAAGCCTGGAAATGGTCCTGCTGCCTGCAGGTATCTTGGCAGGAGCTGAGCAATATTTAGCACAAGGATAGCTGTTCAGATATCCACCAGACCAAACAAATGCGGAGTGTGTGGACACATCCACATCAAAGGGAGAACAGAATCTGACTAAGAGATGATTTCAGTTTTCAAGGTCTAGAAATAGGATTGCAAATTTGCTCTAGTCCAAATCAAACAACTGGATGGAGATTGCAATGGGTGATGTCTTATTTTCTTCACTATAGGGAAAAGAAGGGAGAAGCATGGTCCAGCTTATGGGTTCCTTTCTTTCTCTCCTGTTGGTTATTAGCTGTCTTTCATGTAAAGAAGGAATACAGGTTTTTTCAGCTGAGTGAAGAAAGCATATATTTCCAGATAAGAGGACTTTGGCAAAACTAAGGAAGAAATAATTTTTTTTTTTTTTCTGTCCAAATTAAATAGAAATTTCACATACCACCTTCTCTCCCTAATATAGATTCTGTAATATTTGAATAGGTTTGTGATTAGGTGAAAGAAATTCACTCTGTCTCTAAATGGTACCATAATTATTCAAATCAGCTAAAACCAAAATTAACTCATTTACTTGCAATAGCCTGGAAAGATTTTTTCCCTGGTTCTACTTCAGGAAAGTATACCATCTTTGCTAGAAACTTTAGCTTCTTAAAATGTATTTTCGCCTCATGTTTTAAGAATAAGGCTTTCCGAAATGCTACTAGCAAATGCAGCTTGCAATTTTTTTTTTATTATATATATATTTTTTTTATTTGGTTTTCCTGAAGACCGTTGGAGAAGTAGGTAGAAAGAACAAATGTGTCTCGACAGTGTCATCTAGTGGCAAAATAGGCATGAGGCGGTTGAGAGAGCAGCAGCCGCCGAGGAGCTGAGCTGGCCAGCCAGCCAGCCAGCACTGCCTTTTACGCACTAATTTATGACAGAAACACAGATTTGCAATTTTTTGAGAGGCCTCCCTGCAGGCGACTTGAAGACATTTTCCATCCAGAACAGACGAGAGAGTACTTCTAGCAGTTTGCATAGGAGATCATGTGTTGCTCAGAAGGAAAAGGTCTGTATTTTTAGTTCAGCTGCCAAGAAAGATTTACCCTTCGTATATGTAAAAATACTTTCCGTGTAGTGAAACCATAGAGAGAGGCTGGCATCATCTGAAAAATAAGCATTCCTTAAGCTAGCACAAGGATCATGAACTTGTGCTTTGTGGGGAACTGGTATAGTGAGTGGAGAAGAATGTTGTCTCGGTTAGCACAACTAATAGGAACCATTCAACCACCAGGATATTTTTAAAAAGACAGGAGAAAAAACAAACAAACAAAAAGACCACACTTTTTTTTTTTTTTTCTGTTTTCCAAATAGTTTCACTTTGCTTATGTTTGTGCTACTGTGCTGTGGTGTGTTCATTACATTGCAAAAAATCCAGCCCACCGGCCATGAAGATGTGTATCATCATCATGATTTGTTATCTGGCAGCATGGGATGTATCCTCTCAGATAGAAGAGAGGAACACAACTTCAGACAGCACAGATGGTTGCCCAGCAGCTCTGAAGAGTTTAGAATGAATGTCAGTAGAGGAGCAGGCTTGATTCTTGAGGGTGAACTTTTATGATAATGAGATACAACTATGAATGCAGTGAAATACGCTACACCTCTCTTCCTTGGGCCCCCTTTTTTGGAGGTCTTAGTCTCAGGCCCTAGAACCAGGTCATTTGTCCATGTGGCAAAGCAAGAAGAAGTAAGCTAAGAGTTTCTTGTAATGTTGTTCAGTCCATTCTGTCTCATAGGCACTAATGATCTTTTGCACTGCAGTTCTACTAAAACACCCCTTTGTATTTGCAGTATGGTTCTCGGTGTTCACACTGCAGTAACCAGTGCTGGTAGAGCACTTAAGTAGACTTAAGTCTACTTAAGTCTTCATACCTGGAAGTTAAAATAATATAAATAATTAATCAGAAACAATTGCAGCAAACTTGGGATTACTTTATCAAAACTTATAAATCAGCAGAGTGTACGAAATCCATCAAATATATCCCTTTTGTGAAACCAGAACAAATAATAAAAATGATAATTTCTATTACGGCTGCTAATCAACCACTGCATCTAATTCTATTTTCAATGAACTTTAAATAGCTTATGAAGATGCAATTTTTTATAATGGAAAAAAGGTTCATAAATCTTCAGTATCCTTAAAGCCTATGACCACAGTTCTATGGTGATAGGTCATAGAAAAATAGTATCTCTGCGCATGAGAATAGCAGTTCATAGATATGCTGCTGCTTGGCTTTTGATACCAGAATCCTTAGCAGAAACTCACACAAATGTATCAAAATTACTAGAATTAATGGTGAAAGCTATTAATCAAAAATCCCTAAAACTTTTATTTTTAAAAAATATTCTATACGTTTCCTGATATATTCTGTCTGGAATACAACGTACATGTGCATGATTTTTTTAAAGTGAGTCTAAATAATATCTGTGTAGGTTAGAATTACTTGAGAGAAAAAAATTAACCTTTTTAGTTTTTAAGGGCTTTTTCCCTGTGCAAATTACCTTATCTTTGTTTTTAAAATTGTAGAAAAGAGACTCTACTCTCACCTTTTGTAGTTTTATTTGCATCTTCATTTGTAATCTCATCATACACTAAACCAAAACTGAATGTCAGATTTTAAGTATTGAAATATTTACCATTTCATATACAGCTTTTCATTAATAGGTTTCAACACACTTTAGATAGTCCTCTTCCCCTCCACTGTTTTGCAGGGGAGTCAATAGTCAGAAACAGCTTCATACATGTGACAATTTAAAGCAGGTAAGTTAAGTTTCTGTTTTTGGCAATCTTTGTAGAGGAGCTTATTCTGATTCTGCATGGAGACAGACGATGCTGGGAGTGAGGAAGGATGAATATTCTCCCTGCTGCTTGATGCGATACTCAGTGAGCCACTGTCACAGCCGGGACTGGTTCAGGTGAACTGCTTAGAGTCCTGAGCCTGCACTTGACAAGCTCCACATGTGAAGAAAACTGCAGTGCTGTAGTTTTTGTTGCAGAATTGCTCTGCAAAGCCTGTGTGAGCTCCTAACCAAAAAATCCTATGGTGCTGAGTGCCAGAAATTCTTTGACTGTAGATGGCACTGTGAGTGCAAAGGTGTCTACTAGCTGTGGAGATTTTAGCCTCTTGAGGGTTTTCATCTCCCAAACGCTCTGAAATCAGGGTTTGGAAGATCAAAAAAATCTCAACAAAGGTTTTTAAGACATTGAAAAGTCCTAGAAAGAAGTGAGGTAAAGCCAGAGGAAACCTGTCTGGAGGTGATGTAAAGGGAATGCCATGCTGTCTTTGCCAATATACTACTTAGTACAAGGCTATCTCGCTTTGGGAACCGATGCCTCTTGCAACAGTGGTGGGTCACTGCAGAGATGGATATGAGTGGTGACTCCAGCTGCTCCTGGCATCCCTGGCTCATGCAGCTGGAGAAAGACAACCCATGTCCCCAGGCACCACTTCAGCTGCGCCATGAACTCCTGTAGAATGCACTGGGAGACTCTGAGAGACAGACTGCATCCCAGTGTGCCCAGTGCCGTGAACTGCATCCCGAACAGTGGCACTTCATGTGGCAGCAGGGGGACACCCTCTGCCACCTGGACTGAGCATGGTGGGACCGTCTGGCGGCAGCTTTGGGGCTGCTGCTGCCAGCACGTCTGGCTCTCAGAGCACCAGGTGAGCACATCGGATGCCTTCTTCAGGGATAGCACCAACATAGCCCAAATAGCTCCATCTGGGCATGCAAAGGCCAGAAAAAAAATCAGCTGTACTGTAAACAGGGTGTTTAACAACTCTTTGCAAACAGTTTTAAAAAATGAACACCTCTTTTTTTCCTATTATCAGAACAAGGCAAGAAATACAGTTCCTCTCTGTTCCCACAAATTCAGAAGCAATAAACAGATCCTCCTTGTTCCTGTCTGTGAGACAGCCACATGACCAGCAGTGTTACTTGCAATGGCTTTGCAGTCTGAGATGTGCACTGGAAAGTCCTCAGGAAGCCAAAGAGAACATCCTTGATTCTCACACTTTTCCATCCATCCTCTCCCCTCCAGAGGCTGATGGCAGCCCACAGCCTTGTGCCTTCCGTTCAGGAAGATGAGGGTGGCAGGAAGATGTGCAGGAAAGATAGACCATAAATTGAATTTCCTTGTTGCACTTATACAATAAACTTTCCACAGAATAAGAAAACACTTTGTTTAAAATCAGGCTCTTCTGCAAAATATTTAAGATCACAACAGATAACATCCATTTTACATGTATTGCAGTTTCTGATTATATTCAAGATTATACTCCAGTTACTGCAAGTTCCTGTCCCTTGAACAGTTTCTACAAATGATTGTGTTTTACTATCTATGGTATGCAAATACCATTTTGTTTAATGTATGTTGTGCCCTTTTCCACAGGTTGTTGCAAAACTTTTTTTTTTTAATACGGGACAAAGGTAGGACAATGCTTTCTCATCACACACACCTCATAGCACTTGTGACAAGCTACTCATTCTGGGTATCCAAACTACTATAATAACAGAAAATATACCTTGTGCATCAGAAATGCTGTCAATGTCTAATTAGCCAAGCTGGAAATCTTAGCAGTTAAAAGAGAGATGTCTGACATGACATGGCTACATGGAAGTGTTCCCACTCCCAAGATGAAGAACCTGCTGAGCTGAAGCCATGGTTTGTTGAGCAAAAGCTCCTGGCTGCTCCCCACAGCTGAATTTCCTACTTCACCTTCACAGGGGAACTTTGAAGCAGACCGAGCAGACTTCAGGGAATCCCCACACGTCACCATCCTCCTTTCCATGCAATGTGATCCTTGGAATTCTCCACATTTTTCTCAGACAGCATTGGTATATGGACTTGAGTAACCCAGTCACTTTGAGCAAGAGGACAGGCTTTCTTAAAGCAAGATGCACATATTTTTTAAACATTTGAAGAGAATTTTCTGGTATAAAAATGCTTGACTGTGTTATAAATTTGCTAAATATTTGATAAATATTAAATAGTCTGGGTTTTTTTGCAAGGCTTCCTTGCTGAAAGCTGTTACACTGAATCTTCTTCTCTTAGTTCTGCAATACAAATTTCTTAGTATTTTATAACCTTTTTTTCAAGCTCATAAAAGAGAAAGATCATTAGGAACTTATTTAGTATCAGCAGAAGGCAAGCCTGGAGCTTATTCATTTTTTCTTCAGCAGAAAGTATTACTGCTGCCAATAAGAATTATTACTCAAGGCTCCAGAGGACACTGGTAATAACTAGGCCAGCTAAGGCACATGAATAGAAATGTGAAGGGAAAAATCTGTCACTCAACACTTTCTTTGGTCGAACAGGAAAAAAATTAATTATTTTCATTTTTGATATATAGACAGCTTTTTGATGACTAGGTGATAAAAGTAATTACCAACTTTTTTCAACATTCAGAATCAATTTCAGAAATCTGTTATGAGAGCCTTTCTGTAGGCTAACTAAGCCTCTCAAAATTTATGTTCCTCCTCAACTTCTGAAAAAAGGTAAGCATCCTGATTTTCTTTTTTAACTGCTGCTCTTTCAATTTTTTGAGGGATTTTTTGAATTAAAGTCTAGAACTGCTATGAAAAGTAACAACAGCAGTCAGAGACACCTTTTTCCACTATAATTACATGTTTATTTGTGATAATTCTGGAAAAAAAAAAAATGAACACTTCCTAACTGTCAGGCACTTACTACATGCTTCAGGAACTCACAAATCTGGCTTTTTGACTACCCAATTAAAAAAGACTCTTCAATGACTCACTACTAGCTTTGCATCTCCACTGCCTGCAATTTCTTCTGAAAGGCTTAAAACAGTATGCTTTTCTGCAACATTGTAATTTTCCACTGGTAAACAAAACAAAACCAACAGAACAGACCCAGTAATTTAAACAGAGGTTCAAGTTAACCTGTTTGAGCTATTTTTGCTTTACAACGTTACCTTATCACCTCGACATATCTCTGCAAATAAAACCATATCATCTGGATTCTATGAATAGTGTTCATTAGTCTGCTGCTTTTGCACAGGCAGCACAAGATAGCAGCAGTTTCTATTGCTGACCTATGAGCTGGTGACAATTAGAAAACCCTGAACAATAAACAATAGGTAGTTAATATATTATTTTTCTATGAAAATATTGAAAAGAAGATCAAACTCCTGCATAGAAACTCATTGCTAAAAGCCTTTGGTTATTCTGTCAATCTTTTGGCTGACTTGGACTCCATCAGGTCCTATTAATGACTCAGTATTATTTTCCATTTTAAATTTTTATTTATTTTTAATTATTTTTCATTTTTTTTCTGTGTCCTTCGCTATAGTTTTCTATCTTTTACAATAGTATTTTGTATGTAACACCTGAGGGGCAATCTAGCATCTTAAAAATTATTTTTCTCATATGGAATCTTTTCATGTTGCCTTGGGCCTTGTTCTACTCTAAACCTCTTGATCTTTCTACTGCGCCGTTTACCTCTCCAAAGGACGCCTGTCCCAGCTATTCACTTGAATTCATTATTGTACAACAAAGCATTTTTTATGACTGACTTCAGCTGTACTTGAACCTCCTTATCTTCCCAGATGGTCATTGCTGTTCTTTGGCCAGCTGGCAGCATACTCGGAGCAAGGCCACCTCTGAGACGTGCTTATGTCTGAAGCAGAAAGAAGCCATCACTAGGAAAATAATGCATAAATAGATTTCACATAGCATGCAGTGTTAGTTGCAATGGTGAATGACTGCTGGCAAACCAAACATTTGTACAGTGAAATATAGAAAGCAGATTGCACAATTCAAATTATAGGTCAGACAGCACAGGAAAAAATGCTTGAGAGTCACCTAAATACAACTTATCCTCAATTTTCTCCAAATTAAACTGCTGCTGAAGATCATACATAATGTTCTTCAACTTCGAATGTTTTCTGGTTTAAAAAAATAGCTAGGTAGTTTTAAACTCTTTTAGTGTTTGCACCACACATGGGAGGAAACTGCAGCTTTAAAGAAATGCACAGAAACTCATTGGCATTAATACATTTCCGTATTTTGGAAAAAGCAATGCCTGATTTTCTTACTCCGTATGTAACATTAGGCACTGCTTATCTTGGTTCCTAGCTTCCCGCCCTAAAATGCTACACCATAATCCTGTTCCAGATTAATCTGCAATCTGTACCACCTATTGCATCATCCAAAAGTATTAATTAAAAAGGAGATTTTAACTGAGCCCTAATGGAATTTACCTGAAACACACACCAACTGAACCACAGGTAATTACAACACGCGTTGTTCAAATCCTTATGCACATTTCAAGTTTGCTTTTGAGGGTGCACCCCTGAGTTGGTGTAAAAAGCCTCAGACAAATCAAACTTTATCATATAAATTAATCCATTTGCTCTGTCAGAGAGAGAAATTACATTGCCTTTAGACAATCTGCCTCCACATGGCCTTCTCAATTCTCTCTCTCGTTTCGCTACTTCCTAGAGACCTGCAGGCTGATTATTCAACTACTTGTTTCGGGGCCCTCCTGGAGAGAGGTGCTGCCTCGTCAGAACCCGCCCACGCTGCTTCTCTCACGAGCTGTGACAGCACAAGGCACTGGAACAACTCAGTTCTCTCCCATTTCCACCCCCTTTCCTCGCTCACGACACTACACCCAGCACCACCCACACACCTGGGACGGCCATATTGGTTTAACCCTTGGGCACCGCGCTACAGCCCGTCACTCCAGGCCCCGCCCCCAGGCCCGCCCCGCCCCTCGCGTCGGATTCACCACCTGACCTGGCCTGTCAGTCAATCTGAGCTCCGCCGTGGGGCGGCGGAGTCGTGGCGGCAGTAGTAACCAATCGGAATGCGAGGTGCGGCTGCGCCGCGGCCAATCGGTTGCTTTCTTCTTCGGGGGTGCGGTAGCTGTTGTCCCTCTGCTCTGCTGCGAGCTGCTGGCACCGGTTGTCGCCGCCGTCGCCTGAGGTGTCGCGGTAGCAGCAGCAGCCTGGCCGTGCCCCGGTGTCACTGAGGATGAGCCCCCGCGCTGCGCAGCGCGCGTCCCGCACTGCCCGCCCGAGTCCATTCATCTAGCGACTGGTGAGGGGCGGGCCGCGATCTGCTGGTGTGACCGAGTGGGAGCCGGGCCTGCGGGAGGGACGTGTCACCCCTGGCCCTGCCGGAGGGCACGGGATGGGGTAGTGGAGGTGGCGCGGGGGTCTGTAGAAATGGGAAGAGCCCGAACCACGGAGTGTAAAGGGCAGCCGGCCACGTAGAATGGGAGGCGACCGGCTTCGAAGCGGAAGTGGCTCAGCCGCCGGTTTTGATAAGTCTGTTCTGTCGCTTCCCGACTGTGTAGACTTGTGTGGTGAAAGGCAGGAGGGCCGCCTTCCCCCTGCCTGCAACCGCCTGTGTCTGGTCTCTGGGAAGCACTTCAGACCTTCCCTCCCTTGGCACTGGCAGCATTCGCTGCCAGGTTTCCTTAGCTGGAGATTCCCGGGAAGCCTATCGTGTTTCTGGCCTTCTTGGTGATACTTGTCTGTGGCAGCGCAAGCACGAAAGAGCTGGAGTCTTTTAGGTAGCTTAAAAGAATATTTTTGGTCAGTCTTCTTAGGTGCTGAGCACCTGATCTCTGAAATCTGTCTCTTTTTTTGCTGACGTGGTCAGCGTAGTTGTCTGTCTTCATGGAAACTGACCACAACTTGTGGATTACAAAAGATAATAATCACTCAACAACATTTCATGTGGATACTCTTAATAACACTGTGCCAGAAGTTCAGAATTCATTCAGAAAAGTCAGTCTTTCCTAAGACTTGATGTATTTATCTGATATAGTTTTAAGTGTGGTGAAATTCCAGAACACATTTGAGGTTCATTGCACATGACTTATCTTCAGGTTGTCTGTTTCAATAAAAAATCCAGAGCAAGGTCCCAGTGTCTTGTGGAAATGCCTATAAATGCACTCACTGTACTTTTGTCTATACCACTTTATGTTTTAATTTTTTGGGCAGTGTTAAGTTATTAAATTTAAGTAGTTTTGACTATTTCTAGAGAAGCCAAACACAGTATTTCACAGTACTCTTTATGTTCTGTGATTCCTGACTAATAGATCCACCCTGACATGTTGTAGCTGAACTTAGCCACCAATGGTACTTTGGTGTTGTGTTTTTTTGTCGTTGTGTAGTTTGTGGTTTTTTTTGTTTTTTTGTTTTTTTTTTTTTTTTCAGACATGTCTGCCTTTAATTGGTAGTGCAGTTAGCACTGTTAGGAGCAAATGGATTAGAGTTGCTGGATTCCTGAATGTTTCATCCTCATAAGGATTACGGTGTTGTTACTGTGAATGCAGAAGTTGTAGAAGGTCTGGAGAGAACCTCTGAAGATAACTGTGCCAGGGCTGCACCTGTGCCAAGAGGCGGCTCAGAGACTCCAGCCCAGTACCTGAGGAAACTTGGACCTGCCATGGTCCAGAGAAAATAGTGGGCAGGGTGGAACCTGATGTTTTTTAAGCAAGTCAGATTTTGTCCAGTTTACTTCTAGGCGTTTATTTAAAACTTGAACAGGTTGCTTGTTGTAGAACCCATTTTGAGAGTTCCTGTGGGTAGACTTATTAGCATTCAGTTTATAATTTGAAAGTGCTTCCCGATGTAAAAATCTTAATTTCTTATGAAATGTAAACAAATGACTACTTTTCCCACTGTTGGGGTAAAATGGAACTAGAGTTTTCATTTTTCTTCTTTTTGTAACAGCAGCCTTATTCAAAGGGTCTGTGTGGTCTGTAGAAACAACAGCTGAAGGAAAAAAATAGATGTAGTTTGCTCACTCTGTACTCATAGGTTGTTTTGTAAGCCTTTTGAATCCTAGTTACTCTTTCCACAGTTTTATTATACTTAACTACTTCTCTTAAAACTTGATATCTGAACTAGAGGCAGCACTCTACCTGATGTTTTGTGTATTGTGGAGAGCAGAACCCTTGCTTTCTGTGCCTTGTATTGCCATGCTCCTGTAATGCAGTTGAGAAGCTGCTACTTTTTTTTTTTTAAAAAAAAAAAGACTCTGTGTGGGAATTTCTGACTGACAAACCACTTTAAGCTGCTGCATAACTTAGATTTGCCCTTTTTTCCTTGTATATTCAATCACTTCCCCCCTCCCGTAAAATACATAATGTATTCAAATGATATTATTCAGGGGGTTGAATAGTCTAGATTTATGCCCAGACTTCAACAAATGTACAGGAAAGTTTCTGAACAGGTTAAACTATCTGTGGATGTGTAATCTTCTGAGTAGAAATTAGTAGTCTAGCTGTTCTTTAAAGTCTTGGACAATGTGCTGCTAATAGCTGTAGGGTGTACTTGCTGTTATTTATCTAGGAATTAATCTATGTTTCCTTGAGGATATGTTGCTTAATGCCAGTGCTATGTTTATTGCTACCCAGCTTCAATTTCCTAGTCACTTTTGTCAGATTCTAAACTGCTACTTTAATATGTATTACTGAAATTTGCCTTTAGGTAAGACTACAGAAAATCCTAGATAGCAGATTCCTAACACTTTAACTCTGTAAGCTTTAGATTTTTTTTTAATTTTATTTTTTAATTATTATTAGCTTACTAATCAAGTAGTCTGCATGGCAAAGTTTGTTTTGGATACAAATATTTTCAGGATTTACATGCTGTTATGGTTACAGGTCTTTTGTGATGTTATGAAACAAGTGTGAATGGACCAACTTGGAGAATGTTATTAAATGTCAGAATACTTGTTTAAAAAACAGCCCCCCTCTGAAGCTCCCCATCCACTCCACCCTGGAAATTTTTAAGAACTCGCAATATTCTTGTAAGGATGGACTTAACCTTCCTGAAGTGTATGATATTGCCAGTCATATCTGTCTTCATTTAGGAATTTAGCAAAAGGGAGGGCAAATTCATTTTGTACCTTCTGAAAAGCCATATTATTTATGCTATTTTTTTTTTTTAAGGAGGGATATTAGGATTGACAGGAAAAACTAGGCTTCTTTTATATGGTAAATAGAAACCATTGCTTAGTTTTGTTTAAGGACAGCCAAATACTAGGTGTTTTTTCACCAAGTGTATCCTGGATGCAACTAGTATTTAGGAAAAAAAATCAGTACTGCTTAAAAAATAAATAATTGTTAAACAAAAACACCAACCAGACAAAACAAACCAAACAACCAAACCAAAAAAAACAAACAAAAAACCCCAAAGAAATAGTGAAAGGTTTGAGGTTATGCCAATTTAAAGATCAATAAGGTCTTGAGAAGTATGTTCTTAGTGAAGCAGCCTAAAGCTGGGTTTCAAGGCCATGTCACTAATTTGACAACTAATTTACTTTAATGCAGCACACATGGAAGATGTAAAACTCTAAATCTGTCTTTGAGTGGCACTGAATTCTAACTATGTGAATCTCTTCTGTTTTCTCTTTCACTTCCGTGTGAGACTGTTGTCACTATTAAGACAAAAAAACCCACCACAGCAGCCACCAGCCACAGACTTAGTACTGGTATTCACATCCATGTTAGCTGGATTTTGCTAGCTCTAATACCTAGTATAGGCCATTAGGAAGAATCTGAAAAACCACAGATATGAATTCTAGTATCAAATGTGTGCCTCCCAGATTGGCAGATTCAATATATGTTTCTGGCATCCAGCCAGGTAGTGAGAATTGGTTGATGTTTCTTTTCCAGTAGCACCCTTGTACCTTTGAGCCAAGAGCATAGAACATCCGTGGAAGTACTTTGTAGATGAAAAGAAATAGGGAATGTGTTCCTAGAGGGCATGATTCTACAGCTGTGGAAATGAGCAGTCTGGTATTTTACTTCATCCAGTAGCTTGTGATGCCTCTGCTACATGTCAGTGTTCCAGGCATCACACAAATTTCTCCTGAATATGCTTTCCCTTCACTGGGTTAATCTTCTGAAAGACAGTGACTAAGAAACAGATACATAGTAGGGGGTCCAGAAGCTGCCTTGGTAATATCATCTCTTTCTTCTGGCTTAATTTTTGTGAGATTTCATATTACCAGAATACAGTTGATTACGTATATATTTTTTTTATCTGTTCTGAGTAGTATCTTGAGTAACAAATATAGGTAAGCAGAACCCTTGGAACTGAAGACTGCTAACCCACCAGAAGTCCTTCGTAAGCAGCTTTAATACACAGAGAGATTTCTGGAACTCCACAGCGAGAAGCTTCTTCCAACTCTGTTCATTTTTCCCAATGATTGAACAGAATCTCAAGATTCCACATCAGCCCTCTGCTGGTTGCAGGAAGTGAACTGTACCATCATCATCCTTAGTCATTAAGGTATTTGCTAGCTTAGCCTTAGAGTTGTGTAGTGTCTTAGTTTCATACTCGAGAGAGGTATGACAGCTTTGATTTGAGACTTTTTAGCAAACAAGTGCCAAATTTTTGCCTTATTTGTAGTGACTTCTTGAAAGAAACAGATTTTTAAGAGAACCAGAGTAGGTAGAGAGCTGCTTTTTCAGCTGTAGGAGTTCTGACTCCATAAGGTCAGATGACACATCTGATATACTCCTTCTTGAAGTCTGACAGCTGTTGTGTGGTGGTGCTGAGGGAGAGTTGAGTGGGAGCACTCTACCTACTCACTTCCAGGAGGCAAGATACCACAAACCCTTTCTTGCTACTTAGAAATTGCTTCCAAGTTGGTTGTAATCTTTTAAATTTTCCTGGGCTGTGAACATACATAATGAGTAGTTAATGTCCCTAAGGGAAGATTTAGAAGCCCACTTGCTACTGGAATAAAACATGTTTGGGATACTCCGAATACTGTTCCAATTCCTCAATGATGTTTTTCTATCATGAAAATGTTAGCTAGGAATCAGTTTTTAAAAAGAATGAGTTTCAAATGATACTTATTGTATCAAAAAATGTTTAAAAGATGATAATCTTATTTAACAATTGATCTTTCAATAATTACAGCATTAGGAAGACACTGGTATTATAACATGAATATGAGGAGGCTGAGAAGCCTACAGAAATGTCTACAAATAAAATCAGAGATACGTAATCAAAAGGACACCATATTCTAGACATTTAAATTCAGTGTTTAAAAAATGCTGGTGCTGTTCCTATTTTGTGCCTATTTTAGGTGCTGACTATTCTAGATGGGACTCCATATACTAGAAGTAAGCATTTGGTCAGCAATCACAAGGTTTTCACGCAGATGTAAGCGTCAATTCACAATTTTAAAGTTTTAAGGTTTTACTTAAGGACCTACTTTCTGTTTAAAAACAGTCAGATCTGATTAACCCTTTTCAGATGTTATAATAATATGATGGTATGTTATTGGTGTGTCAGTCTTTATTGCAGAGTGGTGAAAACTTGATCTACAGCCTTCTGTCTCGAAACTCAAGGTATATGTATCAGTGTACTAATATAGTTTCTAGTGGTGTAATGTTTATAGTGAAGGAGGGCTGAGTTAGAATGACTTGTAAAGAAACAATTCAGCAGAGTCAGAGTTCACATAGCTGCAGTAAAAGTCACCATCAAGTAGTTAGTGTGAGGTAGGCAGGGTTGTATTTCTATCTAATAGCAGACCTTTTATTCTTTTAATGTGTGGTTTGTTGTCCACAGTATTTTAGTGTTTGGTGAGGCTAGAGCTCAAGGACTTTAAAGAAGTTTTTATCTGGCGTCTCTGTTCCTTTCCTGTGATGGCACAAGTTTCTTTGGAACCAGGAGTTTTCTCATGCAATTCAGTGTCTTAAATAGGTGTATACTGTAGCAGGGCAGGTATGGTATGGGGCACGGCAGGTCTGCTTCCTTGGGTGGTGGTGCCATTTCATACCAGTTTACGTAACAGATTAGTCAACTTTATTTTGTGACTTCCCTGAGTGATTTTTCTTTGTTCTATTTATTTTTGTTTTTTTGTAGCACTAATAGTAATGAATTGTATTTAAGATGTACTTTATAAGACATATATAAAATTCATACTTCTTCCACAGTATAATTTTATTGGCTAGTGGCATATTGATGAAATGTGACAAATTTATTTGAGGATAGTAGCACTTCTGATGTTTTTCCTATAGGTCTCCAAATATATATATTTTTAAATTGTTACTCTTTAGAAGACTGATGCACTGACAATGTGAACCTGCTGGTAGCAGTCACCTGTCATATGTTGATTCCTTGGAGCAGCAAGCAGGCTGTATTCTTGAAACTGGAGCTTTTTCCAAGCTTTCAACAGTGGTTCATTTTGCTTTATAGTCAGAGGCTTTAGGGAAGGTGAAAGGTGAAGAGTCCATACAAGTACATGTTAAACTTCTTGTGATACTGCAGAAGTAAAATGCCCTGTAGAGGGTTGCCTTCAAAGGGCCAAATGTAATTTTAGGAGTAGTTACATTTGTACAGTCTTAAAATTACATTTGGCCCTTTGAAGGCCACCACAAGGTTGATGTGGCCCCCAATGAAAATGAGTTTGACTCACCTACTGTAGAGTGAACTCCAGCTCACTCTGAAGTGTAAGCTAAACAGTTGTGGTCAGTTTCAGTCTCTGAAATATTTCTGAATTTTACTTCTGGACAGGGATGGGGGACTAGATTGTAGTGAATAAAACCTACTTTTTTGGTTTTCATATGCCTGCTGTTTGAAATTGTCTTGAAGGTACATACTAGACAACTTTGATCTGTAGATTTCCGTTCCAAGTGTTTAACCCCTTTTGAATGAGTTGGAAAAAAAATTGTTGAAGGCTTTGTCATTATATGTTTAAGTGGATACTATTGCATTAGATTTTTTTTTTTTTTAAGTTTAGATTCTACTACAAGTACTTGCTTTACACTGCTTTCAACTTGGTATCAGTCTTGATGATAATTCTTGCAACAGAAGGAGGACTGGGATTTGTGTTTTCTCTTCCAAACAAAGTAATCTTTCCCTGACATATCCTTGCAGATAGCAACATTAACAAAACATGATTATGCATTCAGTTCTTAAAAAGCAATGATACCTAAGATCAACAGGCTGGGGGGAAGCAAGGAGTGGGCTGTGCAGATGCTTACATGTATAGTGACTGCTGAGCTGGAAAGTAGTTTTTGTTTTTTAGTGTGTGGTGTGTGTGTGTCCCCTGAAGATTTGCTAACATGTTTAGTTTTATTTATTCATCTTTCATGGTAGCATTGTCTGACTTCTTTGGGGATATTTTGCTCATTTAGAACAATTTTAAACTACAGTTGGCATAGCAAGCAAAAACATCAAGGAATTTAACATGATTGAGTACTACTTCACTCAGTTTCCAACTTATGCTTGAAAAAATGGAAGCATGAAGCTTTTTGGGACCGAAAAGCAATTCACATTAATTTATGCAGTGCATCAGTGATGGGTATAGTTCACTTTTCCTGTTTTACATGGGTTTATGTGTGATTTTTATACTGCTGTCTGCATTTCTTGTACTAGAACCCTTTTAAATATAAGTGCACACATTTAATAAGCTAGATGAGTGCTTCTGTAAGGCCTTGTTTACTTTTGAGAAAGCGGGTGCCAGAGAAAGATGGATATGCTAAAGAAAAACATGCACAGATGAGCAGAAATGCTGTGTGTTTCATAGTGTCAACATATTTTCATGAAAAAGAATATGTATATTTGCCTCTTTTTCCTTCTTCTTGCTCCCTTACACCTTCTAACCTAGACCTTAAATTCTTCTTGCCTATTTCAGGAGCTTTAGACCTTTGCACTGCATGAGTGCCAACAGTCTGAATTCACAGCTCTTTGTACAAGTTTGTTTTTCTTTGCCCTGTTGTCATCCTTCCTCTCACCTTTGTCAGCGGCTCTGGGAGTGGTGGTGAGGAGCCTTCCTGTTGATTCTGCAGGAGAGACTTAGTATGGAGATGGTTAGGCATTCAGGCCAGGAGGAAGAGAAAATTAAAAAAAAAAAAAAATCCTTTTTTTGCAGTGGCAGAGGTAAAATTTGGGGGTCCCTCCCTCCCTCCTCTTGGGTGTGACTGACAAAGCTTCTGTTAGACAAGAACTAGTCAACGACTGTGGGGATTTTTTGCTGGGTGGGTGGTTTTTGTTTTTCCCAGCAGTCTTTCAGTTCAGTCCTTGCTTTCTGAGCACAAAGTAATGATATAATTAGACAGTAAGCTATGAGGGTCTTAAGGACCCTAAGGCTGGGAAAGAAAACTTTTTTTTTTTCTTCAGCTATTTTTTTTGGATCCAGATCACCATATAGCCTGAAAGATTTCTGTCAAAGAAAGAGAGGAGGTGCCTTTGGAAGTTGGGGTGGGGAAAAGCGTCATGTCTTTATAAACTGATTGAATGCCTGAGTATAAGTTCAGATGGCATGTGTCAGGTCAGTTAACCCTTGCCACGTTGCTCTTGTACTTGCAAGCGCTGGTTTGATATACATTTAAATTTGTTCACTTGCTGGGGAAAATAATTTTTGTTGACTAATCTGTTCTGGTTTGTTCTCTTTCAGGTCTCCCTTGCAATTATGGCGTTTTAGAAGAATAAGGTAGTGTGGAGGGGGAATCCCCCTCTCCACACTTGAGGTAGTTCACTTTTGGAATTTTCTATGGACAAGAATGTTTGTTATATAAGATGGTGAAATAAGACTTCTAAAAATATATATATTTATAAATATTTATTTGGATCAAGTGCCAAACATAGCAGTACAAAGATTTCCAATGGCAGCTCAATAAAACTGGATTTACATTCTTGGAATTATAAGTTTTTTAAGGGACTGTGTTGTGTACTGAATTGGAATGCCTTGATACACCGAAGGGTTGTTCCCCTTAAGGAGAGAGGCAGCTTCAGAATTGAAGATGAGTTCTTTCGTGCCAGACTGCACTTCAAAGTGTCGATCTCTACAGCATGCTTTGGATGTTATTTCTGTGGTCACCCGAGGAAGTGAAGGCCAGATCAAGGCCTTTCTCTCTTCTTACTGCTACAATGCTGCAACTATAAAGGATGCCTTTGGTAGAAACGTTATACATCTTGCTTCATCTTGTGGCAAAAAAGGCGTGCTAGACTGGTTAGCTGAGACCAAAGGAGTAGATCTCTTGGCGAAAGACAAAGAGTCTGGATGGACAGCTTTGCACAGAAGTATATTTTATGGGTACATTGATTGTGTTTTGTCATTACTAAAGGTGAGTAATTTATAACTATAGTTTTCCTTGGTATCTACAATTTTTAAAGTTCTATTTGTTATGCAAAAGTGCGCTTTTTAACTTGCCTGAGAGCCTCTTGAGGGTTGTCTTAATATTGTGTGTAAATCACAGTGCATTGATTTACCTGGAAGTTGTCTCTGTGTTCATAAAAGATGTCTGCCTTTTCCCATGCAGAAATCAGCACTGAGTAAGGGTCCCTGATTAATTGTGGACTTCCCTGAAAACTCTTTTCTGTGGATGATATCAGGGTCAGGATCTTAGAAGTGGATTGTGATCAGATTTAAGATACTCTAAAAATAGACTCTTTAGTACTTATACTAATTAGTGTTTTTAGAGAACACAAAATAATAAAAGACTAGATTGAGGTATAATTAGAAATTAATCTTAGATTTGAGAGAGAAGCACATCAAGATATGGATCAGTTTATTAAGTGAATCCCCATTTCATTAATATTTTAACCAGGGCTTTCATTCAGTCCTTCTTACTCCTTTCTTGCAATTGCTGTTTCTTTCCTGCCAGTTAGCAAGTAATGTGTATTTTTCAATTGCTTTTCTGTTTCTCCTGTCCCATGTACAGCAAAGGGAAGAGCTACATATGGCTGAGACATTCAGGGTCCCTTTAACCATGTGAGAAAATGAAATATTTGTGGTTCAGGGTTATTTAAAAGCAAACCTTTTAAGGCAGAGAATTTTCCATTTTGAGTTCAGCCTTTTAAAATTTCAGTGACTAGTCATTTGTAAGCATTAAACTCTCTGCTTTCAACAGCAGTTTAAGCAAAATGGTTATGGATCGAGTACTTTTTAATTCTTGAAGGTCTGGTAACTGCTAAATACAGATTTAATGTGCTGTACCCTTACATAGTGAGGAGGTTTTCATTAAACTTCACAAAAGTAGGTGTTTGTGTGAGAACTGTACATGATTCTCTTCTCTAGAAATCTGGGAACTGTGCATGTGATGTATGAAAAAGTATTCAGTCCTTGTGTGTGTGTGTACATCTGTATCATTGATAATTACTCACAGGAGGCCTGTACAGGTTTCCCTAGATGGATTTTACTTTTCTGTTGGTTGCATAAATGAGTGAGGTTTTCCTGATATTAATAGCTAGCTCTGCTGATATTCTGCTAAGAAATGGTATGAAACGGTTCATAGGGAGTGCTCTGCCTCACACTTCAACTGCTGCACTGCCTTGTAGAAAGAGTGTGTTCTTAAGGTATTATAGCAACAACAGGAAGGGATTATGAAATAGCTGAGCTAGAAAGAAATCTCAGAAGATTGCCTAGTCTAACCCCCATGCTCAAGCAAGGTCAGCTACAGAAGGTTGCTGAGGACTGTGTCCAGTTGGATTTTGAATGTCTCCAGGGAGAGAGACTCTGACATCTCTGTTCCAATGTTTTAATGCCAGTCCAGTAAAAATTGGTTTTAGGTTTAAGGAGAATTTCTTACATTTCAATTTGTACCTATTGCCAGTTGTCCTGCAACTGGATGTCACTGGGATCCCCACCCCCTGCTTCCAGTCACGTCTTTTGCTGGACTTGTTCCTCTCTGTCCGTGTCTGTCTTGCACTGGGGATTCCAGACCTGAACCCAGCACCACGGCTGTGGCTTGCCAGTGCTGAGTAATGCCTGCTGGCAATGCTCCCTCATGCAGCCCTGGATGCTTTCAGCATGCAGTCTCATCTGCAAGGACACATTGCTGGCTTGTGGTCAACTGCTTGTCCAGCAGGAGCCCCAGGTCCTTTTTATTTTCCTGTTTGTTTTTGTTTGTTTTTTTGGCCAAGCCTGTATTGGTACGCTGGACTGTTCTTCCTTAGGGCCAGAATTTGCATTTCCCTTTGTTCAACTTCATAAGGTTTCTGTCAGCCCATTGCTCCAGCCTGTCACATCCCTCTGAATGGCAGCACAACCCCCTGGCTTAGCAGTCACTCCTAGTCTTGTACCATTATCAGCCTTGCTGGGGGTGCACTCTGTCCCATCATCCAGCTCATCAGTGAAGATGTTAAACAGCACTGGCCCCATTATCAATCCCTGGGATACTCAACTGGTGTGGATGACAGAGTTGTGTTGAAAGCTGGAGGCAGTCGTGGTTTATTGTCAAACTGTACAAGTGTTGCCATGCAGTAATTTGGGTTAGTTTTTACACATTCAGACTACATGAATATCACTGCAGCCTCTGTTTTCCTTGTAAGTATCTTATGCAGCTTCCAAAGAGAACAATATCCAGCTACCTGTTAAATCATAAAAATAGGTCAGTCTTTCTGTAACATAGTGGATTAATACTAGCACAATCGCTAGTAGGAGAATGTATGTTGTTGTTCTGGCTAGTGTTCTTCCAAAAGAAGTTACAGGTTAAAATCCCTACTGCAAATGTAGCTAGCTCCTCCTTCTGTCATGCTTGAGTGAATTGTGCTCCCTTTTTGTTTTTCCTGTGTTTACCTCTTAAGCGTGAGATTCTGTAAGGTTTTCTTTTATATTAGCCATGAGCTCTGGTACACATGTAGAGCCTTATTATTCGTTAGGTTTTGCTTGTGGACATCTGCAGTTCTTCCCTTCAGAGATCTGATTTATGACACTTCCTTAGAACCAATGCTGATGCAGTAGCACTTTTTTATTGATAAAATGGTATTTACGGAGAATATCTACTGCTCTCTGAGTTCTAAAGCAATGACCTATTCATGCTTTGTGTTTCTGAAGCTTGCCAGCTGCTTTCTTACCTGGCTGGTTGTGTCCTCTTGCCTTTTCTCAGCAACCGTGAACCACTGTTCCCTGCTTGTTTTCAGAGCCATAGTAGTTGTTCATTTGTTTGTTTGTTGGTATGTTGTTTTTGTTGTTGTTTTGTTGTTGGTTGGTTACTTGGGTTTTTTGTTTATTTTTGTTGTGTTTTTTTTTCCTCTTCCCTCTAGCTTGTCAAAACTGGTTCTGTAAATGTTCTAGTATAAGAAAATGTGTTCTTTGAAGCTGGTAAATGTATTTTTGGTAAATACTTGTCCTTGCTAGCTGGCAGTGATTTATCTTCAAGTATGTTACCTTTGTGTTTCAGTGATTACATCATCTTATTCCATTAATATTCATACAATAAAATCCCAGTTAATACATCAATGTGATGTATATGTGGCTGAACAGAATTGCACTGTTTTTTTCATATTTCTTTACGGTTTACTTGAATCTGGAGATTTTTCTTTATCAGTATTAAGCTTAAATTAAAGATTTATTTAGCTTCTTAAATGTTTACTTGGCTTACTTCAAGCTGTGGAGTTTAAAATAACTTCTGTTCTTTTCTTTCCCTTCTCTCCTCTTTCAGCATGGCGTTAGCCTGTATGTTCAGGATAAAGAAGGCTTATCAGCTCTGGATCTTGTGATGAAAGATAGGCCAGTCCATGTGGTATTCAAGAAAACTGGTAAGAAGTCAAATAGCTTAAACTGTATTTTACAAGAATATACGATCCAATAGTGTATTACTGTATGTAGCAGTGTAGACAATATCCTCTGTTTCTAATTAGGACTGTGTAAGTTAAGGAAATAGCTGAAGATACAGGGTTACTATTATTATAAGACAGCAGGTGCAGAATCTTGGCAGTACGTGCAGGATGCACATATGTAGCAAAACCAAACAAATAATGACTGACTTAGAGGTTAAAAAAAAACAAGCAATCAAGTGATATAGTAGGTAACCCAAAGAGGTTGAGACTCGGTCCTCAGAGTTACTGAAAACCTGCGAGAACATGGTCTTGGGAACCTAGTCTAGCTGACCTTTCCCGAGCAGAGGCGTTGGATTAGGTGAGCTCAAGGGGTGCCTTTCAATAGTGATGATTCTGTGATTTTCCTCTTTTATCTCAATTCAAATGATCAGAGAGACTTCAATGGCTTTGAATTTGATAGAGTAGTTTTCGTCACTTCTGTGCCTTTTGTGAAAAGAGGGGAAACATGTTTTTGAATCTTGAAGATATTTTTTAGACAAGGTAGCTTGATTAAAGCCAGGGACAGTCGCTCTAAATACAATTTCTACAAATAGGAAATGAGTATGTAAGAATCACTCTGAGCACACAAGTTTTTGTTTGACAAGGGAGTAGTTCTTCCAGTAGCTTTTATTTACCCTTTTTCCCCGAAAATAAGACCTACCCAGAAAATAAGCCCTAGCATATTTTTTTTCCAGGATTTTTGCGGGTACTTGAAATATAAGCCCTGCTCCAAAAACAAGCCCTAGTTACAATTCATTAAAAAAATGTATTTAAATAGTGTCCAGGCAGCTATACATGTAAAAAAGTAAGCACCTTTTGAAGCAAAAATTAATACAAGACCCTGTCTTATTTTGGGGGAAACAGGGTAGTTTAATGCTGTTTTATACTTTTCTCCCCCGCTTCTTTCCCCTCTTCTCCATGTCCTTGAGTTCAGTCTGGCTGTACAGTGAAATGTGTTGTTTTCAGTTTTTTTCAAGCAGTTTAAGTATTTTTGGTTGCATAAATACTGAATTTTAGATATTTTTAATTTTATCTTCTAAAATATGTTAAATGAGTAAAATGTTAAAATTCTTCTTAATAGTGGTATAACATGATCAAATATGCATTGATTTCAGTTTTTTACTCATCAGAATAATGTGTTCAGATACCACTGTAACTGAGAGGTTATTTAGAAAAATGTGAAGTGTTATTTTTTTTGGCCATACCTCTGATTTTCAAGTGTTTATGGTTTTCATGCGTGACAGCATAGCAGTTTTGTGGGAAAGGCTTTTTGCTAAGTTGAAGCAAAGCATGTATAACCTCAGGTAGTAGTGGTTGTCTTTGGAAAATGTAAGAAGTAAATCTTCTGCTGAGGAATATTTGCATTGTCTGCAACTGCGAAATACATATAAGTAATGTTGATCATCTCTACATTATTGTTAAAGTATTTTGTCATAGCACCTTCTTACAAGAGAAAAAATATTTTTGAAGTTCAGTTCTAGGTAAAAAACAGCTTTCATCGTTAAATTTCAAATAGAAACAGCAGGAGTTGCTTTTCAAAGTCAGTATGCACAAGACTAGTAAATTTACAAGCTTCAGAGAATTTTTTTTCATTGCAGATCCCATGGAAGTCTACACCTGGGGAAATAATAGAAATTTTACTTTGGGTCATGGCGGTCAACAGGGTAAACATCATCCTGAACTGGTGGACCTTTTTCCTCGGAATGGCGTGTATATCAAACAGGTATTCTTAATGTCTTACATAGGCACCTTTCTCGGTAGACCTTGGAGGGGTGTGTGAGGGGGAACCAGTATCGAAGATGTTACCAGGTTTTGAAAATTTGCATGGGAAAAAAAATAGCGTCTGTAGGTTTTTTGTTGTTTGTTTTTAGTGTTTTGTTCCCTCCCCCCATCTCTTTTTCTTTTTTTCCTAGCTATTTCTCAGCAAGCAGTTTCTGTTAATCTGGCAAGCAGCTTAGAGCAGCTGAGGAGTTCCAGAGTAGGCCTTCTGTACTATATTCTTGCTCCTCAATAACCTTCAATAAAATTGTGGTTCTGTTTTGATGGGGAGAATGTGCTGGTTTCTTTTAATATGATTTACCTTGGATGTGTGGCTCACTAAATAAATGCAGAAGCATGGTACTTCTGTGACTGTTTTGTGTTTGACTTCTTGTGCAACTCCCATAGTGAACTCAAGTGGGATGATGAATCTGTTTGATACATGTAGAATGAAAATTCTTCCTGTGTTGAAAGCAGCATGTGCTGTTAAGCATGCTACCTGTAACAGTAGCTTTATCCCTGATAACATCTTAGGACTTCAATTTAAGAAATTTTGGAAGTCCAAAGTACAACTTGAACAAGCATTAAAGGCAGACAATGTGCTGCAGTCTTAGCATGTCTCCTTCAACTCTTCTGAGGCAGTATTGGTGACCTTAAAACTTTTGAACTTGATAGCCTGTAGGGCCGTGCTTGAACTTACTTTAATAAATAGAAACTGTAGGTCTCTTCAAGTAGGTTAAGATATTAAAGCAAATATTTTGTGTTCCTTTTGACTTGATTTGGCAGTCTTGTTCTTTAACACTAGTACTGTATTTTCACGAACAGATCTTTATTAAAGCTGAACTTCTTCACAAAGTAGTTTTGGCAAGTGTTTTCAGATTGTCCAAGCATACTAATTTGTTCCCTGCTGCCTTCTCCTTACCCCTTTTTTTTTTTCTTTCAGGTGGTACTCTGTGAATTCCACTCTGTGTTCCTTTCTCACAAAGGTCAAGTTTATACATGTGGACATGGACAAGGAGGGCGCTTGGGTCATGGTGATGAACAAACATGCCTAGTATGTTATCTTATGCTATCCCTTGTAGTCTAATGTAATGTTTCTTTTACTTCAAACAGCAAGTCTGAAAAGTGGATTAGAGTTTCTGTGAGTGTACTTTCAAAACCAGGTTGCTGTTGATTTCAAACCAACCCCCTTGGTCCTCAAACAATAACAGGAAAAAAAATATTCTCCCGTACTACCGATGAGGTGTCAGAGAGTAGAAGAATGTGCATTTAAATATATTTTAATTTAAGATAGCTAGATACTGTGGTCAAGTTTCTGTGTTATGGCCAAGTTGTTTTAAAGACTAGCTGATGCCAGATAAGCGGAAGCAAATGGTTTTTGGCTGGTTTTTGATTTCTTAAACAGGTTTGTGATGCCATCTGATGAATGTCAAGGCTGGCACAAAAGAAACAGCAGTACTGTGGAGCTGTAGTACTGTAGTGTCATAAAAAGTGATGGTAGGATTGCTTCTTACTAAACTTGCACAGCTATTGAGTGAAAACTCACCTATTGTTCTCATTCGAACAGTACATTTTTGCAACATGCAAAAAAATTCTGTGGAATTAGGATTTTTTGCAAATTGCTGTTTTGAAATGAGGATGTTACCCAATTGAATAAAGGAAGGCTCATGTTAGAGTGCATGAAGAGTGAAAGATACAGAACTGCTTCCTTACTCTCTGTTTTTTTCTTAATCCTATGTTTTGGAGAAAGAGAGAAATCTTTATTGCTCATGGTAGTTAAAAAAGAAAAACAAAAGAGGTAATAGTTAATGTTTGTCCAGCTGTCCTGAGGATATAGTTTCCAACCTCATTTCAGAGCAGGTAGTTTAAAAATCATCTTCCTGATAGCAGAGAATGCCTTTCAAATTAAAGTAGTTCATCTTATTGCGTTAGATATACTAATTATATTAATGAGTGTATTATATGTTCAAATGCGTTTTCATTTTCAGTTCAATATTTGGTCATGACTTTCTGTTGCTGTAACTTTAGTTTCATAGGTGGCTACTGGTTAATATAAAACATTTTTTCCTTTTCAGGTTCCAAGACTCGTGGAAGGCTTAGCTGGCCATCAGTGCTCCCAGATAGCTGCAGCTAAGGATCATACTGTTGTTTTAACAGAAGATGGATATGTTTACACATTTGGTTTAAATACTTTCCATCAATTGGGTATTCTTCCTCCTCCTGCTAATTGCAGTGTTCCTAGACAGGTAAAAATTACATCAGCCAAAGCTTAGTTTCTTGGGGTTTTTTTGACAAAAAGTAAAATGTGAAGATTGTGGAAATAACTTTAAAACTTTTTCGGGACAAAGTAAAATATGAGTTCAGATAAAATCTTGATTCTGTATTGTCGTACATCTCAATCTTAAATACTTACCTGTGTCTTGATAAACATCTTTGTAACCTGAACTGTACTGAAGTTTGTAGTGCTAAGTATAAGGTACAATTGCTAAAACCCTTTTCTTCACCAAATTGTTCTGTAGCTGAAATGATGTACAAGTCATAGGCATGTATAATTTGAGATTCATGCTCCCTGCTCCTTTTGAATCATTAGATGATGGATCTCGGGGTTTGCACTGTTGATTCTGTAGTCATAATGCTTTGGGAATAATAGCAACAGGGAAGAGAGATTATGGACATCAGCAACTTGACTATATTTCTATACTTCATCTAAACTTTTTGTATTTTTTTTAAGTAAATATGAGTTACAGTACCTTTTATTGAAAGAAAGCTTTATCTACATTAGAACAACATTGTACTACCAGTGTTATAAAAGTAGGAAAGAATAATGGACAAAGTGCAACAGGGATAGTGTTTTGGGATACAGTGGGATGCTCTTCAGTAGTGTAATGGTAGCTGTGTATCCACAGTATTTGCTTTGATCTTGATCATCTTGATCTGGAAAATCAAGTTAAATTCAAAGTGTGGAATTAATATTATAGTGTTCTGCAGTGTGTTTAGGGTGTTAGGGCTTACAAGCTGAACTTTTTAGCTGACCCTTTTTCAGCACCTAAGTTGTCTTTGGCTGTCTGATACGTGTCCTGTGCAGTCTTGTTCAACATCTTACATATGAAGACAGCCTAAGGAGATTTTATTCTAGTTCTAATTAGATAGGTCAAAAAGTTTACTTCTTTTTATTAGTAGTGCAATAGTGCCCCACTTGACAAACTTCTGAAGTAATCCTGACCTATTAGACTGTATGTGGATTGGTACTAATGTTTCATTCTTAATGACTTGAGGAGTTTGTACATGTGAAAATCACCTGTTGCTGCTTAATATTAAGATGTACTTTGGATTTGTGCTTAGGTTCAGGCAAAAAACCTGAAAGGTAGAATGGTGATTGGAGTGGCTGCAGGCAGATTCCATACAGTGCTATGGACTAAGGAAGCAGTGTATACCATGGGGCTGAATGGCGGCCAACTAGGTAAGGTAGAAGCATTCTGAAAGTAAAACTCAGCCTTAAAAAAATGTTATTCCTCATACTAAATCTGTCATCTGCTTCTTACAACAGAAGCCTGGTTAAAGCTTTCTTTTTTCCTTCTTTTTTTTTTTTTTTTTTTTTTTAACAGTATGACATTGTATCTTCACACTCTTCTTTTGAAGAATGCTTTTCATTACTGTCAGTCACTTTCACCTTTTGAGATGATGGGAGCTAGTCAGACTTAGCTTTGTTATTTGAACTCTTTATAATTCTTTTGCCTTCTGTGTATCTTGTGTAGTCCTGCTACTGAAGACTTCCAGGAAACAGAATGTTGCTGTTTGTGTTGCAAATTACCCTGTAGCATGCTTATCTCCTTCCAGCAGCCTGGCTGGTACTGCCCTTCATAAACTAGCACTGAGCTTTCCTGCCTATGTTCTTTCACTGCACACTGTAAACGTGCTACTGATAAATTTTTCCTTATGAAATTTTTTACACTGAAATGCTTGCCCATATCTAGAATTTTTTCAACAATGCCATTACAAGAATCTTCACTTAACTCAGTATTATTCTGAAATTAAGAAACTAATAAAAATTTATTACCAACTAGTGAACTTCTTGATTTGTTGTATGAATGGGATATTTTAATTGCTTTAGTCTTTTTTAATGAACAGGTATTGCAATATTGGTTTGGATTTGCATTTCTGCAGTTCTGTATCTGTGTGCAAACAAAACTGATATAGCTAGCTTTAGTACATACACTTAATCTGCATCAGTTCTAGTGTCAGGTTCAAACACTTTTTTGTATTTCTTTTTAAGATTGCAAAGGTATGAGAAAAAACTTGTCTTTGTCGGAGAAGTATCTTACTAAAGAATATGTATTTTTTATTATATGTACTCATCATATAAGTCTTTTTTGTGGTTGCCTGTGTTGTTGAGATTATTCTGGTGTGTACATGGCGCAGAGCAGTGGGCATAGCACTACACTGTCATATGACAGGGCTGCTTCCAGCTTTAAAAGTAGCTCTGCTGCTTGTTGCTGGTCTCTTGAGGTGTAATATGATCAAATAAATGTTCTTTCTTTGGAATCAAAGGCAGTACCGCTGCAGAGTCTAGCCACGTTAAATAGTGTTCCCTGTAGAATATGCCTGACTTCATTTTTTTGTGTATCAAATCTTGAATGTTTTCTGGTGTTTGCAATGAATTAACAAATATGTGTGGTGGGTCACTTATCTGTCTAATTACTTTGAAGATGAATTATCAAACTACCTAAAAAGTCTTTCATAACTTAAAGGTTCTTCCAAATAGTGTAGCAAAGTGTCCCTTAAATGCACAATGTGTGAAATGGCAAGTAATGTTTTTGGGGTGTGTTGTATTTTCTAGGTTATCTTCTGGATCCCAATGGAGAAAAATGTGTAACTTCACCTCGCCAAGTTTCTGCTCTACACCATAAAGATATCTCTGTGTCCTTGGTCTCTGCAAGCGATGGCGCTACAGTATGCGTTACCGAAAGAGGAGATATTTATTTACTTGCAGACTATCAGTGCAAAAAGATAGCTTCGAAGTATGTGTTACTTTTCTAATTTGTCATAAAGAACAATGGGGGAAGATTTCACTGTAGTCTCTTATACTTGCAAGCTATTTTAAAGATTTTTGTGCGTGAAGTAGAGATAATACAGTGCTCCCGAGTTTTCTTCATTTGCAGGACTTCCATATGAACTGCAGTTACCTTGTTTGTTTGTTTCATTGATTTTGTTATTAGATGAGTCTAAGGTGCCAGTCAACATTTACCAAAGGTATTTTGAGAAAATGTACCAAGAGGAATTATTTTGTACCATAGCTTTGTAAATATTGAAATTGGTATTTTTTGTTCATCTGTTAGCCTGAATTTATATAAATGCATCTAGGTAGAAGCATTAAATATCTGCTATTTGATTTAATTATGTTGCTATGATTTTTGAATCAGTAGTTTGGAGTCTGAATTTCATAATTAATGTGTGGATACAGTATGTTATAAAGGGTAATTCAGGTATCAAGGGGAACCATATGACATCATCTGGTCCATATGCTAAAACCTGAATGTAAAACCTGTTGAAACTGGGCACAAGTTTAGGAAATTATTTGATTCTCTCTTTCTTAGTTTGCAATAACAGATTAGAAGAGGTAATTAGGACTTTTTCCCAGCTAACTCCCAGTTAGCTTTTCAGCTTGCCTTCAAATTCTAGCAGTATTTATTGACATGTTATAGCTTAATTATTATTTTTTGTTTTCTACATGGTTGTAAATGAAGGTGCTGGCACTTGGAGAAACTTAATACCATATATTGCACTATTATACTAAGAAACTGAAAAGAGAGAACATGCGTGGTTGTGATGAGGTGAAAAACAAAACGCACCAAAAACCTGAGAAACAACTTACTGCGATAAGATAGGTCTTTCAGTACAAACAGCTACATGAAATTTGTACCACTATGACTTTTGTAATGCTGAAGGTCAAAACTACATCTTGTACTGGTTTTCACTTACAGAATTTTGTGAAGAACCTGTAAATATGATGTGACTCACTTAAAAGCAAAGCAAAAATTACACTCTACTAACAGTATTTTGTTAGCAGCCCTGTTAGTAATACCAGTGAGAAGAAATTAACAAATTTTTCAATGTCGCTACCTCAACTGTATTTTTTACTGCTTCTCTAAATGAAAAAGGTAACTCTAAAATAGAACCAACATCAGTGCACAATGAAGAAATACTAATTTAACCTTTTGTGTTGTTTCAGACAGCTGAACCTTAAAAAAGTTCTTGTTAATGGGGGATATTTGGAATATAAGGTAGATACCCAGCATCTTCAAGAAAATGAGGGTCAGAAGATTTGTATTTTAGCACTGGATGAAGCTGGAAGAGTAAGTTGTGTCCCTAGAAATCATAATTATATAGCAAGATGCATACTCATTAATCAAACTTTTAATGTAAGAAGTTAACAGGACAAAATCATGCACAGAAAATACTCAAGTTCATTTTTGTAGAGTTGTATGTTTGTATGTGACTTTTTTGGTTGTGTGGTTTTTTTTGTTTTGTTTTTTGTTTGTTTGGTTGGTTTTTTGTTTGTTTTGTTTTTTGTTAGAAGTGTGGGAAGACTACCAAAGTCATGTACAGTCGCTTATTTTTAAATCTGTGAACATCTAATGGCTTTAAACTTCCTTACTTTTACGTGCATAAGTGGTTATATAGCATGCATGGACTGTGGTGGTGTTGGATTTTGGTGGTTGTTGTGTAATTTTGTGGTTTGTTTTTTTTTTTTTTTTCTTTCTCATCTCTCATGTCACCCCACCTACCCCGTCATCTCTCTGCCCTCCAGAAATAGTCTCAGAAGTAGTCTCTGTACTTGAAGTTTTAGAACCTTTGCTGAAAAGCGGCTGTTCTGTCGATAGGATGCCCCTTTTTTTTTGTTGAAAAGTTCCAGCTAAACCTAGTGAATGGCATAGTATTCATAGTTAAGTGTAGGCACTGTGACTTAGAACTGGAATACTATGGAGGATTTATTGTTTCCTTCCCTCATTTTTTCATGGAGTAACAGTTCATAGGTCCTTTCAAAACCCCAGCCTTTCCTAGAGCTGCTTACTGGGAAATCTAAATCTTCAGTGCCATCTAGTGGTGTTTACAAAAAGGTTTTGTTATTGAAATGCTCCTTTAAAGAATGTTAAAACTGACTTCATTTTATCAAAATAGGGAGCGGTGTGGGTGTTTTCCTTCGTTGTATCTGAGTGAGTTATGTTTTGGGATGATCTTATTAATTTATTTGGTCATTAGTTGTCTCAGAGATTATAAACTTCCATTTCAGTAATTGTCCATGTGAGGTTTAGCCTCTAGCATCTGTAGTATTGGTAGTGCCCCTTCAATATCTTTGCAATACCGCTTTAGCAGTAAGAAATTGCTTTGTCCTGCATGAGTGGAACTATGTCAACGTACATTGTATAACTTTCCATGCTGAATACTGCCAAATGCTGGGATCTTTGGTGCTTTAATTATAAATTATTGAGTAAGGAGAGGGATGGGATCTTAATACTTGTATTTTCTGAATCAGCAGTTCATTGTCTGGCTCGATTGTACTCTCTTTAAAAGATCACTTTTTAGCATAGAAAACGGAAGGCTTAAGAGGGATTTTATTAAGGTATATACATACTTGAAGGGAAGACATAAAGACGATGGAGCCAGGCTCTTCTCAGTAGTGCCCAGTGACAAAACCAGAGGCAATGGGCACAAACTGAAACATGGGAGGCTCTGTCTGAGTATCAGGAAGCACTTTTTCATTGTGAGGTTAATTGAACGCTGGCACGTGTTGCACATGGGGATTGTAGAGTCTCCATCCATGGAGTTACTAAAATACTGTCTGGACATGGTCCTGGGCAACTGGCCTTGCTTGAGGAGGGGGTTAGACTAGATAACCTCCAGAGATTCCTTCCAGCCTCAACCATTCTGTGATTCTGTAGGGCTCAAGAGAGGGGAAAGGAAATAGGTTACTCAAATTATTTTGTTCCCTCCTTATGTAGGTGTTAACAGACCTGTGCAGGGTCCTTCAATGGGAGAAGACAAAAGCCTGACTTTAGCAGCACTAATGCCACACCTGGGCTTTACCTTTCATGGGACTGTTGCTTCATACTTGCTCCTTTCAGACATCTAAAGTATACCTTGTAGGAGTCCTGCTGTGCATACAGTTCTTTACATTTCTGTTGAGTGTTCTGAAGTTTGTGTTTGGTCATGATCTCCATTCCAAAATCTTGGCTGGTACAGAGAAACTTGAGGTTTTTTTCAAACAGTTAACAGGAAATGGTTTAATTTTTTGGTGTGCTAGCTTTGAATTTTGCCTGATTTATAAGCAAACCAGTAGGGCAAATCTGTAAATCAAGAGCTAGATTTAACTTGTTTCTTGACTTGATGACACCATTTGCTGTCCTTGTTGAAATGTCAGTAAAAACTGACCTACTGGACTGCTGTGAAGATGTTTGAATATTCAGAAAATCTTTTCAAATGCCCTTCATGGGCAAGTGGTTCTTGATATTGTAATACATTTTCCCTGTTTTACTTCTGGGTTCTTTGTAATAGATGCTCATAACACTTCAGGATATAATTTTGAAGATATGTTTTTTTCCTTTTATATGCAACTTTGAGATGGCATGTTCTTGTGTTTAAAAATGTAGTGTGTAATATGTAACTGCTTTTGTATGATATAAGGTTTTCTCCTTTCTCTGAAAAAATGATATATAGGTGTTTTGCTGGAAGTCATCTAACAATTCCATGAAGCAGTGTCGTTGGGTGTATGGCCGGCAAGTCTTCATGTCTGATGTTGCTTTAAACAGGAATGAGATAATGTTTGTCACACAGGATGGTGAAGCCTTTACAGGCAAGTGGCTGGAAGAAGTAAAAAAAGTCTCAGAAAAAAAAGGTTAGCTCTGATTTCTTGATGGTTTTTAAGTACTTCAAATCAATATAAAAATTTAACTGATTCTTTACAGTCTCTAATAGCACTGTCTGGTGAGTGTGTTCTTTTCTCTGTGACTGCCAGTTGGTAGCCTTGACCACTACTGTTCTCTTTCCTCAGTAACACTAAGCTTTACTTACTTTGCAGCCTTCAGTTAACCTTCAGGTGCAGATTTCTTGGAAGAAAAATACTTCTGAAGAGTAATAGTAGCACAAGGGTCCAGTGTAATGATCTCGTTGCATATAGACTGGCAGTGAAGAAAAAGAGGAGCATGTACTTGCTTGCACTGTTAAGTCTGTGAGACCTTATCATGTTTCCCAGACCTTTATGTGGGCATAATACAAGGTCCAGAGCAATTTCTGCTTTATTAACTTAGCTCATATTGTTGATAGTGGATCCTGATGGATTGTTTTTTCCGTGAAGAAGATACCTATCTACTACAGGACAAGACTTTAATTAAAACTGAGTTCTGTTCATTTAGGGATCTTAGAACTCTACGGATATAAATGGATTTACTTCCAGCTTGGGATGTATTTGAACTCTATAGCTTTATGTTGCAGTTCTACTTCCTTTGATACAGATATTCTATCTTTACATTTATTGGTCCATTTTTGGATTCTTTCACAGTAAAATTCTTTCATCTGCGTAATCCAGAGCTACATACTACTTTTACTCTGTTGCTACTCTGTTTAACTTAACACATCACATAGTAGTTCCCTCATTACAGAGGCTCCAAATGTATTTCCTTTTTGCTCTGTTTTTCCTGGTGCTGGTATGTGTCTGTAGGTGTTCTCTTCTTTATGCTTACTGCTATTCTTTTTGTAGTTTTAGTATCTTAAAGAAAAATTCAGAATCCAGACTTGTTGACTACTTAAATGTCTCGTTGATCTTTGTCACTGATTTGTAATGAATGAGAACTTCTGTTACTTCGAGTGGTTTTAATGAATGTGGTGAATGCTGTGCATGTATTTGATTACCCAGTTCTTGAAAAATAATCCAGTGTTCAGAGAATATAATGTTTTTTTCAATAGTATTTTATTTAGGTATAATTTAAACAGATACAATATGAAGCCTGAATGTTATTGTACTATATCTGCTGTAATTGATATGACAGGACAAGAAGACAATCTTGCACTGCTGTATACTTACGCACAGCTTGTTTAATTCCACAAGAGATTGCATTGAATGTTAGATGGAGTGTTTTGCCTTACATGAAGAAGTGGCAAAACACTTCTACAAGAAGTTCTGGATCAAAAGTCTCCAATATGTAATGTGAAGCCTTGTTCTTAACTGAAATGCAGGAAGACATTTAATTGGGCTGAAATCTTCACCATAATATTCAGTGACTCCATCAATGAGCTTACGGAAGTCATAAATCTTGCTTTTTTTGTCATATTAGTTGCATTTTAATTAGCTGGACCTTTATGGGGGATTTTTTTCTTTTTTTTTTTTTTTTTTAATAGCAGAACTCGTCTCAAGCCTTCAGAATTCTTCATTTGATACGTCTTGTGAACATGATACAAACAGTGTGTATGAAAGAATTCGACTTCAGAAGCTTACTTTTGTCCACCGAGCTGTTAGTATTGCCACCGATCCTAGTGGTTGTAATTTTGCTGTTTTACAGTCAGATCCTAAAACAAGGTATATTTAAAATATCAATAACTGTATTTTTTCTCATTTTTGTGTGTGATTGTGATCAAATCATTCTACATTTCAAAATTATCTTTTGGCTCACACAGAAGTCCCAGTAAATGTGGTTATCCATACTGCTAGAGAATAGCACTTGTTAGTAAGCAACCGTATTTAAGTTACCCAAAGACCTCAGCTTATTTGTTTCCATCATTAGCATAGATAGCGTTGATGTTTTATCTAAAGTATTTAATACAAGCATTTGCAATGTATTTCTCAACATACTCTGAGCTCTAAAGACTGTAGAAATTCACCTCTTCACTAATCAGTAATAATCTTTTACATAAAAGAAAAAAGTGGATCTTTATTTTTTTGGAAAAAATGTTGAAAGTAAAATTAATAAGTAAAATACTGAACCATGTTTCTTGCACTCTCATAATACCTTCTAATATATGTGATATGTAAATATTAGCTTTTTTTTTCTTATTGCTTTGGATTGTAATATGAAATACAGGAAACATTTCTTCTATGTTTTCTTGTTAGAAGAATGAGATGAAGATAGTTCTGATAAGACATGTTTACTGGCTACATTATAAAGACAAAATAATGTGTTCGATATTCTCAACCTAGACAGATCTTACATATGTGGTTCTTTTTGTAAAGAACAAGAAATTTTAAATAGTTCAGCAATGTAAGGAAAAAACAAACAGAAAAACCCAAGACAACAAACCAAATGGAAACAACCTCACCCTCTTCATTAAAATACCATGTACAATTTTATGGAGCTTGTAAATAGTGGGGGTTTTTGATGGATTTTGTTTTGTTCTAGCCTCTATGAAATTCCAAGTGTGTCGTTATCAAGTTTTGGAGAGGATTTTGGCAAACTCTTAGATGAAACAGATGAAATGGATAGCATCCATGATGTGACTTTTCAGATTGGCGCAAGAACTTACCCCGTGCACAAATACATCTTGGCTGCACGCTCTGACTTCTTCAAGAAGCTGTTTGTTTCCAGTGACAACCAGCTAGACACTCCAGATGTCTACCGTAAAGATGAAGATGCTGTTGGATGTGATCTTTATGTAATAGAGAAAGTTCATCCAGATCTGTTTACATACCTTCTGCAATTCATATACACTGATACTTGTGATCTTTTAACTCATGGGTATAAACCAAAAATCCTGCATAAAGGAAAATCAGAAGAATATCAAGATACTTTAATTTCTAACCTGAGCAAAATGAGTTTTGATGAAAATGTTAATGGAAAGTCTGCATTTGAGATCTATAGAAATAATCAAGTGCAAGTTATAAATGAAAAACAGAAGAGCAAATCCAAAAAAAGCAAAGTTATTGGTGAAGAAGCTAACCTCATAAAAATGTTGCAAAGTGCTGCAAGGAAGTTTGGACTCGGCAATTTAAGTGGAAGGTGGGTGAAAGGAAATGCATTTATATTCTGGCCGTCTCTTCACGGAGTAGTGTTTTTGTGTAAGCTGATCTAGCTTTAGTTATTATTAAAATAGAAGGCTAATTGGGATTGACGTTTACTTTTTTTTTAAACTTGTTTTATTGTATGTAAGTTTAGAAATTTACAACCCACACCATATCTCTTTAAAGCAACATCAGTTTGTTCCAATGCACTTTGCTAAAAGAAAGTGTATGGGACCTTTTTGAATAATGTCAGAAGCAGACTTGTGTAGCATGATTTTGTACTTAAAGCATCATTTGTCAATAGGCTTCTATATGATGGAAATGTGCTGTTGTTCAACTGATGCATTTTTAAGGTTAAATGGTGTAACTAATGGAATTGAGACCAAATGTCTCTGCGGAACTGTATTACTCAGATTTTTATTTTCTATGTTTTGCTTTCAAAGGAAGGAATGAGCTTTTTTCAGGGCAGTTTTCTCCACTGTATTTTCTGCAAACACTTAAATTAATCAGCAAAGATGTGAAGTTGCTGTTAAACCTGAGTTCTCAAGTGAAATTTCTGTGTTAAAGCTCTCTACCCTTTGAAAGTGCATTGCTTTGTAATCACCCGCAGCACCCCTCTGTCTTTAGCATCCCATTCACAAACGTTGATGAATTCAGGTACTAAAGAAGCCTGTGCTGAAAAATGCATCTCTTCCAAACCACTGTCTTTGCTCAGATAACTGACTGGTAGCAGTATAGCTTTCATTTAAGATGATGAATAAGAAAGCCGCCATGTGGAAAGAATGTCAGTTACATTTTACTTTGCAGTGAAGATATTCAAGTAACAACTGTCCCTTTCTAGTTTTCTGTGATTAATGAATTTGGTCCTTTTTCATATTCACAATATGAGGCCACTGAAGTTCTGTTACTCTGTGAAATAGTTTTTAATGCTTTGAACTGTATACTAATTGTATTACTTATTACTAATGTTAATGATTTGCAGGCTGGATGGAGTCAGATTAGAAAATGGAAAAATTAACGTTGTCAACAAGAAGAATGGGAACAAACCAAAGTTAAACCAGAAGAAATGGTAAACTTTTAAAATCAAGCTTCTGCTACCCCCACTGTTGTCCTTTTCTGTTATCTCTTTATCTGTGAAGTGTAGGCTAAGGGGTGATCAGCTTTATTTTAATTTCTGATATACACTTGTCTCCTTCACAGTATCTCATGTTTGGAAGTTCTCTATAGATGCTTATAGACTCATCTATGAATTAGTAATCTGGAATAGATGATGTATAGTATATTTTTGTGTCTTTTTTTTTTGCTGGGCATCAATGTGTTCTGTGGTATAACTGTGTCATGGAATACTACTGCCAGGAGAAATGTTGTGGGTAATCCAGTCAAAGACAGTTTGACTTTTGCAAATATGCTTGCTGTGAGAATAAGGCTACATGGATTGATAATAAGACAATGTACGTATAATATTCTTTTTCTGATTCAGAAGATCTCTGAAATATCTTTCAATGGAAAAATTCCTTAAACTTTGATAAAAGTGATGCTTTTTAATTCTATTGGTGTGATGGGGCTATTTATACTCAAATGCTTGAATAGTCTTCCTACCTAGTAAAAGCTACATTGCATAAAAGTAGCTTTTTAACAGAATTTGGATTACTTCACTCTTAAATGGATTGTCAAAGCTTACAGTAGCTACTAATGTAAAAGAAAGAACTAATATAACATAAGGTCAGTTAAGATTGACTAAAATTAGCCATAATTAATTTATTTGTTCATAACAGTTTTGAAATAATAATGGACTGTTTTGAAGGAAACGCTTCAGATGGAATTTTGAGAGCTCAACTTTGGACAAAAAAATTGTCTCCTGAAACTATCGTGCCTGTGCTTTTAGATTCATTTAATATGATAGTATTAAAGTTCAAGCGTGATTTATTTTAAAGGATAAATCCTAACTTGCTAAAGTAAGCATTTATTTGTAGAGTTTACAACTTGTAGCCCTTCCGAATAGTCACAGTTCTGATCCTGTTAAATATCTTCTAGTTCGTACCTCTGCGATGTGACCCTGAAATCTTTAGATGGAAAGGAATTCCCGTGTCATAAGTGTGTGCTTTGTGCAAGACTTGGTATGTGTGTGTATTTTTATATATATATGAAATTTAAGTCATACTGTCTTTTTTAACTGAAATTTTATTGCATCTTGAACTGAAATGCCTTTCTTTACAGATTATTTTCACAGCATGTTAAGCAGCTCATGGATTGAGGTAAGATTGCCAATAAATGTGTGGCAGTATGTTTTGTTGCATCAAATAAGTGACAGCTTTTCAGTTTTTCCTAGAATAACGTATCCTAAATACTGGGGAAGAGGAAAGGCTGGATCCTTGAATCCTGTTTGCAAGAAAAACAAACAAACAAATAAAACCTAAACACATTTTTGATTGCTTTGTGTTTGTGCTATTGAGATTGTGTATTAAATGAGAGTAATGAATGTAATAATGTATACAAAGGAAATTAAAGTATTACTTTTGTTTAGAGGTTAATTTTTGGGCTAGTTTATGGATTTGTAAATGCTGCCAGACTGTTCTTATGGGATACTGCTGTGGATGAATTTCCTGTTTCTTTCTGTAAAGTTCTTACAGTTTAAATGGTGTGCAGTATGGAATAGCTTTTCATATGTACTTAGTCACTAGCTGCTGCTTCAAAAGGTGTAGATCTTTCATTCGTCTTGGTTCCTCTTTGCCGTCTGTCAGTCAATGCCCTAGTTGTTCCTGGACATCATAATTTCACTAAATGCCTCTGATTAAGTGTCTGAATACTGTTGAAAATCCCTCTTGAAAGAGGAGAAGGGTGTAAATGGAGAAGCATTTTTCAGAGACTGAATGTTGAATCAGTGTGCAAGAATTTTCTCAACTTTCATAGCTTTTTGGCAATTTGTAAACCTAAGAACCAGGCAAAGTACTGGCAGTTCTGCTGCGTAACAGGACTTTACCTATCCTGTAAGTTACCGTGCTGCCTTTTCCTCAGTCATCCCTGAGGAAATGTGTCTGCAACACTGTGAGACAAGTTATTAATTTGTTTTTAAAGTGTTAAATGTCCATTTGTATTGTAGATTTCTCTGTCAGTTGCATGTAGCTCTTAAGTTATCTATTATTTTGTAATTAAATCTAAATCGTACTAAATTCATAAGCATAATAAATATTTTGTGAATCAGGTGCTCTGGATGTTGTATAAAAATTTTAATGTCTGGAAGGTGATCTTAAACTTCAGATGGGAAATATGTCAGTGCCGATAGCATGTTTTAGAGCAAAAGAAATCTTTTAGTTTAAAGCTTTGCTTCAGTACCAGTTGAAATAAATCAAAGTTTTTAGGCACTGATGTTGCATAAACTTGAAAAGTGACAGTTACATGGTTTAATGTTTGCTCACACAAAAGCTTTGCTTTAATTGTTAAAATGGTTCTTAAAATGGAGGGTTTGCTGAGGATCTTGTTTTCTGAGGGATTAACAGTAATGGCCACTTTCATTTTATTCTTGCTGATGAACTTGTGATTTCACTAAATTTTTTCCTTTGAAAGGAAAGCAGTTCAATACTTGCAGAGGTGATTCCTGTAGTTTGACTTTTAGACAGTTGTGGATAATATAATATAATCAAGGAGGATTGTTTGAGAAGATGCTCAAACCAATGAAACAGTGAACTATTTCATGGATCTTTATTCAGAAGTGTGGGCAGATTTTAATAGCTCTGCTGCAATGAATTCTTAATTGAAGAACGTATTTTGTGCAAATGCTTAAATAATTGCTTAACTTTGAAAATGTGACCCTCGTTCTGAGTCATTTGCTAAATATAATTGCTGTCTTAATTTTGTATTTTATTCCAAGTAGTCAGTGTATTTTATTTTTTTTTTTAATCCTTTTGCCTTTTAGGCTTCCTGTTGTTCAGCTCTAGAAATGCCAATCCATTCTGACATACTACAGATAATTGTAGATTACCTGTATACAGATGAAGCTCTTGCAATAAAAGGTGCCATTAATATGTTTTCGACTCAAGTATAGCTCTTGCAGTTTTTATATTTTTAAAATAGAAATTCAGTAGTTAATATGCTTGTGTTGAATCTTTATGTAGAAAATTAAGTTTCTGAGGTGATAGCTGTACCCCAGGCCTTTTTGTAACTTTTCTTTAGTTTGTCAAACTGCAGTTTTCCTTTTCCCTCCTTCTCTTGCTTCAAAAAAAAAAAGACTGTTTTTGCTCTTCTAAGCTATTCCTTGTGCTGTGAAAACCCCAGTCAAAATTTGCAAAGCCATTACATTTGTCACTTGGTAAAATGTTGTTGAAACTCTATGTGTTATAGTTGCTTGTGACTTGGCCACAGTGTTTACGTGATGCTTTCTTTTCCAGATTCTCAAAATGTTGAATTCATATGTAATGTTCTCGTGGTAGCTGACCAACTTCTTATATCCAGACTCAAACAAATCTGTGAAGTAGCCATTGCAGAAAGACGTGAGTTCTTCCACTTATAGTATAAGGAGTTAGAGAATAAAAAATGCCTTTGTTTGTTTGTTTGTTTGTTTTTATATGTTAGTGTTATTGCCTATTTTGGCACAGAATTATTTTATTATGTTCCGTTGCTCTGTTTACCTTTTGCTGGTCATTTAGTAGCTGTTAACAGTTAGTTTGGGTGATATTCTAGATTAGCATAATCTTCCATTTCTTCTGCATCTTTGTCTTTATCTCATGTTCTTTAATTAAAAAAAAAAAAAGTTAAAAAATCAAAAAAACCCAAGCAAACAAACCCAATGCAAGAATGCAAACAGAAACCGCTAAAACAAATAAACCAAACTTTTAATAAACCTTTATTTTATTGAATTCAAACTTCTTGTCTTTAAAACATGATACAGTGAATTCTGTGTTTCTGTTTCTGTCCTTGTATTTAGTTCTTTTAATTCTTCTGTTTGTTTGACACAGTGCTGTTTCTATATGGCTAAGATCTGTCTCTTCGAGGAAGCACTAAGTGTTGTTGCTTAGCCTCATACAAGAAGTCATCATATAATTTTTTGCTTGGCATTTCTTAGCAGCTTCCATTTTTCTCTCTCTTCCTCACACCCTGCCACTTTACTCCCCTTTTTTTAATTCCTCCCTACTAAAGGACCATTTGGTGCTTAAAGAACTGTTTATGCTGTATATGAAACTTGCTATTTTTATCTTTCTTTTCCACTTTGTTTTGGACTGCTGAGTTTCAATGCATTGAAACTATAAGGTTCTAAGTGGGGCCTTTCTGTTTCTGTGAAGCAGCCATTGCACTCAAGGTGCTACAAAGTTATTTGAAGCTTGTTGTAGTGTATGGCCATTTGAGCATTAGCATTTTTTCTAGGAATGGCGAAGTCTATGTTTCAATAACTAGATCACACTATGCAATACAGCTTAAAAACTGCTGCATGATGTTGCAGCAGGTTATCCAATTTAGCTTGTCGTGTTTCTTCTTTGCAGTTACTTTGAAGAATGCTGCTGAGCTGCTGGAGTTCTCAGCAATGTATAATGCTGAACAGTTAAAACTGTCCTGCTTGCAGTTTATAGGACTCAATATGGCAGCTTTACTTGAAGCAAGGTGAGGAGGAATGCAAATACGTTCAGGTACTGGCTGTTATAATAAATTCAAACATTTCAAAAAGGCAAAAGGATTGGAAGAACTGATAGGAACAGGTCAATATTAAAATGAAACTGGATGCTGCTAGTTTAAAGGGAGGGCTCATTTTTGCCAAATAGGGAGAGAGAAACTAGTTAAATATCTGTGCATACTGTATCAGTTCTATAGTACAAACCCCTATATTACAATCTGATGTAAAGAGTCTGAATTAAGGGGAAAAACCTCTCTTGAATTCAGTGGGCTTTGACACAAAGTCTGATCGTGTTTGGGCTTCTAAAATTTTTTTGAAGATTCATAAAACTACTGCGTTGTGTGTGTTGTGGTTGTTTTTTCTTTAACATCATACTATGCAAATTGAATTTATTTTAAATAGATTTACTATGGCTGGTGCATTTTCCAAAGAGGATGGACCTGCCTTCTGGTAGTGTCTTTGCTTTAACTGTCTGCAGTGAGGGCTGAACAAATTAATTAATTAATTACCCTTGCTTTCAACAATAATTAAGCTAGGCTCTAAGAAATCAAAGGGGTATGCTGGCCTTCCATCTCTTTATTCTTTTGGACAGGGCTTCAAGTTGCTTCCAGAGTACCTATCATCTTCTCAGAGCAAGCTTTATCAGCACTGATTGAACTTCTTTTCTAGCAAAGATTTAAACAAACAAACAAAACCATAAAAACAATCCATTTTTATTACGGTTCCATTCTGTCCACTCCTGGCCTTTTTGTCATGCTTCCTTTTACATATAGAAGTTCTCAGACATCTGAACTAGTTCGTAATGCCAGCATTTCATTGCTGTGTCACACAACTGCTCTGCTTGTGTCATAGATGCAGGCATTCACTCATATTTTCAGTTTTCCTCTTCACATCTTTATAAAGTATAAACATTTTAACCTTTTGGAGAGAAGAGTAAGAATCTAGTAACTGTCTTAAGCATTATTCTGAATTCAGATTTTTTTCATCCTAAGCCTGTAAAGGACATGCAACATTCTTACTGCAATTAAGACTGTATCTGCATTTTAGTGAAAATCTGAAAATGTCGTTACTGGGCAGCAAGACTTTAATCTGAGACACATGAGACAGGCAGAATTTAGTCGTGACAGTTTTGTGCAAGGAGTGGTGCTCATGCAGGCAAGACAGTTCTGTTGATTAAAGTTTGTTGCTGTAGTATTATTTTGTCATAAACATCAAGGGATGTTCTGGCTGAATTTTACAGAAGAATTTGTATAGGCTTGGAGTACTAGATACATGTCAGGAAGACTTCAAAGTATGCAGAAATAGGTAAAGTAATGACCAGTTTCATGGTAACTTAACTGTATAGGTCTATATTGGCTGTGGCTTTAAGTAAAGGTAGCCTATCTGGAAAGGTTGTGGGTTCAATCCTTCCTTTCAACAAGGGCATTGAGTAGTTTATATTTTGTGTTCATTTTCTTCCTTCTGACACTGTGACCACCATGAATAGCTAGTAATGCCTATAGGTGAGATTCATCCAAAACATTCATTTGGATTTTTCATTAATGTGTTTTTTTTGTTGTTGTTGTTATATTTTTTTAATATATAAATTTGTATTCATTTTTTTAGGACTCTGGATGTCTTAAGTGATGAAGTTGTAAAGGATCTTTCTGTTTATTACAGGAAAATGGTAGGTTGTACAACTTGAGTGTAAGCTGATTAGGTTTAAAATGAGAACAGATGAGTGACAAATATGTACCTGCATGGTCTGTAGATGACAGGCTGAATGTGCAACATCTGACTCAAAATATGAGCTCCATAAGAATGATAATAGCAGCATCTAACCTTAGCTTTTATTATTCACTAGCCACTGCTGCAACAGTATTGTGTCCTTTAATTATTCATATTAAACATATTAGTGTTCTGTAATTAACAATTACTACATTAAAAAACATAAGAAAAACCTATGGAAAAGAGCATCTGTTAGAAGAAAGGAGAGAAAAAACCAAATTAGACTTCGCCAGTGTAAAGTTCAGAGTGATCATAAAGGTCTTAAAAGCAGTAAGAAAAATAATATGAAAGTTGAACTTCAATACAAAGGGGACAACCAAGGCATTTTATAATCCAGCATTCTTTAACTGTACAGTAGTAAAACATTAATGTTTACAAAACCTTGAAGCATTTTTTTTGTCAGGAGTTATAGGCAGCTGAAACATGTATTCTGTGTCTGTCACTTAAAATAATTCTCCTGTTTTGCTTAAAGGTGTAACTTAAGTCTATAAGCTGGTTAAATAATTAATTACTTAATCTGTAAAAGTGTTTTAAATGGCAGTTGGTTTTGTTGCTATTACAAGAGATTATATATTTGCTAATATACAACTTAAGAGAATATTAGTGTAACAGCTTTTACAACTACAGATTCCAGCTATGGTCAGGAGAGTAATTACTCCATATCCAGATGGACCTGATATAAGTTCTTTAGAGCCTGAAGATGGAGAGAACTTTGTCTTTTTAAGGGAAGAAATGAATACAGAACAAAATTCTCAGTAAGTATTGATTTTTCATCAACAGTTTTAACTAGCTGAGCTGTATATGGTATTTATTCCCCTTTGGATGGTGTCTGACTCCCTTTGGGTTCAGAATTGAAATATTAAGAAACAGGAGAAATTGAGATTTCAAAGACTGTTCTCTGTTCCCTAAGTCTTTTTAAATGCTATAGTTACAGAGGAGCACTTTTGTCGATTGCAAGTAGAGTGTAAGCAAAGGTAACAAAACAGGCAATCACAGTAATTTTTGGGAATTGTGCATGTGAGGAAGGTACCTGTGTATGTCACCAACTGTGGAGGTCATTGAACTTTGCTGAATTAGGAGAAATCAAAAGAGGAAAAAACCCCTAATTTTCATGTACTACAGGTGTGTCTGGACAATTGTGATAATCTTCATTTCTTAATATTAACATCATTGTCATGCAAAATAGAAAGTTTTATACATGAGTTTTTAATCTGTCAGTTTAAAGTGGCTGTTATCTAGCTGTAGAATAACAAAACAAGTGACCTGTGTTTAAAAAGTGTTAGAAAATGTAATCCAAACAACTGTAGATCATGTACTTTGGCCTTGGCTGTTTTGTGGACTTCTGGTATTCTGTCTTTTTGTTTTGAAGACATAAAGGTGAGAGCAATAGAAGCTGTAAAGTCTTGTCAGACTTAATATGCTGCTCTTCTCTGACAAACAAGTAATAAAATTACAACTGGATTTTTTTGGTACAGTTTTGAACTGAACAAATTGACTATGATATCACAACTATGACAAGTTAATTTGGTAGGATGACTTGGTAACGTGCTTCCAAATAGTGAAATATGATGTCACTGTGATGACTGTTCTGACCCCATGTGTCAAGCAAAGTTATACTAAATGAACTAGTACAGATAAGGACTAGTAGTAGATCAAGGGAACTAAGAGGCTTCAAGCCTTTTAGTGTTTTTAAAGGCTAGATGATAGCCTTGAGGGAATAGGGCTGTCCATGGATTTAAAATAAAACTCAGATATTGTAAGGTTACAGTATTGATGCAGGAATTAATGAGTACATATGTAGTAATTCCACAAAAAGCTGCTCAAATAAGCTTTTCGAAATAGGGTTACAGTGGCTGTAATTCATATAATTCTGAATTTCTAGTATTAATGGTTTTGTTAAAATGAAAGATGCCTTTTATTTGATTCCACTCATCCTGATATTATATATAGGAACACATGACATTTTGGTAACATGACCACATACCTGCTTTACTGCAGAAGTAGTATTAGCTTGGTGGCAGTATTTGTGTTGGGGAAAAATGAGACCAACTGTGGAGTTTATTGAACTTCACTAAATTAGGAGAAATCAAGAGGCGAAAAAGTGGAGACTTGGATGTAATTTGCTTTAAGTCAGTTGCTGTACTGTGTATCAGGTTTAATCTGGCCTGGGTTTCAATGCCAGCCTATGCAGCTCTTGTATCATTCCCTGTCTCAGCAGAATTCTTTATGCAGTGTACTAGACCTGAGACTACATATAGACTGGGAAGATTTTTTTTTTTCTCTTCCTCCTGGATTTTTTTTGCCCCCCAAATCATTTGCTAAATAGTTGTGCAAGTGCATAAGCAGAGTGGGGACAAGCAGCTAGTGACAGGTGGTGGGACCAGGTATTACTGCTTGAAGTATAACTGCTGCTGCTGACTGAAAAACTTTACATTGACACTGATAGTTCTGAAGGTCAAGTTCTTTGGCTTCTCTTTTTTCTTGTTTTCTTTCTGTTTTTTTATTTGTTTGTTTAATAGGGAAGCTCTTTTCAAAAAAGCAAAAACTAAGGCAAAAAAGAAGCCACGGAAACGGTCCGACAGCTCTGGAGGATATAATCTATCAGATATTATTCAGAGTCCAGCCTCTACAGGTCAGTGGGAAAGAAGTTCCTTTCAGGTATAAAAACAGACCATGAAGTTTAATATGCAATGCTATTTCTATGTTTCAGTAAAGAAATATTGCAAAGATGATTTCTTTTCTAGTGAACACCATAGTTGAATTTGAATAATGAAGTTTGAAGATTAAGTTTTGTTTGAAAGGCTGTTTGTCATATTAAGCTTATGCCCAAAGTTCAGATTCTGTAAAAGCATGTATTTTATCCAATAAAGTTAATGGGCGCTTTCCCATCTGGTTTTAATAAGTGGGACATTTCTGCTATTTTTTTTTTTCTAGAATATAAAAAATAAAAGTAGTCACTGTTGATTGAAAAGGTGGTAGCAGCCTTCATTTTCAACAGAAGAGTATCACTGTTACTTTGCAAAAGTAATCTCTTTTGTAAGAAAGAGAAAGAAAACTGGGAGTAATCTTATTCTGAAAAAATATTTAAGGTAGTCTTAAATTTGCTAATATTTATTACAGTCTAGTACACTGGCCTAGGTAAATTTCGGTTATTTTGTATTCATCATATGGATTGAATAACTTTTGTTTCTCTTTAAGCATTGTTTAGTCGGGCTCTCATGATTTACTGCTTCTACTCTCTCTATTTCCTAGGCTCAGTAAAACTGGATAAAACTAACTCTGTAGAATCGCTTCCAGAATTCTTAACATCTGACTCTGAAGGTAGTTACGCAGGAGTGGGAAGCCCCAGAGACGTGCAGTCCCCTGACTTCACAAAAACATTTCATCCAGAAAGGACCGAGGTTAGATTTCTATCTTCCTAGCAATTTATTTGTTTGAGTTTATCTAGTCCATGAAAAGCAGTGTTTGTATTTTGGAGTGTGTCTAAGGAGCTGTTTTCCTTAAAATGGAGTAGACAACTTTATGTAGTTATTGCTTGTCTGATAAACAAACAAAAATAGTATTCCCTATTAAATCTTCTAAGGGTGATTTATTCAAATGGTACAGTAGCAAGAACTTTTCTATCCTGTAGTGTTCAGGAAATTTTGAACCAAAAGAGCAATTATGTAAATACTTTAATTCTTTTGAAATGCAAAGTAAATCTGAAGTTTGGAGTCCAAAAAACCCCCAAACAAGCCAGAAAACTCCAGGAAGATCCTGCTGTTCTTTGACTACTATAGTTGAATGGAAGTATGGTTCAGGATGACAGAGGCATAACTGGCAAAGCAAAATAAGTTTGAGAGAATTGTGCCTATGTTAAGTGTTAAAGCCTTAGAAGTGGATATCTCTGAGTGAATTTTCCGCTATCAAGAAGCATATTTGGATGTACAGGATTCAAGGAGAAGTGTGAAACAAACAAACAAAAGTACAAATATTAATAGCAGACTGATCAGAGATTCACTACATTATTGCTATTTTTGAGGTATCCTTTATAATCTTTTTACTTACATGTCATTCAAGTTGTTTGTAGCATCGCTGTTTGATTTTTTTTTTTTTTTTTTCCCTAAATGAAAGAATGTGAGTATATTTATTCAATATTTTTCTGTCTTTTTTTTTCAGATGAGGGACAAATCATGCAGTCAGGGAATGAAACCCCCTCAACCTAGCAAGGAGATTAAGTCATACAAGGGATCATCAGCATTGGCACAGTCTGTTCCACAGTCCATTCCCGGTGCCAGAAACAGCTCTGCAAGCTCTCCCAACTGGTTAGCAACCAGTTTCAGGTGGAGTATTACCTGTGGTACCTATTGGACTTACAATCACTGTTCTACACTTGGTGGTGAATAGTAGTAATATTCTATTCAGACTAAAAAGCTATCTGCTCTTCAAAATGATCATATGTTACTTGACATGTGAATTAAAGATTGTGGTAGTGTAATAAGTGTTACATTTTTTAAATTATTCTTTAAGAAAAACATAGGTTTTTTTTAAGTGCTACCAGTCTAGACTAGACTTCTAATATCTTTGTTTTAAGAAGGGCTTCTTGGTCTGTCGTGCCTGGTGTCCTGTCTTTGATAGTTGTCAATAACGGTTGAATATTGAAGATTTTAAGGATTTAGGGAATCATATAGTGATATTTTCCTGCAGTTTACCCAGGCTCTGTTGGTTTGTGACTGATGACCTTTGTTAATACAGATGATACAGCTGTAGAAATTAAAAGCTGCAACTCTGAAGTGTATCATTTGGTGAGCGGAGTCCATTAGAAATCTGTGTTTTCTCTCGCTATGTATTTATGCAAACCTAGTCTATGCAGAGAGGGTAACACATCCCACAACCAAATCTTTGGTCTTTAGCCTGGTCTGAAGAACCTCCACCTTCATCTGCTATCTTGGAGTTCTTTTCAAACATTGTTTAGAGGATTGCATGGAAGGGAAACAAATAAAACCATAGGACTTTGTTGTAGTGTCGCTGTGCCTGTATGAGTTTCCCTTGAACTCTTTCTTTTCTTTTTCTAGTATTGTTGGTGTGATGTCAGGAAAAATCAAGCAGCACTGTTGTATAGAATGTTTAAAGGATTAATACTGTAGTGTATTTGGTTGAACTACTGTGGAGGTGCAGTGATGACAGGGTTTGGTGTGACCTCCTAGCAGTTAATTCACTGGTTAATTATGGCAGTTGAGTTTATGTAAGAAAAGACAGAGTGCTGCTTGTAGTTTGTTTTAAAGCCTGACCTTGCATCTAGTAACGCAGCTTAGTTTACAAACACCTTTACGTACACAGGTTTTAATTTAGAGTTTTACATAAAACTTAGAAATTTCTGTGGAAGTTTAAAATTAGGCAATTTATGGAAAAAGAAACTGATTCCTAAAGTTTGAGGATGTTACTGGTGTTTGTACAGAGCTCTAACTTTGCAAAGTGTGTCTGGTTTGCCATGTAAAATAATTTTAATCCTGTTCTTCAAAGAAAGATCTAATTCAGCCTTCATGAAAGAGCTATGAGCAATGCCTCTCTAATACTTAGCATGAGCAGTTGACTGCTAAATAAGTATCCTGGATTTAGGTATCTATTTTTTTTTAAAGTAATCATAGTTCACATCTCTTTGTTTCATAATATGATGAGTCTTGAAACTATTTTTATCGTGTGCTCTTAAATATGTATATATTTATAAAAGTTTTGTCAGAAACATTCTATTTGAGGTTTACCATAATTGAGGAAACAGACATAAATTATATATCCGGTTACCAATCTTATGTATGATTTAGAAGATTTCAGTGAAGGCTGGAACTGTGGTATCTAAGTAAAAGTGAGTGCCTTGTAAGGTAACTTTTTGTTTTTCATTTAGCCCTGCCAGCCCTCCTGCCATGGATCTTAGAACCATCATGGAAATTGAAGAAAGTATGCAGAAAAGTGGAACCATGCCAAAGGCAAATTCAGGGTTGGTAAAAAACCAAAATCTATAAAAGAAAAGTGTGATAGACCAGGCTATTATGAATTTACTTAGTGGTTCAGGCAGTTCAGAGTTCAAAAAAAGCAGGAGAAAAGTTGTCCTATTTGTTTTTGAACGGCTTTGTTTACTTCAGTTCATTATGGTTTTTCTGTGAGCATACAAAATTTATCCCTTTATTTTACTGTAGCCTTGTTCAGTCAACTACTGCAAAAGCATATCTTAGCTGCTGAAATGTGAAAGAGCTAGTAAACTACTATCTAAAATCAGTGGCCTGCTCTACTGAGCTTTCCTATTTCCAACTGAAAAGAACTAATTATTGGCCCTAGCACTTAGTAAATTACTTGTGGACTAGTACTGTAATAGATAAGTTTGTTTCTTGTCTCATATTCTCTGACCCCTGCCCTCAGCACCCACGTGTTGATATTGACAATTCTTCCTCTGACAGAACTAAGGGTGGATCTTTGCTCGAAGGGCCATCCCAAAGATACAGGGAGATAAATGTACTTTTTCAGGAGACAGTGGATTAAACTTAGTGTTTCTTAACTGGTGGCATATGGAAGAGAACTGGAGGTGACTTTCATGACCTTTGAAGTGTGTCATTCTTGTAAAGGAGATCTAGGACAGTAGACCTGGAGCTTAGTAAAGGGTTGCTGGCTAGCTAAGATTCAGAAGCTGTGAACAGAACAGCCAAGACTGAAGAACCCAAATAATTTAAAAAACAAATTATTACAGATTAAAGGAATGGTGGTATGCCGTTGTATATATTTGTTATACATGAGTATTTTTGGTTTAAGGGAACTAAGCTTCAGACAGTCTCTAAAATATCACAAAATTAGAAAATAATCTGATGGTAATCCATCTCTTTTGGAGACTTGATTCCTACTCTGGATGTTTTCATTTGTAGACATCTATGTGAAGAGTAGTTTTATGAGGCATCTTTTTTTCTGTCACTCTTGATATTTCTTGATCCTCCTTTTGTTCCTCAGCCATCCAACCCCTCCCCCATACCTATACTCCCCTTTTGGCACTCCAAACAAAGTATTTTGGTCTAGGAAAGATTTCTCAGTTTCGTTTGTCAAGATTAAAGGTGAGTCATCTCACAGGACACTGATCTTACATCTGTCTTTGCAATATCAATTCACAGCAAAATGGCGTCTCACGGAATCAAGCTTTCTCAGAAGCAAAGGAAAATGATTGCCCTGGCAGCAAAAGATAATGGATCAGTAATGAGCAGCATGGAGCCTACTACACTGATAACCACACCACCCCCACCTACAAAAGTTGCAAAACTGGGGAATGCATGGTATGTTATAAATCAAATATCACTTATTTTTCTCTGAAGTGGTTTTACATTGAATAGTCTCTTAGAAGCAGTTTCTTAAATAAAAATGGCCTAGGTTCTGTTCATTAAAGACTAGCGTTGAACTATTTGTATCCACATTTGGTAGTAATCCAGAAATTCGAAGAGGACAGTGAAATGCAGTGGTTGCAGTTTCACAGTTCTTTGAAATCTTGCTATAGTGAGTCAGAAAACTTCATCCCATCTGGTTCTTGCCAGTGTGTGATGTGGTATTTGCAGATGGTATCAAAGTGAAACATAGAAGGTTGAGTACAAGCTCTGAAACTTGGTCAAGAAGAGGTTATTGAAAACCATTATGAATAGTGTTTTTTATCTGTCAAAAAACATAAAGAAAAATGTTAGGTCTTCCTGGGGCAGAGGACCAGAATTACTTTGGAGTAGAGCAAAAATAGAGTGAAATTATAGGTTAAGAAAGTTACCTAGTTGTCTAGGAACTGGAGGGAGTGACAGATGCTGCAAAGAATTCTTATGGTGGAAGGATGCATAATGGGTTTTAAATGATTTTTAATGCTGCTTACACACAATTTGAATGTTCAAGTTAATATCACTGTATCAAATAGAAAAATGGCTTACCATCTGTTCAATGAACAGGTTTACAACAATGAATGTAATGAGGTGCTAGCCTGAGTCATGCTTTGTTCTTCACATTTACAGCTTCTATTGGATGAAAGCATAACTGTAAAAGTTGCAAGCTGTGTAAATTTAATGTTTTCAATTATTACAGAATAAATAACTCTGTGCATCTGCTTAACCTCAGGTAAATGTTGGGCAATTCACCCCCTTTCCCTGTTCAAGAAGGTCTAGGCTTTTATTGCAGCTTCCTTCTGTACTGGTACCCTAGAAGAGTTGTGATAAGTCTCCTCTATCGAGAGCTTAACTCTTTGTGCCTCAGTGGGAACAAAGCTTGCTGCATACTCACCACAGTCACTCTATTTTAAATGAACTCTTTTTTTGACAATTTAGCTGTTTTAAATGCTATTGTAGTAGTTTTCCTTTTGTATTGGATAAATTTTAAAGTAAAATAGGAGTCTGTCTTTGAAAGGATAGGTTTATTTTCCACAATTAGAGCCATCTCCTTGTCCTTTGTCTCCTGTGATCCTTTGTATGAATTGATTGCTCCTTTCAGAAATAAGAGTAGCAAGCATCTCCTGGAATCTTTGCCGTTCTGTTACGTTCCTGTATGTTCAAAGTAGACATGTAGCCTGTTAGCTATATAATGAGTGTATGGAGACAAAAAAAAAATCACATCACTAGCTGGCTGATGAAAAGATAGGCTGCTTCCTGGCAGTGTTTGCTTACTGAGAGGCGTTCTGTGTCAAAAGGTTTAAAGTAATGTCTAGAACTGCTTGCTTCTCTGCTCCATTTCATATATCTGTTGTCTGTCTTTTTTAGGTGGATACTATTATGATCAGCACCTTGAGTTTGAAGTGCCTTTAGATTTATTAGAGATTCCACATAGATCTGTTGGTATGCTGTTACCTTAGTTTAAGACTATACTAATAACAGTAATATCCCAGAACATAACAATGGTAAAATAGAGCTGGTTTTCAAAATATTTATCATTAATGTACCGGAAAAACTGTGAGAGTGTTTTGTAATCATCCCCAAAGCATCCATTATATATCAGATAATAATTGGTTCTAAAATGGTATTCTACTTCCAGTTATGTGATCAGAACAAGCTTTGCTTCTCTAGTGATGCCATGCAGTACATTCAGCCTCGTGGTTAAAGGACCTTAGTATTTTACAGAGCCTGTCAAGGACCATGTCAGTCTGATCTGAGGTGGGCAGTTGTTTAGTGAATTCCAGGTAGCGAGGCATGAAGTGTCCTTCAAATTTTGATTCTGGCAGTGATGACTGGGATTCCTCCAAGGGTCAGTGAAAGCAGGGGCAAGAAATCTCTGTAGTCATCTGTATGTCATGGGTTGGTTATGACTAAAAAGAGTAGTTACATGCCATACACTGTCCAGCTTGCAAGCTATAGAGGTGCATTACTACAATAGTTATTTATGAAAATGAACTGAAAATTATTTATATAGTTATTTATGAAAATGACCTGATTAAAAGAAAAAAAAAATCCAGCACACAACATTACAACTGACTTCAAGAAAAGGTTGAATTCTTTTGATTCATACAAGCAGGACTTGAAAATAAATTAAGAAGACATATTTAACTATGTGCACCTAATACCAAAATTTGAGATCTCCTATTCCCCAAGCCTCTCAAAGTTATTCTGATATAACATTGGGCAAAGCCCATGCTTTCGTCTTAGAGAAAAAATTGAATGAGTTGTTTTGTACTCTAGGAGTCAGACTCTGCCTGACCTCTGAACTGTAATTGAGACCCTCACAATAGGAGAAACAAGGTTGGCAAGATTTGTCTTTTGAATTCTAATGAGTGGATGAATTTCAGAATCCTTAACGCTGATACTCTCAAATGTTCCAAAGAACACGCTATCTGCTTTACACAGGTGATGCTGCAGGTCAGGCAACAAGTTTGTTACGTGGCATATCTAATGGAGGTGTCACAGGGCAATTATAGCTCTGAGGCTTAAAATTTGCTGGGAGAGACTGATGGTTGAATCAGATGGTGACCAACACAGGAAATAATGCGTTACACTATCTTTTATTTCAGTAAAAAAAAAAAAAAATCATCCATCTACTCTTTTTAATCTTACTACTAATGTTATAATTGTGCATAAACAATATGTAACCTAACATCTACAGTGATGATGTACACAGTCTTACATACACAAATCACATGGGCTCATTCACACACTAATTTACGTGTTGTTACAAATCCACCACCTTTCTACCCATCAGTGGCGCAGCGCAGCAGCACCAGGGAAGCCAGGCTCTTGAATGCTACCCAATGGGGGACTCCAAGGGGTGTCCACACTGATGAGGGAGGAGAGCTGCCGCTGGCCAGGGGTGCCACTAATGAGGTGGACTAGGACCTGCGGTCCCAAGTGGGTCTTCTCTGGAGTCTTCAAAGGAACTTCCCCAGACTTACCATGTTATGGCACGGACTGATGTCAGTGATCACTAGTGTAGGCATTTTGTGGATGTTTTCAACCGGTCATCTCAAATATCATCAGTTAAATTAATTTTTTGTTTTACTTGCCATTTTCTAGCAGTAGTTTTACGTGTCTCTGACAGACTTTGGATATGAAGGGAAGGAGCTATAACTCCTCTGCATGAGTATGTTTGTATAAGATGTCTGTCTTTCTCCAGGCTGGTCTTTCCCTTTTTCCTTTCATGCACAACTTTTTGATACAACAAAACCTGAAGTAGCTTTTGGAGGATATCACATAGCTTATCTAATTATCGGGGGCTCCTCGCAAGGGTTTATTTTTTTGTTGTTCCTGAAGTCCTGTTTTTCAGTGTAAGATAAATTACTCTTGATCTGACATCTGAATAGTTTGACTATTCATGCTATTCATCTACTCTCTGAGAGATAATTCTTTACCTCTTGGGTGTTATTTAACTTTGAACTACCAATTTCCTATGAACTGCTCTTGTGTTTAAAAAGCAAATGTAGACTGATTTTTGAATATGTTTAGGTAACTATCTCCAAAAAGTATATTGTGGTCTTAAGGTTCTGATTAAACTGTTTTTGGAAGTATCAACTCTGCTGTGTTACACAAACCATCTTAAGTGGAAAGGCTCGGGTGTACTTCAGAAGGGTGGAATCCAGTCTAATGCTTGTGTGGTGACCACACATGATTCTGTACATTCCTCTGCAGCGGTCCTCTGGCTGCTGATCTGGAAAATGCCGTAGCTCAAGAGTTCAAGCAAAGAACCAGTGGGAAGTATATGAGTATTTAAAATTATGCCTAGCTGCTGGAAAAGAGCATTTGTTGAATAAAGGTTAAGCTGCTTTAGGCAAGCCATCAATTATGTGATTGCCCCTGCTAGTCATTCGAAGTATTTTTGTATGTAAGGTAGTATGGTGTCACTCATCTGCTTTAATATTAAATTTGCAAAGTTATATTCTGTAAATTCGCAATGAACCATTAAAGTGCATTTGGCAATAGACTGAACTTTCCACACATGCAACATAGTCAAAGCCATAGAACTTGTGTTCCCATGAAATGAGATCTTAATCTTGGATGTGCCGCAAGCTCACTTGCCAGACGGGTGTGGAACCTTCTGGCTCTTTTTTTGGTTGACTGAAAGACAGACTCTATCAAAAACAATTCCTACCTTTTCCACCAAAATAAACCTCTGGTTTTGTATTTTGTGGGGGACTGAACCTATGTTTTCTCCTTTGAAGAAAAGTGGAAATTAGAAGGGGAGTGGGGTGGGGAAAATCTCACCAGTAATACTTTAAGAGTATGTCACGCAAGAAGCTAGGCATTAACTTTGTTAGTTCTCTGAACTTATTTTGACTGAGGGAGATGGGTGTTGTTTTTTTTTTTTCTTCGGTGATGTGTTACAAGTGGATCTCATTACAGTACAGAATTTTCATGAAAATAAGTAGGCTACTTAAATTGGTAGAAACAGAAGCAACTTCTGTGAGAGCAGATCCCAAGGAAATGATTTGCCTACTTGGTCAAACACTTGCCCAGACTCTTGTGTGCCAGCTGGTGGTAGGAACAAAGGATGTACAAAGTGACTCTGAGCATCTGGAGGTTCCATTCTACTATCTGTGGCTTCTGTGCTACTCAGGCAGTATTTAGAACAAACAACAAAACAAACCCAAACTAAAGCCCAGGTAGTCTAGCATGGAGTGTAGACATCATATATGACTTTCAGATGCTTTTGTTTTAAGATTTTGGATGCAATGTTGCAATGTTTTAATTCTCTCATACTTATTGACACGAACTGTATGCCGCCTACATGTAGTTTGAAAGTCTGTTGGCTTCTAATACTTCATTGCTATGGTAGCTACATAAACAACTAGCATTGTATAGAAAGCTTGTTTTACTTCAGTAGTGTTTATAATTGATCTTTTATTTCTTTGAGTAGGTAATGAGAAGATCTATTCTTCCAATATATTTTTTGTATGTTTGTCAATGAGTGGAAATGCTATGCTTAGTAAAATTAAATGTCAAGCAAATGTACGAGCAATAAATTCCGAAGTGTGGCTGGGTAAGGGAAAGGCTAATGGTAACCGCCTTGAATTCTGTAAATGAAAAAGCTTTTGGATCAGAACAGGATAACTATGATGCTAAATTGCTGTATTTTCATATTGGTTTGTTTTTGAAAAATAATACTCAGGCTCTGGTTCAGTAACAGTGCACATTATACTTGGGCAAGTAAAAGGAAACTAAACATATAAGTTTTATGAATTTCAGTGTAGATTTATAGAGCTTCTGGCAGGCATGAGTAACTCATTCAGTATCTTGGGGAAAGATCAACTATACTTGACTTTCATCGAGGTGAACTAGGAGAATTAGGATGAAGAGTGTTGTGTGATTCATGAGAATACTTTTGAAGGAATAATACTGTTAGAAAAGGTACAGCTTTTCTGAGACAAGGTGTCGGTGGGGGAGAAGAGAGAGAGGGATTTTTTGTTGTTGTTGATTTCTGTGTTGTGTGGTGGGTTTTTTTGTTTTGTTTTGTTTTTGTCGTAATGAAACTCCCATACTACTGGCTTGTTCTGTTCTCATAGATATTTATTTTCTGACGTTTACCTATTTGATCCCAAGTGATTTGATTTAATGAATGAGGTCTAGCAGGCATAATGGTGAGATACGAAAGCTAAGTAATATTGCATTTTTACTTTTAGTAACTGAAAAGACCCTCTTTTGCCATCTGAATCATGGAACAATATGGAGTCTTGAAAAGTGCAAGTATAAAATTAATTGTTCTTATTGTTTTTTTGTTGTTGTGTGTTTTTTTTTTTTTTTTTTAATTAAAGGTCGTCTGGATTACATTCTGCTTTGCCAAAGTCATTCCGTGATCTTGTAATGGAAGAAGAAAAATGTATGAGTGCAAACAATTCACCTGGCACTGGTATCAAAAGAGCTGGATATAAAGGAACTGAAGATTCATCAGTCCAAAACACCGTAAGGTAAGAGAGCAGTTTTTCCTAATTTATCAAACTTTATGCAAGAACCATAGTAATCTGCTTAAATTTTGCTGAAGTAAGAAAGGATAAAATTGTCATTTAAAAAAAAAATCCCATAAGCATTCTTTTAATGATTCTGTTAATGGGATTTTGTGAACAGAATACTCTTCTGAATAGGAAGCTTAAAGACTAAAGCAATTTAATGCCTATGCTAATATTTTATTTGAGGTTCAAAGTGGTTTTGTCCATATATATGGACACGTGTGTGTGTGTCTGTATATGAACACAAACACTTTGGGCTCCAAACAAAATATGTTTGTGTGTGTGTGCATTTGTATATCTATGTATAAAACTGATAAACCTGTATTTTCTAGCTTCTGTAGAAATTAGATATTTCTTAGCATTCAGGTATGGCATGCATGAAACAGAGTTTGCTTAGGAGTATTTCAGTGTAACCACTGAGTAGATAAAAATCAGTTTATTCAAACACAGTTCTAGCATTTCCTGGTAAGAGTTTTCTTATAAACTGACTTAATTTTTAGGTGCAATTTTTCATGGATTAAGACGGTTTTCTGAAATATTGATACATTGGTTCTGGCTGTGTATTATAATTACTGGGAAACTACAATTCTAAGGACAACAAGAACTTGTTCTGAGGTGCATGTGATTTATATGTCTAGTTATTAGAAAATATTGCTCTTTGGTCAAATAGTTTTAGCCACACATCCTCTTTCTACCTCCGATAAAACCTCTGTTTTGGGTTAAAATAAGTGTCTTAGCTGAGGAAAGAAATCTCAGTCTTGCTCCTCACTGACTTGCTCACCCACCTGCATCTCTTCACAGAATCACAGAATGTTAGGGATTCCCCCATCATCAGTAACTTTAAATGCTGAAAATGTTACAGGCTTTTCCACACAAGGTCTGGAAGCAGCACAGGTAGCTGCCCAGCAGGGGTGACAGCAGTGACCTCCCTGGCAGGGGGACGGCCCCACTGTGCTGGAGCGAGATGAGCAGGGCAGGCTCTGTGATGGGAACCAGGGCGAGCCACAGTCAGTAGTTGCAGACATGTCCTCTGGGACGAGGCAGGCTTGAGGTCCAACCTACAAGTCCAGTCAGGCTCAGGAACAGCAAGGCTGGGCTTGGGCATAGCTGCAGCATAGCTCACGAAAGGTTTAAGACTGAGGGACTGAGCTTAAGTGCGGCTCTTGATCAAAGAGAGGGAGACAGACCCCAGGAGCTTTCACACAGCTCTTCCATACAACTCTGCGCTGTTCATAGCAACCTGACTCAAGTTTACACAGCTGCACTGAGTGAGAAGAGTTTGCAGAGCCTGTTGGTGCACAGGGAGACCTGACACCCATTACCTTCCAGTTTTGCTTATGAACTCTTGTTCCACCCCCCTCCAAAAACTGTTTGTAAGGAAAAGAAAATTCTGCTGGGCCTTCCTCTTGATTGCTCAACTTGTATAGAAATTGATGTTTCCCTAGGACAGAGGTAGTATGTGCCCTGTTGGTAGATAAAGATCAAAATGAGGGTTGAAATATAGAAACTTTGTGTGTGAGATGGTGTTAGAGGAGAGAGGTAGGAGGGATGTGGACAGTGTGTGTGATGTGTGGATATTCTTCAGGAACAGAGAGATAAAGCTGAATTTATTGTGGTGAGTGGAGATGTAGGGACATGAAGTACAAATCTGCAGAAAACCAAGTGTCATTAATTTTGTTGCTAGCAAAATAATAAAGCTTTTCATCATATGGGAGATGACAAGGGCTGATGATAAGGGAATTTGCACTGGATGCTGTTATAGCTTTGTCACACCTACTCTGTCATCTTCATAAAGTCCTTTATTTTCCTTTTGCATTGCTCTGTCTAGTCTATGCAGTCTGGCCAGTCTGCACACTCCCAAAGTGGATTATTTGAGCTAAATCCAGGCCTAATATGTTAGCTGTCTGAAAACGATACATTAAGCCAGTGGGAGCCTAGATGACAGCACTTCCAGAGCTATTTCAGGTTGTTTTGAATTGTGTCTGAGCTTGCTTATTTCCCTCTATTAGGTATAAAGAGCCAGGGTGACTACTTCATCCATCTGAAAGTTAGGAGTTGTGTTTCTGGTTTGAGGTAATTTCATTCTTTGACTGTGCAGTTCCTGTTACAGTAGGCTCTGATTTTTGCGTGCAGCATTCAAGGCCTATTTCTGTGAAGGTGAATTATCCACAGCCTTACCTGTTCCTTTTGAAGGAAAGGAAGGGAAAGGAAAGGAAAGGAAAGGAAAGGAAAGGAAAGGAAAGGAAAGGAAAGGAAAGGAAAGGAAAGGAAAGGAAAGGAAAGGAAAGGAAAGGAAAGGAAAGGAAAGGAAAGGAAAGGAAAGGAAAGGAAAGGAAAGGAAAGGAAAGGAAAGGAAAGGAAAGGAAATAGCATGTGTGTAGAGCATAAGTAATCCTCATCTGTTCATATCAAACTTGCTAATGGTACACTGAAGATATCTGCATTGCTACTGTTCCTGCTTTGTCTTTTTTTTTTTTTTGATAAACTGTACAGGAACTAAAGTGACAATTTTCTTGAGTCTCTGGAGGAGGAATTTTCAGTGGTTGCGTAAACACTCTTCCATATACTGTCACCTTTCAATTTATGCAACCCAGAAATTTTCTGTAGATGAAGCATGTCATGAATGTGGAGATGTGACCTGGATTCAGTCGCAAGGCAGATCAGTCCAAAAGCTGGGCTGTGTGGATGTGGCTGCATTGTTTCCAGGGGCAGCTCAGCCGTGGGAGTTACACTGTGCAGCTGTGCTTGTGTAGCTCATTGTCCAAGCTAAAAACATTGGCCTGACGTGATTTAACTTTGTTGTGGCAGCCGGGGTTGTCTTCACTGTGTTACTTCAGGGAGCAGTGAAGAGCCTTAGTGGAAACGAGTCTTTGTGGCTTCGTGTGGGAATGGCCTGGTTCTGGCATGGCTAATAATGAGCTAATGAGTAGTACATGACTCAAATGGTACAGCAAAACCCAAGAGGTTCTGCAGGAGACTGGGCTTTGTGTTTCTTTTTTGAGAATAGTCATTAGATCAGGGAGGCACTGGACCTGAACTGGCTTCAAATGAGCAAATCCTCAAGAAACACCAGGGAGCTGAGTGCTAGGACATATTGGTGGCTGTGCAGGAGTCAAGGCAAGTTCAGCCAACTGAGTTAATCAGGTTGGTTTAGTGCTGATGATACTTGGCTTATTTGTTTCCATGCAGAACCACTTATGTCTCTACATCAGTCTTTAATTTTCAAGACTTCCAGTTTTCCAAGTTCTGTATTTTTGAGGATTTTTTTCCATTTTTTCTGTATAAGGTAGCTTCCCGTTTCCCGTCTGTTCCATTTCTTACAGTTATTTTGATGCCAGCTGAGGAATTAATCTAGCATGTTGAAATATCTGCAGCTCGTTTAATATCTGGACTGAGTGTCTTGCTAGTAAGAAACACAGATGTACAGATGTACAAACAGCTTCAAAATATCTGAACTGCTTCCTACATTTTAGAGATGCATTGAAGTTGAGGGAGATGACACGGGTATTTAAACTTATTTTTTAATTGATCACTAGAGTGTGCTGTGACACTAGAACTATTAATTCCAGTTTTTTGAAATGTCTCTTGTGGTGGGTTTTTTTGGTTCATTTGTTTGTTTAGAAGTCTTACTCTGGAAAGAATTTTTTATCTGTACTGAAACAGGTTTGTTAATCTACTTGGATTCATTTATAGTAGTGCTATGAGTTCTTTGGATTGTGAGTGGGAAGAAGAGCGTAGCTGTCAAATGGGCTGGATAGGTATTGGTTACTATCAAATGGGCCAGAAGGTGAGCATTATTAAAGCAGGTGGAAAAAGAGATAAAGTTTAGGAATGACACCAGAATAAAGGCATTTAGTAAGCTGTACAAACATGCTCTTAAACCAGCAGGCAAAAGCTGCATTTGCCTTCCCTCCTTCCCTCCTTCCCTCCTTCCCTCCTTCCCTCCTTCCCTCCTTCCCTCCTTCCCTCCTTCCCTCCTTCCCTCCTTCCCTCCTTCCCTCCTTCCCTCCTTCCCTCCTTCCCAGTTCAGTACAAGCTGGAAGCTGATTAATCTAGGCTTCAGCTAAAAAGTAGTCCCCTACTGTTGAAATCATAGAATAATTTGGATTGTCTAGTTCAGCCTTGTGCTCAAAATAGGTCAGGCTAGATCATGTTGCTCAGGGTCTGGTCTGGTTGAGTTGTGACCACTTCCAAGTGTGAAGAAACTCCAGCCTGTCTGAGCAACATGTTCCACTGTATGACCATCCCCATAGTGGGATTTTTTTTCCTTTTTCCTCATATCTAACTGGGATTTCCTATTTTGTAGCTTGTGTATATTGCCTCGTATTCTATCACTGTGCACCTTCAAGAAGATTTTTGCTGCATCTTTTCACTACCCTCCAGTTAGGTAGTTGAAGGCAGCAATGAGATCTCCCCTTTGCCACCTTCTCCTAGGATTAGCAAAGCACAGTTTTTCTTGTTGTATGCTCCAGCCCCTAATCTTGGTGGCCCTCCACTTGACTTGTTGCAGCCTGATAGCATCCTTCTCATACTGAGGAGCCCAAAACTGGATATGATATACTGTATGTAGACTAACAAATCCAGCATAGACAAGAATCACTTCCTTTGCCTGCCTGGCTACGCTTTCTAGCCAGCCAGCCCCTGGTCTGTACTTCAGCGTGGGACTATTCTCTTTCAAATACAGGACTTCAAAATACAGTTCCACAGTCATGCTGTTCATTTTTATCCTTTGCTAAATTAATAGCATCTCTTAATAATGTCTACTGGCTTGAACTCTGGCTTTAACCAGTGTTAACTTAATTATATTTATTTTAGTTAACTTATTCTCTAAAATAATGATTGACCCATCTGTAAAGTGAGTAAGGAATTAGCTAGATAGGAAAGTTATGAACAACTTTTTAAAAAAAAAAAGGTTATGTGGCAATTGACTTAGTGCCTTATAGAATTCCCATATTCATTTATCACAGTTATCTGGCTTGACCTGATACCTTTCTTAAATAAAATAGGATTCTCTAACCTGCCATTGGTTTTCTTTTACAAAGATAAAATAGAAAAAAAAACCCACAACATTTACAAGATACTGATTTTTCTATCCTTTTTCCAGTTTTAACTACTCTTAAACACCTATAGAAAAAACATTAGATATTAATGGGGTTGAAACAAAGGAACTGTAGCTATATATTATAGATACTCGATCTGGAGAACGGCACAGCAGTTTTGATCACTCTTGCCATAGAGCTGTTGTTTCATGTGTCAGATCTTTCAAAGCTCTGGAATAGTGGTTATCTGGAAATGCCCAGTTTGGAGAGTGCCACACCTTTTTGTTTTCCCCTGCATTCAGTGAACTTCTGGCTATCCTGTTCATATCTGGAAGTGGAGGGGAAGGATCATCTTGACCAGCGTGAACTCTGCTTTCCTAGTGGAAACACAGAAGTAATATGACCTGGGAGAAGGAGTATCTGCTGGCTTTGATTCAAGGGAGTGACACTGTAGAAAGCCTCTTTTGAAGTCCACTGTTGTACCCTTGTAGCTATTGCTGCAGATATATATATATATATACACATACATACATACACACACACACATACATATATTTACACACACCTGTTTTATTTTTTTTTTTCCCTAAGCAGTTAAATTTGTGTTCATTCTCATTGCTGAGTGGTAGGAATCATTGTTCTTGTTGTCCTTGGAGTTGTGTTCTGGGGAAAATATTCCAGGCAGAGGAGTTAGCAGTTACTGGAATTCTAATAGCTTTCTATAGATTTTTCTTCTTTTTCCAAGAGTTTATGGCCACTTAACGAGAAAGCCTTAAAGAAAATTGAGAGTGATTTATTGAAATACCAACACCATTAGAGTTTCTTGCTGCAGAATAGTTAAAAAAAGTCTGCTAGCATTGCACAGTATGCTGTAACACTTTTTTAGAGTTCTGGAAAACACAAAAATTGCCAGAGATAGGTATTAAATAAGAATAGGTCCCTCTCTTCCTACTGATGTAGGATTTTTCTGACATCTACTTGTTTCTTAAGAAGTGCAATATAACAAATGTGACTTCATTTTGTTGAGAAGTTAATGTTATGCAACTGAATAAAATATCTTCCTGTTGGGAACTCTGATATTTCAGTACTATTTATTTTTTTCCCCAATTCTGTTAATTCTAGTCTTATGCTGTTCTTATGAACATGGGAGGTGGTTGCAGAATATGTACTAAAGGTCGCTGATTTCTGGGCTTATGCTTGAGGAAATAATTTGCTAGTGCTACTGCAGCACTGGTTCTTTCACATGAAATGCTTAATTTGAATACAGGAGAGTTGTTTGTGGGGTTTTTGTTTGTTTTTTATCTTGAAGCAATACTTGCTTCATATTTGCAAACATTTATAGTCAATGGTGTTGATGCATAACTCAGTTGATTATTTTACATGTAAAAAGACTTTTTTTTTAAAAAAAAACCCAAACAACAAAGACACAAACCTTTGTTCAGTGCTCAACTGTTAGGAAATGTCAGAATTAATGCTCAAGCTGAAAATCCATTAAGTTCTGGTAGTCAGAAATGAGCATCAGTGCCTTCTCTAGTCACAGTATCACACTTAAAGACAAATTGAGCATTACATCCTAATGCCTTTCTTCTGGAAAAATCCTACAAATTTGTAATTGCCTACTGTAAACTTGTACTTCACAGTAAGATGTAGGAGAATGCTCTCTCAGTGACTTTCATGCTCCTTTCCTGCCTTTTTCCAGGTGCACCACTAGAAGTAGCCCAGGTTTGGAAGACCATGTTCTGGATTCTCCACAGCTGGAGAGTCCTAAGTAAGTTTGACAGTAGCTTTAATTCTGGAGCTTGTTTCTGTGTATTATGCTGACCTTATTCTTCATGTTGCTTCATGATGTCATTTGTGTATTTTTTTGCAGTCCTTGGTTAGCAACATCACCAGCTAAATCTCCTGTGATAGCACCTGTCATGTTTTCAGCTATTATAGAGGAAGAGCTCCAGCAAGAAGCTGCTCTTATTAGGAGCAGAGAAAAACCTTTGGCTTTGATCCAGGTAAAGCACTAAATTACTTCATCTGTGAAGTAACACAAGGAGTTTCCAATGGCTATTTCAGAGATCGCTTTTTAGGATTAATTATGTTTTGATACATTAGTATCGTTTACGTAGTGATATTAAATGTAATTTAATAAGAACTTCACATTGCTGCTTGATAAGGAAGGTCTATGAAAGTCAAATTGACTATTGAGTCTATGATTAATGCATTCACAGCATCAGAGAGTGGTTGAGGTTGAAAGGAACCTCTGGGAAATGGTCTAATCCAAACCCACACTCAGAGCAGGGTCAGTTAGAGCAGGTTGCTCAAAGCTGAGTCCAGGCAGCTTTTGAATATCTTGCAAGAGCATATACTCCATGGCCTTTCTTGGAAACCGGTTCTAGTGTCAAACCACTTTCACAATAAAAAAAAAATATGCTTAAATTCAGTTTTCTGTATTTCATGTCTCTAGCCATTGCCTCTTGTCCTGTCACTGGGCACTACTGCGAACAGCCTGGGTCAGTTGTCTTTGCTCTCTTCCATCAGGTATTTATATACTTCCGCCTTCATCGTGCTCTCAGTGTCTCCTCATATGTCAGATGCTCCAAGCTCTTAAAAATTTTTGTGTCTCTTCACTGGACTCTGTCCAGTATGGCCATGTCTCTCTTCTACTAGAAGTACGCCCAGCACTCCAAATCTTTCTCACCAGTGCTGAGTAGAGCGGAAGAGTCACCTGTCCCAATCTGCTGGCAGTGCTGTCCCTTGTAGAGCACAGGAGGCTGTCACCTTTCTTTGCCACATGAGGGCATTGCTGGTTCTTAGTCAACTTGTCCACCAGGACCCCAGATCCTTTAATGCTAAGCTGTCAACCAGTCTGTCAACCCCTAGTGTTTACTGGTGCTTGGGGTTATTCTTCCAAAGAGCTGGATGTTGCATTTTCCTTTGTTGAACTTAAGGAGGTTCCTGTTAGCACATTTCTCCAGCCTGTTGAGATCCCTCTGAATGGCAGCACAACCATCTGGTTTTTCAGTCACTTCTCCTGATTTTGTGTTGTCTGCAACCTTGCTGAGGGTGTACTCTGTTCCATCATGTGGGTAATTAATGAAGATGTTAAACAGTACTGGCCCTAGTCTCAATCTCAGTGTTGGTGCTAGCGACTGGTGTCTAGCTGGACTTTGTGCCACTGATCACAACCCTTTGGCATCACTAGTTCAGCCAGTTCTTAGTCTGTCTCACTGTCCATTTATGCAGTTCATACTTAAACTTGTGTATGAGGATGTTGAAAGACTTCCTAAAGTTCAGATAAGCAACATCGACTGCTTGCTTCTCATCCGCCAAGCCAGCATTCTTACCATAGAAAGCTACTGGTTTTGGCAGGCATGATTTCCCCTTCATAAATCTATGTAGACTATTCCCAGTCATCTTCTTGTTCTCCATATGTTTGGAAATGACCTCCAGGAGCACTTGCTCTTTCACTTCTATACGGATCAAGATGAGGGTGACTTGTAAGTAGTCAGCCAGATCCTCCTTGCCGCTCTTGAAGATAGAAATGACATTTCATTTGCTTCCTTCCAGTCCTCAGGAACCAACCCTTATCGCCACAGCCTTTCAAAGATTTTTTTTTTTTTAATTAATTAATTTTATTTTTCAGAGTGGCCTTGCAGTGATACTGGCAAGCTCTGGTCTCAGGGGCCTGGGATTGCTGAAGGCAGATCTTACCACTAAAGGCCAAAATGGAGAAGACTTAATTCCCCAGCCTTTTCCATGTCCTTTGTCGTTTGGCAGCGGGCCCATGTTTTCCCTGCTGCTGTAGAAACTTTTCTTGTTTCTCTTCATGTCACTTGCCAGATTTCACTCCAAATGGGCTTTGACTTTCATAATTCTGCTCCTGCATGCTCAGACAGTGTCTCTGTTTTCTTCTGGGTCACCTATCTCTGCTTCCATCTCTTGTATGCTTCCTTTTTGTCTTTGTATTTTGTTAGGAGCTCTTTTTTTCATCCATACAAGCCTTTTGCCTCTCTTGCTTGGCTTCCTGCTCATTGATATGGACGATTCTTGGGCTTGGAGGAGGTGATCCTTAAAATCAACCAACTTCTTGGACCCCTCTTATTTTCAGGGCCGTATTCCCTGACTTTTTTGTAAGCAGGTCCCTGATCAGATCATGGTCTTCTCTTCCGAACTCCCAGGTTGTTATCCTGCTATTGTTCCCATCTTTTGGGAACTTCACCATCTCACAGTCACTGCAGCCAAGGCTACCCTTGACCTTCTCACCCCTGACCAATCCTCCTGTGTAAGTATGAGATCAAGCAGAGTGTTTCCCTTCATGAGGTCCTTTATTATCTGTGTTAGGTACTTTTCACCACTGCAAACCTCCTGTAGTGCTGGTGCCCTGCTGAGTTGTCTTTCCAGCAGATACCAGGGTGACTCAAGTTTCCCAGGAGGAGCAGTTGTCTGAAGGCCTCATCTGCTACTTCTTCATGCATTCAGGACCAGTAAAGACAGTTCATAATTGTGCTACTGGTGTAAATGTGGACCTGTGACTGACATACATTTATGTTTTCCTTTCAGATCGAGGAGTGTGCTATTCAAGATTTATTAATCCACTACGAAGCTTTTGACAACCCTGATGAATTTGTGACTGTTGAAAGGGCTCCACAGGGACCTATAGCAACACCTATGTGGAACAAGCACTAATTTGTACTCTTCACAGTCCATGTTGTATGTGCACTTCTGAGGTTCTAATTCTCATTACAAGTGGAATGGGACTGGAAGAACAGGAATCCTAGTTTTTAACATCAGCATTCAGACACTGCACATAATCACTAGGTATTTGTTAGACAGAACGGAAATAATGTGTTCACTGTGTCCCTTACCCACAGTATATATCGTATGTTTGTTTTAAGATAATTTCTTTAACAAGACGTATTATTAGTAATATTACACAAAGCTGTAGGTTGGAAATGCATTTGCTAATCTAAAATCGTGAAGATTTTTTGTTAAATTCACAGGTGGCTGAAAAGCAAATGATTGTTTTGTGATTTAATGTGGAATTGAATGTACAGAATTATACATCTTTAAAGTTGGAGGTGCGTTCTTCAGAGCTTTCTGGCGAATTTGGAATATTGCAAAATGTTTGTGCTTGAACTTCACATAAAAGTACAGTTTGATAATGCAGTTTTCCTAATTTATATGAGTAAGTATGGGTTCCCTGATTGTCACAGCCGGTACTTTTTACTGTCATGCTCCACAATGAAGCTCGGCGCTGTACCCAAGTGCCATTGCCTGCTCTCAGCTCAGCTGTGCGTGTTTTGTCTCTGAGGTGGGACTGGCCTTTGAGCAGTCAGCTCTGTGGAGAAGTAAAGCACACAGATGAATAGAGCATGGTAGCACTTAATTAGCTCATCTGTTGTCTTACTCTGCTAAATATGGTACAGTTTTAGAACCACTGTGTTTAAGGTACAATTCACTTGAAGTGCTGGGGAAATAAATGATCTGTGTATTCATTGTTAAAGCTATAGGGACGAATGCTTGACTGTGGGATTTGCGAACACCTAACCTTCAAAGATTATCATAGGTGGCTTTCAGTATTGTGTGTTCCAAAGTTCTTTGTGCCTGGTTTAAACAAATTTATATATGTATTAAAAAGAAAAGAAAAAAAAAAAAAAAAAAAAAGTAGCCTTATCTGCAATATTGTTTAGTTTGTCTGTTTGTATAGGTATATTTGAAGTTGTATTTTTTGAATAGTGTTAGTACTCCTGAACTCTGGAAAACTGGAATTGAGAGCGCTACAGAAGATGAATGTAAAGAATTGATCACTGTGTGACAGAAGAGTTGAATCTTGGGGAAAAAAAAAAAGTAGATATGTCCAATAGTTTCAGGTCAAGCTACACCAAAAACTCCACCACAAAAATTGTAAACAAATGCAATAAACCATAAAATCTTGATTTACACAAAATTAATATACTTTATTTGCTGTCTGTATATAATCAACACTTTAGGTAACTATAGAGTAATCTAAAAGTATTTATTTTGCGTAGAAACAACTATAGGCATTTTGAAGCTACACAGGCAGAGGAAGGTGTAGCTTTTAATTCTATTTTAAATTCCACTGGTGATTCATTTGCTATACTGATGAGAATACTTGCATTAAGTTCTTTACTTGATGCACTGCAGGGCCTTAGGGCCTACTGAAATGATCCTTCTGAATTAAAAGAACACTTACGTACTGTGAGAAATAGCTATAAAAGCAGTGGGCCTTTCCAGGTGTGAACCCAAGTTGTTCTCAAATATAAAATTGTAAAGTTGCCATTTTTTTCCCAAAATTGATTTGAATGGGTTGTGTTAAAATATCATTCTCCTGTCACTGTAAGAGGATTCATGCTTCCACAGTGCTGAGGGGAGTGATTTTAAGTTCTGGGTTTATTGCTGCAGTTCGCTTACGGATTGTCACTGGTTATACTTAATATTCGCAAAACAAAGTGAGGAGTGATCAAGTATACCACTCTTCTGAAACTGAGAACATTTATTAAACTGTTGTGTTAGAACAGCTTAAGGGTAGAATGTGTCACAGAAAGCTGTGTAACCTTATGATTCTATTCTTATTTAGCTTTCTTAAAACTTGGAAATTAACAGAGTTTCAAGTGACTGAAAAGTACTTAAAATAATTCATATTCTGCTGGAAACAGAAACAAAGATTTTTAAATCCCTGATGAACTCTGGGGATAGTTTATGGTACACATGGAAACCCAAACATCAAGAACAATGCATCAACACATAGAAATGTCTTTCTGTGAAAGCAGTAAAACTTCCAATTTTCTTGAGTTGCATACTTTGCCTTGATGGAAGACTATCTGTTCCCAGTATTAATGCGAGGTACATCCATTTTTTTTAATAGACTTGACAATTGCATCATTGAAAGTGAAAGCAGCCTCTGGAGCTGCCCAGTCCACCCCCCGCCTCAAGCTCGCTAAGCCCGAATGGCTTTCTTGGGCTGCGTCTGCCCAGGTTTTGAGTATCTCTAAGAACAGAGACTCCAGCAGTTCTCTGGGCAACCTGTTCTAGTGTGCGACAATCCTCACAGTAAGAAGGCATTTTAATGTTTAAACAGAATTTCCTTGATTTTACTTTGTGCCCTTCCTTGGCTCTTGTCCTGTCACTGGGCACCACTGAGAAGAATCTGTCTTCTTCCCAGCCCCTCTACCAGGTGCTTACAGCAGAGGATCCCCCTGGACCTTCTCCTGGCTCCCGTTATCTTTGTTGTCCCTCATTGGGATCTCCAGTGTGTCTGTGCTCACCATGAGTGTTATTTTACCAGATGTCTTCTGGAATAATATTTAGGGGTATCTTAAGGGTTTTAAAGCATGAACAGTTCTATTTATCATGGTTTACTGTATAGTAATAGATGAGTATTCACCTAGTGAAATGAATTGAGACTTGTGACTCACTTCATTGAATGGTAAGTGCGTGTCCGCTGGAGTTAATGATATTTGGAAAGGTGCCTGTGGACATTACACTGGCTTTTTCTTTTAATGGATTTTCATATAAAATCATAGAATGTCCTGAGTTGGAAGGGACTCACAAGGATCATTGAGTCCAACTCCTGTCCCTGCACAACCCCACAGTTCACACTGTGGTATATTTTTTTTTCTTCCAAATCTTGCATGGTCTTTTCAGATAGCAAAGAGAATAAAACCATTAAAAGCCTGGCTATGGCTTTTTTTTTTTCTTATTTCAGTTGCATAAAGGATCTCACATGCATGAAAAACAGGAAGGCAAGCAAACAAATTAAAAGCAAGTTTATGTAAGAGCACACTTAAACAGGCCCAGTGCATTTGCTCTCAAGTAATAATGTACAGCTGGGGGAAAGCCAAGAATCAGCTCTCTTTCCTCTCCTATTAAAAAAACATCGTATTCATGACACATTCTCAAATAAGAAAGTAAGCAGGGAAAATTGAACCAAAAACTTGTTCTATCATTCTCAATACTATGAGATTTCTTGGCTTTTTTTTTTCTTTCTGTCTTTCAAAAGTTTATTGCAGGAAGACACGGAGAATGCAACACCTGAGGCTGGATTCTCAACTAATTTCTTGCAGTGGTAAACTTTATTGATCTCTCTCTCTTCAGACTGAAGTGCCATTAAAGTTGAAGATGAGTTTTCCTTCTTCATCTGCTCGTTTCACCATCCTGTAATTCTGCAGGAATATGTCACGTATGTTTGTCAGCCAGTGAACCCTGACTACAGGGAAACAGCCGCCTGTCTCAGAGGTTGTGCAGTGTGCCAGGTGCCCTTTGCTTTAAGCACAGCCGCTCGATCAGCTACGTGAGCCTGGCCATAATCCCTGTACGGCAGGTGAAGAGGTCATGAGAACTGCACAGGCATAACTCGCTTCCTGCTCAGCTCTCTCCCGCAATTGTGATTCCTCAGCTGTGGCTGCCCTGTGCGTGTGACTGAGTTTCTAGGGCTGCTTTTTGCCTGGGCTGTTCTGAAGGGGATCCTACCACTGCTGCTAAATGGCGGCATAGCACTTCTTTTTGAGAACTATGCTCGTGCCATCTGGTGACACAACACCTGGAACAACAGGTAATACATTAGCAAAAAGAAGAAAAAAAAAATCTAAATAATGTATTAAGCATAAAGTGGTGTTTTCCTTTTGCTCATGTACAGATATTTTTGCTTATGCTGCCTTTATTGAAATAGAACATGCAGAATCTTGGTCACTTTCCCACTGTGTGTATTTTAAGATGTTTACAAGACACTGCCCATGTTGGTGTGTACTGTGAAGATGGAATTGAGCTGTAAGGCTATGAACACAGCAGGGTTTTCAGGATCACATCTTTGTATTGCACAAGCTGACAGCATCAGGGCTGAAGGTGAATGTGTGTGCATGCACATGTGTTTTACCGTAACTCTTCATTTGATCTGTTTGCAGTTGTAGAATTGAATTATATTGCACCACTTCAGCAAATAGAGTTAACGTGTTTTCTCTCCATCCATATGTACTTAGTGGTAATGAACCTTTACATCTGAACTTTGTCTCTCCCCTTTGCAAATGTTAACAATTAAGCCTCACTACATTTGTGAGGTACAATAACTGAACTGTTACCTAACTTCCAACACACAAGTAATAAGCTGGTTATCCTAAGGTTAAGCAGTAAATTCGCTGTCATGTCCTGAAGGAGAATCTGGAAGTCTCTTCTTTTAGTTGCCTCTTCCAGCCCATGTAGAGCCTGTAGCTTTTCTGGGATCAGCTGCATAGAAATTCCATTCAACCGGGCCTCATTTGTCCCTGACCCTCTTCCTGAAGGGAGTGGCTCTGCTGCCAGAACATGCACCTCTGGGCTGCCAGTCATTCGGTAATATGTTTGTTCATGATCTGAAGGGGCTACAAGTCCTTCACAAGTTAGTCAGATTGTATTTCTCCTTTTGTTTTGTTTCCATGTTGCTAGTCTTGTAAACTACTGTTCTTGTAAAAAGTGCTTGGCCTACTATTGGCCAGTCTATGATTGTTACCTATGAGTTTTAGTGGGATGATTTCCCTCTGAATAGGGAAGCCTAATTAGCTTGAACTGATGGTGGTGGATTCCTTGTGGAAAGGCACACTAATGTCAGGCAGGAGCTGCGCTGAGTAGCACACACCACCTGCTTGGAGAAGTGATGGGCTGACTGGGAGATGTCTAAAGGTGAGCTGCGAAGAGAAGAAAATTGAGTTATATCTTCTGCAGTTTCATGTTGACGGCATAGGAGTAGTTTCTAGTACATCTTTTATGTATTTATTCATCTTTTTTTTTGCATTACAAGTTCAGTCCATCTCTATGTTAAATATATTGTATTATCCTAGTACTATCAAGACAAGAAAAAAGCAAAGAGAAGGTGAAGATTTTAATCACACCTTGTATTAACCTCAACATGGATATTTCCTTTAAGATATATAACAGGCAACATCTTTCAGCTAACCTGTAAGAACAGGCAGCAACTCTCTTTTGAGTCTCTAAAATGGCCTCTATTAAATCTAGGAAAGTTCTGACCTGAAATTCCTGTTATTTGAAGCAATAAAATCAAAATGATTCCCAGTAGTTAAGCTGGAGGAGGGGTAGGCAGGGAGGTGGGGGGGCACAGTGATTAGCAGCAGAGAGACGGTGAAATGGCACAACAGTGCAATAAAAATAAAAATCGTGAGCCTGACTTGATTGCTCAGGGGGAAAAAGAGTTACATGGCTACTTTTCAAGGCACATTATATTACTTGCTGTGTGCGAGCTTTCAGAGCAGCCCATCGAAGCTGGGCAGTGATGCAAGCAGGTGGAACATGCACTCCCAGGGTGCTCTCTCTTCTGCCTGATGGCATCAAAAAGAAGGTTCTGGCTGGAATCCTTCAAACAAAGATGATCAAGGAAGTGGAGCATCTCCCTTATGAGGAAAGGCTGAGGGAGCTGGGTCTCTTTAGCTTGGAGGAGACTGAGGGGTGATCAAGGAAGTGGAGCATCTCCCTTATGAGGAAAGGCTGAGGGAGCTGGGTCTCTTTAGCTTGGAGGAGACTGAGGGGTGATCAAGGAAGTGGAGCATCTCCCTTATGAGGAAAGGCTGAGGGAGCTGGGTCTCTTTAGCTTGGAGGAGACTGAGGGGTGACCTTGTTAATGTTTATAAATATGTAAAGGGTGAGTGTCATGAGGATGGAGCCAGGCTCTTCTCAGTGACAACCAATGATAGGACAAGGGGTAATGAGTTCAAACTGGAACACAAGAGGTTCCACTTAAATTTGAGAAGAAACTTCTTCTCAGTGAGGGTGCCAGAGCACTGGAACAGGCTGCCCAGGGGGATTGTGGAGTCTCCTTCTCTGGAGACTTTCAAAACCCACCTGGTCACATTCCTGTGTAACCTCATCTAGGTGTTCCTGCTCAGGTGGGGAGATTGGACTAGATGATCTTTCAAGGTCCCTTCCAATCCCTGACATTCTGTGATACTGTGAAACTCCTTGTGAGTTGCAACCTGCAGTTGTTTATGCTGCCCTCGTCATTATTCGCATCTTACAACGTCCAACCTCTTATTTCCCAGAAACAATAAAGCCAGGTTTTTACTCAGTCCTTTTCTCCCTGCTCCTTTGCAGCTTCAGAAGGAGCAGCAGTAACTGAAGCCATACTATGGATAGAGCTTGGGTGGACAAGGAGATGTGAAGGTCTATGTAATACTATGTAGAGCAAACTTAGTCTGTGAAGTGCTATTTGGTATTTTAGAAGTGCACCAATTGCTGCAGAAATTGTAAGGTTTTCACCACAAGTGGCAATAACAAAGTGTATGTGATGGGGGGGGGGGGGTTGTTGGTGTTTGGTTTTATTATTATTATTATTTTTATTTTATTGAAGAGTGGACTTGATATCAACAGCACCTGAAGATTCCTTGTGCTCCCATATAAAAGTCTTCACTGCATAGCAGTCATTAAGCTGTGCATTTTTTATGTTGTTCAAAGCCTGAAATTTACCACTTTAATCTCAGTAATGTCCAAGTTCATGTAGTTCTGAAGCTGAATTTAATTTCTCCTGGGCTATGCTTTTATACCTCATGTAACTTAGAGCATGAGCAAGTCTCCTGCTTTGATGATAAAAATTTAGCTCATTAAGGGGGATGAGATTTAAAAAATTTCCCCAAAAAGGAGATTATGTGGAGCAAGCACTAAGCACTGAAAAGGCTTTATGAACACACAGTAGAAAAAAAATGGCCATATCGGAGGCCTCATAATTGTGTATTGGCTCTCAAACGTGCCTTTCTCCTTGTGACTGTAGCGCCTATAGACTTGGCACAGCAGCTGCAGTGTCAGATGTTTCAAATTGGCTGTGTTGACTTGTGAATATTTTATTAGTTTTTTTCTGAAAGCGATGATACTTTCAATCTTAAATACAGGAGGTGCTTGCTGATTCTCACGGGACTGAGGCAAAGGAATCAAGAATGAAGCATATTCGTGTATCAAGGGACAGCTCTTACCTTGGGTATAGTGGAGTCCATCCCCACCACAGCTTTATAAACCTAATATTTTTTTCTGTTTTCTTCTGTCACAAGTGATATGCAGTAATGGTGGCATACCGCATCAAAAGTTTTTAAGCCCTTTGTAAAATAAAAGTAACTACTGACCTGGTGCAAACTTTTTTACAACATGAAGTCACTTTCTACAATGTGTTACAAATTCCCATAGATACATCTTTTATACATCTTTACTAACACTTTAACACCTTGCAGAATGCTTGGGTATTTCTGTGCCTGTGCACTAGCCCTTGGTGCAGATTTAATTATCTGCCTCTGAGCTTGCTGAGATGCACCTGTAGCAACTTGTACTGAGCACTAAAGGGAGTTACAAGTTAGAAGCGCTTCTTTTTGAACATATAACAACCAAATATTTTCCTCGTGCATACACACACACTGAAACCTACCATGGAATTTCTAGTTGAGATCTCCACCTGCTGCAAGCTGACCAACAGTTAGAAACACCATTGGAGGGCGATGGGCAGCATTAAGGCCACCACAGCTAGTATCAAAATGCTGTTGTTTGTGATATACTGATAGCTGCTATTCATCCTGCTCTTGCAATGGTATTGAATAAAATGACAGAATCACAGCATGGTTGAAGCTGGAAGGCCCTTGGCTGGAGACTCTCCAGTGTGTCTATGTACTGAGGAGCCCAGAACAGGACACAGCACTCCAGGTGTGTTCTCACCAGTGCTGAGTAACGCAGAAGGATCACCTCCCTCAGCCTCCTGGTAACACTCTTCCTAATGCAGCCTGAGAAGCTGTGCCACAAGAGCATATTGCTGGCCCCACCAGGGCCCAGAGGTCCTTTTCTGCAAAGTTGCTTTCCAGCTGGTTGGTCCCCAGCCTGTCCTGGTGCATGGGGTTGTCCTTTCCCAGGGACTGGGCCTCGTACTTCCCTGCGCTGAACTTTATGAGGTCCCCGTCAGCCCATTTCTCCAGCATGTTGAGGTCCCTCTCTATGGCAGCACAACCCTCTGGTGTATCAGCCAGTCCTTCTGGTTTTGTGTCATCTGCAACCTTGCTGAGGGTGCACTCTGACCCATCACCTGGGAACCTCAAGGTGAATCTCTCATTTGTGTTCTGTTTCCAAGTTTATCGAACATTGCTATGACCTTTGTGGAGCTTAATTTTTGATTTTTTTTTTTTTTTAATTGTAAACTGTATACAAAAGTGCTATTGTTTGCATTGAAGCAAGAACTGAGGCCTCCACCCTCTTTGTCTTGTTCTGTCAGTGGTCACCCCAGGGCTGTCTTCTATTACCCTTCTGTCACATGGTGTTCACAGTCACAACAGCCACATCTGTAGTCTAGGGGTCCCTCTTGGCAAACTAGTTAACTCACCAAAGGAAAATTAAATGTCCATGCCTTTGAATTGTCTAGGAACTTTCAAGGGGCAAGCTTTGCAATTTGAGTGCCCAGAGGCTGCATTCGAACAGTGGGATCTTTGAAGGGGAACGGTCCTAAATTTGGGGAAATGCACCAGTAGAACAGATAAGTACAATATAACTAGTACAGTTAGTCTTACTCCTTTTCATTTGCTGAGGAGAACGTTCCTATATCTCTCCATTTAGGTGAATGTACCATCTTGCCGTTACCTTTTGCATGGTTTGGATAGGACAGCACTGATGGATCAAAGGGGTCTTACTGGTTGTATTCATCTGAGGCTTCATGACCTACTCACCTCCATGTTTCTGTGTTAGTAAGAAGTTAGGGGAAAAGCTGTCACAGTTCACTTACCTCTGGTGTCTTTGCTTGCTTGTTTCAGCTGTTTCATGAGTGGGAAAGGAGCCTTCTCTGTTTACCACCACTCCACAAATCTAGATTTATACATCCTTCTCAGATTTCCTTATAGGTGTTGTGGATAGAGAATGTCAACATGGTCAGAATTATCCTTAAATGATAGTTTAAAGCAAATTACCATGTCATTGATTGTATAATGAGGTCTTGATCAGATTCTCAAAAGCCCTTACTGCAGGGACAGAAATATGAAAGTCCAGTAAGCTCTTAAAGCTTTCTTAGCACAAAATCTATTGAATGTTAAATAGCAAAGGAAGTAAATTTATGAGCTATTGAAGGCAATCTACTTTGGGCAGGGCTTCTTATCAGTACTATTGTAAGATGTATATAACAGAGATAAGGAGCTCTGAAAAGAGGATTCCTGCATCAGCTATTTTTAGGCAAGGAAAACACAAACTTAATCTTCCCATGTAGCCAATGTAAGGAGGTGGATGCTTTTGAAAGGAATAATTTAGTGGACTGATAATCAACATTTTTCTTTATCACATTTATACTTGGCACTGCTTCTCTGTAGGTATTTTTACTTTCTCTGAGTGGTTTCTCCCGAAGAACTGAAAGGCTGTTTACTTTAGTAGTCTCTGGCTACAACAGTGAGGAATATTTTGAAAACTCAAATGTTTTGGCAAAATAGTTTTCTGTAAAACTATTGCTTCACAAGCCTGTTGCATGAACAAACTGTGATCAGCCCCAACTTAGGTGGTACGTGTCTGGCAATGTGGAAATAACAAACTTACCCATTGGGCTGCTTAACATGGCCCCATAAACAACTGTGGACTGCTTACCATGGCCAGACATTCACTGAACTATGAGGTATGCATCGTTACTTGTTTTTTTGGGTTCACAATCTGTTATTTGGGGTTTTTTTGTTTTGTGTTGCCCCTCGCCCAAATGAAGTTACAGATGAGAAATGAGAAGTATAGAGGCATTGTGTATTGGCATATGAAGAGTCTCCTCCCACTTCAGTCAAAGGAAAAATTAACTCAAGTAGGAGTAGGATTGAGTTATGCCTTCCATTATTTTTTATACACTTATTTTCAGCAAGGATGATGGGATCCGGTAAAAACTGTTGGCAATGTCATTCTCTGTTTCATTTTTGTCAGTTCTGGCATTTGAGTAGAAACAGGAACAGTTCCATGTTTTCATTCTGGAAACATTACTAATAGCTCATAGCAGCTGGAGGAGATGCAGTGGGTAGCACAGGAGAGAGCAAAGACATTAAAATGGAAGGATTTATCATAGAATAAAAGCTGATGATCTTTGATTTATTGAGATCTAATTATTCAATGTCTGTTCTGGAAGAAGGAAGATTTTATGAATAAGAATTTAGTATTTCTTTAATTAACTTATTAAAAGTGGCATCACTAAGCTTGGAGTTGGATGTTTGTAATGCTGCTTTGGACTCTGAAGACTCAAGAACTGGCTTTTTGACTCTTGTCTAAATATTTCTAACATTTTTAATATAATATTTTTTTGGATTCTACTGCTGACAGCACAACGATGATTAATTTCAGTTACTGGATGTTAAATTCCTTTTATCCTTGTTGAGCAGTTCACGGGGATAGAAACTAAAACTTAAGTTTTGTCAAGATCAAGTGTGAGGCAGAGGTGGGAAATGAATCCATAGAGTCCTACATCCTCTTGAGGTATACACACAGATAAATACTCTTGCAGTTTCACACATTCAAATTAGATACCAGTTTTCCAGCCCCGTTTTCCCAAAAGTACCTGTGGCTTGAATATCTCTGGAAAGTATGGCTGCTTCTTCATGTACTCTTCTGTGGTGATGCAGCTGCAATATAGTTGTAGATGCAATATGTTGAGCTTGAGCCTTTGCGACATTCCTGGCATTCTTCTATCAGTTTAACAAATTTTGGAACAGGTTGAGACAGAGAAAAAAAATCAAGTTGCATTATGCAAGACTGACTGAAACCCTGCCTTGCAGTAATAACATTACTAAGGACTGGATTAAGGTTGTCTGATAATACTTTGATAGTGAGTATAAATTATGCCAGAAAGCTTGCTTGAATAGAAAGGAAAAAAAAATAGAATTTTCTCATTAAAGTATTTTATGCTCTTGGTCCTTTGACATTGAGGTTACACCAGCTTCTAGACAACTGTATGGAGCTATGGGCAGCTAAGCATAAGAGAGCAGGATGGACAGCAGACTGAAATCAAGAACTGTCTCCCTTCTCATGCACCTTCGCACACTCACATCCATGATAGAAAATGTGTCCAAGTGAGCAGAGTAAATTCCAAGCAAAACTGCCTCAGTCCTCTGTGGCTAAAATAATTCCAAGCAGGTAAGTTATGCCATAGACTCAGTTCCCTCTAGTTCTGTGTGAAACAGGAGTGAGACACGAGTACAATGTCCTGGTCCTGTTTCTTCTTGCACAATGCACTGTCCTCACCAAGTAAAAAGTCCTGAAAGCCGTTTCCAGTTTCTTTATTATTTTTATTGATGCTGATAAAGTCTTTCTCTTTCTAGTAAGCCTGGACTTTTGGGCCAATTTGCAATCGTCTGAATGAATAGTCTTACTGTTTTTTCTGTCTGTATACATGCTGGAGTATGTGAGCTCCTTAGAAAATACATATTTATCTTGATATCATGTATTGAAATAGTTTGGCATTAATGTTATAGAGGGAGAGTTTCTCAACCCAAAAGTGCACTTATTTCCTTTCAATTTTAAAAATGCATTCTTTGGGATTTTAATAGAAGATTTGGTTTTCTTCTTTAGGTGATGGTGATGTGGTGGTAATTTGATACGAGCGTATTTCTACAAACTCACTGCAAGACAACAGCCAGTTTGTGACACTGTTCTGCTGAAATGCTGTTGTTTTGTTGTTGTTGTTGTTGTCTTTTGTGTGTGTGTGTGTGTGGTTTTTGTTGTTTTTTTCTGTGAAGATTTCTCTGAGAACATCAATACTCTAAAAATCTCAGTTTTGAATATTGTTCCATATTACAAAGAGGTATATCCATACAGTTTTGCAGCAAAATCTCTTTTCAGCTTTGTCCCATGACCTGCTGCTAGTCATGTGAGTTGTCACTATCTCTTTGCCACTTAACTTGACTTCTACAAGTATCATGACCATTTTTAATCCAGCGTCCTTGGCAGAATTTGGCAATTCTGGCTTTCCAGAAACAGCCTTCTCTCTGGTGGTGACTGATTTTTGCCAACACTTTTGCTCTCGGTGAGGCACTCTACCTTTTAAGTAATGCTTTCAAGATGGATCAGCTGGTCTCTGCAGTTCTTGTCTTTATGGACACAGAAAAGACTTTCTCCCCCTGCGGGGTCAGCCTGACAGAATGACGAATACGAGAACTTGGATACCTCCACTTTATTTTCCTGTTTCCTTCTAGTGCTTGCCTTAAAATTCTAAATTAAGGGACATGGCTGGCACTTTCCATTTGATTGTGAGTTCAATATTTTTGTTCAGTTGATGTGTTTTCCTGTAGCGAGGCCACTCTGTCCCAGCAGTTAGCTAGCTACCTTGCAGTCACTTTAGTGAAGTACCTGTTTTGATTGTTGTTTGATTTTTTTGTTAAAAACAAAATGAAAAAATACATCCCAAAATTCCCACAACCCATTAATCAACTAAGTGGGGGGAAAAAAAAAAAATCCTCTCCTCACTGGCTATTATCCTTTTCTACTAGTTTTTACCTACTCTTAAAAATTCTGTCTGGACTTTTATCAAGCAGACATTTGTTTTAAGATGTTCTTTCCAAGTATTTCTTGACCATCTGTTGATAAGAAAGCTGATGTGCAATCCAGCAGCTTTCTGTCTTTTTCTGGAGTGGTACTTCTGTCTGTCTGACCTCATGCTGTGTGCTGATTGCCTTTTCATTCACCACTCTATTTTTCAGGATGTGGTAGCTGGCTTCCAGCTCCTATCAACAGACAAGTTACAGTGTGCTGAGGCAGTATCCTGTACAATCTTACTCCCCTTGTTGTCTCAGGTGGTGGACATCCTTGGAGGTCTTTGAGAAAATATCAGATAGTTTAAAATGTTAATGATTGTTGTACTGATTACTCTAAGAATGGATGTCTGCAGTAGCACTTTTACTTCTTCAGGGTCAGTGATGAACAAATGTGTTGTGACTGATTCATGACCATCCTGGTTTGCTTCTATTTTACATTTACTTGTTGTGTGTCTTAAGTTTAGTGCAAGTAAATATATTCACTTTTTATTTTCTAGTTGGAAGCTGTGATGTTTCCTCCCTGTGTGAAATTTCAATCTTTATATTTTTTCATGTATCTAACTGTTGTTTAGAATAAAGATTCCAATCTCATGTTATTATGCAGTTTTAATTTGCACTATTTAGTACAGACTTTTACATTTTCTCTCTTTGGCTCCTGATTTCCTGTTTGTTTACTACTGTCTTATTTATCACTTGGGGGTCACAAACCTTTCCTCTTTATTTTTGCATTTCATTAATGTCTTATGTGAGAAATCAGAAAGTAACTGACAAGTGAATATGTTTCTGAAATCCTTGACGCAATGATTCTACGTATAAGGTTTTTCCAGTAAGTTTTCTACACGTCATCCCTTGTTTTCTTCTCGTATGCTTTTTGCATCTTGTATGTTTGCTATTGACTGACTGCTGGTTTGTTTTCCATGCCACTTGCTTGCTACATTCTCCTCAGTGTATTGTCTCTGCCCTTGTTTGATTTGTGACTTGTGTTTGCGTGCAAGCTTGTTTATCAGGTTTGTGCAGGTCTCTACCACCTGGTAGAGTTTACATCAACTTTCTGTGCTTTTGTGGCGCGGAATGGCCTTATAACCCTTGAAGTTATAAGGAAGGTATACATTTATTTACGACGCTGGACACACAGGGAATCATTTCACCTAATGCGTGTGTAAAATTACAGTAGCTGTGAGTTTGGTTAAATGCAGTAAAGTGTTACATATTCATAAAAGTTTTAGGAATGCCTATGCATATTCATAACCTGTCCCCGAGAAGGTCGTTCGTATTACAGTGAGTTCCGGGAGACCATTTCCATAGTCTCCACCTCTGGCTCCTCCTGGTTGCAGCTGCACAGTGATTGTGAACCCGGGTCCTCCTTCTCTGTACACGGTTACCTTTGATCCAGTGTGATGAATTGGTTAGGTCTCAGACTGCTGAGTTGGTTAAAGCTGGCATATCTCCTGTCCTGTGCCCAAGTTTCTGTAACCTAGTTCACCCAAGGATGCACCAAGGATTATTCTTTTTGCAAGGCGTCAGTGAAGTCCTGTTTTTTATACAATAAGTTACACAGAGCTAAGCAAGGCTAGGCAATTGTGATGTGGGTTAAAGGGTTAGCTCTCTAAGTGTCTTTAGTGATGTGGGGTAGGGTTAGTTCTTTAAGTGTTAGTTATTAAGTGTTAATAAATTAGTTGTCAATTCCCTGTATCACTTTCAGCTATTGCCTTTTTATTTTTTTGTTACTACTGCTTCTATTAATCTTTGGAAACTGGGTACTTATACCAGTCTGTTGTTTTTTGTAGCTTGATGAAATATTATTGTGTGATTCCTTCAACTTCTTGTTAACATTGTTCAAAAACGTCTTTCACACATGCCATTTTTTTGTGGGTTGAAACTGCTTTTGGAGAGTTCCCAGGATTTTCCTCTCTCACCCCCTACAAGCTTCTGTTTTATTTAAATGCTCTGGCATTGTGTGGCAGCATTTTTTAATTGCCGCTCCTTGCTCTGCTACACTTGGCTTCTCTCACTCCTGCCCTTTTTCTCTCTTTCTACTGCAATTTCATAGTGTCTCACATTACCTAGGGAAACATTACTTATTAAACATCTTTGCTTTAAACTTCATCTGCTTGGACACAAGAATCTGATCTACTAACAGATTCTCATTGGTTCTATTTTATTTATATATTCATTTGCAGTATTCATAATATCTGATTCATGTCTCTTTCCACCAGATTGTATCCAGACCTGTTGTTAGCTTTGCTTTACTATGAAGCCAGAATCACCCTCCATTTTTTTTCCTAACCTTTTTATTAGATCTAGATGCAAATAATTGTCTTTCTTTTTTGAGCCATATTAAGTTTGTTGTTGTTGTTGTTGTTGTTGTTTTAAATACAATTTAGAAACTGAAGTTTACTATCTTTTCCGTGCTTCTGCAGGGGTTTGTAATACTGCAGTCAGACACATCTCTGAACACAGATTTCCGTTCCCACAGTATTTTCCTAATCATTAGCCAGTTCACTGAAGAGTGTAAGCCATTTCATATCCATCTGGCATCCCCTTTGTCTGATATACGTTAATGTGCTATCTCATACATAAGTTTTCAGCAGTTAGTGCTATTGTTTTAAGTAGCTCGGAAAGTGGATGGGTATCAGTCGATGGGTGGTGAGCAATTGCATTGTGCATCACTTGTTTTATGTATTCTGTTGTTGTTTTTTTTATTTTCCCTTCCTCTCTTATTAACCTACCTTTATCTTAACCCACAGGGTTTAATTTTTTTCCGATTCTCTCCCCCATCCCATTTTGAGGGGGTGGGGGGAGCAGTGGGCATAGAGTGAGCAAACGTCTGTGTGTGGTGTTTAGCTGCTGACTGGGTTAAACTACAGCGCTTAATTAAATATCTGTGGGATCAAATTAAGAGAAGTCAATTAGAGTTGAGTAAGTTAAGGTAAATCAATAGAGGAATTCTGCCAGCCCAGGAAAATAAGTATCTTTCAGTTACTTCTAGCAGAAAATTGCCAGTACCAAGTCTGGTTCCTGCATCCTGCCTTGTACAAACTGATGTGATTTTGGAGAAAAGGGGGTGCCATTTTTTTGAGTGGGTGCTGGAGGAACATGTGTAGAGCTTGCTGTGGGAAGCATACCAGCATGTTCCTGTCTCAGGAATGGTGTCTGGCCATGCCATGTGCAGAAATGGGCAGTTCAGGGGACTGAAGGTCTCGGCTGAGTTGTCTCTTCTTGTGCATCTGTCTGCAGGACTGTGATATCAGAAGAGGCTTTCTCACATGCTTTGTGATGCTTCAGAGGAGGTTAGAAATTCTGCTTTGGGTCGCATGGCAGCACATTTTTACAGTCTGAGAAGAAAGAGAGAAGGAGAGAGGACTGCAACAGGTGAATGAAAAGAGCACTAATACAGATTTCTTGGTTGTCAGCAAGGCTCATTTTTGAGTTTTGTTTGTGCTACAGATGGAGGCTAGAGTCAAATCCTATAATGCTTTTGTTTTCTTTCATCCCTGTTTTTTAAACTGTTCTTTACCTATTCAGTATTTTTGCATATGAAAAAATCCCACTTTTTTGTGATAAAAAAGACAGGAATTGAGCTTTTCAACTTGAAAATGTCAGCAGCTCTCCCAAGGTAAAACTTCATATTCTTACCTTCCATTACTCTGAACAAAGAAAAATGCTGTGTGTTAACATTATAGACTGACAACAACCCAGTGAACTAAGGATTTCAAAACTCAGCAAGTCTGGAAATTGCTACATTAACCTAATCAAATCCTGAATATAAATGCAGCTCCTTGACATTTAATACACACACACACTCTACCATCCAAAAGTCAACTAACAGATCTACAGGTCCAGTGAAATGCACTGAGCATTCTTGTCTGCTACACTAATGGGTTGAATTGACTTTGAATCTTATTTCCTTAGCTTCAGCTTCCAATCATTTGTCTTGATATTGTTTTGTCTGCAGAACTTCAATGTATTTATAATCCCAAAGGATGTAACTGAGTAACTTTCTGAACTACATATACTAGATTCCCTTGATGCTTCTCATCTTTTAGTTATTTTAGCAGCTCTTGTTTGAAACTTTCTAGATTTTTTTTCTTCTTAAAGTTCTCTTTGAAATGTGAATATTTGGGTGCCATGATTAGATCAGGCACTTCGCTGAAGTCATAGTAGAACCAAATGTTGAGAAAGTCCCCCTGCTTTTATAATCTGACACATTGACATGCACAAAAAACCTAGTAACCCTTCAACCTAAGCATTCTGAGTGCTTATATTTATCTTATTATCCCTACTTTTTCCACCATCACTGTTTACTTGGGTAATCTCTCATACTGACATATGGCTTTCATTTTCAACTCTATATGTATGATTTTTCATAAATGTATGGAAACGTGTATTAGGTGCTTACACACAGGGTGCCTATTACATTCAGAGGTCACAGTGGGCTTTTGGAGCACCTCCCACTATGTCTCTGCAGTAAAATTACACCTGTGAAATTTGGTGGGACTCACTTTGCTGTTCAGGTTTCTGTCTGAGATGGACACATTTCTTACCAAGAATCGCTTCAGGTGTAGAAAATTTCACCATTGAGGAATGACTGAAAATATTAAAGTTGTTTAGCCTCAAGAAAAGTACAGTAATGGATCTTCAAAAGCAATAGGAATATACTACCCAGGGGAAAAAGTATCATCACTTATTGATGTCTATGGTGAATAAGGAAGAAATAAGCTGGACCACGAAAGATTCTGCTTAAACACTCTTGTAATAGCAAGAATGGTGAAGCCTTGCCATGACTTCCCCTAGGCAATCTTAATCACTGAAGTCTTTTAAGAATAGGCTGGATGAAGGCAAGTGTAACTCATCCCAACTCAGGATACGGTGAACTCAGTACCAATCCAAGCCATTTCTTCCATTTCTCAGCAGATACCCTCCTGCTTAGAGGTTTGAAATCATAGCCAGCATCCTCCTAAAAAGGGAGCACTTTCCACTACTGCTGACATCTCTATGAAGCAGAGACCTCTGTATAAAGACAGTTGTTATGAGAAGAGGTTCTACATTAAAGGCTGTTATTAGTGCAATGACCTTTTAGTATTTTTAGTGAGAAGTTCTTATTAGCAGTTTATATTCATGAAACATACAGCTAAGCACTCAGACTTACAACTTATTAAGAACACCGGCAATTTTTTCAGGACAAATTATTTTAGAGTAATTGATAACAACCCCAGAGAGCTATCAAATCTTAACAAATCAATGCTTGAAGGGAAAACAATTAAAGAATTCATAGCCATCAAAACATGCATCTCATGTGCCATGGCTGAATAACAAGATTTGACTGACTATCAATTTTTGCTGTTCTGAAATGACTTCTCTTTAATCATAATCAGAAATTATTTTGATTATTTCAGTTTAGTTCAGCAAGTGGCTTCTAACATTGTGGCTGATGCACTCGCCATCCCCCCAGCCAAACCAGCAGCAGTTTGGTCCAGACTCTAGAGGAGACAAAGGCCTGAGCCACAGCCAGGCCAAGAACTCCTTCCAGGAGACCCACAGGGAAGCAGAACAGCAACTGAACACAGGTAACTTGTGAGCACTGGGAGTCTCATGCATACTTTTCCTACTGTATGCAATTTGACTACGAGTCAAACATTTCGTTCTATAAATACAACAGCCTGGATGAGCCTACTTTGAGCTCTCCTTGCTAAATAAGTGAGCTGTATGGCAATGGTTTTACTACTCACAGGTCAGTGGATGAGCCCAATTCAAGTTCAATATTGATAATTTAGCTTAAGTAGATGCACATCAAATCTAATAGATTATTTAGAGATGTATGGCTGTATGATTTTCAGTGTACTCTTTGATTTATGTTACTTGGTAGACTAGATTTGCTAAAATGTTAAGCTGTAAGGTCCTGTTCATATTTACCAAAAGCAACTGCAGACTACACTAAATGCCTGCAAGATGAAGTCTAGCACACACTTTGCTGGGAAATATGGAACAGACTGAGAAAACAATGATTCAAGGCGAACGCAGAGACATTACAGATATCTGCAAAGGCCTATATTGCACTTCGCTGAGAAGAAAGGATTTGTCCAGACAAAACAGCACCTTCAAGGATATGGACCAAAAACAATGTCTACAACTTAACAAAACAAAGGCCCACGGGGAGTCAGAGAAAAAGGGTCCAATGGGGAGCAAAGGACCTGGTGCTGAAATTTTGCTATTGGACTGAATCTTGGTGTGAATGGCCTGTGAATATATAAAAGTTTGCAGTTTTCTATGCTTGGGTGGACCTCTGAACAGGTACCAAGCTTGAGCCTGTCCCTCTGCTATTCTACTCCATTAAATTATTTATTTTTCTAAGAATTTTGTCTCCTGAAAGTCTGCTCTGCATATGGTTATCAGGCACCCAAAAGTTTGCCGCTGGAGTTCTAAAATACAGACTCCGGAGAGAACGGTTATCAGGGAGAGAAGAATCCTGACTGTTTGCACCATGATGGATGTGGCCTCACCTGAAAGTTTGTCTCTGGAGCTCCAGGACACAGAATCTGGAGCGAACGGTTATCAGGGAGGGAAGACAGATACAGGCACTTGGAGAGAAGGTAAGCGGCATTTGACTTGACATATTTCCCCCATGCAGTAAATAACAGAGTGAACCCACCACTGAACTCTTTTAAGTCACACTTCTCCTTAAGAAATCTAAAAAAGGTTCTACAGCAAGCAGAACCCTAAATTACTCCCCCACGAGAAATATGCATCTATGTACTTAAGTGCCATTCAAAGCAGCTAGAGCTTGGTGTTGTCTCAATGAAAATAACATACTACCAGTACTTGGCCTGTGTGAATTTATGTAAAACATTCATTTTTAAAACTCATTATGTTCTTAAAAAAGGGTGACCGTGATTTGGAAATTCTGGTAACTGAAAAGAGAGGCACGTACTTTTATATTGGAAATCAGAAGGATAAGTGTATCACGTAAGTGCCTGGCTCTTAGTGGAGATGTACAATAGCAGTACAAGTGTGCAGGTGCGTATAAAAAAGCAAAGCAGGTTGATGCAAATATCTGATTGCATCTGCTCTATTTTACATAGCTTATAGTAACTGCATGATCTTTTTTGCCCTGATTTTATTCATGTGCTGTCCCTAACGCCCTCAGTTTCTGAACATAAATTATTGGAGACCTTCTTAGAACCTAATTTTGTGTCAAATCATCTACAGAAACAGAAATTAAACCATTCTGTGAAAACTGCTCTGGAGTGCTGAACCCCTTAATTAGGAACAGTAACTGTGGGTTTCAGGTTAAATTAATCTCTCCTAAGTAAAACAGAGGGTGTGAGTCTGTTTTGGTAAGCTGCAAGATCTTGCAGACTTTAGACTTACAGAACATAATAGTTGACTTTCTAGTGACCTTGCATGAAAAACAAACAATAAAAGAAAACCCTTTGTTTAAAAAACAGTGATTGAGTCCCAGTCAAACTGTATTGTGATATTTTTAGTTTAACTAAATTTCTTGTGGTGATGGTTTCCCAAAGGTTTTTGTACTTCTTAGCAGTTATGGTCAGCTCAGTCAAAGTAACTGTAGCCTCACTGATTTTGTTTTGTTTTGTTTTGTTTTATTTCCTTCCTTTTTGGATGTCATTAATGAGGTGTAAATATGAAGTCTAAGTGAAGGAAATGAATTATCATTTATTGAGGAAATCAAGAGCAGAGCTGACTAGACACTGAAAAGATGCATTGTTTACATTTGAGATTGCTTGGGCTGGACACTATTGCAAGAGGGAGACAGTATGCAGCATCTGAATTTAGTGCCATAGGCTCAGCTTTTACAATGTGTTCAATTAGTATTAGTCTAGCATTATGTGATCAACTGGTGCTTGATCTCAATGATCTCAAGTTGCAGTAAAGAGAGGACTTTTAGCCCTCTTACAATACAGTGGAAGATTGTGTTGGTCTATCAACAATGCAAGTTTTGAATAACAGGAGTAGCTAAACTACATGCACTAGACAGAACAGTTTTGAATAAAAAGCAAAAGCTACTGTAAAAACATCCTCTCCACCTTGAGGAAAGCTCTCTGCCTTCAGACCTCTTGCCCTCTCACCCCATTTGCCTCCAGTACATTAGAACTTGCATCTTTTCACTAAGAGAATCTCCTGTGTCTGCGTTTTGTAGACCTGTTTTTGTGCTGTTTTGTTGTTGTTGTTGTTTGTTTGTTTGTGTTTTTTTTCTTTTTTTTCTTTTTTTTTTTCTTTATTGTGAGAGTTATACCCATTCCCAAATCTGGAAAGATTTACTTATTTCCTGATTTATCCAGTGAAGATATTTATGAAGAGCAGTTACAAGGTGTGTTTTCCCATGGTGCTCCATCACATATTTCATGCCTTCTGTTCCCATGAGGAGATTTAGCAGACCTCTGAATCAGGAGGCTCTGCCAATGTGTCTTGGCTGTGAATTTGGAGGTAAACCACTGCATGAGGTGAAGAAGAATCTGGGGCTGGGGCTGGATTAGGGATCCTGTGAAGGGTCTGAGTCTCTCTGTGCCAACACCACTGACGCATACCAGTAGAACTGAGAAATCAGAATTTTCTTTTAAAGGGCTCCTTTCTCTTAAGCAAGGTTGCCCTGAAAGTGTAATGTTTAAGCAGGGACTTTCTCAAACCAGCAAGTGGATCACACTTGCTCCTCGCCCTCCCAGTTCACAGTGCTGTAGGACTTTTCTGCTATTCATGACTACACAGCATGTTTCTTGAAGCTACACCACTTGCTGACACAGGGAAGTAATGTGAAAAACAAGAAGGCTAAGGCTAGACATTTCAGAAATGCCAAAGGTGAAAATCCCTGCCATAACACGACTGCTTTTTATGGCAATTTAGCAAGCGGAAATGAGGACGAGAGCCAAAAAGCCTTTAACAAGTTAGGTCTCTGCAGCCCGTGAACAAGCAGTGTGTTATTGGTCTGGAAACCGGAGTAGAAACTGGCTCAGAAATGTGAGCCCAGAGCAAGAGCTTGTTGCTCTGTTTTCCCTCATCATTCCTTCCCACCACACGCACTCACGCACGCATCTCAAAAATCACTGCTGTAGCTAATGCCTGACTATTGGTAAAAGGTGCAGACTTAATTCATAGCCATACCCTCTAAATCAGAAAGGGAAAGATGCTAGACAGTCTCGTGGTTAAGATGTGGGTAGCCATAGAAGCCTTACACAGAGCTAAGACTCTGTGTACTGATGTCAGAGACTGCTGGAAGGAAAGCTAGCATACTTTTGATCATTGCAGATGAACATGGTCTGAACACATTTTGCATCTATTTCTGTTTTAACCTTACCATGAACATTACCTCCGGAATTTAAACCCGTCACAGTTGCTTGCAATCTGAGTTATTACTGTATTCCTTCCTTTTTCTTCCTGCTATGTTTTTTCCCGTCTCCTTCCTATGTGATGCCTTTTCTCTTATGTTTTCTTGTCATCTCATCATTGCATGAGATGCTTCTTCCCTGTTTTGTTTTTAGAAATGTGTTTTGCAGACAAAATATTGTGTAATTGTCAAAGGTCCCTCCTGGCTTCCCCCGTGCTGTTTCTCTGCTTGTTGTGTCTCACATCTCGCATCACCAGTCTCTCAGCAGGTATGTTTAAGATCTTCATGTTTATTTGATATAACCAAAGTGTTTTTAATAAGTCTGAGGCAGTCATTTAGAACAATTGAAGATTACAGCTGTTTTGTGGTGTGTACAGAGACTGATGGTAGTTCTTCTGGAAAACAGCTTTGATCTCTGCAGAGTGCCTAAGGGTATTATTTCACTAAATGTACACCTACTCCAGAAATGTCAGGGTGTAGGGTGGCAGCTGGAAGCCGTAGCACATTATGACTCTCTCCCTGCTCAGCTACTCTCTGACTGGTGTATAGGTGGGGGTTTGCAGCCACTTAGCTTACCACAAAGAGCATATGGAGCAGTTTGAATGTCTGGGGGAGGAATGCTCTTGCTTAGTTTTTATTGCCAAATGGAGTGACAACATCTTCTGATTATGTTTATGCCAGTTCATCCACAGCTGGGAACTCAAGGTGAACAGCAGCCTCTCTACCTCTGCTGATGGCTGCATTTCTCAGAAGCATGGAGTGGGCAGGGAATGTCCCAGGAAAGGACAGACTTGTCTTTGGTACATCCCTGGCATGATGTCCCTAGTGTCACGAGCTCTGGACAGGAGCGGCCAAGTTTGGGTCTGAAGATAAAGCAAAATTTCTGAAATGTTGCATATCAAGTGTTGACTTAAACTGCAAATCAAAAAAAAAAAAAACCAAAACAAAACAGAATAAGAAAATAACACACAGAGAAGGGCCAGGTTTGAAGTTCTGGTTGGTTCCCCTGGGCTGCTGAGAATGACATGTGCAGCTCTGAGTTTATCTCTGACCTCTACCACATAAGGATCTGTTTGCTGGTTTCCAGTCCAGCTATCATATTTACATCAAGAAGGTAATATTGTGTCAGTTGTTTGCAGGCTTTTGTTAAAATGTGCATTTCTGAAAAAAATGATACTGAGTCATGCCCACCTACGATTGTCGTGTTCATAAACTGTACTTTTTTATTTCTTAACCAAAGTTTGTTTTCAGTGCCTTATCAATTGGCTGATGAAAAACTAATGTTCAAGCAAGCTGTGCAGCATAACTTTATTTCTTTGCTACAATATTCCATGTAAATGAGTACTGAAACAACATTGCCTTCTATGGAGTCAGATTAATGTTACTGAAGCTCATGCAATAGCAAGCCGTCAAGCTCTCTGCATGAAATTACTATTGGATTCCTACTGTTGGAAGAAAAAAGCCAGAAGAAGAGCTTCACAATTTATGGGACCGAATTTGTCCTCCCACATGGAAAGACTTGATTAATGTGGTAAGTATGATTTGAGAACATTTCTTCCTTATGGATATCAGCCTTGCTTTAACATGAAAGGTAAGAGCACTTCAGGCTACGTATTAGCAACCAGCATCTCACTTAATTACCCATGCAAATGGAAATATTTAGAGATAATCCCCATTTTGTAATTAGAGTTATTAATCTGTTGTTCTACTTTTCCTGCACAACACACAGCTCCTAGATTACTTTAAACTTCCTTCTTAGGTCTCTGTCACATAGTTTAAGAAACTCTTTTATTTCCTTATCATATTTGGCACCGTGTGGGGAAGGCCCTGTGTGTGCATGAAATGGGTGTTTTGCAGTTGCGTGAAAGTGTGCAATGATAAATTATAGATCGACACTACTGTTGATAATTCTCACGGTATGAGTGCTGAAGGAAAAAATAATCTTTCCATATAAATAAAAATTAGTAGAGCCTGGGGAAAGGTGTGCAATTGGCAGGCATGTCTCAATGACATCTGCTGATCTCCTTTCCAGGTTGATTATAGTGTTCAACACTTGGTAGTGTTACATGGAACTGGACATATCTTGACATTCTTCTTCTTTCATCAAAGATATCTTGATGTTTTTCTTCCCCCATCAAAGATGTCTTAAATTTGGTTGTTCAAGTTCTTTTTCATAAGGCTGTATTTCTCTAATGCCTCATATTCAGATGCCACCAAATAACAGTTATTTGTATCCATTTAGGAAGCCTTATTTACTCAGTATGTTAAGTAAAACACACTGTGAAATGAGTATAATGCTTCACAATCAATAATGACTTTACTGTCATTTCAAAGTTTTGCCATTATCTGCAGAAGAACTCACTTTATTCTACATTATTCACTAGCTCATATCAGCGATGACTGATTCAACATGACGAGACGACAGCCCATGCTTTGCTCCCTACCAGCCAGCTCTGCTGCTCACGAATACTAATAACAGCCCTGGGAAGCGACTTGTGGAAGAGAGGCTTGTGTACAGCCTGAGTTGCTGCAGGCATCTCTGAAGTTATCATTTTTATGATAACGCTTAGGAAGTGACAAATTTCTGATGTGAAGGATATTTTGCAGGGCATTGCTACTAAAATGTGCTATGAGGCATTTGTGACTCTTTTGATTGCTTTAGGGCTGTATCTAATATTGTGAATCACTAACTCGAGTGCAGAATGTTCTAATGGCATATTAACATTAATGGAAAAAATACTGGGAGATCTGAAGACAGCCTGAGCACACCAGTAATTCTTCTACTTATAATTTTGATGAAGTAATGGCCAAAGGGTCATTGAAAGAGTTAGTGCCAATGAGACTCTTTCAAGGAGTAAATGGTTTGATTTATTGGACTCTTTCCATAATTTGATTTTTTTTAAGTAAGTAGATCTTATTTATTCACACTTATTAGTTTAAATTTGTTCTCATTTTGATCTGAATGCGTCTATATTCTTCTAACATGTTTAGTAAGCCTTTGCAGTGAAATAGAGTACATTTTAAAACCCCTATCCTTTGCATTAGAGGACTATTTAAACACAATTACTGGAGGTATTACAATACATTTGTTACAGAAGGTATTCTGCCTCTCACCTGAGAACCCAAATCTGGAAGACCAGCTGTTTTTATCCTTCAATTAGATCATACTGCCATTTAATAAAACTGTGGTAAACAGGGTCTTCTAGAGTTTACAGCTCAGTCGTCTTAACTAATTAGTATATTTCTTCTCATTTATGTGAATTGTCTTATGATCATGATGTTTTCAAGATCATTTCAGTATTCTGCACATAGTACCTTTTAAATCTTTTACCTAGATTTGTGTCTATTTTAAAAAAATCTCTGCAATAAATAGGGATTTCTTTAAAATGTTTTTCAACCAGCTACTCTTACTGTCAGCGTCTAAGACCTAAAACCTATCTACCTAATACATGAACATCCCTGTCTACCTAAAGATAGGCAAATCTTCTGAAAACTTGAATACACAGCAGTCAGGACCTTCTTGTTGATGCTTGGAGAACTTCATCCATCATGCCAAAAGTGTCTCGTGGTAACAAAAAAAATCGTGAGTCACTACAAGTTACTGCATAGGACAAGACTTGGTTTGTCACCAAGGTTGCTGCCTGAATAGACTTAGTGAAATTGTGAATCTAGTAGAGGCCATAACTTTTGGAGAGTCAGGTTTTCTCTGGAGTGTTCAAAAGTTTATAATTTCAGAAATGCTTGTGAGTGTTCATTTAGGTAGACACATCTATCCCTGCCGTTGCATCCATCTTCACCTAGGTGTGTATTTTTAAAATGTAAGTCAAACAAATTAGAGGCTAGAAATCCAGCTCAGAGATCACATCTGCATAAAAGACTTCATTCAGCCCATAAAAAAATCACACACCATTTTGGTTTCATCATCTGTTCCACCTTTCCCACTTCTGGTGGTAGCTGTTGTCTTTGGTGCCCTTGAGTCTGGGACATCAGGAAATTACATAAATATGACACACTTCCTATTGAGATGTACTTGTTTATTATTATTTTCCTGAAGAACCATACTAATTGTCTATTAAATAGCCAGCAATCATATCTGGCTAATATTCATTGACTTTTAATCAAGAAAGGTAATATTCATGCAGCAAAAAAGAGAGCAATTCCTGGTCCTCTGTGTTAGTCCTCACTACTGCTAGAGACTAACAATTTTATTTGTTTCTTGGGATTTTGAACTTTAAAAAATGAGTAACTTAAAACTTTGTGAAGATATATGAGAAGAACTAAATATACTTAGTATTTTATTGCTTGTTGGGATTAAATATCTAAGATTATAACATGGCTCTATGAAGAGCCTATTTTCAAATAAAAGAATCTGTTTAAAAACAGTACAGGCATTTGTTCATAAGAGAAGTTTTAATGGCCTCAGAATCTCATTAGAAAAGCTTTGTCTCTGACTAGAATGCTGAACTCATCTAGTGTAAACATAGTTTATGATGACAAAATAACAATTTTCCTGGCAGAACTTCATGGAATTGCAGTTATGTATCGCTTAGTGTATATTTGAAGTACTTTCCCCCTCATGATATAACTGAAAAGCCATTATGGTTTTGTCACTTAAAAAAGAAATAGATCATCCCACCCACATCTTGCAGCAGAAAACTGGTAAAAAGTTCTAGCACAGACCTAGGATGATACAGTTAAAGGAAGACAGATCCACAGTATAAAGGCAGATAAATTGGTAATAAAAATAATCTTTTCCCTGTATGAGCCACAAAAACCCCCTCTTTGTACAGTTTTCAAACATACATGCAAAAAAAAAAGGTTTTTTGTGTGCTTGTTTGTTTGTTTGTCTTTTTAAGCTATATCTAGACTAGTTTGATCTATAGGTAATTCTTTTAAAGTACTAACAAAGATGTGAGTGTTTTTATTGGAAGATATTTAGGACAGCCATTACTTGATTTGGATTAGTGGACCAGAGAAAGCTTTTCAGCATGCAACAGGCAGGAACAAACTGAGATCACTAAGGAATCTTTGTGTTACCCATAAACCAAAGCATAATGAGGTGAAATGTGTGTCTCTATGTTTATTCACCACTGTTGTAAGGTTCAAAGAAAGGCCCAAATCATGTTTTCTCTGGTCGAAGAGGTAGCTTTGTTGTCCTCCATTAGAAAGTTCATGTTGGTCCAGGAAGTAGGATTTGGACTTCGTTTTGTTAGAAAAACATGTTTTATTGCATTCTGAGTAATTTCCGTTGGCAAAAATTATGCTTTTGAAAGAAGGGTAAATAATGCTTTGTGGAGCTTCAGCACCTCTCAAGGGAAACCTATCTCTCTTCATTAACTTATGAAAACATAAAAATAGGAAATGTAGCTGTTGTTTATGCGTGAATCGTTTTCATAAGTAGTATTGCACTTCAAACCACATCTTGGTGCTTCAGTCACTGAAGTGTGGTGGTTTATCAACACAAATCAAACAGGACAAGACAATAGTTGTTAAGAGATGCAGCTGGCATCCATACTCACATGGTGGATGCTCATGGTGGATGCTCCAGTGGACAAATTTGTTGTGATGCTTAAGTCTATGCCTTCTGCACAGTAGGGATCTTGTATTTTTTTTGCTTGACCAGAGATGAACAGGTATGTGCTGAGTTGTATATGCATGTATGTGTGTTTTAAAATAAATGGAGTGAACAAGGAACATCAGTTCTGAAGCTCTGTTTTCTGTGGCTACTCAACCAGTCTCTGGAATGCAGTTTAAGCTGGGTATCCATAGAGATGTCCCTGAATGCAAAATATGGGCTACCAGGACATGGGCCCTTCTGGTGTCTGTTCATAAGGCTGCAGTCAAGCCAGCTGCATGTATTTTGCACACTAAAGGCTAGTTGGCTTGGAGAATTGTGATTAATTAGCAAAAGCACAATTACTTTTTTTTGAGACTGTTGAGTCTTAAGATAGAGGAGTGCCTTGCACAGCAAGAATGCCTAACCTCACTATTAATAGATTCTGAAAGCCGATTTATGACACAAACAAATCACTATACTGTAAGTGAGAGAAGTACGACAAAAATGGTCACTAAGAAGTCACATGCTGAAGGGTCTCTATTGGACTTGATGGACCTTGTTTGCTCCCTGGCGGTTCCTGTCATACTGTGTGACACTCTGCTCCCTACCTGTTAAAATGGGTGTAGCACCTAAAGTATTTGTCAGTTATCAGCAGGTAGTTGATGGGCAGGGAGACAGATGGCACTATCATATGCATTCTAGGAGATCTACCCTCTGAACATGACACGTCCTGATTCAACAGATGAGATCAGGTGTGAGTTAATGCTGGATATTTCTGCATGGTAAAGCAAGGTGAATGGCAGACAATCACTCGGGGGGTCCAATTAAATTATTAATTTACTAAAAGCACATAGTGGAATTCAAATTAAAGTGTTTAGTGACCTGGCAAAAGTATGTTTTAATATCACAAAACTTATCAATACATTGACAGCAAAAGCCCTTCTAAAAATGGTGGATTGGCAACAATTAGTAACTATAATGCAAAACTTTACAAGACTTTAGAAGAACTTACAATGATACTACTTTTATATGTTTAAGGAAAAGGAAGAGAGAGAGAGAAAAGGAAAACTAAGATATCAGAAAGAGAGAGAGAGAGAGTAAGATATCACCACTCCACAGGTACATCGGTCCTGTGACGACCTCTGGAGGGTGGAAATGCTTTCAAGATTTACTCGCTGCCAACTCATATCATGCGAGAGGTCGTTTTATAACCCAGTTCATTTACATGCGAGATAGGAGAGGGTGGTTTGTCTCCTCCCTCTGTTCACTCCTCATGCTAATCAGGAAGACTCTTCTGGAAATGGGTCTGGGGTCTTCAAACTAAGCCAAAGTTCACAGTACTGACCAGAAGTGAGTTGACTTGCCCAATTAGGCCATGAGACCTTTCACAGCAATACTGTTAATTGCCTTTATCTTCTGCCTCCATGGCCATTTATCTTTTCCACCCAAAGTATCAATCACAAAATCTTGGGAAAGATGAGATACCTGCCTCCACAGACATCTATCTTTTCCTCCCAAAGTAACAAAAACCAGACGTTTAAGGCATAACATGGTCCTTTGTTCCACTAAGGATGAGGGGAGCACTTTAAAAAGGTTGTCACATGAGCATCTGAGCTGCTCTAAGTATTCGTAAGTCCATGGGAGACATGAGGTAATATAGTACCTAAAGAAAGAGGTTTTTAATGTAACTTGCACGACTTTCTGCAGGACTACCAAAAAATCCATGCTCATGCAATAACCTAAATTGTGTGTCTCAGCTGCACTATTTAATTGGGGAAAAAAACCCAACCAACCAAGCAAGCAAAAACCCCCAAAATATAAGTAATGAAACAAAAACCTGTGCTCAGTATTACTGGGACAGCAGTACAAAGGACACCATCCCAAGCCTACAGGCACTGCCAGGTACAAGTCTTGCATCCTTATAGCACTGACTTCAGTGGGAATTTTGGTGATTGCAACATATCAAGATTTCACTGTTCTTGCTCTGACCCACACCCACATGCAAGTTAAATAAACACTCAAATGCACCCATTAACTTCAACAGCTCTGTCCGTGTGTAACCTGAGGTATGTGCTGAGCTGGGATTGCCTCTCCTGTGTCTTCCTACAGCACCCACTGTGCAGCACTGCTTTCTACCAAGCTGTATAGAGTCTTCTTGTTTGCAGGCTCCTGAATTCCAGTGCAGGTGTTCAAATGGATATTCAGATGCAATAATTTCATCTGGAGCCAAAATGACCTATTACTGCCAGTGGTATGAACGATCCCACAATTCACTCTTTTTGGGATTGAGTTTATTGGGGCGGACTCTGAAGACAGTCTTATTGTCATGAAAGCTGTCCTAGTTTAAACTGTTTTGAAAAGTTTGTTTAGTCAAATGTATTCTATCCCTTGCACGGATACTGCAAATAAAATGAAGAGCTTTCATGGCAGATTTTGTACTATAATCAAACCAGTTTTTAAACTCAAGGAAACAAGACAGTCTGGTCTATAGGTTGGGGAACTACCCTGAGACCTGACAACATTAAATTTAATTCCCTGCTCTACTCTCAGGTTTCCTATAGCAATTTGAGGTATGCTTCCAACCTGACTGTTTAATTTTTGCCCAAGCTTGAGGATGGAACTGCTGTGGCTACTCTGGAAGTCAGAGCAAGCTTAATTTACCTTCAGTGTTGTTGGTGCTTATGCTTATTTTGCAGAATGGGGATAGCAGCACTTCCTACCTCACAGGGGTCTTGTAAAGAGACATATATTACCAGTAATATGCAGTCCAGATATTGCAAAAACAATCACCATATAAGTTTTGAGGACAGTTAAATTTGTGCATTTAACTCAGATGGACCAAATGACTGTGTGATAAAAAGGGCTTTGAGTTAATGAGAAGGCCTGGTGGACTATTAAGCATTGCCCTTTTTTTTCCCAGAAATCTCTTTCAGGGGCAAATCTGGCCAGTGTTTGTCAACAATTTTGTCTTTCACCTCTTACTCTTTTGAGCTCTTGCAGTCATCTCCCCATGCATGGGTCAGGCCATGAATTGTTTGAGCGTAATGGTGGGCTTACAGAAAATTCAAGACTCAGAATAAAGTTCAAGTAAGGTTTTGGTTGTAAACCTGTTTGTTGGGCATCATTAACAAAGAGCAAACAAAGAGCAGAATCTCTACCAGCCTGTAATTGCTAATGGTCCACATAAAATCTAAATGATATTAGAAAATTTGAAGAAGAAGAAATACGGGGGAAAGGATTAAGTGTGGGCAAATTAAAGGAGCAAGGTTGTTGGTCATCTTCATAAGAAGAAAGTTTGATTTTGTTTCCAGCTTGCTTTATGAGGTTTTTTGTGATGTCATTCTATAGTGTATTCAGTACCCTAAAAAAAAAAATCAGCAAAGCTCGGCTATGGTCATTACCACTAGCTCTTATTTTTTTGTGTCCAGAAAAGGAAGTATGTCAAATGTTGTTTAATCAAAGGAAAAAATAATCTGTAGTCTTTCATATTGTCTCACTCTGTACATACTGACAATAGGAAAAGAGGCCGTGTTAGCTATGGAATAAAGAGATGTTGTATGTGTTGGCAAAGAAAATCCCTAATGATCCTCTTTGTTCTGCTTTAGGATCCTGTTTCTGAGGCGAGCTCCAGAGAGATTTCTTGGAACTTTACGGGCTCTTGGACCTGAACAAACTGATGACTGGAGATTTCCAGCCCACCACCTGGATGGGAATGTATAGGTCTGCATGTCAAGCAAAAGACTTGCCTCTTATCTGTTATGATAGAGAGGATTTATTGCCTTGGAAAAAGGAGTTGGTCGCTATCCAGTTCTCTTGAAATAGTGGCATTCCTATGCTCACCTGTTGGCACCAAAAAAGTGAATGCCAGGAAGCTCATAATGTTCTTAGAGGCACAAGCCTTTTGCTGTGAATTTCCTGTAGAAATTATTTAAACAAAAATCCCTGTGATTTACTGGTCTGAGAATTTAACATTGTATAGCAGGTTGTCTATCTTCAAACAGGTGATTAAATAAAAGCCTTTGCTGTTCCTAAGGTTTGTTTGTCTGTTTATCATTCCTATGAAACTAGGGCTCCTGTGTAACTATGAATGTTACAAAAAGTGACTGATTTCAGAACATCTTTCCAGCTGTTTACTTTAAAATATGGTTCTACATCTTGAAGGCTCGTGTCCAGCTTGTAAAATTATATGAATTTTGATAAAACATATATGCCATTGCTCCATGCACTGCACTTCCATCAAATCAATAAGAGAAATTAAAAAGCTTGGGATGGGATATTGCCAAGGTTGCAGTCCCAAGATATACAATAAACAGCAAGTTTTTTGTATAACCGTAGAAATGCCTTTTTCTTCCAGTTTCCCAGCCATATGAATCTTTGTGCTTGTCAGAATGTTGCATTCAACATAAATAAATCAAGAAATGTCTACTATGGAAAGTTGGAGTAACAGTGATTTTTTTTTTTAAGATGTACATTTTTTCTTTAAGGACCAAATATACTTTCTAAATAGGCTTTTAGCACTTCATCATTCCCACACTCTTTATTCTTTACTTTGCTCCTGGGATACTGGCAGGAAAAAAAATGAACTATAAAATGCATTTTCACTTACTGCAGTTCATTGTTTAGTGAAGTTATAGTGCTATGTGTTCCAGTTTTGGAAGCTCTTTATGGCTGCGTTTAATTCTGAGCATATATGTATCCTCATATTGCTGTGTTGCAATGCGCTTAGATATCTTGTTGAATTACAGTCAGAATACTCAGAAATAAACCCTTGAATATATGTAATCCACTCCTACACCTTCTCCCTTCCCAAAACTTAGTCCACTTATCTCGGTGTGTATTTTGAGCAATCTTTAGCAAACTGTGTAAATATATGAGAAATGCAAAATGACAGTAACTTCCAGTCTCCGAATTATCAATGATCTGGATCAGGGGATTGAGTGCACCCTTCATAAATTTGCAGATGACATCAAGTTGGGTGGGAGTGTTGATCTGCGAGGGTAGGAAAGCTCGACAGAGGGATCTGGACCAGCTGGATCACTGGGCTGTAAGCCAATAGTACGAGAAATATTGCGTCACCCTCAGGAGTCTGACTTCATTTTAGATTTTAGTTACTGGTGATGCTCAGATACATGGCTGTGCTGTTTTCAGAGCAAATTACTACTCTTCCCCAACAGAGAAATCATGATGTTTCCTTTTGTTGTGTTGTGTCATTGAGGGGGATTCCAGGTATAATAAAAAGAGCAGAGGAAATCTGAGTTTCACGAGTGAAAAAGTACATTTCAGAGGGCATCAGCTGTGAGCTACCCTGCAGTCACCAGGGAGAGAAGAGTCTTCTTGGTAGGTAGAAAGGGAAAAGACAGTCAGCAACAGCAGAAGAAAAAGAGGGAGATATTTCTAGTAGTCTTACAGTACAAAATCTTCACCCCTCTGTCCTACCAGGATGTTTTTTTAATCACCTGTTGAGAAATATCACATTCCCATAGGCCCTGTGTCAGTGTCATCCTTGTACCTTGTTGTTTCCTTGTAGCTACTTCCTCGGTTTTTCCAAACAGTTGTTGCTTGCCCCTCAATTTTCTAGATGAGAAAACTGCAATCTGAACATTTGTGGGACATTAAATCTCATCCTGGAGGAAGCTGAAGGACCTGTCGAAGTGCAGACTTTGGGGAGTTTGGAAGAGATCAGTGCCACCAATGCCCACATCCTTGCAGCTGGGCAGGGAGGTCATTACATAGAGACTGCTCTGATGTCCCTGAGGGATGAGATGTGCCACAGAGGAAGTACGGGGCTTTCCCAGTGTGTCTCTGGAGAAAATTCTTTGTCAACACCAAGTACAGACTTGGATAAAGTCCTGAACATGGAAGCCAGCCCTATTAGCTAACTGTCCCCAGAGTCAATTACTGGCACCTCTGCTGTCCTTTGAGCTGCTTTTCCATGCTGGGGTGGAGAGATGCTTCCTTCTTGCTTGTTCCCTCCCCCCCAAGTGCACACATCTGGGCATTCAGGTCATGGGCTGAAGTAGTGTAACTTGAACTCTCTTTGTACCTGTTTGTTCAGAGCTGCAAACATACTGAGTTCAGGGCTTTCCTATTCTCTGACTGACTTGGAAATGCCAAGGAAGATGCAAATTTGCAGATTGTCTTGCTAGAGGGTCAGCCTAGCCTGACCCTAGCTACATGCAAATTATTTGCTTTGTATCATACATATAACCTTATTAAAAGAAAACCGTAGGCATTGAGCTACAACTTCTCTCAAATTCTGCTCCCTCTGGCAGAGACCAGGGATAGATACAGTGAGAGGGTTGGTGTATTCTCATCCATAGGACCTAAAGTGGCTCAGGAGGAGCCTGAGGAAAAGAAGGATTGTAGCTCTATAAGGAGTGGGGTTCTTCTTTGTCTGCTCATGGTGACCTCTTCATTCCTCTACTGTTCTACAGGCAACACTACAATGACAGAACTGACAACTTACAGTCCCACCAGTCCAGGTAGATGAAATCCAGAGAACTGTATATTTGATCTGCTTTATTTCTGCTGCTTTGAGTGTTGTGTAGCAATTTCTCAGTCAGACAGTAGAACACTAGGAACTGAAAAACATCATTTATTTGCAGGACAGAAAATTGCTTCTCATACTCCTAGTGTTACCACAAGATCCACTTCCAAAGTTTTATTTTGTTATTGCATGCAAGAGTTGGAGATCCACTGACTGTAGGTAAGTTTATTATAAGATGGTCTGATAGCTGTACCTCTGCTCTTCCACAGTATAGCCCTAAATACAGTTCTAATAGACATATATTTTAAGATATTAATATATACATATTTAGTCTAATATAATTCCTCAGTTTCACCAGTTTGCTGTAAGAAACAGTAGATCTCTTTTCCTCTGCATTCCTGTTGGTCTACTGTACCTAACTGCATTCCTCCTTCCTTTCATGAGGATGGAACCAGGCTCTTCTCAGTGACAACCAACAATAGGACAAGGGCCAGTGGGTACAAACTGGAACACAGGAGGTTCCACTTAAATATGAGAAGAAGCTTCTTCACAGTGAGGGTGACAGAATGCTGGAACAGGCTGCCCAGTGGGGTTGTGCAGTCTCCTTCTCTGGAGACATTCAAAACCCGCCTGGATACATTCCTGTGTAACCTTATCTAGGTGTTCCTGCTCTGGTAGGGGAATTGGACTAGATGATCTTTCAAGGTCCCTTCCAATCCCTAACATTCTGTGATTCTGTGTAATGTATATCATGTTAGGAATGAGCTTCCTTGCAAGTATTGAAGACCTTGTCAATGTCATTTGTCATCCCCAAGGAAGTGCAGCTCAGCCCTGTGCATCCCAGCAGGATTTGAAAAGAAAATATACTTCAAGTGAAAGGTCAAGAAGGAGCAGCTGCATCAGGCTGATAGCCAACTGCAATAAGAGATCAAACACAGCTGAAAAAATGCAAACATCCAAACAATATGGAAGCAGCAGGTCATGGTAAATCATGTACAGTAGCAGAGACTCCTTCTGTCCTGAAACTTTACTTGATCTTGATGCTAGTCTTTAATTCTTTTCCCAAAATTGTCAAGTTTAAGGTCTGTCATTTTCTATAACAATGATATACTTTTCAGAGCTGTTTGCAAAAGAATAGAAAGGTAAAATTACTGTGCCAGCAGGGAGCTCTAGAATCACATGAAGGAAAAATCAAACCAACAACTAAAGAACCTCCAAACTGATCACTCAATTTAAAAAGCAGCTGTGAATTGTGCCAGAGTTTAGTGTAAAGCTGTAAATCTCAAATATACCTTGAAAACTCTTTGCTTACTCTGCTTGGAACAAGGCCACTAAATTTGAATTTGAAAGCTTCCCAAAGCAGTTTGCAATAAGTCACCATATGGAATGGCAGCATTTATAAAGTGCCATGGAACTGGAAACTCCAACGCTATTTTGTCTTCACAATGCTTGTCTTTCGTTTTTATTCCCACAGAAATACTAAAAGCCTACAATTCAAACCAGAACATATTGTTGTAACATAATGTATATAATTTCTAGATGTATGCTTTCTGTGTTTTTCCTCAAATATCTCAAACAGCTGGTTAAAGATGCTGGCCAGCAAGCTTAGACTTGTGGATGTAGCTGCACTGTTCATGGTTGCACAATTTCTTAAAAGTGAGAGCTCAAGCTTAATCTACATCCCCAAAGGGCCTCTTGGGTAAATGCACCTCTTAGACATGTTGTTTTTCTTTATGGGGCATGAGCTATTTATTCTTGAAATTTTTAAGGTGTAAACACACCATTTTGTTTAATAATCTCATTCGACATTAACACAGCTTCTGAGTGAATGAGCTGGAGCCTCAAGCCATAGCAAAGATGAAACCTGGAGCCTCCTGAAGGGCAGACAGCAGCACAGTTTAACACCTAATGATGAGAAGTGAGGAGTGCTATAGCTGGTCTTCATAAGGCTTTTGTCCCATATTTTTCTGCTTATGTCTATATCAGCAGGTGAGGGGAGGGCTGGGGCACAGGTTAGAGCACTGTCTTTTGATCATTTAATTGCTATCATGCTCCTAGGCATGGTTTTGGTCAAAGACAACCAGCATGTGCCTGGGTAGTGCTTTAACGTGGTCTAGGCACAGCATGGCTCAGGATTATTGCTAATAAACAGTTTGGACAAGTGTACACTTTTGTGGGAGAAAAGAGAGGCAGATGGGGTGTGGGAGAGAGATGCAAACCATGGTATAAAATCCAAGCCAGAAAATGCAGTTCTGCTCTATTTGCTCATGTGGTTGCATCCTTTGATCACCAGGTTTACGTAAAAGCATCTTGTTGGCTTTACTGAGGAAGAGGTCAGACTCTACGTTGCATATTTGCTTAAAGAGGCTGCATCAGGCAACTCTCTGTTATCTACCACTGTGTCCCTTCACTTTTTTCTAATATTTTCTAGAGCTGTATTTTCTTTCCATGACCTCCTTCCCTTGAATTGCTGCACAGCATTTGCTTTCTTGTCCTTGGCTGTATCTGCATCACTAAATAGAAATAAGTTGGTTTACAAAATTTTCAAGGACTTTCACGGAGACATTGTACCCGCAACATGAGCTGCTCCCTTTCTCAACACCAGTTTCTCCAGCAGCAAACTGTTAACATTACTGAGCGGTATTGGCCTACCAACAAGGAAATTGGACTGTTTCTTAAAACAAATATAGCCACAGAAACCAAAAAATTTCGCCATCTCTGCCTTAGGGTGTGATGGTCAACTTCTTTTGACATCAGTGGAAAGATTCCATTACTCAGAAGGAAAAGTCACACTTATTAAGTCACCCACACCTCTTCTTATGTTTTCCTTGGAGATATGAGCTATCAGATCTTCTGAGAGTAGATCATGTTTTGAGATGATGGAAGAAGACAGTGTAACCCAGTCACTGTCTGTTTGGTATATCCATCATCTATCGCTAGTGTTGCTTAATTCTGGACTGTAGTGGTGCATTCATGACAGAGGGCTAGCAACTCAGTTGCATATTTTTTATATGGCAGGTCCAGTATGCAGTACTGTTTACATGTGGGGCACTATGCAGATGTAATTTTGGGATAGTTATAAAATTACAAATTATTGTCCAAAGATGAAGTTTCTTCTGAGATGATAGCAACTATAATCTGCTGCCCACCTACATCTCTAGCAACTAGTTTTTAAATGCTAATCTGTTTTGCTGGATCCCATCCAAGCATGACAGTTGTGGTGAGAACTGATTCAGGTTCTCCTGTGGCTCTGAAATTTGTCATCAGATGTGTCAGAGCTCTACCACAATATTCCTCACTTCTCAGAACAAGCTTCTGATGGTCTCAGGGTCACGTCCATCTTAGAAGCCCAGCAGTCAGGCTTCAATACGACATTTCTGTAACTTTACATCTCATGCTAGATTTCCATTATTTTCCAACAAGTACAGCAGGAGGAAGGAATGAGCTGCTAAGCACTGTGCTGTTGAAATGTTGCTTTCTGGTTTAGTTCTGTGACCATTAATCAGATATCTGAGAGATGTAGCAGGGGCTATTGTTAAAAACTGTTAAAATGCAAAGACAAAGACAAGCATTAACCTTCTTCCAGGCACTGAGCAGCAGGATCAGCAGCAGAGCTCTGCTCTTCCAGCCAGTTTAATTAAAAAACATAAACTACTGTGGCTCATTCACTTCATGCCAAAGCCTTTGCTGTAAAATCAGACAGCCTAGACTTTCCAGGAGCAGCATTTTCTCCTTTGCCAGCACTGTGTTAAATAAAACACCATAAAATAACAGAGTTTTAGTGAAGGAGGAAGAAAGCAGAAAAGCTACAGTGCAATTTGGAAAGCCTAAATCACCTGGGCACTAATCCTTTCCCCTCTATTAGAGTGTGGTGGCCTCCTCTAAGGGCTGTGGGTTCCCGCTGGAGCAGTCAGTTGTTACTCTTCCTGCACAAATGGGCCCCATATTGAGTCTGTTGGCTGCCTCAGAGGATTTTGATAGGTAAGAAGAGATGCTGCTTTCTGGAGCCTCTACAGCTCCCTCTAGCAGAAGGAGTCATTGGTTCACACTGGGGGATGAAGACCCCCGGGGAGTTATTGTTGAACTGTAGTTGAACAGGAGGTGATACTCCTGCTTTCACAGTCTTTTCTAGTCATTACAGCTAGCTGTGGCTGATACAGACTACAGTTGTCTTTAGTGGCTTTCATCTCCTTTGGGTAAGATGGAATAACAAATGGGATCTGCAGAGTCTGACACGAAAAGGATGCTTCCTTAACAGGTTTTTTCTTCATTTTGGGAAAAAAAAAAAGAAAAGAAAAAAAAAAAAAAGAAAAAAAAAAGAAAAAAAAAAAAAAAGAGGTTTGGGTAACCTGTGTCCAAGGAAGTTTCTTTATCACATCATTGCACACCATTGACTGAGTTGGCAAATACCCTTTGGGCATTTGGTTTATTTGGGTTTCCAGTGGTTGTTTTTTATTTTATTTTATTGACTTCACATCCCCCTCATCGGTAAATGTAACTGATTTTAATGGAAAAAGCCACCAAAATTTGCCAGACATAAGTATGAAGAAACCATATTCAGTCTGGCTTTTGCCTGTCTGCTTCCCGTGTTTTCCGTAGTGCTTTTGCCCTGCTGGGATTCTGTCTTTCTGGAAATCTATGGAGGCCTTAATCCTTTCCTTCAAGTTTTAAGCAATCAGGCTCTTCTCTTAAGGTAGTGGCTGGAGCAAACAGTTTTCGAACTTAAAAGGGCAAAAATTGTGGGTCAAATATCCGTGATGAATCACTGCAGTCTTTAGAAAATGAGACATCAGTGGGAGCTTTTGATTTTCGCAAGTTTGTAAAATGAGGCGCTCTTTTCATCAGTAACACAGCTGTTGCCCTTAATCTATCTGCTCTGGGATATTCTGTGCAGCAGTTCATGCCATCAGAGAACGTGGACTGAGGCTTTTTTAAAGCCCTCTTCCAAGGGCCTATGCAGTTTTGCAATTGCAGTTAACATAACAGCAGAATTACTACTGAGCATGCTTTTACATTGGGTTGAGGGGATCTTCACTGTATTGCCTTAATTCAGTTTTTCAGTGACAACCAAAGTCTGGTAGGTTTCTTTGATTAAAAATATGTATCTGAAATTGTTTAGGGAGTGTCCAGTAACTTTAATAGTACCTTCAGGAGCTTTTAAAACCAGATAAACATTTCTGTATGATGACAATTTATGGCAATGTAATAATAATTTAAGAACCTGAAACTCCGACTCCCACAAGAGGCAGCCAGTGAGAAGAAGCTGGTGAGATATCCTATGGAGATTGTTACTGGCATGTGTTTGTAATCAGGTGAAATCTCTTCTATTGCCAGACCTCTGTTTAGTAGTAGCAGGTAAAATCAAAAGAATACAGATACAGCTGTTGAAAGTGCCCTGGTGGAAGATGAATAGTGAGATGGGTGCTCCATGTAATGGACATGGGAAGATCCATGACAATTTACTTATTTTTATTATTAGTCGTAATAATAATAATAAAAAAAAATATGTGGGGCACAGATGGACTACACAATACGTGTGTATACACAAACATATATACACAGATTGAGGTGACAGATTACTTAGCAAATCTGTGGCAAATGTAGACCAATGTCCTGAAGCTTTGGTCTGTGAGCCCTCCTGAGAGAGATTTCTGTTCTGAATCATCAGCAAGGCCTTTTGCTTCAGAAGGCTTTGTCAGCTCTCCCAGCTGATACTCCATGTCAGGTCTTGATCATCTGTTTGTGATAACAGGGGCGGAAACGCCAGAAGGAACAGAGGAACTCCTCAGAAGCAAGTTTTCTATTTCTGAATAAATATCCTTTGCAATAAAGTGAAAGGAGGAGAAAACAGAGGAAAATCTGCTATACAGTATCAGCAAAACTGTTGCTAAATGGAATGTTTTTATGAGCAGTCAGCAGATTGCTGGATTGCTGAGGTTCAGATATTAGCCTGGTGACTGTATAACGAATTACAGCCATACTATAAGACTCAGTTCAGTTTCACCATCTTGTACTTGTTTTAATTGCGAGTAGCAAGCAAAGACTTTTTTTTTTTTTTTTTTTTTGGTTTTTGGTTTTGTTTTTGTGAAGAATCATATTCCCTTTTTCTGGTATTTTGCAGACTGCAACTTAAGCCAAAGATACAAAGCTTCACAAAGACCTTATTATCTTCTTCTGATTTATTAGTGTGATTTTGCCTTCTCTCCATACAGATAAGTCCCTTAAATCTCATTGTAAGCTTTTGTATTTAGACTCTTCCAGGGCAACAGCTTAGTGAACATAACATGTAACTAACCTCAGTTTTACAATGAATACCCTTTCAGGATTTTTTTTCTTTTGTACCCAGTGTAATTTTGGGGCTCTTTGTATGTGTGTAATAGCCTTGACTAATCAATTAAAAAAGTAAAGGTTATGTTTGAGGTCCATTGAATTTTCTGCTGTCCAATTCACGTCAAAGCAAGTTAGCTGAAAAACTTTTGTGGGGCACAGCAGAATTAGATCAACCCCCACACCTTTAACAAATTTCATATGGTTTACAGGACAGAGAATAAAGTTATAGTTTTCATTTGCTTACAAAGGTGAAGGAGGAAAGCACATGCTCAGCAGCTACTAACTGGAGTTTGTGCATGAATTGTTTGTTGCTTGAACTGTCAAGGGAGAACACAGCACCATGGCTACATGTGCATCTTTTCATTGTCTGCTACAAAGATAGAGAGGATTTCACCCTTTCAGACAACTAAGTGTGTCTCCAGATAGCAAAAGGAGAAGAAATAAGATCAGGAAAAGAGACATTTTTCATTATTTCCCCACTATCGTTTTTGTAGCTCAAATTTTAGGACAACAGCTCTTTCTGATGACGGGGCTACACATCAGTGCTATCAGCTGGGAGATGCTCAGGCTGAGCAGAGCTTTCACTGTGCTGTGACTTATCTTCTATTTTAAAATGCTCTGGACTAATGACATTGGTGACAAACTAAAACAAACTGCAGGATCCTGCCTACAATGAATAAGTACAGGGTATCTCAGACCATGGGGAGTCTGAGGTGCCTCATATTTTTATATATATATATATATAGAGAGAGAATGCCTTACGCACATATATAACTTAATTCTTGTCACAGTAAAGATGGGTTGCACTGATTAAGTTTCGGGGTTCAGCTTGCTGTTTTCACTTACAAGACACTCTTAACTGTATAAACATTCAGCCAAGTTTTTCAAGTTCATAATCTAGAAGTCCAGGAAAAGATGTGCAGTACATGGTTGTTGTGGTTTTTTTTTTGGTGATTCCCACACTCTGGTTATACCTCAAAAAGCATTGACGTTTGAACAGTTGGAGAGCATTCATCTTCCTTGCAAGGCTGCATTTCATCTGTAACATCTGGTGTAAATAAGTAAATTCCTTTTAGATGCCGAATTCTTGTTATTTTGAAATACTTTGCAGATTTTCCAAGGTTGAATTTTTTTTTCCTTGCTTGTGGCTTATATTCGACTACAGTTAATGAGTATTTTGTGTTTGGGATAGAAATCCTCTTCTGTTTTACCTGAATGGAAATCATGCCTATGTGTGTGCCTTTTTGGCATGAGGTAGTTTATAAATAAACAGCATCTGCCAGCAGGGTTATTGCAGTCCAGCTACAATGTTTTTCAGCCATTGCAACACCGGCAGGTCAAATTGTTTCTGAAATCAGCTTGATTACTGCTGAGACAAGAGTGGGTTTAAACTTATTTTTACACACAGGTTGGAAAAATCATGGGATCTAGTGGGGCAGCCTCCTTAGTTGAGAGGTCTACTGAGATTTGCAGCTGAGGTGCTTCTCTGTAGGCCATGAGATGGGGGGCTGTCTGATAAAGAGCTCTGATAATATCTTGGTCTGCCCTGCTCCCTTTTGAGCTCTGGATACCAGCCACCCTGACACTGTCCAGGCAGTTCCTTATTTCAGGGCTTGTTCCTTATGTTTGTGTGCTCATGGACTTGACTGCCTTGTTTGCTCAGTGGAACAAAATTAGTCAGAAATTACATTCATGGTTATGTAGCAAAGGCTGTTTGGCTTAGTTAATTGACGTATGTAGAGTAGATTCCTGGCTGCTCAGTGCACAAAAACAGTTCAGCATTTTGAGTCATCTTCAGTGTTTCTACTTTCATTGTTAGTTTGATCTGATCCTGTGAGATACTGAGCATGTGCGTTCAATGACAATCAGGTGCACAGCAGATGGAAGTATACCATGTCAACAGGCTGAGGATTGTATGTTGTTTTTGTCTATGTTATTGAGAAAGAGCTTTCACGTACTTTGACAACTGCTTGGATCTTGGATGCATGAAGTGGAGGTGAGTCAGGATTCTTCTGCCTCCAACAAAAATACCTATGCACATCTGGATAAAATGAAAAAGTACCAGTTACAAGTGTGCTGAAAGTGATATTTTTAAAATCAAATAGATTATTTAAATCCTTTTGGATTACATATTTTCCTCAGCCACTTAGAAACTTTCTAATAGAAGACGTTTCTGTTGCCTTTTTGGCCTTTAATTTGTCTTTCAATTTATCACTAAGGTCTGGAGATCTATATCTGACACCCTGAGGATGAAATTGCAGCCCTCAGGTACATATCAGGTATTCCTACCTGAAACTTGAACTGAGGATCTCTTTTTACAGTTAGTTCAGTTTTTTAATTATGAAGACAGTGGGCACAAATTTGAACTTAGAGGAGTTAGTTGATTTTCAAGATTATTTCCTTTACCTAATGGGCTCTCAGCAGCACCATGACATTTCCTTTTATATTTCAGAAGGCTATCTGTGGTAAATAGTTATTGCTTTCAAAAATAATCATGCATTTTAAAGTAAATAACCTCCTCCGGTGGGCTGGCCCCAGCCAGCAGCCGAGCACCCACACAATCGCTCGCTCACCGCCCCTCACATTGATGCATGTTCTGCTCAGTCTGAGGTGACGGGTGGTGCAGAATGTAGAGATTCAGGATATTTGTGGTTTCTTTCTGTCACCCCTTGCTCCTTAATATTTTATTTCTCTGTTCCTTCCTTCTTACTCATTTCCCCTGCTCCAGTGTGGGTTGTCACTGGGCTGAAGCTCCCTTGAGGGTATCAGTAGTTCCGCCATGGAGCACCTCCTACTGCTCTGGCCTCGGAGGTCCTTTTTTGTTGTTCTTGCCATTTGCTGCCCTTCCTCACACACACTTTCCCTGAGGTGCCACCATGGTGACTGCTGGGCTCAGCCGCACATTCCAGTGTGTCGGCCATGCAGGTCCTGCTGCCAGAGTCTCGCTTTTTATACCCAATGCGTCTCCTTGGCTTCCTGGTTTTTAGATCTCAATTATTGACTTCCAAGGTCTCTTCTACAGAAATATTTATCTATATAGGAGAGTGTACTAACCAAACTTGTCAAACCAGTAGGAAACATTCATTTATTCATAACTTATATCTTGTTATTTAGACCCTGTTTAGGACTTCCAGGCCTATCCTCCTGCTGAGAGATCAAAAGCAATTGTTATCTTTCTTAATACTTCTGGAATATAAATTGCTTCAAAAGTGGCAAGAAGTAGAGGTGAAAAGGATGAGAGTTCAGCTCTCACTTTGCCTTGCTTGGGAGAGGGATATCTGCTCCTAGCTCTCCTCCAAGCCCTTGGTAAGACTCATCTTCAGTTTGCCAGGCAGTGAAGACTGTGGTTGAGGCAGGGCAGATCTACATCCTTCAACACAGTCAGTAAGTGTCAGAGTTTATATACTTGTTCATATACTTGTTTATATACTGTGTTTTCAGCAGTTGGAGGAATAGATTTGAAAGGGCTATGACTGCAAACAAAAATTTTCATGACCTCCAAATGGAGCAGTGCTTATGAAAAGGAACCTCTCTTTTCTAGCAGTCTTGTTCTGTATAGAAGGTGTAGATTTTATGCCTCATTTTGTAAATGCTGGAGTATAAGTTTATTTGCACTAAATTCTGTAAGTCTGCCCCATAGAAGTTAGAGCCAGAGGGTGGTCCCAACCAAGATTCCTTGATTCAAATGTCTTTGCACTGAGGAGTTTTAAATTGAGATGTCTACCAGATTTGTAGCAACAATAAATATAAAAATTTGTAATAGCATTTGATTCTTTCAAAATCAAAGTTTAGTTAGGACTGGACTACAAGATGATAAGACATCAGTAGAAATTATATGAAGATGGGAAACAAAAGAAAAGATAAGTGAACTGCAGATTTTTCTTTTGCTATGACAGACTTAAGCTTGTGCTGAGAGTACAATAGGAACATAAAGCCAACTCAGGGAACCTATTGCTACCTGAAATTCAAATTAACTTAATGCAGTAATAAACATGATTTTAGAAAATTAACTTGTCAAATGAAAATATTTGTGAAAACATCCTTCAGTGTTCACATTACTGTAATGGAGGTTCCTTTCCCAGATAAGTTTGGTTTCATTCACAATAAATTCAGATGTTAATTATCATGCCAAACCATTACTGCTTAGATTTGGTTTTACATTGTATTTGAAACTTTTAATGAAGTACGGAAAGAAGAATCAGGAGGATGAATCTCTAACCAGGGAATCTTTGTATGAGATAAATACCTTTCTGTGCTCTCAGGTCTTCTTCTGTATCCTTCTATTTAAGAGCAAGTGTGCAGTAAATATAAGTCCATTAGAATTTACCTTTAGATGTGAAACACCAGTTTCCTGTCCAAGGTGGAAGTCGTGTCTCTGGTCCTGGCAACAGGTTTCTGCTGAGCTGAAAATACTGCATCACATCACAGCAAAAAGGTGGGTGACAGTAGCAATTGTGCTTTTGGACAAACAGGTATTTTCTTGATCCAGTAACTTAAGCCAATCCCTTGAAGTGTTTTGTGTATTATGACCTGAATTTAAACTGAACTTTGATTCCTGTTGTGGAGAGAATTAATGGTGGATACTCTTTATCTGAAGCTCTGCATACTGCTTTCTAATGACTTCAGTTTGACATCTGAGGATGAAGCCTATTGGGAAATTTTTGTTTCCTCATTGTCATGTAATAGATGGCAGATGAGCTTTCAATGTATCTTATATTGCTTGGGAGGAAAACCTATCTTTAAAGATAATGACTCAGTAGGGAAAAAAGATATTTCTGATGTTCCCTTTCTGAAAAAGCTGATTTAACACTTTATCTTATAAATCTTATTCACAAACTAACTGTGCACTATGCCCAAACACACAAGTCTCAGCATCACCATGCTCCAGGCACTACTCATTCTTCCTGTATCCCACAGTGAACATTATATTTTTAGAAAGGGTCAGAAAAACAGTGTTTTTCTTTTTTTCTGCTCATCCTGTAATATATTTAACTGCTCCTGAGTTTTTTGCAAATGTGGCTGGAATGATGATCCTCCTCTTCTTTCACCTAGCCTACCAAAAGGTAACTACCCAAAGCCATGTGAACTCACCAAATGTCCTTGATTCTCAACTCAGCCATTCAAAACACAGCTGTATACAGTTTATCTAGCAAAGTCACCAAATTCACAGCTTTTATGACTGTCCTTGAAAACTACTCCTGCCTCTTCCTGTCAGTTTCATATCCTTTTGAAATAAAAGAGCTGCCAATTGAAAACTTTTTCATCCACATGAATATATCTGCATCTAAGAGAGCACTTGTCTTGTTTTTTCTTGTGCAGAAGGCTACAACTTCTGATAAGACAGTATCTTCTGAGGCTTTACTTGCCAGATACATCTGCAATTTCAGAGTCAAATTTCCCGCTTGTGAAAATGGGTAAAGGTTTGTTTAAATCAGTAGCAAAACACCAGATTGCACTATTTGACTATCTAATTCTGAGGATCTGGCAGAATCAGCATCTCACTTCTCTTAAATACTAGTTGTATCACTTAGTCACATAACTAGCCTTCCTTCCCTTTGATAGTTAACCTTTTCCATTAGAGATGAATGTGGATCATTTATTTCAGCAATCTTATCTTTTTTTTTCCTCGTATTAGTTCCAGCAAAAATGCTAAAAAGACATTTATAAGCAGGTCCTTAAAAAAAGGCACTGCATCAGCCAAATTAAGTGCATGAGCAAATGCAAAGTTCATAAATGACCTTTAAATGATGTCTCATAGCAGGAAACTGAAGTATAGCCCTTGATAAATCCAAGTTTTGGGCATTCATTGTTTATAGAAATAACAAACGGAGTAAAAATGAGAGAGAACAAAATGTTAAATAACTTTTCTCCTGACAATTGAAACAAAACCTCATAGAACCTGGATAAATAACAGGCCTATCCCTGAAAAGGGAAATAGGAGACTATCCAAATGCAGACATTTTTCAATAAACTGTGGCATAACTATTCATCATCTGAGAAGAATAACCCAATACTTGCTCTTTCACCATGTGCTTTTCTTGCCATGGTTTTTATATTGGTATCAGGAGTTTTCATTAAGGTATGTATGTGCAAAACCTGCACTGTAGGATGTTGTTCCTTCTGGAGCAGACTGTTAATATCCTTAATGTAGGTGAATGAACTGATAATGGAGGAAGTTCTCACATAGCCAGCACAACCTCTTGTTGATGAAGATGCTGTTCCTCTGTAAGTACGGGTGCTGTAGTCAACTCTTTATTAAAGGGCGTAAAATGATATGATTTTATTTAACTTGCTTGCACTTGAAGGACAACAAATATGAATTTTTTTTTTTAAATCCCCCCGATGCTTTTTCTTCTGCAGTAGCTGAACGTGGTATAAATAATAAACAATTAATCTTCACAAAAATTCTGTGAAGTGGTTAATCTGAATGCTTAGCTTTGAGCAAGAGAGCAAAAACATTGAAAACTTGTGTCATGCTCAAAATCACAAACAATCTGAAATAAATGTGAAATCAAGACCTAATCTGGGTTAACTGACTGCACTGACTACCCTTTCAGAGGAGAGACACAGAAAAGGTTTGCAGACTTGCTGGATGTTCAGAATTAATTGTGGCTCCAAGTTGCCACGTTCATATCCCAAAAATGTCCAGGTGTGAGTCTTTTGCCTTGCAATGTGAAGAAAGAACGAACTGGGCTCCATATGAAGAGAAGTTATTTCAGTGTAGGTCTATCTGTTGCTCTGCTGTACTATAAATGGCATTTTTTTGTGATCAGTGTTTCAGTGCCCTACTGACAAGTAAGAGCATCCACACAAGTAGAGAAGATTATTGCAAGTACAAATGAGCAACTGCTGAGAGATTATTCATTATATCCTGCCACAGCTTGATCACAGAATTAATTCATTTCAGATGCTGAACAAAGGTTTTGAATTTTGTTCCAAAGAATTATTCTAGTGACTACTGACATGGGGAATAACTGCTGCCTCTGCGGGAGTGAACATTGCTTGAACAAAAAGCTACATTCAGACTGATGGGTTTTTGCCATTTTTGATGCAGTTCATTAGCAAAGTAGCTAAGCGAGGGAATCCCATATGCCTGTGGCTGTGCTACAGTCACTTTGCTTGTATCCTCTTGCTGTCAAAACCTGAAAGAGAATGAGACAATGCTTTTGTTAAGTATTATATGCAGCGCTCTTTATTCTAGACAGCTTCTCTGGTATTGACATCCCAGGCTAAAAGATCTTCATCAAGACATACTGTAAGTTATTACCATAATGCCCATGGGCTTTGAAATACTCAAAGGATTTGTAATGGAAATACATTGATATCAAGGCTTCTTTCACGCCTATTTTCCACAAAAATCAGGTATCGCTGGCTGTCTATTAAAAAAACAGTAGAATAATATTAAATTGTTGCCAAAAGTAGCAAACAGTTTTACAGACTTTTGGAATCAAATCTTTTCCTTACACCCACACATGATCCAATTAGCCTGTAAAATTAATTTTAAAATAATATCACAATGGTAATTCCTATTGGACAAAGAGCACATCAGAGTGAGAGAAGTAGAAACTGGGAAAATAACTGGGAAGGACTCAGACTAGAAAAGTTTTGCAGTATCTTCTGTGGGTATCCAGAGAAATCTCTTGTCTGGCATTATTATACTTACAAATACACTTTTTTAGGCTTCTTGTATCTGCTTTAACCCAGAGTTCAACTGTGCTAAGGACAAACTTCAGTGTGTTTCCAGGAAAAAGAACTCAAAGGTGGAGAGAAAGCCTTGCATTTGTAGATGGTTAGAAGGAGCTTTTCTTGGCAAACTGCTGTGTGAGTGGCATTTAAAGATCACCTCGTTTCTGCCATAGGGAGCTCTGGATTAGTTGTCAGGATGCTGAACTGGGTGCATATAGAGTAACTCACCTTGGAAAGAGCTTTGGATGCAGAGTTGTGGTCCACAAAGGAAAAGCACCAGGTTTGGCTAAGTGTATGCAAAAAGAGAGGTCATTTTGTGGCCTCCAACAACAAGGGGTTCATCATGCCCTGACATTAGAAAATGCGGTGTTTTGAAGAATGGACGAGTACATTCTATAAGATTTGAGGCAGAGCTGCAGTGAGAGGAGAAAAACCTGGAAAAATTGTAGCTCTGTAACAAATGTTCTCCTGAAAGAGTCAGGATTTCACCTGGCACATCCAGACCCATTTCCACCAACAAGGATGTGGAAAGCATCTCTCATGCTGACAAAAGAAACCGCCTTCTATAGTATGTCTCCCCTGTGCAGTGGCCTATGAGATATACTATGCCTTCAGGTTGCATCACATGGAAGACTCCAACTCTCAAAGCCTCTACAGGCTTAGTGTAAATATATGCAATGTGCAAACTGGGAAAGGAATATTATGAGAGAAGCAAAATAGTTACAGCTTTTAAGAAGTATGAACACCAAAAGCAGCTAGTTGAAAACTGACCCTAGCTAATAGTCAGAAAAAAAGGAAAACAAACAAACAAACAAAAAAACAAAACCAAAACAAAACAAACACACAAGCAAATAAACAAAAATCCCACAAGAACATTAAATGGAATCACCAAGGCAAAAATAGGAAAATATTTCTGAAGAAACCTACAGGAACAGATAAACACATCAGTAGGACACTTACTGCTTTTCATTAGAAATTAATGTCTCCTGGAGTAAAACTATGAGCTAGTAATACTTTCAATTCTTTCTAGGGCACTTGAAAATTCTGTTTGATGTTACCTAAGAGAAGCAGCACACTTTTTTTTTGTTGTTGTTAATATATATATGTATATATTTCCTACAGACTAGACAGGGGAGATGCAGTGATCTCTTGTAGGCATGCTATGTAAAGGTTATCCTGGCTTGATTAAAAACAAGCCATCCAAGTTTAAAGGAAGAGGCTGCTCATCACTGGAAATTTTAAGTGGCCACACATCTTCCCATCTGATGGGAGGAGATCAGTGTGCCCTTTGCTTCTGTATGATGCATGGCCAAAAGCAATCCTTAATGTCATAGCAAGCAAACTTTTCTACTGTTATTGCTATAGGGATCTGGCATTTTAATAGCAATTAAAGAAGTGACTTGCTCAAGACTCATGACTGGGAGTATAAATAGGCGACTACCCATGATGATAGTTTTTGTTTTTGTTTTTTTTTTTCCGATTTTATCAGTCTCTGGAGAATAAAGTCCTGAAAGTGTCATTGGTCAAACAGGCAGACAAGGGGGCTAACGGCTTTCAGCCATGGTAACTGATGGAATCCAAATGAGGAGATGATGATGTTATAGTGATGGTTTCCAGCTCTGTGAAGGAAAGCTCCTGCTGATTTGGAAGTTCTCCTTGATGAACACCACATGTCTGTACTGAACTTTCTTTTCTATTTATCTTATATTTCCTATGAAAGCCATTAATATGTGAAGGGATGAAGAAGCTACGTGCTTAAAGAGAAAATCAAGCTGCAGTACTTAGCAGTATGTTTATTCAACTGTGAAGTCCACTGTTGAAATAGGTATTGACAGATATTAGAGATATTTTATCACTAGTCTCATGAATGCCAGGACTGGAAAGGCTCAGAAGCAGCTGATGCCAACAGTAATCTGAGCCATCAGCCCTCAGTTGAAAGTGTCCTGGGAAGGTTTATCCTTGCTTCTTTTTCATTGTGCTTAGACCAGCCTTCTAACAGCAGATCTCAGTGAAAAATATTCACAATTTCAGTGACAATTCCAAGGAACTGATTGAGAAGGAACAAAATACAACAAGAACTTGACTCAAGGAAGAAGGCACCTGAAATAGGACTTAAGAGAGATGTAGGTGCTTACCTCTGACAAGGCAATCCTCAGGACAACCTCTCAGCTACAGCCTAATGCTGGATATGATTAAAATGTGTTGGCATCCCAGTCTTTTCCTTCCTAAGCAGCCGAAGTTTGACTTCTGCTCTGTCCAGAGCAACCTCCTTTGTGGTAATGGTAATCATGTAGCAGCCATCCTATGCCTAAAACCTAAGAAGGTGTTAAACATAAGCAGCCTTCCTCTGTCTGCCTTGCTTGAAGGTGTTAATGCAGCAGGAGATGGGAAAAGGGCATACCTGCTCCAGGATGGTCTCATGAACAACATACAGAGGCAATGGCCTATCTCATCAGTTTGGCACCATGCCCCTTTAAGGCAGCAATCCAGTGAAAACATTGCTCAGTCTGCTTGTGGGATATTTTATCTGAAGAGGGTGAGAACTACAAGGCAAACCTCTTTCAGGGCAGCTTACCATCTCTTACTTAGACTATGTCACTTAACCTAAAAGTAATCTGAGATTCATTTTACCATGCAGGTTGTAAAATGCTCTTTAATTTCACCAGATGAGGACTAGCTAAACAGCCTCTTAGTTCACATATGTCTCATGGCTTGTACAGTGCAGCTCATGGTAAGGAAAATATCCAGGAGAGGTTCTTGAAAGACAGAAGTGATTTTTCACTTTTATGTCTCTTACTGACCTATCTCTGGCATCTTAACAAGAACACACACACACACACTCTCATTTGATTAATAATCTTGAAAACTCTTGAGAAAAGCCAAAAGGCTTAAATATTTACCAGAGGTCAATGCTGCATAGTCTGTTCATATTCTCATCACACAGTGTTCTGAAAAGGGAACAGACATAAAACCATCTGATTGATTAATAGGATGCAGTTGCACACAGCATCATTATAAATACATACAGCAAACTATTCACAAACAGCATAATATTCAAGCATTTTTTGTTATAAGAATTTACAAATATTTTCTGCTAAAACCGTTTATTTCTTCTCTGTGAAAGATTTGCAGACAGCAAGCGCAGGTGAAGTTTACTGAAATAGTGATTTATTGCAATTATTTATCTTGCTTTCAAATATATTTGTGTGGATATATGTGTGGAGAACACATGGGATTTTATGAAAGAACAGAGAAATAATTCAATGATTTATTTGTTTCTATATAAACAAAATCTCTGCACAAGTTTTGGAGGTAGGGAAAAAAAAAACAACAACAAAAACAGAGCTTTTGTGTTCTCCACGAGCATCTTGAAGTGTCAGTCCTGATTTACTGCATCTCTTAGGAACCTACAGCGGGAAAGGCCAAATGGGATTGCCATGGAGTACTGCTTCAGCATTGTTCAGGTGAGTGATGTTGCCTGCAGCTGGGTAAGAGGTGCTCCTACTGCCTGAGGGGGTAAGGCTACACACTTCTCCACCACTCTGGGCATCCTTCTGCCCTCGAGCACTAACTTTGATCCAGAAATTATGGAAATATGTTTCATAGCAGTGCAGAGAGTGATTTGCAGAGCCATTTATAACAGCCAAAATAATTCAGTTGTGACCTCTTCATGTTCCCATAAAACTGTTTTCCCTTCGGCATCAGGAGATGAGTCAGCAGTAGTGATAACAAGAGTTAGAGAAAGACTGGAAAAAATGAGTGTCCCAAGTACTTTGGCAGTGAAAAATTCAGCTTCAAAGTGATTTCTTCATGGAACATTATTTTTTTTTTTTCTATCCAGGACACCAAACTGACTATTAAAGAAAGAAGAAAAAGCATGAGAGACAGAGAAAAAGGACTTGGATTATATTTTGCAGCATCTGCCAATATCTAACAGACTTTTGGAAAAGTTGCGTAACACAACCTGCCAGGAGAGCCCTGTTTGAACAGAGGTCAGTAATCCTTTTTATTTGGTGGTATGTTTGTGGTTTTGTAGAACTGACCCACAGGGCCTCATTTTCAACTGGTATAACAGGCTCTATTGTTTGTTAAGCCTATAAGGATCAGGAAATTGTCCTTTGAATGCAGCTTAACAGATGGTGTGCCTGACCATAAATTACCATCAGGTCTATCATTCTTCCTATACTGCAAGTGATGTGAAACCTTGAATGTTCTCTTCCTTGAAGGGTAATCTTTGCCTCCAGTGATTAAGCATACAGGTAGGAAGTCAGAGAACTTGCTATATAGAATCATAGAACCATTTCATTTGGAAGAGACCCTCAGGATCATCGAGTCCAAACAGCCATAACCTAACTCTAGCACTAAACCATGCCCATAAGAACCTCATCTAAATGCCTTTTAAACACCTCCAGAGATGGTGACTCAACCACTACCCTGGGCAGCCTGTTCCAATGCCTGACAACCCTTTCCGTGAAGAATTTTTTCCTAATATCCAATCTAAACCTCCCCTGGTTCAACTTGAGGCCATTTTCTCTCATCCTATTACTTGTTGCCTGGGAGAAGAGACCAACATCTCCATGCTACGACCTCCTTTCAGGCAGTTGTAGTGAGTGATGTGGTCCCCCCTCAGCCTCCTTTTCTCCAGGCTAAACAGCTCTGGTTCCCTCAGCTGCTCCCCATTAGACTTGTGCTCCAGGCCCCTCACCAACTTTGTTGGCCTCCTCTGCACTCTCACAGTACCTCGATGTCCTTCTTATGACGAGGAACCCAAAACTGAACACAGTATTCAAAGTGTGGCCTCATCAGCACCAATTACAGCGGCACTATCACTCCCGTAGTCCTGCTGGCCACACTGTTCCTGATACAAGTCAAGATGCTGTTGGCCTTTTTGGCCACCTGGGCACACTGCTGGCTCATATTCAGCCATCTGTCAATCAATATGCCCAGATCTCTTTCTGCCAGGCAGCTTTCCAGCCACTCTTCCCCAGCCTGTAGGGCTGCCTGGAGTTGTTGTGACCCAAGTACAGGACCCAGCACTTGGCCTTGTTAAACCTCATACAACTGGCCTCAGCCCAACGATCCAGCTGGTCCAGTTCCCTCTGTATGGCCTTCCTACCATCCAGCAGATCAACGTGCCCACCCAACCTGGTGTCACCTGCAAACTTATTGAGGGTGCACTCAATCCCCTCATCCAGATAATTGATAAAGAGACTAAACGGAACTGGCCCCAATACTGAGCCCTGGGGAGCAACGCTTGGGACAGGCTGCCAACTGGATTTGGCTCCGTTCACCACAACTCTTTGGGCCTGGCTCTCCAGCCAGTTCTTTATCCACTGAAGAGCACACCCATTCAGGCCATGAGCTACCAGGTTCTACAGAGAATGCTGTGGGATACAGTGTTGAAGGCCTTACTGAAGTCTAAATACACAAAATCCACAACCTTTTCCTCACCTAATAGGTGGGTCATTTTGTTGTAGAAGGATATCAGGTTGGTCAAACATGACCTGCCTCGGTGTTATGTTTATGAGGTGTTTATGAGGTGTTTATGTTTATGAGGTGTTTAAATAATTTAAACGAGGACCATTGCAAAGATTTTTTTTTTCTGGTTTGTGATTTTTTCAAGTTAATTACATCTGATTTTTAGATGTGCTCTACATGACAAACTAAAAACAATGTTGCAGAAAGTTTTCCACCAGAGATAGGAGTTAGTAATTCAGAATTTCTAATGGGGGAAAATAACTTTTAATATTTAGCTACTTTTGTTTTCATAACCTTGGATAATGGTTATGGAAGAAAAGGCAATTAAATAAAGGCCAGGTAAAGGAAAGGAAATAAACTAGCTAATTTCCTTTTCCTGAAATGTGTTGTGAAATAATATATTTAGCCACTTGTTCATGATGATGATAGAGAAAACCGAAGAGGTACATTCCTATGTGGGAGGCAGTTCATGTCCAGGTACCACGTGTCTCTTAAAAGGACTTCTTCAAGCATCCAAGACTGACACCAACACTGAAAGCCACTGCCTGAGCCTGCAGCAGGTAACCTGCCTTCTGAATAACAGTTTGGCAGTGGGGTGGGACGTAATCTCCTTCCTGATGTTTGGCCCTACCTGTCATCCAAATCTACTGCCTTGACAGCTGCACTCATTTAATGGACACACCAGAGCCCCCTTGTACAGGCACAGGTTGTGCATGGTTGTACCACAACTCTGACAAAAAATTTTCTCATGTCAGCTCAGGGCTTTTGTTGGCTGGGCAGCACATATTTGATGCTGAAGATAGTACATCTGTTGTCTCGGATCCCTCTGGTGCAGATCTTTCATATGGCAGTGCTCTGTGTGGTTTGGACAAAGGAGGGTCTGTGGCATGTAAGGGCTTTGGACTTGCTTAAAGGTAGGCAGCAACTGAAATGCTGTGTTGAAACTCTTAGGTGTCTAAACATCTTTGCGGATTATACCCTTGTGATTTTAAGCAGGATACTCCAGAAATATCCATGCCTGTGTCCCTCAGCTGGCTGCTCAATAGACAGTTTGGGTGCTTGGGGTATTAGAAAAGTGTAATGATGCCCTGGTGGGGCAAGCTGAGTGATGTTGTCTTTCCAAACTGTGCCACAATACACACTCAGAGGCAAGCAACATCTACCTGGGGGTATCATTCTTGTTTTGGAATTGACTGTCTGTGAGGATGAAAAATTGCTCATTTAAAACAGTCTGCAGAAAATGTTTGTTGCTTTGACTTTAAAATGTTGTTTATTATAGTAATGAGTCTAAAAGAAGAAATGTGCTTCATAGGATGTTTCCCAGGAACTTTGCCCTCGATATTTGCTACTTGAAACTAGTAAGTGGAAAAAAAAAAAAAAAAGGCCATTGTTATCTTGTTTTATTGTTCTGTTTGGCACTGTCCTGTGCACACTATATGAGCATCTGACTATGCACACCAGCAAAATCTTTGCCTTGAACCACTTCTCCTCATAGTCATGAAGACGCCTATCAAATTAGCTGGAATTTGAATGAAACCCACTGAGAAGACTACAACATTCCTGCTTTCTTCAACTTAGAGCTGTGAGAAACATCCACCGCAAAACCTAAAACTTTTCAAGTGAGCTTAGGTTGAAATGAGATGCAGGGAGGGATTTACTGTTGGGTGGAAATAATGTAAAACTCTACTTTTGACATGCTTTTGACCTGAAACCTGACAACGCTCAAATATTTTGACTGAAATTACTTTGAGGCTACAAAGCCAAAAGTTAAAAAAAAACTCAGAAATGACAAAGGTGGCATGAAGAGCTTGAACTTAACACAAACCTTCTTCAACTTTCATGCTGGTTTGAGCTAGACATTGTTTAGCCTCTCTACTTCCAAGTAAACAAGAAGCATACTAGTAAAGCTTTGCAATCTATTGCAAGCATGAACACAGACTGGTATACTGTGAAGACTGTAAATAATCAAGTCTGTTTTGTATTCTCAAAAAAAATTATGAACTATGTGGATAAGAGTGTTACTGGCGTTTTTCCCAAAGAATTGCTCAACGGTGTTATTTAGAATCCCAGCTGAATAAGACCTTTCCTGGATATCTAACCCAAGTTGTTCTTTGCTTGGTGTTGCCTTATCATTGTCAGACCTTCTCAGCCTTTGATGGTGAACAGCGACTTGGAAATAATCTTGCGCAGTGTATTTGTGTTGTTCCCTATTTAAAAATAAAATTATTTTTCCTCTTCTTGTATTGCATTAGGAATGCCTACAAAAGATCAACACTCAGCGAGAGGTAGAAATAACAACAGACTTTGCTTAGTTATTTTGTCCAGATCGAATTTAGTGAAAAACCACTATGAGATGGAGAAGAACCTTTGTTGCATTTGCAGTTGAAAAAATTCTTGGGAAAAGAGCTTTTCTCTATAAAAATGTTACTGCAGAGGATCAGACAAACATTTCCAGCTCTCTCAATAGTTTGATTTCTAAGAGCTGCAATTCCAACAGCCTCCAGAAAAGCAGTCAGTCATGCACATGTGTGTGAATTCTCTCACATGAATGTGCAATAAAAGCAAAGAAACTTTTTGAGTTACTGAATCCTAATGTAATGTTTTTGTCAGCATGGAATTTTCTGTCTGGAGAGAAAAACCATCTTATTCTCTCCCCTGCTGCTTCTTGCTGCTTATATTGCCTCCCTAATTGGAAGCTGCAGTATAGATATGCTAAAAAAGGATATTCTGTGAGCATACCTCAAGGGTGAGCTGTCTAACCAAGGAAACGATTTCATCCTTTCTGTTGTGAGACGAGCCTGGCTCAACAGAATGCCTATTTCATTGTTGAGCAGAGCAAAAGATGTCAAGGAGAAAAGACTCTGACAACTGAAACTTCAGTACATTAAGATTCGTATTTTCTGTGTGCATCTTTTTGTACTCCGCTACATAATTATTTACCTTTAATTTGGATAGCTGAAGTTCCAGTATTCTGCTTTTATCACCGCTTCAGACTGAACCATACTTGAATCACCAAAGAAAGGCATAAAAATTCCAGACTAGATCTGTTGCTTGCTGCAGAGCAGGCTATGTTTTCAAACAGCTTCCATCATACACCTTGCATTTTGCACTCACAGGTGTGCAAATGGCATTAGCAGTTTTCAAAGGCAAATCTGACAGTTCAGAAGTGCTCTCTGCAGGGGAAACATGAAGTGTGGCCTTTCCACCTGGATTGTAAGTGGCACCTGCAACATAAATGGTTGTGCTAAATCATGTATATCATGGTGCTCCTAGAAGAGTATGTCTAAGCTAACAAACTGTTAAGCCTGTTTACTGCCAGGAATGTCACAACCAAATTACTATCAAAAATGGGGTGCAACTTTAAAAATTACAATAGTCTTAATCCAGCAAATTTTAATGTTAGAAGTACACTAGCTTAAGCCAGTCAAGTTATTCAGGTGTTCAAAATTAAGAATATGCATATTTTCTATGTAATATTTTGGAAGGATGTAAGTATAACTGAACCAAGGTCCATATGCTCTGTTTTCATTGCTGACATTGTTTCGATGTTGAGAGTAATATTCGTCATCAAAGGCAAACAAATGGAGTATGACTCAGTCTTATCCTCACTCAGAGGGGAAGAATCCAAAGGGAATTGGATTTCCCTGTTTAAAGAAATCCACGCAAAGGGAAAGGAATTCACATTTGTCTGAAATAGTGAAATACAATCCTGTTAAAAACAGTTTTTCTCTAGTTATTCAAAATTGGGTCTGAGGTTTTTAGGTCAAACACAGCTGATTTCTCTCTCACAGAGAAAAGCTGCAGGAAAGGCTTTATATTATGGTGAACTTTTGCTTCTTGAAGAAACACACAATGATTCCAGTTTCACATGTGTTCCTTCTCAAATCAATTAAAAGTACTTCTCAGATACCAGCAGCACATCAACCACAACTTTCTGCTGCTGAAGCCAAGAACAAAAGATAGGTCTCTTGAAAAGTCCAACGTGAATTCAGGACAGATAAAATAACTTTTTTATTAGTGCCTCCTCCATCCAAACCACTGCTGTAATACTGACAGCTTATTTTCCTTATGTGCTTAGTGTCTCAGTTCTTATTACAGATAGTGAAATATATGGAAAAAAATACACCGACTGAAATGATTAAAGAAAATTGGAAGATCTCATCAAATGTTCTCCTGGGTAAATGCAAGTTGAAAGGTTCAAGTACTGAGTTCATCAGAGTGTCTCAGAAATATCCTTCATTATTTTTTATTAACTAAATATCTCACCTTCCCTGGATAAAACCCTGCTCATTTCATTGAGTAAATGCATGAACAAAGCTTGATGGATGGTGACAAATTAGCCATTAAGAACATCATAAGCAGCAAAGGGCCATTAATCTGGCATAGTTCGAGCTTCAGTTTCAGCACAGTGGGCAGAAGCTAGCTGTAATTAATATAAAAGATCTTCTGATCATTGTCAAATAACTATTAGAAGGTGCATAGCTCTGAACTGTTTTCATGACAGCAAAACACTACTTTTTCTAAGATGTGCCAGCATGACAAATTTTTATAGCTGTCTGATGGGATGCACTGACCCCTCCTGTGTCATTCAGAGAGTTTCATTGAGAAGAGACAGTAGCACCACTGTTCTCAGCACAAGAATTGCCATGGGGTTTTACCACGAGGGAAATGTAGTGGGGTTCAGCTGGACTGAGTGACCAAATTAAGATGATTTAGATTAAGAGAAGTGTGGGGGTGATCTCCATGAACTTCTGGCCAGCAACAGGCAGGGGAGCAGGGTAGTACACGGAAATCAAACTTTGGAGTCACATTTTCTGAACCACAAAAATGCATGTAGTTTGTGGAAGGATAAGATTTACCTGCATAAAACTCACATGTGAAGCACGTCTGGGCTGAGGGGCTGGAGAGTTGAGCACAGTTTGGTCATGTAAACCCTCATGGGAGGCCCCTATTTTCAGTACAAAGTTGACTCAGAGACATTCTTCATAAACAGCACACAGAGAAAGGGTATTCAAAGAAGAGTTCTGCAATGCAGTATTCATACCAAATCTAAGCAAAACATTATTCAACTAAAGATATTTGAAATATATTGGACTCATTCGTGATTTTCCTCAGGGCAGTATTAGTGCAATAACAAAACAGATGAGGCTGATCGCTTGACTTAAAAAGGCTGGGCCTTCAAGGCCTGATTTACTGTCCAGTGAGGCTCTGCAGGCTGGTCTTCCTAAGCCCAGCCATTCCCCGTTTTGGAACGCGAGGCGAGAGCCTTGGAGCGTAAAGCTGTCCAACTGCGGCCGAACATAAGGTCACAACCAGGAACATATGAAATGAATAAATCTTCATTGGGCAGGGCTGCAAAACATTAGGTAATGGGGCCAGTGACAAAAAAGAACTTTTTCTGAACCATACTCCAGAATGCTCCCTAGAACACGAGTTCAGGGCTCCAGCAAGGGGCAAAACTCACACTTCTGATGCTGATAGGAAAAAAAGAAAAATCAAGCAAGAGGTTTCTTCTGCTTGTGTGAATGCGTGCACGGTACACAGCTACAGTGTTGCAGTCTGTAAGAGCTCATGGCAGTTTCCACAGTTCAGGCCAAATACGCAGTGCTAACACAGTTCTTTCAGTTCTTCTCCAGCTTCCATCACATCTGTCTTCTGCTGTCTTCTCACCTACAACTAGAGAAATCAATCTGAGAAAGACAAACAAACAAAAAGAAAACCCCAAACCCTAAAAAATGTCCCCAAAACCCAATAACAAAAAAAAACAAAAAACAAAAAACAAAAAACAAACAACCAAACCAAGCCCCTCCTCCTCTCAAAAAAACATCCCAAAATACAAAACTTTAATTTCTGACAAAATGTTTCAGTACTGGTTTCTGTCCTGAACCAGGGTGGAAAGCTGAAATATCTTTTCTCTTTCTCCCTATGAGAATAAAAGTTGTGAAAGCTTTTTGCTTAGAATGAATGAGACACTTTGTTGTGAATAATTTTGGAATTAATTTTTCTCTTGAATTGGCTCGTGCCCAGAGGAGATGAGCATGCAGTTGCGGTGCTTGCTGAGTGACACCTGAGCTGTGCATGTATTTAGGTCAGATATCCAACAGCCTGTGAGCTAGAAGTTTGGGGTTCTTCTTCAGTTTATTTACTGAGACATACACCGTGAGGTATTTCCCTCCATGAGGGCAAGGACTGACTTTCTGTGCAGGAGGAGATCTGCTAAGAGGTGGTGAGACCTTGAGGAAAAGGCAAGGAGGTCAGACAAAATCAATCCTGCAAACTGGATCCAGATGCTAGGTCCCCATTTGATCCATTTTAATGATCTGTTTTGTGACTACTGCTTTGTCCAGGAAAGGGACTCATCCAGAATGACAGTGGCTGCCCTGCTGAGAGGCCTGTGGGATGTTTGGCCCCTGCCTAGTTCTGCAGGGACTAGTACCTGGGCCACCTTGTTCCAGAGGTCTGCCCTATATCTGAGAATCCTGGTTAGCCCTGGGAAGGCCACGGCTTCCCTCTCTACTTCAAGTATGGCCTCTTGTGCTCCGGGCATGCAGCACTTCTCCTCCCAGAAACGGTCCAAATTAGATAATGAACTTTGCAGGTAAGGGCTGACTGGGCTCTTTTTTCAATCTTTTTCCAGACATTGCCAGGAAGGAAGTGCAGAATAATACAGACAAGCAAAAGGACAAGAGACAGTGGACCTGTGCAGGGTGTGCAAAACTCATGAATAAATCATTATTAAAGAGAAAACAAAACAAAACAAAACAAATAAACAACCACCACCACCACCAAAAACCCAAGCAAAAAAACCCAATAAAACACATTTCAAAGAGGAATCTAACTGCAGAGACAGCAGGTATTCAGTCAACCACAGCCAAGGCATTCTTCCAGTCTGGTGGGCCGTCTAATGGTTTGTTGTCAGAGGAAGGGATGTAAAACAGGTACTAACACATTTTTCTGCACTTGTTGCTGCAAGGAGGATAAATTGTACATTAAAATGAGATTCTTTTAATAAAACAGAATCCTGCTGAAATTGAGATGATGTTTACATGGAGTGGGATTGCACTTCAGAAGTTAAGTTCTGTTACTTCTTTTTCTGTTTCTGCTGATTGTGCTTATGAGATGTCATCTAGTGGATTCAGTTGAGTCTGCTTCAAAAGGCTTTAAAAACTAGTATTGTGAAAAGGTACCGTAAAGCACAGAATTGTGTATGAAGAGATGCCTAATGATCTCTGAATTTACTTCAGACACAGGAACAAAGGATCATGTACTTAAAAAGATTGTAGCAAAACCAGAGGAAATCTCCTTCCGATAAAGAACTGAAATTTGTTACAGAAAGATGTCTTATGTCTCCTCCCCACTACTAAGGTTGTGCTGCCTTTGACAGCAAATTTTTTCCAGTCTTGTCTTAATTGCTTTGGGCAGTGGTGCTTCTGTTCTTCTCTCTAGGAAATTCTTCTAGCTTTAAGAAGCCTAAAAAAATTACCATCACGTAATGAGCTGAAACATCTAAAATGCTTTGCAGCTGGACATAATATACACTTCTGAATTTAATTTAGACTTAACATTAAAGTAAGGCAAAGACCAACTAGATGAGATAGGGAAGACTGTTCAGGGCAAAAAATGGAGACCCACGTGCATCTTACTAGTGCTATAAATGTCTTCTCTTGAAATAACGGAGAACAGTGAAACACATGGCTCTGACTGGAGGCATAAGTTGTTCTCCACCACTAACATTTTGTGCACCATTGTTTGCACTGTTAATTAACTGCTTGGGTAGTTCTGTAACTCTCCTGCACAGTAATTGTAGTCTCTGGAATATTTTATTTTAGTTTGGCCAATATTAACTCAGGTTTCTGTGGAGATAGATGTAGTTCAAAGAGCAATCATTCATGCATGTGTAATGTCTGTTTTCTGTGCAAGATGACCTTGAATATCTTCACTGGAAATATTGCTATACTCGCAAGCAGCAGTAAATTCATGTCAAGTAGCAGTGTATCAATTAGTGGATTCACCCTGCTTTCTGAACACATTGGATGCGTTTGTAATGTTGTCTTCTGACATGCAATTTACACCCTATGTTCCTATCTCCAGGCCATGCTGCATGAAGATACATGAATGAATTTTCCCTCCACCTTCCTCAAGACCTTATGCGCCTTGTGAAAGATTCTGACACGTATTGATTACAAGAGAAAACCTAAAACATGGAAGATGAAACAGCTAAAACTAGACAAGATTCTGCATTGTAAGGTAGATGAGAAGTAAGTAAACAGCATGTGCCATGCTGTGGGTGTTCCTTGACACATCCTTGCAGATCTTCTAGGGACTAATAAAACTATTAATGCCCTCCTTGGTCTTTGAAGGTTATTCATATCCCTGAGCTTGCCTACCTCATTCTACTTGACAGAAGTATCTGCTGTATGGTTTCAGTTGTCAAGCTAAAACCTTTAAAAAAGGTGGATAGAAAACTAGCTAGAATTTGCACCCTTGCATTTTGCTGATGTAGAAAAGGCAAAATCCCTTTTCAGTTCTGTCACAGGTGGGTCTCAACCGTAAAAAGTTCAGATTGTTTCTATGTCATGGATTAATTCCTTTTTGAAACTATCTGATCTGACATATAGCCTGTTTAAGAGGTGCTGCCTTTCCACAGGCATTTGTTCCTGCCTCTGTAATGCTGCTCACAGCTGCCTCAGTTTTCTTGGTGCAGCTGCATTTAGGGTTGGGATAGAAATGAGGTTGGGCATGGAAGGAGTGGCTCATGAAATGGAAGGTGGGTGAGAGTAGGAATGAGTGGTCATAGGAAGTCTCATGCAAGTGGAGCTGCTGTCAAAAATGCATGTATGGCTATGCCTGTATACACTGGCATTTGTTTTATTGAGCATGGCACAGCCTGAATCCTTGTTCCCAGATTAGGAAAACAGGCAGGTCTGTGGAAGATGTATTCTTAGGTCATGGGAGGGAAATAATTCTGGCAGCTTGGTTCTGCAATGGTCCTGTTACTTGACATTCAGCACATACGTGAATCAGGGGTTTCCAAAAGAGTGTATAGCGTCCCTGTGAGAAAGGAAGTTAAATCATCTGCTGGTAGATGTCAGCATTGGTCCTGGTATGTTGGCCTGTATCAGCTCTTCATTGTTTTTGGTCCTGTTGCAAATACTACCTGTGGAAATGGAGTCTATCTGAACAATGCAGAGTAAAGTGGTCCCTGCAAACCTTAATCTGGATGATCCTACATGTTTTCAGTCTGTCAGTTTACTAGACTGTCAGACACAAAATTATGATGTTTAACAATAATGCTTGCTTGAACTGGAAAGCTCTATAATATTCTCATCTGCCAATGTTTTAATTACAGGGTAGTGTTTGCTAAGGGAAACTAAAATTAGAAGAAGAAACTAGAATATGAAGGGGAAGATTTTCTTTCCTCCTTTTTATTTTTTTTTTCTTTTTCCTTTTCCCAAGGAAATTGCATTCTTGGGAGAACTGCAAAACCAGAAAGACTGAAATGGCCTCTGCTGAGCCATAGGGTGGAGAAGGCTTTGCAAACTAAAGGTCAGATACAAAAAAGACATCTATTTATAAGTGAAAAAGCATAACAATAAAAAAGAGAAAGAAATCATATGCAAGTGAGGGAGGCACTGAGGAGACGGGGCAAGGAAAGCAAGGAAAATTTGATTTGTAGTTTTGTCAGTGTTGAGTGAATGAATGTTTGTGCGAAGTAGGTCAGAACAGAAGAAAACTATGGCAGTGGAAGGATCGAGGGATGTAATGCAGGGAAGGGTGTCTCAGTCTGTAACTGACGGGATCAGGAGATGCCAATGCCTCCATAGAGCTGGGTTTGACTGGGAAGGTCCCAGCGGGCCAGAGTCTTCAACAGCTTCTTCTGAGACCTGTTCCCAAATGAGTACCATCTCTCACATTAGCTCACAGGGGGAGGGCAGCAGCTTCCAAACCACCAGCACATAAAGTGCTACCAGGGCAGGGAGGTCTGAATAAATGTCAGTATTTCAAGATGGGGTCTCACCGTTTTTATGGAGTACACCTCCAAAATGAGAATCACAGAATCACAGAATGTTAGGGATTGGAAGGGACCTCGAAAGATCATCCAGTCCAATCCCCCTGCCAGAGCAGGAACACCTAGATGATGTTACTCAGGAAGGCATCCAGGCGGGTTTTGAATGTCTCCAGGGTAGGAGACTCTACAACCCCCCTGGGCAGCCTGTTCCAGTGTTCTGTTACCCTCGCTGAGTTTCTTCTCAAATTTAAGTGGAATCTCCTGTGTTCCAGTTTGAAGCCATTACCCCTTGTCCTCTCATTGGTTGTCACTGAGAAGAGCCTGGCTCCATCCTCGTGACACTCACCCTTTATATATTTGTAAACATTAATAAGGTCACCCCTCAGTCTCCTCTTCTCCAAGCTAAAGAGACCCAGCTCCCTCAGCCTTTCCTCATAAGGGAGATGCTCCACTCCCTTGATCATCTTCGTTGCCTTGCGCTGGACTCTCTCCAGCAGTTCCCTGTCCTTCTTGAACTGAGGAGCCCAGAACTGGACACAATATTCCAGATGTGGTCTCACCAGGGCAGACTAGAGCTGAAGGAGAACCTCTCTTGACCTACTAACCACCCCCCTTCTAATACACCCACAAGGGCCCAGTGCTGGCTCATGGTCATCCTGTTGTCCACCAGGATCCCAAGGTCCCTTTCCGCTACATTGCTCTCTAAGAGGTCATTCCCCAACTTATACTGAAGGTATTAACAGGGTTGTTCCTGCCCAGATGCAGGACTCTACACTTTCCCTTGTTATATTTCATTAAATTTCCTGCCCCCCCCAACTCTCCAGCCTGTCCAGGTCACGCTGGATGGCAGCACAGCCTTCTGGTGTGTCAGCCACTCCTCCCAGCTTGGTGTCATCAGCAAACCTTCTGATAGTACACTCTATTCCCTCATCCAAATAATTGATGAATATATTGAATAATATAAGCCCCAGTACTGACCCCTGAGGCACTCCACTAGATACTGGCCTCCAACTAGACTCTGCCCCATTGACCATGACTCTCCGGCTTCTTTCCTTCAGCCAGTTCACAGTCCATCTCACTACTCGATCATCCAGACCACACTCCCTTAGTTTAGCTGTAAGGATGCTGTGGGAGACTGTGTCAAATGCTTTACTGAAGTCAAGGTAGACCACATCCACCGGTTTGCCAGAAGAGGGATCTCCCCTGTACACAGCTCATAAGTAATCTATGCTCTCTATATATTCAGGTGGTTAATCTTTATTTTCTCTTGCAGTAATGCTTAGTCCCTTTTTTTTTTTTTTTTTTTTTTTCCACATAAGTATAGCTTAGCATAAGAAATAAAGTTTGATTTACTGAAAGAAATTAATGTTTAAGGTACTGAAAACTAGTTTAATCATAAAGGCTGTCTTCATGGATTAATGATATGTGTAACAGATGTTACTGTATATATTCTACTGTTATGACATATTTTTAAATTACCAGGTGATAGTATAGTATCAGTATCATGAAGTGTTTCTGTGTGGTAAAGTACTGAATATTCACTAAAAGGTGTTACTGTAAACGTTCAGTAGAACCTGTGTGATTCTGCTGATGAGCAAATGAGCTCCCAAGACAGTTTTCCAAGAACAGCTTTTCTCTACAGACTCTCATCAAGTCTATGCAGCAACACCAGGAGCCAGTGGGAGTTTTGGGTGTGTGGGAAATATAAGCCTGGACACCGTGTCTCCACAGGACTGAAGATGACAAGAGTCCAAAACATAGTTCTTGTTTGACATCTCTCAAGAAGCTTAAGGTAACATACCATATTCCTTCAGACATTGGATACCTCACTATGTTTAAATTGAGAGAGAGGCATTAATCCAGTCCCTGCATCCAAACTGTTCCTTGGACGGTGGGAAACATATGCAGAATATACACCCTGAAAATCGAACTGGTATGTGACTTTAGGGTTTGAGGAGTTAATGGCACTGGCCCGCATACTTAGTATTTCAAACTAGAGTGCATGCCTAGCACTCTACAAAAACAAACAAAGACAAATGTGAGAGAAGCAAATAGTTCATACCTTAAAGAGTTTGCTGTTGAAATTTCACAAGGCTATTGAATAAATTTCTGCGTAAATCTGAGCACTCACTGAAGAGGTAGGGGACAGAGAACCAAACAGAACTAACCATGAGTAGGAAAGCATGAAGAAAATGGTGATGATAGATAATGTAGTTACACTGGAAATCAATGCAAATATCTAAATGTGTGTGTAGCTTGGTAGTTCTGTTTGTCAATTTTTATAAATAATATAAGACTATGAAATTAAGAAGGGACATTAAGAAAGTGCAAGGACTGTAGTTGGTAGCCTCAGAAAGTAGGTGCTGCCAGGAAGATAAAAGGCACACAGATGTACATTAAGGAAATTTTAGGGAAAATCAGAAGAATCCATGAACTGAGAAAATAAATCATTTACGGATATGTAGGTGGCAGACATAAGAAAGGGCCTATGTTTGACTGAAGTGGTGAAGGCTGCTTAACACAAAAAGTTAATTTGGATACCAGGCAGCCACGGCTCATGATTTATGCAAAATAGGAAGGAATACTGAAACTTAGCTCAAATACTGAAGCTGTCGTAACAGATGCGCAGCTCTGGAAAGACAGCAAAGGACAAATATAAAAGAACCGAAATGCGGTTAAGCGCCGACATAATTGTAACAGTATTTCTGCCTGCGGCTTTACTAGAAAGCAGCACCCACAGTCAGAAGCTCAGATGACTGGCCCATGGTACGTCTCACGTGATACTCACACACATGGTATGCGGCACAGTAGTAAGCATGCACAGATCAAGGGTGCTTGGAGTGCTACTTTGAAAATTTCTCAGCAAATCTCGGGTTTAATTTTTTCTTTTTATTGCTTATAGCATTCACAAATAGATTGTTTTCAGCTGAAGATTTCTCCATTGAATGTTCATTTGCCAGATCCTTTAAATTAAATCCATGAGTCTACTTAAGGAGTTTCCAATTATGGAAAAAAAATGCCTCTTTTTTTTTACAATCTGCTAAGACCACTTCAGCTTTAGAGGCAGAACATGTACCCACTGCAACTTGCAAGTGAATTGAATCTTAGAAAGTCAAATTATTAAAGCAGTTGACTAATGCCTATACTGTAGTAGTACTCTGATACTCCTGTGGATTTTCATGCAGTGATATTTGCTGAGTCTCAATAAAAAAATCTGGATTTTGTATGTTTTTCTTTTCAGAAAAGTCAGTGACACAATTTGTTCTTCTAATCAAAAGGTCTTTATTCTATAATTTAACTTAGTGAAAAGCTGAAGACTAAGAAAATAAATTTTCAGTGTTTTTCTCCAGTATTGGACTAGCTTCTTTGCTGACTTTTTCATTATATGTATTGTAATTTTAAAAACCCAACCAACCAACCAAAAAGCAACCCCCCTTCAAATAAAGCTGAAAATAAGGAACAGGAAAATATGAAAGATGAAGAATTTCTATGATTTGCGCTAACTGTTTTTGTGAACTCGTGAGATTATCCTTATATTAACCTTTGTTGTAATATCTATCAATGAAAGGGAAAAAGGCAACTTCATTAGTCTGACTTGAGTGGTTTGCAGAGAATATAAAAAACTACCACAGTGAAAGAAAAACAAACAATGCAACCTATTTACCAAAGGAAGACTATGCCAAGCTAATCTGATATCTTGATGCGATAACTTCACGTCAAAAATATGTGCTAGTTATTGAAGATTTACCATTAATAGTCCAAAGAGCTTTATCATGTGTCAACATGTTGTAAAGGGGTTTGGTTTGTCCCAAGGCTAAGAGTGGGACAGGCCTTGTGTCTGTAAATAGCAGAGAGATTTCAGCAATGACAATGGTGGCACAAACAATGATGTTGTGCATTTGCTGTGAATAACTTCAGGATGAAAATTAGAAGAATATTCCTGACTGTCAGAGATAAAAAAATCCAGCAACATCTCTGTCTTGGAGGTAGATAACCTAGTTATGAAGATGGAACTTGATAAAAGACTGGAAGCAGTTGGCATGGTCAGTTGCACTTGCAGACAGATGAAGTCAGCAGTCCAGGAGATCCCTTCCACTCTCAGGTTTCTATACATTGACTATTGCCATGTAAGATGCCATTATCCTCTGTGTGTGATAAGTGAAGCTGTTAAAGGCAAGCAAGCTGCCAATTGTTTTAGAAAATGCCTGTGGTTATTACAGGAGCAATATACCATGCAATTTCCTAGTGCTAACTGAAAAAAAACAAAATAAAACAAAACAAAACAAAACAAAATCAGAAGAAACAGGTTTATGAAAGCATCTTCTTTTGTGGTATCTCCATGGCTGCTGGAATCTGAAAAATAATTTATGTTTATAGAAACTTTTATTCCATCTTCTTAGCATTTAATCTAGGATAAATGGGTGAAGATTTTTTTTCTCTCTTCTTACTTTGTTTAAAATGGTCACAGAGTGTATAGTTTGCATCAGGAACCTTTAAAGTCTCCCAGGTTATTATTATTTTTTTTTAAAGTGATGTTCTCACAAATCAGAGGACGCCAAAGGAGTGAAAACCATGCTCACCACTATGGATATGATGCTCCAGCATCCTAAAAGCTATTTGGCTTTAGATTACTCAGCTGAATGCTTTCTCTGGCTTGGCTAGTGCAAGCTTGTTCCTCTGAACACCCGTCAGTACTTTGGCTTGTTGGAGCTCCTCTAGAGCTCTGGCTGTTGCAAAGATCTCCATGTACTGAACATGCAATGACAGATATTATGAATGGATCTTTCCTTTATCAGTTCGTTACTATACTTTCAAAGGCTCAATCTGCAGTGGTCCTGGTTGGCCTGGTATATAGTAAATTGTGTGCAGTTTGACTTACAGAAGCTTTTTTATTTCTGCAGACACTCCTAACATGCAGTAGATGTGAGGTACTTCATGCTACTCTGAAGGAGAAAAGTATGAAAGTATGCTTCATGAAAGAAATAGACTTTTTTTTTTTTTTTTTTTTTAGTTGCAGGCTCTGCTTTTATTAGAAATTACACAGTGCCAGAAGACAGGCCCAGGCACTAACTTCATTGTCTACACTGTTAAATTGTTTGAGTGGTCCCTGGAATGGCTTTTGCCTGGGCAGTCGGCCCAGGCCTCTTCCAAACAATTCCTGGGCATGTTTTGAGAATTAGCATGAGCCAGGCACCATGCCCAACATGTAGTTTGGATGCGGGCACCCTTTTTTGGATGATAATAGACTTTACTAGTGCCAGATGGCCTCAGAGCCAGAGGGAATAAACATAGCCTGAGTGCCTGTGCCATGTGCAAGCGCAGAAGATCTGTTGTGCTGTAAAATGATAGCTTAGCTTATGCGTACGTGAGTGTCTCCATGTTAACAAGCTTTAACTTGAAGGACTAGATTTTATAAAGGGCAACCTCAGACTGGGACTTTATGGCATACAGGAAGACAGAATGAACATTAGGCAACACCTGTATTGCTGAAGAAATAGTTCAAATCCTTGGAACAAATGTCCAAGGCACTGACTTAAATGGAACCTAAGTAGAAATTGGCTTTAATCTCTGCTGGGCCCCCTCTAGCCTGAAAACACATTTACATTTCTTTGCTGTTCAGCATGCATGAAATAATAAAGGGGCCATGTTACGATCCACCAGATGGGTGTATTTAATATACAAATTAGAAGGTATATGTTGTATACTTTAGGATGTAGTGTGTCTTCAAAGATGCAGCATCTACTGGGATGCTGTTACGAGGCTGTGTAGATGGAAGAGAGCCAAAACAAATGTACCCTTGTCCATCACAAACTGGGAGCAGCTCCTGTTATGTTCAGGCACTGTCTTGCAGAGTGCTCGTTCAAGTTGTCCAAAACAAATGTGAGGAGTGACTTCTCAAGAAGACTGATCAGGTATCCAGTTTGTGGTTCCCACACTGGCCCTCTGTTACTGGGAAGAACAATCACACCCTGAGTTTTTGTGTCCATGGGCACAAGACCTTAATCCCTTGAAAAACCCTTGCAGATTCTAGGTTATCTGTGAAATCCATGAGCTAAACTACTTTCTTCCATGTGGGGAAAACTCTCATAAACAGAATGAGAGACCTTTGCACTGAATTCCTTTGTTGTTTCCAATGGTTACCAGCTAATAAGGCTCAAGTAATATGAAATTATCATTAAATGCTGAAGACACTAAGCCTTTTGCTAACACAGGGGTGTCCAGGCAGGTAAGTATTTCTGCTGGGTTTTAACCAGTTCCACCACAGAACACCAACAAACTTTGCTGAGAGTGGTTTTAGCCCTATAGTCTTTAGGTCAGACAGTGACACAGAAAGTCTTCTGTGTTCAAACTCTTCTCTCAGTTTGAAAATTTGGGATTAAAGTGACTTCTCCTTGAGTTATTTTTCCTTTTTTCTTTCAAAATGATTAATCTGTGTGGGAGAACACAATTTACTAGAGTATGATAGCATTAAATATAGAACACTTTTAGGAAAAACTTCTCATTAAGGGAAATTAAGAACTTAAAACATGCTCTGGATGTAAAAAAGTTATGCTAATGATCATTATAATTAGCATTAATTAGTATTCTTAGCCCTTTTTTAAAAAAACAGTAGTTTTGGAGAATATGAAATCTTCAGGAGTTAGACATGAAAACACTGACTGAGCCAAGAGAACACATATCTGAGAGAAGCTTGTTACAATTAGAAGAAGCTCTTAGAAATGCATTACAGTGTTGTGCATTGAGCAGCTTGTTTTAATATTGAAGTTGTCACTGGAAATGGGGAAATCCTTTGCTGCTACAGTTTTCAGTCTGGTTATTTAGATTCATCTTAATTTGCTAGTTTAATAGTGCTGTAATTCATGAGCTGATTTATGAGGTAGCCTTCACAGACTGGGGGAAATAAGTGGCTGGAGGGGGTAATTTCTTCAGCCACATGGTTTTTATCCACTGCTGCAAAACTGCTGAAACTGAGAGATGACAAGGCCAACCAGTGTCTGCAGGACAGACTTGGCCAAAGAGAAAAACATGGTTAATAGTTACATCAGGAGGAGATGTATTGCTAATATGAGGTAAATTTTCGGTGCTTGTTCTGGGGGGGTTACCTGTCAGCAAGAAAATAAAATTGATACTCTCCTGATAACAGAGGTGGTGGGTTTTTTTCAAACGTTTCAGTTAGGCTTGTCCGTACTATTCAACTCAATCTTGCTACATGGAGAGACATTGTGATGAGCAAAGCCAGAAGCTCAAAGAGGATCAATTTTAGTGAAGCAGAGGAGGGCTGGCAACCTCATAAAGGGTCTGGATTTTTAGTTCAGAGGCAGTTGCATGGTCCTGTAGACACGAGAATGAAAAACTGCCATCTTGAATCATATTTATTTATCTGAGGAAGGTTTACACAATTTCAAGATAACTATTTAGCAGAGGAAAACGTGCATACCTCTTCCATGCCATATACAACATTTGCCAAATTTCTGTCACTTCTGCTGCACAAGTGTTAGCAGTGCCCATAAATGCCCTGGAAATGCTTGTTACAAATTTTTGTCACTGATTAGGAATATCATAGTATATATTAACTCTGACAGTTTGTTCATAGTCACAGTCATCTGTAGATGCCAAAATGTGGTGATTTCTAGAGCTACTGGATAAAAGCAATAGTTCTATGACCTAAATACATCTAAGCTGTCAAAACTTCTTCTTATATACACCTTTTTGCTATGTCAAACAAAGAGAAAAATAGCCTTTGTCATCCCCTACAGAGGATTTATTTCTGTTTTAATGGAAAAACATTATGAGACTGGTACAGTGGGTATTTGAAGGTATGTCTGTGTGGGAGTGGTGTACTGTAGGCGTACAGAAGTAAGTATTCTCTGGTGTTCTCTGTGATAGCTCCTTGGCCGAGAAGTTATAGTCAGCACTGCTGTAGTAAGGGAAGGCACCAGCCTTCCCACTGATCATGGTATAGATATCATTTCAGATGCATGTTTTACCCTCTAAATGCCTGCAATCCATGGTCACCAGAAATAACTGCCCCATGTGGGCAGTTGATATGCAATCACACTGTTTCCCAAGAACATGAAGAGGTAATTTCAAATGCACAACCTGCACATTCCTTTGGATGTGTGAAAGATACATACCCAAGTATTATCATTTTACAGGACTTCATGTGCAGTGAATTCATCACTTTCTCATGATTCACAGACAAATAAGAGAAATCATCTTGTACTCACACTATCTGGTTTATCTCATTTTCTGTTTTACTACTTTCTGTTTTTACATCAGCTCCCTCTGTGGTGACAGATCATAGATTTCAATCATTCTTTGGCTTACCACTTCCTTCTTGTCCAAGAAATTGAAGTCTTTAAAAGAAAAGACAGTTACTTAGGAAATCGAGTGGTTAAGCTTTGTGGACAGTCTCAGTTTTTATGTTGGTGCATGCTGCAGTGCTCTTGTGAAAGAGTAGACTAACTGTCACTTGCCATGGCTTTTCTTTGTAATGTTTGACCAAAAGATAATATGCACGTTTTAAACAATATCGTTGCACTTCTATTTTAAATTAGAATTTATTTTTCTTTATATTTCCACTGGTTTTGGCTTCAACTGCCGAGACTTTATTACATTTACAAAATTCAGATCTTTATTTTCTTTAAAATGATCTTTAAAAAAATTCCCTTCCCTTCCCTTCCCTTCCCTTCCCTTCCCTTCCCTTCCCTTCCCTTCCCTTCCCTTCCCTTCCCTTCCCTTCCCTTCCCTTCCCTTCCCTTCCCTTCCCTTCCCTTCCCTTCCCTTCCCTTCCCTTCCCTTCCCTTCCCTTCCCTTCCCTTCCCTTCCCCTTCCTTTTCCAAGATAATCTTATTTTTTTCCTGAATAAAGATGATAAATTTGGACAGTGATATTATAGAGTGACAGATGACAAAAACAAACAAACAAACAAACAAACAAACATGGGTTTATAATGTTACCTCACTTCAGTCATGAGAGTTGCAAAGAACAGGAAAAAATGATAAACAGAAACTCTCCTTTACAGTTCTCCAGATATTAACAGAAAGCATGAAAGATGACCTTTCTAACTGCAGCTTTCCAAAAACTTGTTATGTTTGAAACTCATATATGTAAGAGGAACCACATAGAAGTAGAGTAGCAAAGCATATTTTCATAACTTTAGCTAAGGTTCACGCACACCATTGTTTTTAGGTGTCATGTTCCACACTTTGACGCAGATACCCTACTTCCTGTGTGCTTTGAGTGCTGTAAAAGCTCTACTCATGATAATCAGCGTGAAACCATAAGCAGTGGGAGGACTCACAGCTTACTTTTCTCAGGGAGAAGAAAAATAAGGGGAGGTATAAAAAAAAACAACAAACCAAAGTGATTGTAGAAAACTCCTGACATTTATTTGTCAGGGCTATTTTAAAGTGATGGCTAAGGCTAAGACAGGAGCAAGCAGTGTTACACTGATGCAGCTGAAAAGCATTTGGTAATCTACAATCAGGTGTTCGTAATAGTAAGCATAAGACACATTTCAGTCCCTAAACAGACCCTGGTATATTCTCTTTCTTTTTTTTCAGGAAATCAGGGAAGAAACTTGACTTGTCCTAAGTACTGGGGGAAAAGCTATTCATGGAGGGTTGAACATAACACTGCTGACACAGTTCCTCAATGTTGGGTGCTATGAGGTAATCAAAAGGGAAGGAATACTATTTCAGACTGGTGTATTTTCATAAATTGTCAGTGTCGGGTGGTTATGAATTTGGCCTAGCGCTTCCCCAGCCTGTTTTGCTTTACTTCATACTCTTAGTGCTCAGTTCTGACTCCTCTTCATGCTGCTGTTTTCCACTGTTTGAGATGCAATAAAAATAAAGGGTGCTTGCACAAGGCTGATCAAGCTTCCTCTTCCTAAAGCTACTTCTAGCTCCAGCCATTTCATTGCATTGGTTGCTATATTATCTAAAGCATATACATATACATAATAGAGGCTCCTCTATCTCTTATATTGAACTGAAAGAGCTGGAGATGTGGGCCAGGTAGGCAGAAAGGAGGAATACTGCCAGTTCGGCAGTACTTCACCTTTGAATATAGTGTTTGCTTTCTTGATCTCGAGCTGTACATGACTTTCCAGACAGGCATAAAAGAGGACAGCAACATATGTTACCCCTGGCTGCTTGCCTGCACCTCTGTCAAGGTGCAGAAAGGTGAGAAGTGGTGAGTTAGACCCAGCTGATCTCCTTTAACTTACATCTGGGGGAAGAGCTGTGCACGGAGACTCACCCTTTGCACGCAGACATGGGCTTCCCATCAAGAAAGCCAAAGTGTGACCGTTCCCCATAACGTTATTTGTTACAGCTCTGCACAACCTGTGGCTAACCTCCAAACTTCAAGAGTTGTGGTGTTTTCATCATACACTGTTGTGAGGCAAGCCAGGTCCCTCCGCCTGTCAGAGTCATTGCAGACAGCTCTGCAACCTGGGCTCATTTGCTGCAGATGGGCTGAGGCTTGCCTGCTTTTCTCTCCCTTGTGCCAATATGTGTGTCAGGCTGCTTTCATGGATTCACAGAATACTTTGGCTTGGAAGGGACCTTCAAAGGTCATCTAGTCCAACTCCCCTGCAATGAGCAGGGACATCTTCAACTAGATCGGGTTGCTCAGAGCTCTGTCCATCCTGGCTTGAATATTCCCAGGGATGGGGCATCTACCACCTTTCTGGGCAACCTGTTCCAGTATTTTACCACCTTCACTGTAAAAATTTCTTCCCCATGTCTAGCCTTAATCTCCCCTCCTTTAATTCAAAACCATTACCCCTTGTCCTATCACAACAGACTCTTCTAAAAAGTTTGTCTCCATCTTTCTTGTAGACCCCTTTTAAGTACTGGAAGGCTGCAATAAGGTCTCCCTGGAACCTCCTCTTCTACAGGCTGAACTTTTGTGCCATTGCTTTTCATAGCTAAAGAGAGAAAACTCAGACCTGCACATGAGCTTTTAGTCAAGGTCAGACCATGACAAGACAGCTTATGAGTGTGCAGATGTGGGCGAAACACATCCTTCAACACTGTCTCACTGCACCCCAGCCTCTTGCGAGGTTTTTTGTCAAACACATTTCTGTATCATTAACAGTCTGGTCTTGTTGTCATAGGAGTGCTCCGAGGTCTTTACAGGGCTGTTACTGGTGTCTGGTAAACGCTGACTGGGTATGGGATTGCACAAAGAGACAGATAGTTTATCCACCAGGATCCTTGGCCAGCATTCACTTTCCCTGCAAGGCTCAGCCCAAGGCTCATCCTTCCTTTGCTTCCTTGCCACAAACTTTTGCCTTTATTGCTGGTGGAGCTCAAGCAGCCCCAGTCTCACAGTGGTAATTGTAGGATTTCCTGCAGATTGCCCATGTGAGGCAGGGAGGCTGTGCCTTGGGGGGTGCAAGGGCACACACTACTACTCATGTACCCATATGGCTTCCATTTTCTCTGCAGCTGGAAACTGCCCTTCATCTCATGGCAGGAGGGCTGTGATTTTAGCCCTGATTTTTAGCCCTGACTTAGGTGTTAGAACTGGAAAGACCTCCAAAAGTAGCACCAAGCCCCCTTAGGCTGTAAGAGGTCAACATTGTGCTCTGGTATGGACAACATTTCTGGGGTGCTGAAATGCACATGAATGGGCACTCAATACATTTGTGGCACAGACAAACAAATTGACTGCATTTTTGTCAACAAATTAAGCAATGGCAGGAAACACTCAGGGTACTTGATCTGGATCTTTCCTTTGGTTAAATTATTAGAAAGACTCTTGGCACAGATCTAGCCAACCTTAGCTATTATTTCCTAAAAATTTGTGTTCACAGTCATGATTAAGAAGTTTAATAGATGTAGCTATCATCAGATCCATTAGTAGATAGCACAATACCATTTAAAAGTGTTAAGTACAAAGGAGCTGTTTGTAGACCTGAACAGTGATAGTAGTGTTGTTTGCTTGGTGGGATGTGCAGCTGGCATTATTGACATAAGAATAATTATTTAAAAAAAATTCGTAGTGATCCAGTTTAGTTTGTTTGCCAACTTTCCATGTTGTTCATCCCAAGCTACTTACATCGTGAGGTTTTAACATAAGTGATTGTATTTTTTTAAAAAAATTTTTTTCTTCCCAAGTGTTAAGGTATGGGACAGAGCAGCTAAATTATACAGAAGAAAAATGTCACCCAGAGTTTCATGAGTGCTGGTAAGGTACAGAGCTGCAGGAGTGGGAGAGGGGACTGCTTCAGGAACAGTTTTCCACCTCAGCAATGGGTATATAGCATGGGACTCTTGCTGAACTCAGATCTATTCATTTCACCTTTCACACCATTCTGGGATTGTGCCTATTAACAGTATTACCCCTTATCAAAATGAGGATCTTATTCATTGACAGACATTTAGGCTTAAGTAATTTGTGTTCTCTTTATGTATGTGCCTACACAAGAGATGTGACACAGTGTCTGTAATCAATGCCATAGTCCATAAATACTTGTCACTTATTTGGCTGCTAGTCTGAAGATTAGAATTTAAAAAGAACCTAATGAAAATAAAGTGTTGTTAATAAACCTGAGCTAGCTGGTTAGAAATAATCTGCTTTATTTAAACTGGGAATGAAGACATGGGTCTGAAACTTGCCCTTGGAGCAGAAAAGCTAACATGCTGTGAATAGTTGCCTGGCAGTATCTTGGAGGTCTCACAGGGATGAGGAAAGCGCAGCAGAAACCCGTGGGTTTGCTATGGCAGAAAGCAGAGGTACAGAGCAAGCAGCTGCTAGAACTAATGGCAATGGGTTTTGTTTGTGTTGTTCCCATAGGAAGAATCACGGCTCAGTACCTTTCATGATCTCTGTGGGAGCTTGGTTTGGTGGGCCAGTGCTACCACTTCGTTCCCATGTTATTCAAAACCAGGCCTGTTTGTCTGCTCAGCAGAGAGGAACAGGAGATTTACAGCTTTTGAAAACAGGGTTACTTGTGGGCAATGCAAGACAGAGTGTAGCTGGTTAGTTTGCAGCATCGCTCCTCTGCTACTGCAAGGTGGAAGCAAGTTACCCTGTTCTGCTTGGGAAGTGAAACAAGAAAAAAGCTTATTTTGGAAGCCACTTTTCTTCTAACCCTGTTTCTGATGCAGCAATGCCTTGACTGAAATGTTACAGTTCTCTTTAAGGTATTTCTGGGGGTTGCCTGTGTGTTTTTACCTCAGTGGGAGTTCAGGACTTTCAATAATCATTAAATCATATCCTTAGAAAAGGGAAAATACTCTTTATTACCAAGCATCCAGAAAGCAAAAACAAAGAGGTGAATCAGATCTGGAACATAAATTAAGCCATCATCCTATTTTCAATATAATCCACTCCTTATCATAAATCAGAAAATGTATTTCAAGCTAATTACAGCTCTTTTGAAAAGGTTAGTTTTAGTAAAACATAACACAGCAACCAGCTAACAAGGACACTTAAGAAAAACAAATGGATCATTTTCATTTTTTTTAAATAAGGAAGTTAATTTTATTGGCCTTTGTACGTCACTGTAACTACACACAACTTGAACAGGCATTTACCAAATTAGACTGCAAATTTTATTTCTGCCTTCCAAGAAGGCTCCAATTCAGGAAGTATCCGAGCCTGGAGTTTTGGGTCAGATCACTGTAATGATAGTGGGCATATAGAAAACTCTTTATCAAGGTCTGATTGTAACTATATGTACATTTTACACTTCCAGAGTGGGTTAGGATAAATATGCCTTTAGGCTGGCTGGCCACAAGGTTGTGTATGTCACCCACTGCTGAGAGCATCTGAGGTGGTGGCACTGATATCTCTCAACTGCCTGCTGCCCAAATCAAAGGTGAGATTTAGTAGACACCATGTAGGGGATGAAGAGTGGTGAGAGTGGAGAGGAGGAAGAGGTAGAAAAAAGGAGGATGTGGGGGCATCCAGGAAAAAAAGAGAGAGAAAGATGGTGGGGTTTCCAGGGTGGATGGAGAGGACTCAGGTTTGTCTGAAGTCTCCCGAGACCCATCCTTTCACCTGGTCTGTACAGCTCTGCTCCAAGGAGTCAAACTTCCAAGGCTTATGCTCGTGAGTTTAGTGATGGCAATGGATGATGCATGCACCCCTGGTAAATGGCTTTACCTGTTTTCACTGAACCCATGAAAATTTGAGTTAACTTATGTTGCAGCTGGCTAAAGGTGTATACTTAGATAGCCACTGCCTGCCAACTAAGTCAAGGTAAGCAGTCTTACGGCCACTCACTTGAGCTCTGGTGTGTTGTATGAGAGACTGAACTGGGAAGGGTATTGAGGCTCTTCTGGGTGTTCCTGTGGTTAAAACTGCTTGTGGACGGGCTGCTTTGAACACACCAGTTCCTATTATCTGCTTTGGTTTTTTCAATATTTCCCAGTGAATATCTATTTTCTGTTTGTGACTGTATTTCTGTTCTGATCTCATGACAGGAAAACTGTATGTTTGAGACAGGGTAGCTTACGAAGATGAGTGAACGGTGAGATTACTGGAGATAAAACTTCATTCAGTGAGACAGTTCATCTGCAGAAGAAGTTTTTGCAGGTCAGGCTCATCAAAATATGGTTCACCATTTGATCATACTGTGTGAGATACCTTTATGCCTTAATAAATGTTTGCTGCCCTAACTGGCATGAGGAAAAATGCAGTTTTAATCTGAGGACTGTGAAGAAGCCTCTCTTCCCAACTCTACACCTACCATTGAATGGAAAGAGGTTTTCAACTAACTTTTGGCAAGGTGCCTTTGTCTACTTAGTCACAGCTAATTAGCAAACAAAAATGAGGATAACCTTTGGGAAAAGATTATCTACTTCTTTCTTCCTCTTTTTTTTTTTTTTTTTTTTTTATAAGACTCCCAGTTTTTAGATTGTGTCCTTTCATTTATCTTAAACTTTTCACATGGGTTATCCTATAAGTAAAGGATGATCAAGCTGAATTACAGTTGGAAATTTTTGTTTGCTTGTTTTGTTTTTCTTTGCAGGTTTTGGCCCATATGTGAAGGTCTGTTTCTGAAAACGGACTTAGAATAAACACTGTTCTTCGTGTAGTCACTACTGTAGATTTCGCATGAATGAAAGTCACTGAGTTTGATCTCTGCCGTGTCAACGAGTTTCCTCTCCTATGTTAACCTATGGATATTTAAAATATAGCTTATGTACATTAGAAATTGTAAATCTGCTAGCTGTGCTGCATCTCCAGGACTGAAAGTGTAATTTGATTCCTAAACTTATGTTTTCTGTTTGATGAATTGTATTAGCTACGTGAGCTGTCTTTCCAGTATGAACTGGGTTTATTGGCTTGGGCACTGAATCAGGTCTGAACGTCACACCCTCCTGGTTTGTAAACACAGGCTCCCTGTAATCCCTCTGCCTTTCTTCAATTTTGTAGAATTCTTTGGAGCTTCAGATTTGAAATTATATAAAGCATTGATTTAAAGCTTTCTATTTTTTTTTTTTTTTGACATAGTACTGAGACTAACTGAAGTAGAAGGGTAAGTGCTAGTAATTAATCAAGGCAATCTGGCTGTGCTGGTGTGATGGAAGTGAATGAGTTCCCAATAGGAGATTTAATTGAAAAACGTTAAGCTTCAAAATGAACTGGATGAAGTCAGGCGATTAGAAAATAATTCTTTCAATCCTGGCAATTTAAAAAAAGAGAAGACTCTTTCACAGGGAGGACCTACATAATGCATTGATGGGCCATCAAACACTAATTGCAGGCTATCAGTTAAAAGTGACACCTAGATATTTAATATTGGGTATTTGGATGTGGGCCACAGGATAAATATATCTTCTTAAATGTGAGTGGAGGCGAATTTAGGCCAGCAATGCTTATTCGGTATGAATGACAGCCCAACTATATTTCATCGGAACTGAAAGATGGGCCTGCAAGTGCATTCAGGGCACCTTGTCTATTCAAAAGATCTGACCATGGTAATTTCTTCACACAGCGAAGAAATGTCACAGCCACCCATACCACAGAATGTTTCCCTCTTCTCTGCTTATTGCCTGGGTGGTGTTGCTCTCATTGATGGTTTTGAAGATTGTACAAATAATGCAAAAATGAAAGAACATTAGGCTGTCATACACATTTTCAGCCTCTTGCCCTTTTCCCTTTGCACAACTCTTGCTTCTTGAGACCTCTGCAGGGACAGCAGGAGGGAGCACTGGCAAGAGGCCCACTTCATTGTGATCCTACAAAATATAGTTGGACTGAAGGTGCTGCTATCATTGACACTAGAAGACTTCTATTTGGTTATTCTGTATAGCGCTGATGTAAATGTTTTCAACTTCATCCCTGGATTTGCACTTTTTTCTGTATTTCCTTTGTACTCTTTATAATGTTTGGTTGCATGATGTGAGTTCCAGTAGCCAGCAAGGCTGGTGAAAAACACATTTATCCTGAACAGCCTGAAACCAGACCTATGTTCCACCACGTAGTTGTTGTTACACAGCAATGTGTGTTATAGACGGAAACACAGCTGCTGGAAAATACCACTGACAAGAACAGAAGCTTCTGAGAGCTGAAAATGGGCATTCAGCCTTGACCTTTTGATTTGCTTACCATGAAAATGGAAATGTCATTGTCTTGAGTATTTATAAATCACTGACTTAAGTCTTGAATCTCTTTCATGCTTTTAATGAGAAATTGTGAGCATCTGTCACCTGCTGCTGAGGTTGAAACCGCAAACCCAAATGTAAAGTAACAAAAAAAACAAGTATCTAAAACCAAAAGGAAAGAAACAAGTATCTTTACACTGAACAAATTTCTTGCATCTTATTTTGACTGACTGTCATGGGAGATCTTCAGTGTCTTCAGTAGTAATGGGTTATCAGTTTTTGTGAGAATACAACCCGATTTTGTTTTAATCACTTAATTATTATTTCAGTAGGTGTTTTTAGAGCTGCTCTGGGGTGAAGGGGCTGGGAAGTCTGAGTGTCTAAAAGTCCTGGCCTCATGGCAAAGCTTGGAAGTTGCTAGTAAATAGGAGGCTGGAAAATTAAGACTGAAAGTATTTAATTTCTGTAATTTAAAAATATTTCTAAACTGATCTTGGTCACAAAGGGAAAAACTGTTAAAGGGGAAACATGTTCTGTAACTGTCACGAGTGCTCAATACAGCAGATCCTAAAAGAAATGTTTTGTAATCATGACAGTAAGTTCTGCACAAAAACTGGTTGAGCAGAGGTTATGTTGGAGAAAGAAGGATCATCTCTTTTTGTAATTCCCTACCTGAAATGTTGCTAAACACCACTTGGTATTAAATGCCATAGAGTCCAAGTGGTTCCTTAGCATTTATTTTATCAGTCTGTTCATAAATGTTCCCCACTGACCTTTTGGTGGTTCTTCAAGCTTGTCTCTTATAAAGAAAGTGACTGTGAATCTCTCTAAGCTCTTCTTAAATGAACATGAATAAAGAGAATTCATCCTAATTTTTGTTAAGATGTTAACTTTTTTTAGTTCTATTAGCTCTGTGGACTGTATGAATTTTCTGCCAGGGAACACAGAAGATCTTATTTATCCAAGTTAGCCTTCAAAATCTGTTTTTATCTGCCTTTTACAGTTTTACATTTGATTTATCTGAATTTATATTCTTTTTTGTTTCCTTTCTTCAGATATGACTTCTACTTTTTGAAGGAAGTCTTTCTAACTCTAAATGCCTTCCTTTATTGTTGTTCAGTGGTTCTGACTTTTTGATTAGAAGGTATTATTTACAGTGAGACTCCAATTTAATTGTCTTTAAATAATCTCAAGTCTGCCTGCAATAATTTTATTTTTCTCTGTGTTCCTTTTAATTTGTTTTTAACAAGCATCTTCAGTTCTATATTGTTCTATTTAAAAAAAAAAATTCAATCTACTTCTTTCTTGCAAATGCTAAATTTGAATATATAGTAGACATAATTACAGAGCAACTCTTCAAAAGTAACTTCGCAAACCACATCTCATCCGCTCAAAACTAAGCCAAATTGTTTCTTTACTTGTGGGTTTTCTGACTAGCAAGTTTAACAAGTGGTCATTCATGATATTTAAAACTTGTATCTATGTCATTTCTCACTATCACATTCCTTCAGTCTATATGGGTTTAATTGAATTCTTGCATTTTTATTTTCTGTTCTGCTCTGGCAGCTTCTCTGACTTCTGTCTAAGCAAGTTAAAGTCACATCACCACCCCTCTGGCTGGTAATACCAAACTTCCTATTAAGGCAAGACACTTGGAACTGTACAAATTGTTGTGTTGCTTCTGGATGCGGTTAAATTGTTTACCTTATTTTCCTCATTAAACTTTGTCTTCTCCCCTTCTCTCACTAATATTGCATTATGGCATCACTTTAACTTTGCATTCCTGCCTCATTTCTGTTAGACAGTAGCATGTGTGCTGCTGGTCTGTGAGCCAGAGCTGGTGATGGTGGCAGTTTCCATCAACTGCCTGGTCATAATCAGACAGGGTAAGACAATGACACAGATCCAGTCTGGAATAGCAGGGGACACAGCTGGCTGCAAGACTACCTACAGTGCAGTTTAGGCTAGAACTGTGGGCCAGATCTGAGCTTAGCTGGAGCCCTGGGGTCCAAGCCAGAGAGTGAGGGTATCTCAGGTGAGGCTGACTGTGGAAATTTAAACCTCTTGGGGAACTCAGGGCCATGTCAATTTGTATTCTGGCATTATGATGCTGCACACTTTTTCTTCTACCTATTATACCTATAATCTCATTCAAAGCAAGAATTCCACCATCTTATTTTCTTCAGTTGTCTACCATTTGTATAGAAACACATGCATCCTTGAACTTGAAGAGTTAGCAGTGGAGTTTGACAGGGATCGCATCTCAGAACTTTGCTGTAAAAATATTCAAAAGTGGTCTGGAAAAGGGATGATCACACAGATGAGAAAGTTGTTTGTAATACAGTGTTAATTAGGGTATAATGGATGAGAGTTGACTCTGAAGAATTGCAAACAGACCTTGTGAGGCTGGATGGTAAAATGACAGATAAAATTCAACATAGATAAATTAAAATTGTTGTACCTCTGCAGTGGAAATCACCCTAGTTTCTCACATAGAGTGGAGGGCTCTGAGCTGACCATTTAAACTTAAAAATGAGATTTTGGTACTGTGATAAATAATTCCATGAAAATGTCAGCTCAATGATCAAGAGTGGTCAAAAAAAAATCCCTCACAAAGGGTATTAAAGATCAAAATACAAAATATCATAACACCACTGTACATATACGTGGTTTGCCTGCCTGTTGGTTACCTTGTGTGGTTTTGGTTCTCAATTCTTATGAAAGGCATGGCAGAGTTGGAAAACACTTGAAAAAGGACAATAAAGACACTCAAAGGTGAGAAACGTGGACTGGTTAAATGCATGAAACAAATGACTTGGGCAGGGGTGAGAAATGAGAGGCCTCCAAGATCACAGTTGTTCTGAAGAGAGTGGATGCAGATCCACCGTTCACTGTTTCTGCCAACAACAGGGATAAGAAAAAAACATTGACTGAAGGTGGAGGAACTGAATTCAAAGCAAACAAAATGAGTTGGTTCTTACAGAAGAGGCAATATATTTATGAAACTCCTTGCCAAAGGATGTTTGGTTGTGAAAGCTTAAATGGGTCCAAAAGAATATCAGATATACTCATGGAAGAGAAATTTATGGACTGATGCAAAATATATGGAAAACCCTTCTAGTGCAGGAAATTCAGGGGCTCAAATAGCTGATGATTGGGAGAGTATATAAGGAGTATCACTTGTGTTTGTTTTCGTTCTTTCTGTTCTTATTCTTTCCTGGACATCTCATTATCAATCCACTTACGGCTAAGCATTATGTCAATCTATATTGGTTCACAATTAGTAACAAGAAGCAAAAGCAAAAAAATCTCAGCAGTATATACGTAGGTTTTCAAACATCCCTCTGTTTAGAAAATAAAAAAAATTCTCAGTCTGCAGTTCAGCTCTGAGGGTTTGTCTAATCCAGTAAATTGAACAGGGCCCATGCATAAGCAATGGATCCTGATCATCCATATTGCTAGCATGCTCTCTCAGATTGTGTTAACCCAGGCTAACCAAAGCTGTTGTTCTAGACAGTGCTTGGCATTGGACCTGAGACTGTTCCCACCTGGATAATATGATTATCGTCACCCTATTTTGTATGGGAGGAGCATTTAGTTCCATGGACTAGAGCTCCCTGTTGTCTTCAGGATCAAAGAATGTTTTGCGGGCTGTTTTGTTTACTAGCACAGATATAATCTCAGTGTCTGACTGTCTAGTTAGGCTTAGATTATGTAAGTAGATAGAATGGGCCTTGAGCTATTTTCTGACCCTGAGGCCAATAGGTACAGCATCCATGGCACCGAACTGCTAAACCCATTTCTCTTCCTTTCCCTTCCCTAAGCCAGACAGTCGCAATCCAAACATTTTCTGGGGAAGATGCCTTGCCTGTGCCCGTGCTGAACAATGCCCTGACATTGTCTGGAGGTGTACCTAAATTGTGCAAGGTTTGCGCTAACAGTTTGAGAGTATGGATAACGACGTGTCGTCACATTTGTCGGCAGCCTGGGCCTGTTTAGCTATTAATACCCAAAGTGCCAGGTGCAGCAAAGAAGCAGCATATGAAGGATAACGACTTTGTCTCCTTTGTAATGAACTGGGAAGTAGCTGCCTCAGTGCTCTCTCAGCACCTGCAAGATCTGCACCTCTACCTGAACAACGCAAGGCTCTGCCATGGGGATGTCGGGGCATTGCGGGGCTGGGAGCGGCAGTGGCTCCTGGAGTGGCAGGGCAGGGTCTGGCAGCCAGCGCCTGTCCTACCACCCCAGCCAGGTGCAGCTGTGGGGGAACATTGACAACCCCAACTTTGAGCATCTCCCAGGGGCTGGGGCCAGGCCAGGACATGAGCCTGAGAGTGGGCCTGGCTTGGTGGGGCCCATGGCTGGGCAAGGATTTGGGGAGTGGGGGAATGACCCTGCTGCAGCATTTTTAGGGCAGGGATCAATGGTTATGGGAACCTGAAATGGGGTCTTGTGCTATGAGCAGAGAGGGTGGGGGAGCCCTGGGATGGGCAGGGACAGGCAGGGCTGACGGGACCTTGAGGTCCTAAATTTTGGTCACAACTAGCTTCATTTTGTTCTTCCTTCAGAGAACTTCTGGAGCAAGTGGCAGCAGTCGGTTGCATGACCCTAGCCCAGAAAGAAGATTTATAGCTAAGAAAGTAATTTAACTTGTTATACCTACAGTGAGATCTGAATATCTACGGCTGTTTTGTTTGGGCTGACTGCCATTTATTTGCTTTGTTGATAACCATGAAACCTTCAACTTTGGCCTCCTCCATTCCCTATTGATTCCCTTGTTGAAATTAACAGTGGTCCGGGTCAATGTACAATACCAGCTAAATTTCTTAACAACTTTCAGTTCAGTACATCTATATCTTCCAGTGGACTGGAAGTGGCATTTTTTATCTGTGGATCTCTGTTATATTTGTTACATTCATAGGCGCAGAGGCAACAAATCTCCCATAAAAATTTCTGTACTATTCTAATTTTTCCATACTGGCACTTTAAAGATAAATAACACTTTGTAGAGACATGGATTGAAAATAGGAAGCTGGCTTTGCAAGTGCATGTTGTTTCTAGAAAAAAAAAAAAAAAAGAACACAACACTTTTTCCTTGCTCTCTGCCAGGGAAGAATGTATGATCCAGTTGTGTTTTTTTTAAAAGGTAGCATTAGCGACAAAATATATGCTGCTTAGTAGGAAATTACAGTTTTCACATGATGTAGGAAAATCATGTTTTGTACTATAAATTCACAATTAATTTGACAAAAAATATGCTCATTTAGACATTAGGGAAATCTTATCTGCCTTCTACTAACATCATGTATTAGAAAAATACACCCAATGCAGTCAATGGGGTTGAGATTGTGTAAAAGATAGTAATGTTTTCTCTGCATTTGAGATAGCATTTGTGAAAAAGGTGTAGTAAGTTCCTTCTCTGCTGTTTTTGGAAAGGTAATAATCCTGATTAATTAATCATAGGCTTCTTCTCTCAAATAGCTTACTTCAGTGGTAGACCATCAGATCCATGTTTGATTGTGATCTAACTTGTCCTGAGAGGTGCCTCAGTTCTCTGCTTTAAACTTCTCCCTGAATGTTCCTCCTTGAATCAGACCCTGTTCAATACCTACAGGACCACCACTTTGGGTATTATGCTGGACAAGTGAGTCTACCATGTAACAGCTCTTCCTTTCTTGTGGATGTCATAGCTCATTTTTCATGCCTAATCTGCCATTGACTCTTTGAGTGTTAGATCGGTTCACTAAAATACACAATTCATATTAACAATATTTTAAAGCATCATATTTTAAAATACTGGGCTGAAGTTCTCATAGCATTTCCAGTTGCTAGCAACTGTCAGTGAACTGTACTGACTCTTCCTTCTCATAAACAGCTTTGATTTTCCCTAGTTGCTCAGTGAAATTAGTCTTTTGCTGCTGTTGCAGAGTTGGTGTTGTTTTCACAACATTTCAATAGGGTCTATTAGATACTTTCCTCTAAGCCTATGATGAATTGTGAGTGTCATACCAAAAGTGCGTAGGTTTCCAGGCAGGAGGTTAGAGGCTGGTAGTGCAATTTTTTTGCTTATATGGTAAAGAGCTAAAGGCATCCTTATAACGGAAGAACAAGATCTTTTGGCATTCCCAGTTCTATTAACTGCTCTTACAGACTGTCTGTCTTATTTCTGAAAACAATAATTAGCCTATTCTGTAACATGGTTAGTGTTTAAATCTACTTAATTGGAGCATATTGCTGAGGCAAGAGGTGGCTTGAGGGTCTCTCAGGATCAGTGTAAGTAAGACTCATAAACTGTGTTTATTACTGCCCTTTGATAATACCTTTTTTTGACATATGAAAAAAAAATCTACCACCCAAAAACAATAGCCTTGTCTTGAGGATATTCCGAATAACACTCTGTCAGCATAGAATTGTCTTTGGCACATGAGGTACTGTATGGTTATGAAAAATGAGGGCCTAGAAGGCTAGTTTGGTATATTTCAGAGAATTACTGTAAGGAATTAGCTATTTACATAACTGTTACCTGAGGGTGGGATGGTCACTTCAGCATCCCTCAAAAGTACCCAAGGCAAGATTCTCTCTGTGAACTGGCATTCTTACATACTACATCTTAAACCTCTTTTTGACCTTTTCAAATGAATCACAAATTCCTGATGTCCTGATTCAGCTTTGAAAGAGCAAATATCCATCAAGAGCCTGTATTGTTTTCAAAGTGTTTGGAATAAAAAAAAAATAACTTGAAATTCAGGTAATATATTATCAGTAGGAGTTAACTGAAGGAAAAAAAAAATGAAAATCGAATCTAATATGACTAAGTTCTTGCTACCGTTGTACAAATTCAGCTAGTGAATTTTTGTAATTGCTTCTGCTGATGAAAAATAGTAAATACTTCCAAAAGTAGACTACTTGTATTTAACAGAAGGGTTGGAAAGGGAACGAAAATCTGACCTCACACCTCAGAGCTTGATATCTGTCATCACTGGTGGAATTGTTTCCCAAAATCTAGAAGAACATAATATTTGGTGAACATTTTCCAGACTTGCAAACATCTTCTCCAGTTAAAAGCATTCATTCAATGATGTGAGTGCCATCTGTGATGAATGCAGTGTCACATCCTTTGCCAGTTCACAGAATAAATTATGCAAAATTAAATACTTTTGTTAATTTTTTTTCTTTCCTGCTTTTCAATGAATAATGTTTTCACCCAATTTAGTCATTAAAATTAGTACATTCATTAGTATATTCATTAGTCACTAAAGTTAGTCATTCAAAACACAAACAGGTAAACAAATATGGTGCTAGGGAAATAATTTCCTGTCACATATCTCTGCTCTGATTGGGCCAATTGAACACTGGCCTCAAGAAGAGCCAAACCCTTGAAACAGAGATCAAACCTGATTTAGAGAATGAAAGAGAAAAACCCCTATGCCAAACAGGAAACAAGTCTCTCAAATTAGGTGCGTATGTATGAACCATTTGTTGGATTTGCTTTGTTATACAAGTAAAATATATTGTTTCTTTTTTATGAAATAGGTGACATAATCAACATCTTTGCAATTTTTTTACAGCCTATTACCTTAGCATAATTATGTCTTTCACTAAGAACTGAAGGATGTTGGTTCTTCATTCAATGGTGGCCCAGTCATGATTTCTGACCATGCACAGAAGATGAGTCATGGCTTCACTCAAGCCAGGCAATTTGCATTGGAACCAATGGAGTGAGGTTAATGGTCAGCTGATGCCTTTTTTCCTTTTTTTTCCTTTTTTTTTTTTTTTTTTTTTTTCCCCCCCTACTGAATTTGGGCAATTTTAGTTAAACATCACACAGACTTCTGCACACACATCTTCTTCTGCCAAGCCAGAGCATTTCCAGCTTTGAGATCCTGATTTATGTGGTTTGGAGAGTAAATGCAGCCTGGAATGATGGATGCTTTCACTTGCACGCAGCCATGATTAAAAATGAGGCAACCAACAATAACTCTGGTTACAAAGTTCAAAGAAGGATTCATGATATTATGAAGAGTTTAAGTCTTTCTTTCTAGGGAACATCATACTACATTCACACCAGTGTCCTTTTTAGTCCAGTTTAAAAAATATGTTAATGGCACCTGAGTTCTGTCATCTCTGGAGTTGTGGTTTTTTTTTTTTAATTATATTCTGAGAGTTAAAACCATCTTCAGCATTATATTCTGTTGAAGAGTCTTGGAAAGATTAGACCAAGGCAAGTGATTAATACCTGTTGCTACCTTGTGATGCAAAAGTGAGAAGTCAAGAGAAAGGTGATAGCAATACTACCTCTGCTTGGAATCAGCAGCAGACACTCCTTGCTTCTTAAACTCTTAGAATACAGCCTCAGACTTACTTTTGATGTGGGGACAATACAGGAAGGTGAGGTGAAAGAAGGGGGCGGAGCGGGCTTCTTTCAGCTTGCTCTTGCCATAGATTCAGCATGATTTTACAGTAAGAGTGCTACAGTTTGTTCTGCCTCTCAAGGCATTTTGTTTGTAAAAAATGCAATCCTGGAAACAAAAGTGTGTTTAGTCAAAGTGGAGATGATCTCCGGAGGTCCTTTCCAACCTCAGTCACTCTGTGATACACTTCTAATACGCCCATTTAGAAACCTGCTAGCTCCAAACTCCACAGTCTCACTTCAGCTTTTTTCTATCTTTCATTGCAGGTTGATCATTTAGGGATTTCACTGTAAAATACTAGGCTTTCCTATTCTCCAGCAAGTGTATTTTTAATGTTGTGTCTATTTTCTGCCTAGAGAGAGAAAATCCCACTGTATTTGGCATCAATATGTTCCTTTGGATAGGAAATATCTAGGTAAGTTCTGTACTCTGGAATGTAGCCCTCAGTTTCTCTGCAAACATGAAACTTAATGTCTATAATGGAAACTTGACTGGGTATGGCATTCCTTAACATACATCACACTGTTAACTTTCCTAGAAACTCTGTTTTATGATTCAGCATGCTGGGGTCAATATTTTACAGTAATAAGCACTAAGAAGACACCAGTTTGTGTGGGCTGCATTAACTTTGGGCTAAAAAAGTGAACAGTGAATCATATAATTACATTGGGATTCACTGTATGGTGGGCAAGGTTTGGTCAGTCCTCCTGAAATGCAGTCATTATAAATACTCTGGGGTTTTCCCTCCCCTTTCCCTTCCTTTTCCTACAAGGCAATTAACTCTGCAAAGAAAGTTCTTCACTGATATATCTGCAAGGCTGTAGTTGGGTGTGTTGATGGGTAAAGATGCACTAAACTTCGTATATACAGTGGTAGCCAGCTCGTCTTTTATTTGTTTTTGACCGTGGCATGGAGCATTGAGTTCTGAAGTACCAGAGAGCTGAGTGTTGATGTCTTGTCTGCAGCTGAAACTGCTTAGTGGTACGACAACTTGTGGCAATCACGATTTCCTGATATAGCTAGATGCTGGGTATGTGGCTGAGTATTGTGGCTTAACAAGTTATCACCATCAGAAGTGAACAGTGGCTAGCAAACTGGCAGGGCTGATGTCATGTTTTGAAAACATTAATTCATGGACAGCAATAGTTACTTCTGCAGTTCTTGTTTGCCTGACTCTGGGTAATTGCTAGTTGGGATGGTTCCACCTATGTTCATTGTGTGTTTGGTTTCAAGATGAGCATTAAAGTTTAAATCATTGACCTTGGCTCCAAATTACAGGATGATTTTGTAAAATGTTCTCTCTCTCCTCCACCCATTTAGCAACCACTTTGACCTCTAGGGGCTTGATTTCCCTGAAATGCAGAGACAAATCTTTGTTTCGTGATGGTGGAGTAATTTATGTTTTGTTTTAATACGATTAAAAATGTTTTATTATCTTTATCACTGTTCATGGAAACATTTAAAGCTATTTTCTTTCTCACTTCAGTTTTTGCCTTGTGCTCTTCAAAAAGAAAAGGCAGAAAAATCTCTTATAAATATTAGAAAACATAGCCATCTGCTTTTTCTCTCTCTGACACAAGTCTCTATCAGCATCACTTTGAGTTACCTCCCGTCTTGCCCTGGATGTCGATCAACAGCTGGTTCTGTTCTTCCACTCTTCTAGTCTCTCTCATCTCTGAAACAGTTGATTTTGTACTTCTATGAACCTTGAACATCAATGTGTTGTAAAATGAAGCCGACTACAGTGATTTGAAGGTTTCTGAGGGGAGAAAAGAATATTTTCAACAGTGTCTGCTGGAGCTCTCCTGTTTCTGGCAGTGAGAAGAAATAAAAGGTAGCAGTTCTGCTGGCACTGAAATTAACAGTATGGAGTTCATAAGCTTGTGGTATCTCTATCCAAGATTGCAAACTGCAGATTAAAGCTGGTTTGTTCCACCACTCCCCCATCCCCAGTAATTCTTACTGTGTGTATCTTTTGCCCTTTATATATTTGCTCATACTAATAGTTACCCTTTCCTTTCAGCTGTCATTTCCTTGTGGTTTGTTGCTCAGAGATTAGAGTCAAACCAAATGTTTCTGATAAAGATAATTTTTTTTCTTTTCTGGACAAATCTTTAACTAGAGGAAGGTAGGACAGCTTGACTGTTCCCGGTGAAGCTATGTTGCTTTGTCCTGATCCTGATCACGTTTTCATGCTTGTTCCTCACTCCCCACCCCATACTTGCTCCTACCTTAGCATAAGAAGGAAAGGAAATTGTGGCCATGGAAAAGTTTTAAATAATTCTCATTTAAGCGATGATTCTTACTATGCATATGTTTTCAACAATACTTGGTACTAAGAAGGAATACTTCGTATGCTGTCATTGATGGCAGACACTACTGCCAAGAAGCGATGTAAGTTCTTTATATCACGGACTGCACTTCACTCTCTATCTAGCCATAAAGCTAACTTGCATACACAGGAATATTATTATTTAATTTTGAAAACTAATGTTCCCTAACCAAATGCTGATTTTAGTATTCGTACCTGTTAAATACACTGAGAGGCTTTCCTCATTGTCAACTAAGTATTTCACAGAAATTATGTGCATCTGTGAGAACTAAAAATGGTTAACAAGTTTTGCCCTACTGCAAGATCCAGGCAACATTTTTTCACTTGCCTTATTATCTAATATTAAATCCTCTGCTGTGTTCCTTCTTTGGTATGTATTTGTTCTTCCCACTTCAAGGGTAGGCGAGGTGTAATTTTTAAAACTGAAAGTGGTGACTGTGCTAGAAATCCCAGGACAGAAAAATTGCTAGTATTGCTACAGTTACATTGCCATCAGTGATGGCACACAACACCTGTATGTTACGCCATACTTCTGCGGGAGAATGTAACCAATTTGGATTGTAATGGGAAATCAGCAAGATGCAGTACAAATGTGAGAAGTGTACTGTGCTAATTCAAAAATACAGAATGGCAACAACAAAATGCTAAAATAAATCTGGAGCTGAGTAAGTGTTGCTGTTGCAAAAAAAAGGCAACTTTTAGTGTCAGCCCAACCAGGGAGAATATTTTCCTCTTCTACTTGGAAGTGACAAAGTGTTATCTGGAAGACTTTTGCCCATTGAGCTCTTCTAAATGGAGAGGTAACTTAGATAACAATAATGAAAACCACAATTTAAGGAATGTCATATGAAGAAAAATAGCTGAATCAGGAGTGCAGGTGTGCCTTTTTGCTCCTGTAATCCTTCCCAGGAAAGCTCAATCCTGTTTTTCTAACCACAAGGCAAAACTGTCCTTTCACCTTCTTATATCACAATTTGTGCTGGGACAAGCTTTTATACCCAGATCTACAAATAGCTCACCAAGCCTGGGAGCACTTGGTTTGATTTTGTTGTTCTGTAATTTTCCTGTATTTTAAAAGCAGATTTCTTGGAGCCTTCCATCACTGTCTGTTTCTCCAATCTGGTAGGGTACCTAGAAGTGAAGATGTTTTAACATACAGTGTAGCACGGCATGGGAGACTGCAGCTAACTGCAGTGGTCTTCCTAAATGCATGGCGATGAATACAATATCATTCCTTTAAGCCAACAAGACCACAGAGATGCAGTAAGCACATGTATTTTGCCCTATATGCTTGGTACAGTGGGCAATAATGAAGCATTAATAGTTAAATACACGTTGATATAACTGGATCTAATAGCAGCAAGAGGGTAATCTAGTGTTTCAGTGATCAGACGAGCAAAGCATACGTAAGTGTTGGCACCATTAAGGATTCAGAAGAATCTGTCCTGGTCCAGCCCTTAAGCAGTTCTTATATCAAGTGTCTGTAAAACACATATCTCTCCACTGGACTACAACAGAGAATGAACTAATTTCATAACTGGTCTAAGTCCAGCAAGCCTCAAAAAGTGTCATTAGGGGTAAGCCTGATACATTGCAACGGCCATAATGCATGGAATTGAGATTGTCTCAAGTGTACACTAAAATAATGTTTTTTATTTCACTTTAAAATTGTTAAATTACTGCTAAAATGACATAAATAAATGACAAATAAACAAACACAAGGATAGCTAAGTTCTTCTCTGCGTCTTAATCTTGCTGTGCATGGATTTAGCACAAGGATGTGGAACATAACTCATTCTCAGCTGTGGTCCTTGCAGAACAAGGACACTGCAGTGAGTCATGATAGCAGTGGAGCAATACAGCACTGAATTTCTTCTTCTTTGTATGTTTAATTCTGTTCGAGTTTCCTCTCACCTGTCCTTTTGTCTCCCTCCATTTTAATGAAGATATATTTACGAATATTTGGAATATCCTTGCTTACTGTAGCTGCACCTTTGCAATTTAAAAATTCTATATATCTTCAGCTATTAATTTCCATTTGCTAGCGATATTTTGTTTGTAAAAGTAGAAAGTCAATGGTAATAACAAAAAATACATATTTGAAGAAGTTGAAAAGTCTGTCAGCAGGTCTGAGTGCAATGCTCACTATAAGAAAGCTGAGTGCTGTTCAAGCCCAACCCCCTGATTCTATCATGACACTGCAGTCAATAGTAACTGTTTCTTAACATTATGTATTTGGGTAGATAGGGACAAATACTTATCACTGGAAGGTGATGACATTCTTCTTGTAGTTGACAGTGATGACCGTGGTATGTATGTGCTACAGCTTAATTGACCCTGAAATATGTTAATGTGTTTCTCAAGGATAAACTTGTCATTAGTTATGCTTCTCTATTTCTCCTCCCATAACCTGCAACTAGTTTTGAGGGTATAATGATTAGGCACATAGCCTGGTTTTATTCAAGATATTCAGAGATACATGCAGCTAGTTGTTAGGAATTCACTATTGAATCTTACTTGTGTTTGTCTCAAAGTCATTTGGTCTCAGTGGCAGGCAGAGAAATATTTTCTCATGATCTACCATGCTGTCTTCCTTGGACTGATTTTTCACTTCAGTTTTATAGCCGATCGGAATGTGTAATCTACCTGGGTTTATTATCCACTCACTTTCCTTGTTTATGTTCTAATATATGGAGAGATTTGGGACATAAGAGTGAATCTGTCCAGGGAGAGGAAGCAAGATCTATAGGAGGGCACATAGGGATTGTAAAAGTTCTCCAATTCTGAACTCATATTTCTGTGAGTTCTCAGTTTAATTCAGTGGTGGTTCAAAACTGCACTTTTCATAGTGAAAGCCCTCTGCTTTGCCTTCCAGGTGTTCTGACACTGGGTTCCCAGGGATGCTGGGGCTGCCTCTGCTTCTCTCTGATCCTCTGAAGTGAGAGAGTATGCTCTCCAAAACTCCTGTGTTCTCCAAAACTCCAGCATTCCCAGCGCCTGCAACCTGAGAGTGCTTTTTACATGCCTTCCATGACATTTCCTCTGATTAGTGTTTTTGCCTCAGCTTGTTGTGGATACTCTTTGCATCTGAGTGCATTTTGTTCCCCTATGGCCATGTTTTTCCTAAGCACAGAGTAGTGCGTGAGTGCAGTAGAGGAGTGGACTGAAAGTGGTAGAGTAAGGCTATTCTGAGTCATGGTAGTGTCAGTCATTGCCTTTTGTGGAAATGCTCAGCCACTGGACTCATTCTCGCCAAGGAACTCATTTACTGTTAGCCAGGTCATAAAAGGGTCCCCAAGAACATAACAAAATTTGGACAGAGAAAACCTTAATGGGAAAATTTAATTCCTTGATAAATTTGGAGATAAAGCAAGAAAATGCTTCTCTTTTGTTGTTTATCTATGAAAAGTATTCACAGCATGGGGGAGTGTCTGAACCATGTACAGAAATACCATGCTGAGCAATCTGGGACTACATTAATGCTAGGAATAGTGGGAATTTGTATCCCTGGGGTGGTTACTAGCATTCTTCATTTTTTTTTGCACTCAAAATAATTATATCGATGCAAGAAAAAAAGGAAATAAATCATACTTCTAAACTGAATCTACTACATCCACAAATCAATGTATGAGACTGAGAGCAGCAGAGGTAGCAGCAGGTTCGTTTGACTAATCAGGTCAGTCAGGTTAATCTGTTCTACAGCAGCAGGCCTCAAGCCGGAAGAAGATCTACTGTTGATGCAGGCTAATTATGAGGTTAATACAAAACAAATTTTGGGCAAAAGAGATGCATCAGTGTCCTGCATGGTATTTATATGGTTTTAACTTCTACTGCAGGCATGTTATTCACTCTTCCAGGTTCCTGCGTAAGATTCCATATTGAGTACAATTTTAAAAAGCACTAGGTGTCAGTTTAGCAAAGTTAAGTCCAATGGTTTGAAAGCAGAGGGAGTTAGCCTGCTTGCTGAAGTGGATGTGCTGTTTCTAGTATACTGACTTGGCTTGTTTTGATTTTGGTATGGCTATCCTATGCTGTCTTTATACCTATAAAAATCTAAAAGTTTACAGAATGATAAATCAAGGCACAAAACCAAGAATAGTTTTAGCATAGATTCTGTCCTTAGAGTGATACTCATAGTGTAGGAATCCCTAAGAGTGTTGTGAATTGTGTGCATCTGCCTAAAGCTGCCTGAACGACCTCATCCATGCCAGGAAGGTTTTAAACTCTGGAATAGCTACACTTCTCTGGGAAGACACTATTTCTGTAAGCACATGAGAATGACCTTTCCACACTTAAGATACTTGGGCATCAGGAGTACCTACGCAACTTGATAGGAGATATTTTTAGGAGACTAACTATGAATAAGGGCATCTTGCCTTTAAATGGTAATTTCTTTTTTCCTAGAAAAGTGTGAAATTATAAAACTCAGTATAACATTTCAGAAAAAATATATTTTTAGGAAAAAAATTCAAAATCGAAATGAAAGAATATTGAATGGTTCTGAAGCTTCTGTTACTATACAAAAGTGTTTAATTCTTGAAACGCCCTTGGACAAAGTACCCTATACTTTTAAAGCTAAGTACACTTACTGCAGTGGGAATGGAGAAAGTGTGCCTATGTGTGTTTTTCTTTGAACTATGTCCTCAGCTGTACTGAAAACACAATATATGTTTCTGGTAGAGCAACTGTTCCATTGCATATTTATGGGTAAATCAGTACCCAAAAGCAATGGCAAAAGCTAGTGATCTTGTAGATGAAGAAAACGCCCTGTAATTTACTACTGGCATCACAACTCTTGGGATTTTAATCTTTATTTTAAAAATATATGTATTTAAACACAGAATCTTCATAAAAATGTTTAGACCACATGTAGACAAACACTGACTAGACAATTTACCGCATCCTATGCAATTCACAACTCTAAAAGAAATTTAGTCTTCTCTTCTCTTTTATTTTTCTTTTTTTAAAAAGATATATATATATATATATTTTTTTTTTTTTCCCCAAAACTACTTTGCTTCTAGTTTTAGCAGCAAAGAGTTTGGACATGAGTCTAGACATACTGTGATTTGAAGGGAACAGGTACATTCCACAACTCCTGCCAGAAAATCTATTGATCCCATAGTTAGTGGCACTGCTGGAAAAGCAGGTTGAACAAAACAACTCGGAGAGTGAATGGGTTAGCTGTGCAGGGAATCTGACTTTTTGGATGGGAGCATACTATTCAAATTAGATTAAAAAACAGTAAAATGTGCTGAAGGAAGCATTTGGGTGTCTCTCTCTGGAGCCATTCTGCCTCAAGGCTGATGTTTTCAGTTTGACTGCCATGTACGTTCCATCAGAGGCACATACATTGTACTTTGCCTTGGAGTCTTCATGTATTTTATCAAATGACTGCTTAATATAAAAAAATAAACAGTCTATTGGAGCAGGGTTTGGAGCCCAGATTTTCCTGTTTCCCAGAGAGTGCCCTAAATGGTTTGGCTAGAAAGTAACATTCCTGGCCTACTAAATCTTGAATTCCTTTATGAAGGTGGAACAGCTCCAGTAGAAAGAACCAAAACCACATTTTTTTTCTAGCCCAAATAGTCTGTACATCTGCTGCTAGAGCACTCTCTCAGACAGTGAAGGAGGAAGGCTTGAACTCCTTTGGCTGAACACACCCTAGGACCCAGGATTCCTGCATCCTCTGCAAGTATGCAAGTAATGGAGCTGTTGATTAAAAAACCCAACCAAAACTCAACTGGCTGTCCCGTCATGCTTTAAAAGAAGCCTATAGGGATAACCGCTAAAGTGTCAGGATTGGGAAGGATTTAAGACATGATTTCTCACAGGCTCTAGTGGTCTTCTGTCTGTGTTCTGCCTCTCTTGGCTCATAGTGCTCCTGTACATTTATATACAAACACTGAGGGCTATGATGAAGGGTTTGGGACTCAAAGTGGTGTTCTCAGTACGGCCTGTGACAAGCAAAGGTTTAGGTAGAATGGATGTATCCCACAGGTCAAGGCTTGGCTATGTAGCTGGTGTCACAGGCATGGCTTTGGCCATAGGGCCCTCTTGCAAAAAGAAGGACTTCTCGGGAGAGATAGAATCCACCTCACAAAGAGGAACCAGAGCACCTGCGCCAACAGGCTTGCTAACCTAGCAAGGACAGCTTTGAAGAAAGCTAGTTAAAGGATGGTGAGACTGTGGCCCAAAGCTAAGTGAAGGAACTGGCAACAGAGAGGATGTGTACCTGGGACATGGCAACCTGGAAAGTTCTTGTATTACACTTGAGAAGGCAAGGCAGCAGGGGACTTGTTGAAAGCACCTGCACATAAGCACACTCAGCTTGGGAAACAAACAGGAGAGGCTGGAAGTCTGTGCACAGTCACAGATCTCTGACATCGCTGAGATTGCAGAGTTCTGATGATTGCAAAGCTGTAGTGGGTGAGTGCAGGATGGTTAGGAGGGAAAGGCAGGGAAGATGAGTGTGGGGTTTCACTCTGTACAGGGAGCAGCTCAGATGTGTAGAGCTCCTTAACAGAAGGAAGGAGTGATTTGAGCTTATGGGTCAGGATCAGAGGGGAGGCCAATAAAAAGGACTGTTGTGGCAGGAAATTGCTACAGACTACCCAGTCAGGAAGAGGAGGTGGATAAAGCTTATTCCAGAGAATCAAGATACCTTATGAAAGAAACAAAAGTACTGAGTCACTCCAATATCTGCTGGGAGGGCAGGAGCCTGGAAAGCAAGTAATCCACGGGATTTCTGGAATGTCTTTGGGACAATTTTTGATGCAAACATTGGATGAACTAGTAAGGGAAAGGACTATGCTGGACATGCTGCTTACGTACAGGGAATAACTAGTTGAGAATGGGGTAGCCAGTGGCAGCCTTGGCTACAAGGACCATGAGAGAATGATGGTTAATATCCTGCAGGAAGCAAGGCAAGCAAGTACCAGAGACCAGAACATGGACTTCAGAAGAACACACTAGATTTTGTTCAGGGAACTAGCAAGCAGGTTCATGTGGGAGGCTGTCATGAAGAGGAGAGGAGCTAATCCTTTAAAGGGAAGGAAAGTTTGTTGCTCATCAAGAACAGTCTCCTCAAAGCATAAGGATGATTCATCTTGATCTGTGACAAAATGGACAATAACAAAATATCAGGCTGGTTGACTGGGGAGCTCTTGTTTGGAATCAAATGCAGAAGGAAGCATACAGGGGGTGGAAACAGGGATGGGCTAACAAAGAAAGAATATGGAAATATCAGCCATATGTGTGGGGATGGAATTAGAGAAGCTAAAGCTCATCTGACACTGAAAATGGAGAGGGATGTAACAGGTAACAAGGTGTACTTTTACAGGTATGTCGGCAGTAAAATGGAAGACTGGAAAAATGTAGTGTCCCTATTGAATGGGAAGACAATCTAAAGAAAAAAGGCCTTGAAAAATGCTGATGTGCTCAGTATTTTCTCTCCTTTGCTACCTCCTGGCGAGTTCTGCTTTCAGGCTTCCAACATCTCTGTGCAAAGTTTACAGGAAAGAGGTACTGTCTACAGCAGAGAATGATCAGATTCAAGACCAAAGAAGGGAACTAGACCTATACAAATCCACGGAGAGTGCTGAGGGAGACAACTGACCTGTTTGAAAGGTCATAGGTCATAGCAATGGGGGAGATTAAAAAAGTCAAGTGTCCCACTTACCTTTTTTTAAAAAAAAGTGTGTGTGAGGCAAAAGGGAAAACTCAGGGAACTATAAGCCTCACCTCAGTATCTGGGAGACTATGGGGCAAATCCTCTCAGAAGTCACATCCAGGCACATGAAGGACAAGATGATGAAAGGAAACAGCCAGCACAGATTCATGAAGGAAAAACTGTGACTAGTTGACCTAATTGTGTTCTTTGATAAGATGAGGGGAGAGCAGTAGACATCATTTCCATTGACTTTAACGACATCCACACAGTCTCCATAGTATCCTTGCAGTTCAGCCAGGGAGATATGGACTATGTGTGGACTACAAGGTGCATGGAACCCGGCTGGACTGCTGCACTCAAAGGGTTGTGATCGGTGGTTTGAAGCCCATCTGGTTGCTGGCTACTAGTGACTTTCCTTAGGAGTCATACTTGAGACCGATACTGCTTACAGTTCCTCATCAATGACTTGGGCAATGGGACTTCAAGGTCGGAAAGTTCACAGATGTCACCAAACTGGAAGCAGTGATTTAAAAACTATAAGTCAAATCTAGCATGTAGCAGGACCTTGATAGTGTGCTGGTGTGACCAGATGACCTCCAGAAGTCCTCACCATCCCAAACTAGTCGTTGACTCTTTTCTGTGCCAGGAGACAAGTTTCCAAAAGTGAGATGCTGTGATGTGAGAGCAAGAGCCATCTCACATAACTGAGAATTATTTGCTTCTAAAGGGTTGCATTTGGCTGAGTCACAATTTAATACCATAGTGAGGGGACCATGCAGGTGGTTAACGAAAAAATTACAATGAAAAACCTAATATTTCTGTTTGTGTTCTGTAACTTATTTGATAAAGAAAAACACTTCAAAATCTGTGTATATAGCCAAGATACAAAAAGAAACCTAATTCTCCATTCCCACAGATATTGTTGGAAGGAACTGCTTAAGGGAAAAGTCAATCTTGCAACATTTCTGAATATAACTGCCACATAAAGTATCTTAAATCAACCAGTGAGGGTTTTTTAAAATCTTTCAACCTCTTATTGAACTAGTCATATTACATTATTTCCAGAAGACATGTAATTCAAGAATGATCTGACCAATTCTGAAATATGTTTTATTTTAAATGCTCTGAATAGATTATACCTAGATACTCATAAATTATGTTACTTTGAAAGGGAGACATAAACCAGCAAAAGATGCTTAATAAAAAGATTATGGTGTCTTGCAAATGAATAGCCAGCTACTTAATGTCAAGATAGTGCAATGTAGAAAGTATTGACTATTCATTGAAACGAATACTTCTGGCCAAGTGAGTATTATTAAACTTTAGCAAACAATTTTTATAGCTTTTTAAACCGTCTAATTCTGAAAGATCATAATGTCTTGGTGGTTAAATGAAAATGAGGTAGTAGCTATATAATGGTAAGTAATATTGAATTAACTTCTAAAAGAAACTCACTAAATGCTTAGTACTAACACTGGTCTGAGACAAATGCAGCTGCAAAGAATTTCATTAAAATTGCAATGCTCAAGTTTCATTTGAATCTAATGGAAAATTTATGAAAGACTGCTATTAAGACTGGGGGAAGGAGATGATCACTATTATTATTTTATTAGTATAACCAAGGGACTTAATTTTCCTTAGTTCTTTAATTGTTTCTTCATCTTCCCTGATCCCATGCCTTGCTTCCTAAGAGCATGTATTTATCAAAAAATATTTAGATTTAAGCTAGAAAATAGGTTTTAAAAAGCAATTATTTTGTTTTCAAATTAGAACACCATTCATTTTTAAATTAAAGGAACAAATTAATTCCTCACTGTTCACGGTCAAATGTTATTCCTCCATTAGAGGTATGTATGCCAGTTTTACCAAAAGGGCTATTTGTATTTTGAAGTTATGTCTGTTGTCTAGGATGTGGGGAATTGGCTGCTGGCAACCAGTCAGAACCAGTTAAGGGAAGGATTTGCTCATCAGTTTTGAACTTGGAAATGGTAATTTTTGGACATCTCATTCATTAATTTTGTGAGTGATGACTCAAGACTCACCAAAACTTTTTCTTCCCACATTTACTGAATTGTGCATTGTATCATTTTTTAATGACTGTGCCAGATTTCAGGGAGATGTCTGTGTGAAGTGTTCTAGACACCACTTTTTCCATGCTTATAAAAGGTAAAAATTTAAAAGACATTTTTGTTCTCTAATGTAAAAAAAATAGTACAAGAAGTGCAGATATTTATCCTGAGCAAATTGTAGAAATGTGAAGACCAACATAAGACAAAAAGCTGGATTGACTTTAGTTTCCCTCTAAAGCTTGGCCAGCTCAAAGGTGAGCTGCAGCAGCTCATGTACAGCCTGGGACTGCAGTACATCAGGCTCAGCAAAGGATTGCTGTGAGGTGAATGTGTTTGCCTGAGCTGCAGAATGTGGAAAAGACCTTCTGTTAATGTAAATAAGCAGCTGAAATAAACACAACTATGGGTCTTTATAGCAGATAAGTTACTGAGGCATAGGTTTTCCTCTCTCCATTAACACTGGCTGACATAGCAAGTGCTCCCTACTTGACCTGTTTTGGATGAGCAGATATTTAGTCCTCCTTATTGAAGGGGTTTGAATGCCTTCATCCTCCTCCACAGTAGTCCTTATTTCCTTAAAAAAAACTATATAGGGTCGTTATGTGCTTTGTGATTAGCATGCAGAGGGAGAGGGAGAACTGTACTCTTTTGCAGTAATTTCTATTGTGTTAGTACACTGCATAACTTCTGGAGTTTGTAGTGCTTTCCTTTTTATTTTTCCTGGACCTTTGTATTTCTTCTGATACTTCTACCTTCAATAGTCTGCCTTTTCCAGAGGACCAACCACATCTTCTACAAAATGTTTGTTCACAGCTACGTCTTTTGTCATATGACATATTTCTGCTATAGAGCAATGTTCAAAGAACAAATAATGTCCAAAATAATCATAGAACAATGTATGAGTTTCAGTAGTGTAGACAGGAAAAGCTTTAGAAAAAGAAAAGTTTACTTATATTTGTTGAAAAGTCCTCTGAAGTCGTTGTTTAATGTAGCTCTTCACTTACATACGTTTTGTCTGTAAAGTGGCAGGCATAACTATGGCAAAGAATTAGAAGAATAACTTCTATAATATACCTTTCCCTGGGTAGCCAAATTCTAATTATTCATAGAGATGAGTTTACAGGCCTCAGATAAGCAATATCAACTCTTTTCTACATTTCTACCATAGCTTGAATATAGATATGCAGTAAAATTCGATTTAGCTGGATGTTGTTCACAACCCTTAGGTATGAACAAAAATGAGTGCAAATGCACTCATTTGTAAATACGCTTGATCCGAACGCAGCTGTCAGGAAGCAGTGTCAGCTCATATCATGAAAGCAAGCAGGAGGGTTGAGTGTGTGGTGCAGTGCTGACAACTGAACTCTTACTTGTGGAAATGACTTACAACTTACAGAATGGAGCCTCTTTAGCTGTAGTTATAAAACCCACCATTTGAATTTCTGCATGAAATTCACAGACTCCAGTGACCAATAAATCAGTCTGCATTTCCATCTACTTCCAAATAACCTTTGATGAGGTCATCCAAAAAGAGATAAACAACCTTTCACGCAAGTATGTGCCTCTGTTGTTGCAATGGGAATTACAATATGAAGTCTCTCTGAAAGAAAACTTGAACAGGGTATTTCTTTTTTATTTTCCAATAAATGATAACATGGAATAAGGCTTCTCACCAGAAGCCAGAAGTGAATAGTAAATTATATTTTTTCTTTATGTAATGTACATGCTGTTTATGTGTTGGGGGAGGACTTGGGATTTTTAAAAGAACATTTGCACTATCATATTGCTCAGTTTGAGAGGAGACCATTAAGCAAATTGGAATCTTATATATAAAGGAAGTATTATGTTCAAGGCTTCAGTGCTTGCTATGATTAGAGAGCTCTTTGTGGGAGATTTGTTAAAATTTCTCCATCCTGGAAACCTGCCAAGCTGAAGGCTTTAATGCTCTCAGACTGAGTCATGGAAGTGGGGACTGACTGCTCTCAGCTTGTTGACTTGCCAGGAGGTGGGTGTGGGAGGTAGCACACAAAGTAAGAAAGAAAAGTGGCATGAAAAGTAATCTCAACATTCTGCAATAATCTTTTGTTTAGAAGAAATAAGTCCATGGCTTCAGGTTTTTGATCAATTTTCCAAACTTGCCAATAAAAATGAGACATTTTAGGAATATGATCTCTTTTCTGATTTCAGAAAGGATGTCGAAGTATTTGGTATAAAAAAGACTAGAAAAAATGGATTAACATGGTACTGAACATGCGTAGTTAGATGAAGCATCAGTCCATGATAATTATCGAGTTAAATGAGTAATTTTGACACAGAAAACAACTTCTTTCAACTTCTTCTATTTGCCAGCCACTAGAAATCTCTAGTGGATCTCTGCATAACTGATTTAAGCATGCTGAAAATAGACTAGTATTTCTGGATCATGTTTTATGGATCTTGAGTATACAGACCCTGGATCTCTTAGAAGCATATGCCAAAAATCATTAGATAAACAGAAATTGCACAGAGAGTAAGAAATGACAGCATTTATGAAAACCACTTAACCAAATTAGATCATTGTAATCAAGTATTCAAACTTTCTTAGAGTATATGAGTGTGGTAATACACAAAGCTCAAATGCTTTTGGAGGGACAAAAGGTAACTGGTGGGTTTTGAAAAAGCTACTGAAAACTGGGATATGGCTGCACGTTTTTGGACAGAGCATTGGATCCTGAAGTCATACAAGATGAGACAAATGCCTGGAACGGATCCATCTCTGGTACCCTGTTTCCCTGAAAATAAGACCTACCCCTAAAATAAGCCCTAGCACCATTTTTCAGGATTTTTGAGGATGTTTGAAATATAAGCCCTACTCCAAAAATAAGTTCTAGTTACAGTTCATTAAAACGTAAATTAAAATAGTGTCTAGGCAGCTATGCATGTAAAAAAGTGAGCATATTTTGGAGCAAAAATTAATATAAGACCCTGTCTTATTTTCGGGGAAACAGGGTATGTTAATATTCAAAAAGCCTGGCTACTGCAGGTTTCACAGATGCTGCTTTTCAGCTGGGAGATGAAAATTGAAGCTGTGATTAAACTACTTCCATCAGCCTCATATCAGCTATAACTGAACATGTCTGTGCTTCAAGGGAGTTGAGGACAAAAAAGCAGAGGTTACCCTAATTTGCTCTCAGTGCTGGGTTTGCCTTTACCCTGGCATACACTGTCTGTGCTCATACATCAGCTGTTACCATCTTGCTCAGAAGTTACAGCAGGGAGAGCATAATCTAATTAACTTTTAGTGATAATTCTCTGCTCTTCATGTCTCATGCATCCTTGTGTCTGATGCACCACAACTACATGAGGTTCAGACACAGGCCTGGGAAGTTTGCACAGTTCCAACTGTTTATCAAGGTTGCACCAAACTGACATGCATATGGCCTTTTTCGTGTGTTTAGTTCCATGTTCAGGTTCAGAGGTGGATGTATGCAACTGTGTAGAATGGCGATTTGTGGCTTTTCTCCTGTACCTGAATGAAAACTGAGATGCTAGTAACACAGTAAGAAGAATTTATGTGTGTAAATGAGCTCATATAAGGTACCCCGTGATCTCTGATGGAGAGACTGATAACTTTTTGAAATAAATAGGACCATTAACATTACAAATTTTTACCACATCCAGAATGCAGAATGCAGATCCAGTCTGTAACCACATCTACTTGACAAATGAAGTCTGATCTATAAATACCTGGTATGTACAGGCATGGAAATTAACAGCACTAAGGAAAACATCTTTTTCCCTTCAGTGGAAAGAGGGAAAATAGCTGGGTATGTCCAGCAAGAGCCAAGGAATGAGCTCAGGAACTAAACTTCAAGTCATTATATACATATAGATGTTAATTTGCTTTCTGACTCTGCTCCAACCACCTCTCTCCTGAACAGTACCTAAATATGGTGGAGTTGACATGACACCACAAGGACTGTTCCCAGTGGTAGGTATGAGTGAAACTGCAATAAGTTTACCTTCTAATCTCCTATTCAGTCCTCCATGTCTATCCCCAAAGTTTGGAACCATCCAGCATGTTCACTTGCCAGAGCCAAGCCATGTAAAACCCTGACCACAGCCCTCTTATTTCAGAGACTTTAAATGGAGAAAATAGAAAAAAAACCATAATTGTCTCTTAAGAAGTCATAGTCCAGCACTCTACCTCCCGTATTTCATAGTCCCAGCAGAGCAGAAAGTCATGTCTTGTAACCCAGCGTGCCCGTGAAGCCATACTACAAGACCTCACCAGCCATAGGAGTCTCACTGACCAGCCTCTGCCAGCTGCCTTCTGGAAATATCTTTGCACTTCTTTAGTCCCTGATCAGAAATGGCACAGCATAGATGAAACACTGGGCTAGCTCTTGGGCTATTGTGGTGATTACCTCTCCAGCTACTGAAGGTACAGAAGTGGCTTTGCCACTGATGAAACTCACGCAGGTCCTGACGCAAGTTGTAGCTGCTTTTCAGTGCATCAGCATCATCCACAAACCACTTGTATGAGAAGTAAACCCCTGTGGGGTTTTTAACAGAGGATCTGGCAGGATAAGTTGATGCTCTTCTCTGCTGATTTTAAGAGTTCAGAGCCTGTCTATGCTGACTGGCTGCCTTCCCAGGTGTTTTGCACACAAAGGAGAGAGAAGACTCCAAAGAAGACCCTCAAAGCCCAACATTTGTCATAAACCTTTTAATACCCATGATGTGGAGTGTTTTCTCCTCTGCCTGCCTGCTGCTGTAAAAAATAAGCAAGTGTTTGTAATGCAGACATTATTTCCTGTTGGACTAGTAGTTTTAAGAGAGCCTGACATGAGGATTAATAACAATAAAGAAAATCTTGGAAGGTCATAGAGTATTTCAGAGGAGAGGAAGGGCAGTGATGTTCACAGATGTTATTGATTTTATTTTATTTATGGATTGTGGAGAATCAAATAAAAACAGAGCAGAAACAACTTGCTAGTTAAATAGAAAATTATATTTACCTAACCATGTGTTTCTATACTGCTGTACATGACTCACAGTGAATCCAGAGGAATCTGTCCTTCAGTGAGGCAATACAGCAATTCAGTCTTTTCCATCAGAGACTGAAGAAGTGGGGACATACTGTTTCAGTCTCTCTTCTGGTGTTAATCTGCCAGCCTTTACCCCAAGGTAAACTCTCATTGTTCTCATTTCATTTTTGGAGACTTTGCAGCAGAAATGCTGCATTGCCCCTTTCTGAGTCACATGTGATTACAGCTATTCAGCATATATATGCATGAATTCACTCAATTTCAGTAGGGAATTTTTAGGCTAAAGCCTGCATATTTTATTTAAAAAAAAAAAAAAGAAAAATATAAAGGAGGTGAAAGGGTATGGAGGGGAAAGACCTAAATCTTTCCCTGAATGCCATAAGATGCAGGTCTATTTGAAGGTTCTATAGACAACAAAGAGGACATTTATTTCCACTGTACCTTTTATATTTTAATCTAAATAAACATTGCCCTAAAGCACTAAAGGAAATTATTCTTCCTTTTCATGGTCTCTGAGGTAAATCTTTCAGTATGCTCCCCAACTGTCTTTTTTTTTCTCATATTTTATCTTCCAAAGACCAATATTTCTACTGATCTGGTTCTTCAGGCCTTTTATTTGTCTGTTTTGTGAGAGTGTCCCAGCTTGAAGAGTATTCATCAGCACCAGGACAAGGGCATTTAAAAGGAAGTTTTTTTTCCAGTGTAAAGAATGTGGACTCAAATGCTGGTTTTTGCAGTTAAATCATATAAATGAGATGCTTTACTCCCAGGAATATGAATAGCAGAAGAGATGCTAATACATGTATGTACATGTGTGTGCACATGTATGTAAACATGTTCATTACACACATGCATCTATACATGACATAAAGTCCCACTCCTTCTTTCATAGGAGCAAAGGGAATTCTCAATGGATTTTATTTTGTACAACAGGAGCACTGTTACAGCAACTTAAAAAAACATTAAGGACTTGACTGAAGTGCTTAAGCATCTGAGAAGCCTATTGAATTCATGGGCCTTCTTCGCATACTTAAGAGTTTGGCATGTGTGTAAATACTTCAGTGTAGCAGGGTCACAAGGCCTCAATTCAGCTCTTACAAAACCCAGTGGAAAGATTCTTTTTCATTTTACAAGCATTTGGATGGGTTTGCAGCGTTGTCTTTTTTATGCTAATGCAGAATGAGCCAGCCATATTTCAGGAACATGTGGTACATGTTAGAAGTCTTAGAGGTTGGGAGCAGTAGCAGCTTTACACTGACAACATTTGTCTGTCTTGATAAAAAGATGTGAATAAAAAGACATTCCCAGATTGACAGAAGGCAGTGAGTGCCTTCCAGGAATGGCAGCATGGGGTGAGGTCTGGCTGGGGAAACATCAGTGGCAATGGCAGGGTGATGGGGAAGCCCAGGAGGACAACTGAAGATAAGCACATTATTTGGATGTATTGGGGAGACAGCTGAGTTGTCAGGCCCCACATACACCTGGGAGTGTAGGAGGAACTCCTGCTGCAAGGAGCTGATGCCAACTGGGGAGGAAGAGCAACGTCCATCCATCTCAGAGACTGGGACTTGGCACCCGTTGGGGCCAAATTTCTGGGGAAGAAACAACACACTGAGAGTTGCTGCAGCGTAACTGCAAATGTAAAACAATCGCTGCTTTGATATGAAGCCTGCTGAAAAGACTGTGTTATCTCAAGAAAACCATTCTAGTCTAAATTTCTATTACTTCAGAGTTAAAGAGCACCAGCAGAGGAAGTGCGTTGGAGAGGCAAGCAGAAAGGCATCCCTGAGAGGAACACTGCACATGTCTTTTCTGCTGAGAAGTGCTCAGGGAGCTGGATGGGACCTAGAAAAATGAAGTGATACTATTCTAGCTCACACTCAATTGCTCCTGGAATGCTACTTCCAGGCATTTTTTTAAGCAAGAAAATTTGGAGGAAAGCTGAAGAGGGCGAAGCAGTTGTAATGGACATGGTTCAGTAAAAATGATAAAAATCAGAGGTAAATTATAACTCAATAGGGAGACCTAATTTTTTGTGGCATTTGCAGGAAATGGATTGCAAAGAGTCCCAGATGAGTAATCTAAGGAGATAAAAGGAGATAATTAGGAATTGGAACTGTCTGAATATTTTCAAAATTTCAATATGGGGAAATGAAGAGAAAAAAAATCATTCTGGTTTGACCTGTTCTGTGGACAAGGACATGCATAAGGGGGTTATTTAGCCTAGATGATGCAGAGAAAGTCTGTTCCAATGAGACCATAAGACTTTAAATAGGAATGAATCACAAATCCCTCACTTTGTATTGCATTCAAAGTGAGACTAAGAAAAATGAGAAATAGAATGTAGGGGATGGCAAAGAACAAGTATAAAGATGCTCATATCCATATTTCTTTAAGGAGTCATCTAGGTTTCTGTGAGTTCTTTTAGGTAAATTCTACATATATGTCCTCTTAAATATGCTGGATAATATAGCCAGTCTTTATTTTTTTTTTTTTTTTGTCTTCTCAAGCTGAAATTTGGCCTTAGGTAGTACTTGACTCTCAGTTGCACATTGCACTCCTTTGGGCTGACCATTTCCACCTTCTTATCCTACAGGACCTCAGTTCTTTTTAGGAGAAAATCTGCCATCTCTTCCTCTTGTTTACTGTCCTTTCCTTTATGAAAATATTCTTGATCTTTCATTTTGCCTTTTCCGTAATCTCATCACTCTTCAACTTTTTGCCTGCGTAACGGTGAAGCATAGGAAGGTCAGAAGACAGATGGATATTGCTCTCACATTCTTCTCGGCAATTTTTAAAATCAGAAAACTGAACCCAAAATGTAGCCCTTACCAGAATCACATGAAGATTTGGTGCCAATGACAACTGCTCCTTGTCTGTGTTTGCATCCCTTCCTAACCTCTCCCATCATTCACTGACATGGACCCACAGCATCTGCAGTCAGCATCCATCTTTTGTCCCATTTAGTACTCCTTCCCTCTTGTTCCTATCTACACCTAAGGAGCCATTATTGTTCCATTTCCTAATTATTTCAAGTTTCAGTTAGGTTAGCTGGGCCAATAAGAAGTATCTGGTAGACTAACAATCTCAGGTGCTGATGTTGTGCAATGGTTGCCTAGTTGCCTTGGTAGAATTATGCTGTTTATTTTGTTGCTCAACTAGAAATGACAGGTTGTTAAAGATTAGAAATCTGTTGATAAAGTGGGAAGATAAAAGTAATAATATTACCTACTACTAGAAAGGGTAATCTAAAACTGCATCAACTAAAGTACAGTTATTCTACATAATTGTGCTGTGAGGGAGGAGGAGTCAACACTTTTATTATGCAGATATATTGAGTCAAGAAAGTTCAGTTTCACTTTGAGAGGGGCTGAACTGGTTTTCCCATCCTTCCTCTCCTGGATGCATATGTTACATATTTACATGAAAGTCTTACACCATCCCTGCAAAACACTGTTACAGAAATGGATAAATAAAGCTCCTTAAAACTCTATGAAGAGGGAAGCAAAGTTTACCTGTTCCAAGCAATGAAAGTAAATGAGTGGACATGGGACTTGTTCAAGATGAGGCACAGAGGCCATTGCGAAGGCAGGGACTGGAAACCTTGGGTCTTAATCCCAGGCCTGTGCCTGCATTTGGCAAGGGAAGATTTCTTATTGGATGTTGGATGCGTGCTTAACCGTTCCCACGTGCTTCTCATTCCAATCATACTTTCAGTTATAAGTATGTAAGTGATTATTATTTAAGTGTTGTGAACACATGCCCTTTTGGCAAGGAAAATGCAATATAGCTTCATTGTATACAAGTGAGATTTATTCTTCTTGCAGTAGGTGCTAGTAAATTTGCTGTGAGGCTATCTAGCTTTCTGACAATGACACAATGACTGGTAAGTCTGACTGCCTTGAAAAGAATAACAACCCTGATCTCAGAGTTTCTCTTGATGTTTCTGATAGCCCCAAGTGAATTAATTTATGCTTAGGATGTCCACTTCTCCCAAGAGTGTGTCATTAAGTGTGCTGCTGCTCAGGTATGATCAGAAGCTTCAGAAATAAGCTGCAGTTTTTCAATAAGCTTTGAGCTCCTGCAGAATTGCTCTGCAAGGCGGAGGGAGGCTCAGTGCTCAGAGCAGGGGGGCTCCTCCTACTGCATCTGTATCCTCACATCTAAGCAAAATTTAATGGGAGAAAATAAAGAAACGAAGAAAAACATCTTATATTTTGACCTGTTATATTAGCAATGACAGAAGTAAGAGAAGGAAGTTATTTATGGTGCTTGGTACAGAGCCAGCATCCTCTTGGCTATTGTCCTCCCACCCTGCCCTCAGGACAGCAGTATATGTGTGCAGTGGCTGGTGAACTACTGAAAGCAGTCAAACCCATCCTTGCCTGGGAGGAGAGACCTACAGGAGACACACCGTGATCTGCTAAAGGTGCTTCATTATGCTCAATATGCAGCTGGGTTAATTGGGCCTTTTTAGCTTCCCTACTGTGCAGCTGCCTTACTGGGGGATGTGAGATGGTCTTCCTAGGCACTGGATAAGAAAGAACAGTACCTAGAAGTCAGCAAGGCCCCTCCAGCTCCTGGGTGGGGAGGAAGAGGGAGAGTAGAAAGCAGGGAGGGGAAAAAGTTCATTTCCAGATAAGCATGTTGAAAGGTTGAAAACAGGCAGAAGTCTTTTTTTCTGCTCCAAGTTTACTTGCTGTTAAGGACTCAGTTCTTGGCTGCTTCTGATTCTTGGGTGCATGTGTTTAAAATTTGTAGAGCTTTACCTTCTGCTTTTGCAAATTATATTGTCAAGAGGGGAAATGGTAAACAATGAGGATGCTTACAGGAGATGACATCTGGTACCAGTATCTTATATGGACTTTTATTGGATTTTGTCATCAGGAGTCTTCATTATTGCTTCATTGTTATCAACATGTGCACACACATACTCTCTCACACCCACGCACACAATGAGTCTATCTGCTTATTGATTTATCTGTCTATCTCTCTCTCTCTCTCTATTTGTCTTTATACACCAATTTCCTGAATGTTACTGACACTTGCTAGGAATCATGGAACTGATGTGACTTCTAATGAACAACTACAACTAAAACTCACTTTACAAGAGGAAACTCCATGTTGAAGACCTTCCTGGTCTGCACTGCTCATGGGATATTTTCCTTTCAAAAAGACAGTCTTCTGTTCTGCCAAAAAAGTTTGCCTTCATCTCTTACAATTAACTACATGCACTTATGAAACAGCAATGAATATATCCCCCACTTTCTCTCTCTTTTGTTTTTACTTCATGATGCTTTATACAGTTGCTTCACTGTTTTCCCCGGACATTCCATTCCTTGTTTGTATTGTTCTTTCACATAGCAACAAGAAGCAAATATCTTTCATAATGAGGAGATGAGAATAAGACGGCTAAGTCACAAACACTACCAAGAATGATACAAGAGGAGGTGCTGCACATGAAATTGTTCAACCCTAAACTAGAATTCACTAACACTTTGGGTTTTTTTGACTTTGATACAATGTGATTTCAGTTCTTGTCACCGGAGAAAAAGAATATGCAAAATACTGTCAGTGGAAGGTTATGACATTTCTTTCCCAGACTTATATTTTCCTAGACTAATGGCACTGAACTTTAAGATGTATATCAGTACAGTTCCACGTTGCTATGACTTCTCAGATCAGAGAGAAATTCTGATCATGAATTCAGTAGATATTAAGATGACTATTAAAACCCAAATATATTTTGGACATAAACATGTTTGACTGATTACTCTTTATTTTAACAAACATCGGTGTGAGAGTATCATTTGGTTTTAATTAGAATTTTTAGAATTAAGCAGCATTTGTAAAAAAAAAAATCATGAAAGTTTCGTCTATATAGGTTTCATAAGGGTAATAATATGATCCTCAGTTCTTGTTTTTCCTCTCCTCCTCTGTAAGGCTTTAGAGAGCTGAAAGTATCCTAATTGCTGATAAAGAGCATGTCATATTCATTCAGAATCAAGGTTAAAGTTTTAAAGTCTAATCCCTGAATAGCATTAGCAAAACATATGGGACTGGTGTTCATTCTTTTTTCCCTGTTTTTAGTTATAAAATTATAAACCAGACAAGTTTAAATTATGATGCACTATAGTTCTAAATAATACTTTCAGCTGCACTCTCAGACATCATAAATTAATGTTGTTCCATTGAAATCAGGTAAGCTGTATGTCCCAGGGGCCAGGCTCAGTCACCCACACACGGCTGGTGCCATGTGAGGTACCCCCGAGTAGCTCCCCTGGCCTCTGACAGCCCTAAGCAGAAGGGTACCCATCCCCCCATTCCATAGGTCCTGTGTTGTATCTGCCAGCTCAAAGGGCATCTCAATGGCACTATGCACCTCTGACCAGTCAGCATACCAGCCCTGACTCCTGAGGGCTTAACTTACAGCCTTTTGAAACTGGAGAGAAAAAACGAACAGTTTAAAATACATGTCTTCCAGAAAATATTGAGGACAGTTTTTGCAGTGATTTTTTAATTAAAGCCATCTGTCCATCCCATTTATATCCATTTCTACCTGACTGCTGTTTCTCTTATTTTTCTTACTCTTTTTAAGTGCACTTAGCAGGTAAGTCCTGGCAAAAAGCCTGACCTACAATCACCAAGTAATGCCATCAAGTCTGATCTATTAACTGTCTTGGTTAACCTGTAAGGTTAATAAGGAGATGCTCTTAGCTAGCTGTGTCATATCCTCATTAATCCATAATGCTGGAACATAACAAAGGTTTGGGAATACTCCTCACAGAGCGCAGAGCACACAGTAATGACTTCCTTGCCTTCAGTGAAGCAAGAAGAATTAAGCTTTAAAACCACTATTCATCTTCTGGTCTGGTAACATATTTTCCTGATGCCTCCTCCTACTCCCTGTATAAGTTTTAATGTTGGAATTGCCAATATAAGAGAATAGGTTTTGGTGTCTGTTCTGAAGGTGGGTAGAACCAGATGATTAAAATAAAATATCAATAATTTAAAAATTCAAGAACCTCATCTGATAGGTGGGACTTCCTCTGTCCTGTGGGAGATGTTGAAGACTGGGATAAATTCTGAAAAACTATTTAATACACCTTGCTATGCTTTTCTAATAACAATATTAACTGCTACAACACTGGATATCTTTGTTATTTCTGAAAATATCATTATTATTTCAGTTTATCTAGATCTTTGGCCTCACTGACATCCTGGAGCAATAAATTTCAAGATCAAATTGCATAACGAGATTTATACCTGTTACTTCCTGATACTGGCGAATGACTCTCTGCTCTTATGTCATATGACAGAGAATAGAAACATAACTTCTCTGAAGCTTTTCTAAGATATGTAGTTCCAAGCTTTGTAGTTGTTCCAGTTTTAAGAGTTTTTCTGTTTCATTGACTATTTTTTCTCATCTTTCTCCAAGCCTCCCCTAACTACAGGTTCTCCACTCATACTACATGACCCACTAATGCTAAGTATTCATTATGTATTTCACTGTTAATTTTTTTACTGGGTTGCACTCCCTTCTGTTTCTTCATTCACTGGTTGAGTGGTTTATAAATTTCCATGGAACCCGGGTTTTGTATTTGATCTCAATTAGGGTCCTGGCAGTAGCGTACAAACAATGTGCTGAAAAATTTTTGGAAAATTGTTACCAATAACTGCCATATGTTTTCTGTGTCTTTTCCAGTTGATTTGGTAAGATTCTTGACTATGTTCAGATATTGATTTATCTGGTTATGTATGAATGTAACTACTCCTACATTTATACAGTCCTAAAATTACATTTGGCCTTTTGAAGTCAACTGCGAGGCTGATGTGGCCCCCCCAGTGAAAATGAGTTTGACACCCCTGCTATAGAGTATCAGTCTGATGGTAAGAACTTTTCTCTAATTCCTACATTAATTTCCTCACAGTTTACACCCACTTGTTTTCATGGATGTGTTGCAGATGAGCTGAGATTACTCCTGTGACTCCCCTGTTTACCTTCTGGCACTGATAGACAGCAGTCCTTATCTTGATAGCTGACCTACTGCAAATGGGTAAAATAATTTCTATGACCTTCTACCATTGGATTAGCTCTTCATTTTTCAGACATCTCAGCAGAAATCTCTGCCCCTATCTCAGCTGGAATTTTTCTTTTCGTGATCGGGGTATTTTGGATGAGATTTTAATGAGGCTTATTAACCGTGCAGTAACTGAAATGCACCTTTTATTGCATTTTAGGATTGTATTTGGCTTGGGGGTAGATTTTTTTTTTTCATACATGATTACCTTACATCAATAGCACAAAGCTGTCCTGAGACCAAGTGATATATTCTTTCTCACTCTCCACTTCAGGGCATGATTCACTCTTTGTTTTTTTCTGCTTACTTTATTCTTCTTTTTTTTTAAAAAAAAAAAATCTAATTTCTTCTGTAGGGAATATGTTCAGATCCTTTCCTGATGATGCATCCCCAATTTGTGTAATTTGTAATTTCATTGCTATATATCTCGAGCCAACTCACAAAAAAAAATGCTGTGACGATGAGTCATGTGATGAGAAGTCCCAAAATACATGATTTATGAGTATAAATAAATAAATAAGCTCACACAGCTGTCTGTGTGTTCTGGTATTCATTAGGTAAGAGCAATACATACTGAAGCATGTGGTCAACAAATGCTAAATAAATGACACCCCATATTTGCATTACTTTCAATGATGATGTCATACCAGTACCAATGATGAGTCACGAGCAACTACCCTGGAGTACATCAAAATCACTAGGCAGGATATTAATATTAATAAATTTATGCTTTTCATTCAGCATCTGAATGAGCCCCATTGTAAAGTCAGGGGCACTGAGGGGAGACAAGTAAGGTGTTCTTCAGAAAGCTGTAGAGCATCAATGAAATATAGACAGCATTAGGGACTCTGTCAGGTATGCTGGTCAACCTGCTTAAGCCTTGGGACTGCAGATTATGTAGCCTTTATTTGAGCACAGCAACAACAACAACAACAATGACAACAGTAATTTACTCAAAATGAAACTCATTTACTAGTGAAAAGGAGTCATATAATCCAGGGCCATGGTCAAGGAAATGAGCTCTCCCACTTGATCAAAGCTTATTTATGAACAAGCAGAAAGGCAAGTCTGACAGTTGAAGCTGATTGCTTGTTCACCCAAGAATGTTTTCCTCAAGGGAACTTTGACCCTGACCCAAGATAATCCTTCCTGTGATTCCAGGTCTTAACTCCAGCTTCTGCACAACCACAGCAAACAGTGCTTCTCTTGGAGCCTCTGAGGGATGGTTTACTCTCCTTTGCCCCAAGGACTGACTAGGCAGCAGGCTAATGCCTTCTTTCTTATCCCTAAATCTCTGTAGCATAAGCAAAATACGTTTTTCACATGTTTACATAAGTATTTGCTAAGTAATCTATAAGATCTGTCAACATTTTGGCAGAGTGTTTCTATTAGATATGTCTGTATAGTTTAGTTGCAAGAGGGAAAAACATTCTTCATATCTGCTATTGGTAAAATGGGCCAGTGCACAGGTCTATGGTCTGTGAACATGAAACCATGAATATTGGAGTAAGTTGTCTAGAGATCCTCTAAAGAACATATTCTTCTCATCTATCTAACCTCTCATCCATCAAGTAGTCAGTTATAAATGCTTTGGAGTGAATATTTGTGAGGCTTAGCCAATTACAAAAAAATGATGATTTTTATGGCTGATGCATATTTGCTGTTTCTGAGTGAAGTTTAGCATGTGGCTGAGTGCATAGTTTCTTTCTAAATAATAATTTCTAAATACTACTAACAGCATTGCTTCAAAAGGTTGATAGTTTGAATGGCAAAACCAGAGTATATGAGTGGTCTGATTTATAGGAATAAAGTTTTCCTGGTTTCGGTTTCTCATATGAACTTATCTTCCTCCTGCCTCAGGGCTCGCTCAGGTGGTAACATACAACTATTTTCTAGTAGTTCTGATTTCTAAGGAAAAAGTTGAGTAAATAGCAGTCTGAGTGCTTGCCATGGATACTGTCATGTGGTGGCAATTCTTCGGAAAGTGAAAACACAGAGATAGAGCAAAGAGAGAGAGTTATTTGCAGAAAAAATGGGGTCCTAAAGATATGGGAATGGACTCACCTCACCAGCCACAAAGAAGAAAGTGGCTGGAGTTGCTTTTTCCATAGGATAAAAGTGGGGTTTTAAGAGAAAGAGACCTTTGGTAATCCCAGGGAGCAGGACTTGGATCACATAATGGATAGTTTAAAAGGGAACCTTGAATGTGAGGGGAAAGAACTGATTTTGACACTGAACTGACATTGTATTTTAGTAGTCTAGGTGTGGAAAAGGTATGTAATGGTGTGTGCAAATCCTAGTAGCACTGGTCCGGTGGGAAGTGTGGTGAGAAGGTAGAGCCTCACGTGGAGTTGGCTGCACCACAGTCCAGCTTTGACAAGCACTATGTATTGCCTTCATTAGGTGTCAAACTCTGTAAAACTGTGCCAGTCCCATAGTTGTTAATTGAATGGGTTGTTCCACTGAAAGACAACATGGGAGCATTTTAAGGAGAATGATGAGAAGACCTTTTCACTTCAAACATATTATTTTCTATTTTCCATAGAAAAAAGCAGTGTGTCATGCTATACGCAAAGATCCAAGTAGCAAAAATGGAAAAATATCTGAATCCCTTTCTAACTGAGAGAGAAATAAGGTTTATTGGCTGCTAACAGAACTAACATTCATTTTTTTTTTAATCCAGATTAGTATTGTTCACATGTATGTGTACAGGTAAGCAAAATAACCACCTGTCTAATCAAACTCATTTAATTTATTGCCTTCATGCGAGAGGTCCACAGGCCATAGCTGCCTCGTGGATGTTAAAGGATGTTTGATAATTTTGTAGGCAACCAATTCCTCTTCACTGCAGTGACCAGCTGTGCTTATTTCTGCTTTTGTTGGTGCAGTCGCAGCTGCCCTTGCAAACCATGGCAGACCTGTATGTGTTCCCACCTGTGACAGGGACCCCTGTCCAGCCTCATCTTCATTTGTCCAAAGGCTCAGGCATTTCTTAATTCTTTTCTCTTGAAATTAACTGCTCTTGCTCCTCACCCTTTACGTGTCAGGGTATCTGAGATGTGTGAGTGCATGCTCTGATAGCACCCACACAGCCATGTGTTTGGATAGTAAATGCTAGTCTCGTCAGCAGCTGAGAGTCCTATTTAAATGTTGCAAATTGTTCAGGAGTGTGGTTTCTGCTTTGTTTGCTGAGCCATATTTAAGAGCAAACTTTCCGAGACCTTGAGGAATGGCTAAAATTGGCAGCCCTTCCTGCAGAATCTGCAGCACGCCATGGGTGTCAGAGCCTCAAGGGCTCGCAGGGTGCCTGAGGAGCCCGGTGGCAGTGAGGCAGACTAGGGGGACAAAGGGCAGTGCTGCTTTTGATTTTCCATGCTCAGCATTATAGTCACAGGCTTCCTGCAGGCTTAACAGCATGGCATTATGAATGGAAAATAGAATGTGTCTTTTCTATCTCTGAATGTAATTTTTTATATGTTTTAAAATAACTTTCTTCCTGGTTACCACTTTGTAATGGGAAGGTGGTACGTCAGTGTACCAGGAGCTATTGTCGTGCAGGGAAGTCTCTCGATCGCTTATCCGAGCCTAGCAGCACATACTGCATGACATCAGCAGCCCAATGACTCATACACCCTGATACCATAGGTGTGTTCCTATATCCTGGAGATCAGAAATAGCCTACGCAGAAGACTTGGCTTGTTTTTCCTATCTTGTTATGGAAACTATGTGCATAGGCTCTAATAGCATTAAACAACTGTAAATGAAGTCTTTCTGCTTCTGATCAGAAGATAAACTGCCTGTTTAAAAAAGGTGTTGCCAAGCCCAGAAGAGCCTCTTAAAAGGGCATAGACTGCTGATTGTAGCTGTCTGGGGACAGACTTTGTATGTAAAACATATTAATATTGTCACAGTGAACATCTGTGCTCCTGTTCTGGGGGAGAGTCCAACCAGTCTGAAGCATCTGACACATCTGAAGCTTGAACAAGCTCAGTTTGATAGACAGCAAAAAATGTATAAAAAAGGATACAAGCTGCATATGTGCAGGGTGGCACTACAGCTCCTCCTCCTTCTGCAAAAATAAAACTGCAGATAGAAGAGTATTTATAGGCCGTTTACAACTTTTGTCCCTAATAAAAGACAGCAGGTAGTTTTACTGAAAGCTGGTTTCCTTCAATTCTCATTTATTCAAATAACTTCTTACACACCCTATTCCAATAAATGTGCAGGATTATGACTTTCACCTGCTTGTCTCCTTGGTCCCACTGATAACTTTTCCATGTAGCGCTTGGTTCAGTTCTTCCATAGCATGCAGAAATGGAGGAGGCATTAGAGTGTCTGCTGAAGCAGGCTGGAATAGTTCCACTCTAACAATATTTCAGACAGAAAAATGGGGAAGAAAACTTGAAGGTTGAGTGTTATGGACAATTGGCTTCCCCTCAAAAGACTTGGCGGTTTAATGGAGAAAAGGCTTGCTTGGTTATCCAAAAAAATGGGCTAAGAACCTTATAAAAACAGACTTGCTCAAGAGGTTTCTGGAATTTTCTGTTTCACATCAAAAAAGAGAAAAAAAACAACTTTTCATATGGCATTTCAGTATTCCTGCTTTTATTCCCAGCTGGAACAGAGAGGGCAGAGCCACACACAAATGCAAAATAACAAGAGCATTACAGCAAGAATGTGCTGAATCTCATAGAGAAGTTCTGAACTTCAGAAGAAGTTTCAGAAAGGGGGCAGCAACTGAGTTCTCCTGTCACATGAGCTCCTGGGTCTGCTACATCTCGTGATCTACGATGCCTTTTTGCTGTGAACTACTGGAGCCCGTGGAAGCAGGAGGTGCTCTGTATTTGTATTTCCATGGCAACGCAGCTGAGGAGTTTTTGGTCTCTTTTCCTCAAAAGATCTGCCAAATCATTCCTCTACATAGAGTGAGATGGTGGAAGGAATTGGGTTGGCATTCCTGCAGAAAATTTAGCCTTGTTGTAACTTCATATATGGTTTTGCTGGTTGTAGGTATCATTCAAGTATTTCATCAATATTTTTAATTACTAAAGCTTTAGTAGGATTTTCTACTGGTGCTTTAAATGCTCAGCTGTCTCAACTGATTCCTATTTCCTCATGATGTACTTTCTCATTTTTGTGATATATTTGAATATTATTCTGAAGGTTCAGATACTTAATATTTTCAACATTGAGATTGATGGATCTGAAAACCCTTTAAAAGCCCTGCTATATTGTTGTGAGACAGGGGTTTGACTGGGAAACTGGACGACCAGAGAGGCAAGGAAGACATTTGCAAGTCTCTAATCTTTAGAAGCCTGCTGACCATAACTGTGTTGGGAAAGGTTTTACTGGAGCCTGGGGTCCTGGACACCTCGTGCCCTCAAAAAGCAGACCTGAGGGACACCCAGGGATAGCGCAATCTGTAGATTTGTCCTCACCCCTCAGCAGTTCAGCAGCACAGTTCTGAAGAGCCAAAGAAAGCCAGGAAAAAAAATCTACTGGCTCACTCCTGTCCTTCAGCTGCAGGATACATTAGTTAAGTATAGTGATCATATAAGGCAGCGTAGTGGCCTTGCAGAAACAGAGGTTGTACCAGGGTATTCGTACTTTATACAGGCATTTGACTGGAACAGCCAACTGCACGAGCCTGCTGCTCGGCTGGCTCAACTCAGAGTTGTGCTCCTGCTGTGACCTACCCTGCTTTTCTTCATGGGCTGCTGCTGAGGTTTTCTAGGATCCTAAGTTAGGTATGTGTCTGCTCTGACACTTCCAACTCTCACACAGTAATTGCTAGTTGCGTATGCTAAGCGCAGAATTGCCACATGATGAATAGCTGAGTCTAATCTGGGACATTAACATAGGAGCATGCTGGTTTATTTAACTGAGAGTCTCCGGATGTACCTCTTTTGATATTGGAAGTCATTTGGGTTTGACTAAAAGCCCAGCAATATAAGCTGAAATCTTTCTGTGTGTTTCAGTTTATGTGAAGGTCTATATGAGAATAAAATAAATGAATTTAAAATACAGTGTAATATTTAACTGAGAGACTTTAAGTGCCTGAAATCCAGACACTGAGGGTGTGAGTCAGTTATGGGATAATAAGCAACTCCTCCTCATGCCTTGAATGATGGTGTTATAATCTGTCACGGCAGAGGGAACATGAGAAATGAGAAAAGCAAAATTATATCTGACATGTGAAATGTCATAAGGACAAGAATCACATACAATAAGTATGAGGGATAAAATAGATTAGCTACCAGAAATTCTCCACTTCTGGAACAAAGATAATATCTTTTTCTTTTTTCCTGCAAAACAAATATGAAATTTCTTTTGTTTCAGAAATATCCATGAATGGTTTAATCCCAGGCAAACTGTTTATATTTTCTTTTCCTGCACTCCAAGTTTTAAATAGAAAAGTATGACAATTTATTAGTTTATGTCTGACACTAAATAATTCAACAAAATGCTGTAACTGCCGTGAGAGAGGATCCTGTGGACAATTAGCTCATAAAACTAAATCAGTGAGCTAACAACTAACTGCTTACAAGAGAATATAATACTTTCAGCATTTTGCTGCACATTTTAGGTGCTCAGTGAGAACACATTTAATTCATTACCAGCCTTTTTCCACATGAAAAGGCTTTATACAGAAATTTCTTTTAATCATAACTCAAAATTCCTCATGAGAGTTGTGAGAGCATCATAACAGAGAAAATGTTAGTTAATCAGGCTCATGGTCATTACATTTAGATGAGTACATCAATTTTTTTTAATAAAGTTGTTTTCTACAGCCATTGTCTTGGCTTCTTATTCACCTTGATCAAATGTTCATAAAGAAATTGATAATAATTGAGAATAGGAGAGAAATTATTATTTCAATGTGATTTTTGTTAGAGACAGTCCTTCAGACTTTCTGCCTTCTGTCTTTATGCAGAAGCAGATTCTCTTGTACTATTATTCCTACGGAATAGCATTTCTGTATGATAACGGGAATATGGAAGGACCTTCGTAGTCCCAATGAGCAATCAGAGCATGTTTGTGCTCGCTGCAGGATGCAAATACATATCAAAATCACATTCTCAGCCCTGAATAAATTGCAGCTAGACATTAAAAACACTTCCAGAAGCTGTAACTTTACTATCACATATAGTGCTACTGACATCAATAGGGTCAATTGCTACCATGATGTCTACATGTAAAGTTATACAAATGCCTTAGGATGTGCAGACCCAGAGGAGGACCTGGTTTGGGTGTCTAAGTGGAGCACGCTGAGTTGGGCTGCATTGATGCAAGAGTTATGCTGATGATCCATTTGCCTTTCTTTTCTGGAAAACCAAAAAGATGATCCGGTGTATTTCCCATCAGAATTTCATCCGTGAATGTTCAAATATCTGACACTCACTTGTACCAGGCCTCATCCTGAGCCATTGTGAGACTCACACTCTAACGAATTACTGTCTTTTTATCAGCTTGAATTAGCATCAGAACAAGTTGCATTAGTCTTCCAAGGAACCTCAAGAGAAGTGACACTTTACCATAAGTACCAATATTAGTGATAAAACAGGAGAGCTAAAAAGGTAAAAGTGCACAATTAGATGCCCCAAAAGGCTAAGTAAATAATTTAGCTAGCAAGCAGAAATTCCTTCGTACTGCAGTGGTGGCACAGGACTACCTAAATGCTTTTCCTCAAAATAGACTGTTTCTATTTCATTTTACAGGAGATACTACATATTTATGTAATATTTATTCTGTATATGTTCATGTATAGCATGTATTTATTCCAAAGTCTAAAATAATAATGTCTCTCATATCTTGCTGTAAAAGTGATTAAGAAACAGCAGTTTTATTTGATCAGATTACAATAAAATGTTATGCTCATTTTGGTGAAAATGTTATCAGAGGATTTCCTGGATGTATTTAGTTAATACACAGCAGATTTTTAAAGAAATATTTTGAAGTTGTTTGTTTTGTTTGTAAACAGTTCCCACTAAATCAGATACAAACCAAATCTACTCTTTCAGAAGAAATGGTTTTCTGGGTAACAATATATTTTGAATCTGGAGATTAGGCTTAAGATCCAATTGCAGGATTTGATATATTTTGCTGCTAATGTAATTTGGCATTTTGCAGTATTTTTTAAGCTGTTAAAAATAAAAATATTGGAATCAAGCTAAGATATAATAAATACCATCAAACGGGCTTACAGAGAACTTATGGATGAACGCTTGAGAAAAATCTGGTTTTTTTTTAGTTGGTCTTTGAACTGAAAATCAAGTCAGCTTTTAATGCAATGAAGCAGAGTAAGACAACACAGTTAAAAAAAAATATTTTCCTCCTTGTTAATAAACCTCGCTTCACTGATGCCCGTGCATGACATCCTATTTTTAGTTGTCAGGAAAGCAGTGAAGTACATGCAGTGCTGTGCAATGCCCTGCTCCCATGCCTGGTTCTCCATATATAGCTACTGCACTCTTCTCCCCTGGCTCCCCCTCTGAGGGCTGAACTTGCATTTTCTTGGCAGAATTGCCTTGGCTGAGAGCTGTCCTTGTGGTAAACACACTCAGCTGCTCCTTCATTGCACCCACCTTCACATCAGGACGCACAAAAGCTGAGCACTGAGCAAACTCAGTGCAAGTGAAAAGATTTGCAAAAATCATGTGCAATGAATCTTCAGCCATGCTTCTTTTTTATTTTTTATTTTTTTTGTCTTTTATCTTGATGTTGGTACTAAGTAAGTCTAATTTTCTTTCCTTTTCTTGTTATTTTTGGAAACAACTTTCAGACCTGAAAGACTGCCACACGCAGGAGATGTGTTTTGGCTCTTCTGCCAGTTGCATTCTGCGGATGATTAGATCAAACCGAGCGGCTGCCAGATGACTAATCAGCTTGTTACAGAATAACAGGTCTCACTGGAGAATTAACAATGTCTTTATAGTCTCCCCTCAATGAAGTGTCTGGAATCTTCTTAGCTAAGGGGATAGATCAGTTTAAGATTTTCCAGTGCTACTTGAATATAATTTATAAGAGAACTTCAAAAACAAACAAGCAAACCAACCAACCAAACACGACAGAACCAGCTCCTGCTCCCCGAAACCTCTACCGTTTTTACTTCAGGGTTAAAGGCCATTGTTTACAGAACATTGTGCCCTGCATTAAGTGTCCTTTTATGCCTCTGTGTGTTAATGGGGAAGGAAGCACTAGTAAAGAAGTACTTTGAAGCACTGAATGCTGAACTTTGCACGCTGGGAATTCAGGGTCCCCATGTATAAAGTACAGCTGACCGTGAATGAGATTAGATTCAATGAATCATAGAAGGATCTAAAAATGTTGAGGGTCTGGGCAAGACAAGGTGTGGCTTTCCAAAATCAGCAGATCTATTCTCTCTGCTCTCCTCCCAGACACCTGAAGACTTTTTCTTGTAGGAATACACCTTCACTGTGATGCAGATACTTGCAGCTATTCCTAAAACAGTCAAAATCTGGAAGCAATGAGAGTGCAGAGAAAAACCTTGATTTTCAGTTAAAGCCATTGGCAACAGTGGTGTTCTGTTCCCACTTCGATCTGTAAGGTTAAATAGAAAGGTGAGATTGAATGAGTGTATATGTATATATATATATATACATATGAGAGAAACATGTCCAGTTCTCTTATATACATATGAGAGAAACATGTCCAGTAGGAAAATATTCAGTAACTTTGGAGTCACAGGCACAAGATCTGGAATATGGATGTTGACAAAATAAAAAATAGTATAAGCCAAGGTATAATATTTTAATTAAGGGCCATTAACTGCTGTTAAAATATGCAGATAAATGAAAGCCTATATTATGTTAAACCTTCTAAAAGATATGCTCCATTTCAGGCAAAAGTCACTACATCAGATGCTGGAGTTGCTGAAGGAAATTGTATTACTTCTGACAGATTCCCAGGCTGGGCTTCTGGTATTGGTTCCTTTTGGCTTTTTTTTTTTGTGTCATTAGAAAAAAAATAAGGGTAATTTACCTATACTCACTGAGCATATGCAGAGTTGGAAGTACGGTTCAGATGGTTAGAAGCATGCTACATAGAGCACTGTGGTAGTACAGCCTGAGATTTGTAAAAGTCTCCCCTGAGTAGGGCCCAAACTCATGTAAGACTATGTACCTTGAAGTAAAAGGACAGTGAGGATGCAGAGGTCACAGGTCGAATTCAATGGTGCTGTCAGCTACTCCCTGTGAGTGTTGTTATTCTTACCCTTATCCAGCTCAAGACAGGAAGATGCAGCTTGCACTTTTGTGTCCCGTGGTGACTTCAGGTTGGCTTCATCACACCTGACTTCAGAAGTTAAAAATTAACTGTCTAAATCAAACCTAGTCATGCAGGTCTCCCTGTGTAGATAATGAAGAGAGACGAAACACTACAGATTTCAATTCCTGATTCAATCACTGGTACAAGCTTCCCTGCCCTGCCCCATCATCAGGAGGACCCAGTTTTCCATGCTGCATCTGTTTTGGCACAATTAACCTTGCTTATCATGCTGTTCAAGGTGTCTTCCTGTGCATGAGCAACTCTCCCCCTGACACCAAGGCTGGAGCTGCTGTTTCTATTGACATTCTGTGGTCCTTTCAGGCCTTGTCTGCAAAAAGGAAGGGTAAGCAAGGCAAGGAGGTATGGAAAAACCCTTGACTGTTAGGAACATATAAAAGGCAAAGGCTGGCACGTTCACCCACGAATCCAGGAAATAGCTGTATGGTTATAGCTGCACTTGTTTTTGTATTTGGTTCAATTCCAGTCATGAACTTGGCCAGGAACCTTGTCTGATTTTGACACATCTTTTAGCCTCTGGAGTGTAAAATAAATATTTTAAATAATATTTATCTCTGGGTTACAGATCTCCAACCAAAATGATACCCATAAAATATTACTTTCTGAAAACATAGTTTAGCAGCAATTAGATTTATTTAAACACTTTCAACAGCTGCACTAATTACTTGTTTTAAATAAAACCCATATTTCACACAGAGAAGCTCAGTGTCTAGCTATGCTAAATTCAAGTCACTTTACACGTACAATTTTTGTCTGTTTTTTATCTCAGAAGGCTGTGGGGAGAAAAAATGTATTTGGAAGTTGTTAATAACTGGTATTATCATCCAGAGGGCACTGGCTGTTAGCAATTTCTTTCTGATCACATAATGTATTTATATAATATCAATATTAACATGAGATTAGGTTGAAAAAACTGTTGTTGAATGACTGTTAGTGCAAATGGATTTGTTTGTACAAGAACTGTATGAGTAGAGTATTTAGCGTAGTTTTAAATTGGACAGCTGAGATACGGGAGACATTAGCAGAGATCTGTATATGAAACTCAGCCAGTGTCTGCATTTCAAAGGCCTTTAACTCACACTGAGCACAAACTGGACTGTTCTTTGAATGAGAATGTTAGAAAAAGTCCAGACATTACTGCATGATGGTAATATTACTAATGTAGTTCCTAAAAAAGATTTAAGCATGCTCTAGACCAAATTAAACTGTACAATGTGTCAGACCTGGATGTTCTGGCCTTCAGTCCTGAACAAATAATTCATACTCTGCTCCTAGAGCCCACAGAGACACTGCTTGTCACTTAGAGTTTGCTTTTCTTTTTCCACCCTAATGTTGCAATGTAAGTGGTAACAGTGCTTTGTCATGTTTTTAATTTAATCGGTGTAAGTGAATGTGAAATTGAATCAGTGGTTTGTTCCTTTAAGTCAATCAATAGATCTAAATAGTCTTTTTTTTTCCATAAAAGAGATTGCTCATATGAATATGTTACACCATAGGGGTTTAATTAAGCATTCTAGGAAGAGAGGCTAATTATCACTTTCTGATTATTATGTGGAACAATGCCCTATGTACCGAATGCTGTCTGAATATTCTGTTCGTTTAGTTGGTTTTGGCTTCAGTTTCAATTCTCATTTAATACTAAGATTCACTTTCAGGTAGGTTGCTTTGCAGAGTAATGAAGAAGTGATTTATAGTAAATGACAATCATCAAGCTCACCATGGCGTATCTCTTATATTGATCTTTCTTTAAAACACCTAATACTGACGATGCTTTCCCTTTCAACTGGTGTCACAGGTAGGTAACTTCACTGGATTCCTCAGTATTTGGTTCTGCTGATATTCCATGTAGTTCTATAATTTTGCATTCCTACCTAAAGAATTAAAAAGAAAAAGGAAAAAAAAAAAAAAAATAAAAATAAAAATAAAAAGAAAAAGAAAAAGAAAAAGAAAAAGAAAAAGAAAAAGAAAAAGAAAAAGAAAAAGAAAAAGAAAAAGAAAAAGAAAAAGAAAAAGAAAAAGAAAAAGAAAAAGAAAAAGAAAAAGAAAAAAGAAATTGAAGTTTGTAATTTTAAAGTATTTCACGAGCAACTTACTGCTTGATTTGATAAAACTACAAAAGATGTGAACAGCTTATTCTGCACCATTTTAAAGATGTGTGATTTTTTCAGTTCTTTGGGGTTCAGGTGATAAAGCCTCATTTTTTAATGCTGATTTTGAATGTTAGTTTTGGGAATAAAGTGTCTGTTGGAAGCCAGAGAACAAGGGATATGAAGAATTCTTGTGTAAAATAGAAGGGTAAATAAAGTGGTGGTTAAGTCAATATTTCCTTTTATTTTGATATTTTTTTCAGTCTATAAACCTAATCCATGAAAAACATTAAAAAATCTTGCTCTTCTCACTCAAGAGTTCCAGTTCATAGTTATGATTATTCTGTATCAAGAGGAAATTAGGATAAGAGAGCTGAGACTGATCACAGAGATAAAATTTGGCAGAATTTCATTAAACAGTAGGCAGGTGAAGATGAGGAGATTTTAAATTCATTTGAGAAGAATTCATTTTTAGTGACAAGGAAACAGTGTTGTACTACGTGTGTTCTTATTTAATCTCCTATTCGGTGACGATTACCTGGAAGCACTCTATGGTGTTACTAAAATCTCAGTTTTGCATATCTTGGTTTCTAATATTTGAATTTGGCTTTGGCTGGTTGTTTGCCCCACTTTTTAACTCTAACGTTGGTGAAGGAACATTTTCTTTGCTGTGACTGGAGCCGTACACCAGAGCCCACCTGTAACAGCTCTTTTGGACAGTAACCTTCACCTCTTGATGACTGTACTCATAGAGGGATATGTATTTACAGCTTCAAACTGAAATAGAGAAATTGTCTATGATATATATCCTCTGTCTAGAGAAGAGAGGAGGTGAAAAATGAACTGCTTAAGAGAAACAGAAGATGTGGGTATGTGGACTAGAACAAGATGAGGAATGTCTACATTTGGCCAGAAACTGGGTTTCAGATGTAGGTTACTAAGGCAAAGAAGAATACCCCACTCTGAACTGACTATATGGCTCAAGGAGCTTAGATTTAAGGCTTGGTTGACTTTTGAAGGAGTGGTCTGACAAAACTGGAGGCTGTACAAGGAGCAAGGGCAAGCTTTTCCTCTTGCTTTCGACCTGAGTTAGGTGTCATGCCTAGGTCACACTCTTCCCTGACCAAAAAATAAGCTGGACTGTACCACTGTCTTCAGGCAGCCAGGATTTCTCTGCCTGAGCTTCTGCTTCCCTCTTCACATTTTTTTATATTCTTGCCTGTAGCTTTCAACCTCTGAGTCAGGCACCTACCTGAGGTGGTGCCACACCATGGGGACAGCACTGATCAGCTTTTGCTCACTGAGCTGTGCTCTGGTTCCTGCCACCTGCCCAGTGCTTTTAGTGAAATGATCTAACACAACAGAGACCTCTGAACGGAGCCCTGAAGCCGTCCTGTAATATTAATCCTAAAACCAACTCATAAACTTCAAAAACAAATAAACAAACCTAAAAGCCATTTCCTTGGTTCTGCTCAAATCCTGCTTCCCAAAGGTGGCAGAATATACAAAAGAGCCAGCAACACATGACAAAAATGTCCTGAGAAGGAACAGAAATATCCTTTAAAAGATTTGCATTCAGCAGATTGCTGTTTAGTTCCTGTGTGAACAATTAATCTTAAAACAAATATTTGGCCAAAGGGGATTGAGCTCCGGGAGGTTTCATAGCTAACTAAGGTTGAATGAAAACATGCATTGCCTGAATTCTTCAGGCCAGTTTTTCTTTTTCACCCTCTCCATAAAAATAACTAAGAAAAATTATCTGTTACAATGACCCAGGTTTTGCCATTCAAACCTTCCTAAATTACAGACTTTCCCTCAGAGACCATTTACAATAGGGTGTATAATGCATGGCTGTGTTACACCCTACCACTCTTTGAATTCACTATAACTGGTTATTACTATGTCAAAATGTAGTGGTCTGGTTCAAAGGCTTTTCTATAAATAAATATCTTCCTGGCTGGGCAGATGACTGTTCCTACCAGCAGTTCCTGTGTTATTGGCTCTCTAGTTTTTCACTTTTTAGCCAGGCATGGCTTGGACCTACTTTGAAGAGTCTGTGAATGGCTGGCAACTGCAAGATTTTGAAAAACCTGATTAGGATCAGGTTGGAAATCAATATGATTGCTGGTTCTTATTCTGGTTAATATCTCAATGGGGGTATTTTAAAATTTTCTGTTATCTGCACTTCCTGAATTGTGTTTCTCTTCAAGGAAAAGAGGAGGAGAGAAAGTATGGTTGTTCTGCTTGGGACACAGAAGTTGTGTGTTACATTTGTGCTGACATGGATGTCATATCCAAATCAATGAATAAAGTCCCATTGGCTGTAGGAAAGCTAAGCTACCACTTCAATAGCTGGTAGATGCCACCACATCTTGGCTATATTCTGGATGATGCTGTACATGTATGTACTTAACCCCGCCGGAGGATGGTAAAAAGGATAGCCAGGGAATATATTAAGCACCTGTAAATATTGTGCCCCAGCAGGCAGCAGAGCCCTTGGCTTTTGTTGCCTATGGGTGGTTCCATCTGGAACAAGAGTTCCGGCCATCCCTGAGAGCCTCTTCCAGTGGGGGATGACTGCTGGCTCTTTTGCCTGCCTGAAATCATGCCCACTCAGAGCCTCCTGGGCCATCTTTGGATAAAACATAATTGGTGCCTCTCCACTAGAAAAGATCAGTGTAACAAAAAAACCCTTAACTGAACAAATTGACCAGTGCAATCCATTTAGACCATGGGGTCTTTAGGGGTGAGGGTTGCTTGTGCTGTGTGTAATAAGTAAAAGAAAGAGCTGTGATTACTGAGGGCTTTCTGGCTTTACAGTAATACAAATAATAAAGGGATACAAAAGTATAAACAATATGTGGCACTGTTGACAAACAGTGCTTTTCATTTTCAAGGCACTGTAGAAGAAATAACCTAATTCTTTCAAGTGTTAACTTGCAGTTGTACTCACCTCATGGGTCTAAAAACCGTGAGATGCTTCTCCGGAAGACTATAAGTATTGAGAGATTCTTTTAAAAAATGTAGCACACTATTTGGTGTATTTGGTGTTCGGTTTGTTGCTTTTTGTTGCTTTTTTTGTTTTGTTTTAATCTTCACATCCTAATTTTTAGGTTGTATATTTTCAAGGTATTGCCTGCAATGATGGGGAGGGAGAAGGGGAGATAAAAATTTTTCTTATGATTGCATAACTCCAAAGGCTGAGTCTTGATTGAAGCATAGAATATTGCATTTAAATAATGAGAAAGAGAAGCCACATTGTACTTAGGGAAAGAATACAGTATTATGAGCTGTGTGAGATCAAAACTCTAGAATATCCTAAGAAATCATGGGATTGCTTTAAGATTTCATGAGACTCAAAATAGCTTTTTCTTTTCTAATTGCCTCAAGGTTTCTGCAGTCACTTTAGAGTCTCAAGTGCCCTTCCAAAGGCATGAAAGCTGGCAATTTACCTCTTTTTTAATGAAAGATGATTCTAGAAGAGGGTGCTTCTTAAAAAAACCCATTGAATATTGGAAAAATAGTGACACTGAGACCATCATGAATTGGTGGCTTCAGACTACTCATTCTTGGCCTTTTTGCCTGTAAATTATGCTGCCTCTCAAGTTGTTATGGAAGAATATGGTGGAAAAAACCTTAATTTTTCTTAAAAAAAAACCAAGTTATTTCTTCAAAGGATGTTAAGAAAAATCACATATCACAAGTCTTTAGTGGGCTAGACGGAAACTGTCAAATTGGCACTAGTGTTCAATGAAAAGAGACAAAAACACAGTGGGTTGTTTTAAATTGAACTTTGAGTACAGTTCTGTGTATTTTTTTTTTCAGATTTTAACAGGCTGGGTTTTTTTAAATGCCAAGTAGGAGCTTACAGCTAGTGACATCAACTTCTAACATAGTAACTACTGTACTTCATTCCAGTTTGTATTGCTCCAGCGATGCTTCATAAACTACAGGAGGAAAGGCACCATCCAAGGAATGGGAGATTTTAGCTGCCCTTACGTTACTGGAAATGTTGTGCTTATATGCCATAATAAAAGGGTATGCATACAAGAGATGTTTCGGCAGCTGCAATCTGCTGCAATTATAGCAGATATGACTACACCAGGCGACCAATTTAAGTGAACAACATTCAAAACACGAAGCCAGACAGTCCATGGGGAATTTCAACCCTTTTCTTCTGTAAGAGCTAGTTTTCCCAGACATCCACATCCCTCTCCCTCCTTTCTGGCATTTCGTTTTGATCTTGGTGAACCTGTCCTGGCCTATGGATGAAATTTAAAACTAAGGACTTGACCACTTGTGGTCACTGAAAATCACAAGGCATTTGTAGTAAGAGCAGGGTTCCAGCTCCAGCATCATGGACATTTTGCTGGGAACAGCAGAATTTTAGGGCTTGTGTGTGGGACCTCTTCAGGTCAGGGGTCCAGGCTACTACAGCCTTACAGATCCTACACAGAGGGGAGGGAGTCTCAGCCACCCACCCACCCACCTGGGGATGCTCCACTGAGCATGGACCATGTGAATTTGAGACAATTATTGACAAAAAGTTATGTCTGTGCGGGTGTACATCCTGTGCTCATAGCCACTAGCATTTCCAGTTCTATAGGAAGGAAAGGATCTCCCATGCTTACAAGCTCCTTAAAGAAACTTTAATTTCAATAACATCAAGCAGAGCCTGTATTCAATAAATGGCATGATAGTTTGTGACTAGGTTACCAGCAATATATTTTTCCAGTATTGACACTGCCTGAAAGCCTGCATATATTTGAACATGATGGTGTTTTGGAAAAGTGATTTTTCTTTTTTTTTTTTTTGAGATGTGACTTTCTATTATTTTTCTGCTTATTCTACCTGCTTCTGGTTTATACATAAATAAAAATATTTCATTGTGGCCTCTGCATTGGTGAGCACCTGGAAAAATGGATTTTCTGACACAAAACTTCTAATATTTCTAACTTAATATGGCAACCATAACCATCATTAGCTTTGAATATTTCTAATATACTACTGTGTTATGCATTAAAAAATAATTTTCAAATCACATATAAGGAGCTGATTTATTTGTCCATGAAAGTGCATAGGATTTGGACACAATTTATTATTAAAAAATTACCTTGTTTAAAGTTGTGAGTGAGAAAACAAAAGGAAAAAAAATGTAAAGAAATGTATGTTTTGGCAGACAGCTACACACAATTCAGAAATACTTGATGGCATCTTCTTCAAATTTCCAGAAATGCCTCTGGGCTGGGACCAGATTTAAAGAATTGTTAGTTCCCAAAGTAAATTGCTTTTCCAGAATGTTATGAGTATGTAAAAAGGGATTATTATAACAGTCACTGTCAATAAGAAAAAGCTAAAGTATATTGGTCCCTTAGGGGGAAAAAAGTCATATGCTATTATACATGATATACTGTAACACTTGATTGTGCTACTGACTTAAACAGGTGTAAAGAAGGAGTTGAAATTCTGGATAGTTTTTTTTCCTTCCTCAGAGCTGCAAATATTTTATTTTTTTTTTTTATTTTTTTTTTTTTTATTGCAGGATTATATTTTCATTACTGGAATTTCCTGCTTATATGGTGACATGCAAGCCAGATTTTCTTGGCTGTTACCACACCATTTGATTTCTTGTTGGAGAAGCACTGAACAAATAGCAGTTAGAAGCTGGCAACGGGCTGGTCATATTTTCACATTACTTCCCGTATGTATTTATCTCTCTTCAGTACCATGATGTCTACAGAATGTTAGACTTTTCTTACTTTGAATTAGATGATTTTCTTCTTGTGAGATATACAGTTTCTAAGTAAACAGCCACGTCACTTTGCATTTGAGTTTTCTTCTCCTCTTCTGGATGAAAATTATCTCCAGTGAGATCAAAGACAACTTCAGCGGCTCAGAGAAAAGGGTAGCGCTCCCTTTTTATTTTCCCCTTGTTTATTTTACTGCCAGCTCTCTTTGAAAATTGCCCTTTTTGCAAAGGATATGATTTTTGCTAAATGAATTAGTGTTAATACCAAGTCTTCTTTATTTGCACAAGTGCAACATGAAAGGTGGGAAATAGCGAAGTAAAAAAAGAGCAGGAGATAAAAACCAGAGCGGTATCAAGAAAAATGTGAAGAGCAGCTGAGGTATGTACCACACACACTTCAGCCCTTCAGCAACAGGCTGGCCCTTGAAAATGCTCCTGACAGAAGTGCCAAGGTACCAGAGCTCCAGGCTCTGCCTGCAGCCATACTTGCGGTCCTTCAGGCTCAGCTCAGGGATTTTGAGGAGGGAGTTTCACTGACCATGGTGTCACAAACGTGATAAGTCAGGCTGGAGAGGGGAAAATCAGGCCTTGCAGGTGACATCCAGAGCTTTGTGAGAGCAGGACAGGGATCAAGCGATGACTGTGTTTCTGCTTCTGCTCCTGAATGGAATGCTGAAAGAGCCAAATTTGCTCCCAAGAGGCTTGCTGCCACCTCCTTTTTCATGTGCTTCAGTGAGACTGAGAAAGCTACAAAAGCTTGGACCACTTCAATCAGGTCCTCATCCTTCAGCCTGCTGCTAGCCAGAAAGTAATAAATTAGACATGGCTAAAGACAGGACTAGATGACAACTGAGGACAGGAATCCTTCAGGATCCTTTGAAAGCTTAAAAGTATGCCAGCCACTACTGAGGGCTTGTAGAATGAGCTCGTCACTTTTCAAATCCTAACAGCCTGCCATGTGGCCAGCATAAACTACATGCTTTCTCCATGTGGTAACTAGCTGGAAATCACAGGCTTGTACAAAAAGTGCAAAGTGGGCTAGTTCACCTTAAAGCAGGAGATTGCTCAGGACCATGCTGAGGCCAGTTTGAAAACCCTTAGGGATGGAGACTCCACAGCCCCTCCGGGCAGCCCACCACATTGCTTGACCACCTCCTGCCAATGAATACATTCAGTCAGGATTGTTTAATACATGAAAAATGTATTGCTCTACTAAAAAAAGTTCTATGTAACTTGCCTTCTTTCTGAGTGTGACATTTTCTCATAAAATTACTGTTTCAGAATGACAGCTTATTTAAAGAGTCAAAACCTTAAAAGACCTTAAAGACCTTAAAAAACCTTAAAACCCTAAAGAGTAAAAATTCTTAAGTCAGTGGAAATCTTCTGGGTTTGAATGTTAAATGGCTTTACACTTCCGTTTTCTTTTAAGCATCAAGTTTTCTGGTCATCCTACAAACCTATGATGCAATTCTTGTTTTCTATATACTCTTATTTTAGGGGAAGAAAACAGTTTATGATGCCAGAGGAGTGTTCTATAGGTGGAAACTGGATTCTAAACACTCTATAACAAATCTCATAATAATTTCTGGCACCACTGTGAATTCAACTACTTTGGTTGTTGGCCTATGTGTGAATGCATGTGTGCATGTGTAAATCCACACATATGCATATACAGCTATATATCCACAAATCTATAGATTCACATACACACATTCACATACATACCTATGAATATATATACATTCACATATATGCGTGTGTACATGAGAAAACACACATATATATAAAATGTTTCTTTAAAAAAAAAAAGGCAAAACAAAAAACAAAACAAACGAAAACCAAGCAAGCAAGCAAACAAACAAAACCAACAAATAAACACCACCACAGTTTACGGCCAGCTGTGAGTAATAACTGTTTTCTGACCTTTAGCGTTACTTTTCCTACAATCTAGTCATCTGACTTGTCACGATACGGTCAATGATCTAACACCTGTAATGGTATGTGTGCTGACAGACCTGTAGCAGCTTTAGTTTCAGCTGTTCTGGGACAGCTCATTCTGGGCAGTAAAGGCAACCTGAGCAGATGCTGAGGCTACCAATATCACAGCCAGTGTCACTTCCCTGCAGGTTAGGGTGGGAGATGCTGCCAGGCAGGTGATCATAAAATCATAGAATCACAGAATGTCCTGAGTTGGAAGGGACCCACAAGGATCGTTGAGTCCAACTCCTGTCCCTGCACATGACAACCCCACAGTTCACACCATGTGTCTGAGGGTGTTGTCCAGTCCCTTCTTGAACACTGTCAGGCTTGGGGCCATGACCGCCTCCCTGGGGAGCCTGTTCCAGTGCTCCACCACCCTCCAGGTGAAGAACCTTTTCCTAATGTCCAACCTAAACCTCCCTTGGCACATCTTCATGACATTCCCTCAGGTTGCCCAGGCAGCACAGTGCTCCACAGATTGAGGAAGGCTTTCTCTTTCTCTCACATTGGTATGAGCACTGTGGGAGATGCTTTTGGTATGAATCACCTTGGCAGAAAAATTGTCAGACGAAAGGAATGTACTAGGTGAAGAGTCACGTAATAATTAGAGGTGTGAGCATAATGACTTTGTGCAAAGACATGGAGAGAATAAAGACATCTTTGGTGTCATGTCAAAGTTGGAAGTGTGTGATGGCACGAGAGATTATAAATAGGAGGACTGGGATGAAAACGGAATGGTGCTCTGGTGAAAAGGTTCCTGATGCCAGGCATGGCGACCTTAGGAACTCCAACCACCCTCTGCTGCTGCTTCTCGTTCTCCCATCATCCCTTGTCCTGCACTGCCAGCAGAGTGTTTCGGGACCTGTCCATTCTGGGCTGAGGAACTGACTGCCTTAAGAAAAAATGAGTTTTTCTTTTTTCGGCTGTGTTGAACCTGATCGGTTTGCCTACCAGCAGTTGTGCTGGCAGAGGTGGCAGAAAATTGGTGGTGGCCAAGTCTGTGCAGTCCCATCCTGCAGCCACATGAATGCACACATGTTCAGCTCAGCAGCTGTCTGCCAAGCTGTGGAAACCTGCCTGAAGAAAAGGAGAAGACGATCTTGCAGAATGTTCTTCAGAGGTTAGTTCTGTGTTAGAAGGATGGAGATGAGATTGGAGGTTCTGCTTCCATACTTTCTTCTCTCTGTGCGTGAGCTGCTTTGAGGTCCCTGACCACCATCCTGAAACTACAATTTATTCTTGACTGAAGAACAATGAAAACACCACCACCATTTCCCAAGAAGACTCATGGAAATTATATTGGTTCTATCTGATAAACAAATGTGCATACGTAACTCCTCTCCATGTGTTTCTATTGTTTCAGCCAGAAAGCATGTGTCAGAAGTGGATGCTGGCCTTAAAGCACTGGCTACCTTTAACTCTATCTCAAATGCTGTCTTCCTCTTTGAGTTTTACAAAATGGAAACAAACCCTAATTTATCATCAGTTGATAACTCAGAAGTTGAACAAATTAAATTGAATAAGAACTACTTTAATTCTGAACAACACTGTCAGCTCATGGTTTTAAAAGAGTTTTACTAGTCCACTTAAAATATATTAACTGTCTTTATTCTTTCCAGTCAGGTAAATCCTTTTATAAGACTAATGAAACCCCATCCCTTGGTCTGAAAACAGTTGTGACTTTATTTCACATGACCTGCAGCCCTACAATATCATAGTAGTCCAGGGAAGGCAAATTGATCTTAATTTATTTTTGTGATGTTACCGGCTAATTCTGATATACTGGAATACTAAAAAAAAGGTCTTCAACTGACTAAAAGGATAGACAGTAACTTTCTGTAAAACTTGTCACTGATGACATGAAATAGCATTGTTGTTTGTCAGGAAAGCTGCTATAGTTTAGTGTTTGTGGTTGAACATTTTAATCCAAGGGCAAAATTCTGTGTTTCTAATCGGAATTAAAGCTGTGTAACTAAGAGCACCAGGTGGTTCCTAGCAGCAGAATCTGGACTATTGTTTTTTAGATTTATGTAGCATTTTATGCCTGTCCCAAATGCTGGTTGCTGGTAATTTCTGCTGCTATTGTTGCTTAAGGTCATCTATAAATGCAAAATGTTTCTCAGCGGGTACTTGACAGCAGTAACCTAGATAAATATTTTCGTTTACATAAACATTGTCTTAACATTTCAGAAACTGTAGTAAATAGTCTCAAATCCCAGAAGCCATCTAGACATCACAAGAATTACATTGTTTTTTGAAAAAGATTGATGTACTGTGTTATTTCATTGGTCACAGTCCAACATGAGAGGGTGGACTGATGAAAGAGATGTTTAAAACATCCAGGGTTTGTGCTGCTTTCTTTTTTCTAACAGTGCTAATAGATGAATTTCCATTTGTTTTTCAAATTTTTATGTACTCTTACGCAATAAAAGATAATCTAACTGGACAGGAGTAAACAGTGCAGACCAACTGGCTTCTAAAAGCAAATCCAAAGCCAAGAAACCTCTCTATAATTGCCACAAAGTACTAAAAAGAAACAAAATTACTTTCTGACAACTTGAAAAGCACAAATATTGGTATTTTATTTGAAATGGATGCCCCTCAGAGCTCAGTAAGTTTGCATGTGAATAGCTGAAATCCTCTGTTTTTTGTTGTACATGCTCTTAATGGAGGAAATGTACCCCTACAAGACCTCTTGGACAGGTTCTTTGCCCATACAATGCTGCACAACAGGCCTGTACAAAAAACTGAGCTCCAGGCATTTCAGAGAGGCTAAAGCTAACAAAAAATACAGTAAATATGTTGCATGTTGTTTTCAGTTGTTCTCTGTAACTATTATCTTGTAAGATCAAACAAGAAAGAGACTCTTCCTGTAGACAGGCACTTTGACTCCAAGGATTTAGCTTTGTTTCAAAAAAGCACATGTATGTGAACAGATCAGAGAGACTTTGGGTTACCTCCGAGGTGATCCCTGCTTGTCGCTGATGCGGCATGAGCTGAACGCTGCTCTTTGCCACTGGAGATGGCTGCCTCCTGCTCACTGTCCAGTCTTGAAGCCTTGTAGATAAGGAGGTTTAGGTGGAGTAGACATGCCTGAATATATACCTAGCACAGGTTCACTGACATGCTGTCTTCCAGGGTTGCCATACCAGCCTAAGATCAAATGAAATAAACGTGACGAGGTGAATATCCCCTACTCAGGATACTGGTGTCCTGTTAGAAGAGAAATCCAGCATCCAGCCACTGATTACCATTGCCTCTGCATGTATTTTCCAGACCTTTTGCTCTGCATACATTTTCAGTCACAACATGAGTGTATACTGGAGCAAAGACCTCTGAGCAATTGCATTGTTGCTGTGATCTGTTTATACTGAATCTCAACAGCTAATCCCTCTAATCCTCAAACAATTATTTTAGCCAATACTGTAGCTATTCGGAATTAGCCGACAATGTTTTTGTAGTTCACACTTAATTTAAATCATCATTGTCTTATTATGAGTCTCCCGTATTACCAAATGACTCCACTCCATGTGAACTCATTACAAATTCACTCTAAGTGAATGTGTTCTGCAAGCACACGCACACATACATGTAGCCATCTATGCACGCATCTGTTTTACATGTTTGCATTTTATTTTACACCTGACTAATGTTGCTTGGTGTACAGCTTGGGGCATTTGATGTGTAGCTTCTTTTCAAGAAGGACTGATCACCCCACAAAAACCAAGCCCCCTAATAAGGGGCTCAGATTTTGCATCCGGATCTATTAGTCATTTGTAAAAATGTAGGTTAGATTTCCTTACAGTCGGGGTTTCTTCTGTGCTGTATCGTGGGCTACAAACTGTGACTTGGAGCAACTCCTGGACCTTCAAGAGTCTTGGCTCTTCAAGTGTCTTGGCTCTTCTCTTCCTACTGGGCAGATGTTCACTAACCATTGTTTATCAGTTGTGATGTGATTACAGGTCTCAGGAACCCAGACAACCATTTTATAGATACATATTTTACCAGCAGAAAATAGAAACACATATTTCTTTTTGCTTTCTTAATCTATGATATTAAGTGGATGATTACTGACCTGAACCTCCTACAATTTTTTTTGGAGGATGTGTTTCTCTGTGCTTCATTTCCTCCCTCTGTGTGGGACTGCGGCAATTCCTGCCATCAGCTGCAGAAACTCCTGTCTCCCAGTTACGATTTCACGGGTTTGAAACTGCAGCTTATGAGTTAGCTCCTGAACTCACATCCAGCTGTGAGCATGCAGCTTCCCCCAAAGCTGCCAGACTTTCAGATTCCTTGACTTCAACTAGGTTGCGCCCACTGACTAAAATGTTCAGGTGATATAATTATGGCTTTTCTGAGTATTCTTCAGTTACCACAGGATATTCAAGAGATTGACTGTACAAGTGCTATAAGCTTATATCTATATTAAAATACTAGGAAATAGATTAAATGCCCTAATGCTCTTTAAAGCTAGTTTTGTCACTGTCTCCAGCTACTGATAGAGCTCACGCCCAGCTGAAAAGTTATTCTAGTAAAATTTGGTCATGACAACACTGTCAAGTAAACTTTCTGGGGTATAATCTGTCTTTAACAGAGTAATTTCCATTACATTCAATTTCTTACATCATCATATTGTAAAGAGAGAGGAGTCTACTTATTCACAAATTGCTTTGAAGACTCTCAGTGCAGAGGCAGCAAATTACACTCATTTGATTGCTAAAGCTCAGTGGATAGGGAAATACCTTAATCATTCTTAAAAAACATTTTACTGGGTTGTATTTTATGTGGTACTCCTTCCAGGTATCTGACATATTGCACAATGTAAATCAATAAAATAAATATTTGGTAAATAGGCAGAATCAGCCTAGGTGGGGCAAGAAAAACTGTAATTAGGTACAGAAAAGGAACAAAGAAAGGAGGATTTGTTTTAAAAACAGGGGCAGGGATTAAGAATTAGGAAGGCCCTTCAGCGAGTTTTTATATGTTAAATCATTTTCTGCCTCTCTGTCCACCTTAGTGAGCAGTCAGGAGAATTAGATCATTTCCCTGTGGCTGAAAGGGAGCCTAAGAGGAGAACAGTCTTTTCTTGCCCGTCATCTATTTGCACGTCGGCAGCCGTACTGAAAGCGTCCTCTGTCCGTGTCTCTGTGCCAGGTGAGACACAGATCACCAGCCCTGGCTACTCCACAAGCAAACTGGGAAGTGGAAAGTGAAACTGCCCAGGGCTGCCCCATGCCAAAGAGGAGGAGGAGGTTGCTCTGTGCTTTCATTTTCCTGGGCTCTCCCTGAGTGCTGCTGGACTTGTGCACCAGAAAAGGCAGATGGTTATTTTTAGATACCAGTCGTAATTTCTCCAGCCGGTTTCTGTGGCAGACTTTATATCACTGCCTAATCTGACAAAGGGCGATGAAGCAGGTTTAGGGGACAGCATGCTGAACTGCAGAAATTTGTCTGGGAATGGTAAAATCCTTCTCAGCTTGAGGCTGTTGTATTGTGTTATTTCATAGATGAGCTGGTGCCTTATATTCCCAGCATTCTTTATCTGTCAGTGTCAAACAGATATTCAGAAAGACCTCTTGGGTCTGCTGTCTTGAGAATGTACCACACATACAGCTCAAGCAGTCTATGGTCTGCTGAAATCACTCCTGTTTGACCATCTATTGCACTGCCCCTGATCAAAATACTGAAACTGATTCAGAAATGTCACAGCTAAACATCCATGTTGCTTGATGATGCTACATTACCATAGTTTTGTCAGGCTTTTTAGGGTTATTTGTAAGGCAAAATTATCTGTTGGGCTTTTTAGAATTACCCAGATTAATATTTGTAATTAAGAGAGAAAAAGGGAAGTTAATTTATGGCAGCAAAGAATCACTTGTGAAGGGGCACTGCTGTTCTGCACACTGACATTGCCTGTCTGTTCCAAAAGAAGTTATGCTAACTACAGTCAAAATGTTTGTGCATTTACTGAAGTGTTTGGATTTTTATTAAGACTGAATTATCTCACAGTTCTCATTTCTACAGTGTCAGTATACTCCTACAATGAAAACAACTTCAGACACCCAACCCTTATGACCCCTGTTACAAACGGCACTGTTATGCTAAGGGGAAAACACTGGAGAGATGCTGCCTTGAAGATATCAAAAAGGCCATTACAAGAGCAAATCCCTGATGCACCTCAGAATTGTCTTTGCTGCTTTCCTTATCTGATTGGCAACTAAACCATGGGCTAAAGGTATGATGCCTCTAGGGCACGGCAATACTGTAAGCCCTTACTACATTAGAGTGAAAGAAGTTTTGGTAATTTGTTAAGAGACCAAACTCATCAAGAGCGAGAGTTTTGGGCTTGCATAGGACATGTGAAGTCACATCAAAGCCTCTTCTCTGCCTGAAGAGAAGCAGGAACCTATGATCTCCTGCACTGAAATTCAGGGATCCTGGTGCTTGTCTGCTACCTTGGTCCAAGTGGTTTGTCCTCTCTTTTCTGATCATAAATGCCACCTTGGAGCTTACTTTCCTTTTGAATCTGGGACATGCATCTTCGGACGAGTTGCCCCTTAGTGAGCTTATTCTCAGCCAGATATGCTGGTGACCAGCCCTTACCCTATGAAGTCTGCTCAGACCTGTGCCTGGAGAAGATCCCCTCACTCTGTCCTGAATCTTTGCTTGGCAAAACCTCCCAGGAAACAGTAGGAGTTTGTACTGAACAAGGTTTCTAGGATCAAGATACAAATAAATTATGTTTGTTGCCTTGCAGTCATATGGAACTTGTCTGATCTTTGTAAAAGCAAGAGTTAAGACTGAAGATGAGAAAGAACAGGACACTACATTATCATTGTAGTATATAGAGAAAACACCAAGTGTTCAGATTTCCATTGCAAAACTGCTCTTTTTATGCTAATGATGTTTTCACAATGGATTAGCCTAAAACTTGGCTCTGAATGGGAAAATATGCCCCTTTGAGCAAACGAGCTTTTAGTCTCCATGCTTGTTTGTTAAACTTGGCGAACAGGGGAGCCTAAACGCTCAATTAATGTCACTGGTGATATTAAGAGGCAAATAATAGAGTAGGAGGTCAATTTGCAAGAGTGAAGGCAAAAAGGCAATGGGGAGCATTAAAACAGTTGTGTCAGTTCCTATGGATTTTCATGAGGCTCACAAGTAATACTCTGAAAAAGCGGAGAAGGATAAAGCAATTTTGCCTTTTATTTTGTTTGTGGGGTCTCAGGCTAAGTGTCCCATGTAAACAGTTCATTTGATAGAGGAGGAAGTTAAATCTATTACACTGCTCAACAACTTCAGCGTTGAATTTATTGCAATGTTTGTTTTAAAACAGATCTGCATGTTTCATATAAAATGCTTTCAGATTTGAGATTGTTACGTTCCAAACCACCCAAGACTCAGTTGTTTTGTTACACATTAAAAATTCAGCTGCACTTCGTTGAAAAATTTATGAGTTTTTCTGTTCTCTAAATAAAGCTGAGCATCTGAGTGAGAACTGGGGGTTTCTGACTTGGCCTGAATCTGTATCCAAACTCTGTCTATTTATCTGTCTATACCTGTCTATCTCAGACAATGGAGAACTATGAACCCTGGAATACAAAACTGATGAGACTCTCACAGTACAAGGTGCTTCCTCACGTCTGACCTTTCTGTCACTGAGTCAGACACAGTATTTGCCAAGCACGGCTCAGTTCAGGTCAAATACAGCCACCATTAGTTCCAAGAAGAGTGGCAAAGTCCAAATTTCCAGTACAGAGGCTGTTGTCTACCTAATGACTTATGTTCCATAAAAGCCCATATAATCTTTCTCTATTTCCCAAATTGAAAAATGACTGTAGGTACAAATACTCCAGGCTCTTCGACTGCCTTTATTTCTTTGAGGAAGTTAATGAGATTACCCAAGTGACAAGGGGCTTACCCGTGACAGAAGAGGTTTAGGAGAGCTATCCCGTAACTTGGCAATGGCATTCTGCATCTGCGTCGGGAACGATTCTGTTTGCACTACTCCCTCTCAGCCAGTCTGCGCCATTAGACTTAAACAGGCTACTCTTGGAGAAAAGGAGTGCCTAAAATGGAAGTAGTTTTTACTCTAGCTATGTATCACTTGGCTTTGTCAAAGTGCTGGTGTCAGTTCTGGAATCCTGCTAAGCAGAAGCAGTTGTCCTCTCTTTTTGCCCCCAGACATCTGGTCACACTGTGGCTACAGCTGCAGATCTGGCACCCACAGCAAATTCTCAGGGTGAAATTTATAGTGTTTATGCTAATATTTTAGAAAGTAGAAAGTAAAAGACTCTAAAAAATAAGAGAAAAATGTAGGTTTTTCCTAAAGAGTCAGCAGGAAACATTAAAGAAATGCAGAAAAATTCTATATCTGACAGATAATTACATTTTGTAAAAGCAAGAATGAATCGGAATTTTAGCCATGTGCAAGTATTCCCATATCAAGTGATATCCTTAAGCAGTGACATTAAAAAGAAAAACAGAGGAGTATCTCTGATTTGGTGTCTGGAAACAGTCATTATTCTCTATAGTACAAGCACAACCATGCGTTTTGCTGCCAACATGTGGGGTTTTTTTTCAAATCTCTGAAGTGCTAGAGTACTACTATACAAAAGCAAATATTAGTGTTTTAGATAGATGGATCTATCTATTTAATAAGTTTCTGCTGTGTAAATATTTCTCTTACATAGGATTTTAAGTATTTTATTTTTTTTGTAAGTTTTATTTTCTTTTTGAAGTAATGTAGCAGGAATTGACTATGCTGGTAGCATTAGGTGAATGTAAACTAGTAGAAAGGCCAAGTCACAAGCTAAAACTGCCAGGTACCTAGGTTTGGTCTGTGCATCTCAGGGTGATGGGCAGGTGTCGAAGGGAGAGTGAAACCCAGCCCACTAAGAAGGTGGCCGTACCCTGATCACAGCTCAGGGGCAAGCTGGAAACTTCTCTCTGCTCCCAGTGTCACTCCAGCCCATCTTCCCAGATGCAGAGGGGACAAATCACTGCTTGAGGCTTAGCTGAAGCCAGGCTCCTCACAGGGGGGCTGGGACTGCAGTTACATTCCCTAGGAGTTTGTTCAAATTACTAGTGGATACCCATTATTTCACAGAACTGGTTGACATTATTAATGCTGAAGTCTATGGGGATGCAAACAGGTATTTAAATGAACTGTGGAGGCAGAGGACATAGAAAGTCCAACATCCCCCAGATTTGTATCTTGGCTACAGTTCAGTCTCCAAGTAGGCAAGGAGATGAATAGCCTAAGTGCTTGTCCTGTCTTCCTTCTGTTACACCATTAGATACCACTGCTGTCAGCTGTTCAGGCAGCCTCAACACAGTCACTGAGAGAGTAAACAAGGAAAAAAGGTGAGGAGAATAACTAAAATACAGCAGCTGTACAGAATTATCCAATTGCCATGGTTTCTTAAGTAAGATGTGGCTGTGTCATATCAGAAGGCAAGGTAAAAGAAGTAGGGGAGGCTTGGCAAGAAACTCCTCTTAAGGCAGTTATTTGTACAGATATGTAGTACAATTAATTTCTTTAAAGAGTGATGTGCCTTTCATAAGCTGCCTGGGAGAGGAAAAGGATACCGAGACAGGGTTACCTGGGCTGTGAGGAAAGCCCCGCACTGGCCACCCACCCTGAGCTTGGGGGCTTTCACCGCTGCTCCAGCAGCACCTGCAGCCAGGTCCCAAATGGGCACCAGGTGCCAGCACCACACGATGTGATCCCCACCTGGTTGCCATTTCTGTAACACTTCGCTCAGTTGTCTTCAAGCAGCTGTTTTAAAATTGTTTCAGAAAACCAAAGTAAACGCCCCTCTGGAGTTGTCCTGGATCCCGGGGAACACAGGGAGAAAGCGAAGGAGCTGGCTGCAGCCTTTCTGCTTTGCTCTGCAAGTGAGAAGCCGGAAAAAATCCTCAGCCAGACTCTATGGTTGTGGGACAGATAAAGAATTTGTTCGTCTGCCTAAGATCTGTCAGAGTTACAAACCCTAGGGCACATCTCTTTCCAACCTGATAAGGCGCCTATTTCATTCTTTTTTTTTTAAAGGCTTATCCATACCATTAAGCAAAATACACAACAGTCAGCCTATTTATGTCTGATTATAGCTTTGCTTAGACCACCTGAAGCATGCAATAGTTGCCCTGAAGTGCATTTCCTGATGAGCCATTTATTGTGTTTCTAAAACGTAAAATACTTATGAGGGAAAAACCAAGAACAAAATCCCAGAAAAAATGGGCAAGAGGGTTCATTTTTTGTGCTGGCACTCTTTAATATACAGTTTGCCATTTGAACAGCCAGTCCAAAAGCTTCAGTTCCACTGAAAAGCTTTTAAAGCATTTTAGCTTTTTTGGTTAAAGACCAAGCCCATTGATTTCAACTTCACAGTCCTTTTTTTTTTTTTTTAAAAAAAAAAAAAAAAAAAAAAGATACAGTGCAGACACATGGTTCTACAACCTTCATTATGACTGTCTCTGTTTTGGCATACAGTTTGATTTATGTGTTATCTTTTCCCATCTGTAACGTATGTTGTTTACCTTACACACACATTCATATCAGAGAAAACAGAAGGATGAAATATGGTTTAGTAAGACAGGATGTCACAGAGTCACAGTAAGGCACAGCAAACATTAAAAAAATAAAACCACACAAAAAAAAACAAACAACAAAACAAACAAACAAAAGAACAAGAAAAGGAAAAGACTTAGCAGAATAAGAGAGGTTTTTTGGTTTTGTCTTTGGTGACAATAAAGGGTTTTGACATATGGCCTCTATCCATGGGAACAAAAATACTTAGCTTGAAAAATCCCATAGAGGTCTGTGTGACCAATTTCAAGGCAGATTAAAAAAGAATACTTCCAGAAAATAAGCAAATGAGCTGTTTGCAGTACAACAAATGCCTACAGTACTAACATGAATTGTGAAATCACTGGCTGTGACTGATCAGAGTTCATTACATATAAATCTTGGCCCAGCAGTTTTAATAAATGGAATGAGCAATAAAGGCAGCAATGATTCACTTTTTCTCATGCAGAAAACTGTCTGAATTTGCATTTTTCTCTCAGTCTAAAGGCTTCTGCTGAATAAAACTGATTCTGGCATCCAATGTAAAAATTCAGGTCTCATCTTTCTGGGAGCAAGTAGAAGATGGGGGAGAACAGCTTTGTCAACCCTTCAGAGCCTTTCAAATTTAACTTTTCCTAGAATTTATTTTGGCATTTAAGACTTCATGGAAAAAAAATACCAAAGCCACATTTTCTGTTCTGCCTGCTGAGGAAGGGTTGAGAATGCAGGCATAAAAGAAGGCTCTGCTTGTTCCTATTGAGGACAGCTCTGCCTGACGGCTGAAGGACCGCTCACGTGGAGTCAAGTGTTACCTTGGCTGGAAAGCTCAGCATAGCGACCAAAGGCAAAGTAGTTTTGGAAACACAGATGCTGTAACGGCATTATATGTGCACCTCAGCGGGACAAAGAAGGAATGGATTAATGACCTGGCCTGGAAATACTGTCTGCATTTGACTCTGCTACATCACATGTAGAGGCTAAGAAAATTTGATGGAAAAGGCATATGAGTTACCAACTCAGAGGCGCGAGCACCAAGCTGCTGGTGCTACCCCAGAAGTCAGTTGCCAAAGTGCTTGAACCTCCACCTCAGGTGGAGCAGCACTTACCAGTGCTGGGCACAGGTCATGCAGTGCAGGCACAGTCTGAACATCTTCAGTGCTGCTACAGGTCTAATCTGGCACCCAGAATAGAAATCCAGTCAAAGCTTGATGCTTTCTGGTACAGGAAAAAGGGAGCAAGTGGTGTGCAGGCACACTGTGTGGGTGAAACCGTCACATCTTTCCTTTTCCTTTTTTGCTGTTATTTTAGTAAATGGAGAGACTCAGTCCCAGAACATAGTAACATGTCTTTGTATTGCACAGGCAATTCAAAACAAATATGTTATCTACTAATGCTAGCACTTCTCTGGCACTGGGACACAGAGAGCAGTGAGAGTGGGTGGACCTCGCTGGTACGACAGAACTCCAGTTACAGAACTAAGTGAGAAGAGGAATGAACATGGTTGGGATTATCCTTTCCCTTCCCACCATCCCACCTTCCTTCCCTGACACTTCCCTTCACCATCGCTGTCTCCACATAGTCCCGACTCTTGTTGTATCCTTGAGGAGCAGCAATCCCTATTAGAGTTCCCCTGACCCTGCAAACATTTTGCGGCTCAGCAAGCCAGTGTCTGAGGATTACACTGTTCATGACAGCAAATATTTATCAGTAAAAACACCATGAGCGTCAAGTTCTCCCATTAATCTACTGGTGTGGCAAAGATGACTGCCCCAAGCCAAGATCGTGCAAGTTTCAGTCAACCTGTTTTAGGCAATTTCCGATTTTGGGAAGGTCTGGTGCTGAATTCACTGGGGAGTCAAAGAGACAAATGTGTAGTTATCCTGCTCTAAAGCCCAACAGAGTGCATGGGAAGTCACTCACTGTTTCTAGTGTGCTTTGGATCATATCTGTAAACAGGGAGGAGCAGGCACAAAGTACTCTGTGGACCTGCCATAGCAGCCCTGGATTTGGGGGAAATCTCTCTTTTAAATCAAAACACTTGCTGTTCAAGTGCAAAATCATCATGCATGTGCAATAAGAAGTGATGCCTGGAGGGTACAGGTCACTTATACCCTAAGGAAAGACACTCACTAGAATAAATGATTTTAATAAAGGAACAATGTTTACTTTCCCTTTGCTGCAGCAGAACACAGAGCACCTTCATGAAAGGTCCTCAAGGTTAAATAAACTATACTTAGTCAAATACTTCACAGTTAAACCCCAGGATTGCTCCAGCACCTGAGATCAGGTTATTCTCCTGGGTCTAATAACTTGTGCAGCTTATTTCTTTGCACCTTGTATCTCCAACTAAAAGAGGGAAGTAAATGAAAAGCTAACCTAAGACACGTGTCAGCAGACGTGTTAAAGGTCTGTACGTTCTGATGATCTTTCATCACTGGGGGTTCTCATGTGCAAGGTGTTGGGCAAGAACATGTATTTTCAGGACTCCTCTTTTGAAACTTGATTTTGTTTACTACTTTCATTCATTTTCTCATCAGTGACAATACAATGAATAATAAATGAGGTATGTCTTGTCGATTTGATAGTAACATCTGCCACAATAATTTCTGTCCTTTAAGCTAGGCAGAACAGGTTTGTTTTTTGTTTGTTTGTTGTTGTTTTTTTTTCTTGTAGTCCCTTTAGCTGTAGGTCCTACTCCTTAAAATGTTTCCCTTCATTTTCATTTAACAAAGATTCCTGTTCACCCATATCATAGGCCTTAGGTGAAGGGCAGGCCTGGTTTTATCAAATCTGAGGAAGATTGTGGGGAGGGGAGAGCAGCACCACCGTGTTTTTCCACACAACCTGTTAGGGCAACAATCACTCCTCCATAATGTTTGCTGACAGATGTTCAAGGCTTGGAAAAAAACCCTTGCTTTCAGCTGATAGCTGTACCACCACTTTTGAAATAAGTGTTAGTTCCAGGCTTCTGAGTTTATGAGGGCAAAGAAACAGCAGGAGGAAAACATGAACTGGGTAACGAGGGGGAAGAATAAAATGTACAAATAAAACTTTGGTGCTGACTGAGCCCTCAAACGTAATATTTCCTGGGCAGCAGGGAAGAAAAAAAAAAATAGATCTGGATGTGAAGAGCTGGAGCAGTGACCTTCAAACAGCTGCGTGGCTCTGAAGGTAAACCACCATGGAGGTCCAAACTTCCCACCAGGTCTCCCTAGACACTGAGTATTTACTTGCTGCATCTGTGCCCTGACAGTGCCCAGGTGGAGCAGATGGATTCTCAGGGAACTGAGAGGGCATCTGTGAGGCAAGGGACACGCCAGAGGGGGATTGGAATCTTTGCTTTTGTGGGGGCTGTACAGATGTTTGAGCACACAGAGAAGAGTCCAACAAGAAACTTCTCAGTGAGGGTGACAGAACACTGAAACAGGCTGCCCAGGGATGTTGTGGAGTCTCCTACTCTGGAGACATTCAAAACCCACCTGGGTTACACCTTCCTGTGTAACCTCATCTAGGTGTTCCTGCTCCGGCAGGGGGATTGGACTAGATGATCTTCCAATCCCTGACATTCTGTGATTCTGTGAGTCTGGGTGACATCAGCAGGAGGTCTCCCATTAGGTGATCCAGTTTACCAGTCCTGGCTGTGGTTTGGGGCATAATCCTGCCCTGGATGACAGAAATTTATTGTGCAAGGTCCAGATCATCATGAATGAACTTGTTAGGATGGCCAAAAACCAGCAAGCTGTTTGAGTCCTGCTGATGCCTCTGGGAATTAGGAAAGCAATTAGTTTGAATATCAAGCGCTGCATGAACTAGGCATGTCAGCAGTCCTCAGTTGCTTCTGAATTCCTGGTCCCAGCTAGGATTTGTTTTGCATCTAGCATAGCCTGGATTTTTTTTCTGAGGCTACCGGAGCTTATTCAGCTGCAGCCTGAGCAACTGGAGCATGCTGGGGAGGATTAATCTGGAGCAGTGAGAATTCTTGTTGTTGCCAGTTTTGTTTGTTTGTGTTTTTTTTTGTTGTTTGTTTTGTTTTTTAATTATTTTATTTTATTTTATTTTATTTTATTAGGATGGCAGAGGTTTGTGTGTAGGAACTGGAAATCTTGGGAGCATATCCATTTCAACACACTGTTTGTTGGAAGGGGTTTCTCTGCTCGTGGGCAGACTGTAACAACATGAGGGGAGAATCCCTTTCTATCTTCACTTCCCTCTTCCCCTCTCCCAGGCAGGCAGGAGTGACTGGAAAGACTATTTAGAGTCTTTCTCAGAATTTCCCTTGCCTTGCCTTGCCTTCCCTCCCCTTCTTTTCCCTCATTTGGCCAGCTCAGGTATCCATTAAACAGTAAAAATGCTTATTTAATCTGAGGTTCAAAGTAAACTAGCTGTGCTATCACCTTGTACATATCCCTATCTTCTCTCACAGCGTGGGAGTACTTGTTTGCTCACTGTGAATGTTGCAGTGATTTGCATGCCTACTTTAAAAAAAAAAAAAAAAAAAAAGAATCAAAGCATTAATGATTTACCAGCAAGTAGCTTTCATTTTCGTAAAGTTGCATCCATGCTCCAAAATGTTGTATAAGCAGCACATTGCTGAACATGTGAACTTCAATGTAAGACCAAAGAGCAGAGTCAATTTTCAGCTGTAAAACCCCTTGACATTACCTGTTTAAAGGTGCAGAAATGTAGTTTCTGTGCTGTTATTATGGAAGATGGGTTAATTCAATAAAAGTTAGCAACATGTGGAGATTTTTCGATGTGCAACACTTTCAAAAAATAAAGTTCCCTGAAAGACAGGCAAAGTTTAGAGGTTTTCCTTTTCTACTGATGAATCATCTGGCCATTTGGATAGACTGAACTAATGGGAATTCCAGTAGCCTGAGCCCTGTATACCAGAGAGAAAGGGAGAGGTGCATAATGTGAAGGAGAGTGTACCATATGTGTGTGCATCTCTCTGTTTACATATACATCCAGATTTGATAAGTTAAAGCAATAATAGACAGGAGAGAAAAACTCTAGATGAGGAGCAATTTATCCCCTTGTCTCTGTGGCTGTGGAGGTAAATGTGATGAATGGTGGTGCTAGAAAAGTTTTTGAGTTTTATGGAAGCACTCTGGCCCTACTTTTAATTTTTTTTTTTTTTAATTGAATTCTTAGCACTTTAGCAAAAGCAACAATGTTTTCCCAGGGTGTACTGGAGGAAGAATGTCTCAAATGGAAAAAATAAGTACAGTTTCCATGATTTATGCCATTTACTCTGCAAACATAATATGTAGAGCAGAACTTTGGCAGGTGTTAATCAGTATATTTTTCTTCACACCAGTAGAGCTGCCTTAGCTTATACCAGCTGAGAATCTGGATCCACATATTAAATAAAAAAGTGGGTCTGGCTTCCTGATCTTTTGTAGTAGACACACAAAACTGTTCGTTATTGAGCTGTGGGCTTGAAAAGCAATCTCACTTCTCAGTATTGGCAGCAGACTGAAGAAATGGGGACATGGTGTGCTGAGCTCCTGGGTAGAAGAAATGTTTTCTTTCAAACCATAATGACCTTTTTAGCCATCTGAAGGAATATGTTCGAGCTTCCTTGGCAAGGGAAGGTGGGACACTAGCCAGTTACTACATGAAGGCTTTGAAGATGGAGGGAATAATAAAAGGGGGAAAAAAGTCAAGAGGAAAATCTTTTTGTTCCCAGATGGGTAGCTAAGGGGTAACCATTCATACCTCTGCTTTGGAGGCAGAAACACAAATTGACTTGATATATCAAAATCAATACATTTTTTTTACTGTTCTGCACCTCAGATGTTGTGTCTGGTTTTTACATGACCACAAGGTTTTAAAATAGGTCCACTTAGCTCCCGAGAGTGGTTTTAGGTGGTATTCCTGATCTGTACATTGTTCTGGACCAAGATGGTGTGCACTGTAATAGGTGAATCAATTGAAACTCTGCTCAAAATTCCTGATTTAATGTGGGGAAGAGACAGGAGATAATTTTGAGGAAGAAATCAGATATTCCTGGGGGAAAACAGGAACATTGTTTTGGCAGAAATGATACAGATGCACATGTGTATTAGTAATAGAAACCGTCATTTGCAAACAGCTGCTGTCAGAAAAAAAAAAGTGAAAAAGTAGGTAGAAGCTGGAGGGAAATTAGGGAGCTATAGAAATATAGGTGCACTATTTATTTTTTTTCTGATCCTTAAACAAGCTTCATGTAGTCAAGACGATTACTCAGGATATGCACAGAGAAGCGATGGTTCTTATATAATGAAAAATAAAACAAGATTCACATAATCTGAAGCTCCTGTGAGTTCTTAAGGTCACAAAAAGTGAGCTTTATATAACAAATTTGGGGGGAAAGGATATGAAAGTTTGATGGGTTTGAATGTCAAAGTCTGGTGTCCACTGACCGAAGGCTTAGATGTTGCAATTGTTTGTTTTGGAATGAACAGACTTTTGAGCATACAGAACACACTATTTTAAAGATTAGATGTCTCCTTAATAAGCGATATTTTCTTACCACAGAATTTTATTCTATCAGAGTGACCTTTAAATGAAGTTTTCTGTTATTAGAGTTTGACCTAAACTCCTAAATAGCTCTATTATGTCCAGTGACCTCATTCTCACCAGGTTTTACAGGTCAGTGGTGAATTAAGCAGCCACCTTCCTGCTAATTAATCCTATTTAGTTAAAGAACTGTTAGACTGCATTATCTTATCTCTGTTAAAAGGAAGTTTTTACAGGATTGGCACCAGATTACTGTTATGAATGACAACCCTCCATCCAACTTTGATATACAGTACATGAGCAGAAAGGTAGAAGACCAGAAAAAGAGATCAGCACACAAATCCCATTTTGTTCTTCATTGTTTCCCCATGACTGGAACTACCAGAGTTACTCCAGTACCCAGGCAGTGTTGAAATTACGCAGCCCCCAAGTCTTCCTGCCCAAACAGGCTCTGCATTTTGGTATGCCAGAGCCCAGGTGTCCTGTCAGAAACCCAAGTCCCTGGCTGGTGTGAATGCAGATGGAAAAGACAGATGAAGCCAATGCTGTATTTGCATACTTGGTCCTCATTTTACTCCAGAATAGCAGCAGTCTGACAGAACTGAAACCCACTGTGTGGCAGGAAGCATCTATCAAGATAGCTGATACTGAGATTGCAGATCTTGCTATAATTGTGAGGCCCCAGAGGGGCCTTTTCTATGTCAAGTTTTGAAATCAACGAGGTACATTAAATATAATGGAAGCGGAGACCTTGTGGAAAATACCTGAGTACATAAAGGGTAGGGCACTAAATAACTGGAAACCAGATAGCAGAAATCTATTTGGTGGTTCTAGTCCATATTGGGTGAGTTATACATGTACCAATAGGTTTATAGTGGCTTCTCTTGTGTTTTTTTTTCCTTTTTTCTTTTTGCGTTTTGCTGGTCACCACCATTATGCCTTTCACTACTTTATTGTTTGGTTTAGAGCGAAGTGGACAAGGTCTATGACAGGCAGGGTTCACCCTGCCAACAGGCATATCTTGGGAGCCAGGGAGGGAGAGGAGGAAGGAGAAGGAGGTGTTTATAAATGGCCTCATTTTTACTATTATTTATGTATCAGATGAAATTTGCGGAGCTATGTCTATGAAAAGTACACATTTAATAGGACAGCCATTGGCACAGGGAAACAAGATTAGCTCTTCTGGGGACTGTTGAACAATGGATGCATTTTCACCTGAGCTGCCTGGAATAACCCACCCATGCGTCTTCTGTGCCACCCCATCTCACGTGCTTTTCTGCCAGGAGCTGCTGGTGCCCCAGCACTGGCAGCATCTGGCTACCCCAGCTGTGGTACCTGGCCCCAAACTAAGGTTGGGCAGATGCTGCTTCCAGGATGCTGGCAGGAACTGGCAGGAAATATGAGTGTTCACTTTGCCTAGGGTGGGGAGGACCAGGGTTAGGAGAAGACCTTAAGAACTAAAGAATTAAAAGAGAAATAACCTACACAGAAAGTTTATGAAATCTTGAGTCCTCTCCAAGGGGCACTGAGACATTTTTGCCTGTTGGATACCACCAACCAACTCAAACACTTAGGGTTTGTCCCTCTCCTTAGTATCAGAATAGCAAATCCTTGGTGGATAGTTCAGATATAGCAGAGGAAAAACTGCCAGATATTTAATGGTAGCTCCTGCAATCGTACTATCTAGGGTGAGTAGAAGGTTTAGTTTTCACACTTTGGGCATCTCAGCCACCAAAAGAGGACATACATTAGCTCACAGGAGGAAAAATGGGGCAATCATTAAGTAAGAAGAACGGAATTAGGATATGAACTCCACTAAAACTGTTTCTAACAGCTAAACACCCCTCATTTCCCCTCTGAAAGACCACTGTTTGCTAGAGAGTGAGCACAGGCTCCAAGCACATGCCAGGCCCAGGCCTCATGTACATATAATGAAAAAAAAAAAGGTAATGAAGAGCTCTTTAACTGAAGAAAAAAATACCAATATCTGAATGCAAAATTATATATAAGATTATACATGCCTTATGATTAATTGCTAATGTATTCTAAAGTGTTCAAAATTAAGGGACCCCTTCTCAACTGCACAAAAAATATGTGAAGTACATCTATTTCTGCACAAGAAATATGTGATATAAATCTTCTGCACTAAATTTGCCTTGAAAGACCACAGAAAGTCTCATTTCTTTATGTAGGAATAAAAACAAATACATAAGAAAAAAGTAAGTAAGAGGGGCTTAGGATATGTGAACAGATTCTGCTGCCATGTGACTGTAGTTTGTCTGGCCTGTGTCATTAGTAGGTACAGAAAGATTACAAAATGCACTTAAATGTATGGCATTTGCTTAGTGATAAAATGGAAGAATTACATATATGCTGGAAAAAGTAAGAAATACTTTGAGAAACAAATTGTTTTCATGTTAAAAATGATAAGTTTTAGAAGGAAGAACACGACCTCTTTTTTTTTACCCTGGTACTTCACTTTCTTCTTCTTGTATGGTTGATTACAGATCTGTCCTTTCTTAACCAGTTCTTTAGTCAAAAAAGGCTAATGTTTATAAAATGCATCTTGCAAAAATAAGTAAACCAATAGGAAACTAGATTTTCGAAATTTCACTTGTGTCTTTTCTATGTGGCTGGATTCAGTCACTTCTGCCTTTGTGGATCATGTCTTTGCTGTGCTGCACTGTAGGATACAGCCTAACACGTGCAATACAATTACTTTGAGCTAAGCTGAGCTAAGTATATTCAAGTACGCTACTGGCTTTCATCACGCGCAGTTAAACCACTGACCTATTCAGTTCTAAACTGAGTGCCTGGGTGTTTTTTCATGCTTCTATATCCTAACCTGGCCTTTGAAAAGCAAAGGAGTCAGATCTGTACTGCATGGCTCCCTACAGCATAGACTTACTGAACAGCCTATTCTGGAACTCAAGTACTTGCAAATGACACATAAACCTCTAACTAAGCCTTAAATCAACTGACTTCACGTCTACCGGCATGGTTATTTTTAATTCTCTGTCCCATTTTGCACATCAGCAATAATCTCATGCCTGACAAATTGGGATGATCTGGCTTAGAAGTTCAGCTGCAGCCATGTTTAAAAGACCAGAGGAAATGGATAGCTCATCTCTGGAAAATGCAGCCCTTTGGAGCAACGCCAGAACTCCTTAAAAACAAATCACCTCAGCATTACAGTTTTTCAGAGGCAAAATGGCAAAATCATTCACAGGGTATTTTTTGACCTACTACTTGCATGCTGTCACTAGCAGAGAGCAGTTTTGCTCATCCCTGGTTTTGTGCATTCACCAGGTGTGCTATTCTGAAGGGCATGTGACAATCCTGTGCCTTTAGTATGTGAGCACACAAGCAACTGGACGCAACTACCATTAAGCAGAGTAGCTGCTGGAAGTGCTGAGAGAAGGTCCCAGCACTTCCCTCCCATTCCCTGGCACGTTGCTCAGGGGACAGAAAATGTAGGAAGAGGCAGCCTGAAGTTGGCAGAGCACTTGCAGCTGCTGTCAAAGCAGAAATGGCCTTGGCATTAGATCTGGTTTTCCTCTGTTCCTGGTGACCCTCTATTTGGTCAACCCATTCTGCTGAGCCCCAGGCCTTCTTCCTCTGTCTGCCTGCTTGCCTGCTCTGCTGCCTTCTTTGGGCTTTCTGTTTGACCTGCCGTGACTTCAATGGGGATCCAATGGGGGGATGCCTGTGCCCCTGTCTCTTCACAGAGATGGTACAGCAGGGCTCAGGGCATACGTGGTCTCTGGGTACATTCAGGGTGACCATAGTTCATAAATAAAATGGTAAGCTTCTGCAAGACTGAAATTTAGGTGAGGAAGGTAGTGAGTGATGAAAAGCTGCACACTTCAGTTAACAGGAAAATGAAGTCACTTCGTCTGCAGAGGATCAGCTACTTTTAAACAGTTACTTGTTTACTTACACAGGTGATATAATCTAAGACAGATTCTGGAAAGATGGATGGAACAGAAACATTTATTGGGCATGTGATATTTAACAGCAATCAAGTGCAATTTTTCAGAGCAACAAAGTGCCATAAATTATCTGGTGGATACTTGCCATCCTAGAAAGACAGAAATATATTACCTGCCTCAAGTGGGTACACAGTGTGATGTAATCGGCAAAAAAGGGATAATGCACCACTCCTTCCGTGCTGTGAATACCGCATCATATGGCTGGTGGAGCAATGTCTAGCATGGGAAGCTTTTCCCTAAGAAGAGACACAGGGCTCCGGCCAGAAGGATATCCTGGGATTGTTGGGAAGAGACTGTTGCAAAATCAACCCTCTTGAACACAGGACTTCTGCACACCACCTCAAGAAATAATTCAGCATTGTTTGTGGGACCTTCTGTGAAAAAGCACAGATTGTCTCTTAATAAAATTCAGTATACCTAGAGCCAAAATCTGTTATCCTAGTAGGAAAGACAGCAGTATTTGGCATGTGGAATATAAGTCTTTATTTGAAACTCTGCATTAAGACGACAGGTCTCCTGGGCAAAGCATCATTCGAATTCAGTGGCAAATTAAACAAATGTTATGCTGATAAATAAGAACCTCTGGGTTTTCAAAAAGCAAGACTGGTCGTGAGCAGAGGAACAAGAAATGGACTAATAATATCAGTGTGCCATTCACTCTGTTTTCGTTTACCAGGTCACTTCATCGAACTGTGGCACTCATTTGTACTTTCAATTCACAGAAATACAACCACAATGAAATTCCTTCATGCCAGAGAAAATGTCCATGAGGAGATGGTGTTCAAATCTGGACTGGGAGTGGGCTGAGGCTGTTGCTCAGGATAAGATTAGGTTTGGGTATGAGTAGGAGGCAAGCTCAGGGCTGTTTCAAAAGGATGAAATTTCACAATCTCTTCTCTGTATTTTGGCTTAGATGAGCTGTCTTAGAAGATTTCCACTGCAATAGGGAACTTTTAAACATCAGAGCTGGAAAGGAAGGCTCCATTCCCAGTTCAGCTCCTTCCTATAATCCCAGTAGTGGGCTGAGGTTATGCTTTGGGAGGCCTTCTCCTTATTCCTTAGCAGAGTCCACCTGAAACTTTGCATGTCCAAGGAGCCTGTCCAGGAACAAATGAGAGCTCAAAGGGCCATGTAGTGCTGTGGCTAAGACGGCATTTTTGCTCTTGGACTTCTAGTCTCTGCCTCATTAACCTTGTGAGAGCTTCACAGTAAAACAAAAACCAGAAATGGGACAGTTACCCTTATTTCAGTGTTAATGTTATTCGGGCCTCACTATTTTTATCCATGTACAAAGCCAGCTTATGATTCAAAGCTCAGCTGGGCTACTGCTGAGCTCACCAGGATTGAAGAGCTGAAGCTGCTGCTCTGAAGAAAAGGCAGCTTCTGCCTCTTGAAAAGGGGGGCAGCAGCTGAGCTCCAAATCCATCAGAACCTGGGAGCAGGAGCTGGTCTAGCACTTTCCTAGTTAGGAAAAGGTTCCCAGTTCCTACACCTTGCTTATTTCTAAGGTCTTCGAAAGTGGTAAGACCCATGCCTCAGTGGCTGGGCTCAGTGAAGACTGCTCTGCTCTGGCAACTGCTCCCCAGGGAAGCAACAGGTCTCCCCCCAGCACAGCAAGAGTTTGTAGCCCTCTCTGAGCTAAAACGGGGTTGCAGCTGCTTCGGTGCAGCTGCCCAGCCCTCCCAGCAGTAAATAGCTCTGGCAATGCTTGGGTGATGCTCAGGGAGAGCTGGAGCCCCACAGTCCCTGCCTCGCCTCACAAGAAGACCAATGTTAACTTGCAACTGCAGGAAATTATGGCCCTTGATGCAGGTGGCTGCATTGGGGATCCTGCAGGGTCTCAGCAAGAGCCGTGGCAGCACAGATTGGAATCTTATCAGAAGTGCCTCTCTGCCCTTCCCAGTGAGGTGGAGGCAGTGTATTCTGTTACGTAATAACCTCCTTCAGGTACCATTTTTGTATTTCTGGAGGAAACGTCTTGCCTGGGAAAAATTGCTTTTTTTTTTTTTTTTTGACTTATTACATGCTCCCCCTTTCTAACTTTGAAAAAAAACATATTTTGCAAAATATCCTACTTTGGCTTTGAAATGTCGTTCCAAAGCAGTGCAGGGTGTGGAGAAGCAGGGCTTCCCATGCAGGAAAAGGAGACCCGTGAAAGAAAAGGGAGAGTTGCGAAAAAGCATTTGGGCAAAGTACATGATGTGATTCTTGTTTGTGACAGCAGTGTGGTTCCGAAACAGGTCCTGGCTCCAGCTGCCATTGTTAGCACACGGAAATGATCTGTGGTGGGGAACAAAGACAGTATTAAGGAAACAAAAAAAAAGAAAGGGGTGACCTCTTATTTTCTGGGTGATAGTTTGACTGGAGACTGAGAAACATACAAAGCAGATTAATAACAGATCCTTGTCGACTTCTTGCAATTTTGGAAATGCCAACGCAGCACCAGGATTCAGGTAGGATAGCAGTGCACATTGGCCCAGCATGGGGGCATCCCGTGAGCACTAGAAAAATTATTGCTTGCCAAGATGTCTGACACAAACTGTGATTTTCCATGGTGGCATAGTGGGGCCATCAGAAACCCTGTTTTTCTCTCCTAGTATGCACAAATAGACTGTGGTACCTTCCAGTTCTTTGTTTCCTTGGAAGAGGGCTCTCACATCCTTTTGATCTGTCGCTGCATGGTGTTTTGATTGTGTTACCAATCACACAACCCTAAAATGTTGGGTTTCATTCTTTCGTCTTCCATGCACTTTGATTTTTTGCCTCTAGGCCAAAGTCGCAGAGCATCTATACAACTCTAGATGACCAAAATCTGCACTAATATGTATAATGGTTATGTATTGGCTGTTGACATATGTACGGCTACAAACAAACCCATTTTGCTTCCCTGGGAGCAGCTAGAGATAGGTAACCTTCTTTCACAACTATCTGCTATCTTCAGTAGTCTCGGATGAGATGCAAAGCAATTGTGCCTCTGCCCCAACATCTGTAAATATTACTTCAACAAGTAGTTTTAAACAGGAGGAGCAGCCAATGTGTATATCTCACTTTTCAGTAGTTACTAAGAATTGCATCCTGGCAATATACATGTCATTTCCGTGTACAGCAACTAAATTCAGTGCAAACACTCCTGTTCTGTGCTAACATGCCCACCAACTAGGAACATTATGTACATTTTTAACAGTGAGGGCAATTAGGTAATGGAACAAATTTTCTGTAGTAATCCAGTTAATTTCCAGCATTTATAGACTTCAATCAAGAATGAAAGGTGCCCTGACTCCATCAGGAGTCATAGTCTTGATAGCAAAAGTAGTTGGTAAAATGGCTTTTGCCTTGTCATAGGTGAAACTAAATTATGGCTTTGAATCCATGAAACGACTTCTGTTTGGATAAACGGTAACCCAATTTCTGTTAGTTCACATTGTGTATTTTCACATTGTGGTTTGTTGTTCCAAAGGCAGGACAGCTTGTTTAAATCTGAAATGAGTTTCTCCAGCTCTCCTGAATAAAAGGCAGAATGCTGAAATCCATTGGAGTATTCCCACATGAGCTTAATGCATTGTAGGATAAACAAAACATGGAAAAGTAAAATGAGCATTGTCCTGTCACACTCAGTGGGGTGAGGGTAGTATTAACTTTTAAATACTCTGTGTGATAACTAGGAATAATGACAGTTACTCGAGAGATTCAATTAAATCACAAATTTACTAAAAACTCAGCGGAATTACAGAGAATAGTGGCTTAGCAAAAGTTCATAACTATATCATAAAACTTAACAAGACTTCAATGAAACTCACAATGATATTACCCTTATGTGCCCAGAATAAAGTTAGAAAGAGAGAAATCAAGAGAAAAGAGAGATAGATTAATATATCAGAAGAAAGGTAAGATTTCACCACTCCAAGGGTCAGTCGATTGAGCGACAATTTCTGTAGTTCTCGGGGTGGTGGATGCAATGAAAAAGTGTCCTGAGTGAGAAGTTTTTAATGTTTTAGTTAATTTGCATGTGAGATAGGAGAGGCCGGCTCATCTCCTCTCTGCTCGCTCCTCATGCCAATTAAGGAGATTGTTCCAGAAATGAGTTGGTGGTCCAGAAGTGAGTCAGTGTTCCCAGAAGTCAGTCAGTTGGTCTCAGAAGTGAGTCAATTGGTCCTCTAGGGGCAGCTGGTGATGTGTTATTTCACCTAGCTGGTCAGTGATCACTCTCTGAACCTGCTTTTGTTCAAGCCAAATTAATGAGGCCTCAAGGAACAGACACCCTTAATGCCTTTATCTCAAAGACTGATGCTTTCATTTTGCAAATAGGTAGGTCTCAAGGAAGAGGTCCTGCCTCCGCAGCACTTATCTCTCCCTCCCTTCCAGAAGCTGCAAAACCAGCTGTTTAAGGCATAACAAGGTGCATACTATGTCCATCACAGGCATAAAATCCTATCAGTCATACACAACAGGGATTGCTTGAACGCATGAGTCATGAAGCACTGGGGGTTTGTCTTTCCTGTGTGGGTAGAAACACTGAAGCTTTAAATTCCCCTACACACGAATAAAAATTGTGGCCTCCTCAAGAAAAAGAAAAAAAGAAGACTTATTATCAGCTGCCATATGAATAGGAATACCTGGATCTTGTACAGTTCATTTTAATAGCATTTAGATCCCATGAGCCAATATGGGCTAAACCACCACAGTATCTGAGTATGAAACACAACTGAATTTGAAAGCATGGCATGCAGGGGGAGGGGAGGGGAGGGGAGGGGAGGGGAGGGGAGGGGAGGGGAGGGGAGGAGCCCTGATTTCTGATTTGGCCTATAGTAGCTGGAGCAATGGACACATTGGATGCTACTATTTACACACAATTTCTCAACAGAAATGCAAAAGGCTACTGGCAGGCTTGTCAGAAAATTCTGATAATTTGGCCTGCTTTAAACGGTACCTTTTCAAAACATCACAGCATTTAGTCCAAACATTGACATTTTTCCCAGGATCAGTAAAACATCTTTCCAGTAAAAACTGGCAGAAGGAAAATAAAGCTAATAGAGCAGTAGTACTTTGAAAGCACAAAGATGTCTTTTATTTATCTTTGAAAGATCATTTTATAGATATCTCTGATTTTCATTTTATTCAAATAACATTAATATTGACTACTCTAGCAGTCAATGCTAATTCCAATACTAATTCCTAGTATAGACTATTGATCATAAAATGTGATGATACTTGAAAGCAAGAAAATAAATTTTGGAAATAAATCTGTGTGGACTGTAGAATTGTGTGCCTGCATGCAAGGAAAGACAAAGTCTTTGAAGTGTCAAAATCAGGCTTGAGTACTTCTCTGGGAAAAAACAACCAACCAAACAAAAAGACCAACGAAACCAACCTTTGAGCTCTGTTTCCACAACCCAGCACAAACTTTGCCTACACGAGTTCCAAGAAAAGATATGAATGAATCAAGTTTTGGAAAGGATTGCAAGTATGTCTGGTATAGACAAGGTCTTAGAGTTCATTGTGAAGGTATTTTGTTTTGTGCTATTGTCAATAGCAATACTAGTCATTTTGGTACTCTAAAGTTACTTCCACCAAGTCTTCATCTCCTGTGGGTTGTTTCCATGAAACTCAGGTTTTGAACTGTGTACATGTGTGTACACATGTGCATGCAAGGGTGAGGTGGACATGAACCAATACATTCACATGCTATCTGGGTGGAGAACAGCTAGTAGTATTCTGCAGTCATACAGTTGCTGTTTCCAGCAAGACAATTGTGTAGCAGCACACTGAATAATATGAAGAAGTTTTCCGGTGATTGCTGCCTAGCAATGTCTTTCCATCTCTAGCAGGCAGAGAACAAAAAATTAGGTCAAGATCTCATTTTTAATCTTTTAGTTGCCGTTGGACTTTGTACAAGATAGGCCAAGCCAGACAGGCAAAGGCATTATTAAGCAGAAACAGAGCTGCTGTGCCAGAGGTGGGAGGACGTGAGGTGACCGTACCCCTGTGCTGTGCCCCAGGGCTACCACGGGGGCCCTGGAGCTCCCCTCGCCCAGGCTGTTTGCTCACACTCAACACACTGCACAGCCAGCCACCTGGAAACAGTGCTTCTTGGTGTCCATCTTGCTACTGCCCTTTGCTTTTTTAAGTGCATTGAACAGCTATTTTCATTTTTAACATTGTCACAAAATCCATGGTGATGGTACCTGCCATTTCTCTCCACTGTGAATAATTGCCCTTAATAGAAGGATTAGAAAGAAATGAGAGGAGGAATGATATCACTAAACTTTTCTGGACACAGTTGTGATAAAATTGTTTCGTATCTTTTTTCCAAACTTATTCTGAAGGAGCTTTTTAGACTTCCTAGGCCCTTCGTCAACTTCTTTGTTTCTGTCAAGTCAATCCAAACAGAAGGCTGCTGCTTTTAATATCTTTTGTTTTTAACAAAAACAAACACTTCTGGCTGAGTCAACACTAGCTTTTGGAATGAAGTAGTGTTGCTGCTCAGAAATGAATCATCTGATTGTCCACAGGTACCACACATTGGCTGTGTTGGCAGAGTAGCTGTGCACATGAACTCCATTCCTCTTGGACAAAAGTAAACTGGAAGTTTTGCTCTGGCTGGGCACCAAATGGGCACCAATTTCTAGCTGAAGAATCACAGCTTTTTGCCTTTTTTTTTCTGCCAAAGAGAGCATGCTCCTGGTTTAGGCACCATGTCATGGGCAGAATGGAGGCAGAATGACTTTACAGTCAAGATATATGTAGTTCAGTCAAGAAAATACTGACAATTCTTAAATTCAGCAGAATTTGCTGAGAGAATGCACTCTCTCCTAAGTGGCCAATCTGAATGAACAGCTCATACTGAAGACTTTATTAGGCAAATATACGCAAATGCATACAGAAACACATTTATTGCTATTAATCTTCATTTGTTCTAGAGCAGGACTGAGAGTATGAGTGAGGTGAAGGGACTAATTGAACAATATTGTGCGAACATACAGAAAGACATGATTCACATCACACATCCTGCGTTCCTACTAATTGCTTGGTCAACACAAACAACCTGTGTGAGTAATATGATCAAAATTATTCTGTCAAAGAATTACTGCTCACATTGACAAGTTAGAAGAAAAAACAAACCCAAAACAAAACTCCAACCCTTTTCCTTCAAAAAATGTTTGTCATTAAAGAGACAGAGCATGTTCATGAGCTGAATTACTGTTTTTATTAGCAGCAGCATTACCAGTATCAGTCATAATTTGAATGAGCTCTGTAACTCATGCACTTATTTCTAAATTCCTTAAAAACTAATTCACCCTAATCAAATTTCTTCCTACAATTCTTAAGGATTTGTACTGATTTAAAGCAATAAGAGCTTTCACATTTGAGTAGGACAGAAGAGAAACAAATCTAGAGTACACATGTACCCTAGACAAACTTCTGCACTGATAAAGTTCTATCTCCCCTGCATTTAGACTGTTTATATAAAAAATTGCACCCTCTATCTAATGTTCATTAATTAGGGGAAGAGAAGCGAAAGGGATTGCACATCAATGCAAATAATTCTCAATTTATACGAAGGGTGTGATGATTAATATCCTGTACATATTTCTGAACTGAGAATGTGTAAATGCAATGATTCTGACTGAAAACTATTTCCCCTCTTCTTTTAAGCGAGTGGGAATTGATTTCTCACACTGAGAAAGGGAGGGTCAGGTGAGGTCTTGTCTCCTTTAGCAAAGCCCTACAGTGTAAATAGTTTCCTTCTTAACTGCATTTACCTTGTATTTAGCAGATCAGGATTCTCCAGATTAAACTTCTTCTTAAGTGTGCAAATAATAACAATTTAAGGGAGGTTAAAAATGACACTTCATAGGGAAATGAAATTAAATAAAATGCATATAAAATAGCATTAACTCCTACTGGTCAGTGTAAACACATTCTGTAGTATTTGAAATCCTGCCAAAATTTCATTGCAACATGCTGAGAAACACAAGTTAAACAAGTTTTGACTACTTCTAGACAGGGTTTTCTCAGTTTCTTGGAGGTGGCCTAGTTTAATATGGGATGAGCAGGCAGCTCCGATCTTCACCCTTGTTCTAGATATCAGTTATCTGGCTGCAGTGATCTCACAGAAGCACAGAATGGCTGGGGTTGGAAGGGACCTCTGGAGATCATCTAGTCCAATCCACCTGCTAAAGAAGTTCACACAGAGCAGATCACACAGGAATGTGTCCAGGCACATTTTGAATGTCTCCAGAGAAAGAGACTCCACAACCTCTCTGGGCAGCCTGTTCCAGTGCTCTGGCACCCTCAGAGTAAAGAAGTTTCTCCTCCTGTCTAGATGGAGCCTCCTGTGCTTCAGTCTGTGCCTGTTGCCCCTCATTCTATCACGGGGCACCACTGAAAGGAGTCTGGTCCCATCCTCTTGACACTCACCCTTGAGATATTTATAAACATTGATAAGATCCCTTCTCAGCCTTCTCTTCTCCAGGCTGAACAGACCCATCTCTCTCAGTCTCATAAGAAAGATGCTTCAGACTCCTAAATATCTTTGTAGCCTTCCACTGGACTCTCTCCAGCAGTTCCTCATCATGATCTACAGCTTCCTCACAAAGGGAGGAGGAGGGGCAGGTGCCAAACTCTTCTCTCTAGTGACTAATGACAGAACAGAGTGAATGGCAGGAAGATGTGCCATGGGGGCTTAGGTTAGACAGTAGGAAAGGGTTCTCTCCTCAGAGGGTGGTGGAGCACTGGAACAGGCTCCCCAGGGAGCTTCAAGCCTAAAAGTATTTGAGACTAGACAATGCCCACAGACATGGTGTGAAGGGTGGGGTTGTCATATGCAAGGACAGGAGCTGGAATCAATTATCATCGTGGGTCACTTCCAACCTAGGACATTCTATGATCCTATGATCCTTGTCCTCCTTAAACTGGGGAGCCCAGAACTGGACACAGTACTCCAGATGTAGCCTCACCAGGGCAGAGTAGAGGGGTAGGATAACTGCCCTCGACCTGCTGGCCTCTCTCTTCCTAATGTACCCCAGGATACCATCTGCCTTCTTGGCCACAAGGGCACACGGCTGACTCATGGTCAACCTGTCAATATCAATAATTTACTTATAAATACGAAGGTAGTTACTCCCTTTGAAAGATTAAATCATGTTCCTTAGTGAGCTGTGGTTCACCTGAGTGAAGCCAGTCTGGTAATGGGAATTTGCTCAGCTTGGTTGTGTTTTATCCTTCACAAGTTTCCTCAATATGCACAGTGTTGCAGGTGGGCAGCCCCCTGGCAAGCCCTCTCTGAGCCCCCTGCCCTCGGCCTCTACCTGGCTGAGCCCGGGGAGCTCGGGCACCAGCTGTGCCCCTCAGGGAGATGGGCACTGCTGGGCACTGTCCTCTCAGGATGGGGCATGTGGTCATTTGAGGAGATGCTGGTTCCGCATCCGAGCAGAGAGCCGGGACTCCCTGTGCTGAGCAGCAGTGGCTGGTCACTCAAGGCCCCCAGCAGCAGGTTACAGACTCCTCTCAGCAAACCAGCTGCTGCCCCTCTTAGTCTGAGTACTTATTTTAAATAAAGGAATAAGCTGGCAAAGCCCATTCAGCATGTTGGTGGATGCACGATACTCCACTGCTACTTTCAAGCAGCATTCACTTATACACATCCATTGTTTAAAAGCTTCCTGCTTTCTTCTCTTTTTATAAAGGTGTTGGCAAAGAACACTATAAAACTTTTTTTTCCTGGCCAGCTGGGTTGCCGTTCCAGCGGGTACACTCAGGTTCACCTGGCTATCCCACCGTGGGCACCCTGCGAGTGGCACCCAAGTGGAGGTGCTGGACAGGGTGAAGTCACCCCCACCCCTCGTCCCACAGAGCAGCTAGGATCAACCCGCGCTCCTGCCCCGGCGCCATACTGTAGTAATGAAGTACTAAGGAGTTTGGGCGGTGAATCAAAGCTTAATCCCCCCTCAATACTCTCTGCCACTGCCAGGCGGAGTATTTCTGCCTGACCCCGCACCCCCTGGCCGTGACCCATCTCCGGGAGAGCTCCCGGCGCCCGGCAGGGGGCGCCCTTGCCACACGGCTCCGATTAGTGACAACGGCGGCGGGGGGGGGGGGCGGCGGGGGTCCCGGCCTGCACAGCCCTGCGCCCCGGAGCAGGGGGGACACGGAGCACGTTGCGGGACACACGGAAATTTTGGGAGGTGGGAGGGTAAGCCGTGCCTGCCCGCCTGGGTCAGGGGTTTCCCCGCGCCACGCGGGGCTGAGCCTCCTCCCAGCCCCATCGCACGGCAGGAGGTAGTGGGGAAGCAGGGGCGCTAAAACGGGGGGAGGGGGCGGTAAGCATCGTCGGACCCCTTCACACACACCGCCCCCCACTTTGTCGGAGCGGCCTGTGAGGCAGGCAGCGCGTCACGCCGCCGCGCGCCCCCATTGGCCTCTCACACCGCGCGTCACAAAGCTGCGAGCGGTGACGCAACGCCGTTTCCCCCCCACACCCCCTCCCCCATCCCGCTTCTCCCCGCGCAACCCGCGCGCCTGCCCTGCGGGGCTGCGCGGGACACTCAGCGGGGCCGCGGGGGCTGGAGTCTGCGGGTGCTGTTGGATACGGGGATGGGGTGGAGGCTGCGCTTACTCTGTTTTAAATTTATATGTGTGACACTTTAACAGGTGAAAAACAAGTAGGCACATAGTTATTAAATAAAATATTAAAATAATTAAAATGTAATTGAAAATAAAATTTATGTTTATATAGTATGTATGTATGTATGATGCATGTTATTTTTCCCCTGCGCAGCCACCGAAGTCGTACTTTATAGGCAGGGTGCTCCCCTGCAAAGCACTGACTCGTTCGTGCTCTTCGGGATTTCTATCCTCCCCCCGCGCCGGCGAGCAAGGAGGGAGGGAAGGCGGGAGGGAAGGGCAGGCAGGACGCGCTGCTGCTGCGCTGCCGCAGGCGGCTTTGAAAATCTCGGTCAGGAGCTGAGCAGCTCAAACCACACTGTCCGGGATCCTCGGCATCTGCTCGGAGCGGGGCCTTTGCCAAATTCCGGCGCTCTGGTATGAAGTTTGGCTGTGCCTGGGATGACCGGGAACGTCGGGAGGCGGTGGTAAAAAAGGCAGGGAAAAAAAAAAAAATTAGGAATGAATGGCAGCGCGGAGCTGGGTGCCTGGGGGCGCGCATCTTGGCACGGCAGGAGCCGGGGGGGGTCCACGTCTCCCGCGGGTGCAGGGTAGGGGATTACACTTGTTGCCCCCCCCATTGGCCAGCGGCCAAAACCGTGCTGGGGGAGGCTGCGCTGCGCGGGTTTTCCAGCGGGGCCGCGCGTGGGGCGGGGCGGCCGCGCTGTGCCGCGCAGGGCGGCTCACCGGTGCGGAGGGGCGGACCGCGCCGTGCCGTGCTGCGGCGGCGGGGAGCCGACGGGGCGGCCCGTGGGTGCGCAGGGCGTGGGCGTGCCGGGGGCACCGCCGAGGCCGGCCATGCAGATGGAGGGGGCGGGACGCGGGCGTCGTGACTCGGAGCCCCGGAAGAGCGGAGGAACCCCGTATAAAAACTACTGGGGACCTTTCCCGGGCAGAACTGCGAAAGCTCCGGAGACGGCGGCAGCCCCCGGCAGCAGCGAGCGGGGCGGCGGGCGGCGTGGGTCAGCCTCTGCCCCGGTGGGGGCGCGGAGAGCGGCGCAAGCGGCGGCTCTGCAGGTCGGGAGCCTTCCCCTGCCCTGCAGCACTGCCTGGCCTGGCTCTGGGGCGATTTTTCTTCCCTCTCCTTTTTTTGTTTTTGTTTTGTTAAATATACTCAATAGGTGTGTCCCCTCCTCTTTCCCGCTGGAAGAGACCGTGGGCACCGTCCGGCGGTGCGGGGTGGCTGCAGGGGGAGCGGAGCTCCGGCGCTGGGTGCGCGCCGCTGCTGACCGCTCGCTTTTCCTCCCCTTTTGCTAGGCACGGAGGGAGAGGGGCCCCGGGGGGGCAGTGAGGAGCCCGAGTGGTGCCATCCAGCCCGGGGAGGCGGCGGCCGCGCACCATGGCAGACGATGAGAAGGCCGGCGGTAGCCCCAGCGGGAGTTACGCGGGCGGCTGCGAGAGCGCGCACTGCAACGTGCTGAGCTGGGAGCAAGTGCAGCGGCTGGACCGCATCCTCAGTGAGACCATCCCCATCCACGGCCGCGGCAACTTCCCCACGCTCGCCATGCAGCCCCGCCAGATCGTCAAGGTGGTGCGCAGCCGGCTGGAGGAGAAGGGCATCGGCCTGCGGGACGTGCGGCTCAACGGCTCGGCCGCCAGCCACGTCCTGCACCAGGATAGCGGCCTGGGCTACAAGGACTTGGACCTCATATTCTGCGCCGACCTCAAAGGGGAAGCCGAGTTTCAGACTGTGAAGGACGTGGTCTTGGACTGCCTCTTGGATTTCTTGCCCGAGGGGGTGAACAAGGAGAAGATCACGCCGCTCACCCTCAAGGTAAACCTGCCCTGTGCCCAGGCGCCAGGAGTGGGCAGGTACAAGCGCCTGCCTGGGGGGAACGGGGCACTTTCCCCTCCGGGGGTGGAGGGGTGCTCTGGGAACGCAGCTCCCGCCCCGCACCCCGAGATCCACAGGGACCGTGAGTGATTTTTCCAACCCACGCTTAAGACCGAGGAGGAGTGTGTGGTAAAGCTTCCTGGCCGGGGCTCCTCGGGATTAATTAGTCTTTTCCTTCCCCTCTCTCGCTTGATTTGCTAGGAGCACTGACTTAGCGGGGCGTGTGTGTGCAAGGCGCTGCATATCTCCCCGTTCGGCTCTGCGGCAGCTTGATTTGCCGGACGCGGTTCACGGGGTGTCTGGGGGGAACTTACATGGCTCTAACATCTGCAAGAAGGAAACACCGTCTGCAAGGCACACTTTCTTGTATGCTAAATGCCCCAGCGGAGAGGCATATTCTCTCATCTCAGAGACAGTTTGCTCGAATTAATTAGGCTGAATTCCAAATGCCTTTAATATTTTTTTAGTGTGATTTTTTGAAATATGGGGCAGACTTGTGGAACCTGCACTGAAAAAAGCAGGACTGAGGAGAGTGAACACTTGCTGTGTCTTTTGTGGAGAGGGGAGAGAGAAGTGGAAACTGCTAAGAAAGATTTCTTATGTGACTGTAGCGGTGACCTTTTGTGTGTGGGAGCATGGATATTTGGCGTGTGTGCCATGTATTTTGTGTGTAGATGTATTTAGAAGAGACTGAAAGAAACAGTGTTGCCATATGCTCCCCTTGCATGACACAGTCCCAGAAAATTGTCCTTCCCCATTATCCCCTTGCAATGACATAACTCCAAACACAGATTGTTTATTCTCTGGTTTGTATCTGCAGGCTCCATGAAATCTTTTATAAAATGCTAGGATGGCATATAAGGGGGGGGGGGGAGAAATGTGAACAAATGCAGCAAAGGGGACATTTCTTGCATCTGTGCCTTGATTTGCTCATTTTGTCTTTCCAATTATAGGAGGCTTATGTGCAGAAAATGGTAAAAGTATGCAATGATTCAGACCGATGGAGTCTCATCTCCCTGTCCAACAACAGTGGCAAAAATGTGGAACTGAAATTTGTGGACTCTCTGAGGCGGCAGTTTGAATTCAGTGTCGATTCCTTTCAAATCAAGCTGGACTCCCTGCTGCTTTTTTATGAGTGCTCAGAGAATCCGATGACTGAAACTTTTCACCCAACTATCATTGGTGAGAGCGTCTATGGGGATTTCCAGGAAGCCTTTGATCACCTCTGCAACAAAATAATCGCCACCAGAAACCCAGAAGAAATCAGAGGAGGTGGTCTTCTGAAGTACTGCAACCTTTTGGTAAGGGGCTTTAGGGCTGCCTCCGAATCCGAGATTAAGTCCCTGCAGAGGTACATGTGCTCGAGGTTTTTCATTGACTTCTCAGACATTGGAGAACAGCAGAGAAAGCTGGAGTCCTACTTGCAGAACCACTTTGTGGGATTAGAGGACCGCAAGTATGACTATCTCATGACCCTTCACGGTGTGGTGAATGAGAGCACAGTGTGCCTGATGGGACATGAGAGGAGACAGACTCTGAATCTGATCACCATGCTGGCCATCCGGGTCCTAGCCGAGCAAAATATCATCCCCAATGTGGCCAATGTCACCTGCTATTACCAGCCAGCCCCATACGTAGCAGATGCCAACTTCAGCAATTACTATATTGCCCAGGTTCAGACGGTTTTCCCTTGCCAGCAGCACACATACTCTACTTGGCTGCCCTGTAATTAAGGACAGAAATTAGTAGACCTGGTGGGGAGAACGTTTTCTAAGATGTAGGAAGGGGCAACGCGCCCCTCTGAAATGGGGTGTTTTGTGCAATGATGATCTGCTCTGGTTTTCAAGCCTGGGAAAAGCTTGTGGTTCTTGTAATAAATAGCGGGAGCATGATCAAGAAAGAACCCCAGAATAATTGGATCCTACCCCAGAGCACAAGAGGCCTGTCATTAAAAGCAACCAGCTTCCCCTGAAGTAAGCGAGGGAGGAATGCTTGATGACAATATGGGTTGGCAATATCTGCTCCCATAGCTTTGGCATAAAGAAGATGGGAAAGCCTTATTTTCTTTTATTTTTATTCTTACTGTAGAATGGGATTTGCAAAAGGGACAATATGAAAGAAACAAAACAAAACAAAAAAACAACAAAAAGAAAAAATTCACAAAAAACAATTCTATATATATTCAGGATTTAAAAGTTAGAGGCATAAAGCAGAGATAAGCTGAATAAAAATGTATATTGGAATTACTGCATTTGGGGCTTGCAGCAAGTGCCGTCTATGGATTGACTGTGTAGAATGTATAGCTTGCTTGACTAGAACGCTTTACCAGAAACAGCTTGCTCCAAATGAATGGTAGTGGATTGGTACAGTAATAAAAACAGACACACGTATGATGACAAAGTCCATTATCTCCAGCTGTGTGCATGCCTCACATTTTAAAAATGTGAGAATGCAGGAAAAGCAGCTGTGACAAACAGAATATACTCAAGGACCAAAGATTTCACAAATAAGTTATCCAAGCAAAGAAGATACAGTAGAGTATATATATAGATATATAAAAAAGAAAAGAAAGATGTTGCTATATTTGTACACACCAACAGTAATCAAAAGTGCCTGATGCCTTCATAAAATTTGAAGTGAGAAAAAATATAGTTTTGTGGTTTAACCATGCATTTTGTTTTATCAGGGACACAAAGATTAAAACAAAAAAAAACCCATAAGCTTGTGAATAAGTGGTGGAGGAAATGCCCTATTTTTTTTCTTGGCAAATACCTGTATAGAGTTAATGTTACGTCAGTGTGCTGTTATCCTAGGTACGTGTGTGTATGTGTGTATATATGTTTGTGTGTGTATATATGTACATGTTATAGGTGTATATCTATATATGTACACACACAATATATATTAATGTGGTCTAGGAAAATGTAGCAATTAAGGAATGTTTAAATAAAGTACTATGTGTTTTCCAGTTTGCAACAGGATGTCATAGGACAGTGGGCACCTTGCAGTGAATTTTTAACCCACACCTGAGAAATTTGGAGTAAATGAACCAGTCAGGATTAAGGTGGGATTCAGATAATGTCTTTGGTTGCAAGAACAAGGATTACAGTAATTCAGTGGGTTGCTTGTGAGCCATAATAATTCCACAGATGGAAAAGCATATGACTAGCTGATTTTTTTTAACTATTTTGTACTGTAATGCCATTTTGACATTTAACCCACTAATGTTGTGACTGCATACCTCCATGATGTGTAATTCAGTGGAACATGGATCAAAGATAGATTTATTTAAACCCCCTGACAGCTAAAGAATATTGTATTAGTTGGTGATTTGAACACTAATTGTTAATATTTAAAGGAGTATTTTTAATAGAATGCGTTATGCATTCCAGGACCACTAGAATTTAGCAAATGTGAAATGAACCCTTTTTAAGAGTGTTGCACGATTGCTTAAAATTATATTTTATATATATATTATATATATTTTTATGCAAATATTAAACATCTTTGATCTGGTTGTCACACTGCATTTACAATTTCAGTACTGTACTTTATTTAAATGGAATCACTTTACATTGGAACAATAACTATTCACTCTCATTTCCTCTCCCAAAAGACCAGCAGGGGAAAAAAAAAAAAATCAACCTCCGCTGTTGTTTTCACTTCAGTGCCATCTCTGAAGGTGTTAAATTCTTTGTTGGGCTTTGACAACCTAATGACTAAGTGACACTTGACTCTAATATTTTGCTTTTTCTTACTGAGGAGGAAAAAAAAAGGGGGGGGGGGGAACTTAAGCTTTTGAAGGATGACTGGCTGTGCCCTGCCTGGTTGCGGGCAGGGTCTGACACTCGATGGAGGAGGCAGGGGCAAGGGAGAGGACCCGTGTCCTGGCTGTTTCCCTACTGATCGAGTAAGGTCCATCTGTTTTTTGTCGCCCTTTGTACTTTTCACAGTGGAGGCGATTTAACAGGAACCGGATTTGTTTACTGCAGCACCTTCTCTGTGAGCACTTCAGGAAACCTAAGAGCTGGTTCATTGCTCACAGACCTCGTCCTCACCTTCCCATCCCATCCCATCCCATCCCGTCCCGTCCCGTCTCGTCCTGTCCCGTCCCATCCCATGCCATCCCATCCTCCGGGGCTAGCTGCAGCCTCCCATCTCAACCCTGGTCCCCACGGGGTCCCCCCCAGCCCCCTGGCTGCTCCTGGCCCCAAATCTCTCTTTTCCTCCAGCTCCTCGGAGGGTTTGGTAGCGGAAGCTATGGGGAGGGCTGGGGAAATAGGATCAGCTGGTAATGCGGTATGTCTTCTCTGGCCACAACTATTTGCAGCAAATAAATGAGTCATCCGCTCTTTTAAAAGGGTTTGAGAATCTATAGCTGTGCCACAGCCGCAGGACGCTGATAGTACGTGACACAATGTATTTTTCCTTGGAAGGACCCCTTTTTTTTCTGTTGCTTGAAAGAAAGTTTTAATTCCTCTCAGCTATTTTTTTTTTTTTTTTAATGATTGACAGCAGCTAGTTACCTTATAGTGCATGCAGCAGGGCTCTGAGCTAAACCGCACCTTTCAGCGTTTGCATTTTGATACATATATAATATGTTTTTATATATATTATATAGGTATTCCGGATCTGTTTTGCATATGTTAATGATCAAGTGGTGGAACTGGTGGAGCTTTGTTTTATCTGTGACTGGTAGCTTAAAAGGTGCCTGGTGTTAGAGGTGGGAAGAAGGCATGAGTTCAGGCCAAGCGTGAAATAAGAACCCCTTTTCAAAGCTGGTTTATTTCTGTGGTTTGCACACCTTCCCCTCCATAAAGTCTGATTTTTTTTTAACTGGTTTTTCTCCACCTTTTCAACACACTGGTACTTTTAAAGTTAACAACCGCATTCTTGCTTTGTAGACTTCGATTTTCCCATCCAATCAGTTGTAAGGTTAGAACTTGTACTACAAGAGACAGTGCCCCTTTTAAAGAGCTGAACTGATTAAAAACATTGACCTGATTACAGTAAAGCTGTTTGTGCTGCAGCTGAATTTGCTGCTAACCAACAGGGTGCTAAACTTGGTTAAATGTAGCAATCGTGAAACAACCGAGAGCTTTGAAATGGGATTTTTGTTTTTCCTTAGATGTAGCTGTCCTCCCAAATGCAAGAACTTTTCTTCTAAAAATAGGAGGGCAATTAGAAGACCAAAAATTTGATATTTTTCTAGTTTCTCTTCTTGCACTTATAATATTTTTTATCTTGCACAAAGGCCTTCACACAAATCTTCTAAACACCTCTGATTAAATGCTTGGTTTGCATCATGTCAGAAGCTGCTACCAGTTAACAAAATGCTTTTTTTTTTTTTTTAATTGAGAAAATGAAGTGTGTTAGATAAAACTGCACAGAAAAGGAAAAAATTGTTATTGCATATTCAGCTCCTATTTGAATATATTCTTTTGTATGGTTTTCTTTATGCAGAGAGTTTCCCTTGCAAGAAAGAAAATCAGTGTACTGTTTTGCTGTTGTAATAATGGTTTGCTAACAAAATAAATAGTAAAAAAAAAACAACCTGCAAATTTCAAGACAGCTTGGCTAAAGCACTGCAGGCTCCTGCAGTCTGTAGGAGTGTGCAGATTTGCTTTCCCTCAGATTTCCTTACAACTGTTGCCTCCTGCAAGGCATCCTGTTGCAGCAAACTGCTCCTTGGATTGCTCTTTTGGAACGTTTTGACTATAGGCTTTGTCACAGACAGAAAAAAGAGCTGATAGAAAGCAGACTCTAGAGGGAACAGATTGTGAATTTTGTTTACAGCATCCAATATTTGGATTTTTTTTGTAAATAAAAAGAAGTTATTTTTTTCTATTGATTTGTGTCTGCTGTCTTCCGTGTCTGAAATAGCCCTGGCCTGCTCCAAATGAATACCAAGTTTACTTTCATTAAAAAAGGACAAGGGCAGCACTTTTCTGAGAAGAGCAGCGCTCAGCTGCTTCCCTATTGGAGCACAAGGCGTTTTGAGAAGCCCTGCCTTGTGCCAGCCAACTTTGACTGGCTGCACTCCGCTGTGGAGGAACCTCCCCGGCTGGTGCCAAAAATACTCACCCTAGCGCTGGTCAGGCCATGCAAATGGTCTGAAACCTGAAAACCAAAACCAAAACACCAGCTGTGCTGCACTCCTGCTGCCTTCCCAGTTTAGATCCTGGTACCAGGACTGAAACCTTTTCATGATGCCAGGTACTTGTGCATCATGAAACCACCACGTTGTCAGTAACGCCAGGGTCCTGATGCCCTTGAGATGTATTCAATAGGGGCCGATGCCTCCACTTTACTGTTTGGGTAGGTCTGGGAGGCAGAGGGTGCTGCTCCCTGCGTGTAAGTCGGGGCTGCCTGTAGCAGATGGGTGCTGCAGGTCCTGCAGCGTGGGGAGCTGCTGGGGAGCGGGATGTACATGTCTGTTGGATTCAGCTGCTGAATTAGTCCCGTTCTTCCCACAGATTAAATGTTCACTCCACTGCCCTACAATGCTGTCCTTGTCAGCAGAGGTATTTTCTGTTTGCTCTGTTTACAGGGGAGGTGCCTCTGTAATGAAGGCTAATTTCCTCAAAAGGCACTTCAAGGGAATATAAAATATTAATTTACAATGCTCATGGCAATACTTTTTCAACCAGGGTGCCTCAGGCTGACCCAAATTTGAAAAACATTGACTAAGACGCTGCAGTATGTAGCTCTTACTAGGCTCATTCATACACAGGTACTGGGCTTGGAAGGCTCACTCACGAGCGTGAATGTGCTTATTGTAATGATGAGTGAACCTGTATTCCCCTGTAAAAACAAACAAACAAACAAGCTGCTGGGACTGCTCATTTTTCCAGGCGCAGGAGCAGCCTCCTGCACAGTGCCTCTTTTGAAACCTGCCGGGCACGGGATGGGACTGCTGGCCAGCCTGGCCTGGAGAGGGGGATGTACTTGGCATCCCTGCCTGTGGAGCATCGCTTTCCTCCCATGTCACTGCCAAGAAAGGGAGGGGGACATGGCCTAAAGCTTCCTCCTGTTAACTTGCTCAGTTATAAAATACTTTAGGCAGTCTGACAAAGGCGGCTGCAACGCCCAAAGACGGAGATGGAAATCAGGGGATTGGAAACCATCGCAATCCAAATGCCTTTGCTTGTCCCTCAAAATCCAAGCCTGAACGGATGCTCTTATACTTCAAAGTGAGTGAATTCCAGTTTCTCTGCTTAAATGTTGGGGGATTTTTTTGAGAAATGAATGCCACTTGAGTATCTGGAACATTACAAGTCCTCCTTCCCAAACCGAGGAGGCGTATGGTGGGGACAAAGCCAGCTGAGTGCTGTGCTTTAGTAGGTTGTTTTTAAGGAGAGAGGAACGTTTAGAACTGTGGAAGATGGAGGGCGAAAGCAAGGTGTGAGAATGTGAATCACCTGAGCCACAACACCACATGGTGGAAAGCTGGAGGGCATGCTGATAGATTAAAGCAGGAGGGGAGAAATGGCTCAAGTCTTTAAGTTGTGTTCACCCTGCTAAAATGAGTCTGATCAGGGAAGGTGTAACTTCTAAAGGTAAGTAACAATCTGTGGTTTGTCTCAGCTGTGGCAGCACATTTTTATTTTATTGTGTTAAAAAAAGAAAAATCTTCAGGAACCCTTTTGCCCAGGAATGAAGTTAAATGTAGTTAAAATTAACCCTACAACCTCTAGTAAATGTATCTGCAGTCCCTGGAAGGCAATAAATTAATTATGCTGAGTTGAGTTTTGTAAACCTGCTCTTGAGAAAACCCCATGAAACTTCTGCAGAGATTTTTGTAGCATGTTTGTGTGCACCTTGATCCCAAGTGTTTGTGTGGATCTGGTCACGCTTTCCTGAAACTGCCACCAAGCAGCTATAAGTTTTTACTAGATTTCAGTGTATGTGGCCATATGCACTTAGGTAAAGTACAGGCTATAGCTGTGTACTGTGGTGTTTGAGCTGGTGTAGTTTTCTTGAAATCCCCTAAATACCTATAGGATTGTGTCAGAAGCAGCTCTGCATGTGGGACTCTAGTCCACATGTAAGGTGCAGGAGCACAAAATCAAAATATGCACTTTGGAGGAGAAATACTATGACTTCAAAGGCCTAATAAAACATGACAAACAGACTCATCATCTACACTTACATAGCCTTTGGCTACTCAGAATGATTGGTTTTTTGCATGCGCAATTCCGCCATTTCATGTGGCTGCTATTTCATTAGGATGTGCAATGCCAGTACATGCCAGAAAATTTTCCTTTTGCATTGTTATGGGCACAAAACCCACGACCCCAATACACACCTAAATATTGTGTGCAAAACATGGGTATTCACCAGGGTAAAAACATCTCTTAGCTTCCCATAATGGCTTGGAGCGCACACAGTCCTGCTTCTCAAGAGGATAGTATGCCTAAACATGCTTCACCTTCTGTTGGACTTATGGGTGAACAACTGTTCTGGATGGGCAACTCTCCTGATAATTGTGTCTTCCTGAAAATGGAGAAATCCATAACAGCCAGTGCTTTTAAAAAATGAAATTATCACTATCTAACTTACACAGGCTTTCTTCTCTTTGGGTTCTGTCTTGCAGGGTGTAGAACAGAGTTGCTTCTAAAATCATGGCTAATGACAATGAATATGTTTTGGAGACATCTAGCTCATCTCTGTCAGCATGCGTATCTGGTTACTTCTCTGCCATTTGAACAAAGGTAATGAGCAGTGCCTGGAATAGGAGGGCAGGTGTTCCTGAGGGAGACAAACATGTCTCTACAATGATTTTCTCCCAGGGAGTGTGTTCCTTAGAGAAGGCAGGCGTGCGCTCTTGTGTCCATGGTGGCTGCATGGCTCTCATTTTAACTGTGACTCCCTTGCTCGGGTCATTCCCTCAATCCAAGACATCCATGGAGCTCCTACAGCACATTATGATGTGGAAAAGTAATTGCAAGAAAATAATTCTGCAATTGCAATAATTCTTAATTTAACTCTTTTTTTTTTTTTTTTGATCTTTTGTTATTGAGTAATATCTTTTGCTCTCACTTCTGCATTGCTGTTCTGTGCTTGCTTCTCTGGTGCCTTCTCATCCTGATTCTTGCAGCAGAAGTGGAGGAACCAGCACCACATGCTCTTCAGTCTATCAATGATCCTGCTAGTCCCTGGTGTTTGAGAGCCCCTGACGTAAGTTGGCTTGTTAGGTGAGGTTCAGCAGGAGCTATGGAACGTCTCTGTGTAAACAAGAGTCCTGGGTGTCCTGTGAAATGGTCTTCAGAAATATTTCAAACCAAGTTCTCCACTAACAGTTCTTCCTGACAGGGGGAATTTGTCTTGTACAAACAGTTACTTGGACACCTCAGGAAGTGCAGGGTAAGAGTTAAATGAATTAAAAATTTAGCAGAATAACAAATACTATTAAACCAGGGAAAAAATGCTCTGCAAGGTACATATTAAAAATGTCAGCATCAAAACTAGTAGAGGAGCTCTTCCCCAGCTTGAAGGATTCTCTTTAGTTTGTACCAGGTTGTTCACACTCTTTGCAAACCGGACTCTTGGCTTTGGTCTAAATTATGTGTTGGAAAACCATACACATCTCATGTTCCTCACCTCAGGCTTTCTTATTTAGGAAACAACAGATACATGATAGTTGTCTGCTTTGCAATCGTGGTGTGAACTGTGACTTGACTGATTTATGTAAGTGGTGTTTATAAGTAACTCTATAAATGTCAGGCAGTGGCGGAAGTGAAACCAAGAGCTTGGGCCTTCCTTCTTGCCAGCTGTGAAATACTCTCTTGCCGGTTTTATGGAACTGTAAAATTGAATTGCACTTTTTTTTTTTTTTTTGATTGAGCTTTCTGACATGCTTCTCATTTCTTCCTAACCCTCTCTCACCATTAATGTCAAATATTTAAGGCAGGATTTTCTTGTCTGCCAAACTCATTCATTGCCAGTGCACACTGAAGTCACGGTCCCCTGCGGGGCCACACAGAGACATTCGTGATGTGTGCCAGATGCTTGGGGAGCAGCATCTGCTTTCTTGCAGCCACCGTGGGTCTTCACATATGCCACATTCCATAAAATTATTAAAAAATCACAGAAGTGACAAGAATGTGAAACAAACCAAATTTTGCCCAAAACCTAGACAGCTCCAGGTTTGTCTCCAGGGTCTTACAGATGCCACTTGTCACCTGCTGTTCTCTGACCCCAGGAAGAACATCTGTATTTTATATAAACTGAGAAAAGTGGTGTCTGTCTTGGATCAGACTGCTGCTGTCACTTGTATGAAGACAGACCTTTAGGCAGCAGAGTCCCTGCAGGGCTGGACTGGTGGCCATCCTGAAGGTTATCTACCAAGAAGAAAGAAAAAAGGGGTTCAGGTGCTGGTGAGGAACTCCTGGCAATCATTCTGTGAAAAGCATATATAGTATTGAATCAACACTGAGAATGATGCATTTGTTTTCTGGAGTTTTGTGGACAGTTGTCATGTTTACTGCAGATCACTTGGTACATTACTTGCAGTTTAGTTTTCATGAGTGCACATTACTGACACACATGGAGTACTCTTTTAAACTGTGCTTTTTGACTGATCAAAGGGTACTCCGTATAAGCAGCACAAAGGTGTCCTACAGATATTCTCCACTGCCAAGAGCTCGCTCTTTGGACTCTGAAGACAACTGCATGGGAGTTTTCCTATGGGATGATGATCTTCCATCATCTCAGAAATGCCCTCCCACAGCAGTGGGAACAACTGTGAATGACGGGAAGCATCTAATGAAATTCTGTCCAACGCAGCAGACACCTGAGCAAAAGCTGGTGGGGCTAATTGGAGACTTATCCTGTGGCTTTAGCTGGTCTTTGATGCAGTCATAGCAGCTACCTCTGTGCTTGAGGAGGCATGCAGGGAACACACAATGCAGATTTGGTAGCTGATCTTGACCCTAGCATTACTTGCTAGTGCTTTGTTGTGGAATGTTTGCTCTGCAATAGCAAGCAAAGGGCATGACCAGGTTAGGACCCATTGTACCAGGCACTGTGCAAACAGCCCTGTGTGAGTCCCTGCCCTGAGATCTTCTCCGCATGGGGATTTCAATGAGCTTATTCTTTTCCTTTAGTTGTCTCTCAGTAAGTCAACCAGTTTACTTAAGGCAAGCTCTTGCTTTTCTAAGAAATGAGATACGCACTTCAAAAAGTTTGTTCCCAATGAGACAATTTTTGTGAAATGTTACTGAATTCTGTAAATTTGTTCACTTGCTAAGGCAGTCATGTCAAAATCTCAGCTTGCCTTCATGAATAACTGAACCCACTTGCTCTCTTAAAAATCTGTGTGCTTGATGTGATACCTTTTTGTCACTGAGAACTGAAATCAGTCTCCTTTTTCTATAGCCCATGCAGAAACAGGTGCATTTCTCCCTCCTCCCATCTTGACTTGCAACCACTTCAGGACGTGAAATGAAACAACTGTGGAGTAGCATGCAGCAACATTAAATAATGACTTCAGAGCCAGAAGTTGCTAACGTGCTGAAGAAGCTTAGCCTGTACTTTGTACCTTTTGAAACTTAACTTCTCCAAAATGAGTGGGTGTCCTGACTGGGACTTTTGACGTCTATGTAGGTAATACCCCGTGGTGTCTTTTTTGTTTGTTTGTTTGGATTTTTTGTTTTGTTTGTTTGTTGGATTGTTTTTTGTTTTTTCTTTGTTTTTTTTTTTTGTTTGGTTTTTTTTTTTTGTGTGTGTGTGTTTTTGTTTGTTTTGGTTTTGTTTTGTTTTCTTGTAAAATAGGCTGCCTACCAGACAAATGCATCAGATTTGGGAATTTTCTTAACAAACGAAGATTATCTCACCATGCAGGGCTACCACCACCAGTTGGCCATTGAATTCACCTCCCCAAATATGTACTGTCATAAATCCACAATGTCTCAGCTCTAAACTGACAGCAGTAAATCATTAACCTAGGACACACTCTCGCTAAATGTGTATTACCTCCTGAACATATCAAATTGGAGTGTTTGGAAAAATCTCAATATACTAAACAGTTTACAGACAAAGTTGCTAGAAAAAAGGTGTAATGATGGCAAAACACTGTATATAATGAGGTTGAGGGGAGGGGAGCCTAATAACAGCCCTTTCTGTAATTCAATAGAATAGTTTGAAACTCAGCTGTAAGCCTATGACTATGGTGCTACCGCAAGAGTCATGTACTGTGGTTTTGGGGTAATCTATGTTTCCATTGTCACTCCCCTTTTTCAGGGTTTGTAGTTTGGCTGTAATTCACCCATCAAAAACTGTGGGAGTCCACATGTGGCTTAAACCCACAAAGGCGAAAATTTCAGAATTAGGGCTGGAAGTCCCCATTCTGCCTCCCTGCCAGGCTATCGCACTGTGCTAAGCTGCCCATGAGCAGGGCCGATGGCCTGTGAGTGATCTCCTCCATGCAGCTTTCATAGTACAATTGCTGGCTCATAAGCTATTTCTTTAATACATAATCCCATCCTTGTCCCCAAAGTATAATGTAGTGCACTGGCAAAAGTTTGGCTCACATCTCTGATGTTGTGATAAAAATTAGCGGACATTTTCCCTGAGAGCTTGGCAACAAATATAGGAACTTATTAAAATAAGAACTTTATTTATTCTCTGAAAAGCATATAGATTTCTAAATGGATGCATTTGTTAGGTATAGTTTAAACAACATGTCAAGAGAGACTAGAATGATAAATTTTTTTGAAAAGTATTTCAAATATTGCTCTTTTTGGTTGTGCAATAGACAGAAACATTCTTATTTGGAAAGGCTGGGATCAAACTTCCTTTGCACCCATAATTTTAGATCCAGTTTTACCTAGTAGTAAAAGCAAAAATTTTCAAATCTGAAAAAAAAAAAAAAACAACCACTGATTTCTTGGGAAGCAACTACACTAATCAGAGGTCTGACCAGTCCACTACAGAGAATGTTCTTCTGCTACTGGTCTGAGCTGACTTTCCCAAAGAGTAGTGATGGCTCATGGCTCAGACTCCTTCCTGCATAGTGTGGAACTGATATAATTTCTACTTTCTTCCTTGGCCAGATGAGAGTGGAAAATGTGTAGGATGGGGGAGCCACCTGCTCCATCCTCTTGGGTCCAAAGAAGGTTTGCAATGTGGACTACAGCTTAATGTGTTTTTGGTTTTGTTTTTTTTTTTTTGCTATTTACTCCTACTTACCCCAAAGCTTTCTGGGCAGAATCCATCCTCAGCATCTATGGCCCTTGCAGACTCTGGCAAGAAGAGCCTGGAATAAGCCAACCTTAAGCTTATGCTATAAGCTCTTCTAGTTATGAAGGAGAGGTGGATTTCAGTAGAGTTATAGGAAGAAACCGGGTGTCACTTGATAGGAATATGGGACATGGGATTTCATACACTGCTTACAATGGGACCTAAGGCAGCCAGGGTTTTCAGGTAGGCCTGCCTAGGCTCTTACAGTGAACATATCAGAAAGTCCACTCTTTCCTCATGCCTGGACCACACTGCATCCCAGCAGCTGCCCCTGTTGACAACTGTGGTCTCATGATGCCCAGGACACTCCACCTGATTTTAGATACAGTGACCAGAAAAATTCAAACGCATCTCTGCTACCTCTTGGCACCCAGCTAGGGACTTCAAATAAATCAGAACATCCCCTGGTATGCAGGGAAGGAGGACGAACAAAGGAAATGGGCAGCTTGCTGTGCTGCAGAGCTGAGGGTCTCAGGCAGCCTTGGGGACACTTCTGGTTATGGCTGGTCCTGGTCAGAAGCAGGAATGCTACAGGTAAGTAAGTTGAGAGCTCGGTCAAGAGAGCGTTTGTGTGGTTTTGCAACAAAACCTGAGAAAGCAGATGGGGAAAGAAAGTGCCTTAGGTTAGCACATTTGAAAATGAATAGAGGGTGATCAATGATGGGAAAAAATGGTGCGGAAATGGGGGATTTAATAATAATTACATAACTCATTTTGTCTAAGCTTCATTTGAGGCGTTTTATTCCATCTGAAACAGAACAAATTATTTTAAATGTACTTCAGCTTTTCTAAAAAATGAGGTCACTGTGGAAATTAAAAAAATGTGATTTCCAGAATAATATTATAATTATATTAAATCTTCTGACATTTCATAGTCTAAATATTTATCTGGAACTGTGTGGTAAATTTGTTTTGAAATAACAAATTTTTCTCGTAGCGTGTGTGTCTGTATGTGTGCATGAACATAAAGACCGGATAATCCCTTTTAATTTTTTCTTTGCTGTTTTGAATTATGTGATTGAAAAGGCAACTTAGCTAAGGCCTATCCAGTCACAGTTCAGTGACTTCTGTGCAAAACCAAATCTTCTTCACTGGTTGTCTCATGCTCATAGGAAGGAAGCATGTACCAATGAAGCCATCTCTGGGCACTTCCTCTGCTCATCACCAAAAAGTGCAGAGTTAGCATATTGTCTGCAGAGTTAGCATTTATAGCCTTTTCCACTTCTGAGGGAAAGAGTCCTGGGAGGGTTACAAGTGAAAACTCTTTAGGAAGTTTCTTTGCAGTTCTGTCACTTTCTATTTACCTTGAAAGCCATAAAATGCAATTTGGTTTATACTTCTGGGGGTAAAGCAAGAGCAAGTGTATGTTCCTCATTAATATCTTACAGCCTAAATTTCCTCCTTGTTTACTCCTCATATATTAATCCTATTTATTTTCTCATTAATCTTCAGTGGCCTTCCTTTTTGCAGTAGGATGCCTGCATGAAATAACCCTTTTCCTTCTGTGCTAAATCCAAGCTCTTTGATGCTGAAATTTAATTTTGTGTGTCAAATTGATTTTTTTCCCAGTGTGCCTTTCATTCATAAACCCTCGATTATCTATTTTTAAGGGGGAAGAAAAAACCAAAACCAAGCAACCAACCAAAAAACCAAAACCAAACCAACCAAACAAAAAAACCCCCACAACAACAGAAAAGTACATATAGGAAAAATGTATCTCTAATAGATAATCTGGCACTGCTGCTATAACAGAGTTAATCCGCACAGCCATTATTATGTCTTCAGATTTTTTCTCTGACATTTATTAACTTTTCATGAGAGGCACAGGGATTTCTTTCCCCAGCAGACACTTCCCATCTTGCTTTACAGGCATCTGATTTTTGGCAATAATCTGCAAAAGGATGTCTGCTGTCGGAGCCCCACTGTCACAAAGACCACCTGAAGATTTTAGCTTCCTAGCAAGAAATCCTCGTGTCTGTGGAAGCATTTCCAGGGGAGTACTGAAGGCTTTGACCCCCTCCTGTGCGGTGCTGTGGACCTGCTGTGGACTGTGCAGAAATCGTAGCAAACCCTGCGAGCACCTGGCACAGCCACTGGATCGCTCAGCTCCTCCTCGGGGCCCCAGCCTATTGTTGGGAATATCCAAACCTGCTGGAGCATGGTGGGAGGGTGAGGAGGTGAAGTGACAAAAGACCTTCATATAGGCTGTTCCTAGAGCTGGGGGTCTGCTCGGTGCTATTAGTGTGTAACTTTAAATCTATCAATCTGCATAATCCCCTTATTGGAGAAAATGGCGTGGGAAGGATCGGCAAGACTATTCTGCATTGTCCCCTTGCCCAAAGGCAGGATCAGCTGTCCTTAAACTCTTCCCTATTGTGCACTCACAGCCAGAGCAAACAAATATCTAACATATTTTCTTATAGCAATCCCTTCAAGTGGGGTGGGAGAAAGTTGGTTTGTGTTAACTCCTCCATCCCAAGCCCTCTGCCCTCCTTGGCTTGCTGGGCAGCTGCAAACAAATAAATGCCTACTGTCTCCTCACCAGGACCAGGCAAACAGACACCCATCATATTCCAAAGATGACAGATGGTTAGTGTTTTATGTCCCAAACTAATAGTAAACATTGTGTGCCGAGTATGGGTACAGGCATAGGATCAGTACACCTCGTCAGGATCTGGCGAGGAGGTGAAGAGTAGAAGGTCTTCTGTTTAAAAAGTTTGCACAGCAGACACAGAGAGAAAGGATCTGCACAGTGAAGACTTCTTCAAGGCAGCAGATCAGTTTGCTCCACGAAATTTCAGTGCTTCTGAGCCTTTGAGATGGCTTGACACAGAAACTGGACAAGGCTGTTTTAAGGTACAAGCATTTTGCTTAAGGTACCTAGAAAGAAGTAATGGGAGAAGTAACATCAAATGTTATTACCATGTTATTTTGTTTCCTGACGGCTCTGTCTCATGACTCTAGGTGTGTAGCTATCTGCTTGGTATGGCTGCAGCAACTGGCTACGAGGAGCGTGTGTGCAGCATTGCAGCACCTACCGCCTCGAGCTCATTCTTGCCCAGGAGAAGAGGAGAAGATGATGTAAAATCCAGAAGCAGGGAATTGAGCAAGGGAGGTCAGGTCTGGGGAAGGCTGCAGGGATGAGACTTGGACTAACAACATCAAGGGGGCTCATTCCTTGTCTGGGTTTTTGTTCTTCCTTTCAGGCTCTGTTGGTGTGAAAATTGCCCTATCAGAGCTCAATTCTGCAGGCTCGCTTCATGTGTACAGTTACTGGTGATGGATATGGAAAGTTTGCTTCCTGCACTGTATCCTGCTTTTGAAACTGCTTTCCTACCTCCCCCGTATGGCTTCCCGTATATTGTACTGTGGACCCCTTATTAAAACATTAGAGCCTCAGCTGCATTTCCGGTTTAGTCCTGATCATCAGTACCCAAAAAACAGTGTGCTAAGTTCCCACATCTTCTTTTTTCTCCCACTCCTTTCACTCCTTTTTGTTTGAAATAATTTTTAGCCTCTTCTCGTCATCCCCATGCTGCCTGGCATAGCTCAATAACAAACCTTTGTCCTCCAGCTCTATTGCCATATCCCTCATAGTGTCTCCTGATGGTTTTGCTGTGCTAAGTATTCCACTCCTATTTATTTTTGGGGGCCACAGCTGTTCAAAAAAAAAAAATTTCTTTTTTTTTTTTTTTTTTTTTTTTTCTTTCCACTTTTGCACTGTTATTCAGTGTTTCAGGTTTTCTGTTGCTGAAAAAGGCTGTGGAGAAAGAAGAATTATTAGGAGCCTGTGAACTACAAATTCAGGCTGCTATGCTGAGGAGTGGGTGCAGTTTGTGGAGTGCTACTGAGACTTATCTGGGACATGCATTTCATGTTGCATTTAAACCCTCAGCTATGCCAGGAGCCCTGATCACCCAATGGATTTTGTTTGCTTCCCCCTTAGATGCTTGAGCAGCATTTGAAACCTTTCTTTTTTTTTTCGTTTTTTTTTTTCCTTTCTTTTTTTTTTGGGGGGGGGGTGTGTGTGTAGAGAATTAGTTCTGATATGCACAATGCACTTTTGATCTGTCATTCCCCTCACTGTCTTTGACTCCCAGAGATAATAACCAACCACCTATTAAAAAAAAAAAATTAGAGCTGCAGAGTCCTGTGACCTGACAGAGCAGGACTAAGGGGCGAAAACTGCTGGGAGGACATATCACTCCCAAAAAAGCTCTTTTCAAGATCTGAGCACTCTTTGCAGATGATCCTGGCTTTAGTAGAGGGAGCAGAAGACAGGGTCAAGGAATAGCCGTTGATATGGGTATAATTTTGAGAGCCTGAGCTGAGCATGTGGGACCTGTAGTCTTGACCTGTTTCTAAGAGGCTTGATAAAGACTGTCGTCCAGTGTCCACTTTCCTTTGGTGTGGTTAATGGGTGGCAGCTCAGATTTTACCTGAACCGGCCCTGTTCCCAGTCACTTTGCTCCTGTTAGCTTCTGGGGTTGGATTACCCTTTCTCCACTTTTAACTCTGTGGAGACTTGTTCTCATCTTTGAGCTTTGGCTGCAAACAGTGCAGGTTATACATAAATTGTAATGAGAACCACAGAAGTTTGCTCAGGGCAATAAAAATACAAAATTCAATAGGTCATGAGACGCTGAAAACCCTAACAAAAATCCTCTGGGAGTGGCACACTTGTCTGGAGTTTCTACCAATAAGGGATGGCTTAAATTCCCTATTCCTTTTCAAGCCAATTACTTGTCAAAATCTATTAACACTTTGCTGTACTTTGTGTCAGGTAGTCTGAGCACCAGGCTTTGTCACATGTGGAATTGCATGTGCTATCCAGAAAGCTCTTTTCTTCACAGTTAAAACTGAGCTGAAAATTTTGTTTAACCAGCTGAGTATACTGGAGAGTATGATACAATTGTGGGGTTATACTGGTAAACTGATAATGGCAGTGGGTGGTATTATGTAGGAAAATGTGAAAATCAAATGGAGCATCACTGAGACCTGGAAGTATAAGCTGTGAGAAATCTGAAAGATAATAAGCACAAAACTGAAAGTTGCACTAGGGCAAATACTTGATTCTGTAAATCAAATTATACATGGTGGTAGAACTTCATGGAAACAAGAAGTTACAATAGCATGTTGATGAGAAATTAGAGTATCACTAAAAGAAATCTCCATTTTCTGAAAAACAAAGGAGAAGTAAATCTGTAGGGCCAAGCCAAATGGTTTACCATTGGCTTCAATGGGACATGAACTTGTTTATTGCTCTGTAATTGGTGCAATTAAAACCAGTCCTGGCAACAGTGCAGTGCCCTTGGCTTCCTCTCCACCAATGCTGGGTGTCCAGCATTCCAGGGCACGATTACTTGCAGACTCCTGGTAATTTCAGTCCCTTCAAGATGCCCACAGATTCTATTGTGAGAAAAAAAAAAAAGTCTTCAAGCAGCCCTGCATTCCAGATCTCACTGTCTTTGGTTCACAATCGTATTCTTTCTGTTTAGTTGCCACAACAGTTTTCTAGCCCCTGGACTACTATGTATTTAATTTTACCACTCTTGCTAACCAGGAGTTGGCAGAATCCACAGGATCCAAATACACGATTCAAAAACCTACTAAAAACAGTTGGTTTTGACTCTTGGTTACTAAGTAGGATCACTGATTGGACTGCAGCTCTTACTCGCAATGTTTGCACCGTATAGAGTGCATAATCCCTTACATGGGATCAGAACATCTGGCATTTCTTCTGCGATGGCTGAAAAATAAAATTGAAGCAGGATGTGAATCTGTGGACTTTCTTCTGGCAATTTATTGGGTCAGATACTGACCATCGTCCACTTCATGGATGGATATAAGAATGTTTGAATTTGGCTTATCATCTCAAAATCTGGATCTTTATCTAGGGCTTATGCAAATGTCTGAATCTTAACCATGCCCAAAAGGTTCTGTGTTATTCCTTTCCTTGTGGTTTCAATGACTCTGAAATCCTGCTATGAAGAGTGACAGAAAAAAAAAATCAAGCAGATTTTATATGTTTCCTCAGGATAGTCTCTTTAAACAGTAGCATTTCTAGGCTGAATTTTCCAGTGATGTGCTCCACTGCAGTACCTAAAGTTCCACATTCTGAGAAGCTGAAATAAAAAGCTGAAGACTGCTAGTATAGACATTATTTTTACCCGTTAAGTCATTATTTTTCCACATTAATCACAGGGCAAAGATATCGGGCTTCAATTCAGATTATGACAATATCTAATGTCTTTTCCACATACAACTTCAAACTAGGAGAATACTTCCTCTCTCGTTTTCACGGGAATTTTGTGAATTCCAGTATGTATATTTTTCCAGCTGTAGTATTTTATTTGCAATTGGAAATTGCCAATTGAAATATCACCTTTCCTATGGAAAAGTTGCTAATACTAAATCTTAGAAACATAAGTTTATTTCAAGTACTCAGGTTAGATAGTCTCTACGCATAAAGCAGTGTCCTGTAACACTCTGAAATCATTCTCTATAGGTGTCAACACCTGGATCTTGGCTTGTTTACTCATATAAAAATCTGTTGCTACAAAGCTGAAGGATAGAGTGGGTTATATCTTTTAGTCTAAGGTCATTTGAGGTAAACCCTTTGCTTGTAAATCTGTTTTCTGAAAAAAATAGCCTGGTTGTAGCGGCCACCTGTTTTCCTCAGGAATGACTGAATAAAAGCTACTGCTACATTATGGGGTTGAGTTTTTTTCCTCGGACCCAAAACTGCATCTGGGGGAGCGAGGGACAAGGGAAAATTATGAACTATATGCTATAATATAGACTACATACACTGTATGAACTGTGCCTATTATAGCAAAAGTTTGTTACAAACTCACAAAGAGTAACCTTACAAGAATAAATATCCTATTTCATATTAAGCACCTTCCTTCTCCAGTGAATCTAAAAGCATGAGATTCTTGACATTTAGCTTCTCCTGTGCTCCCATCATGGGTTTTTGTACTTCTCCAGCTCCTCTTGTCCCACAACAGTGACTGAGCCTTGCCTTCTGTTCTTGCCTGAAGCCTCTGGCTAGGCTGACAAAGAAGTGATGTTTCCTTTCACTTACCAGGCTGCTTAGCTGGTCAGGCCTTGGCTCCCCCCTGCTTTGAAATCTAGCAAGTTTCAGAGATTGGTTGGTGCAGCCCACCATAAAGTGGGGTATTACCCCCAGAAGCAGGAGTCTCAGGCCCAAAGCTGTTCAGTGCCTAAGCTGCTTGATGCAGAGATCCAGTCTGTCATGAAGGCAAAACAACAGTGTGTGCAATGCCACCACAGGAACTGCAGCCCAGGCTGAGCTGAAACACGTGTCACCCCCTACGCTAAACAACGATGAGGTGCTGCTGAATAAGACACACTGTGTGGTGATGACTGATAGTTTTAACCATTGACAGGATCCTGGTAAGCATTAAAAGGTGACGGCCACAGTGAAGTGGAAGGACAGGCTTGGTTCAACCGGAGGAACTAGTCTGAGGGCTTGGTGGCTGCTTAGGAGGAGTGCGGTTTTCCTCTGGGTTCAAGTTGGGCTATTTGGTTGTATTCAGCAGAGCAGATGCTCTCACGTCTGCTCCGCCTTCATCTGAGAAGCAATAACTTTGAGAAGTTGAGGAGTTTGGAGGTTGGGTGTCTTCTAGATGCTCAAATGCATTCCCAACAAAAAACACATTGACGAACTCCACTGCCAAAGGTAGGAAAAATAATGTCAGATTTCCTATTTTATGGCTGTTTCAGCACACAAACACTTTCCATCTATGACTTCTCCAGATGGCAAATATTTTTTGCTCATTCAGTGCAGCATGTATGTGCAGCATGTATATATATACAGCAGCTTTTATTCTTATTAGCCACATCTCTAAGTGTTCAAGCTTCAAATTTGCCAAGCATGAACAGCACAGACTCTACAAATACTCTTTTGGTTTTTTTTCTGAGGTTTTGCTGAGTGTGAATATACAGCAGAGAAAGCTCCCAACAGAATTTGCCCTCACCGTCTACAGCTGCTATACCCAGCATCGAATTTAGTAAGTAATCATATCTACCAGTTTTCATTCCAAGTGACACACACACACACACATGAAATCATGAACAGAGATGTTTTGGTAAAACTTTGAAGATTTTACATCACTTATTTTTCTCCCTCTCAGTTTCATCGTTGAAAAGCCATTTACCACAAAGGCTGCAATTTCACTAGTTGCCCTCTGCAAGGATAATCAACTTTTTTTCTCCCTCCTTTTACCTACATAAGAAAAAAAAATACCCAAATGGGCCTTTTGCTTTGCCCATAAAGCTGGCTAGTCATATTTTGTTTATTAATCCTTGTGCTGTTACTGGCCTCTTTTAAAATATTTTGGAATTTTACAGGATCAGCAACTTGGATAAGATCTAATGAATTATATTAAATGCTAAGAATAAGATAATGTCTCATTTAAACAAACAAAGAAAACACTTTTTTAGGAACACTTTGTTGTAATATAAAGCATCTTTGCCTATTTTGGAATGAAAAGCAATCCTTAAATATAAGACATTAAAAACTAAAACTCCAAAATAAACTCACCCCTCCTATTGGAAACAGTTTCTGTCTTTACTCAAGTTAGAAAATTTCGTAAGTTGTCTTCATTTTTTTGAAAAAGACATCCTAGAATGGCTGGCAAATCCGGTGATCAGGTGGAAAGAATTTCTGGATGTTCAGCCAGTCTGATCCACTTTTTGACATTTTATACAAGAGAATAAAAGCTGTTTTCCCCCCATTACTTCAAGCTGCTATTACCAATCATTTCATGCAGATCTGGTTACATGCTCACAGAAAAGTCATCAATGTATTGGAAGAAGGCAAAGAGAGAAAACTGTTTCTGTTGATGCAAAACTTCTGGAGATGCAGTGTAGTCGATTTGCTATTTCATCGTACGTCTTGCCATGGGCTGCGTGGATTTGGTGGCCTGGCACATCAGCCCCATGAGAGTATAAAGCTCTAGTGGACACCAGTGCACTGTATACACATATAGATATATATATGTCCTGGAGGCTGAGGAAAGCCTAAATGGGAAGGAGAGGCAAAAGCATTCTATTTGAGTAGGGATGCAGGTGACGTGCTCCTCGTTTTGCTGAAGGACTCTTGCCAGCTATGAGTCTGCAATGGGAGTTTCTGGCTGACTTCAGTGGGAAGTGCGTGGACCACTGAGGCCACGACCACATGATGTATTTGAGACCAAAAGCCATGGTAGAAACACTGAATGATGTGCTGCCAAAGCCTTGCCATTACCTGCAGTACATCATGGTACTGCTCATTGCCACCACAGTGATATGGGGCCCAAGCCCCTCAAACATTAGCAGGCACTGCAGCACACTGCTTCATGGCATTTTCAGTTATCTCCTTGAAGTTTGCAAAATATCTTCCAATTAAGTGCAACATAACAACTATGAGAATTAAGGTATAATTCTGACTTTGAGCTTCCTGACTGGTGTGACTCCAAAAATGTACACTGAATACAGCCACCAAATAATGATGTGTAGGATGTGATGTGCCAGTGGCACAATTTCTTTGCAAACACCTACATTAAAGCCTTAGAAAGCTAGAAACAGCAGCTTTCCAGTCCCTTTTCTCCCTGAGAGGGATTTAAGAAGAGAGCCCAGGACCTCTGGCTGCCTGTGTGGGAGCAGCCAGGAAGGGCTGGATAAACAAAGGTAACTACAGGGAATGAAAGTGACTGTGTGATTTTGTCTGACAAAGGGATACATTTGATTTCCTTTCTTTATACACACTTGTTGGTTTCTGTTTTGGCTGCAGTCTTGGTTTTCTGTTCCTTTAATTCATGCATTTTGCATTTGCTTCTTTGCTAATTTGATACTGTGTACCTAACTTTACCTCTGATTTTTGTTTTAGGAGGTTTGGGCTTGATTTTGAAAGGATGTTTATAGGCTTCAACATATTTGATGGTGTTTCCAAAACCATTAAGTGGTTTTGAAAGTCTGCTGAGGGCCTGATAATCTTCAGTCACTCATATCCTAATGGAAATTTGGCCCTTCTATGACGAATAATGGCTATGTAATAAAAAGCAGCATGTCAGTCTTGATTAAATTATAAGATAAATTACATGCTCTGGAAAAAGGAGAACTTTAATTTTTCATCATTGACCTCTATTCTGGATTAAAATGTGCAAAGTCAGAGAGCCTTCATGCAAGGCTACCCTCATTATTCAGTTCAGTGACAAAGCAGTGGACTATTTAACAATAATCTGGCATCTCTCATACTAAAGCTTATCTTTAGGGCAGAGAGCAAAGCAGAGGAGAATTTGTATCTGATTGCCTGCAAATGCAGAGGTAGACTGAAGTTAGTTTGGATGTTATACACGGAAGGAATTGTGGCTGCTTAACTTTTATTGGGATAAGGTGATCAAACTGCACTGCAGAGAAAAATATTCCGAACCTGTGCAGTCATCACGTGAGTGTGTCATAACTGCAAATGTGCTCCTGCTACAACACTGGTGGCCACAGGTAAAAATCCTCGTTTCCATTCAATTGCACTTTTGGAGTTGCTGTGGCTCGGCTGCTCAGTGGTGCTTGAAGTCGTTCCCTGCTCCCTCAAAATCTGCTAACACATTGGTTCAGGGGGTGTCCCCTTGCTTTGGGCTGGCTGGAAGGAGCTGGGCTGATCCCCCAGGTTTGGTCCCGGCAGCACAGCGCTTTGCACCCCTACCTAATTCACCTCACTGAACCGGATTGACCTGAAAGTTTGGCCCCCAGGTGCCCCTGTGCCTTCTCTAACCGACAACGGGAAATAGGTGTCTACGAAGGCAATCTGATCTTTTCCACGTGGGCAAGTGAGAGCAAGGGGAGGACATAGAAATGGAGGTTTCTGTGTGCCTCCCCTTTGGCTACAGAGAGCCTTGTTGTGCGGCTGGGACTAGAAATTTAACTTTTAAGTAGCTAAAATGATGTGAGATGAATTTAGACCCCTGATGTTTTTCATAAGTTTATCGTGGGACTGCATGGACCCTAAAATGTTGTATTTGCTTACATGAGCAACCATTTGTGCTAATCAATACCTTAATTTCTGCTTCACAGCTGGTTCCTCTTTTGCTAACCTGCCATAAAGTATTTGGGTTCTTTTTAGAGAAAAGTTGGACTTTTTTATTTGCTGTCCTCAAAGACCATTTTCAATTCTTAGCATACTTTGCCCACCCCCCCTGCCCCTTAATATTGAATTTAAGTACCCAGCTCTTGTGTGTCTCATGACATCTCCCTGCAGCTACTTGCATATTTATATATCCACCTCCAACCTTACTTAGACACTCAAATGACACTGAAGTTTTCATACTAACATCGTGCTAAATAGAGATGTTTTCCTGAACGAGGACAGAGTGAAAAAGGAGGGTGTAATGGATGAACTGAGCATTCAATCCTGTTAGGTAATAATTGGAAGAACAGTGCACATCCGGACTTGGGCTACCAGATTGCAACAAGTGCATGGGTATGTTATCTTTCTTCCCCCTACGCTGCTTGGATTAGCCCTTGTCAGGCTCCTCGGGGGGCATCAAGGTGTATTTATGCTGGAGGAGAGAAGTTGTCTCTGCCTGCCTGGGCTCTGGGAGAAGAGGAACAGAGGAGATGGGCAGGTTGAGGGTGGGAGTGTGGTTGTGCTGCAGGCTGCAGCTGAGCAGCACTGGAAGCTGTGATCTGCGCTCCAGTCCGCAGCATGTGTGAGCACAAACTGATCTGCAATTTATTATGTTCATCTGTAACTACTACGTGCCTATCTTTTCTTTCCAAGTACTCTACTGTGAAAGCACGGTAGATGACAAATAAAACAGAAGTCTTCATATATAGAAATAAAATCAGCTAAACAGTACCTCATTTGTGAGGAATAAATAACAGCTTGTCTTTGCATTTTTTATTCCTGTAAAGGAATTTTGTCTTGAAAGTGGACAGATACAAGATATTGCAGTTCAGACGAGTGACATAAATTGTAAAGTCAAGGGGCAATCTCAAGATCATGACAGTAAGTCACTTTATTTTGAATTGTGGGGACTTAACTCCTGTGGCCACATCAACCAGTGCACTGGTGGTGGCTCAGTGGAAGATGTAACCACAGTCCAAGTCATCCAGGATTTACAGATCAAAATTGCAGTTTATGTTGTCTCTGAACAATCAAAGCAGATGCTAAACACTATCATCTCCAGTGACTTCCACTATAAGTTGAACTGGGCTGTCACCTACTGACCACAGTCTGGCCTATGGAGTGATTTAAGGTACGGAGCACATTGCAAGTGTAATCCAGTCAGCTGCAGCAGCCAGACCTGTAGCCCTACAAAGAGTTTAAGAGTTCCAAATCCAGCAGAAATCAAAGATGTTTTCCCAGACTGATGTCAGTTTGCAGAGGAAAAGCAAGGGACCCAGTAATTACAGTTTTAAGAGACCATAATACTTTTTGAAGGGCAGTGGGTATAACATCTATTGCATTGAATATCTTTTGATCACTTACTGTAATTTGATAGCTATTCCAGCAATAATCAGTGCGAGCAGGAGGACACATATAGTTTGACTGTCTTCAAGCTTGATAATATTTTGTATTTGCTGCTGTCATAGTCCTTCAACTTTTGTTTAGCACATGTGTAGATGGTTCCTAGCATGAGGGTCACAGGCCAATCCTTGACTGTTATATTGAATTGAGACCCTGGCCAGGAGTTTGGGGCATTCCCGTGAAGTTTGTCATTCCCTCTCATATTTGTCACAAGAGGTTTGTGTCAGGCCTTTGATTCACAAAATGGTATTGTGGAGCAGAGCTGAAACATGCAAGGGGTGCAGCTCCCAGGTGTGTAATAGGCACAATGAGTATGGTGAGAAATACCACCCTGTGAGGTTTGCAAGAGCAGCCAGTGCTTGGCAGCTATTGCTGTTCACTGTGGTGGCATGCACAAAAATAGAAATGACAGTCATGTGGATAACCTGCATGGAGTGGCCTGGGATTTCCTCCACCAGCCTACAGATTCAGGAAGTTCTTGGATTATGGTAATATGATTATTCTAATATTGATTTTATTTGGCATAGGCATACTAGTAACACAAGTAGCTCAAATTTCTTCACTATTTAGGAGTCCATTCAACGTCTGGTCAACAAGCATAATGGAAAAATTATGCTTTGATACAGTCTTCAGTTAAAATTCAGGGAGAATAAGGATCCAGGTGGAAATGCAAATTGTGTGAGGACCCTGGAGGCAGGACTGGTGTATAAAGCTAAGCTCAAATGGAAGCAGTATTATCCTTCAGACAGAAAACCAGAGTACCATATTGTGTTTGCACAAATACCACTTTATACACTATCTAAAGAAAGAGAATACTATAGAAATAATTCTTTTGTATTCATTATGAAAACCATTCAAAAAGCAGTAACAGCACAGTGAGAAACAAGTACTACATTTTCAGAGTCAGAATAACATAATTTGTAATTTGATAAATTCTGATCCAGAGCTCGAGCAGAAACAAGTCTCAGCAGATAAGTCAGCAAAAGGACATGTTTTAAAAGACTTTAATCATATATTAACAGTATAGGATGGGAAACACCGGAAGAGAAAAGGCCACAATAAATGAGATAAATATGTATGTCTGTAGGTGTGTCAACTAGGAAAAACATCATTGATCTTTTAGGTATAGTAAATAGTTTTTTGTTACAGTGGAAGGGTTGTATGAGACTGAAAAGACAGGACAGAACAGAACAGATTTTCATTATTTGTCCCATCCTGTCAACATTGACTCAGATTCAGGCATGCTCCACTAGCTTTTGTTAAAGGTTCCAGTTTTCCATACAGAAAAATATGAGATGGTCTCCTCCAGAAGTAGCTCCTTCCTTGAAGATCGAGATGCTTAGTCAGAGCACAACTGTTTTTGTTTCTCTTGGCATCCATTGACACTGATGGGATGGTGCCATCAGTGAGTCAGAAAGCTCACAAACATGTAGTTTGGAGCTAATGTATATGTTGTTTAATGTATGTGATACTATAATTCGTTACACATTTTTTAAAAAAAAGTTCTCACACTTTCTGTTGTCATCATGGGTGCAACAAAGATAATTAAATAACTTGGATGGGAGTTTGTATGTTTATGGTATGATGTCTTACAACACCCTGAAAAAGTCCCCATCTTCTGCAGGGCACAGGCTGCTTCTTCTACCCCACAGCAGAGCACTGTCTGGAAGAGATGGTTGCCCAAGGGCAGGAGAGGGCCTGTGCCAAAGAGGCAGAAGGTGACCTAGAGAGCTCTTGCATGGTGCACTGGGGCTGGGGCCAGGCCCACAGCAGTAGACAGCAGTGGGAATGAAAGCTGGAGCACAAGATCCTGAGAATGTACCCCATAGATCCCACCCAGGGGACCAACAGCAGACCCTCCACAGCCAAACCAAACAGACCTTGGGACTGCAGATCGTCTTGACAACAGATGGATATACATGTTTGCCCTCAGTCTGAAGTCTAGTCACAGTCCTTGTCAAATCCCCAAAAATGCTGCCTGCTGCCAGCAAGGCGTTACTACTGTTTTATCTGGATCGAACCAAGAGTATCAGACTTTCATCCAGACACTGGGGGCCACTCTGGAGTTACACTGGAATTACACCAATGTTACTGAGATCAGAGTCTGGCAGTGGGTGAACAGAAACAGAAATAGCTGCATATCATGAAAACGAGACAAAGGAATTTGTCATGAACTGTGATGTGACAGGAAAAATAAGAAGGTTTATGAGAATAGATGGACTTAAAAATGTATTTTGGTCTTTTATGACTAGTATAATTTAATGAATAAAATATATGTTTATTTGTAGATATTATTTGAGTTGTCATATGTAATGAGAAAAGGGAGCCCATGCTTTCCAGATCAAAAAATGGTATGAAGCAAGGATACACACTAGATATTTTATGGAAGACTGTTATGACACCATTGTCTTTTCTTTCTTGAACATTTACAGAGTAAAAGAATGGCATGGTCCAGATGATAAAAAAAAACTATGTATCAGAGTAGAACCCATGGACTGAGTACTTTAGAGCCTTTGTACAGAGCCAGGACAAGGAATATACCATTTATATTTCTCCTAGGTAAATGCAAATGAAACTGCACATTGGCAAGGATTTCTCAGTTTAGATCTAGGCCTTTTACAGTAAGAAATCTCCCACCAAGCAGAAATAGAAAGGAAAGTAAAAATAGGGTTTACAGTTTATTTAAAAAAAAGAAGAAAAATTGCACAGAGAAGGATTAGAGAAAGCTCTCAAGAGCAGAGACAATTTTTGAAATTAGTCCAAAAATAAGAACAGATTAGATTGTATTACTCTGCCAAAGGGACAAGTTCATTTGCTGTTGGACAAAGGAGTCAATTCATTAAAAATGACTTAGGTGGATACTGATATTTTTGATATTTCATCCTTTACACTGGAGTCAAGATGGTGATTTTCTACTTGATTTAAAAATGAGAAAGCCACTTTTGTGGCTGTATCAAAGATATATGAGAAGGTTAAATTAAAACATCAAACCAATACTCTTTTTCATTGCATTAGACTGCTTCAGCCAGATATGCAGAGGATGTTCAGTGGCAGAGCTTGAGTAGGAATGGGTCCTGCCCAGATGTGGCTTTTCCTTCTGTGCTCTTGTGATTGCAAACCATTGTCTTTGCATTCAAAAGCAAAAGTGAGAGTATCATGAGAATGAGAGTCCTATGCTTTCTTTGAAAATCCTCTCTCTTCCAGAAAAACCCTCATGATAGAGCAGAACAGCATGGATAGGCTAGGAAGTTATTGCAGTAGGAATAGGAGGCAATATGAAGTATATCCTGACTACCACCGCTGCAGGCTTCATCTTCACTTGCTTTTGGATGGGTATGCTGGCTCAGCCAGGAAAGCTGTTGGCTGGGGAGAGATGGCCTGCGGCATGCAGCTGGGAGGAGAATTGAGATCAGTGAGCACCAGGGATTGATAGATGTCTTTCTAGGGACCCTGCTGCTGGTCAAAGTCACTTCTGGGGCCTGTAAAGCTCTTTGTAAATGTCCAGCTGTGACATCTCCTGTCTTTTCGTATGGCCAGTGATTCTGTCAGGTGTGATAAACCGTGGCTTCTTTCCCCATTGTTATTAATGGCAAAAATGAGAAGGAATATCAGGTATTTTTCCTACATGTGAATGATGTCGTGTATGACACCTCTATGAATGACCTGGAGGAGTCTGCCACTTGATAAACCATGTGATTCACAGGGGTAGATTAGACTAAGCTGGATTTAACTGCAAACTCCCTGTATAGCAGCCACCTCTCTGCCTTAGACTTTGACTTTCTTGGGCATGACACAGAATATTTTTTAAGCCAGATCCCAAGCAGGAATGCCACCATGAGTCTGAATTGTAGGTACGCAAAACTAGCACTCGGTCGCGACCTTGCTGTTAGGGCATAGACATTTCAAAGGTCTGTGGTTTCACCATGTTGTCTTCATGTTGGAATTTGTTTGGGATATGAAGTCCAAGGAGCTAGAATCCCTGCCCAACTACAGATGATCAGCTACCTCTTCTGATAGATATTCTCAGAATGTGTCTACAGAAAAAAGCTTTCCATAAAAAGCAGGAAGCAGAAGTAGTGGCATTGATTTTGTCACAGGCCTTTCTCAGAAGTGTAAGTCATATTCAAGTGTATAAACATAGAAATAATAAAAATAATGGACAAAATAAGATAATAGTAGAGGTAATAATAACCAAAGCAACCTACAGAATTTACTGGCATGTCTCCTGTTCACCTTTGTAAAACCTGAGAATCAGTACTACCACTTTTTTAGGATGTGTAGTGACATTCAGAGGTAGTCCTGTATTCTCATCTGACAACCATTTTGCCTTTATTTTTAGTTCATAGTAACTTATTAATATAAAATTACTCTCTTACAGAAGCAGTCCTTCAGCATGGCTTTTGCTAGTGCTAGCCCTTCATGTGAAGGCACCACCTAAATGGCTAATTATAATTTTTTTCGCTTCACCTCTTACAGCTGGCTGCCCTCTTTGCTCTTAATGTCCTCTCGATTTGCTTCCTGAGTCTCTGGGGAGGAAGCCCATTCTTGTCTTTCTGCAATAGCATTCTATAATATGTGCTTTTGTCTGCAATTCTGTGTCCATTTAGAGGGCTTAATATCTATATAACTATGGATGCAAAAGCATGGGTATTATTTATAGCCTTTCCTCAGTTTGTAGTGCTGCTAGGCAGATAACTACTGAGCTCTATAAACTGACCACATCATGCACCTGTAGGCAAAGAAGTATGAATAGTCTATGAAATGTGACGAAGTTAGTTGAAGTGAAATTGTTAAAAAAAGTTTGTGTAGCCATAGAGGGAAGGTCCAGTTTTCCTTCAGATTGGTGGGGGACAGAGGTTAAAGGTGAATGCGGAGTCTGTAAGGTTCTTCCAGGTTATGGGAAAATATAATGTGTTATTGCAGTTGAGCAATTTGAGGAGGGTAGCGAAAGGTGAGAAATAATTATATGAAGAAAATAATTTTGCAAGCAATCAAAATTCTCACAGTGAAATTCAGTCAAAGTGACAATTTCAAGAAGAAAAAAGAAAACAACAAAAATCCTTTTCCAAATGTAAGGAGCAGATCAGCCATTGGAAAACTACCAATATGGTGAAAAAAACACCTCTGATGGGCAAGAAGCTAAGGAATGAGAAAAAAATCTGTCTTATTTTCCAGTCAGCATTCTTAAATTTCTCTAATGAGCAGCATATATTTGCTGATCCAGGTTGTCTGAATAAGGTTAGCTTTTGGTTGCTAGAAAAAATGCCTTATGAGACTTTAGCAGCAGGATCTGGGGCCAAAAGAATATCCCCTCTCAGTGATGCTAGAAAGGTTTATGTAGTTCAGTCATCAAAATGGACAGTCTACCTGGTGAAACACCTGCAAGATCACAACTGAAACTCCAAGTTCTAACATGCCTAGTGGAGCTACTTCTCAGTTCCTTTGGGATTAGTCTCTCACATTGCAGAGATCGTTCATCACTTCACAGGATCAGGCCCTAAGTGGTTCTGTGGTAGGCAAAACTATAACTGAAAATGTTTCTCCTGCTTGATGAAAAATAAATGCCACCCTGCTGAGAGCAGCTACAGCCTTGGAGTCAGCAGCAGTCAGAAAGAATTAATTACCTTTATAGCCCTCTCGGTGCATCAAGCATCCTAGGAAGTCCTAGGGATTAGTTTAGAGCAGAAGCTGCTCTAAGAGGTACTGGCATTTTCTCTTTCTCAGCTCTACCCGTTACACCAAAACCCAAGAAGAGCCATTAATTTTACATCTGGAAAATATTATTCTGGCTGTTCATGCGATCTGCAAGGATGTTTTGTGCCTGAGTAGATGAAGGAGCTGGACTGAAGTATTCAGAAAAAAAAATGGATTGTATTAGGTAAACTGTGCCCAAACGTTTTGTGTTCTATCCATTAATTGCTAAGTAATAATAACATCTGTGGTAAGGATGTATTATTTTTCCCAGTTTCCAGTGGCAGAACTCAGATTTTTTCCTAATTCTCAGTGCTAACTTCTGCAATTCAGAATCTTAGATATTGCACAGAAAAATGAATTCTCAGGTCTTATGGATCTACGTTTCCCAGTATGACAGTTGCAGTCTAGAGTGGCTTTGTCATACGTGCTAACAGGAAGATGGCAAATGTCTAAATGAAAACTTTGTCCTCTTCACAGTCTACTGGGTTGAAGAGCACTCACTCATTCCAGTGAGAGCCTCTAGCACATCAGATCAATGGCTTTTTATTTATTTATTTTTTTTTTAGATATAGTCTTTCTTCTGTTGAACCAGACTGTTGCTTTGGGACACAGGGTTTCCATCTCTTGTATGATAAACCGTGCTTCTTCAAGCAGTTTTGATAATTCAGGGGTACTGGAAGAATAAAGATCAGAATAAAGATCAAACTTTCTGTGTCATTTCTTAAGAGACTTTAGTAGGACTATTTCATGAATTCTGTGGAGTACAGGTTGCAGAACAAGAACATGTGGTCCAGAGATGTTTTAGTTAATGGGGGAATATTAGGCTTTTGGATTATTTGTCCCAGTGAAGAATTCAGGGCATGCAGTGCAGCTCCCAGACGAGCTGGTGTGATGGACTTGTGTTATCCAGGAGATCATAAGAAATTATGAGAATCATTTCTCTTGACTTAGGAATATGTCAATATGTAGTTAAATGGGATGGCTGAAGAGCTGGAAGAAAATGAGCCTGTTGGGACATCTGAGTCTAAAATAACCATCAGCTATTAAATTGCTGCTTCATGCATATTTTGAGGCAGGGATAAGTTTAATATACCTGGTAGCTGTACGGTGATCCAACTGGCTGTCACTTGAAGCCTTTTATGTAGCTGGCATCAGGTGAAGCTGGTATTATTCCAGGTAAAGTGAGATTGTAAACACTCAATAGTGAACACTGCTCCATATTTTCTTATTTGACATCTCTTGTCCCTCATGTATATTCTCAATCTGTAATTTTGGCTTGTGTGGGTGTCTTTCAGCTCACTGGGTTTCTCTGAATTAATCATGTTGCTAGTTGGTCTAAAGTCAAAGACCTTCATTATTCTGCACTCTGTATATGATCTAATGCTGTTTAGCTCTTTAAATTGTGTGTTGTGGTTTGAAGTTATCAAGCTGCATAATTACTTTCTCTGGCTTCCTTCAGTCTTTAAAGAATAACATTATTTATTTATATTTGCCAAGCAAGTGAGGTGTGGTGAAGACTTAGTGAGACAGAGAAGGCTGAATCAGTCTTAGGCACTTAAAAGTAACATAAACAATTGTTATGTAAAGTGGGTTCTTTCAAACCAGGCCTTTGTCTCTGTGCTGAAAGGTAGGTGCTGAAAGAACTTTTCACTTCCATTTTACATCAAAATAATCTCACTGAAACAACTACAGAGTGCTATTAATACTTTTTCTTTAATTCCTTTTCTACCCCACGTTAAATCCATAATGGTTACATAATTCTCCGCATGGAGTATGTTCCCACCTCTCACCAGATTGGTATGATACGTGTGAACTGGTGAGAAGACTGGCAAATTCTCATTTGCTTTGTGCATGGAGATACTGTTTTACCTATAGTATTTTTCCTCTGAATACTTAGACCTTTGGGCAGAGCCTTCTTTATATCTCTGTGCATTGCAATTGCTTGTTATTTCTTAAACTGATGTTGTTGGAAATCAAAGGTGGGGAAAAAAGAAAAAACATTTAGACATGTGAGTAACGACTTAGCTCAATGCGACTGACTTTCCCTGGCTTCCTTATTGAATCCTCATGGAAGGTATTGCTAGGAAGCTAAGGGAAGGAAGGTCTGACTTAAAATGAATTGTTATTTTATGTAGAAGTTGGAGCTGCACAATACAATTTTGAGATCCTCTGGTGTTCCTGCCCTTTATTTCTGAAATGTTTAAGTAAAAATTATCGTAGTAACTGAAAATGAATGATTACTAACATGGGACCAGCTAAGAGGTAGCAGACCAAGTACAGATAGAGGCTATATTATTTTTCACATATGCCAAGTGAACTTCATTCCTGAGTTTGACATATCTATTATTCCAGACCTGAGATACTCTTTATAGAAAAAGCTGTGATTCCATAAGCAGTACTATTTAAATCAAGATTATTTTTACTTTTTTGTATTTGATCCAAGATCTGAGAAGAAGACGGGGGGAAAGACTTCCAGAAACTCAAATGCCAAGTTGCGATTATTTTATTTCTCCTTAAAAAGGATGCCAGGTTCTTCCATCACACAACCTTTCTGTACTGCATTTTCTACACTATTGCTTGCAACCTCTATATGTTATGGCAGAGATCCAAATGACTTCAGTAAGAGCAGGCCCAAGAGGGAGAGGGTGGAGTGAAAGATTAAAAGTTCAACAAGAAGCAATTCAAATAAGATTGAATAATAGTAACTTAAAATAGTTCTTTAACATAACCGTGTTGTCTTAAATGAATCACTGTGAGTAATAATCCATTGATTTCCAGGCTGACTTCTTATTCCCTGCCTTTTATGTCTTAAAATCTGATATATAAAGCACACAAGAAGTTTCAGCAGAATAGTGCCACTGAGAGAATTTGGTGATAAATGAGGGGAACGACTATGTCCAAGCCGTAGAAAGAGAACCCTGCAATAGATTCTGAAACAGACAACAAAATATATTGTTTATCTTGCCTCGAGTATTAACTGCACCATTCCCCTTCTAACACCTCCAGAGGCCAGTTCAGTGGCTGTCCATGTTTTTCACAAAAGGCAAAGTTCATGTAGGACTCTTGCATCTACCATCTGCTGCCTTCCTTCATCCTCCATGGATAGATTAAGTGCCTTTGCAAAAATAACCTAAACTGTCTGTTAAACATAAGGGAGATTAAAAGCTGTATCACAGAAGAAATATAGGAGGAAAATTTGGACTTGTAAGTCTCATACATGTGTTTAATAGCATTAAGCATTGCATCTGTTACATACATATACTATATTCTGCAAGTATATAAAGAAGTCTCTTTAAAAAAAAAAAAAAGATATTATGACTTTTCTGTTTTGTCCCTTGTAAAAGGACAAGCAACCCTGTTTTGGAAGAAAGCACTTTCAACGACCGAGCTGGCTCTGCCAAGCTCTTGTTGTTCAGTGCATTGGTTGTGGGTCAGTGGACTGTACTGTGGCAGCACCTCTTGCCGTGGGCTGTGTGTGCTGCTCACTGGGATGGAGTGCTTTCCTCCAGGGGTAAATTGCTTGAGATGCCTTTTGTTCATTTATGTAACAACTTTTTTCCAGGGAAGATGCAGGGAAAACTTGAAAGAATATCTTAACATGTTTGGTAATGCTTTCTTATTTTAGTGACTGGCACCATATTCAGGTGACACGTAATATGAATCTAAAACAAGACCTTCTGATACTTCAGTGAGACCCCAACATCTTTATGATTGTCTAGAAAGTCAAAAATTGGCATGTATTCAACCAGAGATCTGATCATTTCTCTCCTGAACTTTGATGCTATGGCAGGCAAGCTGAATGTGCCTTATGAACCCACAGTTGTGTTCCTACAGGGATTGCTGGTTGCCATGCTTGGCTCTCATGCATTGACTGCCTAAAGGAAAGCTGCTTTTTCCTGACACATCCTGGGTTTTGACCAGCTAAATTAGTAAAGCTGGATTCATCCTTATTCCTGGAAGCAATATATCAAATGAAAGGTGGACAAGCTTTGGGTTCAGACTGATTTGGGGATGAAATAAGGCTATACATCCCTATAGCTCCTAGTGCTGTGATGTTGTGGCCTGCCCAAGCATTGCCAGTGTGACTGCAGTGCTGACGTTCATATACAATGACACGAGAGATGGTGATGGTTGTGGCCATATCCCATTGATGGGATCTAGGGCAGATTTTAGTAGGGGAGAGAGAGCTCCCCAAAATCTTTCAGTATGAATTACTTTCAGAATCAATTACAGGATTGGTCACAGCTGGGTTGAAGGGAGGAGAAGAGAGGAAAATGAGAGCATTGATGAGCCTCATGTGTATTTCTTTCAGATCAGCAGATGTAAAACGTGTTATTAAGCTGTGAAAGGTCTGATACTAGCACTGGGTCAGAGAGAGGCAGAAAGAAAAAATTAATTACAGTTCACAGAGAAACTGAGAACCTGCCCAATCTGACTTGCTGTAGGCTGAGAGTAGGAGTTCTCTTCCAAGTCTCATCCCTCCCAACCTCATTTGAAGTGCTATGCAAGAACCAGAGACATGAAATCTACCTCTGATGGTGCCAGGTGTGAGCAGATGTTAGTATCTGCTGCTTATGTGATCAGAGGCTGAAGTTTATCATAGTAACATTCACTAAAGATTATCGTGGTAAAAGGTTGTGGTAAAATGTTTGCTCAATTTAGACTGTGCTGGGCCTGCTTCTAAGAAGGAACTAAAATTAGAAACCTGTGAAAGTAGTCAGTACTCAGTCAGCCTTTTCTTCTTTTAAGTATTCCTGCCCGAAGTTTATTTTAGTCTCTTTGCGTTTTTGCACACATGAATCTAAATAACGTTTAGAGAGTGTTTTTCTTACCAAATGTTTAGGCTAGTATCTTGAACTGCATTGTCAATCTGAGTTCTGCTTGAAACTCTTGGTATAAAGAGGGTCTTTGAATTGGGGTAGACAAGCAATACATACCATGTCTTCTGATCTTGTAAGTGACCTTTCATGAAAGGCAAAAGGTTCTCAAAGGCAAAAATGAAACAAAAGCCTTCAAAATTTAAGGAAACAGAATTCAGGTTTGCCCTTTTCCAGTGGACATCATAGCCTCTATGCAGCAGAGGCTGTGGTTTGTATTGCATTTTAACCTCTTGGTAGAATAAGCCTCAGCTTCATGACTGAGCTCTGGCTGATCATTTAAAAAAGAGAGAAGAAAACATATCCACCAAGAGCAGCATAATCACTAGGAAGGTCTGTTGGGAGATAGGTGATACTGGTTTGAATCTCCTCAGGCTGGCAGAATTTGAAGCCAGTGTTTCCATGTAATGCCTGGCTGAATGCTCTAACAACCATGATGCAGAAAAGGCAGTGGTTGCCATCTCTACTGCTCCTGGTCATGGTTCTGTATCAGCTGTGATGCACAGGATGGCCCAAGTCCCAGGTGCATGAATTTTCATATGGATCCGATTTTGGCTCCAGGGAGTTCAGATACTGTCAGAATATCTGCCATTTTCCTCCTGATGTCCCTAGGTAGCGCTCTCCATGTCAAGGTATTTGTGAATATCCTTCAGACAGCACAGGAATCTTGTTTGCTTTTGTACGGAATGAGGCCCATGTTTTAAGTACTGCAGTAAGCTTTTGTTTTAGTGGGTTTGAATCTTGTCTCTTGGCATATGTTTAACTTTCACAAAAGTGACCCTTCTGTATAAGATAACAACTTTGGCATGACCCTTCTGGTAGTTGTCACTCCCAGTAAAATGAAGGTGCTAAGGCACATCTAATTCTGCCTGTATTAGTGGTGAAAGTTGCCTTGTTAAGGTTTGAATATATACATATATATATATATATATATATATATTTTTTTTTTTTTTTACACCAGGAGCTTTGATGTTTGGTGAGGGGTGTGTGTTTTGTTTCAAGAAAAAGTTTTTTTCCACTGAAAAGTGGGGTAATCTTCTACATTCTCTGAGGCAAATGTTTTGTTCAAGGAGTTTACATGCTCTTCTGTCTCTCTCTGAGCTGGAAGGTGCTGGTAGAGAAATTGTTGTTTATTCTTTAGGAAGTCTGCAGTTTTCTCTTTGTTTTTGTTTGCTGAAACAATGAAAGTCTGAGTAAGAGCCCTAGGCCAGCAAATCTGTGCAGACAAAATCCATGAGCCAGGACATACAAGCTGACTTGCATATTCCCTAGAATCTGCACCGGTTTGTCAGCAATGTGCACGGGTCACTTGGTTTCTGACTAAGCTGTAGAAGCATTTAGATAGGGAGTATGAATGCAGAAGCTCAGGGATGTTATTCAAACAGTGAATCTATGGGTAAGAAAAATTAAATTAATTGCTGAGTGTACTTCATGTATGGTTCTGCAGTCCAGGTTACAACCTGCTTTTATGGAATTTGTGCTAGCTATATAAATGCTAGCACAGTAAGGGAAAACATACAGACAGGTTAAAAATAGCACCTGGGAATTTACAGTAAGAGCTTTTTTTTGTTATTTTAGAGGGTCTTATTTTTGTGATTAAAAAAATGTACATTCTTAAAACTTCTATGTTGCTCTGACTTGCTGCTTTCTATTTTCAATATTTCCCGAAGCTTCAACCAAGGTATGTTGCAGTTCTAAAAATGAAACGTGACATTGTCGTGCCTATGCATGTTTTATTGAGGATAAGGAATAGACTTTTAAAGCAGTAATTGGAATAAAAAGTGTAACTAAATAATATTCATTTACTATGAATAAATAACTTGACAAACAGAAATAACTGCTGTTGTGGCAGTAACATAGCTCTGTAACCTGTTGGAAATGCAGCCAAGCTGTGGAGTCTTTGTGAACTTCCTTGTGTAGAGCCTTCAAGCACAGGTTAACTCTGTGCCTTTTCCAATTCATGGCTGAATTACTTCATGCAATGGAATTGTTTTGTATGCAGCTTGACAAATATGACTGGTTTTTAGTAATTTCTATGAGAACCTAACAACATGACCTGACATCTGTCAATGTCAGAACAATATGCCAGTTCAGGGAACTTAACAATTGCCTACAAGTCATATACGTTGTATTAGCAAAGGATTAGCTTACACAGAAAAGCAGAATGGCCAAACATAGAACTCTTTACAGTCCAGTTTCATGGTTGTGGTTTGTTTGTTGTTGTTGTTTTTTTTTATTTGTTTGTTTTTTATATATATTTGAATCCCAGCTTCCTTATTTGATAATATTTTCCTCCCTCCTTTCTCCGTCTCTGACAATAAATGGAGTGGATTTGTTTCATACCATACAATTGGAGGATGGGAACAGTGGGTTCATCTACTGAGATGATGAAATAATGGGGCATCCTCCTTCCAAGAGGAGAATTCTCATGCATATGGACTGTCAGGTTAGCCTGTCTGCATTTCACATGGGGGCATGTTCTTCTGGTATTAAGAGTTTGTGCTACAGAAGTATTAGTTTGTGCTCAGACTCTGCTGTGACATGAACAAAGTGACTTCTTTGATGGGAAGATGGACTCAGTAAGTGGATAGACTGTAACAGAACCTCCATATGGGATTACTAGCATTGAGACAGCAAAATCATAAGCAGGTTTTCCTCTGCCTTAACTGGATCTAGAAGTCAAGTATGGTAGAAGAGGGCTCTGTCATCCACCATTAGTTTGACTGTTCCTTTGTATCTTGTTTTGTTTATTTTTATGGTGTTGGGTGACGTAAAGGTTTTTTCATTCTGAGAGCAGTGTTATAGCCTTTACGAGCACATGTAGTTCCATACAGTGATTTATGAGGGTAATGATGACAGCAACAATTGTGAGACATAACCTTATTATTTATTTTTTTTTTTCCATGATAGACTTCAGCATCAGTAACGTGGAGCTCAGAGAAGCAGGGAGAACTCAGAGAATTGTGAGCTATGGACCACAAAACTGTGAGCTGTAAGGACCTGTGCAGCTGAATTCATGCTGTCAGTAGGGACACTTTCCACAGACTTTGGAGGGTGTTGTAGCTTAATGATATTTCTGTTTGTTCTCTGAGAATTTAACATCCATTTTCCTTAGTATCAGAGTTTATGAAGCTAGGTGAGCCTAGGCTGTTCTATGGCCCCATATTTCTGAAGTCATACCATAAAGAAGGTGTGGAAAAAATATCAGGTAATGCAGATATGAAAATCAAAGAGTTGTTTTCCAGCAGCTCTTGAGAGCTTAAGAACAAGCAAGAGAAAACAGATGTGGAAAACTCTGCAGACTTCCACCTCTCCACTGACATCGGGAAAGATTTGCCCTTGGGACTTTATCCTGTTGTGGAACAAATGTCACTGCTCCAGGATCATGTTGGTGCCAACTTTCTGTTCAGCTTAGCTAAACAGGATTTTTTTTTTTTTTAAAGGTGTGTGTAGGGTATTTATCGTAAAGTATTTGTAGCTTCCTTCCTTGAAGCTTGTTCTAGCCCATGACTCAGGTGCTATAAACACTGGTACTTGTTGCAGAGCTCCAGCATAATCTATCTGCTGCATCAACATATATTTAAGTTGCCTTAAAGAATAGCTTGCTGCTGCCATGGAAAGCTAATTGCCCCATCCAGTTCAGGCTGTAGAAGGTAGGGAAAACAAGCAACACTGATGCAAAATTTTACTTGCTCCTCTGGCAATAGACTGGGATTTAGGAATGATACTGCAACTACTTTCCTTGAAATAAGAACAATATTTGGTTCACCTGAGAAATACTTCGCCTCTGTGATAGGAAATAGGTCTCCTGAGGGGATTCTCACCCATCAATGAGTAAGGAAACATGCAAATGCAAAGATCTAGGAGACTTTGTATGTGTTTCTTTCTATTTATTCCTCTTTTGCAGTGGATTTATGTCCTCTACAGAAGAAACATCTCAGAGCCACAGCAACACCTTTTATTGTGGTTTGCTTTGCAGATTTGATCAAGGAACTGAGACCTGATGGCAGCAGCAGGAGGAAGTAGGGACTGTGGTCACATGTGACCTCTGAGAAAACTAAGTATAGTAGCCATAGAACTTATGTCCCTGTCATAGTAGTCATGCTGTTTAATAGAACTTAAAGATGTATTGGAGATGGCATTTTGCCCCTGAACATCTAACACAGTCATTTCATTAGTGCGACTTCTTGCTGCCTGCTGATGCAGTGCTGCTACGTTATTACCTAAGCATTTTACCTCACAGAGCTATTGCTTTCTACACGTGACTGTTCTCCTTAACGTCTAGGTTTCTGAATTATTATTGTATTTTAAAGCTGAATGACAGCATGTGCAAGATTTCTTTCTGTACATGTGTTTCTTTGCCTTTTAGTTTGCTAGTCATCTTGTTGCCAAGGGGATACCTTAACATTATGCTGCTTTGCCAGTGCATGATTCTCTGATTGATTCATTGGGAAACTGCGAGCTCAAGTTGCCGTATCATTTGCTCAACTAACAATCACAGTCTAAAAATAATCTGGTTTCCTGATAGATTGAGGTCACCCTTTGGAGTGGTTGCCTCTTTGCACCTGGATAGAAAGTGCTTGGAGAGACATTCCAAGTAAAAATTAACAGTAATTGAACAACAGAGTTTCCATTTCAGCACAGCAGATAGAGTTACTACAACAGACATCAGAGCTCATTAGCAAAATAAAAGGCCTTGACATCCTCTGTCACAAGACTGTGGAATTGCTCTGCAGTGAGCTGTGCCAGCCTGGGCTCGGTTGGGAGGGAGAGCTGCCAGCACACCTGAAGGAGTTTGCTTCTTGCCAGGTGTGCTTGAGGAAGGATTCTTGCTGGCAGATGCTCTTGCAGAGCTGTGCTGAATTTTTGCATCCTGTGGTCCATTGCTCTTTCGCCTCCCAGGCTGTTTAACCTGTGTTTTTTCCGGCTGTGATAAGTCTGCAAGGCAAGTTGTTGGCTGTCTGCAACTGTTCTCTAGCAGGGACCCTGAAGATAGATCATATTGGCAAAATCTAGTGTAACAAGGAATTAGTTTTATCCAATTAATGAATTCAAACAAATAGAGATTTTACTTTTATTATATATATATATATTTTTTTTATTATTATTTTTTTTTTCCTACAAAGCCCCCTGTTAACAGTTTAGTTAACTGACACTGGCTTAGGGGATATACAGAGAGTGACCTCACTTTTGGCTGCCACTAACAGATCATGAAATATGATACAAGCTTATCTTAACCATCAAGACAAAGTGTTTGCCTCTTACACTGTATATTTTCCATTCACATGGACTCCATAGTAATAGCAACAGGCTCTTATGCTACTTTCCCACTGTTTATTTTCCTTTGCTTGATAACAGCACTAGTATTTCATGCTATGAGCTCCTGAGGAAAAGCTGAGTGGGAAATTTATCCTTTCTCTTTGAATAGTGCCTTCTGTTTCACATCTAACAATTAGAAGCTACCGAAATCAGGACTGTTAAATAGTTTGACAGTGAGTGTGAAGGAATGAAGTGCTGAGGGGCCTGAATGGAAATGAAAGCAAGGCAGGCAGCAATGCAACAGCAGCAATAGCAAAGAACCTTGTATTCTACATTGCATGATGCCAAATATGCCTTCTCTGCAAAAGTCCATGATGTCTGAGGCTTGTCAGAGTTTGACATCAACAGTCACTTGTTTCCAAGAATGAGATTTTTTATGTTCTTTTGTTTAAACGTTTAATAATAGATAAAATATGTTTTCCTGCCTCAAGTAGCTTTTGTTGCTGAGACACTGCTGTAAGTTAGGAAACTTAACTGGTTGAATAGGTTTTGGTCATGATTTCAAATATTCAAACTCTGTTTTTATTGGTATTGAAATTTTTACTATGTATGTAGGGCTTTTTTATGTGTTTCTGTATAAGAAAAAAAAGAAAAAATAAGGTTTAGGAACATAAAACTCCAGGAACTCAATGAACAGTTAAATTGCACTAGGCAACATTTCCTAGCATATTTAGAGGATGAACTACATTTTGCTTTTATGAAATTCTAATAAGAACGTGCTCTCTTTGAGGTGTGTAGGGCATCAGTTATACAAAAAAAAAAAAAAAAATAGGACTTGATCACTTTTGAAAATAATCATGCAGTAATTACTAGTACAACAAATCTAACCTTCATGTCCCAGCAGCATCAACTGAAAATTGAGCATGGTTAACCATTGTAGGAACTTTAAAATGTATGTGACACATGCAGTCTATAAGCAATTTCTAGAAAAGTATAAATTACCATTTCCCAGAATAATTGTAGAATTTGTCTTGTATGCATGATAGAGTTACCACACTGAGCAGAAACTGCTCTTTTGACCTCAGTTAACTTCTGCCACACTGGATCTGGGTACCAGACCAAGTGATCCTGTGTTCAAGGCCTGCTGTTAAAGGGGTTTGCTGTCACGTTATGTTTGCACCTCCTGCTTGCAGGTCACAGCCCCAAGTCTGCTCTATTGTGGGACATTTTTTGATGAGGTCCTAGAATAACAGTGTAAAACAAGCTTTGCTTCCATTTACCTGAAATTATACACTGTGCAAGCCAGTATTGCCAGTTAAGACTTTTAGCATCAGTATTTAAAACTGAGCTCTTTATGTAGGCAGAGAAGTGCTATAGACTTCTGTTTGCACTGGCAAGACTTGCTGGCTATTTCCTTGCTGGGAAGGGGAGAAATGGCAGCATTTGATAGGCATGTAATTTTTGATCCTCTGCTTTGACTACAGGGTGATAAGTAGTGTAGGGGTGCTACTGAATGTGCTGGCATTACTGTGATGTTTCTTTAGTTCCTTGCTGATGTTGTAGCAGCCAAAGTCTTCATGCAACAGGCTTTAAATCTTTTTAAACATCATTTTATAATGGCTGTGTGCTTTTTGATCAGTTGTATGCTGTGACAAAACTGCAATTTTTGCATTATTTGACAAAACCATGATATGTTGACCCAGCAGCTTAGGATATGCTGTGTGAAGAGAAGTGATTGAATTAATACAAGATTTTAAAAATATGCACAGAACACTGCACAGCAGTGCTGGAGAGATAACCTTTGTCACCTGTGCACTCTTCACAGTATCACAGTATCACGGTATGTTTGGGATTGGAAGGGACCTCAAAAGATCATCTAGTCCAATCCCCCTGCTGGAGCAGGAATGCCTAGGTGAGGTCGCACAAGAACATGTCCAGGCGGGTTTTGAATGTCTCCAGAGAAGGAGACTCCACAACCTCTCTGGGCAGCCTGTTCCAGTGCTCTGTCACCCTTACTGAGAAGAAGTTTTTTCTCAAATTTAAGTGGAACCTCTTGTGTTCCAGCTTGATCCCATTACCCCTTCCAGCCTGAACAGCTAATTCCTTGCCCTGAGATTGAATGATTTTAGAGATCATACAAAAACTAACAACCTGAAGGTTCATGACATTGATACAGTGACTGTTCAAAAACCCAGATAGTCTCTACATGGAGCTTTTTGCTTTTCAACTTGTGGTACCTGTGACGGTATTCTTGGCTGAGCAATGCTGATACGCATCAACAGAACTTTACCTTTCCTTGAAGATTTTTCTTTTCCCAGTCTGTCTTTCCCTACCTAGCTTTAGCTTTCCATTGATGTTGACTACCAGGGCATGGTAATAAAGTACTATATTCCAATGGACATGAAAACAATGTCTAGAGCATTATATTATTTTCTACCAGATCTCTTCTAATTTTGGTCTCAAAAACAGATACATCTTTTACATAGAAAATAAATTTACTTGTCTCAGCACCCCTTCCCTTATAACTTCTCTGTTATTTTTCCATGTAGCTAATTAAAAATTCAAAAGGAATGTAATCACTCTAAAGCTTTATTTTGAAGAATTTCAGACTACATGGTAATCTATGCTTAACCAAATACTTTAAGCTGCCTTAGAAAGCAATCTGCATATGCAAATATTGCAATACGACTCTAGTGTGTGCTTTTGTAGTCATGTGCACTGCGGATAATGCAATGATTATATAATTCATCTATAGTACCATTCTCTAAATTCAGTTTCACACAAATAAGACACTGTTTTCCACATCTGGTTACTTTGCAACCTGAAGCATTTAATTTGATTATGTCTAGATTTTAATTGGTGTATCTAGTAATGAAAACTATGCGTACTTACCCACTGCAGGATAAGCTGATATGAGTTAAAAGTGTTAGTACATGCTAGAGTAATTGTTTTGATGTTGCTTCTGCTATTAATACATATTGAAACTGTTGATAAAATGTACTCAATGGTTGAAGAGCTAAAACTCTTCAAGAGGTGTTTACTGGAATCTGACAAATGCAAAAAAAACATTAACAGAGCATGGATTTGGATAATTTTTTTAGTTTTGGTTTTCTTCCTTTCATTTCAAAGCAATTTTCCATGTATATTTGCTTTTTGCTTGCAGATAATTTCCAGTATAAGAATGTCATGAATTGGGTTGTTGTTGGATATATGATATCTTCTGACTCGGGTGCCTTCAGAGGACAGTTTATAATTTCTATATTATACAATTTTATTGAAGCTTAACACAGATAAAACTGTATTCTACACTGACCCTTGCAGGTACTTTACCTAATTTTCTTCATGTCTATAGAAGACTACTATTCATGATCGTGTTCAGTCTGAAGACACACTACAGAGCCTGGCATTCCCACCATAACAGTAACGTGTAGTCTGAACTAGAACATATCCTTACAGAAATCTATATAAACATCTGATAAATATGTATACTTCTTGTTAAATATATGGTCTGTCCTTTGAATTCACTGAGCAGACTGATTATGTATTTCTCAGCTTAAGACATGGTTTAAAAATGCTACAGTGAATCTGCTGCCAGATGTTTCATTTCTGCTTCATAAAGCAAACGCTTCATGTATAACTAATGATACCTAAGGTGGACTGAAAATAAAGGAAGAAGGTAGAAAGAACGGAAAACCTATTATCATTCTTTTCAATGATATTAAATTGTGTTTTGACCTTGTTAGAAGTATTAGAACCTATGTAGAACCCATATGTGCAGGGAAGCAGAAATAAACAGGATGGGGATTTGGGAGGTCGGTATCTGTGGATACTTGAACTACCGACACCCAAACTCTGTAACCATGGTCAGCAAAGCCAATTCACAGCTTTTTAGCAGGAAAGTGAAAGGTGGCAGCATGGAAAAGAAGATCTGGGAAGCCATAAGGAGATGAGAAAGAGAGGCTAGAGTATACAGCAGCTGGAAGAAGGAAGAAACTTCAGAAAGGTGGGAGAGGAGAGAGTTCCCTTATTAATATCACACCCTCATCAGATCTAACAGTGGAGCCTGGCAGCCAGAACTAATTTGGTCTCCGAGAGTCTCTTCTCCCTTTAGCTGACAATGGTCCCCCTTGCTGCCCATTAACAAAAAAGGTGTTGCAGATAGAAGAGGTGACTTCGGGACTTGGTATTGCTGAGAGAACTAAGTAACAGCCCTTCCCTTGGTACTGTTATATCTGAGAGCTGAGATTGTACAGAGTCTAGCTCAACACTAAGAAATATTTTCCGTTTTGGGTAGAAGTCAACCATCAGGAATCATCTGAAATTTGAATATTTGATTTTCCTTCTGTTAGAAAAAATGCTGAAGGGAACTGAAGTAGCTACTGCAGGAAGCCTTTTAGGACTTCTCTCTGTGAGGTACAGTCAGAGAAGTAGGTTGCAGTGCTTGCAGACCTGAAGGAAATAAAGTCAACTAGTGATTTGGGGTGATGAATATCAGTGCTAGAGAGAGGAATTGTGTGATAATGAGTAGTGTGTCAAAGCAAAAAGACTTCAAACAGCAGAGATGCAATGTTGGTGGTAAACATAAACTTGGCAAGAGTGAATAAGAGAGGTAACAACTACCATAAACTGAAAGTCAAAGACTGCTTACTCACAGACACATTAGCATGGCAGACCACAGCAGGTGATGTCTGAGGTCTTCTGATATCCCAGCCAGGGCTCTGTGTTGTGTTTTGAGGATATTCAAAGAGCTAGACTTTACATTACTGAACTCAGAGGGGTCACAGTTTGCAGTATTTTAGAGCACTTGCTCAAAATATTGGAAACATAGGAAATCATGTAATCAGTTTTACAAGGTAGATGCTAATTATTATCACCTGTATCTCATTCATAGTATAATATTGCATATAGTGAAAGGGTTCCAGGATATATGGGGAAATGAAAGAGTCTTGGTCTCTCAAATACCATTATTCTGAACTGGCACCTTTGAAAGAATGCAGTGCCACTTCTATGGTGTTTTTTGCACCTACATTCAATTCTTGGTGATGTCTCTTCATCTTCTTCTGGGATTCATTGAGCTTTCAGAGGCAGGAGAGAAAATGGCTCATTTGCAAATGTACTCAAAAATTTCTCTGTTGGAGTTTAATCAACTCCTCCTTTTCAGTGCCATCCCCAAAAAGTCAGTAGAAGGTCCAACCCAGTCCTTTCAATGTTAGAATGAAGTGGAAAACAACATAAAGACGAGAACAAGTAGCCAATAACAAAATAAATGAAAAAGAGTGTGTACATTTTTCTAAGAAGAACAGCATATCATGGCAGCTACATTATTAAAATTGCTTTTTTTTTTTTTTTCTCTCTCTTTTTCTGGAGAGGTTAACACAATAGATTATTAATTTGGGGGATTCTGCACAGACCAAGACAGTACATTTTAGTGCCCCCCCTCTCCACTGCAGCATCCAGGGAATAGAGGTTTGCTGAGGAAACAGACTAATTATCATGTCACTGATTTCTATTTAATATAATTTACTGGGTTTTACTAGGAAAAAAGAAGGCTACTAAGGAACACACCCCAGAATGAGTAAATTCTCAAAAGTAGGTCAGCCAAGTTTATATATCATGCTTTGACTGGTGCAGAAAACAAGCACAACGCTCTCTTAGTAGAGATGCAAAAGCAGAATTCTGGAACCTAAAGCCCCTTCAGGCTTTGGTTTTGGGACTTACCCAGAACTGTGACTACTTTTGTTGGATGTGCATTCTTTTCATTTATATGTAAATAGTCTTTTCCTGACACCTTTTACAGAAGAAATTCCAGTGCATACCTTTTAAATAAAACAGAAAAACAAAATAATATGTATTGCATATGGGATGAATAATTTATTCAGGACTATTCAGGCTTTTGGTCACACAATGAGGGTGATTCCTACATCTTGCATGATGATTTTTCAGTCTCTGATTCCCACTTTGCTTGTATTCAGCTTTTATTTTGGTTGAATTTTTAGTTCCAAACTGTAATTTGATTAGCATCCAAATGACTATATTTAAATGTCTTTGTCATCTAGGAATGAAAGTAAAACTAGTCTCTGTTTATTGTTCTTTCTTGAAAAATTCTGTCGGTGGTGCCTTGTCTTTTGTTTGTCACTACATCGATCTTGCCCTCATTTTACAATGTATTGAGCCTGTTTGTTTACAATAACCCATCAGCAGCAGTCAAGGCTGTGAATGAATTTTTTGTATCTTTACATTGATATGGGACTGAAAGGACAAAATGAGAGCTGCTCATTCAGTCAAAACAGCCTATATGGACCGGCTGCCAACATGCTGTCACTTCGACTAAATTCATGCCAGTGAAACTGCTGTTTTCTTACAAATCTCATTAAAATGCTGAATTCAAAGGCCATAGAATTTTTGGTAAATAAAGGCCCAGATCCAGTTTATGTGGCTGGAAGAGATCTTTTTCTGCAAGCAGACTGCTAGTAAAAGGCGAATGTGGTATTTGTAAACAGAACATTCAAATGTTTGGACTCCTTTAAAGAATGTATAGCAGAAGTTATGGACAAAGAAGACTTGGCTAATATATTATAGCTGATTTTCCTAATGCAGCTGAAAATCAAAGACTCAAAGTTTCTGCAATATAAGAAGTAATGCCTTTACAAAGAAAAAAACTTGTTTAAAGCTAGGAAGCTATGAAAAGTCAGAGCATTACAAGAATCTTCTGGGATCTGCAGTGCTCAACATCTTAGTAACTGGTTTAAATAGTAGTGAAGTGTCAAAATTTGCTGATGACACCAAATGATTTATAATAGCAAAGGCTGAGTGAAGAGAGTCACAGGAGCACCTTCTGATACCAAAAAATAAGAGAACAGCTGGAGTTTGATCCAGTTAAATTTAAAACAAGATGAAGGGAGAAGAAACCACCTAAATCCTGAGTGCTCTGTGCTGTCCTCTAGGTCAGTCAGTATTGGTCTCTGGGAATAGGATCTTGGGCCAGAAATAGTCCACAAAAGCATTACTTCATTGCTTCTTGGGGTAGTGGGGGAAAACCAAACAAAGCTAGAAGAATTAGGAGTCAGAGTAAAAAGTGTTATATAAAGTAGTCTTTCTTCTGCTTACGTGTGTTTAGGGTTTTTTTGGGTGTTTTTTGTTTGTTTGTTTTGTTTTTATTTTGGGTTTTTTGTTTGTTTGTTTGTTTTGTTTTGTTTTGTTTCTTTTTGAGATGTCTAGTTCAAAAAGATTGCTATGGCTGGGAAAAAAAGAGGGAAACAAGGATGGCCCAAGACTAGAAGTCTTTAGACTGAAGAGAGATGACACAAGGTCATACAGGTGTAAGGACTATGTAGAAGATGAACCAGAAACTACTGTTCAGGTTCTTAGTCACTAGAGGAGCACTGAGAGAACTTGACAGATGGGAACACTGAATATACATTAACTCTCTAGAGCTCCTTACCATGGGATGTTGTAGATATCATTTTATGTCACAAATTCAATCAAGAAAATTAATGAAAGAAAATTTATCTTGGCAGTTAAATTCAAGGACACCAGGAAGCTTTTGTGCCAGAAAGCACTTGAGGCTGAAAGACAGTTCTAGAGGAGTGGATGTGCCTTCTGCCTCCTCAGTGTCTTTCTCAGACACCTGTACTTTGTCCTTGTTAAGAATAGGGCCCTTGAGTCTGTCCTGGTATATGTGTAAGTAAAGATGAAGAACAACAGTTATTTCTTTGCTTAAGGATTTGCATTTTTATAGCTGTCATTGTATCTTGTGATATAGCAGGACAACAAAAGCTTTGCCAATATGCCTTATTCTTACAACTAAAAGCATATGTATTTCTTTCTTGTATGTCAACCAGAATGTACTTCACCATATGCGGATGTCCCAGAGAGGAAAAGTGAAGCAGCTGAGGAGGGGAACAGAAGATTTTTTTAATGGTCTTTTTATCTTCATAAAAATACTGTTTTTCTTAAAAAACCAAAACAAAACAAAAACAAAACCACAGCAAAAAAACCCCAACAACCTCCCCCCCCAAAAAAACCAGACACACAGACACACAGACACACACACATATATATATATATATATATATATAAACGAAGTAAGGGAATTGTTTTTCTATGTATTTTACAGATGTTTCCCAGAATACTCTTTTATATACTCTGATGACCATTCATGCCTCTCAGGTCCAATAAATTTAATTTTGCTTGGTTTTTAAGAATGTGGGGAAATGAGAAAAGTGATAAATTAATGTTATAAACCTGATGTCCCAGCTCGTACCTTTCTGTTCTGTTTGACTAGTCTGAAATGCTGTTGATAGCAAGGGAAACTCAAGGAGAACATTCTTTATAAAGAAGAACATCTTCATTCTTCCAGAGATAGCTCATATGAATAATCTGCATTAGAACTGTTACCTATTGACTGATGCAATAGCTAGCTTGTTTGAAAATGCAAACATACCACATTATGTTCATCAAAACAGTTGGGTTTAGGCTAATTTTACTTTTGCTTTTTTTCTTTCCATCCTCCCTGCCCACACCTCTTGTGCATTGTCAAATGGAAGCGAAACAACTGATGGTTGTCCATGAAGTGGTGGCTTGGAACTCTATATGAACTGGAAAAACTGTGAATACATGTAATTTGGGTACATAACTCTGATTATTCACACACAAATGATCAGTAAATAAATAGCCTACCCTAATAGTAACTCATAAGAATGAGTAGTTCTTCAGATAGCATGCATTTTTCTTTTTATTCCACTGAGGAAAACCAGGAAATCTTTATGTCTGTTACAAATGTTTAAATAAAACAAGGGAGGAAATGTTTTATTTTTTTCTGGAGTTTTTGGGCACTTTTGTGCTGTCAGATATGTATAAAAGTGAAATATTTAGTATTTTATTTACTGCAAATTAGTAGTCCTGTAGAAAATTAGTTTTACGGGTGTTTGTTGATACAGATTGCATAAAAATGAAAACTACAAAGGGACAACAACATCAGCTTGCTTTCATATCATGATCTGTCAAATTAGTGGCTCTTCAGGATCTGCAGCCTGATTTAATTGTCTGGAATGTCTTTACTATGAGAGAGAACTTGAAAGGCAGAGGGACAGGGTCACTGGTCAATATCAGCAAACAGTGAGGCCAGTGTATTAACTATTTTGTGTGATCCCACAGTATATATAAAGAGAATCAAGTTCAGAGTTGGAATGAGTTGATGTTAACTCCCATTAGACTATAGCCCAGGGAACAAATCATTACGGATCTTGTCCAGGATCTGTGCAATCTCAGTAATTTTTTGGAAGCAGGATTGCAGCCATCAGTCTTTCCTGTTAAAAGTGCTTTATGAATGATCTTAGCATGGAATGGGGAAATTGAAAATTGTGAGAATCCCAGGGATGACTCTTAGTAAGTGACATGTGCAATGTTGGGCAAGGGCTCTCTGCCTGTTTGGTCAGTTTTGGCCTGGGGAGCAGTGATCATGTCCTCTCGATGCTTACAAAAAAGTGGCTAGACCTGTGGTGAACAATGACCTGCAAAGGCATCTCAATTTAATGCATAGTTGCTATTGTAAAATATTGTAGTTCTTTTACTGATCTTGTTCAACTATAAAACAGGATTTTTGAATTGCTTAAGTCTGTTCAAATCAACTACTAGTAAGTTATCACATTCCCATGTGACACAAGGAAAAAAACCCATAATTTTCAGAAAACACCTTATTTAATCTAAAGCTCACTGAACTGACGTGCGTGGGATATATACTTTATATGAACACAAGAGATATGTGGGTCTAGAGTTTGTCTGGCATAGGGATCCAGAAATGTATTTCCATGTTAAAACTATATGGTGACAATACTAAAGTGTATGTTGCCAGCTCATCAGGTCACAAGTCCAAAAGGGTGTACTCCATCTAATCTGGTCCTATTTCTTTGTCTCCTTTGTTTTGTGCATTGCCCTGCTCTTCTTCATGGTAGTTTCTTCTGCTAATGGCCTGTTGAAACATCTGGCTTCTGGATTTCCAGAGTTTATTGATTAGATACATTCTGATAATTTCCAGTCATCACAGAAAATCATGAACTTGCACCTCAGTGGCAGAGGTTAGACCAGATTTTCAGTTGAATGTAAGATGTGTATCCAGATGCTCAGATGAGTGTCTTGGGAGCACTTATCTACAGCTTCAAATTTCGCCACATTAGTCTTGCCCATGTGTTACCTCATACACACTAAAAATGCACAGCTCATTAATGTTGATGTATTTTGCTCTAGAGCTCAATAATTTCAAATCCACTTCCGTTCTGAACAACCAAGCCAAACTTTGTATTTTGCATCCAATTCCTGAACCTGGTAGAAGTTTGTTTTCTTTCTGTCAAGTGTTTATTAACCAGCTGCTGTCAGATTCAAATTACTTATCAGATGAAGAAAATAGCCCCCCAAACTCTGGGAAAGTCCCTATTATAATCCAAAGACTTCTGATTCTTGGTAAGAAAGGTATTTCTTAACACCAATGATTTAGTTGATTTTTTTTTTTTTAATCAGTATGTTTTCAAAGTGTCCCTCTTTTGTAAGAAAGCACTTTATTTCATATTGCTTTCCTTATTAAAGTTTGTGATGGAGATGACATCCTTGAAGAGTGTTGTGGGGCTGTTATCAGCTAAAGACTGGAATCAAAGAAACAACCCGAATGCAAAATGGCTAAATTTTTCTGTGTGCGTTGTGTTCTTTTCTATGAAACATGAAAATGGTCATCCTTAGGCATCAGGTAATCTGCAATAATAGTTATCCAGCACTTCTCAAGCTTATCCTCATCAGAACTGTCAGTTTCAACTTCAGTGTACAGAGAAACATCCCACTGACTCCAAGTTGTCAAAATAACCTTTCTTGTAGCTAATATACACCAGTGCTAATGTAACTTTTTCTTTGGACATATATCTACAACAAGAGAACAAAAAACCTAAGAGGTTGTTTGCCTTCTGCCAATTGCATTTTAGACTGATCTAATCAACTTCTTCTGAAACAGCTTTATAAGGATTGTATGTTTAATCAGTGTGATTAATATTAAAAAAGTGACTTAAGAAAGAAATTGTCAGCTGAGTTTGGAGAACATCAGTGTTAAAGAACTAAAAAAAATTGTATGACCTACTAAGCTTTTCTTTCTCAAAAAAGAACAAATGAGAACGAACTGCCTTAAAGTACCAGCACAATTTTAAATAACCAGTGGTTAGTTTGCACTGGATAACTTGTCACTGTAGGATATAATGATATAATTGATTTTATCTATGGTGGGGTTTTTGTTGTTGATTGTTTTTTTTTGTGGTTTTTTTGGTTGTGGCTTTTATTTTTTTTTTTTTTTGGTTTGTTGTCGTTGTTGTTTTCCCAGATTACAGATTCAGTAGAAATTAATTAGGATTTAGGGGGAGAAGATCCTCCAGATATAGGCTACTTATTTAAAACATTTTTTTCCCTAAAAATCTTATAAACAGAAAAACAAAGCAGAAATTTTCATATTATTCTTACATGATCAATTAACTTCTTCAGTGTTTTTCATAAACTTCTAATGCATTGGTGTCCTTTGAAGAAAAAGAGACTCCAGACAACATGTGATATATTTGCATTTGAAAACAGTTGTTTTGTATTATATGTGATCTCTTTATGAAAGTCAGGACAACTTTGTTCAGTTTTTTGGAAACTTTAAATGTACTTAAGTGGTGACACAGTATCAACATACCAAAAAGTAAGTAAATTTGACAAAAGAAAAGGCTTTGTCGGAATTCATAGTAGCTCCCTCCTCATAAGGAAAGTCCTCACCCATTTTAAATGAGACAAAAATGCAACCTTTAACTGGTCAAAGAGCAGTGGAAGTACCAAAGCCTGGTTTCCTATAGGTTTGAGTCCTGCTTTACAGACTGCCAAGTTTACATACCCTCCTGTTTGGTTTGCAAAGGTCAGCACATCTGATTGCTCTCATAGAGTTAAATGCCCGTTGATGGCAACCCATAGGCACATGGTAGCTTCTTTTTATTTCACAAAACATTTATTGCCTTATCCCTAGCCCAGGCAGTTAAGTGAACATTTTTACCCTATCTAGGCTGATTTTTTTTTTTAATTTGATGGACTTTGAAGTTATTGTTAGCACTGATGAGCACACAGCACACTTGCCTACAGTATTTCTGTAAGAAACCAGACCCTCCCCATCCTGCCCCCCAAAAGGTGTGATCTAAATGAAATGCTCAGACATCTACAACATAGACCAATGTTTCTCTTTTCTAATGTAACTTTAAAAGTTTTAAAATTAGAAGGTGATATTTTGCATTGTCAGAACTGCATTTTAATATTCAGGTAACGTCTTTAACATTGTATATTACCTATTACAAAAGCTTGAAAAATTCTAATAACTTTTTCATCCTGTTCTTTTGCATGACAGATTTACTGAATTCTTAGAGTTGATGTACTGGTGAAAGTGAAATGTTAAAAGACTTGGAAGAATTTGTAAACTGTCAATTTTATAACTCAGTCTTTCAGAGGAAAGTGAGCCTAGTTATTTACTCATTCCTTGGAGCTGTAAAAGGTCACCATGAACAAATGTAATACATGCTAGGTGTCTTTCCATCAAAAGATAAAGGGACTCGCTATTATTAATCATTAGTCTTAAGAAGTAAAAGAACTTTTTTTTTTTTTTTTGGTTAGTGTAAAGAAGCAAAAAAGATCAAAAGTACAATTCTAAGGGAGGCAAAAGAAGGACATTGTGAGATACCTTAACACCTTAACATCATTCAAAGAGATACTCACTTTCTAGGACAATGCAAGTTTTCAGGCTTGTCTCTGAAGCTGCCTTTGTCAGTACACTTGAACGTGATGAAAAATATATTTTATGCTTGTCTGAAAAGAAAGTACCATGATGACAGAGGGAGGTGTGGGCATCAGGAGTGTGCACAGCTGTCAGCTGAGTGAGGAGACAAGAGTCTTTGCTCAACACAGCAAATATTAAAAATGCTTTTTACATTACACCAAGGCAATGCATTACAGCAGCATATGTGTTATGCTGCAGTGATGTAGCTGCAAAGTAAGCTAGATTTCAATTCAAATGAAATAATGTTAGAGGAAAAGAGTGCTTTCATCTTGATATAAGAAAGGATTTTTTTACAGTGAGAAAAATCAATCACTAGAATAACATCAATGGGCTCAGCTAGGCCCCCTTTCCTATGGAAGGTTGAATCAGGTGATCTTTTGAGGTACCTTCCAGCCTGGGCTCTCCTATGATTCTATGATTGCCCAGCACGTTTTTGGTCTGCTAAATGCAGAAGTAGGAACAGGTGTTATTTGGTGCTACTGGTGACTCCCATGTCAAAAGTGGAAAGTATTGTTAGAAAAATAAATTGGTGAGGAGTGTTGTTGGCTATAGTTGATAGGATATATTTCTTCTGTATCTTTATCAAGGCCTGATTAGAGCCCACAGACTTAGCCATATGAGGAGACAGAAAAAGGAAAATATATTAACACTCTAAGTAGGAAAATTTGTTCTTCTCACAATATATAAATCAACCTGTCATGTAAATAACTTATGACTTTGGAGGAAAAGTAGAGTTATCATGACTTAACCAACTTCCAGTTGAGTAAATGTAATTAATCGTGTGTATGGTTTTAACCCCGGCAAATGGAGGTAAAAGGCTTAACTTCAGTTTAAGTAAACTTATTTTATTTCATGATTATGATAGGTTGTGTGTGTTCTTGATTCATTACCATCTGTCAACTGATGCATAGTAATTTGTTAAGAGATGGTAATAAATATGTTCACGTGATTAAAAGCAATCACCATTGCTAAATATATTGCTTTTTATCACTTTGGTATCATGAATGCTTCTAGTTTGCTATGGCTATGTAATATTTTTCTGTGTAGATCAGTAAAGCTCTCACAGTGCAGTGATTGTCTAAAGAGGTTATAAACTCTTCATTCTTGGTGGTCTTAAAAACAGGATAGATAAACATCTGTCAGGGACGGTGTGAGACAAGCTGATACTGTGTGTGGACAGGGAATGGACTAGGCAATCTCTTGAGATCTCTTCCAGTTCAAGGAGTCTATGATTTTAGTTTAACTAACTCAATGAAATGCCACACAGGGATTTGTGCTAATTTTATTAAGTTGGCTTTTAAACAAGTTAACAGATGTTTACACTTAGAGATACAACCATTTAAGGCGTAGAGTGTACAATCTATTCCAGTAATTCACTGTCCTTATGATTAGAAAACTTCCCCTAAATCTAACTGAAACATATATAAATCCATGCTACTTTTTGTATAACTTATACTACTTTTACCCTGTCCACCACAAGCACTGACATCCACCTTTGTTGTAGGTTATTTTCACACAGTCTTGTGCTATCTTTTCCCTTTTGTTTATGATTCTTGTTCCTTTTTCCATAGGTTTAGCATCTTGTATTTTTGAGTTGGAGTTTTTTTACCCTTCTGAATATTTTTCTTTTTTTTTTTTTTTTTTTTTTTTTTTCATCCAGAAACTTTCCAGTTAAACTGCATCACTGCATCCATTTTCAGACTGTGGCTTCCCAAGCTACATTGCTCATTAGGCTAAGTCCTTATCAATGCTGATAAAGCAGAATAATATTTCAATGGGCAGCACGCTTGGTTAAACATACAAATAATTTTAAACTTGTTTTCAGATGCATCTGAAGAATCTGGATGGAGATTGCATGCAGATAACTAAGAGTTTGAAATCACATTCTTCAATTAATTTCCTGCAAGTTTGTCATACATAAAATAGTTTTATGTCCTGCTTTTTAGATTTAGGTGAGACCAAGGATTTTGTGAGACTTGACTCTTGAATATGTTGATATGTTCCTCAAGTTTTTAATTTTTTTAATTAAAAGGATGCTTCTGCAAATTGTAGAGGGGAATTTCTTTAGTGTTTTTTGTTGTGGCCTACTTTTACAGATTAAAGCAATGTTGTTTTTCACTACCCAAGGATTATTTGAACCAGCCATATGTCCATTTATATGGCCTTTAAATATGACTAATAATAATATGGCACAAGTAACACCAGGTGATTACTCATCACATGAATGGAATTGTATGAACAGAAAATTTCAATTATGAATATATATGAACAGGAATTTTCAATAGTCAACTCTATAACCCCTGCAAGACTTTGGGTCTTTGGATTTATTCATGCTCTCAATGGAGACATGGAAGCAGATTCAGTGTTAGCTGACTGTATTTGCATGCAAACACTGGTATTTGTTATAGTTTCCAGCAGCCATCTCTAGGGGCTATCCTTCCTGCTCTGTTTTGCTAATTGCTTATGCTGTCTTCTGGATATTTTCTTTGTTTGCTTCACTTTCAATCTCATATGATTCACTGACATGTCTTTCTCGTGTACTTGGTGTTAAACTAATGGCTAGAAAAGATATTCTCCCAAACTGACAGAAACAGTTGCTTAGGAGTTTTAGGGGTTTTTTTGAGCACTTTCCAGTGCTTGGAGTTACTTGGGCCTCTGGTCCAGCTGGTGGGAAGCTTTCAGCCAGCCCATCATCTTTTCCTTGTAGGAGCAGAGTCTCAAAACTTCAGTCTAAGTGCTGCAGCTGCAACGGATGGATTCTCTTGATCTTTAGGCATTTCCACCAGAGTAAATGCCTGCTATTGCAGGAATATTTCCCCTTTCTGGTGATATAATTGCTTTTCTTAAGGTTTCTTATTTTGTATATGGAAGGTTTTAAGCTTATTATAGGGTGGACAATGTGTGGTTTTGGTGAAGTGAAGCTGTAGGATGGTCTAAAATTCTGCTATACGGTTATATGCTGTGCTGGAGGACTAGATTTGATAGCCAAGATGAGATTAGTAGAAGTCAGAATCTCATGATCATTATTTGTAGTGCTGTAGCACCTTCTCTACTAGCACTGCAGGAACAACAAGTGGTCCCAGTCATGAATTAAAGAATTATAAACCATAGTAGTGAAAAGGTCATGTAATCCTGATTAAGCAGAATCAACTGTTTCTAAATTCCTCTGTATTGTATGGTGCTAGGCAGTAGAGTGTTTTCCAAACACTCAAAATGTAAATGTTAATCTACTTTCAGTGCTCCCTTTTTTGAAACTGTTCTTAAAATACTTCGGTGTTTGTTTCTTTTCTGTCTTTCTCTTTTTGGCTGAACAATGTGAAGACTTCTGTGGTAGGGCTTTTACTTATGAGATTTCCTCTTTTGTCTGCCTTTAAACCCTGACCTCACAGGTCAATCTCTAAAAGATATCTGAGCTCAAGTGGAATTCAATTAATTTAGTGGGCAGCTGGAAACATGGACATGCAAGGACTGTATATTGGTGGAAGTTTTGATCTGACACCGCTTCTGTATTTCTATTTATTTATTTATCATGATCCCACCCTGGCTATTCATTCCTGTCTTAGGCTTGCCTGCTCTGTTGTGCTGGAATTTTTATTTAATCTCTTTCATTCCAAAGAGCATTCAGCTCACTAAAGCAGTAGGAAAGATTTTCAGCAGAGGATTACAGGCTCAGATGTCTGTGGGGGTGTATGCTGTGCATATGTGTGTGTGTTGGTGAGAAAGAGGCAAGAGGAAGTGACCAAAATAAGGAAGCTCCCTTACGTCTCCTCACATAGAAAGTACTATGTTTTTGTGATTTTGGTTTCTCGCTCCAGTTGCCACTTCTCAGAGTCTCTGCTTGCCTGTCTATCTCAGTGAGTGGCAAATGCAGTCCTTAAAAAGTCATAATGTTTTTAAAGTTTCACTCTAATCTCAGGCATCAGTTAACCTTTTTGAGCTTCTTTTCATGAAGTCAATGATTAGAAACAACTGGAACTGCTTTAAAAAAGCTTTATGATCATGATGATTAGCTAGTTCCATGGTTTTTATTTCTTTCCACAGAACCACTGAAGGAAATCTGGAAATGGATAGTTTAAAATGTCACTGTCTGTATCAGTAGTTTCTTTTAATACTTTTTAAAATATAAATTTTAAAGATTTCTTTTTAATGGAATTTGTCCCCTCCTACCACACACTTTTTAATTTTAGCCTAAGCTTGGTTAGTTGAAATAAAGAAACATATGAGAATAGATTAAAGTTTTCAATTAGCTTAAATTGATTAGGTTCTCTATAGAAGATCTGTACTGGAATCAAGGCTGGAATAATTTCTCCTCCTGCTTTAGCCATTGTTTCTAGCAAAAAGTATTATAGCTATAAATCTAAGGATCTCAAGCATCCATTTTTCCTTGTTTTGCTTACTATACCTATTGATGGAGTCCTTTGAAAGCTCATGTAGACAGGGAATGACTTTGTATGCAACTTGATTATCCCTGTACAGAGAAGTGTGAAGGATTACGTTAGTTGAAGGAATAGGCAAAAAAAATAGAGAAGGTTTGATACAGGCCACTTTCCCATACCAAGTCCAGTACCTTGTTATGCCTAAATCCTGGTAGACACACATGTCCGACATAAGATGTAGACTCTGCAGTGTCTCTAGGCAAACCTATTCTCAGTAATTGGGGAGGCATATACAACTCATGGCCAGAAGTTGTTACTCTAATGGGCTTTAAAGAATGCCATTGAGTAAATAATCTCTCAGTACATAGTGTTGCAAATCCAAAGGGAACAGGTAAGGTTAGGTACCAAATGTCTGCTTCAGTGACAGGAAAAATGCTGTGAGGATACATGTGCACACAGCAAATACACAGCATTTCATTTCACTGCCTTGTGAAAATAAACTTCTGAGTGGATGTATTTTTAAGAATGCTTCTCTGAGAATGGACCCCTTTTTCAGTAGAGATATGTAGGGCATACATGTATCCCATGTGGGACATGTCCTTTGCTATAAGTTTTAACATAGGAAGGGAACATGGAAACAGCCAGTCTGGTGGCAGAACTTAAACTTATTATTTTCTTGGTTTGTTTTACCCATACTCTTGTCTCATTGAGGAGAAAATGGAAGTCCAAAAAGGATGCATTAATAGGTTCACAAGAAGAGGAAAAACAGGGGGATATAACTAGAGTGGTAGACCTAAATGGGAAGACAGAGGTGAGGGGCTAAGAAGAGGTACTGCAAGGAAACAGGAAAAAAAATATTAATGACTGCAAAAGCACTGTAATATGACAGGAACTCTGAAGGGAAACTTGTGTGAGAAGGTCGTGACAGTGAGGGCACTAGTGAGCAGCCCAAAGTGCTCAGTCTGCTGTGAGAGGCCATCTTAGTGTCTCCACTCTTCCTAGAATATGTTGGTGCTTTGCGGAGCCTTGGTTGGGCTGCCCACCTCTGCCCTCATTCTGTTTCTGCATCTTCATCTGTTTGTGGCAGCCCTTCCCACCTCCTCCCACAAAGCTACCCCTTGTAATTATATTTCTCCCTTTCCCTGAGGGCTGTGAGATGGCTAGCATGGTGCCATGTGTCCCCACCATCTGTTCCAGGCTCAGGAAGGGGGCAAGGGGACCACTGTTGAGTTATTGCATCTGAGACTGCCAGATTGGCTGCATATCAGAGAAATCACATTGTGTATCTCCTGGATTTGCCTTTGAGACTAGGAGTGTGATTTTATGTAATGCGTGAATGCCAAGTTGTTCATTCAGTGATCAGGAAAGTGTCTGCTGTTAAACTCAAAACATCTTTAAGCAAACATTACCATGGATCCCAATTTCTTTATGAAATGCTTCTGTCAGATCCAGTAAACTACTTAATTTCTTTCCAGTTTCTTTTGCTATTCTGCTGTTGTTGACAAACTCAGCCTTTTTTTACTCAGCTCCAGTAAATGAACAGTGTGGCTGTTGTCCTTTTCTAAAGCAGTCATTCACACCAGTGGAGCTGATGTGAAGTCTTTGGTTTGGATGTCAATCTGACTGTGTCTCACCAGTTGTACCTGCTCTGAGGGGCACCTATTATGGCTTACAATTTAAACAAATGATTTCTCAGTTATGCCCTGTAATTTCTTCAGGATCCATCACAGAAAGACATGCATGCTGGCCTGGAGCAAAGTATGACTAATAGTAACTTATTCTACTCTAAGCTGCAGGGTCAAGACAGGCTATTGAAAGACCAAGATTAGTTCTTTTCGTTGAAGATGGTCTTGTTGAAATACAACATTCAGTTAGATACTGTCAAGCTACATTTTAGAGCACTGACCACTGGTTGTGGTTAGATGGAAAAGATATGAGACCGTTTCTAAGCCTTTTGAGACACTGAGGGAAATACATGGCTGAGGTAAAATCTTCTTAAAGAATCTGTCATTGCTTAATGTTGACAAATTAAACAAAACAAAACAAGACCCCACAACAACAACAAAAAAACCCCCACCAAAATCCAACAATTGTGATTGTTCTCTTTATCTTTCAGCTATAACTCAAGTATATTAGGAATACAAAGAGATGGAAATCTTACGATGCAATCTTGACTTTGATTTCAACCCACCCAAACTGGGGTAAGAGAATTTTAAATCCAGTCATACCAAGTTTTATCTGCCGTTGACAGAAGATCTTTCAGATCTGAAAAGGCAGACAGTCTCCCCTGACTAAAAGTAGAATATTTAGTGCTTTACGCAAGTGTCTGAAATCAGATAAGATGAATCCAGAACTTGATGTCAAAAGATGTTTCAGAGGAAATATTTCAACCACTGTTTTCTACCAGAAAAAACAAACCAAAACAAAACAACAAAACTGGTTAAAAAGAATAATAATAAAAAAGCTATATATAAAGCTTTTAACTTATAGAAAACCAATCAAGAATGCAATTTGGCCTTTAGTTATCTTCAATTTGAAGACGGATGTGGAAACAGAGCCAAACCCACAGTGTCTGACCTATTCCTCTGGCTTCCAGATTGTAGTTCCTCACTGCCATGTTGAGGAGAAAAACCAACCTGCTGCTATGCAACTCATGTAAATGTTGTAGGATCTCTGTTTTATAGCTGGCAAACAGATGATGATTTTATTGAAACAAAATAGCATGTCTTATTTGGTTTTGATTCTCATATGCTGCTTAAAATGGTTCTTAGCTGAAAATTAGAAACATTTTATCACTGAGGAACCCTCACCCTGAATTCAATGGGTAGCATGTCCCTGTCTGAAACATCAATACTGGGCGTTTGATTTGTGATTAGCTATGAGACTATCCTTTGCTTTTTTCTAGGTTGACAGATTTTGGATGTTTGACTCTTTTTGTGTGATATTCTTAATGCTTTTTTCTGGTATTCAGAATACGTTAATAAATTTCTTATCCACTGTCAGGCTATTGAAAACATTGTTCCTGAATTATCCTGAATTATTGAATAGAAAATTAACAACTGTTTGCTCACAATTTTTAGCCAGAAGTCTTCTTGGTATAAAATGTTTTTACCCTCTCAGTAAGAAGTCCTTTTCTGATTTAATGATAAAAATGAATACTCACTCTAGGATCTCTCCAATAATTATTATTAAAAGTAGCATTTTATAAATATTGTGATGTTGGAAGGAATTCAGCAACAGGAATTTGATTCTGAGTTTAGTTTTAAGGTAAATTATGACACCACATGTAATGTGTGATAATAACAATGTATCAAAAATTACAGTAGTGACTGACATTGTCACTGTGTATGTAGGTAAGTATAAGCTTATTAATGAATATGTGCATGTATATGCATTTCAAAAGCATAAAGATGCTAATATAGATATTTGATATTGCATTTTCTGTGTGTGTATATATATATATATATATATATGGAGATTTTTTTTTCTGCTTGGACAATGTCAAGTATTAAAATTTCCTAGGTCAGGCTCATCCAGCTACATTGCACTGATGGCTATTTTCTCTTCCTGTTTTCTTTTTCTGACCATCCCTAGCAGATATGTTTCAAAGAGGAAGATCACAGATCCCTCTTCTCATTTTCCATGTTTGCAAATAAATTTATCCTCTGAACACAGAGAGGTCTGCTGTATCTTGGGCCAACAGTGGTGAAGATGAGCATTATTCACAAAGCAATTGCAAGGTATAGAGCAAAGGCAGGCAGTGTTGTAAATGACAACAAATTGTTTGATCCTATTTCATCCTGATTTGAGAAGTCCCAACTTTGTGGTGTGTTTGTGCAAGGTTGTCTGTATGAGATAGCCCAAGGAGTTTCTGCTTCTTTGTTTGTCTGCCTCAGCTTTTTGGTTCCCTTCTGTGCATGGATGTGGATGAGGTAATAGCTAGTTCTGCTTTTTTGTTTCCCTTTCTCTCTTGTCTATGTTTACAGTAAACTGCCTGTATTGCAATTGCAGTGAATATGCTGCATGGTCTAAATGATGTGAAGGAGAGAGTCACTTCCTTTGGTGCAGTTTTGTTTTTTTTTTTTTCTTGGAGAGGTTTTTCAGATGAAGTTGAGCAAGACCCCAATGGAGCTTTTATTTCTATTGAAGTGGAAAAAGATAAAAGCATTTTTCTCAATGTATGTGGAGGACTCCCACAAAAATCATGGCTTCATGAGGAGTGACTGCTGTTTCCCCACTGCTGCAGCAAAAAAACGGCTGCAGGCTCGGGGTAGGTAGGAGAGTGTAGGAAAGGATTCCTCATCTGTAAATATTCTACAAATACCAGTGAATTTAACGGTCTAATGCAAGGCTCCCCACCATTTCATAGCACACACTGCATCCTCTGAGAGGGCTCATCTTGCAGATGTGATTCTCTTCCATCTGTGAGGACACCAACTTTCACTTCCTCCAAAAAGTTACATTAATATGTCTTTCTCTGGTGGCCTGTATACATTGAGAAAAATATTAGGAAACCTGATCTCTCTTTTAATGCAATTTAGCAGTTGGAAATGAAGAGATCCAGCATTCTGTAAGCAAGCAATTCTTTGTGAACCACAGGCAAGTGCTCCACAGACCACAGGGCTGGAACTTAATTAATGCATTTCCCAAATGTTGTACAGCCAATGCTCACTGCTCCTGCCAGCGCAGGGGCTGAATGACTCTCCTCGTTACTCTATCACATCACACTTAGTTATTACAGGAAGCTCAACTAGAAATTACTATAACTAAGGCTGCTTGGCAATTCCCATTATAAAGCTTGTTTTCAATGGCTTATAGCTTCTCCAAAGTTTAATTTGTTTGTAGTTTTCTGCACTAAATGTTTGACCTCTTTTTTTTGGGAAATGACAGAAAGGGGGAAGAGGGGAAGGAATTACAGTGAGTAATAAAAATGGGCTGAAAAAAGGCTGAAACTTCTGTAAGATTTTGTCTATTTTTTTCTTATAAAAATATTGATTTTTTTTACCTGGCCCATATGAAAGAAAGGACAGTAGAGGGTGTTTGTGGCATGGCAAGTGGTTCATGTGGTTGTTCCTTTATAAATGTACCCATGTTTGCACCTTTGGAAAACCTGTTTGCAGATGGTCAGACTTGTGACATCTGACAGTTAATTTCTCCAATGATGATGTTGTGTGCACTGTGTGTACTCCTAGCCCTTGCCAGCACTCACGCCTCATCAGCAGAGCCAGGCTGAACACGTCCCTTCTGAAGGTGGTGTGGGACCCACTGATCCTCACCATGGCCAGGACCCACTGCGACATTAGATACAAGACCTAAACCTCTTGATTCAAGGACATGTGAATAGAAATGAGGAGAATGAGGTGAGGCTGTTGGGGAGAAAGGAGCCTTGTGCAAATGGCAAGTTGGATGTTGCTGTCATGAGGGAGCAAGGAGACAGTGAGGCAGGAGGAGACCAGGAAACTTGGAAACAAGACAACTGAAAGACTACTGTTGAATGTTGCCATTATAAAACTTCCGGAGGAGTTACATGTGTCCACGTGTGCAGGCAGTTATGCAGTTCTGAACTGCAGGAATGATAATAATTTTTTCCTTTTTTTTCCAAGGGTGTCCAGTGCTCAGAATGTGAATATAGGCTGTGCCATAAAGGCAATTGCTCTCTGCAGAATCCTGTCTTCCTTTGTGACAGATAAAGTTGAGGGACAGGGCATTGCTGAAGGACAGAAGATGGGATGGCTTTTGTGACATGGTTGAGAGTTCTAATCCACTCTTCTATTTTGTTGATTATTTGTTTGTTCCTTGGGGTTTTTTTTATGTTTGACTAATAACTGGTTTGGGTTTGTGTGGGTTTTGTTTTGTTTTGTTTTTTTGTTTGTTTGTTTTGGGTTTTTTGTTTGCTTGTTTGTTTGTTGTTTGTTTTGTGTGTGTGTGGTTGTTTTGTTTTGGTTTTGGTTTTTCTTTTCAGAATACATATTATGTGGATATCCATGGAAATAAGGCCTTATAAAACTTTTTCTGTCTTCAGAACAGGTTTTTGATAATACCATGTAAATAATCCACAAGACTACATATTTAAATATTTAAATATTTGTATCTATTTTCATTAAGTGTTCTTCCATAGAGAACAGTCCATCCTGTACATTAAATAGACAGAGACTCTCTGGGGGGAAATAAGTGTATGATACTTGAATGAAACATTGTCTTGGCATGGAGCAGAGAGAAGAAAAATTTAAGGTTTCCTGTGTAAACTAATTTGGACACTTTTCAAATTTTGAAAGCTTAACTGTGCTACCCCAGTACTGTATTAAATTAAAGTTGTTTGTATTTCTTATTTAAACTAATCGGGAAATTGTTTCTCTGAGTCTTTTCACATATGTGTGTGCTCAAACATGCATGTGTTTATGTAAAGTGTATTTATTAGGTATGCATAGAAATATGTGAAGAGATATATGTTGGGCTAGAACTCTCTCATTTCTTATCTGTCTCATGAGACTTTCAAAATGACAGTTTCCTGTTTACTTGTTAATTCATCATTATAAAATCCAAGTGCTATTACTGTTCTCAGTGTTCCTGGTGTGTATCTGGACTTTTAAGCATATCCTTTATTTTGATAAAATGAGACAACATTAGTTATATCACTTTGATGTAATTTTAACAAAGAGAATGCAGAATGTTTTTTATAAAAAACAATTCTCCCATCATCTGAATGGTAATTACCAGGGACATTCACTGAAGATTTTGGAAACACAGTGTTTAAGCTTTTTGTGTATTCCTGTTATTTTAAAATCTTGTATTTAAAAGATTTGTATGTCTCTGGTGTTATCACTGGCTCTGCAAGGTGACAGGACAGACACTGAACAATGGAGAAAAAAATTGATTTCCTTAGTGTGGTAAAGCTTAAAACCAATGTTGTCTCTCTACCACCCAGTGCCCTTTCCCAGCTGATTCTGAGATCAGCTCAGATCTGCCAAGTCAGTTTTCTCTGAAGTTCACTGAGGCTGTGGGACAACAATAATGATGAAATTAGATGTGGGCATTTCAGTTCTGTTCTCTCTGGATCTTCAGAAAAGTGCAGGTTTGGACAGCTTGACCTTGTTGTAATTCACACAGAGCTAGTCTTGGAAATTCCTGTTTTCTGCCATTGGAACAAACACAGTTCCTATCCTGGAGGAGTTTCTGGCCATTCCCAGACATTGTTTATGGCAAGAGTTCAGGAGGATGTGAGCCAACTCTCTTAGCTATTTGTACCATTTATCTCCCCGTCCTCCACCCAATCTTGGCTTTTTCCACTGTTATGAGAAAAAGAGATTTTATAGCCGTCTCTACAGCAGTCTCTCTACTGCTGTCCCCAGCATGCGAGGTCTTCTCCATACAATGTGAGAAGTCAGCCCTAAGAGGGCTTTCAGATATGTGGTGGGTGACCAGTTTTGCATTTTTTTCCACCTCTTTGCTTTCCTCTGTGTGTGTGCACTGCCCACAGACTGCAATGGATCCTCAGCTGAAGCATGTACATTGGCACAGGCGTTGATCCCTGCTCCGCTTGCAGAGCTGGTTGTCCCTTCTCTGAAACTTTCTTACCATTAAAATGATTGGGTTTGATCAGGGCTTTGATACTTGACCAGTTGCTTTTACTTACAAAATCTCTGTCTTTTTCAAAAACTTCCCATATAGATTATGGTTAGTCTTCAAAAAACTTGTTTACATTTGTACAGCTGAAGATTGGCCATTTTAACTGCATTTTGCTGAGATACATTTGAAAGCATAATAAAACTTCATTTTCAGAAAAAAAAAAAAGTTTAACTGGTTGTTTAATAGTAACTTCTGTAGATGGTTGGGAGAGTAATTTCTATTCTTACCCCTCATCCTCCTTACAAAACTATTGATCTTTTTCACACTCTTCATTTTGCGTTACCTTCATATTTTATGCCATAAATTTGTTGTCCAGAGATGTTACTAAGTATCTGGGTATTGCTGGATGCTGGATGTTCTTCATGTATTTGTTACAAGGGGAAGTCAGATCTCTGCTAATCCATTTGAACACTTCTTTTTGACATTAACCACACTGTGTTCCTTGATGAAGGGATATGTTTCATGGATCCAGCTGGAAATCCTCTTCTTCTTTGGTCAATGCCAAGTCCTCAGCTGCACATCATGTCCTTGTGTGTGAGTTGTAAGGTAAGAACTTGGAGAAACTGAATCTGTCCTACTGTGGTACCTTGAAAGCAATTATTGCTTCAGATGATGATGCAATCTATCATTTACAGATTGTGTATTTTCATCTTTGGCTGACAGTGCTGCCTCTGTGGTGGTCATCCAAATTGGATACAGGCATGAGGCATCTTGATTCCTTCTTGGGAATCATGCCACAATCTGTACTAATGCTTTTCCTGTGGGCCGATTTCCCACAAATGGATAATGGATAAATTCTCTGTATAATTTTGTTAATGTTGTGATAAAATTCTTTAACTGTGGAAAACTGTTCTATAAGAACAATTTATTGAAAATTTTAAGAAATACTTCTCTATATAGTGTTTTAAATTTATGAATAGATCAAAGATAGAAAATAACATGTTAAAAAATTAGAAAAAAAACCCAAATATTCCTGTTCCTGTACTGAAACTGTGGAAATAGAGCAATAAGGAGTGCAAGGGTAATAAAGTCACAGTAAAGAAAATTAATTAAAAATAAAGCCTAAAACTGTAAACAAACCAACCAAAACAACAAAATCCTCTTCAATCAAAAGGAGAAAATCTTTTGTGCATTTCTGTGAAATCAATAGCCTGAGACTGTGATGGGTAAACATCAAAAATCCTTTTATTCTGAGTACAAAAGGTTTGCATTGAGACATGCAAAAAGAAACAGTTTTTTGGTCACAGTTTGTGCCATAACCAGGCAAGTTATGAGCCTAATTCTCTTGTCTTGGATCCCAGTACTCATAGTACTCATGTTTAAATATCTCTGCATCTTGATTAACTGGACTGGTTTTAAAGCACGTGCAGTAGATGGCTTTGAGTATGAAGACTGAACAAAACTAATTGATGGCTTATTTTTCTTAAGCCCTCATGCACTTCCTTAAAGTACATTTTGTCCATTTAATCAGCCAACTGTTAACATTACACTTCTTCAAATAACTTTATTTTTTCATTCACTCTTCCGAAATGATGTGTATTTTCCTGTATCTTTAACTGTATTGTCTAAGTTACTGAGGTCAGATTCTTCTGGAAGAACAAGGAGGTTTTGATGCTTCATGTAAAGATTTGCAACAAAGCCTGTCCATGTGAAGTTACTTGGTATTTTATACAAGATCATTCGCTGATAGCAGGAATGCTTATACTGTATTTTGCCAGCAGGCAAATCCATAGCTATTTAAAGCTCTGCAAAACAAACCTAAAGCCTACAGTTTTAACTGAGCCTAAACATGTTTAATTAGAAATTAAAGAAGCACCAGTGCTTTTCTCTTGCTGGAGAATTTGGAGAAAGCAAAGAATGCTGGTGGCAAGTCTGAACACTATTGGTAAAACCAAGCTGGAAATCTAAACACGTGGTGAATTCTTACATTTATAAGGCTTTCTCAAAAAACAGATATATTCTCAGGGAAAAAATCCTTTTGAAATAACTAAATATATACTTTTTTTTAACCTTTTTTTTTTTTTCTTTTTTTCCTTTTGGATAAAGAAAATAAAGGTTGGCTTGTAAAAAACAAAAAATACTCAGGGTGTGCTAGTTAAATATTATTTTTCTTTTCCCTCACTTCACAAATAAGTAAATATGGAACAGTTTGCCTAAAAGTGCAAGTGTTGGGTCTTAATCCATTCTACGTGTTTAAGCTGCGTATCTTATGTGATATTTTCTGGTTGTTTTGGTGCTTATGTCAAAGACACTCTGCTTAGTGCAGAAAATCATGAGGTTTACTTTGAAATTTTGTAGACTCTGAGTTAGATTGTAGCCAATAGAATTCAGAAAATAGTCCCTTCACCTTCATTCCTTTTCACCTGAAGAGAGAGGCACTTCCCCTTACCACCATGTTTGATTACAATCCATGCTACCAACAAACAAGAAGAGACGACAGAAAAGATAAATTGCCGAAAGAATTCACAGGTAGCTGTAGAAGTAGAAGCTAAATAAAGGAAGTGCAAAATCAGTTTGGTAAATAAGATCTAACATTTTGCAGAAGATGCTGTTGTACACCAAAGTAAAAAACTCTCTCCACACCCAATTAAAGACTAAAATAGAAGTTCACAACATGTTTTTCTCATGACTTAGCTATTTTCATCTCTATTTTTTCACAGATGGCATTCATCAATAATCTATGCAAATGTATTGTAACACTTACTCAGGTTACCTGCAACTATCTGACATTAGAAAGTTTTAAATAGTACCCTAGTACTCTATCTGTCATATAAACAACTTCTGCAAATGCTAGCCTATAAATAGACTTTATGAAAATAATCAAAGTATGAACTCAATATAGTGTGGGTGGATATACTGTGGTGTTATCAGAGATCTGAGTCACTCAGGCCTTCAAGACGGAGATGACTGAGGCTCTGTGTGCAAAGGGGAACAAATTAGCAAGAGAAAAATATTTGAGAGGTAAAAAGAAACAAAACACACAGTTGTTAGTGCCCTAGTGGTATATTTGAAATGATTGATGAATTATGAAGGTATTATGGCTATTTGTGAAGAAACAGATGATGACAACACCCTAGAATAATGTATGGGAATAAATTGTTTACTAAGCTCTGATCTCAGACTCTGAGGGTAGAAGCACCTTGGACTTGGTGTTACCTGTAATGCTATCCAAAGTTTGAAATCATGAATGTCTAGCTATAGAACGGTCTTTCTAGAAACATATTTGAAATCATCTTACAGTTTATTGAAAAGTACAACCAGAGCAGAGGCCACAAGCCAATTTCATGAGTGAAGGATCAGAGGCAGATTAAAGTCCTCTTGGGGGAAGGGAGATGAGGGCATGAAAGGAGGTTTTGTACGGAAGATATTTGTAAAGGAAGATATTTACAGGTATGATTTCTCTAAGTTACTAAAGATTTATATGTATTTCAAATTTTTCTTCCCAACTTCTTCTTCTTCTTCTTCTTCTTCTTCTTATTATTATTATTATTATTATTATTATTATTGTTGTTGTTGTTGTTGTTGTTGTTGTTGTTGTTGTTGTTGTTGTTGTTATTTCATAACTATTAAGTTGACTATTCTTTGGTCTGCAGATGTAAGAATAAAATTAACAGCTTTTTGTTCCCAAAATTTTTGCTGTTGATTTTTTATTTCCACTCCAGTTTGGCAATATGTTTGATACTGCATTCAAACAATATATTAAAATTAATGTGAAGTATTTAACTGATAATATACTGGTACAAAGAGCTGGTTACTGTTCGGTTCCTGGATGCAAGGACTGTGTCTTGAACTAAAAGTTTAAGGAACCTCTGGGACTCCTTATTAGGGAGTGGGATCTTCAGGAGGGGTAAGAGAAGAGTTCATAGGGGATCATGGGCTTCTTCTAGGTGCAGCTTTTCCTAGATGTAAGCTAAGGTGTGAGCTATGAAACAGTGGCTCAAGGGAACATAATGATGGTTTCCATTATTGTGCTGTAAAGGAAAGTATAAATTCTAGGGTATTCAGAAACCAGATACCAGGGCAAAAACAAAAAAAACAAAAATGTAGGCACATCTTAGTATTGGAAAGTCTTGGTCAAATAGGATGTGTAAACTCTTGGACAACAGAGAACGTAATTTCATAGGAGACTAGGATAGGAAATTCAGATCTTTAGTTTACACTAATGGAAAACTGTATGCCATTTCTGCAGTCACCTGAGTATTAATGAAGGAAGAAAGTTCTTCTGTCTTCTGCAGTATGTTCCTCTTCCTGTTTGGTTCTTGGTGTTGTACTACTCATATCTAGGCTGGCCACCTTCATCTGGTACAGTGATCAACTTATCTTACTTGGAAGATATTTACAGGTATGATTTCTCTAAGTTACTAAAGATTTATATGTATTTCAAATTTTTCTTCCCAACTTCTTCTTCTTCTTCTTCTTCTTCTTCTTCTTATTATTATTATTATTATTGTTGTTGTTGTTGTTATTTCATAACTATTAAGTTGACTATTCTTTGGTCTGCAGATGTAAGAATAAAATTAACAGCTTTTTGTTCCCAAAATTTTTGCTGTTGATTTTTTATTTCCACTCCAGTTTGGCAATATGTTTGATACTGCATTCAAACAATATATTAAAATTAATGTGAAGTATTTAACTGATAATATACTTAGAAGTTTGAGAGTCCCTACTAAATTAAGAAAAGTATGTGATTTCTCTGTTTTTTACCATAGGATGACTTTCACATGCAAACCAGAGCTTCCTTAATTACTTTGGCTATTAGAGAGGATCAGGCAACACATAATGTTGTCCTGCAATAGCTTTGTGAATTCTGTGTATATGCATGTGTCTTTCTCATCATTATCCAAGTAATCCTGTACTTTTTTATTATTAATATTATTATTTTTATTTTAATAGGAGTTTGTCTCTTTTCACAAGAGCATTGACTTGCTTTGTTCCAGGATGGTTGTCTTTCAGTGGTGCTACCGTACCACTGAATAGGAGAATAATGCTGTTTGGGTCTCCTAATTGTTACAACTGATCTTCTTTCAGCTCCCTACACACCTGCCAGATATCTCATTGAGCACTGGGTGTCAAAGGTACCTGAGATATCTGCATAGGGATGGCAGGTAAGAGAGAGGAGCTTACAGGAGACCAGGGTACTTCTTGATTGGCAGCTGGAGGCCAGATGGGATCATGCAGGCACTGGATACCTGCGCTTTGTTGATTGAAGTCCAGTGGCACATTTTACTTACTCAAACTTTAGTACAGTCGTGACTATATTAAATCTGCTGGAACACTTCTAATTCACAGCAGTGTCATTGGTGCACCACTCATGGCGTTGAACATTGCTGTTTACTTCTAATTTTTTTTGTGTTTGTGTCACAATAAGCAACAAAATATTTTGCAGTGGCGAGATGCCAGTTTTTAGCACCTGGATTTGTGGATTTAGTATTAGCTAAAGCAAGGTAAATAGTACACTGGGAAAATGAATACTGAGAAACACATTTATTGATTGTTTTCACAGAATTGTATTGTACAATTATCTATCTATCCTTTTGCCATTAGGGCATCAATTCCAGATTGTGTGTTGTCTTTATAGTAAAGTACTCCAGTAAAACTGCCATAGTGTTTTCTTGTTCCTGGGCTGAACTCTCTGAGGCAAAAGCATGGGTTTAATCTGAGGGCCATCAGATGCTATTTTTTAAGACACTTTTTGTTTATCTATGATAATTTACTGCAAGGGAAATTTCAGTGGTACAAGGCAAGCAGGAAAACAAAGAGTTTGGCTCAAATTTCCCTCACACTCATTGAACAGGGACTGTGCTGCTTATATAAATCAGATCTGTCATCTATAAGAAGCGTGTAGGGCTTTAAAAGGCTCAAAATATATGGGCAGCTTAATGTCCCTGCATCATTCCACAGCCCTGCTGCCTAAGGGGACGAAACCTGGACCCTTCCACTGTTCTCTAACCTAGCTATAGTCTTGCTCTGTTCCTTTGTGTATGTGAAGGGACAGAGACATGCCTGTTCTTCTGTTTGAGTCTTCCCCTTTTACCCCTGCCTGGAAACTCTGCCAAGCAAGGGCAGGGCCACTGGACACTTAAGATTCAAATTTAACCAGGCATTGGGGTGACACTGGGCACTGCTACTCTTTAGAAAAACAGGGAGTTCTTTGAAAAGCAAACTTAGTGAAATCTTGTTTCTTACAGCTTTAGATGCTGTGATTTAACCTCAATGTCTTCAGCTCCTGTTTCTGTTGTCCTTTTTTAATACTTCTTCCACCACTCTCTCCAGGAACCGCATTCCAGCAATACTCCCAGTTTTTATGTGTTCCTTACTTTTGTCCCCTGATGGCATGCTATCTAAAACCTACACAAGCACTGACTGGCCAGCCAAGCACAGTTTGGTATAAGAAAAAATAATTTGGGATATTTACCTCTTTGTCAGCATTTCTTTAACAGACAATTTCTGGGGAGCTCACGTCACACTCCTTGAGATTTCATTAGCACCTTGAAAATCTGATATCCCTTGAAAAAAAGCAAAAAACATCCTGAAATATGAAACTTCTCTATATAGTTGTAATTCTGATTTGGACTGGTGTTTGTCAAGATTTATTTACCAATCACTAATACTTGTTGCCTTGGGAAAAGTCTTGAGTATTGCCAAAGAATTAAGGAAGTAGAGTGTTATTGTTCTACAGAAACCCGCTTTGTTATCTCTTTGCTAACAAAATGACTTATTTTTCTGTTTTTCCTTTGAAAACTCTGTGTGTGACCTGTTGTTCAAATAGAGGTTAACTAAAATTTTAAGAGCTTTCTGTGTTTTTGTGTGGATGAGTATCTACTTGACCACTGGGATATATTGATATCCAGTTCCAAGCCTTATTACATAAAAAAACTTAGAGGTTTGGGGGATGTTTTGTTTGTTTGTTTGGTTTGTTTTGTTTTGAAATGGTCCCCTAATGCAGCAAAGCTTTGTTTCTGTTTTTGTCTACAGTACAACGGCACATTGACCTGAAGGCATAAGTATTTTTGTAAAGTTGTGTATTACATTAAATTCTTCAGTACTTTGGCCACAGTGTTAGTGCCTTGCCACATGAAAAATTACGTGCTTTAAAATTATTATAGGGAAAAGACCTTCTATTTTACACTTCATTTGGCTTTCTCTTCTGTAGGTCAGATATTCTGAAAAAAAGTATCAGAAGATTTCCACTTGATATTCTGATATAGATTTACTGGCTATATTATATTTAACATTTTCAGAATATTTTTGCTGCCACCATAAAATTTAAGATTCATAGAGTAAAAGGGCAAAAGGAACCACTCCATCACCTTCCCCGACCTGTGCATGCCTTATATTTAATTCAGTTACTAATATATTGAGCCAAGTGTCATGAACTTGATTAAATGATGTCACCCAGAAAAGCTTTCATCTGGTGGCTCTTGTTACATATTTCATGGGATTTAGAGAAATTAATCCCCCCAGTCCTCTCTTTCCAAAGACCTATGTGTACTGTAATTACAGAACATGGAACTCGTTACACCATCTTTGAAATAAGCTAAACATTATAATTGTGACTGCAAGGCATTTGCCCCCATATTTGCATCCAGTCATTTTTGTGGATCTCTATTGCATTTTCCAATACTTTTAAAAAATCCCTTTTACAGTAGGGGTAGAAGAAACAGATAGTATATTCCAGAATGCATTTTAAAATGTTCTGTATACAGATAGTGTCATGTTTTCTTTGTTCTTTCTCACTGCTGTCCTTTTCTACATCCTTCTTGCCTTAGCAAGAGAAAAAAATATTTTACCTGTAAAAAATGATGGCAACTGGGGGAGGTCCAAGATGACTAGAAAAAAATGAATGTTACACTCATCTTTCAGAAAGTTAAAGAGAATTCGGGAACTATATGTGGGTGAACCTTATCCCAATCCATGGAAATATAATGAAGTGTGTACTTTTTGAATTCATTCCAAGCATACTTTATCCTTTTGCCTGCTTTGATCAACAGTCATGTATGAATAGCCTACTTAGATCAATAGTCTTTTCTTAGCATGTTAATCTGTGTTTATCTGAGTTTCTTCAGGTTTGAGTTATGTTATGGTTATTCATAAGATTTCGTGTGCATGTACGTATGTGCATGTGTGTAAATATATGTATTTGTCTGTTCATTCCATCTTTCTGGAATAAATTACAGCCAGAGATATTTAAAGATGAGATTTCAGGCCAAGACTAATCTTCAAAGCTTAGGAAGATCAGGTGGTGTTTCTCTGATCAGATGAAATACACAGCTCAAGTTAAATTATTTATATTATTGCCGTTAGCACAGGATCTCAGGACCATCTATACTTAGTGTTTCCTACTTGAACCACTCAGTGACCCTCTTTGCATTGTTGAAAAATCGGAAACTTTGGTTTTCCTAAGTAATAGAATTAACCTCTTAGCTTTTTCAGCATTCAGGTAAGCAGAGTTTTTTGGAAGGAAGGAAGCTCTTGCCTACACTCTTATCCTTCCTCTCTCTGCCTAGGAACCAGATTTCATGAGAGAAACGCACCATCCTGGCTGCTCTTCCTGCTCAGCAGTACTTGTCAGCCTCTTCCCTTAACACTGGTTGTGTCCTTACATAAAAATGACTGACTTTTGTTTGCTTGTTTGTTTGTTATGGGTTTTTGTTTGTTTTGTTTTGATTTGATTTGTTTTGTTTTGTTGTTTTTCCTTTCCCATTGGTACTACCACCAAGTTTTTTCAAGCTGGAGATTACTTTCCATTTGATAAATATTTTTAAATGCTTAAATATAATTGTTGGTACAAGATAGTCCTACTCAAACACTTACCATAGTGAAAGAAAATGCAGAGAAGTGAAAACAGAAAATCTTAGCTGTAAATTGAGAGTTGGAGACCATAAAAAAGACGTTTCTTTTCTTCCCCCTAATTATGTAGGTACAATCCTGAAAAATAGGAAGCATCAGTCTTCTCTTTTTTTTTGCCCTTCTTCCAAGCTTTTGGCCTGACCTTCATTGCAATAAAATATGGAGAGTTAGCCATGTATCTGTTTTGACCCCAACCCATTTACTAACATATGCTCTGATCTTAAAGGGAGAATTGTTCATCGAATAAAGCAGTAAAGATTGCTGGTAAAACAGTTGCTAAATTATCTCTTGAAATTATCAGGACTAAGCTGTGTAGAAAGTACTTACGGGAGCAAGGCAAATGATAACTCTCTTTGAACAACTCTTTCAGAGTTCTCTAGGAATATTTGTCTTTTTTTTTTTTGGTGTTGTTCTGTTTTGTTTTGTTTTTCTTAGAAGTAATTTCTTGTCTGCTCTAAGTAGAGGTTATTCAGTGACACAGATGAATTTGGCAAGGTATAAGTGAATGCTACAATTTCAGTGACACTTTCAACTAGTCATCCTCTTTTGAAGTTCCCTTCTAGCCATTTAACTGAAAATATTTTGAAGTTTCCATCTTGCTTTTCTTCTCATTTTAATTGCTCCTCTCAGTTACAGTACTGTGACATACCTCCAGCAGTGGGTACCTACTGCAAACAAACCTCCAAAAACTACTGAAAATGTAAGTGCTGCTAAAATCGCTGGATAATATACTCAGTTGTACTGATGTGTGGCTGCAACCTGTAGTGCTTCCAGTTGCTAAATTCATTCATCTGGAGCTGACTCAGACACCTTCTCATGCCACCTTACAGACAGACCCTAGAATTCAGTTTTGCTTAGAATATGCCATTTGGTTGACTTTTCAGAAAGCTCCATATGTCAGGAATCTTGAGTGTTTTGAGAACATGCTTTTACTTGTCACTTGTGTTCCAGTAAATGTCAGCATAATTGAAATCCTCATGATCAATGTCTGGGCTTTTTTATGAGTCTTCTTTCTTCATGCATAAATGCTTCCTGTTTTGCCTTCTAATCCTGCCCTGGAGATGCATAACAGTTCCTTATGACTGTTGTTTTTTCACTATTTTCACTCTCATCTCAGTCCAAACTCTTTCAGCTGTGGTAAGCAGACTATATTTGTAGATTTTCCCTCTAAGATAATGTCCTTCTTCACGTGAGTTTGTATATAAACGTACATCCTGCTATTTGAATGCTAACATTGCCAGTTCCTTGGTTTCTTGGTACTGAGATGTGGTAGTAATGATCCCCCACTTCATTCTTTATAGTAAATACATAAGGATAAAAAGGGAAAACTATCCTGGATTTCCGTGTGTCTTTTTATGATTCTGTTTGGTAAGTGGGGTGAAAAAGTAAGTGAGCCTTAATAAAAAGACTGCCTTATTTACACATGAGGATCTCTTACAAATCTGTGATGGAAGATATTGTCTCAGAAATTTAAATAATTTCTTGTCCAGTCTCATGTTAAGATTGACGTGACACTTCTCTGACTTTTGGAAGTTTTTGCAAGGCTAGTAATTCTACATTTTTTGTATGATATGTTATGGTGATTTCTCAAGTCTCACTTTTTGTTGTTCTTTTGGATATCCTTTCCTATTTCTCTCACCATTTCTAGGGAGTCTTGTCTCATAGTCCTTCATAGCTTCACATACCATCTTTCACTGACGAGAAACCACATCTCCTGTTAGATTTGGCAGACTGCACATGTGAATTAATTGTCTACTTTAAATGGGGGAATTATGTAACCTTTTCTACTTCTTTTCCTCTATCAGGAGCAGATACCAGGTTATCCAGAAGCACAAACACTGAATCATCATAAACCAAACCATTGTCATTTTTTACCCTACCCCTTCTGCTATAACTTTATTGCCACCTTTTTTTCACTTTGAGAAAAAAACAAAAAACACACATCCAAACCTAAACAACAGCTTCTCTATTTCTTTAAAATGCTTATTGAGCCTGTGTTCATGTCTCAAATAGTTTCTGGAGTTGCCACCTCTGATACCACCCTTCTTCCAGTGGTCCAAAACAGAGACACTAGAGCAGTGAGCCATGCAACATCATGCCTGGGTTTGGTTCCCCCACATACACATTGTTTATTCCATTAAGATTCAGCTTCTTGTTACCATCTTCATGGATTTCTGCAGGTTTCACTGACACTCCCAGATGTCATTTCTTATGGTAGTTGTTTCATTTCTTTCATAGCACTTGCTGTCCTTTGGATCAGAAAACTCTGTCCAGTGCCTGTCTCTCTCTTGTGGTAATGGAACAACCAGCACCTTCACGATACAGCAAGGCACTGCTCTCTTGCTACAGAAATCTTTCTTGAAGGCTTGCTATTCTGTAGCAGACCTAAACAGTAACTTTTATCACAATGCTTTCACAAGGAAGGTACATAGGGGAAAAAAAGGCCAGGTGAACTGTCCTCTAGGACATGTATTTGGTTATATCTCTCTTTTGGATGGCAATCTAGTAGTGGTGGGAATGCCCTTATTGTTGTCTTCTGTATACAGTTGTGTATTCCTTTAGTCACTAAGGTTTAATTATGGAGGGTCATGGGTGGGTTTTTTTTTCCACCCCCCAGGAATCAGAGGGCAGCAGATATTAAAGTGAAAGGAATGCAATAGCTAGAATACATTTTGGGAAAGTGGATATGATACAGACTATAATTTTAGAGGTATTCGACCCTGAGACAATTTACATTTTTCCAGGACTATTTATTGATACTATTCTGCCCTTCCCCCGAGGCTCATATCTGTGCAACACTTATTAGGTTTATTAGAGTAATTAAGATCTTTCTGCTTCTTTTAAATAAAATATAGAACTTCAGATGTTTCCCTCAGTGTAGTAGTTGCGTATTTTATATAAATGTAGAACCATACACTTAATTTCAACTTGAAAATAAAAGTACCAATGGGAAATAACATAAAACATTCAATTTTGTTAAATACAGCTCTAGCACTCCTGGGGGGAAGTTAACTTAAATATAGTTATAGAATGAGGGGAAATGTAGAAAACAGTAGTCCCAAAATAAGCAAAGAAGCAGCAGAGACTAAAGCTGTAGATGTGACTTTGTAGTGTAGTACAGCTCCTAATGAGACAAGGTGATATTGGCTTGCCAATACCACATTATTCAAGCAGGAAACAATGATCTGATGTGCTGACATCAGCTTTTTCTGTCCTGGAGATAAGGAGCTGTGTCACTGAGTAGCAAGAAAAGTAAGCAGCATGGAGGGGGTGTGGAGAAGGGTGCTTCTAAAGAAAGCTTGAAGACAGCAAAGTATGTAAAAATTGGCAAGTTTGACAACAGGCAGTAAAGTTTCAGATACTGGAATCCTGAAAAGGCCAACAGAGTTGGTATATGCTTACTCTTAACATACCTAGGAGCATCAGGCTGGAATTAAGAGAGGGTGATTTAGCTGAATCATTAGGAGAAAGACGTCCTTTGCTTTGTTCTGCTATGCCAAATGCTGAAACGCTTTGTCAAGTCAGGTGCGTAAACTTTCATCCATTCAGACCCATAGTGGAAAATGCCCTTCAAGAAGCAAATCTGTGATGTACTCCCTGCCTGTATTTCTGGTAATTCTGCTTTCCCTGTGTTTATCTTTTATACCACAAGCCATAAGAGTTATAATCATTATTAATAATTCTATTTCTGAGTTTCTAGGTCCCATACAAGGCACTCTTGTTTCTCTCAGGCTCACGCTGCTACTCCTGAATCAGTAGACCAAATTAGCTTCAGAACAGTTCAGGATTTTTGAAGAATGAAAGAAATTATGGAAATTATGGAAATTCTTCTCTCTATCTGCTAGCATGATGTAGACCTTTAAGGATATTCCATGTAACAGCTAATCTTTCTCTCCCAAACTCCTGTTGTAAAGAATGTGTTTTTCAGTTCCTCGGGAATTGATGTGAGGTGATGGAATAAAGATCAAAGTAGTTTTGGAACAAATAATGCTGGAGATTTTGCAAGATATGCTCTTATACTTAGTTTTCTTCATCTAACTTGGGCAGATTTCTTCTGCAACATCCCTCAATTAAAAAAAAAAAAAAAAAAGTGTAGTAATCAGATATAACAATAACCTTGTTTTTTAGAAGGGTATAAAACAAGCATATAAAAGCAAATGAAAATAGGCTTTCATAAACTGCAGCCAGCAAAGCTGGGGAGGGGTATTTTTCAGGCCTCTTAAATCATGAATGATGTGAAAAATGTGAGGAAGGAGTGATCAGTCATCATTTTTCCCTGTGGAAGAACTAATGGTTGCCTGAAACTATTCTGTAACAGGTTTAAAGCAAACAAAAGGTGACTTCATGGTGACTGTAGAAATCCTTGTGGGACGTTTTGGAGGCCAAAAGTAGAGAAAGAGTTGGAAAGAATCTGAATGGATTAATGGAGATTAAGTCCATTTGTAGCTATTCCACACAGTCATTTAGATCCGAGCTTCATGTCAGACACTCCCACTGATAGCTGGAAACAGGGGATTACAACATCGGAAGAACCCTCCATGTGTAGTCTGTTCTTACACTGTTCTGTAAACATCTGTTGCCAGCAGCTTTTGGAGAATGGATGCTGAATATATGGACCTTCAGTATGTGACAAAGCAGAACCATTTGTAGGAAACAGCTGATAGCTTTCTGGAACCGAGAGGGATGAAACACATCTTCACTTGGCTGTATTTCAAGCAAATGGTTAATATGAGATTTAGAGTGAACTTTACAACTGTAAGGGCATTTGGTAATAACACTATCATAGCTGTATCTCCTGAGTTAAGTCCAATATACCAAGTGATAGGTCTTTCAGCTTTGTAATGATAATTTAATTGCAAAATGCTAGTATTAATTATACTTTAATATCAGCTGCATAGCATGTCTGTCCTATGTGGCATAAACTAAAAAGCAGAAATTCCCATGGGTTTAGAAATCCCTCTCTAACATTCTGAAAGTTTGTCAAAACAAGGAAGTATCACTAATTTAGATATTCCAGGTGCTTTTATACAGAAAAATAACATCAGGTTTTGTACCTGAGACAGTAAAAGCCCTGTTTCTGTTCCACAGCCCCTTCCCCCCTGCCATTTCCCCTCCAAATAAAAATATAAACCCCAGATTTTCACAGTTTTGGGAATTTATTTTCTTCATTAATAACAGAAAAATAAAAGAGATAAAAAGTTATAAAGGGGAGGTGATGAATTATGTCTGGCACTGGCTAAGGGGAATTTGATGGCTGGGCATTGCACCTGTGCACAGCACTTACTCATGCATAGAAGACCCCCCAGGACATATTTGGTGAGTCTATAATGCCTGGACAATGAGTCCCATGCTGTGCTCTGAAGAGGACAAACCCTAGTTGAAAGCTCATTTACTGTTAGAAAGGCAGCCACAGTTGAGGGCTTCCTGCTGTAAATGCTTTTCTCCAGCCCTTGTCAGGCTTCCTCTGGGAACTAACTGTTCAAATTCTTCCACCATTTGCAGCTGCAATTCACAGGTGTATGGAGAGATCATTTCTCCACTGCAGTGCATATGCTTTTTGAACTCTAGGATGTGCATGGGAAAAAAAAGTATTTTCCTGAAGCGTAACAGTGGTCAAGCAGTGGTCACTGTATGCAACGGCATGGTACCAAACAAGAACATGTATCATAATGCACGAGTAATTTACAGCCAGTTTTGCAAGGCAGGGAAAAAGGTTCCGTACCAGGTGATTACGTATAAATGCTTGCAGGATGCAATTAAAACACATTATATAAATATTTCTTTGCATTTTGAAAAGTATTTGTTCTGGCAGTGTTTGTGCCACTCTTTATTTGTCTTAGAACATTTGTTAAAAACAAATCTACTGGCAAGAATTTTTACAGATCTAGCAAAGGTCAAGAAACTATCTCAAGCTTAGAAAGCAGAAGTTGTATTTATGATGGTTGAGAGCTCATGCTGAAAAGGGCGCAAGCCTATTCCTTCAGGTATCTGACTCATACAGTGCCATGTGACCTCCTTTTCCAATGGAAAAAGGTGACATTTCAGAGAGCAGGTATTTTCAGAAACAAGAGAAAATTATTTTGAAAATAATTGTTGAATATGAGTATGAAATTTTTGAGTATTTTTAGGAAGAATAACTATTTATAGGGAATAACTCTTTTCAGGGAAAATAACAATTTGAAACACATGGTTCACTGAACTCTTTTTTGAGCGTGAAATGCATGTTTCATCCATGCTACTGAGAACTCTGCTCTCTGAGACAATCAGTAAGATAAAAAGGTGAAACATTTTCTATTATTGTGGTATCAGAGCACACGAAGTTGAGCTCTTTAAATAATTTCCCTGGAGATTTTGGAAAAGAATGTTGTAAAGTAGAAAAAAATGCCTGTATATTGGAGTCAGCACACAGACATCTGATTTCTTTCCATGTGAAATTTAAAGATTCCAGGAGGATTAACTTTTTGAAGAGGTGAATATTTGATAGTCTTATATTTGAATGGAAGTGGTACAGTGAGACAAATTCAGTGAGGAGATTCATTTTAAGTGTAATTCCTCAAATACACAAGGAAAACAAAACTTGTCTTGCCTAAATAAAACCCAATTCTGCCTCCTCTACTCAGAGTAGCTGGTATGTGATTATAGTTTAAAGCCCCTGAGCTAATCAGTTTTTATTATTTGTTCTCTGTGGTCCTGTATTACAAATAAACAAACATGCAACCCAAACAAAACAAAATAAATTAAAAAAAAAAAAAATCTCCTGAAGAAACATCATGCATTTATTTGCTTTTTAAAAACTATTTTTTAATTTGAAAGAATGTTACGGAAGGCCACTCCTTACAGATGGCCTGGAATGCTTGACCTTAAAGCTGATAAACTTTGGCCTACAGAATGAGGCAGTGAGGAAACTTCAAATACCTGCCAAAAGTATTGGAAATAATCTTCAGGTGCAGACAAGAGTCCATTAAATCCTCCACTTTACACAAACAAACAAACAGGAAGATAAGCCCTTGAGCTGCTGATTGTTTCACCTGAGTGGTGGCATTTATTTAGTTGCATAAGCGACAGAAGTAGCCATTCCCAAATGAAAAGCAGAGCTTAAATAGATTCATGAAGGAAATACACTCAACCACACATTATTTTGGCACGCAGTGTTCTGTATCTTGGCTTTGCCCTGCTTTGTGGTCTTGGTCTAGGGAATATATTTTGTTTCAGAAATTAAACTTTAATTTTGTGTTTCTCAGGACCAAAATTTCTGGCTGAGAGATTGCCAACAGCAGAAAGCTAAAAGAGTGGGGTACACCATTGAATAAATTGTATGTGTTCTCTCAGAGGTTCCTTTTTTACTCCCTACTATATCCAGCACAGAAATGGTAACATCTTTAACTGGGTTAAGTTTACACTTTTGATTCATTCCTTGGGAGCATGTGACTGCAAGGTGCCAAGCCTCATGTTTGGTGCTCAAATAACTCTCAATTATCTGCCTCTCAGACAGACTCAGCATTTCCTTGGGCTCAGTTATTCTGAATTTTGAAGAAAAGATGTTATGCAGCCCCATCAGACAATGAGTTCATCCAAACTCAGAAGAGAAATACTGTAATCAATGGACCTGCTTGGCAAATTTAATGAAGGCTAGACCAAATGTGTTTTCTACTGTCCCATTGTTTTCCATCCCGTGGTTATAGAAACCATTGTTAAACCACGTTATCTGCTCTGTCCTTTGTAAATCCTATCATTCAATGAATCATTATTAGCCAAACAAACAACAAAATGTTTTCATATTTCCATTATCTTATTTAAAGTTGAAAACATGCAGTTAGTTTTCTTTATGTTTCGTTTTCCTTTGTCATGTTCACATCTGTATTATCTGTTCCGTCTTGTCTCATTTTCTTGAAAAGGGGGACAACTGTGCTGTGTAAGTCACTAATCGCTAGATTTCTCAAGCCTTTGCATCTCAGCATCATGGGTATCACGGTCTAACTTGTGAACAATCTAATGAGCAGAGAACTTGGTGGCTCTGAGTACAGATCTGAACAGTGCTCTCAAACTTTATAGAAATATTGAAGCTTTCAAATTAGCATCCACAAAAAACACTATGATGAGCTGTTTAAGCTAGTTTCCTAGAAATACCAAGAGGAAGTTGGAGCAAGATGTATCAAACTCTTGGCACATAAATTCTGGGGCAATGCCCAGGCTGTGATTGTTTTGAAATGAATGATTGATGATTCAGTAACATGGGATTCGCTGTGAATTACATATATCATCAATCCAGACATTGTGTCAGACTCTCAAAGAAAGGACTCATTTATGTATCTTCTTACAAAATATAGAAAGAAAAAGGAGGAGCTGCCTTGCTCTGTAACACAACATGTTTTTTTTCAAGTTGCAAACTTCCTGAAAAGGGAATAAATGATTCTGTCATGGCAATCTTGTGTCTGTTAATCACCATTTGCAGAGCCTTTAAAAGTAGCCTACAGATAACCAAGGGCCCAAAGTCTAGTGGGTGAACACCTTTGGATAAGTGGCAAAAAGTGTCTTCTGACATACGGCTTCAAATATGGCTGACTGGTCTTCAGTGTAAGTACCTACATTCTTACCTAAAAGGTATTCTTGAATGATACTTGTCTTAGGTCTTTCTGTTGTAGATCTGTTTTGCCTGAATTTTCTTTTTAACTGTGCCAGAAAAACAATAAAGTCTATAATACATTGGCTAAGGAAGCTATCCAAAAGGAATGTAGGTGATGATCCACTTGCCTTCAGACCCTGCAGGTTTGGAATCACTTTTATGTACATATATATAAAGAACAGCAATAACTAATCTTGCACAGAAAAACTCACAACCCAAAAAATAATATAAACAATTGCTTGCATACCTTCCTGTTTTCCCAGCCATATATATATAATATTTATATATAGGACTGTGAGTTAATTTTGTGCAAGATTAGTTATTTTTATTTCTTATGGTACATCATACTGACTATAGAAATAATGTTTTGTTGCTTACAAGAAATGAAGAACTGAAGCACTTACTAAGCCAAACTCCCTAATGCTGGACTTGGCTAAAAAGCGGTTCATGAGTCTAAGCAGATGTTTAGAACAATGAGTAGTTTATGGAATGTATGTTTATCTTTAAAAAGAGAATGTTTAAGAGTTTATTCAGGCTCAGGATCCAGCCTTTCCTGAAGGACTTTGGCTGCCTGGCTAGATTAGAGCAAAAGTTAATGATCACAGAAAGAAATTTTTCAAATATCATAAAAGAGATTCCCTTCCATTGGAAAGTGAAGACTAAAGCATATGGAAAATTCATTGCTTGCTACAGCTTGTCAAAGAAACAGACTGAACAAAAATTATTTGAGCCTGAGATTTTTTCTACTGTTTTCTAATATGATATTTGTTAACTCTTTACAGTTCTTGACTGATTTGTAGAAGACAAATCTTACAGAAGTTCCTTACTTAGAATAAATTAATGTTTTGCTCCTGTATTTGGAAATATTTTAAACAATTACTGCTGGGTATCAAACACTGGTGGTCAAATATTTGCCTCATGAAGGTCTGCTTGTGTGCAGTTCTACAGTTCAGGTGGAAATAAAACCAGCTTTCTACCCAAAAATTATGCATTATTCAAATATATCCTGAAATAAGATATTTCTTTGTAAATAACATTAGATATATTTTAATATTATATGTATGTGTCAGTATTGTTTTTTTTTTTCTTTTCCCTCATATTTCCCCTTTCTACACAATGTTTTTGTGCTAGTGATCTTGTATTTACCCAGGGAATATTTCATTCCCCTTTCAAAGTGCTTAACATTTCAACAAAAATATTTTGTCTGTAGATTAACTTTCTTTTGAATTACATTAAATAAAGATTCCTTCTGGCATGACAGGCAGAGTGACCATTAATAAAGCTGGAGAATCAGCAGATCCATCAAAACCCCTCCCCAGAACTATCATGTCAGAGACAGAGGCAACAACTATTACCTGCATAGTCTGATATAAGAAAATACAGTTTCCAGAACAAAGTGGTCCCATAATAAAAATGCTATTATCTTGGCAAATAAATATCTGGGCTTGACTGCAGTGTGCAGCAGTTGGGCTCTGTGCTTTGTCTTCTGTGAAGAGGAAGCATGAACATATGACAATATTATAACTTCTTGAAGTGATCTCTTCATTATGTTGCAGAAAAAATATATGTGGTGATACAAAGAATGTTTTATCCACAGAGAACTGGCCTCTCTCTGGTGTCCATGCTGACTATCATGTGCTATCTGGACTCATGCTCCAAGCTGGGAAGAAGCAAGCCTGCTTTTGATTCAGAGCTGCATAACCACCCCAGTGCCCATGGTTCATCTAGGAGGCAGGATTTGTTAACAGGTAGAAAAATTGTCAGAAGGGATTGCATAGGTGAGCAGGCTCCTGTTTAATTGCCTAAAATTACAGGTAGAGTGAGAGTGTGATTATTTGATGTGTTTGATTGTTGGGATTCCTAAAGGCATTGTTGAAGTGGGTGGAATGAGTAGATGGATGACTCATTGCAACAGTTTAATACCTGGAAATGATTACTGGCATTATATTGTAGCATCTCAGAGAGCAGTATAATTTCAGTGCCACCTTCTCAAGGCCAATGAGTTGCATCAAGAGCTGCCTCTTAGTCTGGCATGGAAAAAAGCTGTATGCTTTAGATTTGTATTGCAGGACAGGACTTGGTGTATACTAACCTCTGGCTGCTTCTGGATGAGGTTATGGTCATAAATGAGAGAGATTTCAAACATCAGGTAGGGTAGCTGCATCCTTATGCAGAGACTACATGTTGCAGTTATATGCATGGTATATATGTGACTCTATCACTTTGCCAACAGGAATCCTCACCTATGAGATGAATATTCTTAAGTACTCTGTCTTCAGTGTTTTCAAGACACAGAGAAAGGAAATCACTTGTCAGAGGCTAAGCCCTTATCATCCTAAGGTTGGTAGTAATCCAAAGCATTCTTGGGCATGGTGCTTAATGGGAGTAACAAAAAAGCAGCTGAATATAAGCCAGTAATCTGGGCTCTGGCATTTGTGAAAGGAAAATAATAATAGTATATTTCCTTCTCTTGATGACTGGCAGCCAGAATACACTATGTAGGACAGTAATTTAATACCGTGTCATTTTTTCCCCAGATATGTTTTCGGGCAGAATTAACTCACGAAATAGCTATGAAACTTACCAGTGACATATCATCCATCTGAAGGAAATTCAGCCACAAAGTCTGTAGCTTTTACACAAGTTAACAGGACCATGGGAAAACCTAGACTTTAATTTGACTTGCACATATCTATGAACTATACAGATTCTTGCTTTTGTTTTTGAAAGTTTAAGTTAGTTCTTTGAACTAGACACCTTTTTTTTTTTTTTACTTTTCTTTTTTTTTTTTTTTTTCTTCCTTCTTGTACTTGAACAATTAGGATCCAGAATATATGTTGTACAAGACTTTGGAAAAAGATTCACAAAAGCTCATTTATCTGTGTTACTGATTTATCTCCTCTGAGGTGGCTCTTGACCAGCCCACCAACATATTCTCAGTACTGCAGTCCAGTTGCTCAACTGCAGATTGCAAACAAACTCAAACTATGGGGAAGATACAACTTAAATAAACACTCTTTTTTCAAGCTTCACCCATGTGATATATATTATATGTACCTGGCACAGTGGGAATGAAAACTCAATTTATGATGGGAACACTGCTTTTAATTCAATAGTTTGGCACATTAATAAAGACTGATTAAATGTCAGTATTTGGAGAAACTCATGTTATTCTAGAAATGTAACACTCTGCTTGACAAAGTATTGAACTCCAGTGAAGTGTAGCCCTTTAAATCTTGAAATCCAGCTGCCATTTGCCTGGTGGGCTGTCTTATCTGATGGAACCAAGGCCAACTGAGGGTCTCCTTATTTGACCTTAATCTTCCTGTTAACCACCTACGGCTTCAACTCAAATGCCAAGAATTTTCTTGGCATTCTTCCACAAAGTGCTGGGCCAGATTCTGTTTCTAGTTACAGCAGTGTAAATTCAGGATGTGATCTGTCCTCAGATCCTTCAGCCACATCTATTCATTCTTTGTTTAGCATGACTTACAACTCTTCTTTTTTTTTTTTTCCCTCCAGTGAAATGAGCATTGTTCTTGCCATGTCTTCTGTGTTTCTTTGGAAATTTTACAGTTATCAGTGTTTTCATGCTGATTTTATATAGTGGACATCCAGTCTGACTGATCTGAGTTTGGTGTGTTTGTATAATGAATGTTTCTTATATTCACTGGTACATTTTAACAGCAGAACTTTTTTTTTTACCTCTCTGCCATTGTAATTAGAGGTTGGATAAATGGAGAAAAAAATTCAAATAAATATCGTTATGGTTGTTTCCTTCAAATATCACTTTGTCTTTAGCCTCTATGAGCATGTGACACATTAATTGAATTGACTTTAATAATCTGATTTGTTTTTCCATTTGCATATGTGTATATTTGTTTTGGAAGAGGCTGTAGTCTCATCCAGCCAGGTGAAGGAAAACATGCTATATGACTTATTAGTATCTCAGTTAATCTTAAAAACTAGACTGCCAAATATTGAACACCCAAATAATCCTTTATTGTCAATTAAAGTTTAAGCATTTGTGTGCACACACACACAGAGAATCAAAAAATAATATTAAAAAGTCTAGAATGAAGTACATAGTTTTATGGACTAATCTGCTAAAGACTATTCCATGGACAGAAAAACCGAAGCAAATCAATAGTTCATTACGATGTACTTGTTCAGCTCTACCCTGAAATGACAAAGCTACTGCTGCTTTGTTTAGACTCAAGAATTTCTCTAATTGAGTGCTCTCAACTTTGTTTTAAAGGCTACATCAGCTAGCCCATAAAAACTTCTATTGAGAAGACTGCTGAACCACTGAGTAAAGGAGGTTAGAAGCTAAGATGCTGAAATCATCGGGTAGCCAGGTACATCATCTCAGTATATTCAACTTGTGGAGGATGGAAAAGAGGTGGGAAGAAGCTGATGTTTGCAAGGTGAAGACCACTAGGTTTTCACTTAGCAAGTTCAGGCTGACCTCCAGAATCTGGGGGATAAATCTGAGGCAGTGCTGCTGAAGGTTCAAATTAATAATAGACTCATGAAGAGTTCATTAATTTAGCCAGATGCAAATCCAATGTGTTTAATTGTCACACATGCTTCTACAGACCTGGAAATTAGTTTTATATCAAAAAAGATGCCCTCTCCTGTCCCATGGGGTGCTGGCTTAACAGATTTAAACTTGTGTGTACATTGATTCAACCTGCATGTCAAACTAAGTTATGATCTATTGTCAGTCATGCTCAGATCCTGAGGGCGTATCCCAATACCTCTGTGCTGCAGTTCTGGCTCAAGGAAAATCTCTGTTCCCTTTCTTTTGGAAAACAGTTTACTAATTATAGTAGAGTTATCATATCTTCACAAACTATTTGAGACAGAATTTTTGGAGGAAAATTCAATATATATATTTTCTGTTTCACAGCAGATCTCTATGGACAGGAATGCCTTCTACTGCTCCACTTCACTGTAATACCAGCATGTCTGGTAATCCTAAACCTCAGTGTTGTCTTTCCAAGATGCATAATTTTGAAGGGCTCTCCAGGTTCAAGTGACACTACCTTTATTTTTATCTCTCAAAAAGACTCAGGAAGTCAGTAGTCAGCAGCTAGACTGTTTTTTCTTAGCAATGTTCTTGTTGGTTTAATTTTTTTTTTTCTCTTCTGCAAAAACATTTTCTTTATATAAAATATATTTGAGTAATTCATTCAAACTCGAGAAATGTGTCTCTTGCAATTCAAACAGAATCGTCTTCTTACAAATGTTGAAAATGCCATAAAAGCTTGATTTTTCTCAATCTATAATTAAGAATACATTTTGAAAAAGTGTGGGATTTTTTTTTCCACTGCTGCCTAGGAATCTCTTGCAAACAGGAAATGCAGAAAGTAAGATTAGAGTTCATTTTAAGGAACTGGAGAGATAAATGTGTTTTTATTGATCCCTTGGTGCTCTGAGTCACAATGTTTAAACAGGCTGCTGCCAAAAAGTTAAATAAAAAAAAAAAATCTTTCTTTTCAATACTTTCTAGCTTTATTACAGACCAGTCCAAGTGGGGCATATCTAACTAGAAATTGTAGAACATTATGAAACAGTAATAATTACCAAGTTGGGCAATATTTATACATAAATGTCAGGCTACAGATGAGGAAAAAGCAAACAGGTTTATGTTAAACAAAGGTACTCCCCAGTGTCAAAGAATTTAATTTTAAAACTGCAATTTTTAATTACATCATTGTAGAAAGTGCAAAAGGTAGTATATTCATTCTCTCTGTAAAGGAAAATAGGATCCTTTTCCTCCCCAAAGTAGTACAATATACTTATCTACCACATTATAATTGTAAAATATCCTGTAAGCTTAGAAGGGCAATGGCCTTTTTAGGAGGCGTGACAGCAAAATCTTCCAAGGAAGTCAAAGCTAAACAGTTCACAGCAAGGTTGACCTGATAGTAATTAATAGCCCTTGATTTGGGAGCAAATGGTCTGTGTGACCTACAAATTTTATCACTCTTTTTTATGAGGTTTTTCTGCAGTCTTGGCTTGGTATCAGTAAGTTAGTGTGTGAGATTAGTTGTTCTTTGGACTAGTATCATCATGTTTTATTTTTCAGACGCAGAATAATTATTGGGGTAAATAAACAAAAAAATTCAAAGTGAAGTACTCAAAATGTATTTCTAAACTTATTCTGAAGTATTGATATAAGTGTCTCAAGCTTCTAAGGAGACATAAGATTCAACTGATATCACTGAGGACCAAAAGAGTTCATCAACTTTAAAAACTACATTCATTCTAAGTAGGAGAGTCACTTTCAAAGGACCCTAAATCAATGAGCCTTAGATTCCTCAGTCACATGAGCATTTTTGAAGATGTTGTCCTAGTTGCCTTTTGGACTTATGACAAAATAATGACAAAGAGTGAATTTTCTAAGTCTGTACAGGAAAACTACTAAAGATCAGGGTTTTTCCCTAAAAAAAAAAAAATCATGTTGATTTTCAAATTTACTTAGAAATAAATGTATTTGTAGTAAATTTAAAAAGGTTTGGGTGCAAGATTGTGGAAAAAATTGGTCCAGAAAGACCTAATACATTGTAAGCAAAATGATGGTCTGAGATAGAAAACACATTTATTTCTGTCTTCTACATTGTGAAAGGAAGTTAGCACTTCAGTTAGAGTTCACTTTAAAAAATCACTTGACATGCTGAAATACAGTTAGAATGTTGTCTTTCTGCCTTCTAAACTGCAGAAGAGGCGTTTTATTTTGCAAAACACATCATAGACTGAAGACAGCATTTTCATTGCTCAGTTGTCTCTCTAAGGCAGTCTGAGACTCACATTGCGGTTGCAAGTAGTGTCCTTTTTGCAATTTGGGTTATTGCAGTTTCCCCAAATTAGATATTTTCCAACAATAATTGACATTTACACTCTTCTTTTTCTAATAAGCAATTGATTAAGGACCCATTTTTTTCACTTCAATCTCTTTACTTAAGTCAGGGCAGGCTAAAATGAGATCACATCTCAGTAAGCATGTTGCACATCTGTATGCTTTTTGATGCACACAAAATGTGCTCATGCCCCAAACTGCCACCAAACTAAATACTGGGAAAAAGAATCTTTCTACCCTTCATCATATTCTGCTTGCCCAGGACTTTGTATAGGATTTCCCACAGCTAGTGGCTTCTGCTGTGGCCGCTTGCTGTGCCCACCAGTTTTAAAGTACTGCCGAAGAAAAGCAGAACCAGCAATTTTTCAGAAATTCCTGGAGCCTGTTGTAATTCTACATTGTTGTTAGAACTTGTGCTGAAAAATACTCCCAAGAGCTATGCTGGCTGGGCTTGAAGGCTTTCTGCAGCTTCAGGCTCTTGATGAGCTAAAATGGGCTTTCAAATGGTTTGGACACTTGGATAATATGTGCAACTGATGCTTTTGTGCTACCTCATTGAGGATAGATAGGAGGTCCACAAGTGTGCAATTCTCATTAAACTCCTTATGATATTTAATTATATATTTTGTCAAATAGTTCAAAGTATCCACTGAGTTTCCTTGGTAGATACCCCTACACATTTTTTTGTGTGCATTTGTGTATTTGACCAAGGGTTTCTGCTGCTAACTAGTTGAAATTTTAATTAGTTAAATATATGAAGAATTGGTCCTAATCAACTGACTGTTGATGGACTCAGATTATGAAGATCACATTGTTCTTGAATAGAAATACTTGTGCAAAGAAGCAACCAGCAACACTTGCAAGGGCAGAAACGGCTAGAGTTTAAAGCAGTGGTTCAGGTGTGTGTGTGTTTCCCATATCAGGAATGTTAAGTTCAGGCTACTAAAGTCAGCTGCAGAATTTGGATGGGTTTTCATAAATTCCTCACACACTTTTCTTTCCCTTCCTTCCTTCTCAACCCTCTTCTGCATATGCAAATATGTGAGATAGTTTAAGATATTATGTTACTTTGTTTTTTCACAATGCCATGCACTATGGTAAATGAAAAAAAAGACCCTACCTTTAGACCATAATTTCAATATTCTCCTCAACTGTTTTAAACTGGATCACAGTAAAAAATACAGACTAATAAAATACTGTATGATTCATGTCACTTTTCTATCGACAGTTCTTCTTCCTCTTGCAAGCAACTGTCGAAACTGCTCATTTTAAGTCTTTGAGTAATTTAAATTTCTCCTAGATGTTTTCACTAATGTTAGTTGCCCTTTCAAAAAATTTTTTGAGTCCTTACGTGGTGTAAGCCATGTTTGATTGCAAGCAGAAAACAAGGAATGCAGAAGGGCCATTAGAAACAAGAAAAGAGGATAACATTTAGAAAAGAAAGTAATGAAGAAGATAAAGGAATGAAATACAGAGTCATCATTTATCTCTGCTTCAGCATTTCTAGTTGATGGGACTTAACTATTTTTGTGACTCTTGCATTGTCTTTTGTGTTGACCCTTCCAACCATGATTTCATCAAAATAGTGAAACTGTAGTGCTAGCCATAGGATATGATCAGCAAATGTATTTTAATTTTTCTGCAGAACTGAGAGGATTTATAAATTTTCTAATGTGTCTTCCATGCCAAGCTGATTCTACAGGATGGACACTGAACAATGAGGAACGGGGTAATCTGATGTGTCGGGAAAAAAATTCAATTAATCAACATGTGCTAACCTCAGCTGTGCAGCTGCAAATCACTGGCAGTAAATTGGGGGAATGCATCATGTTTCTCCTCAACTGTAAAAGCTCAGAATCAACCCATCAGAGAGAGGCATTGAGGCGGCTTTTGCCCTCATGTGCCTTTCTGACATGAGGGAAGGTAAAGGGCAGAGTCACTGAATGATTTTGTTCTGAGCAGGCCATGGGCCAGCAGACTTGCATGAAAAAAGGTTCAGGTGGTGACCAAAGCCAGGCTGTGGAGTAACAGGCTGCCTGCATTGCTGCTGGACATAAAGTCACAGAGACTTTCTTAAACTGTCTTGATGCCAGTTCAGAAAACATCTTATCTGTTTTGGTAAGTTAAGAAGTAACACCTTGCCAAAAAAGAATGTGTAGTTATCACTAATTACAATAAATTTAAAAAGAGACATTTTAACTACTAGAAACAGTTCAAATCTATACTTCAAATAAAAGTTCTCTCTTTTCAAGATGTGTTCTTGCATACATTTAGCACTTCTGCAGATAGCATGCCCCCTGGAATGAGCTTATATTACAAAATATTGTTCTTTATGCCTGTTTATGATCACAAGCAATTGGAAGCTTATCATACTTACAACAACATTTCACTGAGTAGGTTCAACATTTTTCTTGCTATAAATTACTCATGTATTTTTGATTTTGAGTCCTCCCTATTGTCAATTATTTATTCTTGTTGTAGGATCAGTCACTTGATTACTATAGAAACTGTAGAAACTGGTGTACCTGTTGGATAAGATGTCAGACAATACTTCAAGTTATAGCTATTCCTTTATGATCATGCGGTACCAAAGACTTCCTCATGAGAAAAAAAAAAAAAAAAAAGTCCCCTTACCTAATTAGTTTCCTATACAAAACAAATTGCAGAAAATTATAAAAATGGATGCAAAGCATTTATAGTTATGTGATTAGGAGCTGTATTGGTGTTCAAGATTAGACATTCTCTGTCTTGTGGCTTCCCAATGTTATGAAAAAAATGGTGATGTGAGTTATCTTCTGGGTGTTGGTGTGACAGATTAAGCACATTCAAGGGTCATGTACCTTGATATGGTAACTGTATGGCATCTGCATTTTGCCATCAAAGGACACTTGTGTGTTATGCAGTAAAATGGATTTTACTTGCCAGTTTATTACACTAACTGCAGTGGGAGTCTGGAGGGTCTAATTGCCGTTTATCTGACCGATCTGACTAACTTTTATGAGTATCTTACATTTTCATTATTCTTAGAAGCAAAAACAAAGGCAGATTAGAAGGAAAGCACTTGCTAGCATGAATTATTGTCAGGACTTGCACCGCAAAATGATTCTGCAGATCAAGTGGAAGCTGGGTTGTAGTCTGCCTGAACATCTTTCTCAAATGGCAACACACACTATGACTTTTAACATCAGTGCTTCCAAGGGTATTCAAGCTTCATATTTCAAAAGATATTCACAAATTCTCAGTTCAGACTATTCACAATGAAATAATAAAAGCACAACTCTGAATAATATGACATCTACTAAAAAACAAACAAACAAACAAACAAACAAACAAAAACAAAAAAAAATCCAGACCCAAACAAAATCACTGTGTGAGGACAGAGAGCAGATTAGTTAAAAACCTTCTCTAATTAGGTGAAAAATATTTTACCTGTACAGGGCTGGAGGAAATAGCACAGAAATTTCATTCTTTCATTTGGTGTGTAGAAATTCTATTAGCTTTTGAAGGTGCATGATTTAATTTAAATCTGTGGATCTATAGCAATTACAGGCATAGTGCTGCTAATTCAGCAGACTCGGTGTTGTGTGTAGCAATCACATTGTAACAGGCTGAACCAGGAAATATAGTCTTGTAACTTCTTTCTAATTGAAGAGATATCACTGGAATGGTTTCCAAGATGAATTTAAAAATTCCAAACAAAATATTTGAACTAGGACATTTTGAAATCTGAAATAATTATATTGATAGGTAAATGTTTCCTCCCTAATAAAATTGACTCCCGAGGCATTGAATTTCTCTTCTGACAATTATCTTTGTTTGTATTCAATACAGGGCACTGTGAAGTCTGCAGTGAGAGTCTGAAAGGGGTGGCTGAATTGGGAGGCAAGGCAGCTAAAATGAAAAACAGAAATAACAGTTTTTTCTGCTCTGAGGGAACAGAGGAGTCCTAAACAGATGATCTGTTGGAAAGACTTCACGGGCCAGATGCTCCAGCAATAAGAGGACAGGTTCACAGAAAATTTTCCATCCAGCCATCTGAAAACTGCAGCTTATTCTGGGAGCAAATCCATCAAAAAATACAAAGTTGCAGAGAGTTAGGATGCCTGAGCTTTTCAGGAAAAATTCCTAAGAAAATGCAAGCAAGGTCACGTGAACAAAGCTCCTCAAGGAAATTCCTGGATTGTTTTCCTTAGTGTAACTAATGATTCAGTTTCTCACACCCAGGAATATACACAAACATTAGCAAGAATTTTAACTCCAAAGAGAAGCTCCAAGACATGTTGAAGGTTCAGTGTTTGGCTTTTGATAGACATCAGTGCATCCACTCCAGCCAGCCCTTTGCTCACAGAAATATTGCAGCAGTTGGTTCAGAATTTACTTTGATCAACTCAGTCAAAAGGTATAAATATATATATATTTTTAATCAGAATGGCACAAATGATAAAAAATGGCTTAGTTCAAACCTGCACTGTGATTGTGTTCAGTTACAGTGCTCATCCACTGTGGAACAAACATGTTCAAGCAGTGTATGATTTTACACATACATAAAACCAAAACTGATGACTTACAGCTTAGAGATGCTGCAGAAGCTGAAGATGAAAATCATAGTTTAGAACTTTTTCTGATTTATAGTTCATTCTTTTTTTTCTTCTATCTTGAAAAAAAAAGATGTGTTAATTCCTACTTTTGTACCATGAATGAATTTGCCTACTATAAGCAAACTGTTCCAAAGTCAGCATGCTTATTCCTCTGTTCCTGTCATACCTAATTTAATATTTCCTGGTTTTGTAAGAGTTGGGAACTCCTATGTTTCTGCAAGTCCATGTCTGCCTGCATTCTCCTGTTCCTAAATTGGAGTAAGGAAAGGTACAATTCTGGTCCACTGAAATCAGAGAGTGTTTCAGCATTGACTTTGAGAGGAATTAGGTGGAATTCAGAGGACAGACTGCTGAACCCATGTCTATGAGGTGGATCAAGAATTCAGACTTTTTTGGTGTATTTGTAAAGTACTATTATTTTTTTTTTTCCCCCTGAAGATTAAGAAATCTGCAAAGATTTCTGGTCTTTGGTTTATAGACACCCAAGATGCAAGGAGTAGATGAAAAGGAGTTGTAAAGTGTACTTCCACAGGATGTTGCTCTAAGAAACTGTGATTTGGATTGATTCTCCTCTTCTTCAACGTGGCAGCCATACAACAACCTCAGAGGGACCGTGAGGCTGACAAACTTGGGGAGTACACTGCACACTGCCTGGGATCCTGAGCAGTTGCAGGTGTTTTCTTATATATGAAAGACAGTTACATAAAACACTGTTACAATTGAACTCTTGTTAATCTGACCTCTTTTACTGGTGGTGTAATTTTCTTTTATTCAGTGTTTCATCAAGACATGACTTTTTAAAACACACTGAAAGGGGCCCTGATGTGGATATATTTGAAATAAAAAGAGCATGTGTTTTCCATTTTAAAGAATGTCAGTCTAAGCATTTAATTGAGAAGTAGATACATCTGGTGTTTTAACTAAATTTATTGTAGTTGTTGTCAGCCTTTCCAAGCAAAAATTTTAATTTCCATATAGCCACAAATTCCACAAATTGCACAAACCATGTCCACAGTGCCTCATAGCTGCTTTAATCCTGAATCCAGAGACATGCCATTATTTTTTTCCCTTGGGACTATGTGTCAAAAAGAAAGGAGGAAAGAAGCAACAGCACCAGAAGCATACTAAATATTCCTACTTTTCACTTTTTACAATAATGGATTTTGAAAGTTTGAGATCAAAAAAGCCCAGAGTACATCTGTAAATGATAGTGCAGATCTCCTGAGGACAACTAGTTCATTGGTCTTATTACCTCAACCCTGTGTGCCTGTCTGGAAACTAAATAAACAGATAGTTTGCCAAGATGAAACATAACATCCAAAGTAAAGAGTTTGACTTGGGATGCTGTACACTCAGCTTCCACACTAAGATGGGCTGCTTATTAAGGCTGATAGAACATCTTCCAGGATAAAACAGCATAAAAGCTAGACTGTATAGCCCTTGCAGATAAACAGACAAAACAGTGTTTTTTCTACTATCCAACTACTACTACTAATAAAACAATAATTAAAAAGAACTATAAATAGTAACTTCTATCATTGTATGTCAATATTCCCCATCTCCACCATTAAAGCTAGTATCTCTAGCACAAAGTACATTAGTTAGAAGAGATTATCTATTTAGTCCCATCCATAATCATAATAATTAAGTTTTATGAAATCCATAATGTATATCTATTACCAGAAAGTGAACAGGTCAAAGACCAAGTCACAGCTTTGCTCAGGGTAGAAAGCTTGAGAAAGGTGCACTGCTGTCCACAGCAGATAAATCAGTTCTCAATGACAACTTCCCATCTCTTTTTAAAAAACATATGCCATATCTGACTTAAAGTCCTAGTTCATAAAAAAATTTCCTGTAGTGTATGGGGATAACGTTTAATCTGAATAAAAGCAGGCTCCCTTTTATTTCTAAAACAAAGAACTTTATTTGAAAGAAATAACACAACATATACCTTCTAATATTGGATAATTGCCTGTATCATAAGGATAAAATGAAATGGAGAGCAGATATCCCTAGGACAGAGATTTAAATCCATGCTTCTATGAAAAGGGTGTTCAAGGGGTTTCCAGATGTGGGACACCATTCTTACTAAAACTGATGTGACTACCTGACTTGAAACTATAATATACTATATATATTAACTCTTAAATGAAATTAGTTACTGTGGTGTCCTGAGCTCTTACATTTTTTAAGACATTTATCTCATGTTATCAGTCAATAGTTTTAAGAGGTGAGAAATGCAAAAGAATAGATGTCACAATAATGAAATGACAAAGAAGAATCCGGTCTGTATGGTGAAATAATCCTTAACAGCTTATTTCCAATGTGGCCAGCATGTTGGTTTAGTGAACTCAGAAACTCAGATCATGAAGTTATTATGAAGTTACTGCAATGAAAATTGCTGTGTCATGAATACCTTTCTGTCAGCCCAGGCTGGCTTGATGAGAGCTGCCTGACAAGGTGGTCATTAAATCCTAACAGACAGCTACTGAACATGAAACACCTTGGGGCAACAGGCTGGCCGGGGCTTTGGTGATCAAGGGGATTTGGGGTTGGAGCAGTGGGCAGTTTGCCAAAGGCTGACACAGAAGCTGAGTGTTAGAAGAAGAGGATATAAGCAGAGTAAAGCTCCACAGAGATGGAGTATTTAATGAGGGGGAAGAGCACAGGAGTCAGGTTTGGATCCAGGAGCAAGACACTTGGAAGGTGGCAATTCACATGCTTTGAGCAGTCACCTGCTGAATTTTTAAGTGTGCCAAAGGGGAGCTGGTGGGGTGGTGCTAGTCCCTTGCTCTAGAAACATTGTTCTTTGATCTAAGTGCATTTTTTCTAGCTGGAGAGAAGGAGTGTTTCAACCTGTTTCTGACACCCTGAATCATGGAAGCTCTCCATATGGTGGACACGCTATCATGAGAGAGGGTGTCAGTGAGTCTTCTTCAACCAGTCTCCTAGCCTCAAGGTCAAAGACTGAGGAACTTCAACTGAGAAGTGTAGGATAAAGTAGAACTCTGACTACAAATGTAGCCAGTGAGAACAGACCATTGGTAAAGGTCTGCTTAAACCTTCTAGAGTTTTGGAGTAGTGTTGAAAGCAGGTAAGAAGGGGAGAATAATTACTCTAGTGTAAAGTTCAGGCTTTCCTGTCTGTGCTTTTGACCCATTTGGATTTGCTTTGCTTTGCTTCACCACAACGTGCGATACAGCTCTGTCAGCAGTCGCTGGCCAGTCTTGTGCGCCAGGAGGAGAGACCCTCCCATGCATTTCTGACCTCTGGGCTTGATTATTATCTGCAGGAATGAGATGACTAAGCTGAAAAATGCTCAGCTGGTTTGTAATTCAGCAGATGAACCAGATAGGCTGCTGAGAAGACAGCACTCATACACCCCGCTTTCTGGAGATGGGTCTCTGTCAAAGACAGAGCTAGACTGAACCCGTCAGTACCCTGCATCTAAGCCCAAGTGGCTTATGCCATTAACTTTTCTTCTGCATTGGCTATTACTTTACACAAAGAGGGGAATGTTGGAATGTTTCCCTCAGTAGTGATATTTGTAGGTATGAAAGGCAGGGATTTCTCCTCAGTTGATCTGTATTTCTGGGCATTAGTCTGTAAACAGACAGAATCACTTTAGATCTAATCATTTTAACAGCAAAGCGTGATTTGTCCTTCTCCGAGCAATTCTGCTTGCAATATCAAACAGACAAAATCACAGAATAATTTTGAAGCTGGGAAATGTGAGAAAAAAAGGAGTCTATTCTCTTGGTGGTGCTCGAATGCGGCCTAAAGTCTCATCCTACTGAAGGTGAAGTTGGGTGCATGTGCACCCACACTGGAGATTATCTATTTTCTACTTTACTCCCAGGCTATGCTCTGAAGTGAGCTAGCTAATTCCTTCCAAAAGCAGACCTAGAAACAGTTGACATGATAATTTGTTCCAGGGTCTGTTCCTGGATGCAGCCCACGCCAAGATTGACTCCTTCTATCTAGGACATTCCTCCCACATTATCCCATGTGGTAATGCAGCACACATCCTTGGTGTCATGCTATGAAAAACACAGCTGTGCCAGACTGCATGCAGCACAACCCTCACTTTATTTTAGGCATTGTGAACTGAAAAATGATGACAAATAGTTAGTCTATCCTTGACATAAAGGAATCCCCATAGGAGGGGGATGCAGCCTCCTTACAGCCTAACTTACAGCCACAGCCATTACATCCTAGAGGGAATAGTGAGGTCAGTGCTAGCTGCCCTGTGGTGCCTGTAAATGCTGAGATTTCTTTGCTATTAACACGGGAGAGATCCTCTGAGACCACTTGTGAGACCATCTTGTCAGGTAAAAAAAGATCTTCATCTATTGGTACAAAGTTTGTCTTGTTTGGTATATGGAAAAAGGAGACACCTTTTCAAGGACACAGGTGGTAAAAACTAATCAGAAAATAAAAAAGCATCAGTCAGATGTAGAATTAATCACAGAAAAGTTGTTTTCCATGAAAGTCTCCTGATGGATTCTTTCACATATTTGGTGAGGCAGAGGCATATAATATTATATCATCAATAATCCAGCTTCTTTCATTAACAGGCCAGCACACATTGCCTCCTCCTCACTATCCAGCTGAGGATCACATGTAACTGGTTCTAGGAAATGTAAAATAAGCTCAATAAGCATTTTCTTCCTGAAAACAATGTGCCATAGTTCCAAGACTGAGTAGTTTGGGGAAAACTGGTGGGTGTTTATAGCTGTAAAATAACATCTTGCAATTAAATTTCAAGATCTAAGTCCCAAAGAGAAACAAACTCCATAACTATGTACGTATGTATGTACATATTTGGGGATTGCTTCAATCAACTGAGAAATAGAGCCATTTGCTGGGAGGCTGGAACATGGCAGCTGCTCAGTAGCTGATACTTCCACATTTTATAACAGGGGTGAGGAACAATAGCACCCTCAAGAAATGTTAAAATCATATTTTTATGAGAAGTCTTTGGCAAGCATAGCAGCTCTCTTGTGTGCCTCAATGACCACTGGTGGCTCACCTGGCATATAGAATTTTAGCAAGTGGTAAGTATTGATGGCAACACCACTATTTTCCATGACTTTTGGTTGGTTTATCTCTCTTCAGACTATAGATGTGTCCTTTTTGCTTAGAGATTGTGGCAGTCAGTTTCACACCCATTATTCTGTGAATTTCCGTAGACATTCTTATACTGGTTTTGAACACAAAATAAATAGCATTCCATGTTGTTGTCCTGAAGACGGATGATGTGATAGTTTGTCGTAGGTTGTATGATTGCTGCAGGACAGAGAAGTATATGGAACTCAAGTGAAAACAAGTATATGCTTCTCAAATAAACATATCATAATAGTATAAAAACATTATTTGTCCATATAGTTTAGTTTCTTGTCAATATTCTTCCTGGCAATAAAATAATCTCCAGTACAGTTTGCAATGATTATGCCTATACTTTTCCTGTTGAGACCAGCCAGGACTGTGACCCTGTAGCAACTCTCAGGCTGGCTTATTTATGTAACTATGTTCAGAGAATACTTTTATATGCAAGTCTGTCCACATTTCATTGAAAACATTGAACACATTTTTTTCCTTTTTTAGTGTCAGAGTTATGTGCTTTAGATTATAAATTTAAACTTGCACAGTTACTAGACTCACATGGCACAAAGCACAGGCCACGCACAGTTTGCAAACATCAGTAACATGCTTTGTATTTAGTTTTTGTATGTTCTAGGTTTTTTATTGCTTTGAAACATTGGCAAAAGTACAGGAAACAGTACCAAAGTCTTAAAGTTTAGAAAATGAAGCCAAATTCATGAAGGACTGTTACCCAACCAACAAGATACTTAGGGAATATGTAACCTCAGTAAGACAAGTGAAACCTTTTATAGTTTCCCACAAGCTGAACTGATTTTCACCTCAGTTCCAGTGCTAAATCACTTAACCCTCAGATGCAAAAACTGAGCTACACCCTTGCATGTACAAATAAAGGCACATTGTGAATTTAGAAGATAAGAATAATGGTCAAAGCAATGGATAAGGTCAAAGTAAAATCTGAAAGGGGAGAAAAGACCAGAGTTATAAGTGTCAAATAGCTGCACAGCAAGGTGTATAAGTGTCTTGATGTTAATAAACACAAAGCTTAAACATTTTATACGGCCATTTTTTTCTACAGCTTTGGTGAGCTAACTGAGAAATGAGGAAGCTTGCACACACAGCTACTTTCAGAGAACTAAGGAAGGAATTTGGGTAGATTTCTGGGAATACTGGAATGGAGTGTCTGACTGATATGTTTCCCGAAGAAAGACTTCATTTTGATGTTGGAAACTAAACTGAATTTCTCTTACTCAGATATTTTATGTTAAAGAAAAAAGTTTAAAAGGCAATAACTTGAGGATAATATGAAATGATAATATGAAAACTCTCAGTGTAGCAGGTGTATATTTTCATATATGTTATTAAATTTTCCTACATTTGATTTTCACATGGTGTGAGCACTGTCTTGTGTAGCTATTACGTGCATGTTCCCTTTGCTTCTGTTTCTTCACTGTAGTTTTCTGCAGAGAAGGGTTATGACAAGTCACACTATGGGGATGACTGGGTAAGGCATCAAAAGCAATCTTGCCTTAAGCTTATTTCTATATTGCATAAGATTTGAATCATACCAAATGTTTGTCCTTATAATACAGTCCTTGTTCTTACTAAAATGCCATTGACTGGTGCCGTGAATGACCAACTTGGGAACATACTTACCTCCATTGATGCCAAGAGCAACCATGTTATCAAAGAAAGTTGATTCAAATCTTCAGATAAAAGGTATTAGTATGCTTATGTCTTTTGTTCTAGGATAGAGTTTCTAGAAATTCTGTTTGGATGCAAAGGTTTTGGAAGCAAACAGAAAAGCAGATAAAACTGCTCAGTTGCCACTGGTCAGTGTGAAACGATGTTTCTGAGAGAAAATCCTGAATATTACTGCTGATACAAATGTGGCAACAATATATTCCGGGGGCTACTTGAGGAGAAAAAAAAATGGTTTCATTGTTTACTTAAAAAGACTATAAAATGAACAAGTAAAGGACGGGGTTTACTTGTACATTATACATTTTAAATGATTTATGGAACTGGTGAGTTTCTATAAATATGCAGAATTTCCCCATATAAATGGGCAGAGTAAAGGAAAAGTTCATGGAAAATAAAGTTGGCAGAGGTTTGGGGAGGTTATGTAGTCTACATAGAGCCTCAAGAATTCAACTCTGCCTTTGTCACCCCTGGCAAACATTTGTCTAACCCCTCCTTAGAAGTTCCCAGTGACACATTTCACAATCACCCGAGGCAATCTATTCCCACGCCTAGTGATTCTAACAGATAAAAAGGTTTTCCTGACATCCAACCTGAATTTCTCTAGCTGTAATTTGAGTGTATTTCTTCTTGTCTCTCTCCAAGGACATGAAGAATGGATAATTCCTTTGCTCTTTGCAGCAGCCCTTTCTGTACTTGAAGACTGTTATCAGGTCTTCCTCAGGCTTCTCTTCTGTAGACTAAACAAACCCAATTAGTTTTCAATTACAGCTTAACTTTCCTTGGCTCTCTGTGAGATGTGAAGTACAAGGGGCTTTTGCAAAGAACACAGCGTTGTTAGGACAGTTAAAGAAAAGTTTCAGAAGACACACATGAAGAGTGCACAGCTCTGCATTTTATGTGCTCCTGTCCTGTCTGTTTCCTAAATTTAAATTTAAAGCCTTTTCTCACACTTATTTACAAGGCTTTTGGTAATTGCCTCTCTAGCCCAGGTCTGAGTATAAATTCCAATGGCCTATATAGTCAAGAGAGTACTATATTCAAGAATTTTAATTAGGGTCAGTGTTTACAAAAAGCCAGTTGAAACTGACAGAACTGCCTGAAAGAACAGTGGCTTAACATTGTACTGTGGCTGAAAGCTCTGGCAAAATGAGATAGTTCTTTCCATTAGTATACTATTTTCTTTTTCTTTTCTTTTTTTTTTTTTTTTTTTAATTTTCCTGAAATCAATTATACATTTTGTAACAAAACTGACAAGTATCTTTAATTTGAAAACAATAAGTGAATAAGCTTGTATCTGTTGCTAAACTCTCATTACTTAATGATCTCAAAAATTAATGGCAAAACTATGTTACCCATCTTGCTCATATTTCTCATGATTTGTAGCATTTAAAGTTAACTGATTTTTGTATTAAAGAAAATATTAGATACTATTTTTTTTTTTTTTCCCAAGGTGTACAACAAAGAGCTTATGCAATTATCTTTGTTAAATGATGAAGTGTTTTTGTCATGCTCTGTTATTTTTGCTGTGGTTAGCACAAAAAAGACTGGCAGAGTGGAAAATTGATAAGGCTCCAGGTAGAATAATCTGGAAAAATAATTAACCTGGCCTCACATGAAAAATGATTTGAAGATGGTTTATTTAAGACCATGTTAGGTAGTCTATGAAGAAAAATAGGGAACTGGTTTGGCAACCAGTAGTAGAGTCAGGGATGAGAATAGTAGACTCAGGGATGAGAAAAGACAAATAATAAATTGATGTGGTTTGTCCATCTTGATGGCACAGGAAAAACAACAACAACAACAACACCAAAAAGAACTCAAACAAACCCAACACTGAAAGAAACAAGAAAACACAATAAAATACCCCAACCAAAAACAAACAAACAAACAAAATCAAAACCAAAATCAAAACCAAACAAAAAAGAGAGTAAGGAAATGGTCTTTTGTGCTTTGCATCAATGAGAAAGAGGTTGCAATTCTGTCTGCAGATTTGGCACTGGATTTGAAAGAAGAATCTAATAAGTAGGAGCAGGACTGGAAAATACAGGGTGTTTCAAAAAGATGGACCATTTTTCAAAGCAGCAGTGATTTCAAATTGGGTCCATCTGTTTGAAACAATTACTACAATGTACACTCTTTTTTAATTACAGAAAAATTTGGAGGTGACTTGACTGGTGCATAAGCGTGTTTGGAAAACAGCAGGTATTAAAAGGCCTTTTAGAAGAAAAAGCCGTAACAAGGATATTTTCAAGCCAAAGGCAGACAAATTCAAACAGCAAAAGAGGCATATGCCTTTAGAAGTGACAGAGGAGCGACTGAGACTAGCTAACAGGAGAAGTGATAGCCTTTCCATGTCTTTGTGTCTTTAGATGAGGACAAGCTGCCTTTCTGTGAGATGTACTTCACCAAAGCACAAGTAACCAGGCTATGCTGGGGGACAGCATGTTGACACAGATGGGTTTGCATTGTATGGGCAGTGAAAACAGATCACAGGTCCTTGTGGCCTCCATTTCTGACAGTCGGAGCTCTTGGCAGTGAGCTTAAAACTCTGAGTTATGAAAGACATAATTAGTAAGTTTTCTATTCGGATTCATCATGTTACTCCTTTCTAAAACAGTGATAAGCGATCTTCTTTATCTTTATGCCAGTTGTTCAGTGTCAACAGCTTGCCTTTCAACTTGCTCACACAGCCACAGTTTTGAATTCCTCCATTATTTTGTGAACTGCTTTGCTGAGTACTGGCAACATGCTAGCAGCAAGGTTTTGGACAGAAGAGCATTCAATGAGAGATGAGCTGTTTCTCCAAGTACATTTCTCAGTATCAGAGGAATGAGGGATGGGAAGGACAGGGCCTGCCTGAGGGATGGGATGCCATCTAGAGGGACAATCTTGAGAACTGGGACCATGCGAACCTCATGAGATTCAACAAGGCCAATACAAGGTCCTGCACCTAGGTTGGGGCAACCCCTGGTGTCAGTACAGGCTGGGACATGAAGGGATTGACAGCAGTCCTGCAGGGAAGGACATGGGCATACTGGTGGATGAAAGATTGGACATGAGCCGGCAATGTGTGCTTGCAGCCCAGAAGACCAATCGTATCTTGGGCTGCATTGGAAGGAGCATGGCCAGCAGGTTGAGAGAGGTGATTTTGCCCCTCTTCTCTGCTCTGCTCTGGTGAGACCACACCTGGAATCCTGTATCCAGGTCTGGAGCCCTCAGTACGGGAAAGACATGGACTAGTTAGAGAGGGTCCAGAACAGGCCACAAAAATGATCAGAGGGCTGGAACGCCTCTCCTGTGAGGACAGGCTGGGATTGTTGGGGTTGTTCAGCCCAGAGAAGAGAAGGCTCTGGGGAGACCTTATTGTGGCCTTTCAGTTCTTAAAAGGAGCCTATAAGGATGTGGACAGACTTTTTAGCATGGCCTGTTACAAGAAGACAAAGGGTAATGGTTTTAAACTAAGGGAGGAGAGATTCAGACTAGACAAGAAGAAGAAATTTTTTACAATGAAGGTGATAAAACCCTGGCCCAAGTTGACAAGAGAAGTGGTGTATGCCCTGCCTCTGAAACATTCAAGGCCAGGCTGGATGGGGCTTTGAGCAACCTGATCTAGTTGAAGATATCCCTGCTTATTGCAGGGGGGTTGGACTAGATGACATTTGAAGGTCCCTTCCAAAACAAACTATTCTATGATTCTAATTTGCTGTGTATTTCCATGCACTCAAAGCATGGTGGGTCAGCTGGTGTCACCCCCAAGATTCCTCTCTGGCCAGGATTCCAGTGGGAAGAATGAAGAACCACTTCAAAGGGCCACTGCTTTTTATAAGGAGGTCTTTTTTTCCCAGCGATGTGTCAAGCCCTCTGGGCCAAACTGTGTGCAGCTCCTCTTCCAGAAACAAGAACCACTAGCCAAGTGGCAGAGAGCAAGGAACTGAAGTCCCAACTTTTTCCCCACTCTGGGCAGTTGCTTCAGAAACTAGTTTGGGAGCCATCAAAGATATAAATGTTTGTGACACTAGAATAGCAAATATAGGGAATACAAAACTGCCTTTGCCTTGCATGTTCTGTGTTATCCTTTCTTGTAGCTTTTCCTTCCTTAACTTGTTTGTTTTATTATTTTTGTTTGTTTGGTTTTGGTTTTGTTTTCTTAGCATTATACTTTGATTTTGGGCATTGCCAACACAGATGATTCTGTGTGCTGAACTCCAATCTTTTAATCTCATATTTTCCTTGATGCTTAACAGCAGTCACAGGAGAATAGTTCACATCTCTGCTCCTGGGTAGCCTTGTCCAAGGAAAGGAAGCGTAACAAGGTGCCTACTTCTCTTGCTGAAGTGACTTGACAGGCTAAGATGCAGCAGAGCTTGGCTCCACCTCATCCATTCCAGTCTCAGGCATTTTTCCTGGATGTTAGAGCTGTGTAGATTTGTTTGACAAAAGAAGCCAGCACATGCTGGAGTCTTCTTTTACCTTCACTGAGAAGAGCTGCTCTCTTCTGTCAGAGACCTCCAGCCAGGCGAAGGCAGGAGTGTCCCTTGAGCAAACAAGGTGCCAATCCTTCAATGGGCTGTTCCCTCTAAGGGCTAGGAGTGTGCTCATGATCTGTGTTCAGGCCACACAGATCAGTGATGGGTTCTTTCATTGCTCAGTACTCTCTTATTTCTATGCTGTAGCTGTGTACTCCACAACAGAGGTTCAGTTAAGGCCACTCTTGCCCTGGACACAGACCTGATGCATTTAAATCCTTCAGGGAGGTGCTGTGGGGAAGGAGATAGAGCTGCCAGGTCCACTTGCACTCCTACCCTCTTCTCTGGCCAGAGCAGATCAATGAGAGGAGACATCCTCGGCAGGAACATCAGTTCCTCACACAAATACTCCCCATGGAGACCATCTCTGCAAGGGATATAAAGCACCTGTTTATCAGCCTTTATTCATCTTGTGGAGTCTGGTTTTTGTTTACTGTTACCATTTCCCTTTCCCAGTTCCACCTAAACTCTTCTTTTCAGATCTTAGTCTCATTTTTTTCATAAGCGACATCTAAAAAAAATATTATTAGTACCCTCTCCTGTTTCTGCTTTGCCTTCCCTCCCCCTTTCTCATCAGCTCTAGTCTCTGGTTTTAATTCTGTTTTGCTTTGCAGGAGAAATGAAAGACTGTTTACTGATCCTATCCCCACCCTTTCCTTTCGTGTCACAGCTGGTCCTTGAAATATGATGGAATAATAGTTCTGCATGTTCTCTTCCCTGTCTCCCCCCCTCCATCTATTATAAATAAATTTTGGTATTTTTGAAAGATCCCAGAAGAAACTGCCAACTCAGAAAATCTCAAACAGATCCTATTGGAAGAAAATTGATTTAATAACTTAAAAAAATATAGTTGCTATTTACTTCTTTATATTGAAAGTGAACAAGGCCATGAAGGAAGATTTGGATCATCATGGATGTACCTAATATATGCTTTCTTCTGTTGAACATCCTGATATTTTGATGGACTATGTTGAGCAACTTCTATTTTTTATCCATCTGTAATACTGGCAGGAAAGCTGAGGATAGAAGTAGACATCTAAGAAAAGAAGCTTTTTGTACTGGGGAGCAGAGATTCCATCATTTCTCTTTTATTTTGGACATTGAGAATGGAAGCTGAAGAATAAGCCACTGGGAGAGTGGGAGTAACCAAGTAAAATTAACATGAAAAGATACTTCATTTTCAAGTTAAGTAGAAAGTGCAAGACATGGCAATATAGCTACAAACCAGAGGAGATGGGCTGGATGTACAACGGAGATATTATTACAATAATCTTTAATATTACACTTTTTCCATGTGCAATGGTTACTGAGTGGAATTTAAAGAATCATGCAAGCAGCTAAACAAACATAATTTTGGCATCATTTCATAAAAAAGGCAGACTGAAGATTAACAAAACAAAAAAGACAAACCCAACCCTTTATATTGCTTGCAATTCAGGTGGAACACTGGTTAACAGTTAAACTAGTCATGCCTATAAGTGATTTGTAAATCTACTGAAGACATAAACGACCCCAGTTTTTTTGTTGCAACAGTTGTCTGAACAACAACTGATGATTAGGTCTGTGCCCCAGTCTTGCAATGGGAGCTAGAGTAATGATGCCCAGATGCCCAGCCCTTTGGGGTAGGCCATCTGAAGTTGAAACATTGTTACACAGTGTTGGTATTTTAGCTCAAAAAACAGTACAGGCACTGCGCCTGTCCAGTAAGAGTGTGTCTAAAAGTAGTCTTCTCTGTATGTAAACCTAATCTAATCTAATTTGGGGGAGGAAAATCTCATCTTGGCACACAGTAAGAGCAGAATTATCAGGACAGACTTGTCTCACGGGTAAATATGAATTTAAAAAATGAAATAAAAGAATGTTTTAAAAATTGTTTAATTATAATTCCAAGTATTTATACTGTTTAGCACTATGACTCCAACCATTACTTCTGGTTGTACAATAGCAAGTTAAAAGCTGAACCTGAGATCATCCACTACTGTGTCCATCAACTTATCTAGAGTTATTATTTTGTGGAATGACAAGCTATTGGGATTTCAACCTCCTCTGTCTTCTAATATATTCTAGCTTAATTCTTCACCAAATCCATACAGCACTGCATGTTTTCATGTACAACTCAGAGAAAGGAGAAGAAAAAGATCTTATTTGGAAAGCCACATAGATCTACAACTTTCCAGAAATGCTCTTCTGCAAGTTGAATTAAATGACTCACAAGGAGAGATCCTGAGGGAAACTCAAGGTAGTAGAAGCTAGGAAAACTTGTCCACCTTTTTTTTTTTAAACATCCCAGTCCTTTCTAGCACATGGCAGACTAGTCTGCTTCATGTATGTCTCTCATTGTGTTTTGCAGGCAGCGTTTCTTTTCCCCAGATGTTTTGTAACATCCCTTGGGATATTTGGCAGGAACTTTATAGATTAAACCAACCTCCATGGAGGAAAGTGTAAGGAGATTGTGCCTGTGGCTTGACTGTGGTATTACTTCACCTCCCAGACACTGTTTGTGTTTACAAACACGTATAAGCATAACACAGGCTGGTGTAAATGCATAGGAAGGTTCTGTCATTGCTAGAGTGACGTTGTAGCAAAAACATGTGAGGGAAAAATGTAACAAAACCAGTGCTGGCTAATAAATTTGCTACTATTAGTGAAGTGGAGGGGAGAGGCACTAGCTGGATAGGATCCATAGCTCAAGTAAATGCAATAGACTCATCCCAGGGTCTTCAGGGTTGGGTTTTGCTTTTCTTTTTTTTAAACAATGAAGAGCTATCACTTACTATATCTATGTTAAAAAGAGTTTTAGAAGTTCAGATTAAGTTCAAATGGTGACTCAATACAATGTTCCAAAACAACTTAATGCTTAAGACAACAAACTTGCTATGATATACTATGTGCTTTATTCATAGCCTAAAACTTGACTGGATAAATAAGCTTGAGTTTGAATTCACTGTGTTTCACTTCTTAACCTGCATTCTTCCTGAATGATTATTAAAGAGTTCAAGCATTTAATAATGAAGCTGAAGGGGAATGTTAAAGTATTATCCTGGAAAATAACATAATATTACAGTTCAATTAGCCCAAGAAAAGCACATGTGATTGCTTCTCTCATGAGGGGAGCAGCACTGGAAGGTGTATTAATAGACTCTACTTTATATCCCAATATCTCTTCATTGTCTGTTGAACTGTTTTATTACTTAGGCACAAACCAACTGCCATGTCTTTAGCTAGCTGTTTGAACTCTGTGGGTAAGCAAATAATGTCACCAAAAATTCAGCTCCAGAATGCTGCTGTTGATGGTTTCTTGTCTACATGAAACAATGAGCAAGTTAATTTCCAAAGCTTAATCAGTATTTCTCATACTCCAGGGAATGTGAATTGTTTTTCTTGGAAATTTAGACATAAAACAGCTCTACTCTTTGACTTTATGTGTGTTGACACCTCTAAATATCCCCACGGTTTTTTAGCACTAAAGAAACCAACAGTCAGCTAGTTAACATTAAAAGAGGGAAAAATCTATCACACTGTATAAGCTGAACCTTTCTGCAGCTAGTGATTTATTATTATAATATTAAGACACTCCTGAGTGTCCACAGAGCATTGGAGATGTCTATATATACACCCAATAGAGATCCTATGAGAGAGATTTTTTAGGGTCTTATGGTAGCAGAAGCTCAGAGAGCATTTAGCAGTGCTGGGATTACTGGATATTTGCACTTCTTAAGACAAATTTGATTGAGTGGGACCTTAAGGTTAGAAAGGCATCAGAGTTTGGGTCTTTGCTTCTGCCTGTTACATTCAGCCAACTAGAGAAACCAGAAGGACTGCAGAAATAAGGGGAAGGCTACTATTTGAAGTAGTTTTTCTTCCCTTTTGTAGGTGGCAATGGAAGGGCACATCTAGTCCTGTGGCCTTTTAGCAATGTGCTATTCTGTTTGCAATCAATAGTAAGCTCCATTTCTGGTTCCATTGTGAGAAGTGTAGGGTTTACTACAGCATACAAGTACCACACATTGTGATATTTAACTGGAAAATCTTGTTATTTGTTAATCATCCTGTGAGTGTGAGTAACTGAACTTGTGTGGTTAGTCCTAGGAAAACTCCACCTTGATGATCACTCAATTTGAACCTATCGTGTTAAAAAAAAAATAAATAAAAAAAAAATCAAATTAGGTTATATATTTGAAACTCAGAAATCCATTAAAAATTAGAAATCCTTTAGCTAATCCTCTCAGAAGATAAAACACTTAATTTCTACCTCATGCTAAACTCTCCTGGCTCCACAGTGATCTACCCTTCCTTCTCCACTATAGACATGCTTTTCAATGCCAATCGCTAGTAATGATATATGCAGCCCTATTGGAGTACGTCATGCCTTTATTTACAGCCAGTGTTCCCTGCTGGTGAGGTTTGTTCCAGAAGTAACAACACAAGTTGCCAGTTTAAGCACTTCATCTACACAAACTCCACAGTTTGCTTTTTTTTTTTTTTTTTTTTTTTTTTCCTGGCTGCTTTTTTATAGCCAAGAAAACTGTCTTTAGGTCTTGCTTACCTAATTCCAAAACCAGTCATTCAGAAAATGGTATATATCTTGCAGATATGAGACAGTAAATCAAGTAACACAAAAAACTTCCTCAGTGACTATATCTCTGTCTGTATCACAGTCTTGTCCCGTATGGTCTGTGGTATGGTGAAAGTGTTCGTTGTTCAGTGATTCAGTGTGCAAAGATGCACAGTCCAAAATGTACTGTGAACTTACCAGGTAAATTCTTCAATAAGCTTGGGCATGAAAGTAAGCCACTAGTGTTTAAAAAGGGTTATTTGAGAGTTCTCAATAGTTTCACTGAGTTATTTCAGATTATATTGCTGGGAGCTTTTTACCTCAACCTGACACACCTAATAAATAAGGACTATGTCCAAGTAAATATTCCCTCTCTTCTTAGAAAAAAAACAAACTAGCAGGCTCAAATCTAGTTTTCATTATTCAGAGAGTAGTTTTATTCCTAGGTGTTAAGGAATACCTTTGATTTGTAAAGTCCTTTCTCTATGACATTTATGGCAAATTCCAGTATTCTGTATCTGAAGCTAGAAGACGTCCTATCTAGCACTCATGTTCTACAACAGTGCTACCAATATATCTCAGAGAAGCTGTATGACACAGCAGAGGACAAGACAGCTATTCAAGGGGGAGAGCTTGTCTTCCTGACCCTCACATTCTTCTGCCATGTGACTGGAAGGGAAACCTTTCACTTCTGCTTTAATTTCTTCGTCTGTAAAAATGGAGATGGATATTCATATCTGACTTCTGAAATGCCCTAGAATATTAATGAAAAAATTTTCTTTGAGCTATGCGTACAAAAAAGTGGTGCTTATAATCTCATGTACGCTTCTACCCAGAGAACTTAGTAAGGAAATAAACCCCATTCATTATACTCTTTTAAGAAATATACTTTCAAGTCACACTCTTTATCTGACACTGCTTTTCATTTAAGAAGGTAGTCAATTTCTTTTTCAGATTTGAACTTCTGACTGTTTGTCTTGCCAGTTGACTTGGAATTTCTATTACAGATGAAGTTTTATATGATAGTGTGCATTATCAAAATAGAATCAGTAGCTTCAATATAGGCACATGTTAGTATAACATGTCCTTAGACAAATAAATGTCCAGCTTTTTTATTTCACTACTTTGATAAGCAATGTATATGTACATTGATGTATTTTATTTGCCAGCTTCTTCTGTTCTTTAATTATTTGACTTCTGAATATTCTGTCTGTCTGCTTTCATAAGAGTCTTTGTTTAATGCCTTCCCTGTGTTTAGAGGAGATTTTGAAACATACTGTTAACAAAATGTGTTCAAGGTGGTTTGCAATTCAAACTTTTTCTTGTAGGAAAAGCTTGAAAATCAGCTTTTAAAAATGCTTTTCCTGTGTGGAATGCTATAGGATGGACCTTGGGTCTCTTGATCCCTGCTGCTGGACATCAGGAAAAGGAGAAGTTGCAGCATTTTTTCACCTGAATAAGGTCTTTATTCAGAACTCCCGATGGACAGCATCAGAAGTTAGGAAGGAGCTGTTTTCTCATATCCATCAATGAAAAGGAAAAGTGTGTTTACACTGGTTACACACTTGAATGGCATTGAATGTAATACCAGACTCTGCTGGTGGAATTGTAAGATTAATTTGAAGCATACAAACTTCAGGACTGGGCAATGATTATGAACTGAGAGATGGGCACAAGGCTGCTGCTGTACGGTTGTATTTTGATTCCACTCCACCAAGCATTGATCTGAGGCCTTTTTCTCTGGAGTGGGAAAAGACATGGGAACCTGGCAGTACAAAGTTGTTTCCATTTGTAGAAGGTCTTTTATTAAACAGAGAGATGAAGAAAGCTGGAAGACCTGATCAGGTTTTTTGAAGTCTCTCCTCTTCAGCCACTGCATAAGGCTGTGATCACGTTAGTGGGCACAGGACAGGCCAAGGCAGCACTTCCCAGAGTACTGGAGACAGGCATGTGAGAGCCACTGTCAGCATCCTCCTGGTTAGTGGATAGGGAAGTGCTACTGCTGTGATAAGGGTAGTTTTGCCTTCAGGACATTCATGGTAATTGGTAAAAATAGCCGTTAAGACGCTATCAGTGAAACCTCTCTTTGTGTGTCAAGGTTAGTTATTTGGACAACCACTCCATAAACAGACGCTAAAGGGAATGTGCTGTACAAAAACATCCCTAATCCAATGACCATGAGTGCTGTGAGAGCAGGAGTGGAATGGACCACAGATAACAATGAAGTTTGCCCCAATGAAGTTTGAGTGCCTTTTCTGTAAGGCACCTCTTACAGCTACCTTTGGAAGTAAGGATGGATACAATGTACCACCGGTTTGACCCACATGGAATTTCTTCGGTTCATTTTGGTAGCTGCTGTATCTTCTCACACAGATGTCAGTGTGGGAATTTTTGCCCCTCTAGCGGAAACTCTAGTAGGTGGTGCAGGATCTAAGCAACATTATTAATCTTACCATTTCCTCTCCACGTGCATGGCATGTTTCTTTAAACTTGCCCTCTGTCATGCAGGAATACCTAGCAACACCTCTGCCTGTTACAAAACCAACCCACATCCCAAACAAAATTGACACCTGATTCTGTGTGATCCTTATTCTGGGTGAAGGACAAGACAGCAAACACTTTCATGTACTTATAAAAGTCATTTGGACATTATACTAACAAGCTTAGTGTGAGAACAATTTTTTTGTGTCTTTATTCATTCTTATCCCAATCTTAAGATTCTTGGTTTTAACTGAAGGCAGTATGGACTAATGTGTTTTGCTATGACTTTCAGCAAACTGATACAAAAAGTTTTTCAAATATCTGTTTCATTGTAGCAAACAGTGAATGAACAACCTTACAGATGTTAATGAAAAAGCTAGTTGCCACCTTTTCTTAAAGATGTATGTCACACTGCAACAGTAACAGCCTCACTCCAGAAGGAGTCAGAAGCATTGGAACACTACTTACTATCTTCATGAGTCACACTGTGTAAGGGAACATTCAGTCATTCTAACAGGGACGACTCCATCCGGTTGCCACTGTTCAGTTCAACAAATAGACAATATCATACCTTTAGGAAGATTACTGGGCTGATTTTCTTAAAGATACAAGAAATTAGGCAGAGATTAACATTTCTATGAAGAGTTTACTGGGAGTCATACCTCCTTTTCTGTGAAGAGGTATGTGACAGTAAATAAATAAATAAATAACGGTGTCTGTGGATACCAGTGTTAGGATAATGGTCTTGGAGAATAAGAAGGGATGATTTATTGTATCTTTAAGTAACTTCTTAGTTGCCTAACTGAAGAGAGTTTGAAACTGAGTGATAGAGCCAAGACTGTTTCTAGCAAACTGAGTGAGAAGAACTACTCTTCTTGGCTTGCCTGGAGGACAAAAATGCTGTTGGGTTATTACTGCCCAAGACAAGAGGGTGCAGACTGGGTAGGTCACAGCAGCAACTGGAAGGGGCAAAGTAGACAGTGAGAGACTGTCAAAAGGCAAACCCTTTTTCAGGAGCAGAAAGCTGGTGTTCCAAGAGCCAAAAAGTATTATCATGGTCTTGACTCAAAAAAGGTGGTGTTGGTTGGAGTCTTCATTCACACAACAGGTAGAGATGCAGCTTTGTCACTGTGTTTAAGGCAGCTGGGACTGTTCATGCATCTTGTTTATCTGGAATCTGAGAGAAAATCAGAATGATCTGCTCTGCCTGTTTTGTTTGTCTTTCCAAAGCGGGTAGGAGAGAGAGCAACAAAAGACAAAAAAGTCACCCTGGATGGAGTTTTTTTGACTACAGAGGCTATGTGATCATTTGTAGAGGGCCTTCTTTGCTTGACTAAAAACCTTACTGGTGCTTTTTCACAGCTGATGTCATGTAAAGAATGGCATGAACTTTTTTGGTGGCTGCTTCAAGTGTCAAGTAGTAATTATAAAATAAGGGTATCAAAGGTGTTGACTGACAGCAGAGGAAAAGTAACCCACCTTAAAAAATATTTTGTTCTCATGATTCAATTAGAAAACACAAGAATGGCTAGAAGTAAATTTAAGCTCTGGACGTGAAATGCCCCCTTCCACTCTTCCACCACACCATACAATCCCATCCTTCTGTCCTGTGGAAATGACAGGGAGCCTGAACTTATCTGTCTGCTTTCAAAGCAAAAATGATACAGATTCAATGAATGGTACCAGTCATAGAGATACTGAAGGAAGAACCAGTATGACTAGTGTGATTATGTTTATATAAGTTTTGGATTTTTTACTAAGTTTCTAGTTACTATGGAGCTGTCAGCACTTGCCAAAAAAGTACTCAAGGTGTCACAAATGTTTTATGTCACAAATGTCAAATGCTTCAGAGCACAGAGAATGGGACAACTTTAATGCTTTTCCCTCCAATTTACAGAAATCTATCCTTTATAGATTTGACCTGGCAAATATTCCAGACATCCACAAGCACAGGAAGAATTTAGTGAAGTTTTTTGTTCAAAAATAAGCATATCTTTTCCGATGTGTTTTGTGCATGTAATGTGTGCAATTTCAGGTGAGATTTTTCAACTAGTTTACCTGCATCAGGAGAATTCCAGGTAAGCATAAACCCATCCTCTTGTTAGGGGATAAGCAAATGTGCTTACTGTAGGTAGTAGGTCTGTCAGATCCTTTGTATCAAAAAGAGTGACCACAGATAATATGTACCTAGGTTGCTCTTCCATCTGTGATTGTTTGTTTTCACAGCAGTCCAAGCAATGACAGTATTTCCTTGAGACTGAAAAAAAAAAAAAAAAAAAAAAAAGTGGGAATTTAACAAGAAATCTGTGTGAAGCCAAACATATGTTGTTTGGACACGTTTATTCTACAGTCATAAACCAGATATGTCAGGCAGTTAGGTTGCTAGTTTAAGATGTGCCATTGTGGTGGATTTTGCAAGATAGATCAATGGCAAAATGGCAAAAGCCTAAGCTTGAGAACTGACCATAGAAGTGCCAGTCAAATTCGGACTTCGGTCTTTGTGCCTGGTTCTAGAGATACCATGCAAGGCAAATGTAGACACAGAGGTATTGATTCGTGTATGTCTTGGCAAAATTGTAAGGCTAATAGGAAAAGAGCTGTGTGTTTAAAAATGCATTAATTTGAAATCAAGTTTCTGAGTTGAATAAAGTAATATCTCTCTTATTTTTAGTCACACATAGCTCTGGGAATCATAACAAATGCAATCCTTTAGGGAACATTTCCACAGCTTCAGGATCTTGACACGAGAAGTTGAAATTTCATACCAAATTCAATTGTATTAATATCTCTGTTTTTAAACCAGAGATAGTGTTTATTGACATGTTCTTGGTGCTGTTCCTGAATGTACAATTTCCTGTGTAAATTGTGTATTGATAAGGCTAGGATAAGAGCTGCAGATGCACTACGTTTCTCTCCAAACAGATGTACTTAGTTCTGGGAGAGAGGGACATGTTGTGGGCAGTGGTACCCAGAGGTTGCAGGGAGCAAAGCGTAGAGAGTTCCTGGGAAAGGCAAAGATTCAGGGTTTTGCTGAGGAAGTGCAGAGTACAAAGGCACTGTTTATTTCTTCTCACATCCTACTAGGCTACCATGTTAGGTGGGTGCTGCCAGGTGGTCAAAGGATCTTTTTTTCTGCTCTGTTACAGAATAGTTAGTGAAGAAATGGTGGTGTGATTCATACCCTGAGGATGTGTTATGGTATTTCACTCTGTTTTTCATAACAGAATCATTTCATAGTAGGAAAAAAACAAACACACCAATGACAAAAGATTGCACCCTTGAGGCTGTGTATAGTCTTTTATTTGTGAAACTACTACGTCTTCCTAAAGATATTCTTTCCTCCTGGGTAGGTCTAGCAAGCGGTATGTGTATATAAATACAAGCTTGTTTCTACGTGTTTCTTTATTTAGAAATAAAACAATTAAATGATTTGTCATAGCCAAATCACAAATATGTTAGAAATTCTCAGTTTTACAAGATGTTCTGACTTCATTGGATTCATATCAAATATCATGTGTGAACAGTATATCTCCCAACATTTCTGAAGTGTTTGCTGATTTGTAGCATTTGTGTGTCACAAATAGCTCTTATACAGAAGAAGATGTTACATTATAGTGAATCATGGAAATGCAGATTACTGGGAAATGTTAAAAAACTTAAAACCAGGACAAGATATGGGGATGGAGAAGTAGTCTTCTTCAGAAATAAAATGAAAAAATAGAAACAAGAATGATATGAAGTTCCTCTTGTGGAAAGTTTGAGAAAAATGTAAAGATTAGAAAGGCTGAGTTATACTGCTGAAATTACTGTAGTTATTTTCATTTTAATGAAAATTTTCAAGTATTTTCCATCCTGGTAGAAATCAAGAATATCTTTTATTTCAGTGAACTTGAAGAGAGTGACCAGCATGGGGATGTTAACAAGGATAGTGGTTGTGTCTGCACTGCGGGGATCTGGAGGTACTCTCAGTATTATCTATTGATCAAGGAGCCCAGAGACCTACTGGGGTGTCATGCAGCTCCTGATCCTCTACCAGCATTTCCTTCCAAAGACAATCCCTTTGGACAAAGGGATGGTACATGGGCAGGTCATTGCCAAACATGGAGGTAGAATGCAACCAAGGTTTGCACAGGAGACTGGGACCACAGGATATTTTGTGCCTGCCAGGACTGCAGCTGCCATGTAGGCTCAACTAGATTAACCTTACAGAGTGTATTTCTACCTCCCGTATTTTGGTCCCATCACTTATAAAACAGGAAGAATGCAAAAAATTTGGAGAGAATCTTAAAGAAAATGTAGTAATCATGAGCTAGGTAAAAGTAATAAGTCTTTTAAGGTCAACTTAATATCTGTTTCAATACTATGTTAGGTTCCTCAGTTTGTATTCTGCAAAGCACTCCTGTTTCTTTAGCACTGCCTGTTCAGCTGAATGGCATGTCTCAATCATCTCTTCCTCTTGGAAAAATAATACATATATTTTTATGAATAAGAGACATTTTTGCAACATATAATTGGTGTAGAAAAAAAATTTTCATTTGACTTGTTTGCATAAAGATGTTTTTTGTACGTGAGCCAGTCTCAATGGGGAAAATGCTATAAATCTTTTTGCAGTCTAAGAAACAGTCTCAGAAGAAATATTTGTAATAAGCAATATTTGTTTTATGTCTATTCTTGGCAAGACAGTGGCCAAAGAAAATTTGCCTCCTGCAACACAACCTGCACTACTGTTTGCTGCTTCAACATACTGAGGACATTTAGGGTGACATAGTTGAAAAACTTTTTTCAGTATTGACATCTTTCAGAACTTATGGCTACAGAGTATAAAATATACAATATTTGAAGCTGAGGAGATTGTTTCTTCAAGAGGGTTTGAATCTTTAAAAAATTACAGTAATTTTCCTTGCCATTTAGGTAGGTCTGTACTGCTCCTGTTGGGTTCAGTTTACAATGGAGGTTATATGCGAAGCCCTGTAGCTGTGGTTCACAAACATCAGCAATAAACTGATTTGAGCAGATTCTCCTAGAGATATAGTTCTATTTTTTGCTGCAGAAGACTATGCATTGCACTATTGTTTTTGAGGGGTTCTGCCTAGCACCCTACTGCTGGTATTAGCTTCACTGATAAAGCAAACATTTTTTGTATTTGTTTTAACTTACCCTTTGCTTTAGAAATTCTTCGGAAAATGTAGGTCATCACAAATAAACCACATTTTCCTCATGCTCAACTGAGTTGCAGTATGTATGGCTAGTTGAATATTGAGATATTTTAGACTTGTGCCTGCAGAGGACTATATTTAAAGATAGATGTGCAGAAATAGTATCAAATAAATTAATGCATTACTTCACATGTTTTTAAAGTGCAGCCACTAAAGGTCAGAATCAGTATTATTGTGCTTTATCTTGACATGTCCCTTGTTCATTGCTCTCTTCCCCACAGGGAGCTCTTTAGATGTGTAGGTTTTATGCTGTTAAGTCTTTCTAATTCAGATCTTGTGACCTCTTTCTCTGAAAGGTGACTGTTTCACAGCATTATATCTCAAGTAGTTAAATGGCTGGTCCTGTTACTCTAGGATTTTTATAGAGGCCCATGTGTGTTGTCTGAGTAATGGCCATGGAACAGTCACATCTAGCACACCAAGACTGCAGGACAACCTGCTTTCCCTTTTGAAAATTATGCAAACAGGAAGAAATGACAATGGATGCCTGTGACATTTGCTTCTCACATCTAAAAATGGCCACAGGATTACTTGTCTCATACTGAAGCTAACTGCGGTCAGAAGTGAAAGCCTACCTGGGCTATAGGAATACTGAAGAGAGCAACCTGTCACCTAGCAAGCATTACGATATTCTGTTCTGGCTGACATGCAACTTAAATATGACTAACAACTTCCCACCCTGACTTTCCAGTAAGCTTTATAGACTAAGTGGGGAAAAAAACCAAGAAAAACTGTTAAGCAAAAAACCCCCCAAAAACAACAACAACAACAACAAAACCAACAACAACAACAACAAACAAAAAACCCACAAAAACCAACCAACCAAACAAACAAACAAAAAACCCCCCACAAAACAACAAAAAAACCCCAAACATGTAGAGGTTGGTAGTGAAATTCTCATGATTTTAAGTTCTCTTCATGATGTCAGCCAACTTTGGTTTTCCAGCTGAAGTGCCAGATTTTTAAAAGTCCTCTTACCTACACAGTTGATATAAATACAGATACCAAAATATAGTGGTGAACCAATGAACTTTCTCCTTTCTGTTAGAAAGATTGATTTATTAGGTAGGATTTTCATATGCTAAAATATTTGGGGTCAACCTTGACGGCACAGTCTTTGGGGCACAGGTTAAGACTGCTTTACCATTGCAGAGATCTGAGCATCCTTTTAACACTGCAGAAATAGACTATATTACATGTTTTGTGAGCTCAAAAAATGGAAACCTGTGATGTTTACTCACTGCTAAACCAACATATCTATCTGATTTTGAACTTTCATAGGGCATGCAGAGCTGACTGGGAATTAGAAAAACATGCAGAATTGGATTGCTCTAACTAAAACATCTGTTTGATTTGAATGTAATTTTTTTTAAATGAAACCTATTAGAAAAGCAGAATCTACCTGCCACAAGAGGTATTGTAAGAAATCTCTGTATTTGGTAGGCATACATAATGGTATTGTATATGGTTAAGCCTGCTCGATGTTTCCCATCATCAAACCATTTTTAACCTTGTTTTTAATCTTGCTAAGCTAGGAGTAAAATTTTTCATACCATACCTTTGACTCAGGTTGTGTTTTGTATTATATACTTGGAAAAAATCAACTTTTTCTGGGATTAAGGTAATGACTTCGGTGTTTCTCTCTTTTTGGGAAGATTTACAGATCTATGCTTTGATATTGAGGCTTGAAACTTGTCATTGCCGTACACCTCATGATCATCTGCCCCAATTCACATCTGAGATATTACAGTTTACACACAGCTGGGAGACCTTTCAGAGCTCAACAGTCTGTTCTTACTCATCACACTCAGTTATTTTCTATAACAGCTCCTAGGAAGAGCCAGACTTAGCACCTGCTCTTTCCATAGGATGGTTGAGTGTAATTCCTTCATCTGGTGCACTAAAGTCATGCTCCTTTTCAGAATGGAGCATGTGGTCTGGGCATGAGTGCTTGGTTCCATTTTTGTTACTAGGACAGAAAATAAAACTAACATCTGCTCACAGCCACCTTGCTGGTGCACACACATTGTGGAGATGGAATTTGTTTGGTGTGATCAAAAAGCTGAACTGAGGAGGAAAGAAGTGAGAGGCACCAAGTAAACATCCCCCAAAAGGAAATTACTTCCAAGGAGTTAAAAATAGATTGTGCATAGTACAAAGTAAGGAGCACAATACAATAACCAAGTGACTATAGGGGTCCAACAGAAAACAATTGTATACATTCATGTAATAAAAACCAGTATTACCTGATTAAGTCTGCCCAGTCCATTTTCATTTGGCCTTCCTTGACCTTTGAATGCTTGGCTTTGAACCAAAGATTTTTTCAGGTTCTTCTAACATGCAATGTGTCATATAGAAAAGATGCCTTTGTTTTGAAGTTTGTCATTTCACTTCTTCCTCCTCTTCACTGAAGAAAAACAAAAGTCATTGAAGACAATCATGAGCAAAGAAAAAAATATTGGTAAAAAGTACTTTGTGCAAAAGCTGAAGTTGGAGATTGGAATCCTGAGGCTGTTTCATAGCAGCTGAAAAGAAAATTACGCTTTTGACATGAGAAGCAAGACAGCTGGACTCTTCATTAAATCCTACCACTTTGATGTGTAGAAGCACTTGCATGTTAGCTCCACAACAGATTTCACAAAGAAGCTGATGGCTTACTCCAGGCTTTCTTCAGAACACTTGAAATGGTCATTCAGGATTGTTTATTTATGAAGAGCACAAAAAAAGGAAACCTTGACAATTCTGTTTTACAATCCAGCCTTTAAGCATAATGAGGAAAAAAATAATAGGATTGAACAAGAGTTGAAACAGCTGCAAAAAGAGCATAACTTCTTGGCCAATAATTTTGACCTTGCACCAATATTGTCTTCATTTGCATTTGCGCCACTCCGTATTTTGACCAGTGAAGATGTGATCTGACTCACTTGTCTCTTCTATGTAGGAGTAAGCTGCAAAGTTCATATGTTCCTATTATTCATTTGCTTACAATTCAAAGCAAGTTTCAAGTTAATTAGTAATTAAAAGATAAATTGATACAACATAGACTGGTGCTGAATGGGTCTTAAAAGAAAGTAAATTTCTTTCATTCTTGCTGATTCTTTTTTCTTTTCCTTTTCAGCTTGTTTTGACTTTGTTTAGAGAAAAAAAAAAAGGAGGGGGGGCGGGAACAAATAAGCAAACAACAAAACCCCCCAAACGAACAAACAAAGAACAACAAAGGAAAAAACCCTCAACATGTGCTTCCTGCACTGGAGGGATTTCTGATCCAATGGAGTGTGGGCTTTTTTAGCACACCTGTGTAGTGGGGACTCTCAGACAAAAAAGAAGCCACAGTTCCTTGCTGTGGGAGGTCACACTTTAAAGATGGACTCACAAACACAGTAGGAAGAAGCTGGCACAGGATTGTGAACAACGTATGCTTTTTCTTTAGTGTACAGATCTTGTTTTTCTTAATTTCCCAGAACACAGCATTTGGATAGAAGAAGGGAGACTGGGTTTGGTGTCAGAAGATGACCATATAGACCCAGTTATGCCACTCCCTTTCTGTTTCTTCTTCCTCTCTTGCCCTCTTTCCCCTTTCATTTTCATAAACTAAGATTCTCCTTGAGCTAAGTCTCCTGATGTTGGTTCCATGTGTATATATGTGTTCACTTGCATGTGCACGCTTTTTGGCTTCTAGTCCCTGTATTGACTCAGCCAGCCTACAATTCCTTGTGTTTCACACTGCAGAGATGCACAACTGCTGCTGTGACTCAAATTAGAGCTTGAGTCCACTCTGCCAGAAAAAAACTTTTGATCCAAGATCAGAGTTCTTTATTTATATTTTCTTAATCTCTGTGTTGGCTTGTTTTTAGTAGGTCTTAGTTTGTTGTCCATTTGCAATCTGTTAAACTTCTTCTAAGTGTTCTGTCTTCAGAAAGGCTTGTATTTGAATGATTCTCCACTTGAAGAGAGACCACACCACAAACAGATGAATACTTGATGCATCCCCATGGATTAAGAAAACCCCATAATCTTTATCTCACCAGCCTCTAAACCAAGAAGGAAAAAAAAAAAAAAAAAAGATAAGGGTTCACTTTTGCTGTGTATGTTTATGCAAACAATATCAGACCTGAGATAGAAGCATAAAATGGCTTTTCATCCTTCAGGATTTCTACACCTGTCCAGACCAAGCAGAGAAATTCTCATTGAACAAGGTAGGAGTCCAAGAAAAGTCTTTCTCAAAGGGGCATGATTTACCTACCTTTCCCTCTCACCAAGGAGAGTACCCGGTGCTATACTTTAGTACCAAGAGCAGGCAAATAGGATGAAGGCAGCTGTCAGAGAGGTGATCTTAATTGTAAGCTCTGACCTTCTTAGTCCCTTACCCTACAGCACTGTGCTCTCCTGTATTCTCCTCAGCATCAGGCTACCTCTGTGTTGCCTGCCACACCAGCTTGTTACCTAGGATAGTCCCCATGCAGAGGACAGGGCCATCTGACTTCTATACATACTGTCGCACTTCAAGATGGTTCTTTGGAGCACTTTTCACAATTATGTGAACCATCCTCCCAGTAGAGGCATTACTCTGGTGCTTTAGTGCTTCTTCTGAAATTCTGGATACCTTTCATTACCTCAGTGGTCCTTTTAATCTTAGATCACAGCTAACAGAATCTCTGCAAAGACAGCTGCTGGAAGGAGAGTGGGAAGTATCCAGTTACAGAGACCAATGTGCCTAAGCATATATTGTCTGTCATCTGTCCTTTGACCCTTCTTACAGTCACTTGGATGTCTAGAATTCAGATTATTGGACTGCATCATGTTTTATGCTCTGGAGATGAGGTACAGAAATACCACGAAAGCAGCTACTACATGGAGACCAGCTGTCCAGAAATATCTGCACTATGAAAATATGCACTTGGATGGAACACCTTAGGTACTCCAGTAACCACAAGAGAAACCTCTTTCCTCTCTCAAAGTAAAGCTAGATCTGCTGTATTTTAGGCTTGTGTTGCAAAATCTTGTAAGAGAATGCAGAATGAAATACTGAGGTGTTCAGCTAAAAATTGTATCATGTTTTTCTATGTGAAAACCTCAAACTGTTCCTTTGTAAATACATGTACTCTGACAGTTCTGCTGCTATTATCTGCTGCACAAGCGTGTGTGTTGCTGACAATGGTTATTTCAAACATCCAAAGCAATTTACTCACTTGTAAGTGAAGCTTGACTATGGATGATCCTTCACAGAGTGTAGTGACTCACACCTATTCCATATCTTTTGCATGAAGTGGGAATAGTCTTTCTTGTCATTCCTTTAATCTTGCTGGCTTTTGAAGCCCAGAAGTTTTCTAGAAAATATTTCTTAATAATGCTATGTTTTGTGCATTAATATGTTGATTTCCAAACCCTTAGGGCTCCTAGGTTTGCAAACTTGTTCCGATTTAGAAGCAGAAAATGAGATGTAACAATACTACACTTAATATTTATAAACACATCTGTAATTTAACAAGCATTTTCCAGTATTGTTTCAGAAACAAAATGCACAACAGGGCTTTTCTGAAAGCTGGTTACAGAAAGATAATAAAATTCACTCACTGTACAGGAAACATCACTTTTAGAAACCTAAAAAGCACAGTTTTGGCTTTTGTTTCAGTGTATAGTCAAAAACACAGAATCATAGAACAATTTGATCTGGAAGGGACTTTTGAAGGTCATCTAGTCCACTCGCTGCCCACCCTCCCCCCGCCCCCCTTGGACACCTCCAACAAGGTTTTATATACTGTTGCTCCCTTCTAGATAGTAGAACAGAAAATGTTATATGTTGTTGTTGTATGTAAATATAAATATATTATTGACAGTCTCACTGCTAATTTCTCTGACAAAGGACATAGTGGGAAACCAAACACAGGAAGTTCTTTTTCTACAATACCAACACAGATATCTATTGGAGGTGGAGAGTTTGGTCCCTTCTGCTTTAGATTAATGTGGAACTTGGGGTGGGATAGAAACAGGTGTGATTCTCCCTAGATAGCATTTCTGAATACCAAAAAGTAAATCCTTCAGGAAAACACACAATATAACCAAAGACATAGAAAAACATCTACACAAACATAGATTTGGGCATGGTTAGAGAAGATCTGCAGTGCTCTATCTGGAACATAGAACATCCAGGTTATTAAATGGGAAGTTATTAAATAGTTATTAAATGGGAAGGTGTTAGAAAATTTGGTAAAATTAATGATTTATGTACATTTTTCTTCCATGGAAACATACAGAGTAAGCTGGAAGGGTACTTAGTGTGTTATCTGGTGAAACTTAATGCAGTGTTAACACTACTTATGGTGTTCCTGTGAGAAGTTTTCTTAGTGTCTTGGAGGAATTCACGCTTTTCCTGGGGAGTCTACTACAGCATTTATTATGTTTCTGTTTAAAAGACTGGGGAAGGTTTTGTTGTAAATTTGTTATATATCTATTTGAAAACTACTGACAAATGACATTCTTACTGAGGTAACTTGGCTTGTCCTTAATCAAATGCATGCCACACTAGAAAGGCAGTTACAACAAAGGGTTAAATTCTGTCATGTGAGAGGTGTTTCTTATTTGTCTTCAAGTATTTACAAATACAAGCTTGTTACCTTGTCTCCCTCTATAGAAATAGCTGTCTTTGAAGGGTAATTAGTCTTTTCTTTTTAACCACTCAACCTTTGGGAGTTGGAAACTCATTATTTCCTACAGTTATTTCCTTGAAAAAAACCTACCTCCATTTTCATCATTTTTCATGTTTGTTCAGCAGGAGTATGCAGGTAGCACAGTGTGGAATGTTTGTGGAAACAGTGAATTTAAAACACAGACAAATTAGTTGATGAAAGTTTAGAGAAAACAAGTTTCAGATTCAAGAGGATTTGCTATTCAGGTGTCTTAAGCTATCAGAAAACTAAAAGGTTATAATGAAATCTTTTTGTTCCATCATAATTCATGCATTCAGTTTAAATGTCAGATATAAAACATGTTCTATGAATTTTGTCTGAATAATACCAAAACCAATGCACTTTTCTAGCAAATGATTTCAAATAAGGGACTTGTTTGAGGATACTGCAAGTGCTTTATATGAAAGGAGACTAGATATTCATTTAGGAGTTACTTCCTTTGTCTACAGTAACACTTCTAAGACCCTGAAGTGGATATTTAATGTCTAATTGAAAGAAAAATAGAAGAAGTCTGAAAATTTATCTTTGAATTCTCTATATGTGTAGGTCAATACATACTGTCTTTTAGATTCTGATTATCATTGTCAAGTTTATTTTCAGCTGAGGATATATGTAGCAGATTATGCCACTCATGTCGGAATGTTCTGGACACCTTCCCTGGAAAGAGGAGAGTGAATGGCAGAGTGCTTCAGACCAGCTTCATTGTATTAGTCAATAATGTTTAGAGAATGATTTTTTTTTTCATGGCTCCATATGTCTACAAATATTTAAAGCCAAAAAAATGTACCTGAAAAATGTTTGTCAGATAATTTTCAGAAAATGTAGCTTGCTGATAGTTTTTTCTAGCTGGGAAAAGAAAACAGCTAAAAATCAGTTGTGAATATGCTGACCTTTGAAGACAGAAGCCCAATTTTAAAATACTGTCTTTTATTGGGACTGAGTTTGGCCTGGTTTTAGGTGCCACATTGACCTTATCCGACTATGTTTTGACCATGTGCAATATTAATTCATTGGCTTTTATCTTACAAGTCATGTTTATCTCTCTGGTCTTTTGGTACTGATACATTCCTAGAGAATTCCTAAACTACAGTGTATCTTCTCTGATGAAAACACTGGTATGAAAAATATTTAGCCTTAAGCTGCCACTACACATCAGCAAAATACCAGGAACAGACTGGAATTAAGATACTTTGCAGTGCCTATGTTTAATGCTGTTTACTTGCTGAACTGCAGCCACACCAGTATGGGATGCTTTTTCCTTAGAGAACCAGCCCCAACACTCCCTCTGGCTGCAGCCTTCCTCATCCTAACCAACACGGTGCTGTGGGAGAGGATTTATGTGTGACACCTCCTAAGAAAAGCCAAAGGGGAAAGGATGCCTGTGGGTTCCCATAGCAATTTCACACACATGAAGGAATAATGATATTACAGTTTATAATGTATTGGAATTATATATGTTAATGCATTGGCGTTATTTACACTTTATAATCTTGTCCTTTATAAAACTCCCTTTTCCTTTTTTCTTTTTATGTTTTCGGAAGATGTAACTGATGGTGCTAATTATTTTGGCAGATAGGTCAAGTGATAGTCAGTGGATTTAAGTATCAGTGGCAGAGCAGCTGGATAACTGCAGAATCCAAGTAGCTGATCACAAGTATTTGGACAAAGCACTACTGTGTGGAGCCTGAGCCTGTTATTCACATAATTTACTACAGTTCTGCTCTACAGGAGCCTGTCAGTCCTCTTCGTATATCTTTGCAATAATTTTAATCTAATAGTATTAACTTCTTGTCCAATAAGGGTTGTAACTGGAAATCTGGGTAGCATCTTACTCTTTGCTGTTAGTGTAAGCACTCTATTAATATAAAGAATTAGTGAGTGTAATTGCAGCAGTAGAAAGTTTCAGTCAAAATGCTGGAGTTGCATTCCGGGTAACTTCAATGTGGTCAGCCAGGACAGTTTATGCATAGGTGTCTGCTATGCAGATAGCTGTTTTATCTCATCTTGGCACCAGGATTATTCAGAGGGCAGCGCTGAGTTAATCTGCCATCCTAAGGAGACCTAGCATGGTGACTTAAAACTTATCAATTTATTTCTTACTGGCAGAGATTTCTGTCTTTTATTTATTTATTTGTTTTTCATATACAACATCTATAAAGCCTATCTGTATGAGCTGACAGTCATTTTTTGAACTGACAGCTTTCACTGATCTGTCCTTCTGGCCCTTATGGAGACACCTCGGGGTGCATTTGATCTTCCAAGGGAACATGCTGGCTGTTGCCTGACCTCAGGAAAACAGGCAAGGCTGCAGCAGGCTCAGCACAGCAACTTTTTCAGTGTGTCAAGTCTGCATTTACACAAGGAGAATACCTGAACTTCAGGAATATGTCCAAGCATCCTAAGATACTGGAGTGTGTGATATGAAATACTAACTAGATATATTATTTTAAACTCATGAATGTAATGGCATATTTTCTGCTCCCTCTCACATGGGTCTGACTTTCAGTGCCAGCTGTACATTTGACCATGAGTGAAAAAACTGTGTGACTTTTTGATAGACAATTATTGTTTTTACTTTCTTAATACATAGAGGCTTGCCATAAATATTGGGTAGGATAGGGCCAGTAAGAATCTAATGGATAGTGCATAAAGATTAGCAGTCAGATGTGCATGTTGGTTTGAAAAAGATACGTTTAGTGCAGCCTACAGAGCCTTGACCCCAACTTCATGGCGTGTTGCCCGGAGAGGGAAATCTAGTCCAACAATAAATCACCAGAATTTGTTCTGTTTGACTGTGTTAAAACATCAGTCTGTAAAAGCTAGGACCACCAACCACGTTTTTTCTGCTGTGTATCTGCTGTAACCCAATCACTGCCACTTTTCATAAGTCTAGTGTTATTGAGATGACTAAGAATATTATTTAGCAAGTATTGAACTGTGCTATTCAACAACTAAAAATCTGTGTTTAATTTTCTGTACTCTCCTATCTAGTTTCCTTGTGAAAGTTTCACCATTTTGAAACTGTATTTTACTACTTTTCACATCTTATAACCCTTCAACTCTGGCTATGAAAATTCTAGCCATCGTTTCCAGTTACTAATAACCTAAAACTTGAGCTAAAGCATCGTTTCAGCTCACATTCGACAGAAGGATAAGAATTTAAAGAGTAGTTAACTTTATTGCAAAAGTTTTCTGTTGTTGGAGCCTAAAGCTGCTGGACCAGACTTTTTCCTGCTTTTAGGGATCTTAAGAAATACCTTGCTTTTACAGTTTGTAATATCTTGCATTATTTTTTTCTTATTTTCTTAGTGTGGAAAAGAGGACAGGATGGCAGGCTTCAAAGAATTCAAGTGAACTTCTTAGGAGTGTTAAGCATCTAGCTAAAGATTTTGGGTGGGGCGGGAACAGTAATACTTTGCCTAGAAAACTACCATCAGTAACAGTTACAGTTCAGAAAAGCAGTGGTCCACCACATTTCTCCAGGTTACTTCTCCATATATTGGAAAGATACTGGAAGTATAAAATGTGACTGCCTAGTCACCTTGAATGGATGAGAGACATATTATTACCTCAGTAAAATAAACCCTCTTCTTGTTTGACCATATGATCATCCATTTGAATGAGAACACTGGCTGAAATGTCATCATAACCTTACAGATCCAGGGAGACACTGGGACACATTATGGAAGAGGTTTTTTTTGACTTATGAGCTGGGCCTGCAGTAAACAGCAAGTACCCAAATGGTTTGGAAATACTGTTACATGGTATCATTAACATAAACCCAAAGCTAAATGTTTTAGAATATTGAATTTTGCCTTGCAGTTTGTTTGTTTGTTTGTTTTTCAAGGGAAAATGCATAATGTAATTGGTTCCTTTAGTAAATTTCTATTTTAAAAGAAACTCAGAGCACTCACACAAACACAGGCAGCACTAATGGCCTCATCTGGTTGCACTCTCCTGCAGGAGATGGAGGCTCAGTGACAATGTATACATATATGTATGTGTGTGTGTACAGCTCCTCCAACAGGTGCCCTGACCCCAGCGGCTGCACTCGTCCCCTGTGCACACCAAATAGAGATCTCTTACCCAGGAAGAGTGTCAGAAAGGAATTTAGTAAGAAGATAGGAGAGACTGTGCTAACCAAGCACAGGGCATGGCCAAACAAACATATCAACCAGCAGTTGTTCACCTGTGACCAGCCCTTTTTTAGACATTTACCCTTCTATTTTCCTACACTCATTCCTGCCAAAGTGTCTACCTCCCTCCCTTTCCCCATCTTTAGGTTATTCTCTGGTGAGGTGGCCTGATGGCTCCTGAAATTGGCCTGATATTAGTTAAGCTTCCTGTTCCCCCACCTCCTCATCTCTCTGTATTCCTTTCTGGGGATGCAAACAAGATTTTCATCACATAACATAGCATTATCCATTAATGGTGTGCTAGAAATCAAAAAATTATGACATTTCAAGAAACTTGTGTATAATATTACAGTGCAGAAGTAATGGCTCTTTGTGAAACTCATCATCTGGCCAGCATCTCCTTGGCATGAGAGATGACTCCAGAGTGGAGATGTTGGCCAGGATCTCAGTGCACACCAGCAGATGTGAGAGGAATGATAGGAATAAAATGTGGCTTGGCACACTCTTCACCACTAACTCTCTCAAGTTCTGAGAACTGTTCCAGCTTTGAACATGAATCTGAGCAATTTGGGCTGCCCTGTGCTCTGCCTTCACTGCAGCCACAGAATGGGACAGTCTGAAATGATCTCTATAGGGTATCTCCTTTATCAGCTGCCCTGGCACCAATTCAGTCTGACATTCTGCTGGATGGGCAAAGGTTCTCCAGGAGTTGGTGTTTCTTCCCTAAAAGTGGTCCAGATTGTTAGGTGGTAGGAATGTACCAGGTCAGTTCTTAAACCTTTCAGTTTTTACAGCAGGTTTTGTGCAGCTTTAGCTGATTTTAGCAGATTATTTCGAAAAAGCCATCTATGCTGGGTCGGATTCTGCAGAGATCTGCTGCTTCTTCTGCATCAGATACTGAAACTTTGAAGGACTGAAATTAATTGGGGAAGACTGCTGGATGAAGATGACAATAAAAGAGGTGAAGAATCAACTGTTTTGGGAAACCTGAATTTTAATAAGCTCATCTTCCTATCTTTTAGCATGACTGGAAAGTGACGGATTATCACACCTCTGACATATGTGTCTCTACAAAACAAAACCAGAACAAACTAAATTTCGTTGACATTATGGCCCATGTATTTCAGTGTCAACCATGCTACTGGAGGGCACCAGTGTAATTTTTGCCTCTGGAGCAAATATACTTTCACTCATTTAGCAGGGAGCTTTAATGGGGTTTTTCCACATGCTTTCCATTCATTTTCCTCAATGAGTTGTGCAGATAAATCCTTCAAAGGGCTTTGACTGTAGGCTACTGTTGACTCTTCTTGAAATGGTGTTGCTAAAACATGCCATGCATACCCTCAGGACTCTAGAAGAACAGGTACCTCTATCATTTTCACTTGCCCTGTGTATGCAAAGACCTTTATTTATGCTTTTAAAAGATACTTGCAGAACTCTTCAGAGAAGTTTTGAATATATCTGTTTCAATAGCATTTATTTGCACCAAACATATGTATATGCAGAGCAAGCTTTGCATAAAAATGAGTCAATAGATAATATTTACAGACATCTCTCATACTAGCAAAAGTTATCACTAGAAATCAGCACTTGCTTTCTAATGAGATCCATTTATTCAATGGAGTTGCTAGTAAAATGTCACAAAAATGTCTGTGAGATTGCTCAGCTGACCTGGCAACTCATTTAGGCTAGTTAGTGGGGAGATTTTAGGTACCATCAAGTATGATGCAGCATGAACACTTTTAGGGTTCTAATCCTTATGGTTGTTTGCTTAGTGAAAAAATATCTACCAGCTGGACTGATTGCTCTTTCAGCGCCTTAAATCAAACATACCCAGAGGCCTCAAGATGAGAAAAATAAATATTTGTAGAAAACTGTCTGTTTGCAGGGTTCTCCTTAGCCTGGTTCCTCTCTGACACTTTGGTTTTCCTGCCTGTATGCTCTTCAGAAACTTAAAAGGAATACACAGGGATCTCGAACACCTAAAAGCAATATGAAAGAGGCTAATAAGAAGGGCCTGTGACTTGTAGGAGGAGAGTATAAGCAATAACAGGATAACCTTTCAAGGGTCTTTTAACCTTTATACACACTTAAATGCTTTGAACTCATCCTGTTTGATAGATAGAACCATAATTAAAGTAAACCAGAAGGGCAAAAATTTGCAGTTTGCTACATTTAATAAAAAGGTTTAGCAAACAATTTATATTTATTCCTTGCTCAGAGGAAAAAGCTAGTCTTTCATAAAATGCCTTAAATTGTATTTTCACTGAAATCAAGAAATATAAAACTCAGCAATCTTTGTCTCACCCTGTTTAGGTATTTGTAAGGAGTATTTGCTCATACAGGAAAAGAAGACAGAGGTACTTAAAACGTTACTCTTTTTGTGTTAGTGTTAATTTGACAGCATTTTTATTGGAACATAGATGTAAAAGGGATCTCTTTGGGTCATTGTGTCCAGACATCTGCTATTGCAGCCAATGTCAATATATATCGATAATCCTCTCCATAAAATCTGACCAAAGCCTATGAGTAGCTAGGAGTAAACAGACTAAAAACCTATCAGAAGGTTTTTGGTTTTTTTTTGGTTTTTTTGTTTTTTTTAAGGATTTTCAATTCTATAATGATTAGAAACCTTTATCTAATGTCCAGGTTAAATTTGTCTTCATCTTTTCTTACTAGGTACACATATGTTAATATATACTGTGAAAGGATTAAATTAACAGAAGGATATTGTAACAATTTGTCAATGCAGGGATACTGTGCCAAGACAAATATTTGTATGGTACTAAAAATTAATGTGTGTGGAAGAACATAAATCCCGTAATTCAATGTGAGCTTTTACAACTTTCATATCATTTTTGAATCTCACTTGAAGAATGTAAAAGATATGTTAGTGTAAATCTCTGACAGTGCAACCAGGCACATTGCTCATATACTGTATATATGTTATAAAAAGGAGTAGTGACAGAAATAACTTAATTTGGTTTTTATTTTCACTCATGAAAGGCTAATGTAAAACTGTTATTTTTAAAGAGACTTTGAAATTAACTATAAATAGTTTTGAAGGATTGGAAGTGTATAAACATGCATGTATGAAAGTCTATTCACTTGGTGATGTGGGAATGGCCAAGTTCTTCCCAGACTGTGCCCCTTTCACAAGCCATGCATGCACAGGACAACAGGGAATTTCTCATCTATGAGGGTAAGCACTTCTGCAGGCTTGTAGGGTAGATATCTAAATTTATTTCTGGAAGAGATATGCTAGTCCCAAGTACAGACTAAGCTTTCTGTAAGGGGTACCTCGACCTTTTTTTTCCCCTCTTCAGGGAAAATGAGTCATGGGATTTGGTGGTATTTTATTTATCACTCTCCTGCTCTCACGTTGCCCAGGGGCAATTGGTACATTTTGGTACTCTTTGTACTGATATTTCTATTGAGGTGACAAAAATATATTGTTTGAGGGGTATTGCAGATCTATCCTAGAGCCTCTTTGCAGCTGGGTGACTGTCAGAAAGGAAGATGTGGGACAGCTTTGGATTTCTTTCTGCCACACTTGGAAAGCAGGTTACGGACTGATTATATTCTTCACATTTGAATGAGCAACAAAACTAATGCATTTTCTAAAAGCATACATGGAGACACTGCTCAAGTAATTGCACAATCTGCTCACTGAGACTGCCATCCATTTTAAACATACTCCTATTTTTTAACAGCTCGTGCATATTCTTATGATCATTTACATATTCAGTGAGTGCTTCATTTGCTGCAAATATCCGTATTTGTACAACAAAAAAGAGCAGAGAATCCCAGCCACAAATTGCACTTGTGCTGCATCACAGGATGAATTCCTGAGGAAGGAGAATCTCAGGGACCTATAATGGGTATTATTCACATTAAGGTAGTCCATCTTCTTCTACTCTGCAAAGTACTTGTGGAAATATTCTCTTGGGATTCCTCAATTGTTCATCCTTGTTATTTCTGGAATGGAATTTATGAAGTTCAGAATTTTAAATCCATGTCCGTTCTTCACTACTGTAAAGATATCTCTTAATCCCTCAAAAGAAGCTGATTCCTATCCAACTTTTTTATTATGACTATCACTGAAGTTTATGGAACAGTTCCCAATGGACACTTGTTTGGTGTGTCTGATCTCTACCAAGTAGCAGAGGTTTAACTCTTTATATCCAAGGGGACTATGCATCTGAAAGTGTAAACTGGAAGCTTGACTAAGAAACGGAATCTTCCTTTACTTGTGAAACAGATACAACTTCAAAGAAAAGTAGGCCCACTATGGCTGAAAGGTTTCTGCAAACATTCAGGCCTATTGTAGTCATCTGCACTAGTTTTACCACATCCATGTCTCCTCTTGTTTCTGTCTACATTAATGCAAGTATACACTTGTTCATATAGACATCTGCAAAAAGATGTAGTTACTTGAAGAGTTCTACATCTAGAAAATTCACTATTCTTTGTAATTTTTTGTATCTACCTTTTCCCTTGTTTACAAAGTCTCTACCATATAAATGGGATGAAAGAAAAAAAGTCACATGATAGAGGCTGCTAGTTAGAGACAAAAGCAATAAACAAAGGACTGAATTTTGCATTATATCCTATAGATTATATTTGCGTGGTATAATTATTACTTGATTAGCATTATTATTCAGTCAATATCCTGACAAAATCATATAGGCCTATACACTATTCCTGAATGGAAGAATTGTGTTACAAAATGTACTGACAAAGAACAATTTGATGATTGTTATGAAAAAAAAAAAAACAACAGAAAAACAGTTTGACAACAAACAAGCTTATTAAAATGACTGCAATTTATTAACTATTTTCTGTAATAGGATAAAACAGATAAAGGAATGGTGTTCACAGCAGTGTTAGGGAGGTTTGGCACTCAGTGATCCTCTATTGGTAGATATGGAACAGGATGCTCTGCAGAGTGAAAATGGTAGATAAGAGGAAGCTCTTGTTGCTCACGTATACAACACACTAGACTCAGTAATGATCTAAAGAGACTGTTGTCACTGCCCAAATGTGGAAGGGAGAGATCAGGCAGCTGTCCATCTATCTATAGAGACTTGTACACAATTGTACTTTGTTTTTTCAAAATGTTTTCAAAAGAGTTTGAAGTATTTTAATAGAATAATTCAAAACTACAACCTATGACCCCTGCATACGCTTTGCCTAATGATTTCCTATGACCTGTTCCCGACCAGGTCAGCTCTGAAGAAAGAGTGAATGCCGTTTTCTTGAAAAGATACATCCTTAAATGAAGCATTTCCAGTCCCTGGAGAGCTCAATAGAACCTTCTTGTCCCTTGGTGTGCCTGTTTTTTATTGAATGTATTGAGATAGTGAAAAAAAGGTCACACAGATACTGTAAGACAGATTCTTTCCTCTGCATTACGTGTGCAGACTTATTTAGAGGACAGTATGTAGATTTACATAGACCAACCACTTCTGCAAAGAGAAATAAGTCAAGTATCAAACTCTAGGTCCTTCATTCTCAAGTTTTCTTGGACAAGGTTAGACTCATTTAAATAATTCACTATTATTGACTCAGTTCAATATTGTCAGCACAGAAGTGGGCTGCATTTGCAATGACTGAGTTGTACTTTTCCTCAGCAATTGCAGTGCTCTCTTTTCCTCCTTCACTTGTTTCCAGCTGGAGAGGAGCAGGAATCTGAAAGCGAAACCAGGACTGTTGACTTTTAAGTAAGGAGTTCCCCATTTGTCTTCCTCTAAGCAGGAGCATTTTCAGCTGAGTGAGCTGTGGCTAGATTTGAAAATCCAGGGGATTTGGTCCAGGGCTTTGAAGAGTGACATAATTTCCACAGAGTAGGTGGGCAAACATTGAAAGCTTGGTGTGTGGAATATGTAGAATTCTCTGTCAGCACTAAAGCAGACATAGGCATTTAAAAGTGAAACGTCTGATTTCAACAGTTGCATGTCTATGAATGACTTCAAATGACAAGCGTAATTTGAGGCAAGTATAATTTCAGGTGCCTGAGACACTACATCAAGCTCTGCAGCAGTATCTAGATGCTCCTGTGTGCTACTGTGAGACTGAAGAAGTCTGTAATAAAGAGCTTGACTATTCACATTTAGGCCAACACTGGCATTCAGAAAAGAGTCATTTTCAGGTAAAATGATCTAAGAGCTTCATAGTGATAAAGGAAAAACAAAACAAAACAAAACATGCAACCCCCCCCCCCACCAAACCACCAATAAAAGAACAAACAAAAAACCCGCAGGAGATTAAATACATGAAAGGCATTAAAATACTGTTTAAGATCCTTTATGTACTTCACAGTTACACTTGCAGACCAGTGGAAATATTTACACCCAATGAAAGTCGTGCTGTGTGCAGGGAATTTCTTTCCTATTTTTTACACTAACTCCCTTGAACACTTGAACATGATTATGCGTCTCTCCCCATTACTTTCTGGTGAATAGAAGAAGAGTGCCCATCTTCAAGTCCTGGCCCCATACTGCTGAATCTTCAATTAAAATAAAGTCTTTGAATCTGGGGATAAGAAGAGCTACATTCTGTTATAGTTATCACAAGTTCTGAATGGCCTTGATAAACTGCACAGAGACAGCAATACTTCCTTTTTGACATACAAGCATTGTCCTTGTTATAAGGTCTTTGTACGCAAAGCCAAGCACTGATTTTGATTGCTATTTCCAGATGCTAACTTAGTAGAGATACTAACAAAGGATAATGTTTGAAGAACTTCTGTATACATGTAATTCACTTCTATTTCAAGCAGTCTGTCTGTAAATATTTTGAATTTTAAGAACCCACATTTAATGCTCTCAAAAACTAGGAAGAGATAATATTTAGTTCTTCTGGGATATTTACTTTTCTGGAAAAAGCTCTTGACCTTCAGCTTGTGTCATCTTTGTTCTGCTTTCAATGTGATCTTTTAGGTTTCAGCAACTATGACGTACTTATGACACAGTAGTGTGTGAAAGCCTCAGTCACTCTCTTCTATATGAGCACACCTCATACCTGCAGCGTGAGAACTTCTGAAGAAGATCCTAAAAACACTGCACTCTGAAAACACAAGGTAGCCAGGTAGGAAAAAATAATAAATTCTTATTTCAGCATGTGCTGGAGAACTAGAGGACAGACTGATGAAGTGAATGGCTCAAGTTCAAATGAGAAGACTGTGGGAGAATTTGGATTTTGCAGGTCTCAGACTACCGGCTTAACCACAGATCTGTCTTTTGTCTGAATATGGACGCCACACAGACTTGTCTGACCTGTGAATCTCGAACCTTTGTGGCTGTCCAGGTGCAACTCCCATGCTGGGGCTAAACAACACCACTGGTATCAGGACCGTGCTAACGCAGGTCATATGAGCACTCTGAAACCCTAGCTGTGGGATGAAGTGTGCTCATAGGAACAACTGGGCTGCTGGTATGGCATTGCTTGGACTCCTTCACAGAGGCTATTCCCTCAGCCCAGCACCAACCTGCCCTTGAGACGTGAGACTCTTCTCAGGCCCATTCTCATTCCCTGCCTATGGGCCATCCTAGTACGTACTTGTCCAATACAAAAACTCTCAGCCCTGCGTGGAGTTGGTATATAGGTCACAGGGATAGAAATATGTACACACCTGTGCTAGGCTGAATTAAATACCAAGTGTTATCTATTAAAGAAAAAACAACTTCTACATCATTGCATATATTCTCTGGAGCTGGTTCTTTAAACATTCCAGAGAATAGCTGTATGCCTGCCTCAGTTTCTTATTTCTTTGTAGGTCCATACACTGGACATTTCCCAATAATTTCCTTGGTTATAGTTCTGTTGTACCCTCATTTCACCTTATGTGAAGGTTCTTTCCCTCTTAATACAGCTTTTCTTCTAGTAGATTTTTATTTATGTCATGACTGTTTAACTACTGTATCATGGTAACAAACATGAAATAAATATTTAGCCTTGAAGTCCTACAGTCTGCAGCTGTCGGTTCTCTTTTTATCCAGCAGCCATCCCCTCTATTACCACTGCCCACCTGGGAGGGAGGGAGCAGTGAAGGCAGCTGGAAAGGGCTGCCCTGCCTGCAGTGATGGGGATATGCAAAGATGCAGAATGGCCTGATAACACATCATCTTGGGCTATGCACCCACCAGTCTGCCCACAGTGAAGCTGAACAATGGCACATGAGCGTATGTTGATAAATCATGATGGGAAACAGACAAAGATTCTTGTTTTTCACATTTGTTTTCTTCCCAGCCTGTTTCTGCTCTTCTGTCTGAACTGCTGAGATGCTTCAACTGAGTTTTAAATGATAAAGGAGTGAGAGGTTCCATGAAACAACTATTCTGCTGTGAGATCTCTGCCCCTGAATGGACTGTTATGGGGGAACCTATATCATAACACAGGCGTGTTCTAAGTTCTCATCTGTACAGTTGAGGTTGAGCCCCGATTTAAAATTGGTTCTTAGCACAAGTCCAAAAATAGACGAAATGCATTTATTCATACTTCAGCTGAAATTACCATGTCAAAACCAACTTTGATGAAAAAGCATAGCAAAAACTTATTTCATTTGCTGCTAGTACTGTTATCCTATCTCTGTAACTGATTTCTGGTTTACAAAAGCAAAACTAAACAAAAACTAAACAAAAAACTCGTAAAAGCCACTATCAACACAGTTGTCCCAATTCAAAGCAGGGAATCAACTAAAAAGTACTGTCAAAGACAGAATGTTTTAAAAAAACTTTTTTATTTGTGAATTTATTACCAATTTAAGTTACAATGAGAATAGATTTATCTTGTTTCATTTACAGGAAACCATTTTCTGACGAATCCTTTCCTTCTTTTTTTTTTTTTTTCTTAATTTTTCATAGTAATTTTCCTCATTTGGGTAATTTAAGCTTTCAGGAGGGGAGAAAACTCAAAAGCCTTCAGTCTGAAAAATATTCTGACCCTGTTGAAGTAAGCGGTAAATCCCACTGACACTGCAGAACTGAGGTTCCAGCTGCATCTTTCTTCTAATCTCATTGGAGGGAACAGTGTGAAGCAGGGCAGAAGGGTAGATGAAGAGAAAAACAGGTTTTGTGCTATGTGGTTTATTGGCTTCAGAGTTTTTCAGACGTCAATTTAAGAAAAAAGATCATCTTCTGTGGTTTCAAAGTACTTTGATTGTTAATTTGTTTCTTAAATGGGGGAAGCCTACAACAATTCTGAAAGACATCGGAAAATGCTGAAGAATGTGGGAAAGAAAAACTGAATGACAGTACGGCTTCTCTTATAGGCACTCTTCAGGTCCATATTTTAGCACATACCAAATAAAGCGAATTCATACCTCTAGCATTACTCCAGTGCTTGAGCAACTTTCTGCTTCCGAACTACAGTACCCTGTGTATTGCAATCATCCCAATGAAGCTAAACTTTACACTCCCTTTGAGCTCATAAAATCAGTTCTCATGAAATACTAGAAAGCAGAGCACAGTTGAACACTGAGATCAAAAAATACTATTAAAGCATTTGAAAACATTTGCAACTTGTCTCAGGCTTTATGAAATATGTAAAACATACCAAACCAAACAGTAATCATACCACCAAACCTGTTCTCCTTGTTTTAAGCGAAGCATCTATTTTTGTCATAAAGTTAATTTCTGCTATTATGGTATGAAGGCATGGATGTTAACTTATGTATTTGTTTTCAGATGTGAGGATTTCTCCCCTTCAGAATTACAGGAGGTGCAAAGGCGGGTTTTGCCTCTCCGTGGGGCCACTGTGTGCTCTGCAGTCTGTGTGCTGCAGTGGGGAAGAGCAGGGCCATCCCACACTCACATGCATTATCACCCTGACCCCAGCTGACCTTGTGTTTAGGAGGGTAAAAAGCTGTGTTACTTTCTGTAAACACAGCTCACTGCATAGAGAGAGGAATTTGGCCAGCCATGGTTGTACAACAGATGCAAATAACTCTCATGTTTTCCCGTGACAGACTTGTTCACTGAATTTTTTGACTGGATTTCACTCAGACAGAGCTATGTTGGCTTTTTAAAAGCTGTCAGACACAAAGTAAAGCACAATTTTATTTATTTATTTATTTATTTATTTTTTTCTGATTGTCTGCTCTCTTTCCTCTAATGGCATTTCTGTTAGCAGTTCTGGTTGTAGAGTTTTTGAGGCAGCTATCTCGTAATCTAATTCATGTCAATTAGTCGTCAGTCCAGACAAAAGCCCTCTTATGCAGTTTGTGTAGCTAGCTCCCAATAAATCTATCTTGTGCTCTATCAGCACATATGCTAACGTTTTTTTCTCAGTCCTCATTTTGTAGCTTTTATCAATGACTCCTCTCAAGAGACCAAAACCTCTTCCTCCCTCTGTCTTTATTTTTTATGTTCTTACTCATGAGAGTAATCTAATAAAGAGTGAGTGAAGCTGAGTAATTACACACATCTCTCTTTTTTAACTAACATTTTACTAAGATGTTTTGTCAGTATGAGCACATACCACTTAACTCTGTTTGGGAAAATGAATCAAAATGAAGGTGACATGTTTCTCTACAGGATTAGGAAACTGACTGAAGAAGTTTGTAGGGACCCCCGAAAAAAAGAAACTCAAAAAAAGATAAAATTTCTTTGAGTTGAGTTAGCCTTCTCCACTGGTGGTTTGTGGCTTGCCTGGGGACTGTATCATGCGTGAGTCTAGAGATCTGTTGCTTGAGAAGGCATTGGGTGCCCAGATTTGCTGCCAGAGTTGGTGGCATTTGATCACTACTCTGATTAATATGGGGGCAGGATGACCTAACTGAAAGGAGGCTTAAAATGAAGCATCTTACTGAGAAATGTGCATTAGAGAAGGATGGCAAATAAGCCAGTGCTGTGGTGGAGTTAAGGCAAAAGAACTTTTGTAGAAGTTTGTGTGAATGGAGAAAGGGAGAACCACAAAACCCGCAAGGATTGTCCCTCAACCTCACTGTTAGTTTTGCCTTTTCTGGCATGTGTGGGGTCTGTTCCCAGATGGCAGCCTTGAGCTTGGGTGTTTTTGGTCAAGTCCAGGCCTCTGGTTGAAGGAAATGTGCCCCAGGCAGTAAGAACCCGTGAGAGGCCAATTGAGGGATCCTTTTTCCTGAATTCAAGAAGCAAGTGGAAAATCTGCATGAAAAAAATGCATGCAGGGAAAAGCCCCTGGAAACAAATCAGTTTCACTGACATGTAGGCTTTTAGAAATGAGGAAGGAAAATAGTACCAGATGACAGAGGTAGAAGCTACAGTGCCAGTGAGGAGGCAGGCATTTGTGCTTCCCAGCTGGCAGCCCACTACAGTCACAAATCAGACTGTCCTCACTGCACACAGTAGAGAGCTGGGTCTGATGACAGAGGCTGTGGGATTACGTTCTTCAAAGGCTGGGACGTCCATGACTAGTGCATGTCAGAGAGGAGTCAAGGGTGTTGGAAATGGTTAGCTGCTCATCCTGAGAGGAATAATTCATCTGACAACCAGTCCCAGTATTCCACACAAAGTATAGTCGTCCAAGAGCCCCACATGGGACGTTGCATAATGGTTGCCAAGGGCCAACAGCTCCATTGGTTGCACTTTGCATTGGTGATTCTTAAGAACTGTAACAATTCTGAGTGAGGATCTGAGGATGATTTGAAAGAAATGAGGGCATTCATCCCTGTCTTCCCAGCTAAAGATACAAATCAAATGTCAGTGGATATATCCTGAAGGTGAAGAGTAGCTTAAATGATATGAAGAGGTCATTGCTGTGAGGTTATTGAGATGTCTTCAGACATGGAATGATGTTTCAAATGGTTGTTGAACACAGATGAAGTTTGTTTCACCAATGCTGGCTGAATGGTTAACTCTCATGAGAAACCTTTAGATTCAAATTAACACATAGTGAGGCAGCAGGAATGACAGAAGTGTCAGCAGGGTTAACACTGTCTAAAAGGTTGTTTAGAAAAGAAAATAAACTGTCATGTATGTGCTTTGAGGTCAGAACAAGAACTGGTAGTTACTTTTTTTAGCTAAATTTTCAACAGCTTAATCATCTTTGTAGCCTGATTGTCTGAAGACAACAAACCTTTCTTCTTATGTTTAAAGGCTTCATGTTGATTTACAGGAGAGTTTTCTAGGAGAAATAATCAGATCAATCTCAATCTAGACAGCATGGTATAACAGCTGAGTCCACAGTGAATTTAAGTAATGCTTTAACCTAGCCTATTTCCTTTCAGAAAAGCATCGAAGAAATAATTTAGCTTCTCTGTTCTGTCATGTTCAAAATAATAATATTTATCTACTTCATAATTAAGCTTGTGAGTAACTAGCATTTATACAGAGTCCTCAATAAAACATAGCCTGTGCGCAGGTCGACTTGTATAATCACAGTTAGTCCTGCTATCAGAATAAATAGACTTCATGTGTAAATGTTTATCACTGAGAAATTTGCAGAACTGTTGATAATAGCCACCTCTGTTAATATCTCATTTGAACCTTTTAAAAATGAAATAGTAGTATGACACCCATATGCATATATGTATGTTCTTAACTTTAGATAGAGGCAATAGGGAAAATACACTGATTACAAAGTTAAAAACACTGAATATATAATATGTTTATGTAAAAGTCTATTTCAGCCAGGCTCAGAAGAAAGTGACATATGATTTTATGGTAACAAGATGACTTGGGTATTAAGATTTTTAGAATACAAGGAGAGATTACATTATTTACGAAACTGACTCTATTTAATTCAGGAAACGCTCAGGTTAGTTTCAAGGTATTCATGTGCCATTGATATTTATATTCAACCCACCTGAATGCATTCTAACCTGCCTGGACACATTCCTGTGTGATTAGCTCTAGGTGAACCTGCTTTAGCAGGTGGGTTAGACTAGATGATCTCCAGAGGTCCCTTCCAACTCCAACCATTCTGTGATTCTGTGATTCTGTGACTTCCACAAACTATAAAAAAAAGAGAGGTGCTTTTATAGGCAGGTTGTATGAACAATATTAACTGCCTCATGTTGATCTCTCTACCATGGAATCATATGGGACAGTGGATTTCTAGGAACCATCTCTGTCATACCCAGTGTGCATCCTCCTACAGCTGAAATTGGTCCATTGTCCTACTTTACCCATTTTAGTTATGCTGGGTGGACATCTAGGAGATCTCAGACATTTAGCTTTAACTGCAGTGTTGGGAGAGTATTCAGCAAACTTTATAACTCCTATGTAGAAGGAAGAAGACAGAAAAGAGAGGGCTGCATACTTATATTGCATATTCTTGTGTTTCACTAGCATCCTTATAAACTAGGTAAGAATTACATTACATAATACATGATGGTATTGAATCAGAGAGACAACATATTAGTAATTTTTAAAATGGGCTTTTTATTGAAAAACAATTGAAGGTAAAAGACAGTTTGCAGAACTACTAGCTGTACTATTTTTTTTTAATTTTATCTCCAGTGCTCTTCAACTTATTGTGTTTTGAAGGAAAACACGTGTTAATTTCATTAAAATGAGTAATCAGAGGTTTGTTGTACCATTTAAACACACCATTGCTGATTCTGATTATGTAAGCATCAGTGAGTCCACTGGAATAGATAAAGGTATGCTGGTAGCAGTGTAAGTAAGATCAAATCTGGGTTTTATGAAGTTTGTTTTATAAGAATACAGAAGATGGAGACCTTTGTAAGACATATTATTGCTCTTCTGCAGGTTACTCCACTATAGATCCTCAAAAATTGATCTCTAGGGTAAAAAAAAAAATAATAAAAAAATAATCAGAACTTACTTCCATCAATTTCTTGTAACCAGAATAGCTGTGGAATCACTATTGTATAAAAGCATGTATGAATTAAAGTGATGAAAATCAAATACTTCACCAAATTTTTATGTCCAAGAGTAAAATAATTGTTTATCTTCCTTTGTTAAAGAGCTTTCGTTCTGGTCCATGCACATCTTTTCCTATCCCATAGTGTTTCAGTGCCAAGCTCATTGAGATGCATCAATTAGAAATTACCTTCCAAATTTGTATCTGAATGACACAGTCATTCCACTTTATTGTATTCTGACTGTATTCTCTGTATGGTGCTACCAATAATCTGAAAGGAATAAGGCTGGATTTGGGGTATGTCCCTCAATACTGGCTGTCTCAATCTTAGAAATAAATGGAGATGATCTTCATATACAAGTACCGCTTCACTTTATAGCTATGGTACCAGTCTTCTACAGCAGAACAAGTGGGAAGAATGAAAACCAGTGTTTTTTAAAATATTTTAAAGTTTTGTTACTATCCTTGGAAAAAACAGAATACCTCTCTTGAAAGTGTTTTTCCCCACTTTCAACTAGTATTTACATGTAAAAGAGAGAAAATTTGTTTAATTTTTGCCTAGTGAGTTAGAATCTTTACCTCAGAAGACAAAATACTGAACTTAAATGTCTAAATGGTGTTAACCATGGCTGTTATAAGACATTAATAGAAAACCTAAATTTAGAATTAAACAGATTAACATTTACACTGTTTGAAGTGGGAGGAATAGGTTGCCCAGCTCCAAACCACATGTTTTGATTCTGGTACTTCTCATTGGCCATCTGTTCTTTGTTGTCTGTCCCAATTCCACCATCTGTCCCAAAAATTACACCCAACATAACGACTTCACCTACAAAACTGCAAAAAGGCAATAGCTATGTCAATCAAAGCTTGTAAACAACCACCACTTCCTTCCCCGTTCTCTTTATCCCCAGTGCTGGAAGTAAGGAATGTAGACTAATGCCCCAGATTTTGGTTCCAATTCTGTCTCTTTTTAAGCTCACCTAGCATTTTCACATGACTGTAGGAAGAGAAAAAAAGAAAAGAAAGGAGTGAGAAAACCAGCTGATGCAATTGGCACAAGAGGCAATATTGCTTTACAGAGAACACCTGCAACTTGCAGAGGAAAAAGAGATTCTTGATCAGTCAAGGAAGAAACTTCTAACTTGCTTTGTTAATTTTTTTGTGTTGAGTTTTGAAGAAAATGCAGATACCTTCATGAGACAAATTTTAGGTAGCTCATGTTAAATTAAATGAATCTTGCTCTCAAAATCTGTAAGAAAAGGCTAAGTTTTCCTCCCTTGGGCTGTGAACTTGCACATGGCAAAACACTAGATAGATGTTTCAAATGTAAGCTTCTCCATTCTACATAGGATCATAGAATCATTTAGGCTGGAAAAGATCATGAAGTCCAACTCTCATGTACAGCTAGATGATCTTCTTTCTTGCTTGGCCTATCCATTCAACATACACCTGACATCTGCATGCAGATCACAGAACATCTTAGTTATGTCAGGGATGCAGGCAGGTCATGGAGTCCTGGCCCCAGGTGAACATATCTACAATGGATGTAAGAAAGTAGTGGATGCAACATAGCTGGAACTGCTGGATGTAATCGATAACAATGTGTGAACCTGGCAAAGGTCATAGATAACACTGTGAAAGGGGGGTTGATTTCACGGATGTTTAAGGGAGAGTTACTTAAGAAAGGTTGGATTTCACAGATAATTGGTGGGGAACATGAGGCACCTTTTGGGAATACAGTCATGCAATGCCAGCACTATCTAGGTAATCATACCAGAAACAGCATATAAAGCCAAGAATACCTAGGTAATGGCATCAAAACCATCAATTTGCAGCAAAATCGACAGCAAGGCAGAAAAAGTAATTATTGGTTTTTAGTTGCGAGAGAATGGTGATATCAAAAGGAGGGTCAAGAGTGGAGAAATGTGAGGTCAAGAAACAGCAAAAGGTATGCAAAAGTATGCAAGTGGTGTAATCACAGCTGCCTGGGGGTACCTCTTGCTCATCACAGCCTTGAGCAGGACAATAAAGTAAACCTGTTTTTGGTCACACCACATGTTGAACCTGCTTCCTTGGTCAGGAGGACTGGGGACATGATGGTGTCTTTCTTGCCAGCAGAGAGACACCTGAGGTGGATGGATGGATGGATGGATGGATGGATGGATGGATGGATGGATAACTGTTCCAGTGCATGCTCTAGGAGCGATAACATTGATGGTCTCCCATTGTCCAAGTAGACTGCACAAGTCCTTGCACACTGGACTGTCAGAATCCCTCTTTTCAAGTTTGTTTTTTTTTTTTTTTTTTTTTTTTTGCTAAGGACTATGCTACTATCCTGTCAGTTTACTCTCTCTCAAATTTATTTTATTACTGTTTGCAATTATTAAACAGCAGAAAAACATTTGCCTGACTCTTGAGTTATAGTGGTGTTTTGATATGCTCTTGTTGGTATTTAAATTATTTGTGGGTGAAGAATGTGAATATCAAAGAAATACCTATAGTTTAACTTCAGTGTCCTCGTGAGGTCTTGAGACTGAAGATACCTCCCACTTCAGAAAACTGAAAAATTTTACTGGTTTTCCTAGCAGGGAGACATGAAGATAGTAAAGAGGTACTCCTTGGTTTCTGACTTCATAAAGAGAAGTGCGGTGCCTCAAAGGGTTATCCACAGAAGGCTGTTCCTGCCAATCAGGAATGCAGCTGGGGTTGACCATCAGAAGTGGATGAAACATCACACCTCGCAGGGCATAGGTGTTTGAGGTCACCAGCTCATTACACATTTCTGTACATTTGGAAATCAAATGTCACATTCCCTTGTTTGAGGGTAAATGCCTAACTGAGCAGGGCTCTTGTGTTACATGGAGGAATAGCACATAGCACCATCCATAGTCAGGCAGTCATCCTGAAAGGGAAAAATACGGGTTCTCTGACCTCTTTAGGCTGAAGAGACTGAAATGTTCATATCCCACCTCCTGGAGTGAACTGAGCATCACACATCTGTCAAATGCCTGGAAGGAGAGTAAGTGAGAAAATGCCTGACTTTACATCTGAAATGTAAGGGCTCTCTTCCATTCAGTTGAAGCATTTCACATTAGATAGCTCTCTTATAGGAAAACCACAAGGTCCGTACATGAGCTTTCAGCAGCCACTTGGCTGGAAGAATAGTGCTTTACGTGCACTTCAGGGTTGTTTGGGTGAGTGATACATCCTCCTAGGAGGTCTAAAAGCTTATGGTCCTCTGTGGGTCTGGCAGATCAGAGAATCACAGAACCACAGAATGATAGGGATTAGAAGGGACCTCGAAAGATCATCTAGTCCAATCCCCCTGCTGGAGCTGGAACACCTAGATGAGGCTACACAGGAAAGTGTCCAGGCAGGTTTTGTATGTCTCCAGAGTAGGAGAATCCACAACCTCCATGGACAGCCTGTTCCAGTGTTCTGTTACCCTCAATGAGAAGAAGTTTCTTCTCAAATTTAAGTGGAACCACTTGTGCTCCAGTTTGCACCCATTACCCCTTGTCTTACCATTGGTTGTCACTAAGAGCCTGGCTCCATCCTCGTGACACTCACCCTTTATGTATTTGTAAACATTAATAAGGTCGCCCCTCAATCTCCTCTTCTCCAAACTAAAGAGACCCAGCTCCTTCAGCCTTTCCTCATAAGGGAGATGTTCCACTCCCTTCATCATCTTTGTTGCTCTGCACTGGACTCTCTCCAGCAGTTCCCTGTCCTTCTTGAACTGAGGGGCCCAGAACTGGACACAATATTCCAGATGTGGTCTCAGCAGGGCGCAGTAGAGGGGAAGGAGGACCTCTCTCGATCTACTAACCACCCCCTTTCTAATACACCCCAGGATGCCATTGGCCTTCCTGGCCACAAGAGCACAGTGCTGGCTCATGATCATCCTGCTGTCCCCAGGACCCCAAGGTCCCTTTCCCCTATGCTGCTCTCTAATAGGTCATTCCCAAACTTATACTGGAACCTGCTGTTGTTCCTACCCAGATACAATGCTCTACACTTGCCCCTGTTATATTTCATTAAATTTTTCCCTGCCCAACTCTCCAGCCTGTCCAGGTCTCACTGGATGGCAGCACAGCTTTTTGGTGTGTCAGCCACTCCTCCCAGCTTGGAGTCATCAGCAAACTTGCTGATAGTGCGCTCTATTCCCTCATCCAAGTCACTGATGAATATATTGAATAATACTGGCCCCAGTACTGACCCTTGAGGCAATGCACTAGATAGAGGCCTCCAACTGGACTCTGCCCCATTGACCACAACTCTCTGGCTTCTTTCCTTCAGTCAGTTTGCAGTCCACCTCACTATCCTATCATCCAGACCACACTTCCTCAGTGTAGCTGTGAAGATGCTGTGAGAGACTGTGTCAAACGCTTTACTGAAGTCAAGATTGACCACATCCACCACTCTGCCATCATCTATCCACCTCATTATATCTTCATAAAAGGCTATGAGGTTGGTCAAGCACAACTTCCCCTTGGTGAAGCCATGTTGACTGCCCCTAATCACCCTCTTATTCTTGATGTGCCTTGAGATGGCACCAAGGATAAGTTGTTCCATCACTTTCCCAGGGATGGAGGTGAGGCTGACAGGTCTATAGTTAACTGAGTCCTCCTTCTTGCCCTTTTTGAAGACTGGAGTGACATTTGCTCTCCTCCAGTCCTCAGGCACCTCTCCCGTTTCCCACAGCTTGGCAAAGATGATGGAGGGTGGCCCAGCAATGACTTCAGCCAGCTCCTTCATCACCCACAGGTGCATCCCATCTGGACCCATGGATTTATGGATGTCCAGATTGCTTAATTGCTCCCTAACCCAGTCCTCATCAACTAAGGCAAACTCCTCCATTGTTCTGACTTCCTCTGGGGCCTCAGGGGTACAGGGCTCCTCAGGACAGCCTCCGGCAGAGTAGACAGAGACAAAGAAGGCATTCAGTAACTCTGCCTTCTCTGTATCTTCTGTCACCAGGGCACCCACCCCATTCATCAGTGGGCCTACATTGCCTTTGGTGTTAGTTTTATCTGCCATGTATATGAAAAAGCTCTTTCCATTTTCCTTGACCCCTCTTACCAGGTTTAATTCTAACGAGGCCTTAGCTTTCCTAGTTGCCTTCCTACATCCTCTGACAACAGCCTTGTATTCTTCCCAAGTGGCCAGCCCCACCTTCCATAATCTGTAAACTCTTCTTTTCCACTTGAGCTTACGCAGCAGTTCCCTTTTTAACCACGCAGGTCTCCTGGCTCCTTTCCTTGTCTTCCTGCCTGTCGGGATGCTCTGATCTTGAGCTTGGTAGAAACAGTCCCTGAATGCTAACCAACTATCTTGGGCCCCTTTACCTTCAAGCAGCCTTGCCCATGGGATTTCCCCTAGCAATTGTTTGAAAAATCCAAAGTTTGCCCTGCTGAAGTCCAGGGTTGTAATTCTGCTTGCTATTCTGTTCCTGCCACACAAGATGCTGAACTCGACCATTTCATGGTTGCTGCCACCAAGGCAGCCCTCAACCTTTATTGCTTCAACCAGACCCTCCTTAGGGTTAGTGAGGATGAGATCCAGCAGTGCACCTCTCCTAGTTGGCTCCTCCACCATTTGCACCAGAAAGTTATCATCAATGCACTGGAGGAACCTCCTAGACTGTGGCTGGCTGGCTAAGTAGTCCTTCCAGCAAACATCAGGGAAGTTAAAATCCCCCACCACAACCAGGGGCTGTGACTGTGAGGCTGCTCTCAGCTGCCTGTAGAAGGCTTCATCAGCTTCCTCACCCTGATCTGGTGGCCTGTAATAGACACGCACAACAGTATCACCCCTGCCCCTTAGTTCCCACCCATAGACTCTCAACTCGCTCCTCATCCGTGCCTGGACAGTACTCAATACGTTGTAGTTGCTCTCTCACGTAAAGAGCAACTCCATCACCATGTCTGGCTGGCCTGTCTTTCCTGAAAAGGACACAGCCATCCATGACCACATTCTAGTCAAGTGAGCTGTCCCACCCTGTCTCTGTAATTGCCACCAGATCATAATTTCCTGATTGAATACAGGTTTCTAACTCCTCCTGCTTATTCCCCGTGCTGCGTGCATTGGTGTACAGGCATCTCAGGGAGCGAGCTGAGCACACAGCTTTCACCCTAGGGGTATGGGAGGCCTCCCAGTCTTCATCAATTCTAGAGTGCTGGCCAACTGATGCAAGGGCAGCTACAACCCCATCCCCCTTCGAATCTAGTTTAAAGCTCTCCAAATGAGCTCTGCTAATTCCTGTCCCAGAATCCTTTTGCCCCTGCAAGATAAACCTTTCCCACATATCATTGTCTGGTGTCTTATAAAAGCTGTTATCAAAGAATCCAAAGCCCTGCCTTTAGCACCAGTCTTGTAGCCAATCATTTATGGACTGAATTTTTCTATTCCATCCCACATTGTCACCTGAAAATGGAAGGAGGGAAGAGAAAATCACTTGAGCCCTAGATCCTTTCACCATCTGTCCTAATGCCTTGAAATCTTTCTTCATTCCCCTCAGACTACAGGATGCAGCTTCCTCCCCACCTGTCTGGAAGATCAGCATTCGGTAGTAGTCTGTTGGGTGCACCAGGGTGGGCAGTACCCTGGTGATATCCCTGATCCAAGCTCCAGGTAGACTACAAACTTCCCTATAATGAGGGTCAACTCTGCATATTGGGCCCTCTGTCCCTCTCAGAAGGGACTTGTCCACTACAATTATCGGTCTTTCTTATTTGAGACAGTCTTGAGGTGTGGAGTCAACTGTCTCTTCCTATGTGACCTTGTTGGTGGGCTTTGCACTACATCCTCACCTACCTCTTCTTCAAGATCCAGGGCCTCAAACTTATTATGGAGAGGAACCTAGGGAAGCAAAGCAGGTAGGGAGGGGAGTTGCCTATGACATTGAACTGGAACTCACTTCCAACCCTCATAATCTTTTTGGTCCCCTACCTCTGCCTGACAGTGACAGGGCAGGGGCTGTCTCGGGTCTCCCCGCTCTGCCCAAAAAGGCAGGGGGTCCATAACTTTTTGGGGGGTATCTCCCTGGGATCTTTCTTACTGACACTCCACCAGTTGATCTCCTTTTCACACTCCCTGGTGGACCTCAGTGTCTTGACCTCCTCTTTAAGTTTCACGACAATGCTAAGCAGATCTTGCACCTGCTCACACCTCACGCAGATGGAATGCTGGCCTCCCTTCCCCGGTAGCATCAGGCTCCGGTACTCCCTGGAGCCAGAGACCTGAATAGCCACAGTTCGGGGCAGGGCCTCTGTCTGAGTTGCCACAGTCTTTCTTGACAAGCTCTCTTTCTGGAGGGGATCATGGTCAGCCTGATCATCCCCTGGCTGAGGCTGAGCCCATCTGTACTTGCACAGATGCTGATGGGTGACTCCAGCCCAGGGGCAGAAGTCTAGATTTCAGCTGGATTTTATTTAGTTGTCTTTCTACTTTAGTCCAGGTAGTTTGTTAGCATCTTCATTTGGTAAGAATAGGGTGATTCCCTTTGGTGGGTAAGTCAGAATTCATTTTGTGCTGGTACTGCCTCCTTTACAAGCTTTATTGTATGGCGTGCTTAGCATGTTTTTATAATAGGACTGTCATCTTGCATTATTACAACTATAGGAAGCACACTATCTCACTGGTATCACACTGTGCTGAGGACAAAAATATCATATGACCTTTACAGGACGTATTACAGAAGCTAAATATACTACGTATTATTTCATGTTTCAGAGACCTTCACCCAAAAGTGTTTAGATAAAAAGGACATAAAAGTTCCCAAAAGCAAATGTCAGAGATTTATTCTTAAGGTATACTTTCTCAAAATTATGTAAAAGACATCAGTTACACCCAACAGAACAGCATACTGCTTTGCATGTTGCTGCACTTGAGGGAGGTGGCAGATATCTTATTTTTCCTTGTTTATGTGTGATTTGTATTGTTACTGATTTTGTACGCTATCTCTGTCTTATGTGGGAGAATAAACATACTGCATGGTAAAACTTCTCTTTTGGAGATACTTATGATCACTTATGATACTTTTAGTCAGGGGTTCTTAAGATCACTGGTCACTTTTCACCATCTCTCAAACTCACTTTCATCAGGGGCCACATCCACACATGTAGCAGTAGTTACATTTATACAGTTCTAAAATTACTTTTGGCCCTTTAAAGGCAACCACGAGGCTGATGTGACCCCGGTGGAATGAGTTTGGTCTAGATTTTGCTATAGAATTACAAACTGATGGGTTAGCACTTTCCACACAGGCATAAATGTTTAGATTTCTTCTTGGTTTAGAATACTTTCTCTCACTGTTTTTAAAAAACTTACTTTCTAGATACAACAGATGACCAGGAAGTCTATGAACTGTGTATGCCTCATTTAGGGCAAGTTTTCTCCATCTAAACGATACTCCTACAATCGTGAACTGTGTCAGACAGAAGAAAATGAGGTCATACATTTCTATTTATATTAAGAGTTTTTTTCAAATTATATCTCTCTGAAAATGTACTTATTTTGGAAATCCAGTAGTAACTACAGCAGGACTTGTAACATAAAAAATTATCTACTCATAAATTAATCTATCCTCCCTTCCAACACAACTACTAAATAACCTCCGTGTTTTTTACCAGGGATTCTAGTGTGCTTGCTCCTTTTTCATCTGCACAAAGAAGACTTTTCTTTTATGATTTTGCTTACTCATCTGTATGATAATTCCAAATGTAATTATTTTAAAATGTTTAAATAATATTTACTCAATTTGCAAAAATTAGATCTTCACAAAAACATACATTTTTTTTTCCACCAGAAAGTTCAACACCATTGTTTATTTATCTGTTTGTATGAGTGTTTAAATTTGTTTTTTTCATTTTAAAAATTTTATTTGCAAGCCATGATTTTGCTCATACTTTTATTCTCTACTAATTGGAATTTGGTTTTCTTAAACGAACCAAGCTCACAATGAAGCCAGGATTTCACATAAAAATATAGCATTAAACATTCATTTTTGTGTATGTTTATTAATGCTGAATTAGCTGACAAATATGTCAAACAGCTGAAAGACAATGAACTTATTGGACTACTGACCAAAAGTGCTAAATACAGGGAAAGCCATTATGTTTTCGTATTAAAAATCCTTCTGGTTTAGCTGTACGAGACAGTACAAATATCTCTACCAGAATCTTACAGAGATGCTGCAGAAATAATTTTTAAGTGGCAAAAGTGCATTTGAACTTCATACATGCAAAGTAGAAGGGCTATAAATGTAGCACATGATTTTAAACAACTGCTCTGTAACTCAGAAGGTCTGTGCCAGATAAGTAAAACAATATGCTAAATAGACAAATAAGTCTCTATGGGACAAGAGACCTAGAAGGCTTTGTAAAGAGGAAGTCTTTGGTCTTTGCAAAAAAAATCCTAAACTCAAAGAGGAAATAAATGACTTATTGGAAAAGTGAAATTAGTGGTTAGGTGTTGTGTAAAGATGAGATGCATTTTTCTGCCGTTAATGGTCTAAAATGCATGTGTCTGTGGTCATCCCATGGTCAATTGACTATGAGGAATGTCCAGAGAGCAATTAATTTTATTGCAGACTTGCATTTTCAAAGGGGATAAATCATGTAATAGGTACCTTACCCGAATACCTTTATTTTGGATGCTGGGTATTCATGAAAGTGAATCCAGCCCTTGATGAGACAATGCAGTGAGGAAAGGTACTTGATAAGTCTTTTGGAGGTTAGATCAATTTTCAGACATTAGTTTTGAAGCAAAGTATTACTTCTAGTGTCTGCAAAAATGTTTTATGAAGGATGTCCGCTTTCTTTGTTGCTCAAATATAGAATGTGGGTCACCTTTTAGGTCTATAGGCCATTATTATAGGAAGACTCTGTCTTTCAATGCTTAAAAAAAATGAAAAAGAAAAGAACATATAATTCCTTTTATTTTCCATATCCACTAAACAAATGAAAATAATATCTTGTCAACATTAAAGAGGGAGCAGAATGAGACTAACTGAAGCTATTCAGTTTTATGGCTGGTCCATGCAGTTTACCTGAGATATAGATTTCTCTATCATCTTTGTTTGGTATTTGTGAAAAAAACAACAACAAAACAACCACAACAACAAAACCCACCCAACCAACCAGCCAAAAAAAAAAATAAAAAACAAAACAAAACAAAACAAAAACAAACAAAAACAAAAAAACCTATCCCCCCCCCCAAAAAAAAACAAACCAAAAATGTGTTTATAAATGGCATATTAATTTAATGTGTCTAGTGATTTAAGCTTTCTGCCAGAGAACTATAAAACTGACAGCAGCAAAAGCTCTCCAAAAGATTTGAAAGCTAGTGAACGCTAAAATTATTTATTGAAGAACTATATTGATTTTAATTCCATTTTAACAATTATGAAGTTTACCAAAAATGTTAAAAATAAAGCCTATTTATGAAATAAGTTCTTGAATGATTGATGGCATGATTTGAAAGGAAAACAAACTTTTGGTGAAAACAGCTCAGGATTCAGTAAACAAACAGCTTGTTAGTAAGTGCAGTGCTGGTGAGCAGGGTGGAGTGACTTCTTGATCTTATGGAAGGAGATTCCTCATTCTTTTTTTAATCAAAATGAAAAAGCAAGCCACATTTTAAGTTTATTAGTGATATTATCTGAAGCACAGGGTTTACAGAATGAAGTCATCTTTCTCTGCTGGAATGGAAAGTACTTTTTGATTGTGTTTTTCCTGTTATTTTTTAGAGGTGTTCTTTTTTTCCCCAAATTGCACCTAGAGAGAAGAGAAGAGAAATGCAGTAGATAATTCAGTAGTTAATCAGTAATACAAGACAACAAAACCTGAAGGAGGCCTTAACTCTCTTTGAGTTGATGCTGACCTGCGCAGTCGAAGTCCTCTCATATGTGATGCCACGTCAACCATCCTTGAGACAATGCAACACAGGCTCCTCTCACTATTCTCACATTACTGTTATTCACAAATATTTGGGAGGATGCTAAACATCTGCCTTCAAAATGACTTCTGGAAATAGAAAGCTGCAATGTGAAGATGTACATGGCACAAATGCTGTAAGAGCCTTTCCAAAGTCTTTAACCTCATATATCAGTACTGTTGATCACTTCTCATTTTTAACACACTATCAACAGTTTTTCACACTAATGGCCTGGCCCTGACTTTCACAGAGAGAGGGATCTGTGTCTGTTCAGCAAAAATGATGGGGAGTACCCAGCACCAAAAGTACTACATTGGTTATGTCAGTGACTACAGTGGATGTCATAGCTTGGGCAAATAGCTCTAGTCACACATAGAAATATTTTTGCACTTATTGCATGCAAGTATAATTCTCAGCCTTCATTGGGAAGGAAAAATTAAAGGGCAGTAAATTCAGTGAATAAATCCAGGCATTGATCTGTAATCTTGTTAACTGTAGGTAAAATACACATACTGGGGAACAATGGCATGACTCTAGGGGGATTTAGTTCAAAATTAATCTTATTTCACCCATTCTTAGCTAATTTGATGTACAGCATTCTTGTCTGAGTAATCAGAAGTCTTTTGGAACTTGGCATTGTTCCTTTCTTATCAGAGTAAGAATTGGTTGTGTGAAAAGCCACAGTTTGCCAAGTGACTTGTATATGATTGTTTCTTTCTTTGATTTTAGGCAAGAAAAATGAACAAAAATCTCTCAAGATACTTACATTTCAAGGAAGTTAGATGCTCCCATCTAATAAATTATGAGCTGTAATTTGGCTGTGGTTGTTTAAATGATAAATTACTTTATTCTGGCTGCAGCTTACATATTGAAAATAATTTTTCTTCACTATTAACATAAAAATATAATAAATCATACCAAAGATCCTTTAGAAATCCTTTTAAGTATCACCAAGTTTTATTTAAACAGTCTGCTGTATCATTAATAATGACCACTATCAGACTCTTGTGTCTTATAATGGTGATCATGTAGTAGTGCTGAGCCCACTTAGCTCCTGAGGGGTAAATTCTTGACACTATTTGGCTTCCCTTTGTATCACCTGACTTGAATAGGATGAATCTGTTGCCTCCAAAATTTCCCTCATGATCTCTTTGGATGGCTGCAGGGCTGTGGTTGCTACCACATAGGAGAAGGGAGCCGTAAGTGGACTTTTGAAGATGTCTCTCTGTTTTTCCACATCAAGCATATCTTGTGAAGGAAAGAAATCATCCCAGTATTTGATCTTTTGTTAGACCATAATCTGTTTCTCTTTTCACATAAGGCAGAGTGCATGCACCTGGAGATGTAGAAACAGGTTGGATTTCAGTCTTTTTTTTCCTTGCAGAAAATGCAAGGAATTTTGATTATGTCTGGAGAAAAATCAAAGTTTAAATGGTATCTCCTGATTTAAGATTATGTTAAAAGACAGTAGCAGGTTACATATAAAGCTCTTGAATGTGTTTTATTAATTGCAGAAGCAGCCTGTAAAAAACACGCCCTTTATTTGGGAAATCTCCCTTTTAATCTCCTGAGAGTCTTTGAAGAATTCTAGTCTTGTCTTAATCATTTTACTTTTTCTAGACTTAAAATACTTCCTTTCTCTTTGCTTTTTATGTGTTTATATACACTCATGTACAAATCTGGAACCAGGTACTGATGATATTTCTTGTCTGTTTAGAAAGTAGTGATAGGTACTCCTGATGCAGAAGCAAAAGTTTTGCTACAAGTTCTTCTACAGAATGGAAAATATTTTTCATGTCTGCAGTAGTGTTGAATGTGGTGGTGGGGAATAAAGTGGTCCTTCAGTTTTGCCCCATAACTCCTCTTCAGCAGTTTGAGAAACCACAGTGAGACATCAGTCACAGTGACACCTGAGTTAGTTGGAACATTTTATTCCATCCCACATCTTGTGTTTTCAGAGCATTATAGCATAAAAGCTATAACTTGAAAACAGATGGGAAATTTAAGTGACATCATCACTCCCTGCCCTCCTCTCCCAATATTTATTTAATTAGACAATAAAGAGCTCCAAAACAATCAGAAGAAATCCTGAGCAGCAAGCCCAGGCCCTCAGTGCCCCCAAAGCAGCAGATTTTATTCAGTTTGATGACACTCACTTACAGTTGCATTGCAGCACACATATGTAGAACAGATCACACTTGCTACTGACACTTTGATTGTACTCTGTAGGATTTATGTTTAGGAAAACTCCCAGCCAGTGTTTTGGCATATCTTATCTGTAGGGCACTGCAGGAATAAATCCTGTGAAATGTAATCAAATGTTAACAGAAAATTCTTTGTGGGAGACATCTCCAATAGCAAGTTTTTATTTCCACCCTCTTCCCACTCCAAAAGGCTGTTTATTTACACAGGCAGATCTATACCTGCCACTTGGAGTTGCACTGCACTGTGTTTTGTGGAGACAAAGAGTGACATTAAGAGACAAGAGTGACATTAAGAGACAAGAACTGTGTAAACTTCTCCTAGACCCATGCCAATCTCTGCTGTGAATCTGTTGAAACCTTCTGGCAAGGCCAAGGCTGGATCCCAAAACATGACCTCCAGGATGTACCTCAGGGAAAAATCTCTCCACCAGGGCAGAAGAAATACAGAAATTAGACTCTAACATGTTGGAAAGGCTTTGAACAAGATGAGTCACTGACCAGGCAGTGTTCTTCACCTGTCCCAAAGTACGTAGGTATTGACGAACACAGAACACATTTTGGCTACAAGTGGGTGTATCCTTGGTCCTGTTTGTTTTTCTCACAGCATGTAGTTATAGTAATTAAGTTTCCTATGTGATGTTATGGGTTAAGTGGTGCTGAATGCTGGGCCCATGCCAGGTGCATTGGGAACAGGGCCCAAGTGGAAATGAAGGAGAGCTTAACAGCCTCTCAACCTGGTGAAGGTCACTAGGTTCAGCTCGACAAACTTTCCAACTCCTCCGGTGTATGTTTGACTGCCTGCAGCTACAGTAAGGTGTCCCAGCACACAGCTACTGGGAACAGGAAGATCATCACAATATACCCTTCCCCTGGCTATATTACTTGATGTAGCAAGAGCTAATAGCATCCAGCTGGTGCCCTGCTCAGTGAAGGAACTGTCAACGATGTTGTGTGATGGTGCCAAAAGAGCTGCTTCTTAGAGGACATTCCAGCAAAGGGGCCAGGGCTTGCAGCAGGGTGTTCTGGCTTTGCACAGTGATTCAGATTTCAAGTGCTTTTTCCCCAGCTCCAGAGGTAGCTGCTGGCTGTAGGCCAGCCATGTGCAAGTAGAAGGGAAAGAGTTCTTCAGCCCCATGCCTTCCTTCCACATGGAGGTGCTCACCACAGCTCAGACCTGCAGCTCTTGGCTTTTTGCAGGCAGAGGAACAGATGTTTGCAGGACAGGCTTCTGTTTCCTCTCGGGGAAGGGCCAGCAGTGTCAAAAAGGCCAGTTTGACCAGCTGCCAGTTGGATCCCAGTGGGAATGGGAACTTGGCAACAGGACCATTGCATAGGTGCAAATCTGACTTGCTGTATTAACATGTGTCTGTGTAGCATAGAGGAAATAGTAACTTCTAGTTAACAACAGTTAACTTTTTCCTTTATTTCTCAGTAGTAAAACAAGCATAGGTAATTGAGCAAGTTGCTATTTTAGGTCTATCCTTCTTTTTCTGAAGGGTGGAGGTAGGAGGATGAAATGCAGATTTTCTATTTAAAACAGTAGCAACTCAGATCGGCATTCCAACATCACATCTACATAGAACCACTCATTGCACTCTTGCTTTCAATGTTATTTTTTCTCCTTAGTAGACTTTCCTTGAAAAAATATTTTCTTATAATGAATTATGTAGAAAAAGGTCATTGTGATAGACAGATTAAAATAAAATGGATAGGACACATAGTCTGGAATTCCTGGCAAACTCAGATCTGCACTACAATAAAAAAATCCAGCTTTTGAATGTAAATATGAAAGTTTAGGCATGTTATACATTTATAGCACTTTCCTTCATCTAGGAAACATTATAAACTGCTGATAACAACTGAACCGTCAATAAACACTATAGTTGTTGCTGCATTTCGAAAGCAGAAAATGAAAAATTAGGTGCTTTATCCACTTCCAGGTGGAACAATTTAAGCCACCTTTGTCCCTTATGTTTTATTCAGTCACGTTTAGACCAGCCTTCTACTCAGCTCACACAGAGTGTGAGCACTGCCTATTCTTCCCATGGTGACATGACACTGAAATATTAGTAGCTAATTAGACTGCTTTTCCCTGGTAGCAGGCAGCTCCCATTTGTTTTAAAGACATTTGCTTTTGTTGTGCTGACAGAGAGGTTAACAGTGTTTGCGTAGATATCTGAAAAAAAAAAGAACCACAAGGGAAATGAACTTAAAATTTACATCTTAGCACACATTTTTCTTCTTTATGTAATTTGGATGGAACTGAGATTGTCTGCTCATAAGATGCCTGGTACTGGGAATAGCAGGATTGTTATTATAGGCAGAATTGAAACACATTGGCAGAATCTGTGGGAAAGTTTGTCCAGTTTAGTGCTGGTTCTGCTGGATGGTGAAACATTCCTCAAGCAGTTAGTATGCTGGCCCAGGGACTGAAAAAGCAACTAAAACCTTCTTTTTTCTTTATCTTGTATACTGAAAACTGACAAGAAGGTTTGTAAGACAGATTACCTACAAGAGACATTTACCACTTCAGTGACAAACTGGTTGAGGTTAACAGCCTGGTTTCAAGTAAGGGACATGGGAAGGTGTATGATGTATCTAATGAGTACATAACATCCTAGAGAACACCTTTCTTGAAGTGTGTAATCCTCTGCAACATGTTTTTCATTTCTAGAAAAAAAAAAAGAAAACACAAAAAACCCCCAAAAATCAAGCAAACAAAACCCCCCAAACCCACAAAAAACAACCAAACAGACAAACCCACACAAAACCAAAACATACATACAAACAAACAAACAAACAACCTCAAAACCCCCAAAACATCTGTTGCATTTGTATTAACCAGTGTTTACCAGTTTACCTGCTGTTTTGTAAGATATTAACTCTAGGACTATGGCATATAAACACAAGCGTTACTATCATAGTTCACGAACATGTTACTTCTTCTGTTTGTTTATTTGTTTTCCTCACTGCATGATGAACAACAGATCATCAATTCTGACTTCAGAATGACTTTCTCCTGAAACGCTTGTCCTTACTTCTGGAAATTGAAAGAAGAATTGAATTAAAGTACAATTAAACCTTATCTCTTCAAACTATCCTTGTGCTGTTTACATTTTTCATTTAAAAGTTTCAAGGTTGCTAGAGTAACTCCAAGTAGTACCTATTTTGGTAACCAAAAGTCTGATTATCATATGCTTCTTGCTTCCAACTTCTCAAGGTTTATGAAATTGTGTCTAGGGGAAAAGACCGGATTCTCACTTTCTTAGTATAAGAACAAAAGTCATTGGGTTAGAAATGGTTTTACACTCTTAAAAATAAATGCTCTTATACATATATTAATACACATTATTTTAAAATAGAAGCTAGAAAAAGAGATTTAAGGCTTATATTAACTAAAACTTAAAAATTTGAATACTAGTCATCAGAAATGTCTTCTGTTATCCTTTTGCAATATTTTTTTCTTCCTTTACAAGCTTTCACTTTTCACTTCTCAAGCTTTCATAACTGAGCCCACCTCAGAAGCATACGGGAAGAATGACACAAGGGAGTCGGAGTCCAGAGCTAGGGGTGTTACAGCAATCACTAGGCTATGATTAGAATGAGACTAAGTTCATCTTCAGCTGATCTTGATCAGTACCTCTAAAATTCTGAATTCTTCTATTTCACCATCTTGCTTTCCTCAAACTTAAGGTCTTTTCAGGCATGTGAGAAAAACAGCGTTGATAAGTAGTTATATTTTTGTTCAGCTTTCCTTTATTTTTGACAATATAAAAGAACCTCTCCAATAAGTTCCACCTAGAGGAGGATTTTCCTGTGACATACGCTCTTTGAAACGTGGCATAATAAAACTACGGTGCAGTATCTTGAGCAGTTCACAAAAGAGAAATCTTCTTCAGCGAGAAATTATGTTATTTCCTCATTTATTTTATCCTGAGTTAAAGCAAACCAAATGTCTTAATGTCTTTGAGGAATGAAGACTTTGGAAACATTAAAATGTTTTGACAGCATTTTATGATTATGTTGACATGTCACAATATGAAAAATCAGTCACAGTAAATGCTCATTTTACTATGTGATGTTGAAGTTAATGTCATAAAATCAACTGATGGAATTGACCAAAAAAAAGTTTTATCTGTATCTAAACAAAATATTTTGATGCTGTCAAAATAATAAATAAATAAATAAATAAATAAATGAAAGTAAGTTGAAAATATTTTGACACTTGTAGAAAAACGTCATTTCCTTGAGATGTTTTTATCTTGACAGGAATTGAATTTTCTGGTCTAAAACTCATCTGTCAAAATGTTTTCACCCTGTCTGAGTGATACCACATTTGTAGCCAAACTTCTATATCAGACTGAGATTCCGCATTCAGTAGCACTGTGTCTCACCGTCTCATCTACCAGGGCAGGTTTGATCTAGAGCCAGTCTGAGACAAGAATCAGATGTTTGTCAAATTAGCTGGTGCACGTGATACAGCTTTTGTGCTAGCATTAGGATGTTAGAAGGCAGAAGATACTTAAACTTGTTTAAAGCCTGACAGGACAATGTTACTGCTACAGGATGTTTTTTGATAGAATTCACCCCTGTGAATCTGCATTTTGATAGGACCTCTCAGCACTTTGCATCTTGAAATGATCATGTTTCTGATCTAGTACTAACATCCACAAAGACAGATCTTGTGGAGTGATGGCCACAGCCCAGTGCAAGCTGACATTCATTATGATGGGGAGAAGATACGTGGCCATAGCTAACATTGAAATGTCTCTTGGAAAAACAGCACTTGAATAGATTTTGTGTGGAACAAAAATTTTGAAGTGTTTATACACTGTGGTTTAACAGACTCTTCTTTTCTCCAGAATCATTTAACGTGTTGCCTGAGATTCAAAAGACCAGAAAGAAAGAGATTAACCTTAGTTCCCATGAAAAGAAAAAATGTTTAGTTCCCTATCCTGGTAATCAGAAGAGAGTGGGGCTCTGCACAGTTTTCCATGTACTCTCCCATAGTTCCCAGTATGATTACCTTTGGGGGTCTCCTGAAGTCTCCTAATGCTGTCAACTAGATTTTAAATCCCACTCCATTTAGTTTTATCCCTCACTGGCTGCTGAGGAAAGACAATGTAATTCATACTACACAGCCATCTGACTGAAGCCCTGACCTGCAAAATGGGATATCCTGGAAGATGGGCTTACAGGAGGCAATGAAGGGGAAGGAATAACCATTCTCATTTTTATTTTATGTTTAGCATGCACAAATGCATTTGAGTTAGTTCATCTTGGCCAAGGTTTTAGCTAAACTCTTCTCTCAAGACTGCATAGAAAGTAATGAGTGTGATTTTATTTTTTCCTGTCATTGCATGCTTCAGGATAACTTCAGTCATTCATAAAGAAACTGGGGGTCGCAGATGAGGGTGATTCAGCATTAAGTACTTTTTAACTCGTTTGTAATTTGAACTATAGAGGAAACAAAGAGAAAGGGTCCTAAGCCAAACATTTGTTGCCAGTATCTGTATCGTATTAGTTCTGGAGTCCCATTCTTAGAAGTAATGGCAGAAAAACAGTGTGCTAAACACATGGGCCAGTTAGTATGGTACACAGAAAACCTAACATGAAGAGGCCACATTCATGGGTTGTTACATATTCACTTTTGTGTCATTTTTTTTTCCTTATTGAGTAGCCAGGCTCCTGACAATTTTATGTCACCTTAATAAATTGTATGTTTGGGAAAGAGCTGTTATACCCTTACACCTGTATCCCAATCAGCTTGGAGCACTCTGGCTTTGATTTTCTTTCATACAGAACTTTTTTTCAGCTTTTTTGAAGTAACTGCTGATTTATGTTGCTATAAGTTAAATTATGCCCAGAAGGCATGGTATATATTCTTTATACTGTCATATTTTATGATTAACAAAAGCTTTTGGCACAACTTCATTTAAAACTTGCCAATTTTCCTGTGGATAAACAGATAAGGTTTTCTCACATAAAATACCTGCTGGAGTCACAGTATTTGTTTTCCAGAGTCATTTGATACTTTTTAAGGGTGACCATTATAATGAATTTGTTCCACTTGAAAATACAAAAATAAACCTCTTGTTCTGTTTTGGATAATTCTCCTTTAGTTACTCCTGGATTTCATTTTAGTTTTGTGGGTGTACACGTGTCTCAGCATTTCATGACATTTCCTCCTGCCTGATCCCATATTTTTTTTTTTCTCCTAATCATGGTACATGTTTGCGCAAATTCTGCATTGCCTGCAAAGATTCCACTGATGATTGTATCATGCTCAGTCATGCTGTGAAGGTCCTGGAGTAATACAAAGCCTTTCAGGGATGGAAGAGGACCTTGCAGTATGCCCTTGTCCTTGTGTACTGTAAAACTCATCTACACAGGAAGAAGTAGGTGCTCTGCCTTGCTCTTCTTTCACCCACTTTGTTACACTTTGTTCTTGTTGGTTCAGCAATGAGGAGGACATTCATACTGGGCAGCAGTTCCTGTAACCAGGACAGGTTCAGCTGAGGAACCGAAACTCCTTTTCCTTACTCAACCAAAACAGGCGTCTAGGACAAATGTTATTGCAACTTTGTCTGTAGTTTACTCACAGACTCCATCCTGAGGAACCCCCTCCTCTTTGTATGAATGCAGTGGGTTCTGCTGCTGTTTCTTGTATAACTGTGGGCAGGTAATGAGCTGTGCCCGGTGACCCGAGGCATTACTTGGCAGACGGCTGCAGCTTTACAAACTTGTGAAGGAAGAGAGGGAGCTTTCTCTCTGTTCCCTGGATCTTGTGCTTAGGGATAGGTCTGTGTACTTGTTCAGTGGGAAGATTGTTTCCTCCAGGACAAGCGTTTCAGAGTTGCCAGGTATGCATGGAGGGGGAATAGGCTGCCTGGTTGATGCTGTGATTGGTTCTGCAGTTTCAGTTCACTGGAGGGTAGCTTACCTTTCAGCGTCTGACTGAAACTGTGCTCTGTCCTTTGATAAGGAAGGAAACAGAAGAGAGACCACCAGATGTATCTATGCAACTTTTCTGATTTATTTTGACAGTGGTAGTTATTGTTGTCTTAGATGGCAGGTCCTATATCACTCCAAAGGTCCATGGGAGAGGAGCAGCCACTATAAAGGTAGCAAGAAGAGGCGTAAAAGCTCTTGACATCACCTTTTTTTAAAGTGCTGATTTTTTTCTGAGCATGGTGCATATTGCACATTCAACCACTGATGTTATTAACTTCCATGCTTGTCTCAATTTCTTCATCATAGTCTGGCCTTGACATATAAGTGATAATAAAACTTTCTTGCCTGCCAAAAATCAGCCTTAGCTAGGATTTTGAATGTGAGCTTTTGGCCTTTCTGGCTCACATCTCACGCTCAGTAAATGGACAGTAACTGGAACTAACACAACTCACCTGTAAAGGGGTGTGAGAAGTGAGAGTCCTGTTCATACTCCCAGAGTATATTGTCTCCCAACATCAACAAGATTAAAGCAATAATAAAATCTTCAGCAACTAAAGCAAGCATCTTATACCTTCAAACTAAACAGAAAGCAAATCGTCTGAGTAGGAGAACATAATCACTTGTCTGACCATAATGGCACTGTTAAAAGCCTAAGAGCAGTTCTCAAGGTAATACCACAAGTTAACATAATAAATGTGTATTATATATGCATTCCTGCTCCTTCCAAGCTGCATCAGTGGGTTATTTAATGTATACATACTGATGAAAATAACACTGTAGATACTGTTCCAGACTTCCTAACACTAGGGTATAAGGTTGTTTTCCCAAAGACAAAGAACTGCAACATACACAAAACTTTTCACAGTGATTTAGTGGATGTTTGGTTTGTGGCTCATTGCTGTCATTGAGCTAACCAAGTAATTAATTTCATAAATCAGATGGGAAACTGGTGGGGAACAGAGGTTAAAGTGTAGAAAGGAGAACCTACAGAGAGCAGACTGCTGTATTTCCATACTTAGTTGACACTGTGTGTAGGTTAGGTTTTATTTTATTTCTGTATTAGCCACTCACACCTGCTGAACTGGAATGATTTTTTTTTTTCAAACTGAGCCAGGCCTGAACAAATGTAACTTTTATCTCTTTCCCTACACATTAGCAAGAAGTTTAGACTGAGTGGTAATAAAGACACCAAGCACTTTACTTTTGATAGCCCTGTTTCAAGCAACCCCTGTTCATTTTTGCTAGTCATCACTGGAATGCCTTATAGTTAAAATTATTAGAAGAGTCTGCCTAGGCAAGGAGGCATTCAGTAATCCCCAAATCACAAAATCTGTGTGTATTTGTTAAAGCTGTGTGCGAGACTGACTGGACAGCATGGTCCTGATTTCAATTTTGTGAAAAGAATAGCTAAGTTCATATTTTATGTTAGTAGGAAGAATCTCATCTTTAATGCTGGGTACACAAGAACAAAACACCTTATCACAATAGAAGTATAGCTGGAACCAGTGGAAATGGAGCTGAGAAACGACCATAATGAAAGGCAATTCTTACATGTGTGTTTATGTTGTTAGTATGTTTATACAAATGAAAGCACATGTTTTGTCATACATTTTCTGGCTTTGCCAGCTCTTTTTTCTTTAGCTGACTCAATCTGTTTTTTGTTTTTTAAGCTGGGTTTGCTGAAGATAGTCCTAAAAAAGAATAGTAATAATATTAATAATTATTATCACATTAACTCTAGCAAAGCATTCAGTGGATCTCGTACAGACACAATGGGACATCATAGTGCCACAGATACAGTGCTGAGCTGGAAGTCAGGGCAGAGGTGTCCCAGCCTGACCAGATACATATCTGAACATGTCTTGCTGTACCTGAAAATCTGTGTTCTAAAGGGCTTTGGCAACATTTTTTTAATAAGATCTCAGCATTTATTCAATAAATTGTTTGTAACAGCTTTTGTTTTTGTTTGGTTGGTTGGTTGGGTTTTTTTGTTTTCAGACTTACTGTAATTTATTTTCAACTGAATTCACCTTTTAAGATTTCTATGGCTACTAAGTAGGAAAACAGTCACTGTAGGAATGATGCCGACCATTTTCAACTATGCAGCTACATCAAAGTAACATTGGGAAGTTTGTGATTGTTACGTTTCAGCCTGAACTGCATTTGACAACCCCTGAAAAAAAGGAACAGATTCATGTGTCACTGGCTTGTAAATGATATCCTTTCCAAATTCCATTGCAGAAAAATAGAATAGGTTCCCAAGGGACTTTGAAGAAAGATTAGAATAGTGACCAAAGAGGTTTAGAAAGCTTTCTGTTGCCTGGGATAAAACAACAAAACTTCTGTCAATCTTAAAGGAGGACTCAGGAGAACACCCTCTTGACAATTGCAATTAAAAAAAAAAAAAAAAAAAAAGAAAAAAAAAGGAAAAAACAAGTAATTCTCTCTTCCTGAAGACACACCTCAGAAATATCAGTGGAGTCTGTTAGGAAGACTATAAAAATTCCAATAAAAACTGTGTAGGATGGGGAAATGAATGTTCAAAAAAACCTGTAACTTTACAAATTGATGCATCTGATTTTAACACAGATGGAAACAAATCTCAGAGGAGTGTTTGTTTGTTTGTTTGTTTGTTTTGTTGTTTTTTAATTACAAAACATCACTTCAGGGAATAGACACATGGAAAACAAATCCACTCAAAGGACAGAGATTATATTTTTGGAGATTCTTCTGCTGCCAATTGAGGAAGCAAAAAGACAAGAGAAGACAGAGATGGTGCTGAGAGGTGATGTTTTTATTTGGAGAAGAAAGCTCTGGTTACCTATGATGCTACAGTGCCAGATGGTTAGGTTAATATGGGAGTTATGGGCCTTCATGACCCAGCATTTGGCAGGATTTATCAAGTTGCCTGTGAGCTAGTTGAGAGACAGGAGAGTCTTGATATGGAATTTCAGTTTATGAAATTTGACAAATAGAAGACCTTAACAGTAATAACTTTAAAATACGAGTTGTTACATAAATAATAGGAATGAAATAAGTGAAATTATAAATGGCAGGGGAATATGTGGTAGCAGTCTTACCAGTTGGTGCACCTATCCTTATGAAAGTGCTATTTTTCCAGAGGATATCTCTGCAAGAAACAGATGTGCAATAAGACATGTTGAAAGGGAAGACTGTAGAAAATCATTTTCACTTATGATGACTTAACCCACACTTTTGATTTTTTTTCAATTAAAACCAGGTTTTCATAGTATTTCCCCACATCCAAAATAAACTATTTCTTTTTTTTTTTTTCTGAAAACTTAATATTTTCCCACCAAAACCACTAGTTCTCAAAGGCATGCATTTTTTCTACTGGAGTTTTGTTTTAATTTGAAAATATTTTTTTTGTAGAAGAAGATAATGTATTATGCCAAAGAGCAACAACTAAACAGGCACGAGTATGAATAAATCTACCAAAAGTAATTTTATATCTTATGTTCTCTACCATCTCTTTTAATTTCATCTTTGCCTCACTCCTTTGGCTGATACTCCCACATAGGTCCTTTAAACTCTATTTTGTTCACTCTGACACTGGTTCCATCTCTCACATAATAAATCCTAAATGCTAGTAGACAGCAACCTCACTCAGTCTGCAGGGTGGTCCAGAGTCTCCTCAACTTCTGGTGCTGGTTGTCCCTGGATCTGAGGCTGAGGCTGAGGCTGGGGACAGCCCTGGGAGGAACTGAGTGAATGGCTTCATTTCCCAGGCTGGGCTATTTTGTTTCCACTGCATGCTGCTGTGTTTCAGGGCTGCTTCATGGGTGTATGTGGAGGTGAAACCTTCATCACAAAACCTAACTAGCGTATTGCAATACAATGTAGTGAGCATACAGCAAACTGAAATCTTTAAACAGTAACCATGAAACAATTTTCAATTAATCAAAATATTTTATTCTACAAAGAGATAACACTCAGTATTGACCTGGATTAAGCCAGTTTTCTATTTTATTCAGAACAAATAACGTGTTCCTCATAATAAACTGGTTCTGTTGATTGGAAAGTAATTGAAGAATAGTAGATAAACAATTAGAAATTGGTTTGCAGCCAGTTATTGGTGTTTACTTAATAGATATAGTGGCATCGGTTGAGGGTGCCCAATGAAGTTTAGAAAACAGTAGTTACAAGTATAAATGCAAAAACTAATACTTTTTTGGGAAAAAAAAGTTAAATCTGGTCAGTCATCACTAAGAAGCTATTTAAAAAGCAGCCTAAATGACTAAAGAAAGCTCTAAAGATTACTTAGAAAGCTTTCTTTTGAGATTATTGAAAGGGGTCAAATAAAAGGAAAGAAATGCTACAAACACATCATACCTTGAAGAATGAAAGTAAATGGCTATTCCTTATTCATACCCAAATACCTGCAATCGCTGCTGAAGAATTGCATTTTGCCAGACACAAATTAACACGGAAGATAGAATTCAATCTTTTTTCTGCTGGGTCACAGACTAGACAACCTTATGAGCTCTTTCCATCTATAATTTTCACATTTTTATACCTCAAACCAATTAAGTTATTCTTGAAGTCTAGAAAAATGCACAATGATTTAGGAAGGTATGCCTCCTATAAACAGAAGTGTTATTCAAGGGACACTTTTTCCCCACAGTAGGAACAGTCTTTTATGACCAAATACAGGACAAGCTTGCAGCTACTGTTCCTGCCCTTGGCAGGGGGATTGGACTGGTTAATCTTTAAAAGTCTCTTCCAATCCAAACCATTCTATGATTCTATGATTATTAACTTGTAAACGAAATATGAAAGCCTTGTGAAGGTAAGGGGCTGCTGACCCAAGATTTTAAGAACATAAAGAAATAAAATTATTTTTGTAAAATAATTATGAGTATTTGTAGTTGAAGTGGTGAAGTGGTACAGTACATAAGTTAGCTTCTGTAGACTTCTTTGAATGATAGATGTGTTGGTAATATGGTATCAACTACAATTTAAAATAGATCTAAGAATGAAGGAAGTGCTGTGAGTGCTAAGCAGTTCTTCTTTTTATCTTTCTAAATTGTTTTTATAAAATATTCATCCAAGAATATTCGTTCATCTGCTAGAAATCTTCCAAGAGTCTGTACTTGCGACCCCTTTTTCCATTCAATATGGAGCATTAAGGAGTTAAAAAAATATTCTTAAAAGTTTGCAATACTTTTTTGAACTCCACCTGTGTTTGGATTTTATGATTCACTTATCTATGCTGCACAATAATATTACAGCAATCTTTCATCCATTAATTGAACAGCTTTGACAGATTGAAAAGAAATAGAGTTTTATATTGTTTTACTTTACCCAAAAATTTTTAAGTGTCTTTGGTATTTTCAGAAAGAAAAAAGTGATAGAATGAAATTATATTAAACAGGGTGCCAAACTGTCAGAAGAATACTTAAGTTCTTAAATATATTACCCTGTTTGGCTTTGAAAACAAATAATTTGTAAGGGGCAGGGGGGAGGAGGAAGGGGCAGGGAAGTGATCTCAGATAGGGAGAAGGAAGCAAAAGTTTAATTGTCTTAAAAAAATGTGGATATGGTGAACCATATTATTTATTCTTGCTTTATCAGTGTAAAGTTTTCTTTCTGTGCAAATATTCATGGTAGAATATAGAAGCAAATAAAATAAATGGTTTGAAGATTTCATATAGAGATGTAATTAGAAAGTCTGAAGTAGTGCTTCCATCTTTCTGCTGTTACTTGTCTTTTACATACATTGCAAGTTGGTACGTCCTTCTGTATGAGAAGTATACATAAATGTATACACATTCATACATGCATTTGTGTGGTCATGGAATTAATTATCATACAATCATGCACAAACTTATGAAAGACCTAGGAAAGTACTTGGCAAACCTCAGTTCTGGCATTCCTTAATTTCACATGCTCTGTAAAGAAATGTCCTTTAACCACAGTTCTTTGGTATATCATGATGATGACTCTTGTCTTCATATGCTGCCATATGGTTGGAAACTGAAGCAGAATTACTTATCACTTGATTTCAATCTTGGTTGTTTGCTGCAGAAATTGTTTGGTTTAACAACTGCTGAACACATATATTCTGCTCAGGGGAGATGCTGGCACTGGGCTGAGATATGAATAATTAATAGGTCATGTAGAATGTTTTTGTAAGTTTCATTTTATGTTGAATGTTCCTTTGCTCCCACTTACCAAATTTCAACTCACAGTAAAAATCCATTCTTCTTGTTAACATTCTTCATTCAGTTTCCCATGTCAAGGGTCAGACCTGGCAGCTATTACTATGGAAACAATACAGTTGATAACAATTACTTGGGTAAGAAGTGAACAAGGGACTTTGCAAACTAACTTTGAAGTGATTACTTCACTTGCCTGCCTTTATAGTGATAGTAACCGCTAGTGAAATACTGAGCAAGCTTTAAGAACCTGAATAAACTGAATCATGATACTGTGATATCAATTTTCCTGGTTTTACAGTGAGATCTGCACTCCTTATTGGAGTCCTTCATTTTCAACTCTCACTATGTTTTCTGTGTCTTTAATCCCCACAAGCACCGTCTCAGACAGAAATGGATCTTTACTTCTAGCTTACTGTTGATTACAGAAGTGGCCCTGACCCTCCAAACTCAGTACTCTTTTTCTGTCCATCAGTTAGACCAAGATGAAGGAGGAGCTAACTAGTTCAAAGACAATAAAAAATGTCAAAGCTCCAAATCTTAGCCTTTCTTTTTAGGATCATTGTAACTCTTACTTGGTTTGAGTAGTACAGCTGGCCCAGTCTTCCCTTTTAAAAACAAACAAACAACAAACAAGCAAAATAAAAACACAAAGAGAACAATAATTTTATTATATGATTCAGGTTACTATGACTGTTCTAAGTTATCAGTGGCATGGTTAATCCGAGCTATCTGTGAGGAAGATTATTCAGACAAAACCAGATCTACTAATTTAATTTTAGCTGTCACTGATTTTTGTGCTTTTCTGCTGAAGAGAACAAAATATAAAATCTATACAGTGTTACAATGCACATCATAGCGTAAATTACATTATAATAATATAGGATAATTATATTTATTTATAAATTCTACACAAACATATAGAAGAGATGCCATATAATTGATTTGTGAGGATTTTGCTTTTGTGGCTGGTAAAACAGTAGTGGCAGTTTGCAGCATACCACTGATTGTAGGTATGCCCAGTAAATCATGGTGTTATTGCATCGGGTTCTACCAGTGTTTTTTCTGCTGCAGGATGTTAATTTGTCTTCTTTCTGGGATTTTACTGCAGGTGATCCTTAATTGTTTTCTCAATATTGTGGAGCTAATACCACGCAATGGAAGGTTTGCGTTAAACTTATCTGTCCTCTCAAATTAGCTAGCCTTAAAAATGGCTTTGTACAGAGTTACCTGAAATATGCATTAGAAACAACAATCAGAATAGCTGAGCCAGCTAAAATTTTCTAATGTTACATATGTGACATAATTTTCTAATGCTACATATGTGACATTTTACCAGCAAAGGCACAAAACCACCACAAATGGTTCATGCTTATTGATATATAAAAGTTGATTAAAACCAATTTCTAAACATGTTAATTTGAGGAAAGGTATGAGTGTTATAATGTACTAATATGAAAAATGCCTAATATGCCTAATATGAAAAAGACTTGCATTTTGTTTCATTTGCAGCTAATGTGATGAGCATGGGCAGATAAAACAGGCTTTGTAACTGTAATTTAGTAAGCAGTAGAGAACGTTTAGTTATTCTGCATGTGTCTAGTAAGAATGTCAACAAGAAATAAAAAGACTATCTATAGCCTTTACGAGCAAGACTGAGTGTCTGAGTGTCTGGTTACTGAGCTGGTCCCAGCTGGGGCCGCTGCCACAGCCTGAGGACTCCTGCCTTGGCAAAGGAGGAGGTAGCTTTGTCCACCACTGCCTGGCACTATGGCAAACCATTCCTTTGCATCAGCCTTTATGGGGCCTGATGCAGCCTCAGATGGTGGTCAGATGGCAGCATAATATACTTAATCTACTGCTCTAATTGTTTTAACTGGTTTAAAACTAAAATAAGACAGCAAGGAATGGTGAAAGAGTGGTTCCTATGCAGGCCATACAGCATGCATCACAGACTGCTGTTTAAAATGCCATGTGTTTGTAGGTTGTGCAAGATGCCAGTATTTACTGATTATGAAATGGAAATGCCTAAAGCTGAAGGCTGGCTCCACATAGAGGTTTATTTCATGCAGTTTATGTGAATTGCTGAATATTACTACTGGAAAAAAAAAAAAAAAAAAGAAAAAAAAGAGTGTGGACGTTTCTACTGGTTTATGTTCTGTTTGGGAAATTATAGCATATACCCGTGAGATTTTCTTTACTCAAAACATTCTTGGACAAGTGATTTCCTCAGTCAGGGAATAAGGTTTTAGAAATAAAACATTGCAACTGAAATAGCTACCAAATATCTGTGTGGAATGAGAATACATTATAACTGATAAATTTAGCATTTAATCAGAAGATTGTAAAGTCATATTTGGTGAAATGGAGTTTGATAACTTCAAGCTTGTTCTATTTCAGGCATGCTGGCAGTAAGCAAAAATACCAAAGGTATGAGAACCATTACAGTGTATGGTGTGATGTACTGGATAACGTCCTCATCATTAAATTAGGCTTGATTTCCCCTTTCTGTAGTATAAATTTCATATTCATTTAAATTAGGTGACCAGAACAGAGTTAGTTCTCATTTATGCTCATGCAATTCAGAAGATAATAAGTCCCTAAGTGGGAACAGGGAACTGCTTTGGGTAGTGCTGCTTTATGCCCTGACATTCTCCCTTTGGATCAACAAAGTTTTGGGTAACTGCAGCCTGAAACACTGTGCAGGTAACCCCTGGCAGGAGCTACCTATGTTGCTCCTGCAGGGAGAGACAAGGAGAAACCAGACGTGTCCTAAGGCTGGCAGTTTTGGCCACCTGTGACATGCAGGACAGAGAAGAAAAGAGGGAGATCTTGAGTATCAGTGGCATTAGTGATGGCTGGAGGCATGAGATAGGTAGGGAGCTGAAATGAAAATGCACATCATGGCAGATGGAAGAGAAAGAGGCTCCTGAGTAGGTTTGGGTTCTCAGAGGTGCAGATGGGTCACTGAGAAGTGACATCTCTGTAATGCGAAAGAAAAGATGGTGGGGGACAGAAGGTGACGTAAACGTGGTAGGTGTGAGCTGGAAAGCAACAAAGGAGAGATATTAAGATAGGGGAGCAAGAAACTAGAGGCTCAGGAAGAAGGAGTTTAGGGGATGGGAACTCCAGGGTATGGGGCCTGTATTTTGAAAGGGACTATGAAAGGAAGGATCCAGGAGTTTGCACTGAGGTGAGTTTGAAGCATCCTCAAAAAGCCCAAGTGCCTTCGGCTGGGACTTCAATTTGGAGACAACGATTCACATTTTACCATTATCTTCACAGGAGCTTTTCTCATCCTTAGTTCTCTTGTACGTGTCCTTCTTTTTAATATTGGAGATATGAAGGTCCTAAACTGAGAAAGTATCTGCATGGTTGGCACCAGTTTAATTATCAACACTTCCATGGATGCCTTAAAGTGTAGAATTTCTGGGATAGACTAGAAATAACTTTCTTAAGGCTACAGCAAGGGTAGCGCCAAAGAGTGACCAGAGGTCCTTGGGAAGAAGAGATACAAATGGTTTTGAAACTGGCAGGTAAGCACAGGCTGGAATCCATCTCTCAAGGTACATTATCAGTTTGGTAAAAGCTCCTTTTGTTGACCCACTCAGAAAATTACAATTCACTACCTGGCAACTTGGTATTACCAGTTATATGTCTTTTAATTTACTCTGATGGACAAATATATATATTTTTCCTTAAGTTTGAGAAGCCTGGGGACACAAATATCAAGCACATAGATCTACATAAAGGCTAACAGCAAAAGGCCATTTCCTACCATTTACGGTAGGAAAATCCTCTTGGAGACGTCAGGGGAACACAGGAGCACTGAAGTATGTGTACGCATGGAAAACACATATCTTTCTGCATTATGACAACTCTATTTTTATGTCTACCGTAGTCGAACTAATTTTGGAACTTCTATCCCACAGGAAACCTGTGTATTTTAACATCTGCTTTTGTCCTTAAATCAGAACAAAAAAAAAAAAAAATTATAATAAAAGCTCAAAAAAATGTGAACCCAGAGACATTTTGACATTCCTTAAGCTGTAGCATTATCTCTCAGCTTATTAAAATAATCAGAGATGCTTTATTTTTTTTCCTTTTCAAAATTAAGTTCCATTTTCTCACAGTGGCACGTTACTTAACAGAGATGGGACTTCAAAGTCCTGAGTAATGCTCCTGTGCCCTAACATGCCTGATGCTAGAGCTGACTGCCATATCCATGCAGAAATCACAGGTACCACTTTGTTTTGAGCTATGGAAGACATTAGTCCTGCCTGGAGCCTGACCTGTAGAAACACACTCTAGGCTTTGTTCTTACAAAGTGATGTGTAGCTGGTGTGTTTGAAACAGCATTCCTGGATTGTTTTAAATAAAAAGGGATATCAGATGCAGACCTGAAAAAAAGTCTCATTTGTTTTTCAGTGGAAAATCTTGGTCCATCTGGGTGATTTTTTTGAAGTGTGAATTTTCTTCATCTTTGCAGAAGCAAAGACTGTGGATGTAGGAACTCTGAGTAACTCCCTTCTCTCTTAGCCCCACTGTTTGCATGGCTTCCTGCTCCCCATGAGAACCACCCTTCTGTGAGCAACCAACAAGCCACCATCACCTGAAGCCTTCACAACAGCAACATCTTTGCATAGGGACAGCACCTGCAGGGGAAGTGGCTCCTGGATTTCTTCCTTTAAAGTATTTCTCTTACCTTGATTGTACCATGTCATAAGACTTCTCTAATTTCAAAGGCCATTCCTGTGCCTTTGTGAGGCCTTTGTTAGCAGGTTATTTTGACACTGAAGGGATTTGGTTTTGGCATACAGACATGCATGTTATCTAGTCTATGCACTGCACATGCATGAAGAACAGATGTGATGCAGGAGGATCTTGTGTGGGCTTTGTGGTTATGGATAAACACACTAATGGTGTGGCCTTGGTGAAAGATATACTTAAGATTTCATGGGCAGCTTACACTGTTATACGTGGATAGAAAGAACATACTGAGGATTTATAATATATTTCCGTTGGTTTGAAGGCATGGCAAATATTATATTACCTGCTGTTGGATGTTGCCATAGTTGTTTACAAATTCTATTCACAGTGAGTTACACAGTTTACAATTGCATTTGAGATCAAGTTCTCAGGCAGTGTAAATTGATACGGTCATATTTAAATTATCTGCCTTACGGTACTTTATACTGACTAGGAGCTGGGCTTCTTACAATTTCGGTTGCTAATTGCTAAGGCAATTGCAAATGTTCCTATTTATGAAAAATCCTGACATTAAGATCAATTCCTTTGAAAAAAAGGAAGTTCATGTTGTGTTTAATTTGATTTAAATCAATTAGACAGAAGCTGAATGTATAGACATGCTTTCTGTTAGTATTGTAATTAACAAAAACAACTCTCCTCTGACAATGTATCTTTCCACCTCCCCCAAGGAAAGCTAATTTAACAAAGTTTCTTGATTAGTTTTCCTATCCAAAACCATGCAAACTTTTGGGATAGGCAAATAAGCAACTAATTTGGCTGGAAAAGCACTTCTGTGATAGTCTGAGCAAGGGCAAGAGTAGTTGCATACTTCCATGGTAGAGTTGTATTATATTTAGCTTTGGATATAGTATTTGTTATAAAACACTTCTCCTGAAAAAACTGTCAGTGTCTGGTATTGCTTTCTAGAATAGTCTAATCTTTGATTTTAAGGTTTTAAATGAAGATGTATATATTCTGGCTGCTATTGAAATGGACAGACAGTTGATGATGGCTACAGCTGGGGAGTGAATTAACTGTAGAACAATCTCAGTTCATGCTTTTGAGAAATGGTCCAGACAATCGTTCCTTAAAATAAGATCATTTTGAAAAGGAGCAGCTTCTGGCTCCTGGTTAGGACAAGTTTGCTCAAATATTGTCAAGGATGAATCACTTATATAACCAAAGCATTTCTGCAGTTGGTGGTTGTTAAAAATATCATATGTGCAGCATACACTTTTATTAAAACATCAGAGGAAACATGATTTTAAAGTAGAGGGGCTGAAACCTCATGAGATTTTTCGCTAGCCATATTTCCAGCTTTGTAAGATGTCTTGCATGACGTGATTAATATTGCATGTGCATCCCATTTTTAATAGTCTGAAACACTGGAATAAGCGTGAACAATTTTCAGTGCTTAAATGGATCTAAACCAAATGTTTTGAGGTTTGTCCATCCTATTTCATTACAAAGCAATTGGACATTTCCAACTGCAAAGGATTTTATGGTTTACCATGTTCTACTGACAAACCTTTGAAGAGAACAGATTGCCCCATCATTTAGCAGAATTTGGACAGCTAAGCTTTTTAGGTGCCCTGGAAAAGATTCCTTGGAAACAACTCTTTTTATCAGTAACTTTAATGGACTTCTGCTAATGTAAATGAATTTGGTCTACTGTACAATTTTCAATAAATGGTATTAGTTTAATATTTAGTATCTACCCACTGTAAATGAGAAAAGGCAATGCCATAAGTTGACAAAGAAATACTCAAGACAGCTACAAATGCTTGAGAAATATCTTCAGATCTTTCAACAATTGGACAAGTAATCCACATTCTTTAAAAACACTTGAAGTTTATTGGCATGTGAACTGCTTAGCTGAATGGATAGATGAAAAAGAATGAAATATTGTGCAATCATGTTGGGCGATTTCTTTCTCCTCCTTATTCCGGGAATGGTCTGGTTAATTAGCATGCTTTAAACTCAACATTTGGCTGTCTGATATGCACAGCTGTACACTTTGTGCTCTGCTGGTGATTCAGCCACACAACGTGCCACACTCCAGCTGCTTTCGGTATACTGGTAGAAGCAGTATCTTTATTGCTACATTTCTTTTATTTTCTTTTTTTTTTCTTCTTTTTACTTTTGTGAGGGTTTTTGTTTTTTTTGTTTTGTTTTTTTCTCATCTTCTTTATAATTCACATGTCGAAAACTTGAATCATTGCATTTTAGCACAAAGTTATTTTACCTTTGGTGAGTTTTCCAGAGATGATGTCCTGTCAACCTTAAGATACAAAAGGCGTTAATGAAAAAGAGCTTTGGCAGTAAATCCTAGCTACAGGTAAAATCATACATCAAAGAAGATGCATTGTTGTGGTTTCATGGAGTCTAAACAAATTATTTTAATGTAGCCAGGTTTCTGTCATTGCCAAGCTTTTGAACAGTCGAAAAACTTTTCAAGTGTTCCATAAGACAGAACATGCTTAATATGTCCCAGCTTTGAGAGGGTGTGATAGATGCACATTTTAAATTGCAGAATCTCAAGGATCTGCTGAAGATACCTTCTCTAAGATTAGAGACTAGATTTAACTATATCAAAATTGTGTACTGAACCAACTCTACATACGTTTTGTGTTCCTCAGAGAGAGCTGGTTTCATACATCTGTGTGTGTCATCTCCAGGGCAGCAGATGACCGTTGTCTATAATATTATGAACTCAACTAGGATTTTTTTCTGCTATATACACAAGCTACAAAAAAAAAAGGGGGATGGGGGGGCGGGAAGAAGTCACATTCTGAACCATCACCTTTCTTATCTTAATTTGTTCCATCTTGATTTCTTATGAAACATTTATGCAATTATACAGCTGATAGTGGATTCCCAAGAAACGTCTATCGTGTTGGGCAAGGACTCTTTTCTGAAAAATGGTGCCTTTGTATATATGAGTAATGCTTTTAGTGTGAGTTTTTTCTGTTACCATGAAAAAAGGTTACAACGCTGGGGCATTGTAGAAGCTTATAGAAAGTCTGCAGCTGGATTTAAACAATGTTTTTAGGGCTCAAAATGGCCCCACTCTTTGATTCAATGCCTGTGTGTGCCTGGATGCCACCTGGGTGTAGAGAGAAGTTTCAGCGGAGCAGGAGGAGCTCTCCACTGTGATTCCCAAGCTGGCCAGGGTGCCGCAGCCCTGGGGTGGGGTGAGGCTGAGGAGATCCGGTGAATCTGTCAGGGCGACTGGGGCCAGTGTCGCCATGGGATGTGCCCTGTCCTGGTGCTGCAGTACCAGCTTGATGCAGGCAGAGCTGATAAATAAAAACAGGGGTATAGATAAACCACCAGGCATGGCCCCAGGAGGAAACTCCAAGGATTCTGTGGGGTGCAGCAGGACCAGCTGGCATGGAGACTTGGAAAGAAAAATGTGCTTGACTGGTGTCTGCTCATCCTAGGTCCAAGGAAACAGGTTTTTGCTCACAGTCTAAAGGGATAAAGCTGTGGAGAAAGAAAAGTCAGACTGGTTCTACCTATTGCTCCTAAGAGGAAACTTTTTAGTATAGTTATAAATGTCAGCTCTCTGGGTCAAGCAATAACATATTATATCATCGTAAACAAGGGGCATTTCGAAAAATTGTGAGGGAAGTTTGGGACTCAGCCATACATATTCACATCAGTTCATATATAAATTCAGTCATTTCTCAGATTTCCTTAGTAACAATTTATCCATACTTCAAACTGAAGATATGAGATTTATGACTTTTAAGTACTGGTTAGCTAGAGCCTGTAGAAGCGTGTGTGCTTTTCTGTGTCAGTGGAGCACAGCATTTCCGTCCTCTCACTGTGGCTGTTCAGATTTTACCTTCTCCCAAGACAGCACTGCAATTGGTTCTTGCTATAAGGATGGATGCTGACATGTGAAGACCGGCTTGCTAAGCCCTGAAATAAGAACTAGAGCTTGGTTCTCTGTGGCAAGAAAACATCTGTCTGATGCAATAACAAATGTTCACTCATAATCTGGGCCAGTTTTTAATGAAGATTAAGAGTTAAAAGCCTTTATGTTTCTTTTTTAATTCCCTATTCCTACCCTTTCAGACCTAAGCACACTACTGCAGCTGGCAGAGCTCTGAAATACTGCAATTAGTCACACTGGTGACTACCCTGAAAACAATAGTGATGGGTAGGCGTTGTTCATGTGTCAAATGACTTCTGAATGTGCTGGTCTTAGGGAAGTACAAGTCACTTTGACCCTTAATGACCACCATGCATTAGCTGCTAATGGGAAGGACTGTGCGTGCCTGGCCAAATCAGTAGGACAGAAAAGCTTTACCCTGCTATCTGCTTAACACTCAGGACTTTTGCAGCATAAGAATTTCTAAACAGGAATTAGACCCCTTGAAAATTATGAATCCCTTTAAAATCAGCAGAGGATGAGGGCTGCCAACATCTTAGAGAACAGCCAGAAAATGGGTTAGTTTTGGACCTTACTGGGACACAGCACCTTTCTGTGCTGGAGGAGGGAGAAAAGGCACAGGTGAGCAGCTGAGGAGAAGCAGCAAGAGATGCTGATCCCCTTGAACTGAGGCCTCCATTGTAGTATATGTAACCAGGGATACTGATTCTTGTCTGTGGATGCCATACCCTGGCCTTCTGAGTTGCCTCTGTCCCATGTTATTCAGAACTACCCAGGGAGCTCATTCTATTGCCTCTTTAAGGTACTTTTACAGCAGGAGCACAGGGCTGAAAATTATGTTACTTCATCAAAGTGTACCTATATGTCCTTTCCAAAGAAATAAAACCAAAAAGAGACAAAGGGAAAACCAAAATATAGATATTATGTTCCAAATTAATTGTGCATGCACTCAGGGCAGATGGGGAATATCCTATTTCAATAATTATTTTTGCTTATTCTAAACCCAGGAGTAGGTTGCTTTTACAACCACTAACTTTCTCCTCTTAAATGAACTCTAGAATCAGTTTGTTTTCACGTGTAACTCATTTCTTCAGCTGTTAAGTGTAATGTCAGAGGATAATGAGCTGTTTATGTATCACATCAGAAGTATGAGCTGTTTCAGTCATGTCTGGTAAAGTATTGTTTGCTCAAGTAAATGAGCTCTTAAAACCTATGACGTTTTCTTGTAGGAGTCCTAAGCAATACAAAGGGTAGAAATATAAACACTGAAAACCATAAAGGATACATTTTCTGAAGAAAATGGTTATTCTGAGTTCTCCACTGAGTCACCCTCAGGTTTAATAGACTGACTATTAAACTGTAACAATGCATACTAAAACAATTATAAAACTCCTGCAAAACTACTTACTAAAGTTGCAGACCCTGGAAATATCCTTTCCTCCCCTGAATGGCTGCTGTAGATAGCTTAGTGCCTTGCTGACCGAGCTGCTGGATGGGGAGCTCACATGCCTTCCATGGAGAGGTCAGGTTTTACGTGTTCATAGATGTCTGCTTAAGTCCTCTGGCTCCATTCTCTTAATATCTTGAGGCTTAGCATAGCATTTAGATAGATGCAACTTCTAATTTTATTTTTAAGAGGTGTTTCCCTCACTCAGATGACTGGTTGTGAAACAGGAGGTAGTAAATTATATAGGGCAATGGATTCTTGAAAAAAACAGATGGGCCTACTTCCTGAAGATTAAAATAAATAAAGGTTCCCAAGAAATCTGATTTCTATGACATCATTTTACTTTGCCTTCACCAGCACTTCTTTGGTGAAAGGTTAGGAAATCTTTTCTTTTGTCATATTTTCAGGATAACAGCAGATTAGAAAATACTAATTGTCCCATCTTCCTCTCCCTCAGGAATAATTCAGCTTTCATTACCTAATTTATAATTATTATGCTGAGATAAAACCATAGCCAGACCAAGTATGGGATTTTTCAGGTACGTGCACCTCTGCTCACGAAAATATTTTTAAGTTTCTTTTTGTGCTTATGAAACCTGCATTTGAAAATATAAACCAACATGACCTTTGAATTTCTCTCACACAACTCAAAATGCTCAACAAATTGTGAGTGTTGTTTGAGTCACTTAGTTCTCACAGGCTGTCTGTATAGAAAGTTAAAGAGGTTCATATCAATTGAAATAGATTCTCTTGACTGGTCTAAGTACTGGTCATTATAAACTAGATCAGATAATATCTATTTCAGACAGGTCATGTCAGACAGATCTTCAAGAAGAAAACCTGAGCTTTGGAATGGTGAATTGATTTTTTAAAATTTAATTTAATTTAATTTAATTTAATTTAATTTAATTTAATTTTATTTTATTTTATTTTATTTTATTTTAATCAACAGCATTCAACTGGATGATATGCCTAAAGAAAGATGACATTTAGGGGACTATTTGAAATTTTCTGTCAGAATATTTCAGGGGATTCAATTCTGGGGAGTTTTATCAGTGACAAAATTTTAATTTTCTGGCTCATACTGGGAAAAATGAGAAAAAAAAAGTTCGCCTCGCTGATTTTACTGGGAGCAGCCGTCCACCCCTGAGCTCACTCATAGTGAGTTGCCAGGCCATTAAGAGCTTTGCAGAGAAAGGGATGCAGAGGTCAGGTCAAAACCATATTCCAGTCTAGGCTGAAATAGGATGTCCCCTTCCTTCCTTCTGCTTTCATTTCTTTTATTATTTAAGGAAAGCCAAAATCTTTGCAGGTTCTTTTGCCTGATTTTTCTGGAGAATTGTTGCAGTAGTCCAGTCTGGAGATAGACATGTGATTTGGCTGAAGAAGGACATTTCCTAACACTATTACCATTGATAATAAACTTTAACAGAGCCCTCTGGCTGTGTGTTCTCTTGGCAATCAAAGTCATTTGCCTTTAAGCTCAAACTGCTGTTGCTTCGTCACCAACATCACTTTTCCTATATTTGGCTTGAAATTGAAATAACTTCTTTTTTGTGCTGGTATTTCTATCTGTCAGGACTTGGCACTCCTTACCAAATTTGAATCTGTTGATGAGCTATAAAAGTTTTCTGTAAAGAAAAGGAAGTTGGTATAACTTTGCCATTTTAGGCACATGGTTGCTTCGCAGATCTGTGTTTTTAAATAAGATGAGCATATATTTGTTCAGGCTGCCCAAGATAAGTCCAAAATTAAGAAACAGAATGAGTCTGTTGTTTTGCAATCTGTTACCTCTTCTGGGCAGGTAAGTGTTGTGACAGGATACTGAGTGGTGTAGTAGAAGCTATTTGCATGTGCATTAGTTCCTGGAGGGATATTACTGATACTTTGAGCTCTTTCTCTGATCTGTCCCAGCCTAAAGCCCAGTAAGGAGTGGACAAAGCCAGTAGAGAGAACCATATTGTGGTGGTGTTCTCAGAGATCAGAGAAAGAAACATTATAATAAGAATAAATTAATGTCACTTAAATGAGCAAGCCAAAGTCCTGCACAGGGTCAGAAAGGAAGTGACTCCTTAAGAAAGTTTCAGTAAGTTATCTATAAGGAGCCAGTTTCACCCATTAGTACCAGTGGTGATACCCCTGCTCTGACAGTCAAAGAATGAGTCTGCACCATCACTCAGGTGGACTACAGCCTCACAGCTCAAGAGCTGTATTTTGAGTGTGTATTTATTCCCTTAACAATGTCTCCCTGGTGTTTATAACTATATAACTTACAATTTAAATTTTCTAGTCATTTGTGGCACACTGTTCTAGGACTCTTCCTCTATTCATCAGTTTAACACCCATTTTCCAGGTTTTGGAGTATGTATTTTAAGTAGAAAAATACAATATTTGTTTGTGTTCATTGTCAAAACCAGACATGTTTTGAAGTTTTTTACTGGTAAATAGCCCATATTTCAAATTATACTTTCTAAGCGCCTTGTCACAACTCATGCTTTTTTTTTTTTTTTTTTTTTTTTTTTAACCTAAACAAGAGAAATGTTCCCTGGAAACAGTTTTGTATTTACATTGTAGATTGTGACAAAACTCGGGATAGGGTAACACCATGACCTTGTTAACACTGGAAGAAAGTGCCGTGTATTTATCCTTCTCTTGTCTGCCGCCTCTGCATTTGTGTGCAGTTTCACAGCTGTAGTGAGATAAGTTTTAGGATATACAGCGTGATACAAATTTGGATATAGTTTGTAGATATCCAGTGAAGTTAAAATACATTTGTTTATTTGTGGTTGAGTCACCATCCCTGGGGGGTGTTTAAAACATGCATAGATGAGATTCTTAGGGACATGGTTTAGAGGTAGACTTGGCAGTGCTAGGCTAATGGTTGGACTCAAAGATCTTAAAGGTCTTTTCTATTCTGTTCTATTGATTCTAGTATTTAACTAATTAATCAATTCTTGAACTACTTCATTAACATGGGTTGACTGGGTTGTTGAAAGCTCATCTCTCTCACTGCATTTTCTACTTACATGATGCATAAAACTTTATTTATCATCATGTCTAGCATGCTACAGTGACGCAACCATCTTTACACCACTGTTGGGATGCAGAGAAGACATTATTAGCTCTCACCAGGTCTAGTTTATATTCTGAGTCCTTTCATATTCTGTATACTATGGTCCCAAAATAACCACCTGGCATGATATAGGTAAAAAGTTGGTTTCCATGTGTTCCTGATGTATCCACGGCTTTCTTAACTGTCACATCTTTCCCTCTTTCTGAGTTTCAAAGAACTTCATAGCACTTGCATCTTTCTCTCCCTGAGTCATTTTTCCACTGTTCCTTGTCCAGACTGGAGAATCCGCACCTTTTCCTTCCTGTGGAGAAGATACATCTAAATATATTTCCAGCTCTACCACAATTCAAATGCAGTATCAAGCAGTTAATCTTTAACATTTGACTTTTCTTCCTAAATATCACTGTGAAATGCACTCTCTCTTGCTCTTTCTCAATCTTATCAGCTGGCTACTAGCGAGAATTAATTTTCTTTTGTACAAAATAATCTATTGTAACAACAGAGCAAATCTCTGCCTGCTATCATCGCTCACAGTAATTCAGTTTGCTAAGTTACCCACAGATAAACTGCATAGGATAGTCAACATTTTAAAACAATTAATACTGAGTCACAAACTTTTCCTTGTGTTATTAGCTGCCCTCACTGTAAAGGGCAAAAACTTAGTTAAGTGGGAAATGAGCCTTAGAAATGGACAAGGGGGCATGGGCTTAAACTCTGCCAGGGGAAATTTAGGCTGGATATTAGAAAGAAATTCTTTACAGAGAGAGTGGTCAGGCATTGGAATGGCCTGCCCAGGGAGGTGGTGGACTCGCCGTCCCTGGAGGTTTTTAAACTGAGATTGGACTTAGTGCTATGATCTAATAAACAGACTAGAGTTGGACCAAGGGTTGGACTCGATGATCTCTGAGGTCTTTTCCAACCCAGTCGATTCTGTGATTAAGGTTTGTAATCTTGGTGGGTGAACATTGATTTAATAAGGAGCATAAGACTAGAAAGGCAGATGAATAGGTTGGGTTCTTCTCTCCTTCCTAGTCAGGTAAAAGGAATGGCCATTATTTAGTTTATAAGAGGATTCTGAAATGTATTAACGTAATTAGGGGTACCATGCCAGGCCAAACTTTGTTAGCTACAGTACTGCCACTACAGCAAATTCAGTTTGATTTTTACCAGAAGAGATTATCAGTAATGTAATGCCAAGTACAAATGGAAAATACATTTTCCCCCATTAGAAAAACCAAACCAAACCAAACCAAAACAAAAAAATCCCAGATCATTCCAAATATTTTGATCGTGTCATGACAAAAACAGCTGGAGTCAAAAACTTTTCATGTAAATAGTCTTAATGAGGGGAAGTGCCTTTAACAGATGGGGAATTGCAAAATTTTGAAGAAAAATCCTCAGCAAACTTCATAGGCATCTGCTAAAAATGTAGTGATAGAATGGAAAGATCCACCATTTTTTTGTGAGATGGGGAACAAGGATTACTGTTCCCTCCTTCAGCCTTGCTGTTTTCCAGTTTCTGCTAAGGCAGAAGTTAATTGTATGCAGCTGATTCTTAGCAACAAGTTGAAACCATTACTGACTTGTTATAGCCCTCAGTAGTTGCTATGTATCTAGCCTTTCTTGTTGGGAAATGAATGGCCTCATTTACATCAAAAGATGTTATTAAAATATAATAAAATGCAAGTTCACCTATAAAATAGAATTCTTTGGAAACAAATAAGCCAAAATGGACAAACACAGATTTATAAATGAAGTGACGATGGAGAAATATTTCTGCCACATCTACTGTGAATGCATTGGCATCATCCTCAGGGTTCAGTGGCCTTTTGTGTTTCCAGAAAGCCTTTGAGTGTCTCCTGGAGAGAGAGACACATTGCCTGCAGTCCATAGAAACTCTTCCAATGGAGTCTCCAGATGGTAATGTCTGACTTCAGGGGGAGAAGTTTTTTACCCACAATGTACCGCATGCTGGTTCCTAGGCAGACATTGTTCTGTGTGATGCCAGGAAACCTGAGCCATGTTTCACCCACACCTTTCAGAAGTACCTGTATATCATCAGGAATCACATCAGGATCCAGGCTCCAGCATAAATAAGGTGAGGTAGTGTGGGCAGATGTTTGGGTTTGTGCAATCCGGACTCTCAGGTCACCTAATGCAGTGTACACAAGCCTGGGCTTTCACTGATTTTGTTTCTGTCACTAGAAATGTGTTCATTATTTACCTTCTATGGAATAAAGCTCTTATTTCAAGTGCTTGTGCTTACTTCAGAAGGTGTTCTGAATCTCCTGATGAGTTCAAAGGTTGTGAAGCTGTTTCCTGAAAACTCAGACCTCACTATACTAATTAAATCTTTCTTCTTGCATCAGCCATTTTTAATAGGCATTGAGTCACTAACCTTCCTCTTTCTTTTTCATTTCTAATGTGAAGAAAACCCTCCAGCCTCAAATATAAAAGTGGATTTCTTCTTAAAACGCTGATGAAAGGATCTTATAGTTTTCTTCAGTTGTGGCATAAGGAATGGTAATTTTAGATCTCTGTGGCATACTTAGATTTGCTGATTATTAAATGCTTCTGTGTCATCAATGACACCATTTTTCTTTATCGACTATTTATTTTAGTGTAACTTAGATACCCGAAGACGTCTCCATCTGACTTCATGTAAAGGCTGTGTTCTTATAGTTAGAGCTTTATAGAGGCACTCAGGAGAGCAGCAGCCTGTGTCCTTCTTTGCTCACCTGTGTCCTGAAATACCCTTGTTAATTCAGAGTACTGTGCACTAATCGGTGCATTTCTCTCCCGGAACAGCAGGATCTGCTCACTGCCAGGCATAGGTCCTATGGTAAGGAGAACATGCTCATTAAAAGTGAAGTTGCTAAGGGAGTACAGTGGTTTTACCAGGTACTGCCTATGAGCTGACCCATGATAGTTTTTCATGTGTGCGTTCATAACCAATGGAAGGTCACATTATTCAAATTGTATGTAAATGGATACCACAGTAGAATCTCTTGTTATTCACAAAGCCAAAAATGCAAACACAAAGGTTAGGTAAGGGCTTTCTTCCATTTTTGTTTACTAGTTTGACTGAATGAGAACTATGAGATGAAAGGTTTTTTCTCCTCCAGATATATTCTGAGCTCTGTTTGCTTTCACACTGGATGGTTATCTCAGCAGGAAAGAGGATGATCTGCCTGGGGCAGAAAGCCAGTGTAAAATCCTCTGTATCACTTGGATTCTGTGAAACCCATGCCAAGACTGGGAGCACAGGTGGAGCAGCAGCAGAGAAAAGAATTTGGAGACAACATTGTTGCATGGCCCTATTCTCAAAACAGTCAAGGGACTGAGCCTGCAGAAGACCATGGAAGTCTGTCCATGGTTGTACCACTCCGATCAAGGTTGCCAAATCCTTGCCTACAGCCCCTGATGTTACAGTGTCTGTTCTGGGCTGTGAAAAATCAGCAAGTCCTTCTCAGCAAGCTCTTGGCTTATAGGAAAAAATTATACAACTCACTGTAAGCTTTTCAAAAATGGTTGTAACAGTGAAATGGCACAGGTTGACTCCTGTCTTTGCCAAGGCAGTTTGGTTGAGTTAGGTTGCCTTTTGCAGCTTCTGAGTTTTCTGTGTGTTCATTTGACATAATATGCTGAAACAGTACATCCCAATGCTGAAGAGGTCTCTGTCTTGTATCTCACAGTTTAGAATTTCAGCTCACTCCTAATTTACAGAAAGATTAAAAGTGACCAGAGTGCAATTTAAAGACATCAGCCACTGAAATACTGTAGTGACTTTTTGGTTTCTCCTGCATTTTGTACATTTTACAGCATTTGTGACAAGATTGTAATTTTTCCATTGAGCTATCACTTTTTGAAATCTCTCTTACAGTGTTAAAAACCACAATAATTGTTACTATTATAGGCGAATACTAATTAGAGTTCAGGAGTAAGACTTGAATTTGGTAACATACTATGGTCAATTATTTAGTGACTGTATTTCAAGCTGAGACCATTCTTTTAAAGTCAAAAGTGCCTTCCTAGCTCCTGCATATACAGAGTCATGGTATAGTCCAGCATCTAAGGACATGGAAGCAAAAATAGTACTTTTGTGTCTATTCTCACTCCTGTATCATTCATGTACAGCTGAGCTATGATACTGAGGCATTTATTTAAACATATTGAAACTCGGTTTTGCCCTCATAGCATAATTTTAAGTGAGAAATATTTGGAGAATATATTTAATTTGCCAGCACAGTTGATGCATTCAGCAGGGTAATTCTATTGCATTAAAATGCCTCCAAGAGAACACCACTCTTGGCTCACACATAATATACAAAAGCAGTGAAAACAACTGCTAGAAATTCTTGCCAAGCATTGAAATATGCTATGTCAAAATAAAATGAAAAATTCAAGAACGAACTCCAGCTAGTATATGATTCTTCTTACATTTCTGTCTTTTATAGTACTTTATCCACAAGAATTTTCATCTCCCCTTGGCTCCATATAAGTTGAACTTTGAAATACGTATGAAATGCCAGTAAATTAGGGGTAAATTGCACAAATGTATGTGTTTGAGAGAGGGGAGAGCAAATTCCAAACCTCTGTATTATGCAGTTTGCAGCAACCAACCACAAGGTCATCTACTGGCAGCAAGACAGCACCACAGAATCTTACTTAGTCACCGTGGATGACCTGATACAATATTTGGAGGATTTTAAGGAGGAGAACAGCTTGATGTCTCTTAGAAATGGAATTGAATGTGCAAAATCCAATGTAATAAGTGCTGATTTACTGAGATTTGAGGAAATTTCTGTGTGGGGCATTAAATCTTCCTGGAAGATAAAAGGGGTGGAGGGGAAGGAAGGCAAGATTAAGGAGGAGGAAGTGTTGAATATTGGGAAGACTGTGCATACTTAACACTTCTTATTGCCCCCCCTGACCTGCAGAGTTTTTTGAGACAGATTCTCCAAATCCTGCTTCTTCTGGAAGGCCACTGTGAAACTATGAAGCTCCATGATCTTATTTGTGGGCAGCTGGGCTCCCTGGGAGCATCAACAGCTCCCACCAGTGGATTATTGGGCCATGAAGAGCTGATAGGACCTGTCTTACTACATTTATTTCCATTCTACAGTACAAAAACAACTACAAATAAGGTCAGATCCTTGTTTAGCTACAAACATTTGAGATTCAAAGCAAACCCTGATCTTTCATATGGGTGAATGCATAGAATTAGATCCACATTATTTGGATCAACCCGAAAGAGAAGGTACTTACTATATTCTGTGTTTTCATCCAATTATTTTTTCTTCCAGGAGGCTTATGGGGAATACAGAAGAATGAAAATAGAAACAAATGTAGATTAGACAGGTCCTTGGAGTTTTATTTGCTTTCATTTTAGGATTTGCAGAGGCCAACTTCTGTTGCCGGTAATCCATTAATATGGTTGCCTTTGCTGGTCTTAAATTGATGACTCCATACTGATAGAACTCTAAGGCAGTGAAAGATCAATACACATGGGTCTTTTTCAGTGCCCTCCATTACTTTTTGTGATTTATTTTTCTCTTAGCTAGCCTATGACTAAGCCCCTTGTATTGAGTTTATTGCATGTCTACTTTGGCAGCTAAATAATTGAGAACTTCGCTAAAGGAAGAGAAATAAAACTTGAAAATATGTTATCTACAAGACTTCTCTTGGTATGAAACTCTTCTGAGCTGCTGCAAATTTATTTGAAACAAATCATTTTAACTCGGTTAAAATATTGTGGAAGTTAAAACTTTCAGCCTGCCTGAAGAAAACTTTGCTCAGGGATATTTTCAGGTATTTTTGTGACACACTAGTAAGAATGGCATACCAAAAGTCAGTAGCTGGCTGGTAGTGATGATCAATGAATCACAGCTATGAAGAGCAAGACTCTTCACGATGGAATATGGTGCTTTGGGTCTACTAACAGTGTCTAAGCCAAAGTGTACCTCTGAAGGGTTAGGTACCCAGGACTCATCCCTCCTGGGCAAATAAATCATACCACTATGTTGGTTAGAAATAGATATTCTAGAGTGGAAGGGGTCAGAGTAGTGTAAACATTAGTGACAATTATAACATCTAATTAGCATTTATTATGATTGCACACTGAATTGATATTAACATTTGCAACGAGAGCTGGCTCTCATCTGATTAGACACTATGCAGAACAATGCTAGCCCCCTGCTCAAAAGTTTTTAATTTAGTTAAATAAGCTTTTTACATTAGTGTTTTCTGCTTTAAGTAGTTTAAAGTCTACCAGAATGTTTCTTTTGACAAAGATGATGACAACAGCTCTATACCCTTGAAGAAAAATGACCATTAAGATACAAGTCTTTCTGCTGAAACACTGAGGGAGGAGGAAGTCTGACATAAACTCCCTCTTAAAAACTGGGGAGTCTTGTACAGATCACAGTGGGCACAGAATCAGGGCAATGATGAGCCATCTGATAGATGAGGAGGGGGTTATGCACTATCAGCTTCCCAAGATTAGAGGCACTGGAGCACAGGTTACAGAGACAGAGAAAACTCATCTCTTCATCCAGACTGACAGCTGCTGAGTTTTGCTTCCCTTGTCCTAGTAACTGATCCCACTGTGATGTCAGTTAAACTCAGTTATACTTCTTTCCAGTTTTAACAACCTTTTTTCTTTTTTTCTTTTTTTTTTCTTTTTTTTTTTTTTTTTTTTTTAAAGCTATAAAGAGCTGTTGACACCTCAGGGGTATCTCTGGAAAACTTATTTGTGTTTTCAAACAGTTTTACAGATGTAGGATTAGAAAGACTTTGGCGTTCTCCACATGATTTCTGCATTTTATTTACAAGAGATGCCAGCGTAGAAACATGATCATGTTTCAGAACGTCAGTTTTTTTCTTCTGCTTATTTCTTATTTGAAATCCTCCCTTTCCAGCTGACTCCACAGCCATTATGGGAGTGACTCTGCTGTGTTACCAACTGTAGCCCTCACTAATGTGTTTATAACACCTTCACAGAATACATTTTGAATAGGCAGGCCTGTTAATGGACGGCTATAACTTTTATTTATCATGGTGTGTATAATGCTAGCATGGTTACAGTTATATCAGTATGAAGCAAATCTCTGTCTGTAAAGCAATGACATATACTGTTTAAATAACAGCTATAGCACCACCAAATTGTACTCTTTTAACAATATTGGTGTGGTTGATGAGACAGCACTGCAAAAGAGCTTCGATTTGCTGAGAGGATGGAGATTGTATAGGACTTTTCTTCCCGTGATCAAGAGACATTTGTTCAGATAATTTTGCTTTTCTTTTCCTTGACTGTAAGAAAATAGCAGTTTTTCAACAGGGAGAAAAAAATCCTATGTGGTGCAAACACAATCATAAGAAGGGGGGTGGCAGGATGGACCACAGGAGAGAAAGCAGCACACACAGGAGCCATTACTGCCCTGGGAAGGAAGGACTCATCTCCCCAGCACCTGGTCCTATTCCTACCATTTGCCTCATCTCTTGCCAGCTTGATCCTTCATGGCTGAGGGGTGAGGAGGATCAGGACACTCAGCAGGCTGGGCAACGACAGCCACTTCTGCCTCCAGCATTAATTTTCAGCCACTTTGGCTCCCAAATGCAGAGCAGGAGAAGCTGGTGGGTAGGGAATGCGAGGGCTGTTCTGGGGAGCACTGCTAGCTCAACCTGCACCTCTAGCCATGGCCCAATGTATGCCCAGCGAAGGAAGAAACCCCAGGTCTGTCAATGAAATTTCTGAAATTTCATAAAATGCAGTATGTTTTCTTCTGTAGTCCAGTCTGTCTCTAAAGAAGTAACAGTCTGGTCACAGAGGCTCATAACTCACAATTGTCATTAGCAAAGGAAGAAAACAGAATGTATGAGCAGGGTTTCTTTTTAGGAAAATGAAAAGATCAAAGACAAACAAGAGGAAATGTGAAATCTTCACATGAAAGTAACCTGCGTGGCTTTCTAGCGGCTGGGTGATTAGCACACGAATTCTCTCTATAGGTTTCATTGCAGCAGAAGGTACCATGTGAGGTATCGTGTGCTTGAAGATGTAAAAGTGTTAATAGTAATGTATTTTACCAATACTTAGAACAATTAATCCTACTCCTACTACATGCATCAGGAACAAATGAAAAAATAAATGAGAATTTTATGAGCTGGTAGGTTGCTGGTTTTGTTTGTTGTTGTGTTTTGGTTTGGGTTTTCTTGTTGTTAGTGGTTTTGTTTGTGGGTGTTTTGTCGGTTCATTGGTGGGTCTTTTTGTTTTGTTTGCTTGTTTCAAAGGAAGATGATGCCCTACCTCAAATCCTGATCTGTACGTAGGTTTTCTCCAGCTGAGGGTGAGAAAACAAGTTTGATTCTGTGAGGCCGTTTGAGTTTGTTGCCCTCTTGCAATTTTGCAGCAAGCTTTTCCCCAGGAGATATCTATCCTCAAAACTGGGTGAAGACTGTAAAGGAAGGTTTTGATGTAGGCCCCTTTCTACTTTTAAGTGAATATTTATAAAAATAAAACATTTTAGAGGTCTGAACCATCTTCTGTGTGTGCTCTTTACCAGATTTTGTGAGTGGCACATTTTTCACAGAAAAGGACGGCATTTTTTCTTAACCCTTGAGATTATAACCAAATAAAAATAACAGAGGGGATAGTAGTTTGTGAGCATTTCTCCTGGAATAAAAATAAACAATTTGGACACCCCTCTAGGATGTTGCTTATGTAGCTGTTGGTTAGTCATATTTCTGTAATAAATGTCTTGAAAATACTACACTTGCTTATTAGTATCTGAGAAGATATTCTCTTATCTTCCTTTTTAGTTTGGCACACTATACACAAAAGATGTATTCTCCTATTTGAAGTAAATAACCAGCAGTTTACTCTTTGCAAAGCCATTCATTAAAAAAAAAAAAAAAAAGTACTGATGTGCCAGTGTTTCCAGTTAGAATGTCCTGTGGTAAATTAAATGTTTGTCTAGTGCAGTTTTGAAGAAAACTTATAATGACTTTTTTATATGTTAATTTTCATATTTAATTAGAAGTCAGTCATACTGCTGTATTATAGTTCTTAAATTCAACAAGATTTTCATGCCATAGACATATTGCAGTCACAAATGTAGAAGAATTAACCCTATTAAGACTGAATTATATAAGCAGGTCAAAAGAGGTTCTTTTTAAGGAAGATTTAATTTATTTGCTTAAAATAAATTTATTAATTGATTATTTATTCACCTAAAATTATTATAATGTTATAGAAAGAACAAAATGCAGATTATTCTTGCACTGGGTGGATAAATATTTTGAATCCTTTTTTTCTGTATATATAAGGTTTCTAGGCATATATATGATGGCACACAGAAAAGAAGTCACAACAGAGAAATAAAACTCAGATTAAGTTGTTATATATATCTTTGTTTTGAATTCTTCTATCTGTTATTCTTTTATTTGATGCTATACTCCCCCTTTTCCTTCTTCCTACATTAGTAAATCTGGATCCACAAACTATGAGAGCTTGTCCCAATCTCCAGTCATGTTGTAGTGGTGGTGTTATTAGAAGTCCTATTCAAAGGCATACTGGTGCCAGCCTTATTACCAGAAGTCTGTGGTGCAAGCTCCCTTCCACACTTTAGCATCAAGTTGAGAAAGCTTTCCTTATGGACAAGCTTATGAAAAGTTTACAGTCCATTGCTCATTTGCCCATTCAAGGTGCCCATTTAGAACTCTCTCATGGTGCAGGTTTCTGATTTACAAATCCAGTCTCCATCCCATGGGCACATGTTGGGAGCTCGGCCCAGGTGCAGAGCATAGTGCAGATCATGCCTCATTTGACCCACAGGAGGCCTTAGTGAGGGTAGCGACAACTGCCAACCATCTCATTGTCTCACAGCATATCCATGAAATGGAAAAAATGCAGTAAATGCATTTATTTGAATAGCCACTCTTCCGAATGTTTGCACTGGCACATGGGGTTTAGTGTCTATTTACATTGATGAGCAGAGCTGCATTAAGGAAAATCCTGCTTCTGGCCTGCCAATGGAAACAATCCACAAGATCCCAGATACTGTCAAGCTGCTGGAGGAAGGAGAGAAGAACATATAATGACATAAGTGTGTTAAACCTCTGTGCTGCCAGAAGTCACTATGTCTGGGCTCCCAAGTGAGCTTTCGAGTATACACCTTGGCTGTCTCCTAACTCCATGCTGGCAGGATACTTTAGTACACACCAGTCCCAAATGTCCTGGTTTCCTCAGAAATTAAAGCCCTGCGACAGACAGGAGCCTTATTAAGCACCCAGCTTGGCCTCAGTCAGACAATTGGAGGCAACCTGCTCCATGGGATGTGCTATGATGCACAACTGGAGGTTAGTTTGGGTCTTGTTTTATTTCTAAAAGAAAGAGGTTGAAAAAAGCTCAATTCTCATCTGTCACAAATCACTATGTCTTCACTGCTTCTGAGGTGGCTCATCTGATTCAATATAGCTAAGGATCTGGAATATTGTTTAGTTGCTGTAAAAATAGTCTGCAGGTTCCCTGTATCGAGACAAATACTGCATCTGTGTATCTGGTGGCAATGCATCATATAAACAAGGAATTATCCCTAACCACCAGACATAAAAAAAAACCCACATTGCATGGATGGCTATTGATAAAATCAATAAATATCATGATCTTTGACTTGCATTTTGCAAAGAGTTGATTTCACTGCCCTAATATGCCTTTGATATAACCATAAATGACATTGAAACACATTGTTCTTTAAGAAGCAAACAGCATCAGTTTTAAATTCAAGAGTTTGTATTTGTATAACATGATGGGGAAAGGCACCATTTTTATGATACTGTTTCAGAGGCAAAATGCATCCCACTTTCCCTCCAGTGCGGATGGTGTAATCTTCATTTATCTTCTGTATTAGGACAATCTCAGTGCATTCCAATAGCACCCAAACATTTTCATCTAGGAAAAGTAATGGTAGTGTAGACAGTACCTTTAGTTTCAGTTTACAAATTTCTAGAAAAGCTAAAGTAATAAATAATTATTTTCTGGCTATTATTTTTAATTAGAGAGTTTTGTTACCTGCTTAAGAACACTGATAAATACCAGCTTCATGATCTGATAAAAATCCTCTCTGTTCACTCTAAACTGTTGTGTCAATAACTGATTGTCATTTTCTTATCCTTTCAGTAGTATTTTTGAAAGGCATATTGTGTATAGAGGATCCCATGACCTCTCACAGATGTGACAATATTAGCAGCTTTGAGAAATTAAGAAAATATTTTTTATTTTCTTTTTTCCCCTTCAGGCTAAGCAGAGATATTGCAAGAAATAGTTAAATTTTGAATTCAGCATCCTGATTTCTTCAAGCCACCCTCCATATTCATAGAACAGTTCCTTTAAAACTTTCACTGTGCTCATATCACAGCTTTAAATATGCCCAATTCACTTTTGAGTCTTAATTCCCTATCAGAGAAAATGTGAAATTAATTGCCAGTAAAAAAAGAAGCGCCATAGCTAGAATCTACTGAAAATAATGCAAAGCAGGAAGGCATAAATTACCTGAAATTACTACAGTATTTTACTAAGATTTTTAAAATGTGTACTGACAGGGGAAAGATACATCTGCTCTTTAACTTACACGAAAATCAGTACTGATTGCCAGTTAAATAATAGTAAACAATATAACGTTTAAACCTACGAAAAGAATCACATCTATTACTGCCATTCATGAACTCCTCTGAGCTATGCACCTCTCAGCCCAGGAAAGAAAAATAAATTATTTTAAAAAAATGGGAGGATATGACCATTTGTCTCTGTATAATCACTCTATCAAATTTGTAATGATCTGTGAAATAAAGAAGTTGTGGTTGGTGCTCAAAAAATGCTGAGAATGCTGTGCATATCACCTGCTGTGCATTTTATATGAAGATCTGTATATACTACTAAAGGAGTCACTCTAAAAACAACATACAAAAAGAAAAATTAAGTGTGCAGGAAGACTGATCTGTTTATTTCTTGCATTTATTATAATCTTCAGTTTGAGCTTCTGAGACTGCTGCTATTTTAGTTTAGTTTGTGTTCCAAAAGTTTTGCTTTTTTTTTTTTTTTTCTTTCTTCTTTCTCCTACTACCTGGATGAAATTTGAAACATAAAAGTTAAAATACTAAGAAAAAAGCAGCTGTGTAAATTTCCCAGAATTTTCTTCGTAAAGCTGCTATTGTGGAAATATAGGCTTCTTGCCTTTTTCAAACACTGCACTAATTTTGTGCCATTTCACCTTGACAAAAAGGACAGTGTTTTGAACTTATGATCTAAACCTTCCATATCTGATGTGGAAAAGATCATTTACATGAAACCAGAGAAAAGGCTGAGGAGAAAAATAATGAAACCTCTCTGTCTGGTCAGCAACACTGTTGGGTTTTGTGGAAAAGAACTGGAGACAAGGTTTCAGGCAAGCAAACTCCCAGTGAATGCAGGGCGATCTGTTTGTTGCTCCAGTGGGTCAGTGAGACCCCAAGTGTTCCTAACACAGCTGCAGATGAGACAATATCAAATTTTAGTACCCTGTAGAGGTATTGAGCTACTGCAGTTATCATCTCACTTTGACTGCCAAGTTAGAATCCCTTGAGCTTTAACTCATGGATATAAAATTGCTACTACTTTTCTGAAAATGGGAAAGTGAACAGAACAGACTAGGTCTGGTCTTCTACGATTGAAAACTATCTTTTTCTACTTCTGATAATAGTAAAGTCAAGGATAGGAAGAGGATGAGGTTTTTGCACAACACCCTGAAGTAGGTGACCATGGGAAGTGACATGTGGCCCTGCCTGTGGCAGGGCATGATTGCACCCATCGGTGCTTGCAGACATCAGTGTCAAAGCTCTCTGTGGGTCTAGACACTGCTTGTTTTCTGAAAAGAAGTTACTGTTCCAAAAACTCTAAAATGTTCCCACGGAAACATTCCGAATTTCAGTCTTTGTGACTGGCAATAAGCGGTAAGGGAAGCGATACCATTTTTTAATCTGCTATAAATACACCTTTAGAGCACTTTCCTTTTTCCTCATATAGTTATGGACTCTTAACTCTTATTCAACAACACTAAATATTTTCTTTTAAATAGCAGGCTGTACTGATTGCTTGTAAACCAGTTGTTTTCTTGCCTTTCCTGTTTAGGTCAATCATATACTTTCAGCTCTTTCATTTCTCAGTCAGTCAGTATACAACTATCAAATGATACGTTTTTACAAAGAAGCTTATCCTCTGTGACTTACAAGTTCAAAACACAAATTTTCCAAGTTATGGTTTTAAGAGCAGCCTTGTACTTAATTCCCCTGATAATTTTTACTTCCCACAAATTTTTTATGTACCTTCCAGAAGAAGAGGGTTTTGTTCTGGGCATCACCCAGATTTGCTCTGGAGCCCAGAGCTGTCTGGAGAAGAGGATCTGTTTTGAGAAACAGTGATTGCCACACTGCTACAGCCTGACAGCCTGGGCACCCAGTTGTGGTGGGATACAAAAACTTTCATGTCTTTGAGACGCAGTCTGAAGAATTCCCAAGACAACGTATATTGTGAATAAACAATTCTATACTACTTCTTTAATAAACCTTTTATTATGATAGGAGTTTTGTCCACAGAACAAAAACTAGGGAAAAATGGGCAGCATACTGAAGAACTTGAAAGTGACATTCAAATCTGGATATCATATCATTTTTATAGTAGCAATTAATAGTTCGATGCTAGTATACCTTAGCAGCAAGGTATTTCTCATACACAGCACTTCCTGTAGCATGTATACTAGTTAGCATCTCAACTTTCTGTGCAAAAGGAAAAGAGATAATTTGAGCAATAAAAAGCTATGAACCACAGTTAAGGTGGCTATTTAAATGCTTTGAAGAACATATAGGAGGGGGATGTGAGTTATGCATATCGGGCTGTGATATCTGCAGCCCATTCTGGAAAGGCTCTCTGTTAGTTTTCTGCTTAGGAATACAGCATAGAAACTGATATAAGGACAGAGAGCTGGTGCTATAGATGAGCAAATTGCTAAATGAAAAAGAAGGCCGCAAAGTGAATGAAGCAGAAACACTTTCCCGAGCAAGTGATTAACCTGCCTCTGAATGGTGAGCTCGCTGGAGCCTCCTGCCTCACCTCTGAGTGGAAAGACGATGGCACCCAGCAATCAGCCTAAAGTCAATTGGTGAAGTGATAAATTGGCAACATTAGTGAGAGTCAGCAGGGAGGAAAACTTTTTGCATTGGTGCTTTTTCTCAAACAGTAAAGAAATATAAAAAGTTTTCAAGCATCCTGTGCTGCACTGAATCAGAAGCTTAACTGAGCATTAAAATGACTGACTTCTTCAGCAGCAAAGCAGCAATCACCATTTGAGTGGAAAGGTGGGAGGAGCAGTGGACGAATTGTCCTGTTTGCCAAAGGAGGGGCTCCAATTTTTATGGGAGTTGAATTGAACATTAAGCGACTTTGAAACTTTCAGCTTTGGATGCCATAAATATTGAAGTCACAGTGAGATGGAGACACATAATGCCTTGGGTCTGAAACCAGTGGAAACTTAAAAACTAGACATAATGTGGGCCAATGCTGAGCCTGAAGAAAATTTTATCTTAGGCCGAGTGAGGACACATTAAGATTGGAGAGGAAGATTTAACTGGAGCAAGGAGTGAAAGAAACTGAAATGTGGCATATTGGTATTTTAATGTATACAATGTACTGTGTCTGCATAAGATTTGAGTTCGGTGTTGACTAGGCTTTTATAAGGCTATAAATTTTTTAATTGGCACTTTCAGTAAGTTTCATTTGCTCATAAAGGAGTGTATTTAGATCTGGACTTCCCAGTACAAATTACTTCCCTGCAGCCCCACAGGAGTGTTAGTGGCAATCTCAGATTATGTCAACAGGCACATTTTAAACATATCACCTGAGCTGAGGATTTTTAGACAAAGCAACCCCTTCTCCCTCCTCTCTCACGAGCCTGTGGAAAATGCATTAAAGTCTGCTGTCTTGGGATGCACTGCTGTGTCTGCTGACTCCTGAAAGCCATTGAATTTAACTAGATTTTGCTGCAAAAGTGCTGAGGGTAATTTGACTCCGTATATTCATATATTATTGGAGGCGCATTGATGTCCAGGGGCTGCAGATCCCATCTGTCTCATAGCCCGCAACACCAGGGCCATTGTCTGTTGGACGCAGAGCTGTTTTTTTCTGTCTGGTAACAGGGATGTGACTTCGCTTCCAGGACAGAAGAAGGACCTGGGTGTAGCCAGGACTCAGACCAGTGTTCCAGGTGTCTTCATAGAGAATGAGAGGAGGGGTCCTGCAACAAGGACTTTCCTACATCACAACGTAGCTCTCTTCAATCCCATATGTAAGCAAACAGTGGCCAGCTGCTGAGTTTGGATCTGAGCTTCATCTGTCATGGTGCCCATGTAGCCAGAAAGCTGAACACCTATATCACGTCAGTGCAATATGGGTCAGGGGAGAACTGCAATACTTCTAATTAAAACCCACAAGTACCGAGGTTTTCCCTTCCTCTGGATTCCTTCAAGGGCTAGTGGAAGGACCACAACTCTGTCTCCTGTGAGCCTTGCAGAGCAGAACAATTCTGCAATGGATTTTTGGTGTTGCCGGGAAGAGGTTTCCCCAATTTGGACCCCAGTGACGTTGTACAGATCTCTTCCAGTCCTTGCTATCAGCTAAGTCTCCAACTGGCCCAAATTTCCTCCTTCATGGAAAGATCCCTATAAGTTAAGTTCTGTTTAAAATGTATGTTTTAACACCACACATATGCTTTCAATTTTTATAAAAATATATTGGCATATTTATTCTATTTAACTTGCTTCATGGCCCTCTTCAGTTCAAAGCTTTCTTTTTCCAGAAGAAAAGCTGCTCATATCATCATCTGCTTTATGCTAGAGCCATTGACCTTTTTCCAGTATCTTGTCTCAGTGACTGTATGCGTATGTGCAAATTTCATTTTCTAACGCAGTAGCTCTGATGTGCCCTCATCTCCCTGCTCTGACATTCAGGTGCTTTGCTTCTGTGAGCTTTTTGCTGCTTTTATATTTACTGCTTTTAAACACACTGTTCTTCCTTTCCCCTTCTTTTGTCTGTCTTTTCAGAGCAATTGATCATCCCAGTTTTGACTACTGGTATTTATGACTGGTCATTTTCTGGAATAAGGAGAAAAATTTTGTCAGACCTCTGAACTCCATGTGTTTGCCCCAAACACTCTGCTAATCTCTCAGTCTTCGTTAATCCTCACTAGAAAGCCTGACTCCAGAGCCCTATAGACAGCTAGAGCCCTGAATCTTTTGCCTCTGTTCATAGCTTACTCCATATCATACCCCATGTCTCGCTTTCCTATGCTCTGTGCTCTGACCTGTCTTTCCCTAGGGTTTTGATATCACAAGAGATAGGTAGAAAAGGAGGATCAATAGATCAATGAAAACCATTTTATTTCATTTTTTCAGATGGTACCTGTACGTTAAATTAATCAGACTATGGAGGGAAGATACAGGGAGAGTGCATCTTTGTAATTGCTTAAAAAAAAAAAAAAAAAAAAAAGAAAGAAAAATTTAAAAAAAAGAAAAAAGAAATTAGGACATTGCAGAGGGCACATTTGTTTTAGTGTTTGCTGGCTGTCTTGTGATGAGACAACTTTTTAAAGCTTTTGTTTGAGAAAGCAAGAAAGCTCAGTACAGTTGGGTATGTATTTTTAGGCTGGTTATGATATGCACCCCTATGAAAGCATTAATGTGGGTCTGTTAAAGCCACTATGTACTGAGGTCTTGCTAAACATTTGGCAGTCTCACAAAAATATGAAGACTAAGGAGCAAGCCCAGGGAAATATTAGGCTTGCTCTTTTCAATCTTGGTACAGGTCACCTGGCCAAATAGCATCCTGATTAAGATAAGCAGATAAAGAGGCTTCCTACTTGTGCAGATCATCCATCTCTTCCAAGAGGGTTGCAAGAGACTTAAGTTAAAATATTTTTGGATGTTTTTGCATCAGAGCTTTAATAATTCCTTATTGTCATGGCACAATGACAGATGATCTCAACAATTTTATAACGGTCACTATGAACCTAAATTTACTGTCAACAGATAACCATACTGGCTTGAATAGGGACAGAAATTAGCCTTTTAAATTACACCTTGGCACAATCAATCCATAAATGAATGAGATTGTGCTGTGTTGCAGTTCCTCCCTGGCAGTTTTCTTACTTTTTTTCCAGTCAATTACATTGCTGCTTCTGCAAAAATCAAGCAAGTTCAGTGCTTGTAGTGGTAAACAGTCCTACTGAAGTCAGCTGGGACTAGTCAATGCAGTCACACAAGGTGATTAACCAGTGTTAATAAAATTGAAGTCTAAGGCATTTAACAGGGTGGTTGGATACCTATTTAGCTTTTTACTAGGGGAGGTATACTGGCCACTGTCATTTTCTGGCCTTTTATTTCAAAATGGGAGACTGCTCAGTGGGGACAATTTTTCAGAAGTAAGATGCCAGCTGGTCAAGGGAGGTGATTGTTCTGCTCTACTCTGCACTGGTGCAGCCTCACCTGGGGTACTATGTGCAGTTCCATTGCAGACCAATGACAGAACCTGAGGGAATGGCATGAAGGTGTGCCAGGGGAGGTTTAGGTTGGACACTAGGAAAATGTTCTTCACCCAGAGGGTAGTGGAGCACTGGAACAGGCTCTCTAGGGAAGTAGTCATGGCCCCAAGCCTGACAGTGTTCGAGAAGAGACTGGGCAACACCCTCAGACATATGGTGTGAACTGTGGGCTTGTCATATGCAGGAACAGGAGTTGGACTCAATGATCCTTGTGGGTTCCTTCCAACTCAGGACATTCTGTGATTCTATGATTAGCAACATAAGATTACTGAAATGATGGCATCCTTTGTATTGCAGAGTGGAACATGGTACAGAGATGTTCCAACACTGTGCCAGTGACAGCTGCTGCATCTGCAAGCTGCTGCACATACCACCAGCAGCCTGAGTCTCACAGCTGCAGGGCTTGTATTTCAGCAGGGCACACATCCTGGTGTCTTAGCAGCGAATGTCCTGCTGATGCTGGCCGAGCAGCTGCTCAGCAATCCCACAGTGCCAGTGCCACTGGGGCAGGTATTACAGCATGAATGATGCACATGGGGAGTCTGGGCCCACAGCTCCAGAGATGCAATACTGAGAAAACCAGCTAATGTCTAATCCAGGCCATTACTGTATTCCTGTGGAGTCTAAGTTTGGTGATAGAGGAATACTGAGATACTAGAAAGCCCATTCTGTGGAGAAGTACCTTGGTTTTCACAGATCTGGGCTCCAACATAATGCCTAACACTAGGGAATAAAAGCAGACTCTGTAGCATAGTAGTGGGCCTGCTTCCTTTAAAGTTGAAAAAGAGGAGGGAACCCACCTGATATACAAACTTAGGTTTCCATTACTTTCCCCTTTAGGAAGAAGTTCATTTTTCCATCTCTCAAAAAAAAGAGCTTCTGCCACTAGGGAACTGGACTGTAGGCTAGCCTGGGTAGAAACTGCCTCTTGTGTTGAAAAAGTCCATGGGAGAATAAAAAATGTGTTTGATCACCAAGTGAGCAAAGGAAAGGGCACAGTTCTGAGTGGCTGGCTCACCAGGAGAGCAGCAGAGCTGACCTGTGCTTTTACTGTCAGATCTTTGTGTATGACACGTACTATTTCTGTGTTATGTGAACTGCTTAAGGGCTCCTGAGTGTGGTGCCCAGAGCCTGGTTCCACTTTCCCTGCCCATCTTCTTCACCACAGAGCCTGAAGGACAGGTCTGACAGTGGGACAGTGCCTGTGCTTGCAATAATACCCTGTCACTGCAGAGCCAGCCTTGTGGCTATAAGTTTCTTGAGAGCTCATGAGGAATGGATGAAAATGTTGTACCCACAAGGCTTTTCAAAGTGACACTGGAGGAAACAAAGGCACGCTCAGCTCAGGTACCTAATGCATGGGTCTACATTTCTGCAGCTCTGAGGGAGGTGTTTTGGAAGGGAATTAAGTTATGCTGCTGTCTCAGAATTCCCAGACATGACCAGTTTAGCCACATCCTTTACAAAGTCTTTTCCAATCCCTCTTCTGAACTGACTTTCTCTGTGCAGTACATGGCGGGTTCTGGGGCTTTTCCAGAGCTATTGATTTGCCTGTGCTTGTCTGTTTTTAGGTGTCCAGGTCCTGTGTTATCTCTGATCCTTGCCATCAAAAAATCAGTGGCAAGAGATAGAAAAAGAAAATCAGTAAATTTTGAAATGTAGCCTGTTTTGAACTAATTAGAAAAAAGCAGTGAATTTAGGAATAAACCAAACCTTAAAGAATTAAAATCTTTGCATACTGCAAACTGAGCAGGGCCATGGCTTCTCATTAAGAAATGTCTGCTAGTAAAGCTCTATACATATCTCATTTCCATGAAGACTTCAGCAAATCAGAGTATTACCCTGTGGAGAGTCATGCATTGGCTTGCACCTTCCTCCTTCTTTTTTTTGCCCTCTCTGCAGCCTTCCTCACACCAGTAAAAACTCTGTCTTCTGATCTTGGGAAATACAGGAGGGTTTCTAAAATGGGAATATTCTAGATGCTGGGCTGGAGTCAAGGGACAGAGACAGTCTTTACTTATTTAATACTTTTTTCCTACAGTAGAAAAAGTAAGCAATTCATGAATCATACAAATGCTGGCAAAAATAAATATACTTGATCCAATAGTGATGAGCTCATTCACTGCCATACTGACATAGGATTTTTTCAGCCGTTGCCTTCCTGCAAGCCTGGATCTGGTTGTTTGCAGGGACGCAAGGTTGTCTGCAAGGCATGGTGACCTCCTTGGTGCGAGATGTTGTACAGGCAGACGCTACTGGGAAATGCAGAGTCCCCTCAACATCCCAAGAGGAGCTTCTCTGCTGGGGACATTAGAGATGGGGTTATGGCAATGGGGTGAAGGCATTGGGCCACTGCCCTAGTCATGTCAACAAGTCCCCAAAACTGCTTCTCCTAACCCCACCGAGATGTAATTGTGGGTGTTGCTGTCACAGTGCTGTATAAAAGTTAGTCCTGGGGATTTGAAGTAGGTTTTGACAACATTTCACTTAGGAACTCAAAGGGCATTTTCTATTAAAATTTGAAGGGTGGAGGGAAAGTATTCAGGCTGGTAATATTTTGATGTTCTTGGTGAAGTGTGACACAGCTGTTTTTATTTATTAGCATGTATATGTTGCTTATTAACATGGTATTTATTTGGGCTTAAAACAACAGAAAGTCATTAGTTGACCTATCATGCAATGATGGCAGTAATCTAGCAGCATTACAATAATAATTCAAAAAGTGACTTAGATAAACAGAAAACCCTTCCCAAGTTTTTATTTTTCCAGGAATTAATATACTCTTAATCCTCTTTTGGACAAACACGACTGGTTACAATTTTTTTATTAAATACTTGGTTTGTTTAAAACTTCAGATTTAGAATGTCAGATGCTATATACCGAACCAAAAGGGAACAGTGACAGCTGACTTTCAGCTTACACAAAAACAGTTTAGCTTTTATTTTCAAAGTAGCTTTTCCAATTTTATCTGAGCGCATCTTTATGCAAGAGAAAGTTAAAGGCAAAAAAAAAAATCCAGATCAAATTATTTTATTTAACTGAAAACATTTTATTTTAGCTCATCAATTCATTCAACTGTTCTGACAAAGTTGCTATTTTGCTGGAGTTCAAAAAAGGACTGCTTGGGATATTTGGAACCTGAGGTTATTGATTCCATATTTGCTAGAAATATCCTCACAACATTTTCATTAAAGTAAGCCAAATTATTTCATAAGGATTGCATTAAAAGCCTTAATTATCCAAATCCTCACTGAGCCAAAACACATTATCCTCAGTTGTCATATGGAAAAATGAATGCAGAAAAGTAATCTTGAAGAGGGTTGCTCAGGACAAATGAGTACTTCAGCCCAGATCAGGAAACAATAGCATTCCTGTTTTTGATCTCATACTTTTAATTCTTCAAGACTATGACATATCTCACACTATTATACTGTCCCCCTCTTGAGGTTGAAAAGAATGGAGTAAATTAATAGAGTAGAAAGAAACCACAATAACAAGTAAATGATGTTTCATTAATTTAGTCTGTGCAGAGAAAGTAAAAGCTTTACCAGAGAGCATCAGCCAGTACAAGAGGACCTGACAGCAAAATTCTGTGAGACATAAAGAAATGTTCTATAAAGGGAAAGCTTCAAAGTAACAAATGTTACTTTAAGCAGAATAAGAAAAAGGATCATATTTTTTGTTTTCTTTCTGGTAAGGCCCTGTTGAAAGCTGGAACAAAACCTGTTTTAAGAGAGGAAATTGATTAACTTTACTATAGGCAAGAAGTTTAAACTATCAATTAGAGTGCAAAAGTAAGGGTCAAGTGAAATTATTAAAGGTCTAATGAGATGGTATAATTCAGTAGCATTTCAGTAAACTTATTGATTGAAATTTTCACTAAGAAGCAGAGGGAGAAAAGGGAGCAGCTCTCAATTCTGTTCTTTCTGCATGAGTAGCTGTACGCTTTCTGAATACTAATAAAGCACACATTGCAGTTAGTTTGATGGTACATACTTTTTAATGATGTTGGCCTCATACTTCTCCAAAAACTATACCTAATACTTTTAATATGTAATTTAGCATGACAAAAATACACAAGGATGAGATTAATTAAATCAAAAAAGGAAAAACAAATTAAATTGCATTTGGGAGGACAAAAGTTTCTACCCTGTTTTCCCAAAAATAAGACAGGGACTTATATTAATTTTTGCTCCAAAACTTAATACTTTTTTACATGTATAGCTGCCTGGACACTATTTAAATTGTTTTTTGTTTTTTTTTTTTTAATGAATTATAGCTAGGGCTTATTTTCAGGGTAGGTCTTATTTTTGGGGAAACAGGGTACTCTTTCTGACAAAACAATATTTTAAAATCTATACAAGAAAGTTGAAAAATGTAGACTATTCTTTTTTAGCAGAGTACCTCTGAAGTAGATATTAATGGTGAATGTGGTGATAAAAAATGTTTAACCAGCTACTTTTTGTCCTTGAAATTTTCTCAGTCTGGGATCCTTCTTGGCAGCTACCTTGAAGTGAGGTATCTTGTCTCAGGTAGCCACCCAGCTTCCTCCTGGAGTCAACACAGAGAAATAGTCACTTCAATGGGTTGACTTCTCCCATCCAAAAAAACCCATGTCTGAACTGTAGGGACGGAGTTGCTTTCTGGAGCATCTTTTGTTCTTCATCATCTTAGGTGGAACCTGTGAGTGTTGGGAAGATAGATTCAGAGAAAAGATTGTATTTAGGTTTAGCAGCAGTGACCAGATGGCCAGCAATGAGACACATAGCTGACTCGCATTTGTGCAGGCTGCTGCCTCGAAATCACATGAATGCTGGATTTGTGAGTAAAAGCGCAGTCTTAAATGTGACAAACTGTGGAGAGTGTGACTGGAGCAAACCCACACATTTTGTCTGCCCTTTTCTGAATACTCTGTATTTTGTCAGGCTTCAGAGTAGGCAAGAGCTGCATGTAGGGATTTGTATTCTGTCTCAAAGCTCCAGTGGACTCACAAACTGATTAAATATTTAGGAGTTTTCCTGTCTCCTGCAAGCTAAACAATCACAGAAGAGAGAGAGAGAGAGAGAGAGATGAATGTGACAGAGTTTTTTTCTCTCAGTTTGCTTTATCTGAGGCTTTGATGACTGTTTCTGACAAGAATAGGTTTGCTCCTTTATAGCATCTTCCTTATCTGTTTCCTGTCTCCAATCCTACATTCAAGGGAAAAAGATAAGATTTAGACAAGACCATTATCTGGCCTCTCCATTCTTAAAACACTTTGAGTCTCAAAAAGTCCCTTTGCCTTGTGCAGAGTAGGTCCAGTACTGTATGCTGGATTTCCCACAGCAAGAACAACCTTCACAGTGGGTTTTCATGTCATTCACAGCATAAGGAAGACAGAGGCATGAAGAAGCTCTTGGATTTTTGCTTGATAGAACTGCTAACGCTTTCTCATTCCCCCATCCGTCTGCTCTACTGGATCACAAGTCCCCATCACCTCTTAAGATTATTTGCTGATCTTCTACTGGAAACTATTTCAGAGGTCTTCCATCCCACCAAACACCTCACTAACTTCTCCTCTAAAGTTTTCCTGCTTTTCTCCACATATTGAGGTCATCCAGGGCTAGATCCCAGGTTTGAGCTATACAGTGTCTCATTCCAAAGAAAAACAATTGTAGTTTTTTAATACATTCTTGCGGTGAATTCCTCATCTTCACATCAGCTGACCAGGTCAGCTAGGGTCTCACACCATGGGATTCAAATCATGACTCAAAATATTGGAGTACAAGGGGGTTACTAAGTTTGCCAATTGAGCTATTTCAGCTGTTTTGTTCTCAGGTCTCCCCAGCAGCAAGTCAAAATAGGTCAAATCATCATTGCTCCTCAGAATGTATTCATGCCAATAGTCAGAAGGCAAATGACACCTTATTTCAGTAACTAAGAAATAATAACTTCTAAAGAAGAACCAAACAGAGCTGAGGGATCACATGAAGGAGTTATCTACTTTTACTGAGGAAGTCTTTTACCAGCCTCTCATATTTTACATATAATAGATCTTCAAGAGACAATTTAATAAGAAAAGGAAGAGGAAAAATTCCTGCAGTACTTTAGAGACTATATACAACAGTACAAACCTCTTCTTTCATCCCATATATCCTCCACACTTTTCACAGGATAGGATAACAATCACGTCAGTGTCAGTAATACATTGGTTTGTCAAAGCCAACACTGAATGTCAGGTAGAATTATATCCCTGTAAGTTGTTGCATTTTTAATGCATTGCCATACTGTGAGCAAGTTCAGTTTGAAATGATCTAAAACTCTCTGTAAAAATAAAACAGATTAATCTCTAGAATTTGAGGTCTGTAATGAACATAATATCATATAAATCAACTCTGCTAAAACAGGGCTCTGAGGTAGCTATGCCACTGCTCTTCTCCAACTTCAGACATTTTCATATACACTTTTTCTTACAGATAGAAGCTTAATTTCTCATCTGCCTCTTGCACTTCTTCAATATTATAATTACATTAAATGATAAGTGAAGTAGCTTCTGTTTCTTCAAAATATCAGCCACTTAAAACCCAAACCCAGAAGCTTTTTCACTACCAGTCCATGATCTTGTACAACCAAGGGCAACAGTTGTCTTCTTTTAAAAGACTGTATAATACAAATTCTAGAAATAAAAGATATGGCAAGTATAGTTAACACTTGACTCAACTTATGATTGTAAATTATTTGGGAATGTTTAGTCCTGTAAATACCACATATTTGTTTTCCTTCAACAAAGTCTTTATGCATACTAACAAACAACCTAATTAAACCTTGATTAGAAACAAGCCAAGACAGATATCCATTAACAAATGCAAGAGCACCCTGAATCAAACAGTTTTGGCACACATTGTCTAGTAAAGCGTACACTGAACAAATATGCAGGTGTTTGGTAAACAGTGACTCAGATTGTAAATATTTATAGTGTTTCTTTCCATTAATTAGCAAATGTAATAGCATTGCCCATTATACTTAATGTACTTTGTTAATCAAAACTTGTATTTAGTTCATTTCTCCCTTTCTCTTTGGGAGACCAAATTTGACAATTATGATTGTACAATTCAGGTAGCATTGTGAAAAACTGTAGGTTTGGAAAACATGAAAATTGTGTATTAGATAACAAGTAATATGCTCCAATCCAGGCAAAAAACAAGTAAGTGGAAGTGATAAGAAATCTCACTTTTCACTTGATTCTTAAGTTAGCATTCTTTTGCAAGGAAAGAGCTGACCAAATACAAATGGAAAAATAAATCCATAAGAGAAACTACAGATCCAGCCTAAATTTGTGTATTAGCAAGATATACCATAACACAATACTGAGTAAAAGCATAGCTTTATACTGATGGAACTTAGATTTCTCTTTAAATGTCACTACTATATTTTAACACTGAGCTAAATAAAACTGAGTTTTAATTTTTTCAGAGATCTAGAATATTTTTAAAAGTCCTGAGTATTTGTATTGTAATGCATTGTCGAGGGTTAAGATTGCGGGGTGACAATAAAACCCTGGCAGATGTATTGTTAACCTCCTCTCCCCCCCACTTCCCCCTTTTTGCCCCTCCCTCTCCCCCCTTCCCACTCAGGACAGGTGATCGGGAGGAAAAGAAGAACAGAGAGAAGAGAGTTGGAAAAATTAAAGATGTTTTACTAATGCTACTAATAAGAATAGAGAAAATAATACAAAATATACAAAACCAATCTTGAAAGTCTCAGCAACTGCAGAGCCGGCCACCAAAGTCCTGGATTAGACTCTGCAGCCAAGCGGAGCTGGATTCAGTCTCTCACTAGGCCTCAGTTCTCAGGGACGACCAGCAAGATCCTCTCCTAAGGTCGGCCATAAACAGAAGGGAAAAGGGCAAAAGGCAAAAGGGACGAGATCCTTGTGATCTCCCACTTTTATATGAAGTATTCACGTGAATGGAATGTTATACACAGTTGGTCAGTTTCTTAGTCACTTGTTTCTCGTCGCCCCTCTCGCGAGATGTCCATCCATGCTTATCAATAAGTTTGCATTCTATTGCTAGGTTTACCAAAACATGTGTCTGGTTCTCCAGGAAAATGCAGTTAATATGAAAGCTTTAGCTGACAGGCAAAATTCACTGAAAGAGAAACTTGTTTTTAACAAAACCAGGACATGCATACATAGTGCAATTTTATATTGCACTGTTATAAAAAAAAAAATATTTAAAATAAGAATAACTGTTACTAAACTTCCACATTGTTATTTATTTATTTATAGAAGCAACATAGGAAGAACAAATCAAGATTAATGACTTCTGATTGTGAGAATGTCTGTTGTATTTTCACTGTTTTTTATACTAAGTACATTTTATATTAACTAATTATATCAAGAGTTCCCTAATCACAATCTATTGCTCATAATAAACCTCTCCTATATCTGGACAATTTCTGTCCTAATATTCCATAGGTTTCTAATGACAAAGGAAGATAAACTTCTTAAGCGAAATTGTTGATGGAAACAATATTTTGGCCTCCTAAAATATATTGAATGGCATGATCTAGATTGTCTTTTCTGTTATTTAAGAATTAGCCTATTAAATGTCTAGAGGAAAAAAATAGGTTCAGTTCATAAGAGCTGTTCTAATTGAAAAAAGGATAAAATAGGATAAAAAAAAAAAATAATGTGTGTAAAAAAGAAAAGAGACCACTTTGCCAGCACACAGGTTTTTACCCATGTTAAATAAAAAAGCACAACCTGTGCAGAAATCTATTCACAATTCCATTCCAATTATAGTCAACAAGGTGTGCTATTGTTTCCATTACCAGCTGAAGGTCTTTTAAGATATCTGGTCTCTTTGCAAAATTTACATGTAAGTTATTTAAATTACAAGTTCATATTTGCTTGGATGAAAGAAAGAATTTGACAAGAAAAGATGTAATCTAGAAGCCATTAGGTACTTCTGTAGCTAATGTATAGGTATCTATTAATGATGGGTGGTTAAAGAATATCCTAAAGCTATGGACCTTCTTAATTATCTGATTTGAGCTACTCCTGATAGTAACAGATATTATATGGGAAGAGAAAGTCTTTAATTGACTTCCCATTTCTCCTTGCCTTGTGTCAGGGTTTCCTAGGGATAACCACAACAGCCACACACCTTTCACAGGGCAACAATAACTGGAAAGCATTGGTGATACTCACATTTTAAATAGAGTCAGGTTTTGGGAATATTTTTTGCAATGTATTTGTAGAACCAAAAGTAGGGACTTTCTGTCACCTTAACAGTTTAATCAACAGTTTTGCAAATATACTGAATACGATGGATGAGAAAATGGAACTTCATATAACCATTCAGTTCAAGGCAACTCCCATCAAGAAGTGCTGAAGATGGGAGGCAGCTGCGCCAAAAGTTGTGGGAGATTTCAGATGGTTCTCCATCCTGTTTCATAAGCTGTGGATGTGACAGAGCCAAATAAAAAAGCAGCAGGATTCTGGCAAGTGAAAACTACCCTGTTGTTGGCAGTTTGTTAGCGGGGTTGCTCAGCTCCTGCATGGAAACTCAGCAGCTGGCTTGTTTAGTACAGATGCAACAGCTGAGTGGTTTGGAGAGGTCAGTCATGGCCTTTTATCAGAGGAAGGGCCATCTCTCAAGGTATTTTGCTTTTCTGTTTTTTCATTTATTTTATATGTGTAGAAATTTGAAATTTCATGATAACAAGTTTTGTCAAATGACCTGTGGTTATCTCTTTTTTGGATAGCTGTAAAGGGAAGTCATCCATCTCACCTGAGCAAGAGGAGAATTAGCAACAACAACAGCTTCAGAAAAAAATATACTTACATTTCACTTCAGAGATTTTAATTTAGAGGTGAGAATAAATGTTAATGTCATATGCAAACTTCTTCAGACTGATTAAAGGGAAATAATTTATAATTATGACCTTATTTCAATTCTAAATATTTTATTCAACAAAGCAGATAATCATTTGCATGTGGGAGCAGTTTCAGACCTGGAATGCCAAAATTTGAAGTCCTAAATAGGTGATAAACAAGAGCGAGAGCAACACTCAATTTTTTTCCTACATTGACTCTCCCTCAGTTCTCCTGTGTTTTCTGCATTCTCTGTGTTGTCTAACTTAGACAAGTTAGAAAAGGTTGTGATGTTTCCAAACATTTGTTTTATGAACAATTTTCCCAAAGGTGATAATTGTGGTGGCAGATGTCTTGATGTGAAAATCTAATGCGCCAGACTGGGACCTCTTAGCTATTTCACAAGTGCTACCAGCAGCTGCAGATTGTTAGGACTTTATGGCTTTGTGGTATTTGGTTACTCATGATCCACAATCTTTTAAACCAGTGACTTATAGAGAATTGATACTAGTCTCTTGGACTATGATAGACACATTTTCAGTCCAGCAAAAAATCGCAATGTCCATATGTGCTGTGGTCAACACAGACATACAACGCCATGGTACCACCACTGGACACTTCCTAGAGCAGAACTGTAAAACATGAGTTGATAGTCAAATCAAGTATCCCACTAGTACTCAAACTAACAGTTCTCAGTTTCCTATTATTTTCTTTTTATTGGAGCTCCAGGCTTTCTAGTCATCTGGAAATGGGAAGGGCAAATTCCCTTTTTGCATCAATTGTCATCTAATAAAATAGAAGTGCCTGAAGCAGCCTTTTATTAGGCAGAACTAAGCAGACTCACAGGACTGCCTTGTTTTCTCCAGCTGCCTGTTTCTATTACATTAGCAAGAACTTAATGTTTGTCAAACACATATGGGTGTTCTCTCATATACATGCACACACATATGCATTGTGATTGTTTTTTTCTTTTCACAGAATCACATAATGTTAGGGATTGGAAGGGACCTTTGAAAGATCCTCTAATCCAATCCCCCTGCCGGAGCAGGAACACCTAGATGAGGTTACACAGGAAGGCGTCCAGGAGGGTGTTGAATGTCTCCAGAGAAGGAGACTCCACAACCCCTCTGGGCAGCCTGTTCTAGTGCTCCATCACCCTCACCGTGAAGAAGCTACTTCTCAAATTTAAATGGAACCTCCTGTGTTCAAGTTTATACCCATTTTGGAAAGGAGACAAAAAAAAAAAAAAAAAAACAAAAACCAAACAAACAATAACAAACACAAAACAAACAAAAAAAAACCCACTACTGATCATCTTTAAAAAACTCAACCCAACCAAATCAATCAAATGAGAAACTGATAGGGAATGACAAGGAAGAAACCTGGTTTGGTGCTACACTAAGAGCTCAGAGCAAAACTCTGTCACTGTGTCTAACAAAAGAAACAGGCCCTGTACATTTATTAATTACATAATGTTTGATGGATACACTTAAGATTAAAAACTGACATCAAGCAAAATGGAGTTTGGGTTTAAAATAAATATAGATACGCGGATAGAAAATAAATATAAGCTTTAGCCTCGTAAATCAAACGCTGTCTGGGAATATACCTGGGCACTGTAACCTGATTGTTCCCTGCTCAGCTGTGAGGTTTGCCCGTGCCTCCTGGCACATTACCAGTATCTTCCCAAGCAGCTGTTGCGGCCAAACTTACAGGTCTTTTCCATTTATTCTGCTTTTGCAGAGGAAGGGAATTTAATAGCTTTGATGTGGTTGTTCTGTGCCTGCTGATTAGAAAATGGGTCTGAACCTGTTTGATTTATTAGTATAGCTATATATTATTTTCAACACATGCATTAAAATTTTCCATGCATAAATGGGGCTTGGTGTAGAGCCTGTATTTGAGTTAAGACAGATTTAGCTCTGTAGTAAATATGAGATCTTAGTTGCACTGGTGCTAAAAAGGTAATCAGAATCTAGCAGGTCAATCTTCAGTTTTCTATTGTTTGTCTAGACCCTCAGAGAAATCCATGGGTCAGTGTGGAAATATCCATGGTAGGTAACACTGTAAGAAAAACAAGGTTATTGTTAGTTTTGTTCTGTTTCACTCCACAGGGGTCTGCACTGTTACTGGAAAGAGTAATGCCTTCCTATGAGTAAGATTTGCATGCCTTGATTATCAGACCTGCACTCTATATGTCCTGAAAAGCTCACAAAACCAAGCTTGTCTACTCTGAAGACTATCAGACCTTAAGGATAGCTGCAGGTGTTTCCAGAACCTATGTTTCAAAGTACAAGCAATCTGATGTTCTGGAGGTTAGCACATGGCTGGTGGCTTCCCAGCACCCTGGGGAGGCTCCTGGGAGACACTCTGCAAATGGGATGAAACACAAGCAGGTAGAGGCAGAACATGGTAGGATTTCTGCTTCCCTTGAACCCTCTTCCAGGGTGCTGCCAAGGTCCTGAGCTACCTTCTTCATGCACAAGTATGAAGCAGTCTTACTTCAACTCGTTGCGACCAGGTGACTTTTAGTAGACAAGCTTATTCATTTGGAATAGGCTGAGCTGCTGTTCTGTGTGCAGCATGGATTTTCCTGTGCCCTTGGAGCACCATGTCCACTCTTTCTGACTTAAAACTCTGGGAAAAAAAAAAACAAAACATCCCAAGGAGGTCAGAAGAACTCATAGTGAACTTCAGCCTGCCGTCAAAAAGCCTTTCCTAGTCACTTTTCATGCATCTTAGAAATATTTCCTAGGTACTAAAAATGGAAAGTAATGTTTGGGCATGTTTCCATTTGCTTCCACAAATTTGCAACTAATTTTAAGTCTCTGGACAAGGTTCATAATTTTTGCCTAGTTCTTATAATTGTCCATCGTTTGTAAAAAAGTTCACATACTACTGGACAGAAAAAAAACTGTGGTTTCCAGTGTAAATGAAAGTGTGCTTATAAGTGTGAATCTCTCACTCTGAACAGTTTGGAGAGGCCATTGCTGCATGTCAAATTGCAAAATTCTCATGGCGTTTCTCATGTGGGAGCAAAGGGACTTCAGGATTTTATAGGTTCCTATATTTCATTTTGAAAAGCATCCATGTTGTGACATGGGTCAGTTTTGCTGGACAAAAAGGTTGGTTATGAATATGATTGATGCCCCTGATTTGGCTAATGCTTGGTTTATTCTCAGATAATGTTTATACAAATTATAATAACTTTAATAACTTTCCAAACATCTTGCATCTGTTGCTTACTTCCTTTGAGGATCTTCCACTTCCCCTCTGTTACAACACATAATTGAGAACACATCAGCAGGAAGGAAATATACTCTCTGGTTTAGCTAAATCTATAGTGTTTGTTTAAGTTAGCGATGTGTGAGTGGTTTGCTAAAGAATACTGTTAAAGGTCACTTCCTACTTGGAAAGGAGCCTGTAATAAGCTTCTATTCAAGTGAAGAGATCTTTTTCTTTAAAATCCTGATTCTGGGTGGTCTGGTTTATTCCCAGCTCCCACAGAAATCCATGAGAAGGGATGCTCCATTGTCACCTGAGGACACTTCTGGCACTTTGTGAAAACAAACAGGGTATTTCAATAAAAGAAGGTAGGAATGGAAATAGTATACAGTTAGTACCTATAAAATAAGGGATGCCTCTGCCAGTCCTGTTAAAAAGAAGAATCTGGATCCTTTAATTATGTACACTCAGAAGGAATTAAATGAATCATTGAGAAAATAGATGAACTGGGAGTGGAATAGCTAACTCCAGTTATTTTTCATATTTCATGTGGAGTATAACATCAGGAGGGTTCTGGAAGGTGTTCTCATCTCACACTCATTGTGGGAAATGTTACTTCCTCCAATTAGCTTTTGTGTTTGGTAATGAAAGGGCCTCATAGGAATGTATAGTATATATTCAGAGTAAAAAAAAGGAGGGAAAGACTTTGTAACACGTTTAGGTTGGGGGGAGAATAAAATAATAATAATTTAAAACAAAACAAAACACAAAACCAAAACCAACCAACCAAAAAAAAAAAAAAAAACCAACAAAAACCAAACCAAACTCTTCTGAAGAGCATGACCTGAGATTTTTGAGTTAGTTTTTGGAAGAGTCAGAGGTGTTTTACAGCCTCTAATCAATTGTAAATTCTGAGCTTTAGATCAAGTATTTAGAAGAAATGATGATATAGGTAGGTAACAAGAGAGGACAGGTAGATCACAGTGATTATAAAATGGTTGCATCACCTGCCTGTAGAGCAGAAAGGTCCACAGAAGATCACATAAGCTATGGTTTTGAGCCAAAAATGGCATACAAGCAGCTATTAATCACATGGCAGTTTGAGAGACATTTGTGGGAGGCAAAAAATTCAAAGTTGAGAACAATCTGGTGTCTCCTTCTCCCATCCAGACAGCTAACATCAGCAGCATCCTGTCCCTGTGGGAGGCAGCACCTCCTGACTTCTACAGAGCCTGGGCAGGAGGTGCGCATCTGGGAAGGGGATGTTGGATGTTGCTTTGGCAGCACTGCTGGTTTGTGATCCAACCCTATCTTTTGCATCAAAAATTAGCTCAGGATACCCAGATCATCCTTGACTGACCATCACTTGATCACTTTTCAAGTCAGGAGATTTCAAACAAACAAACAAGCAAATGTGTCTCTTCCCCAATAGTCTGAGAATCTTGCTACACAAATAAAATCCAGTGGATTTAGAATGCAGACATTAAAAAACCCTACCAACCAAATGAACAAACAACAAAAAGAAAAACCAAAACCAAAACCACAGATTTTCAACATTCCTGTGCAGAACAAAGTTACAGTCCTAAAGTATTATGACAATTTCTGCAAAAGCTGAATTGTCCATGAGTGTCTCCAAAGACAGTGTTGATTCTGGCCTCTTTGAACATTAAATTAAAAATCTAGGTTTTCTGCATCCAAAAATGAGTGTTAGAATATTTTCTACAAAACCTTGCTCTTAGTTATTAAACAGCTGCAGCTTCACATCTTTACAGAAAGTCAAAGTCAGCATTCTTGTTGCCAGAATTGGAAAGGTCTGACAAATATTCCCCCCTCCAAAATCGAAATTTTGTTAAACATGAACACAGAGTGAATGTCTGTGGCCTCAGACATGCTTTCTAGTGTCTCTGATGGACTGGAATGTAACAAAATATAGAAGTAGACTATGTACATTCCAATCTGATTTTAAAATCCTGTACAGAATTCTAATGTGTTCTTGATAATTGTACAGTGTATATGAAGTTCTGTCTGGGACTGAAAAATATAACAGATGATCGGATATATGAATGCTTATAACAATAAGGAAATTCACAATATTATCATATTTATTAAAAAGAAAAGTAAGTCAAAAGAAGAAAGTGTCTGTTTTGATGGTGCAGGAAAAGTTTCCTATATCTTAAGCAAGACAGGAAGACATTTGTTTATGCTGGCTGAGGAAACTCCAAAAAACACCTATGTGCTTGCCTAGGCTATTTTTCTAACTTCTCCAAGTTAGTGTTATTATAGGGTACCACAAACAAAAAGTCAATCGTGTGTATCTCCAAGGAGCATAGTGAGCATGATTGTGCAGTCAAGTTTAGATTTAGAGGCACCCTTACAAGTTGTTAATATCCCTGATGCAATGAGCTGTTGAAAAATACAACAAAAATAGTGAAGCATCAACCATAAAGAATGCAGATTCAGACCAGTCTGTATTCAGCACATGGTAAATGAAACCTTGCCTAATGAAATCTGATTCAGTGGAGAGTCTGCTCTGTTTAAAAGCTTATTGTCATGCTGGTGGGTCTTTATAGATAAGAATGTGTATAAAGCAAAGCAAAAAAAAAATGACTTGTTCAAAAGAAAAAACATGTGACTTGGTATACAGAGAACTGCCATAATGTGAAGCAGAGCTTTCGAAGTGACAAGCCACGTAAGTCCAATGGTGCCTTGATGAGTGTGATTGCCCCCAGCAAGGGAAACTGAAGAGGGGCATATGGTACCTTCTACAAAATCTACATGGTAGGAGAGAAAGGGAGGGTCATGAGCAGGAAAAGCCAGAAGAAAGTTTTGAATTCGGTGACTTTGTCTAAATGTTCCTTGAGAGGCCACAAAAAGACAAGGGTGACCTGGCTGACCCCTGAGCATGGCATGACTAAAGCTACTAACTTTGTTTGCCCAAGGTATTCACACCTTAGGAGGAACTGCTCCTGAGATTATCTGAACATTACTAACTTGCTTTAACTATTGGTTTTAAGTGTTTGAATTTCCATTCCACGTTTCAATGGACTTTCTAAGGTCATGTCTAACTGGGAAAAGAGACGTAATTTCTCTAAAGCCCCATTATGACCCCTAGAAACTGTTGGTAAGTCAGAAAAGGACTGGTGTTTGGTGCTGATCAGTTCATGTCAGATCTCTACTGAGTTATGTGTGACGATAATCAACAAACTCTTTGGTCCTGTCAACTTGGCTGATGAAGGCATTCATCAGTCTTTTCCCTCAAGTCTCAGGGTAGAAACAGCAGTGTTTTTTCCATCCCAAATGTTCTTTCTTGAGTACGGAAGATCAGTAAGACAATTAAGGGCATCCCTACCATTTGAAAGCTACTTGCTTGAAATCAGGCACATATTCAATCATTTAGGTAAATCAACCATTTACCTCATGGTAGATCTATGTTTTATATTCAGTTTGGGCTTAAATAATTTTCTGAAAGCTTTGTTTTTTGAACCTCATTGTTTTATGTGGGTGATACCTTTGCTTTCCAAGATCTCCTTCTCTACCATGAGTATTCATGTTAATGCCAAGATACAATTTGCCCATATATCATCTTCATAATATTTTCTGCAAATAATGCAACGTTTGTGGAATTTAATTCTTACAAAAATGTTACAGAACTTAAACTACCCAGTGTATATCTGTACATTGTGCTCAAAAGCTGGGAACTGTGACTGGGTGTTCATCCAGAATAGTGTTAAAAGTCTCCTGGTTTGCTACAAACTAACAAACAAAATAATCTTCAAAAAAAAAAAGTCATGAGGAATCTGCTTTTCAGTAATCCCTTCTCAATAGTAGTTTGTGTACTTCTCTCTTCAGTGAGCTGGGTATTATGCATTTCTTTAATAGCTGTTAGTTGTTAGCTCTTTAATCACTGTACAGGGAATTTCCATGCCTCTTTCAGAGCAGGTAATTGCTGACAGTTAGCTACCTTTTTGCAAATGTGAACCTGAACATTTCAACATCTGAGCCCATTTCAGACCTGGCTCTGAATAGCTTTTGAAAACAGGATTCAAATTACTTTTCTGCTTCTGAAAATGTTAACTTTACTCCAAGAGTTTTTAATATCTAGAAAGGTTTGATTTCAACCTGAGTTTTGAACTAAGGAATTTGTGCTTGTGCAACTTCATGCTTTCAATAGCAGGTACAGATACAGTGGCAGAGCTCTTGCAATGGAGAGGTCCAAGTCTGCAATGACTGAGGTTTTGTGCTGTTGTTTAATTCATGGATAAGACACTGGATCAGGCCCTGTTGATTTATGAAAGACATGTGAATCCATGAGCCAGACTTGGAACATCCATTATGAAACTTGTTCTCAAAAAAAATGTACTGAATATGTGAAAGATGGGCATTGTCATAATATGCTTTGCAGTCCTCAAAAGCTCTTGCCATTTCAGCCAGTGTGTTTGATTACTGCGAAGTGTACACTTTGTGTTGCTGGAAGAGCAAATCCAAAATGGTGATCATGTTTAACATGTGAATGTTATATGTTTGGCTGACCTAAATGCTCGCTATGCTTCAGTATGTAACAAACGCTTTTAAAAATTTTGCAGTAATGAAGGTATTCATAACTTTTTTGACAACAAATAAAATATTTGGATAATGTGAACTATGCAAGATGCATGATAAAATCAATGGCAAAATTTATGCAGTAACTTTAATGGTTTATCTGATTTATTTTCTTATTATTGATTTGTGGATTGTCTAGTAAAAGTGTTTATGCATCTTGCATCGATGTGGGGTAGACTGCTGAAATTCCCACATCTCTTTTACATTTGTCCTTGATCAATGTAATAGTAGACATTGTGTTCTCAATTAAAATTCACAAACTTTTTCATATAAGATTGAGACTGACAATTTTAATGGCGGTTAAAATAATATAAAATTGAATTAAACACATGTAAGATCCTTGTTCAAGTCATATCTAGTCTGAGCTATAAAATACAGTGCTAACAAAAGTATCTCCAAGATACTAATTAATTAACTCTAAACCTATTACTTTAAGAATATCTAGGTTTACGTGCTGCAGATGTCAGAGTACTTCACTTTCAAAGACCTAGTGACATAGGTAGCATATATAAAACATCCAGTTCTGTGAAAACATCGGGGAATCTACTGTTCTTTTAAGCAATGGGAGGAGATTTGTATAAAATTCCTCCATTTCCCGGAGTGTGTTTGAAAACTGAAAGAGAGGTGTTTTGCCCAGGGAGGTAGCTGAGCCCCTGAAGGAGATAACCTGGACAAGAAGAACAAATGCAACTATGGGCCAAAGGGCTTGCTGAAAAACAGGGAACTGCATTGTAACCCCAAACCTGCACAGCACTTGGTACCAGCCCAAACCTCTGCATATGCCAGTAATTCACTATTTCCTCTTGTCCTTCCTGCCCCAGAACTCTTAATCGAGACCACTCACATTCATCAGGCAGGAGATTATTCCTAGTCTGCGCAATGAGAAAACCATAAATAAAGCTGATGAATTACTAAAGCTGACTGTGAATGGAGTTTTCAAAGCCTTTTCACCATTTATTACAGAATAAGAAGATTTTATATCAGTGGTTCACTGCATTTTGTAAGCTGCTATTATTGCTCCCCTACAAATCCTATACATAAGAAACTCTTTTCCCCAGACAGATATAATGTATGCTCAAACATGACAAGGTGCAATTATTAGCAAGGGAAATTTGCTGTCTCTAAGTTGAAACAGTTGAAAGTTATGGAAAAATATGAAAATCAAGTGCTGTGTTAGCCAAAGATATTGCTCCTTTCTTTCTTTTTTTTTTTTTTTAAAGAGTGTAATACACAAAGCTTATTTGACCACATTTAAGAACATTGTATACAGTATGTGTATTAGTATACTCTCAGATTGAAAATATCTGCCTTAAAGTTTGTCATGAAGATATTTCTTTATATGTAAATCAAACTTAGCAGATAGTTTAGATCAGTATATTTAAGATTTTTTTTTTTTTTTTTTTACATGAACACCTCATTCTAAAGAAAAAAGCAACAACCTACTCTACCAGTTCATTCACACCTCTTTTTTAGAAATCAATATGGGAGGTGAATGCTAACCGTGCCAGGGGAACATGATAGGGACCCTGACAAGGACTTGTCATTCACTGTCAACTAAATCACTCAATTAAGTGTTAGATTTTCTGTTGGAGGAAATGCTGGGCCATTTTAAACAGCTAACATCCCAAGTGAATAAGAGCTTGACTATTTCATGTTGTACTCTGACAGCTCAAACTTTAGACCTGTGAAAAACATAATTACTGATAAAGAAACACCAATTTTATTTTATTTTTTTTTTTTTTTTTTTTCTGCATACTCAAGTCTTCCTTGTTCAAAGTGACAGGTTCCCTATTAGAGGTAAAAACTTCTATGGCAAAATCTGGATCTAATGAATAACGATGAGGTACCCGTTCTTATTGTTGCCCAGGTTGACTGCTTTTCAGGGTAATTATTTTTTATATTCTGACCTGCAGATACCTTAGTGTCTTTGAATAGAAGGCAAACTTCAGCAAAGAGGCAAAACTTTTCCCCTCACATAAATGGTCTGACAGGAGCAAGAAGCAATCATATTTGACAAAGACTTGAGCCGAAGATGTTGGTGGGAAACAATTGTGCTAAATATTGTCAGCTACTTGATCTATTTTTTTATTTATATTAATTTATTTATTCTTCCAATCAACATTCCTCTGCCTGTAATCTCCCTTTGATCTATAATTTTTAGGGAACATAAATATCTACCCATCATCAGCATTGCCACGGCATGTCTGTGCAGGGCTCCTCTGTTTTCATCTGATGTGAGTCAGAAGTGATTAGCGCAACTAGAAAGGAGCTTGACAACCTGCTGCTTCCCTGAGGGGCCTTTGTGTTGTGATGGGAGATGCCCACAGCCAGACTGTGTAGGGGAAAGCAGAGCATTCTAAGTGACATTATTGAACTCATGCACTTGTGGGCAAGCCAGGGACTGTCTCGGATTGCCCTTAAGATTAGGTTTTTCCACCAGAATGTAGGGTATTGTGGCAACATAATTTCCTCATTTGAAGTTCTGAGGATTGTATAAATCTGTTTTTTTCTGCATTCAATTTTTAATAAAAGAAAGGGCTGTGGACTTTGTGGAGATTGTGGAGCATAATAACAAAAAGATACTGACACCACCTCAGCTCCACCAGAGCCCAAGTGAAGACAATCATTAGACCATTTTTAATACCAGAGCTCAAAGTTCAGTATGTATGAGCTCTGCAGGGTTTGTCCAGCTGACAGCAAGCACAGCCTGAGCATGTTTTTTCGGGGGAGACGCAGTCTGCTGTGGGGGATCACCTTGCCAGTAGTTAGCAGGCTATAGCCAAACAGTACAAAATTTCCTTTCACAATAACCAGAAGAAAAGGACGTCCAGTGAGGGTGGCTGCAGCCATGATCCAGTGGAGGTCAATGTGTTGTGGGTCAGAATTCTCCCTGCTACACAACACTGACTGCTGCAGGCTGTGATAATGGAGGATCACATCTTGCTCCTCTTGCAAATCTGCTTACTAAAAAAGTATGTTTTTCAAAGACATGCTATAAGCATGTGTCTGTCGGTGTTATAGTCCCACTTGAGAGAAAAAGAAGGGATATCTTCTTCAGGTATTTCAGTTCTACACCAGGTTTCTTCACACTCTAATCAAAGCCATATTACTGAAGACGGTGAATTCAGCCCTTTTTTTTTTTTTTTTTTTTTTTGCCATTTGCTTAAATACTGAGCATTTTTTATTTAAGCAAAAGTTGGAGTGTTTGGTATTTTGCATTCCCATTGCAGAAAACAAAACAAAACAAAACCCCAAACAACAACGTACCTCTTTGCCCACAGAGATCCAAGACTTTAGTTGCTTTTTCTCTTGTTTCACAAAACCTGAGCCTGCAGAAATGCTTTAAGGTGCATTCCGAAACACAGAGGAGCAGGACTGGGAGCAACATGTAGTTTTTCCTAAAGCTAACATGTAAAAGAGTGCAGCGTTAATCATAGACATTTCTCAGTTTGGCAAAGTATGATTTTTTCCATTTTGAAGGCATACAATGTTAGAAAAAATCAATCTAGATTGGAAATAAATGTGGCCTCTACCTTGAGTCTTTAAGCTAAAAGTCCTCAAAGATCTCTGAGCTGCAGTTGGCTCTGTAGAGTCCCTGAGATTTATAGCTCAATTAATCTATATGAGTCAAACCATATTGTATCACAGTATCACAGTATGTTTGGGATTGGAAGGGACCTCAAAAGATCATCTAGTCCAATCCCCCTGCTGGAGCAGGAACACCTAGGTGAAGTCGCACAGGAACATGTCCAGACGGGTTTTGAATGTCTCCAGAGAAGGAGACTCCACAACTTCCCTGGGCAGCCTGTTCCAGTGCTCTGTCACCCTTACTGAGAAGAAGTTTCTTCTCAAATTTAAGTGGAACCTCTTGTGTTCCAGCTTGATCCCATTACCCCTTGTCCTATCATTGTTTGCCACCGAGAAGAGCCTGGCTCCATCCCCATGGCACTCACCCTTTATATTGTTATAAACATTAATAAGGTCCCCCCTTAGTCTCCTCTTCTCCAAACTAAAGAGACCCAGCTCCCTCAGCCTTTCTTCATAAGGGAGGTGCTCCACTCCCTTAATCATCTTCGTTGCCCTATGCTGGACCCTCTCCAGCAGTTCCCTGTCCTTCTTGAACTAAGGGGCCCAGAACTGGACACAATATTCCAGATGTGGTCTCACCAGGGCAGAGTAGAGGGGAAGGAGGACCTCTCTCGATCTACTAACCACCGCCCTTCTAATACACCCCAGGATGCCATTGGCTTTCCTGGCCACAAGGGCCATGTGCCCTCCGGCGTGTCAGCCACTCCTCCCAGCTTAGTGTCATCAGCGAACTTGCTGATAGTACACTCAATTCCCTCGTCCAAGTCGTTAATGAATATATTGAATAATATTGGCCCCAGCACTGACCCCTGGGGCACTCCACTAGATACTGGCCTCCAACTAGACTCCGCACCATTGACTACCACTCTCTGGCTTCTCTCCCTAAGCCAGTTTGCATCCCACCTCACTACTCTATTGTCTAGACCACACCCCCTCAACTTAGCTGTGAGGATGCTGTGGGAGACTGTGTCAAAGGCTTTACTGAAGTCAAGGTAGACAACATCCACCGCTCTGCCATCATCCATCCACCTTGTTACATTCTCATAAAAGGCTATGAGGTTGGTCAAGCATGACCTACCCTTGGTAAAGCCATGCTGACTGCCCCTAATCACCCTCTTATCCTTGATATGCCTTGAGATGGCACCAAGGACAAGCTGTTCCATTACTTTCCCAGGGACAGAGGTGAGGCTGACCGGTCTATAATTACCCGGGTCCTCCTTCTTGCCCTTTTTGAAGACTGGAGTGACATTTGCTTTCCTCCAATCCTCGGGCACTTTGTGTTCAACCCTACAGTTTTATTTTCGTTGTACAGAAGCTATACCACGAATTATACAGTTCATCTCAAAAATCATGGATTTTACAATGACTCATAAGCACTGGAAGAAGGATTAAATTCTTCTTGATAAGTGAATTAATTCTGTAGGTTGCTAGGAACTTGTGGTATAAGCTGTTTAAACCTGTCATTTTGTTGATTGTGAACTGGTATTTAAAAATCAATGTGTGTATGTAGACAGCACATCTCAAGTGAGGTTTTCATGATTATAATGGTGCCCCTGGCTACGTTATAGTTAGGGTTGAGTCAGTGTTTCCATCATGAAGTTTATTTTTTATGTGTATGCACTTTGTCATATAAATTAACTCTTGAATAGAGTGTGTCTAAATAATAATAGCAAATTAGAATCTTTCTAAACCTTAGTATTAGAGAAGGAATTTCGGGAATGGATTTGTTAACGGAAAAGTTTCCTGGTGCTGGACTAGCCTTCACGTGTAAGGTACAGAATTCAAATGTTATTGCTTAAGATGCTTTCTCATTCTTGAATAACTAAAATCTAGACCAAATTGAAATAATATTTACTAAGTCCATATGGTCTAATACATTTGGTGTTTTCAAAACAAAATATAAACACCATGAAATAATTAGACTCAATAATGTACTTTGTTCTGCATTCTGTTAAGGCCAAAATCTTTTTGTCAAATCTGATCCATATTTTAGCATTACTGATACATTTCGTTTACTTTTGTGCATCCATATGGTAAGAACTTGCTCCTAAGGACATGTTTGCACTGCAGCCACATGTTGAGCTACAGAGTTTATACAGTTTAAACTCTCTAGCCTGGGGAATAATCACTGTACAGTTGTGGCAATGCAGACCTCAGCTCATGTCAATCTTAAAAACACGTATGTAGAGATAGTTTTTTCACAACCTATGAAAAACTCTGTGCAGCTACCAGATACCCTGTTCCTCACACTTGCCCTGGTTAATATAGACTGGATGGACCTATAAGTTCTGTACCCAAAATTTTTATGGAAAAGACCCTCTAATTCTATTTAAAAATACTTCAAGATACACTATTAAGAATATTTTTATGCAGGATATTGCTCAGCCATTTCTGCACATGACTAAATTGCACAAAGTGTATGATACGTGACCTGACTGTTAAGCCGTATAAATCTGAGGGTGGAGGAGTTGAGAAGTTACTACTCCATCACAAATAAATTTCTCCAAATATGCATTTAGCTTTACTATGAACAAATAGAAATATTAAGACATTATTTTTTAAATTATAATTTTAATAATATACTTTTGAAAATTACTTGGAAATACTTGTGTAAAAAATACTATGAAAAATACAATGGTTTGTAATTATGATACATATAATTATAGCTGTAATTATGATGCCTGGAAATGGTAAGGAAAACAGTGCCTATTTTGCTAATAAGTATCACAGAATTATGGAGTCATAGAATAGTTTAAGTTGGAAGGGACCTTAAAGATCATCTAGTTACAACCCCCCCATCATGGTCAGGGACATGTTCCACTAATCAAGCCTGCTCAAAGCCCCATTCAACCTGGCCTTGAGCACTTCCATGGATGGGGCATCCACAGCTTCTCTCAGCAGCCTGTTCCAGTGCCTCACCACCCTCGTGGTGAAGAATTTCTTAATTTTATCTATTATCAGTCTAACCTTTTTCACTTTAAAGTCATTACCTCTAGTTCTATCACTACAGGCCCTTGTAAAAAGTCTGTCCAGCCTCTTTGCACATCTCATTTACATCCTGGGAGGCTGCTATAAGGTCTCCCTGGAGCCTTCTCTTCTTCAGGTTGAACCACCCCAGCTCTCTTAGCCTGTTTTCATAGGAGAGGTGTTCCAACTCTCCAATCATCTTTGTGGCCCTCCTCTGGGCTTAGTCCAAAAACACCATGCCCATCTTGTGTCTTATCTAAATATAGAGAAAATTACACCCTCTGCTTCATAAAGGTTGCAATTCAAATAATGTCAGCCTTATTCTCCATTGTCATGTATTCCATATAGTTAAACAATGGTTTAAAAAAGTATTGCTATTCTGCGAGAGCACCTCATGCTCTCTTTCTGTGTCTATTAATGTACATAAACATGTGTAGACAGGGGAAACAGGAGTTTTATACAAATACATATAGTTCTTTCAAATATTATATCAATTGAAAGATACTCGGACCACTATCTTTATGCATTTTTCATTGGTAGGACCAGGACTGCTTTCTAGGCTTGTAAAGGGTCACAAGACATCTTTTTGTCTGAAACAGAGATAACCTGAGGTTTCTGTGAGCTTCCTCTAATCGTTCCTGGTTAAAGGCAGTTGTTCTGCTTAAGGGAGCTTGACAAGTGACTGTGAAGTGGGTCATTAGGAATTTGGGGCAGATTGGTTTCCACTGACACATGTCAATGTTAAGAGTGTTTCATGATATAGGCACACTGATTAATTTAACATATTAACTACTTCATATTTCAGCACCATATTTTTAATTTTACCAGCATTTATTCAACTTTTCCTGGTTGTTCCTTGACAGTTGTAAGTTTGTCCTGTCACCTGCTGCTGTTTTTATTCCCATATGAACTTAAGAGATGACAGAGAAAGAAGACAAGCTCCATGCTCAAAGTTTGCAATCTGAGATTCAGGGAGTCCCCTCCAGAAATTCATAAACTGTAAAAAGACATTCTACACATTAAAGATGTTGAAGAGCTGCTTGACTCAGGGAGAGTCTTGACAGGGCAAACACATAAAGTTTGTAACAATAGAGTGTGGCTTTTTTAGATTTTTGGTTTTGGTTTTGGTGGGGGAAGCGGGGGAGGGTCTGACAATGTTATTTTCTTATTGATGGGAGCTAATTTCCAACTAGCTGCCAAAATTTGGGTATGATCCAAACTGAATTCTAGCTTTGGTGGGGTCTAAATGCAGATCTGCACATTACAACTTTTGCCCATTGCTAAAAATGTTGCATATTCATTGAATATGTCTGCGTGTCTTGGAGAGTTTCTTACTTCTGGAAATCAGGCCACCGATATTTGGCACATATACATGACATAAGAACCTAGGCCAAATTATATCATTACCAATCATTATCTAATGTATTTAGTGAGGGGAATAAGTAATGGATTGGGAAAGCTCAGGCTTTCTAATTTCTTGTTCTTTTTCTAGTCCATTTTCTCATCCCATGTCCTATGCTAATATTGAGAATCAGCTCTGGACACAGCCCATATACATTTGTGTGTGAGAATAAACAACAATTATGGAACAGCTGGATTTATTTAGAAAACGTATTTGTGTCCTAAGAAACAAAATTAAATAAACAAATAAAAACTCCTAAGATGAGAATCTCCAGGATGAGGGCAGAGAGGGAGGGAGCAGAAGGAAAGAATATAAGCATTTCTTGGCTGATATGCCCATGTTGACACTTATTTTCCATAAAATGTGCTCACTACTTCTCTATTCCCTGTATATTCAAATAGGTTCAGTATAATACTGTGGCTTGCTAGAAATGTTAATGTACCTGCCTTTTCAAGTGTAAACAATGATAGGGGTGACTCTTTTTTCCTCAACATCTTAATGTTAGCTCAACAGTAAGGCATTATTCACGGACAAATTCCTCCTGTACTTGGAACCTGTAATTGAATGGCATTGTTAACTGAGCAATCTAGCCTTCTAATGGATATTTGTTTTGATTTCACTGAACTAGTGAAAATGAAAGAACTCAGATCGAAGAAGCATGAGAAGTATACCAAGGGCACTAAGTTAAAGAAAACAAAAATACTGCAGAAATTGCTTTTTATATATATATATATATATATATATTTGAGAGAAAAATGTTGTCGCTGTCTGGTCTTTTGTTATGTAATGTGTCTAACAACTAACACAAACTAAAAGGAAAAAAAAATATAATAAAAAAAGCAAGACCCAACCTTTTTCCTGATGTTTTTGCAATTACGATTTTGCTGATTTTTTTAATAACATTTTACACTCAAATACATAAGCTTTGCAGACACTGTTATCACTCGCATATTCAAGTTCCAAATTGTTAATGTTGGTTGTATATGTGCTTTTAAGATACTTGAGTTACACAGAGAATGATACTTATGCAGAATTAAAAATATTTTTTCCTCAGTAACATCAGGGATACTGTATAAAAATCTGAATTCTAATATTTAATGAGAAGGGGGAAGCATAGGTTCTGTCCATAACAGGAAAAAATTTTCATGTCCAGATATATAAATAACTGGAAAAGGAAATTTTTCTTTAAATATTGAACATCTTTTTGTCCTACCCAGGCTTGCTGATAGCAAACACTCATATTCACACATGGCCTTCTTCACATGTTTAATTTCTGACCTGAACATCAAACGGACTTGCTCTGAAAAGCAACAGAAGTTTTTTCAGAGCTGTGGGTTCAGATCTGTCATAAACTTGAAAACTTTGGAAGACTTATGCTACAGTTTTATTATTGTTATTTACAGCTTTGCCTGAACAGGTTTGCTGTTTCTCAGATTGAATAAAGACTAGTTAATTCTGAAAACTTTCAATGTCAGATAGTCCACAATTAATCACATGATGACAGGATACATTGAAATGAGGAAAAAGCTAATTTTCTAGGCAAGGTTCAGAAGACCACCAGTTGTTGTCAGATGTCCCAGTGTCATTTACCAGAACAGGCTGTTGAGAACCCCTGCCTGACTCACAGCTTTATTTGTTTGAAGATCAGAAAGGGGCTACCTGTGCAATAGCAAGTATTACCACCTTATTTGAACAAGAACTTATTATACAGACTGAAACAAGAGCACTAGGAAAGAATGTGGATTTACAGTCCTGTTCTATTTTTTCTTTTTTTTTTTTGGGGGGGGAGGGTGCAGGGGGAAGGGGCAGGGACTGAGGGGAGAATTTAAATCTACTACCACTTTTAACAGTGACTTTGGGACAAAATCTGCCTCAGGAGATTATCTGACACCAACTCTTTGCTGGGAACTAGTCTGGGTTAGCAGCCCTCTTTCTGTAATTTTATTGTCAAATTTGTGACTTTATTGGCTTGCTTTGTGCTAAGTGTTGCTCCTATTCATTTCAATGGTTTTCTTTGCAGCATTTCCTTCGGGGGCTACAGTCTGAATTGGGAATATGGAAACTATTTCCCTAGATGGAGCCAATGAATGTTCTGAGGCCTAATAATATACGTATCCTCATGCAATTCACAGCAAATTCCAGTAAACACTGGCCTTCATCTGAATGCTTGAGTACACCACTTTCCAGAACTCTTGGCAAAAATCACGTGGGTGTGAGGGGAGCATATCCATATCTTGTCATTTATCTCTGCAGGAGGAATCTGTGCTGATTTCCTGAGCCTTATTTGACCACTGACCACAACAGGCAGTTTTGTATTTAACTCTGCCAGAGAGTTATGGAGATGAAATACTCATTTTTCATCTCCTCTTTTGTTGTGGTTTTTTTTTTGTTGTTGTTGTTTTTTGTTTTGTTTTTTGTTTTTTTGTTTTTTGTCACAAGCAGGATCCAAAATCTGCTTTAGCTGCTGGTTTGTAATCTTGAACTATATTTGGGCCCACTGGCAGCAGTAGCAGTCATAGAAGAGGGACATGGTTTAGATAGCATTGCACTGCAATTCTAGCTCTGACTTGCAGACCTCGAGGTGACCAAGAATGTCATGTGGTTATAATACGCTGGGAGCAAAGAGGTCATAGTGACCTAAGCATTAGGAGCTGGGTGTTTTTCACTAGATTCTTCACCTATGGAAATGTAGAACAAAAACTATTTTGGCCTGGACTCAGACATTTAAACAAAACCCATCAGCAGCTAAAACATAAAAAGATTTCATTGCAGTAAGCAGCAGCCCCTCAAGGAGGCTTTTCTCTGGTGCAATACCATGCATGTGGAGTGAAGAATGACATGCAAGAGCCTCCAGATAAACAGTGCTCCATGTCCATGGGCAACTGCTGTTCAGGTCTCTGAAGAGAGGTCCAAAGGGAGAAACAGATCAGAGAGGACAATCTGAATTCTCACCACTGCCTTGCCCTCAGTGGGACTTCTGGACATAGTGTGTGTTCTCACTGAGCATGAGCTGTGCACTGGTTCTGACTGTGGACAGAGTGACAGAGTCCCATACGCAGTAAAAAGTTCCTCGTTGTGCGGGCAATGCTGCCTGTGCATCCACTTGATTATTTCCTCTGGAAGTCACTGCACACTGGTTCTGAGTCCCCTTCAACCAACAAATCACTGTCCTTGAGCCTCTGCTTCACAAAAAACCCATGTGGTTGGGTTGTAGCCTTGAAGATTGTCCAAGTAACTTGCTGGTGATACTCTTTAGAAGTGTGTAAGTCTGCTGTTTGTAGCCTCCACAAACGTTGATGTTTCTCGTGCTCAGCTCCAGCTACTCTCTCCAGCCTATACAATTCTAGTCTTATTTCTACCCTTCTTAAATTTCTTCTATTGGAGAATGTCTTTGCATTCTCATATGTAGATTGTGGTTTCTTACAACACAGGTATTAACTTCTGACTATTTTTCCTAGACTCTGTTATAATTCCCTTCTCTAAAAATGGATAGAGTTGATTTGCACTGATTTGGTATTCTCATCTTTCACTTGCATCTTTCTTAAGGTGGGACAAACATCTGGTATCTTGTGCCATGATCCACATTTGTCCTTCTGAGATATGAGAAGCTCAATACCCATTCCTCAAATAAATCATATCCTTAACTGATTTGAATGCTATGTTATTATTCTTATTTACTTTTATTTTCTGCATAGGGACATTCTCTGGCAGTCCTTATTCTGAAGGAAAGCCTTCTGTCCCAATTCCAGATGTAGTTTTTTGCCTTCACAAACAAAAACTTACTTAAATTAGGAGTTAGTGTTTTATAAGCACTTTTTTCACCTGAGTCATTCCCTGAAGATTTTTCTACAATTCATAAACATTTTTATCTTTCATAAAAAAATAGAGAGCCAGGATATTACATTATCAAGCTCTTAAAATCTCAAAGAACTTTCCCTGAAACACAGTAAATTACATTCAAGGAACAGATAAAGTATATGTCCAAAAGATTTTACACTTAGATTCAAATTTTGGATTGCCTAGGTGACCAGTTTATCTTTTGCAAATCACTCTCTGTTGGTTAATAACAGAGCTATAGATTGACTTTATAAAAATGTAAGATCTGTTTATCAAGGTAGTACACAGGTGGAACTGCTGCAACAAATTTGCTATACCTGTAATCAGGATACATTATTCTATATAAATCTCTCTCTATTGAGAAACTGAGACTGTTTTGCTGATGGAAAAGTAAATAGTTTCTGCTTTCAGACAAGTGCCCTTGGCTTTTAGATAAATTCTTCATTATGACTGATGAGTTTGACAGTTTCCTTATTTTCTATGTAGTTTGCCTTTGGCAGAGAGCCAAACACGTACATCTTCTTACCTATAGCCTTCCACACATCTTTGTGACAACTCTCTCACCTTCTGTTTTACTTTCATACACAGTAACATCAAATGTAAGTGATGGTAAAGTATATGGTGCACATTAGTCAGCTTGCAGTGTAACATTGTAAACTATCTGATGGTTCAAGGATTAAGGATGTTATATATCAGTAAAACAACTGAATGATAATTAACTCTATTTGAATGCATGGTCCATTCCTTTGTTGCAGAGAGGGAAGTAAAAATAACAGATGAAAGTTTTACATAAGAGTTTATTTTGTTATGTCATGTTACTTTTCATAATTTGGTGCCATTACTGTAATGACTCTTTTCACGTTCCTAAAATGAAATACTTGAGTGTAATATAAAAGCGATGTGTAGCAATATAGGTTCACCAAAATAAACGTCTCTTCCCATTTAATTTAGGTATAACTTGGTTGCCTTTAGCTCTATTATCAGGAGTGTAGTGCTAGTTATTTGTCCTCCTGCTCTGAGCTTCAGTGGAATGAGTTCCTGTACCTAATGGCTTCACAAGGTTGTGATATTTGTTCAGCATGTTTGCTAAGCAATGAGCACTCAGCATTTGTCATCCGGTACCTTTATTTTCTTTCCCCAGAACACTTGAAAAAGGCCGCATTTTGTTTTTGTGGAAAAAAGAAAAAAAAGTTCCTTGGCACTTGTGTATGGGAAGCTCTTGTAAATTTAGTTTGTTGTAACAAAAGAATATTCTCTCTTGTCTTCAGCCACTATAGTGAGTAGCATTATTATTGAATAAAATCAGAAAAGAAGATGAAAGAAAAAAATATTGCTACTCTTGTTGCCTGAAAGCCTTCAGAGCAATGTATAAAGTTAGTTTTAAAGCAATTCCTGGTACCTGTACACTAAAAAATTGAGTCAGTGCTAGAGGAATATCTATTTCTGTATATAAAATAACCATGCCGATCAACCATGGTTAATGGTCCAAAGTCCAAGCTTCCATGAGACATTTCATTTAGGTAAGCACACCTGGCTCTTAGCAACACTACTCATTAATTTTATCATGCAGAAGCTCACTTACACTTTAGAGGACTATGGATGCAGTATGATTTACTGCTTAGGAAGACACTGGAGGAAGAGGGAGCAGTTAAGTGCATGTATTTATAATCATCTTTGTAGGAAAGATGTAAACAGACAAATGTACATTTTGAAGTATGCGAGAAAGTGTACTTTTGCTACAGCCAATGTTTTGTAGCTGAGTTGCTTTGCACAAATGTGGGGAAACATGTTTTTTGCTTTTTGTTTACATTGGTTAAAAGTCAGTCTACCTTCATGCATTTCAGAATGCTATGTTCCTTGCTCACACTTGTATTTCTGACTAGATTTCTATCGACTTCAGAGTGGGAGGTACAATTCCCTTTACAAGTTCCTGTTTTCTGGAGTCCAGATATTCTCTGTTCTTTAAGCATGCACAGAGCACAGGGTCAAAGTCCTAGTCATGACCACTGTTAATACGACCATAGGCTTTGGCTTTTAGATCAGATTCCTGAATAAAAAAAGTGAGCTTCTAATTTTGCTTAGAAGTAATAATCTTAAGATTATAGGCAAAAATGCTCCATGTATCTTTATGAATTGAGACAGATCCTTGCAGAAAAATGTACCATGTTGTACAGAAGACCTTCAGTTTCATAAAATAATTTACAATTTGTAAATTTAAAGAATTAGGTCTTGTTCTTTTGATCATGGGCCAAATGAACTGTCTTTTTATTTTCCTTCACTTTTCTTCCCTCATGACCTACCAAAACTGTTTACAACCCATACTGTTTCCTAGCTTCTCCAGGTATTTTCTTTCACCTGTCCCACTTCATTACTATGTGAACGTTGTTCTTGTGGTTCAGATACTTGAAATGCATTGAAAGGAAAGACATCTGACCCCAAACTTCTAGATATGTTTCAACAAACTCTAGACTGCACCCTTATCATATAGGAATAACAAAAATTATTATTTCCCTAATTCATAGAAGGTTAAAAATATATTAATGTCTGGTGAACTTTACTTTGATCAAACATTACTTCTAAATATTTGTACTGCTTTTACCTCTGACTTGCCTCGTGCTTTGGACAAACTGTGCTGTAAATTTTGAAATCTGTGGAGAACTCATAGAGATTCCATCATATATAGACTCTCTTCTCACAATGAGTTTTCTGACTTCCACCTGAAGAGAAATATACACTAGGGTTTCCCACGTTTCCCATCTTCAAATCCTGCTTTGGGCTCTGTTTCATTCTTCTGAAGCTACCAAAGACAAGGTTAGAGTTTTGGCCTACTGGTAAGCCTTTCTGTAATTCTTAGGAATTACAATTATGAGTACCACCTGTTGACATTGAGCTTGGGAATTGCATGCAAGTATGCTATATAATACATACTCTATTTAAACAAACTCTATTTAAACTCTATTTAAACAAAAAACCAAACCCACAACCAAACATTAAAATCTGCAGGATGCTTGAATATACTTTTTAATGTATGAGACAATGAAGGTATATTTCTATGTGAAAAAAAATGAATTATTCTGGAAAAAATATTATTTTACAGTTTAATGTCAAATAATACTTGTCAGCTTTGAAATACAGACCACTTAAAATGAGAAAGTGTTATGCTGAGTATTAAGTGTTTTACTTTTGCCACTGGTACAGTGCTTTTTCCATCTGCCTCTACTTCTATTGTGACATATATCTCCTGTAAAGGAACAGTAGGTGGTTAACAGATTGTGCACAAATTAGAAGATTTTGATGAGAAGAAAATGATGGAATTTATTCAGATCCTTGGTTTTAAGCAAAATATTACTTGGAAGAAGTATCTGATGAGACATGTTTTTACAGAATGGAGCTGAACCCTGTAAAGTGAGTTTGGTCCTGAACTGATTTTCACCTCTTTCTGAAAGCTGCTCTGTGGTCAAACAACATGTTATCTGCATATTTCATAACTAGTCTGTCTGTACTTTTCACCACTTTTTTACACTTTGATCTCATAACTCCAAGAGCAGTCTGGTTTTCTGGGGTTACTGGGTTCCCGCTGCACTTTGGCAGTGGGGATTCAGTACTGTTTCTTGACTTATCAGCCATTTATTTTAGTTAAACCCAGCTGAAATGAGTACCAGTGAAAAGGTGTTCTGTTGATGATGCAAGTTTAGAACAAAAGTAAACAAAGTTGTTCTCAAGCAGGTGGCTGCAGGTCTGCCTTGATGCTGCTCTTAGGTACACGGGGTGCACAGTGGGCTTGTCTACACAAGCCTCATCTGGCCCAAGAGATACACTTCACTGATCCCAAGACTGGACTCCAGAATCCCAGATAAATTTGGGTTAACGGGAGTAAGATTTTAAAGTGTTTAGGGTAAAATTCTGGCCGCTGTTAAGTCTGGAAGTACTTTGATTTTTTGACTCCACAGAGACTGGGATTTTCCTGCACTGTTCAAACTACTAACCTTAAACCTGACTGAACTCTGGATCTTCACCTACCTCCTTCTTCTCAAGTATGTGCTGAGAGTAACTTTTGCTAACAAATTCTCATATATGAAAATATTAGTGTACAGATAACTGGATAGAATGTACCTGGGAATCTTCACATTTTAAAAACAAAACCAATATTTTTAAATACCTTTTCAGGGAGTTCAACAAATTCTGGAGTGATATATTCATTACCTTTTACAAAAGTGTTGTTTTACAAGAGGTTTGTCAGATATTGAGAAAACAATATTTGATGTAAATATAAACGATGGTAAAGAGAAAGGTACCTACTTGACTTCAGTATTACAGGTTGAGATAATCAATATCCCTCAATATACCATAAACTGCAACCTGACCCATCTCCAGTAGCTTGAGTTTGTACAAACACTGACTAGTTTTCATGAATACACATAAAACTTTGTGGATCCTATAATATTCTATACTAATTCATTTTGATTTGGTTTAGAGTATTAAAATCCCACACAGAAAATATACACCCTCCTTGAACTCTCACATAAAAATCTCACTTTCTTCAGTATGTTTGAAATTATTCACAAGGTTTAGACCACTGAAAAATTGCAGTTTTCTGTGTTGCAAACAGTGCAAACTGTTGCCATTCATGATAGGTGTCCTTCCAACCCTGAGGGAATAGCAGTATTAAACACCAGACAGGCAGGCTGGCAGTAGAGTCTTTTGGCTTTTTTTTAATTTTTTCCAAATTGTTTGGAAATAAGTGCTGAAATACTAACAGGCTGACTCCTGATCTTACCTCCACCATCAGAGTGATTCCAAAGAATGTTTATCAATATGGCGATAGGCACTTTATAAATAACTATAACTAACTGTAACTGTAACTGTAACTGTAACTGTAACTAAACTATAAATAATGTTCTACTTTGTCTGTGAAAAGCAGAGTCCTTTCAGTTCTCTATTTCTTTTGTTAAGTATTTCCATGAGGCCATTCATTTGGAAGTCACAAAGGTAGCACAGAATCTTGCCCACAACCAACCTGCTGAAACACTCAGAATAGTCACTGTTTGGTTTATGTTTTGCAGCATGGAAAATACATAGAATAATCTGCTTTGTGTCTTCCTTCATTCCTGAGCATCATAGTACATGGTATCTGTTGAAACTATTGAATCATGAGAAAGCCTGAAACACCATTAGCACTGAAACCATGCTATTAATACCACTAATATGAAGTGTTTGTTCTAGGGATTTCATAGGCTTTTCAACGAGGATATGGTCACTGAAACATAAGCTATGTTTCTTTAAAAAGTTCTAAACTCTGTTAACATGTATCTTCTTTCCCAAATTATGGCATTTAAAGTTATAAATATTTGGAGTCAATAAGAAAGGGCAAGAATTAAGGTAACATCTACATTTTTGGCTTCCTTGGAATATGCTTATTTTAATTATGTGAACCCATACTGTATTTCTTCAGCATCCAAGAACTGTGGATAAAGTCAATGGCATTTTAGCTACCTACAGTCTGAAGGTTTTCTCATTTTAATTTATTTCTCCATCAGCTTAATGTACATGTTTATCTCATTTCGACAAATATTCAGTGTATATCACTTTTTAAACTTCAGGACAAAAATGGTCTAAAGAGGACCACCTTCTCCATATTGGTAAGGCACACATTCAGATTCCACAGTTGAAAATATTTTTTTTTTTAATCTTTTCCAATGAAGAAGAAAAGTTGAAATTTTTGTAGAAACTGATGTGTTTGTCATATTCACCAGATGGCAACATATTCAAGAATTTAGTTTGTCACCTATCACTTTTCAAAGAAAAGGTCAAGAAAAAGTAGTGCATAGGTTTAATGATAAAGATTTTTCACTCCACTTTTATATGTGCAGCATAAAAAAATGTGTGCTGCATCAAAACTCTTCAGCATGGGATTTTAAAAAGTAATATATCACTACAATTGCTGCTATCTTTTCAAACAAAATAATACGAAATGACTGCAATCCTTCCTGATCAAATAACTTTTATCAGTGTTCTGCTTTTCAAGAGAATGTGATAAAAATATAATTTTAGGGAGGGGGGAGAAAAAGAAAGTACACTGGAGCTTTTCTAAAGCTGTAATAGAACTGGCAGAGCCATTTTTTCATTAATTTTTCTTTGTTCAACTCAAATATATGTTTTTTATCCTGCACTAAACATGTGACTCATCATTCTCCTTCTGTAAAGAGGTACATGTTCCTTTCTCATACTCAGCCACAGGCAAGGCAAACCATCCTCAGAAGATGGGGTCATATGGATTTACCTCCTTCCCCTTTTCTAGAAGTACTTCTATGAGAGGAATTGCATTTTAGGGTCTGTGGGTGCTCTATCTCTTGTGTTACCTAATAGCAACAAAAGCACCCACTGTAATATGGCCATAAATTCTGCAGAAGACTATGGAAGCATTGGAAGACAAACAATAACTTATCCCTACATGGAGCATGGACAATAGAATTAGACAAATGTTCTGATGGATTGGATTTCCCCAGAAAATTCTGATTCAGAGAACTTAAATCATTTTGCAGGAACACATTAATTTTGTTGAAATCCCTGACAGACTCCAGTCTGCCAGCCGGGCAAACTGGGCCTCCCTGCTGGTTTATGGGGCTTCCTACTCCTAGGAGCAGCTGAATCTATGGTCTGGTGTGATTTCTGTCTAAGATATTTAGCCAGCTGGCTCTGTGGCTTGGAATTTTTAAATATTCCATTTCATTCTCCCAAAAGAAAATATTCTGAAAATTTCCATTCCATGGAAAAGCTCAAATTTATGATTTTTTTTCCAATTTGGGTAAACACCTTTTTGTTGGAAGGCAAGTTTATTACTGAATTGATATCATGTCTTTTCTACCAGAGCCTCAAAAACAAAGAGGCTTGGCTGCCATCAGCTGTCAGGTTTTACAAATCCCTTATACAGCTTCATCAGCAAGGTGCATACTTGTCACCATTGTGTAATCCTATGTTGAATTTACAGCTACGACTTGAAATGAAATCTCCTTAGAGGAAATGTGGATGTAAACCTGGGAATTAGTTTTCACTTCTCTAAGGAAAACAATGGAGAGTGTTTTTCTTTTTAAATGTTCATGTTATGAACTGTACTGAGACCATTAATGTTGTCTTTGTTTTCAATATTGAGTTTAATTTCCCATCTCTGTTTTATTAATTCCATGTAGAGTGAACAGTGACATTCAGGAAGTAGCAAATCTTTTGCAGAAAATCCTGCATTCAAAGTAATAAAAATAATAGTGGTAGATACTATTTTAAGTGCTAAACTTGACAGTTGAGTATTAAATCCACAATGTCACTGTAGTCTATTCTACCTCAGTTGCAATGTAATAAGCTCTGCAGTTTTTTCACTGCAGTCTTTCATTTGTTGCTAGATATGGCAGGCTTCCCAATGCCTGAAATTCACATTTTATCTTTAATGTAAAAAAACAAAAACAAAAACAAAAACCAAAAACCCAAAAAAACCCCCAAACAAATAAACACCAAACCTTCCTCCTAAACTCATAGATTAAAACAGTTAACAAAGAAACTGAAGAACTTACAACTGCATTTACTATGTTGTTCAGTCCTAATAGAATTCAACTTGGAAATATTACTTGTGGTTTTGCACATGGAAAAAAAAAATCATATTTATCTGATGTAGACATAACAGTTCTAGCTTTTGTGAGAAACAAAATTAGCATTTTTATTTTGACATTATAAAATAATCACTCATGAGAATATTCTACAAACACAGAGTTGTAGTTTGATTAAAACAAGAGGACACCATTGCTCTGAAATTAACAACAGGAAAGATTTAATATTTGCCAAATTCTATTCCCCCCTCTACACAGTTTATCATAAAAATATCAAAATGCCAAACCAGATGTTTTGGATGGCTTGATAAACTTCCTGGTATTGTTCTCCATAACCATAAGGCAGGCATGAGTTCAATCCCTGAACAAGATGATGTGATGCTGTGCCTGGCAGAGATCTGAACATCTCCACCCGGTTGATTCCTGTGGCTGGTTGAAAACTGTTACTGCTCTATTCCTGTAAGAGCTCCAGTCAGATGCAACATATCCCATCCTTGCTGCTGGGGCCTGAACTCAAAGAGCTCTGAAAAACAATGTTAGATGCCCATCCCCATTGTTAAGCATCTATTAAAAAGTTCCCAGGTATACAAGGTCTTGTACTGCTTTAATGTTTGTGTAGACACTGTAGAAAAGTAAGGACTCAATTTAGACTAAGTAACATCGGACTTACATATTCTGAATGCAAAGATTATAAGAGGAAACAGTAGAGGTGTCTTTTCTATGAAGTATGGAGGGAATTGATAAGGTATATAGTTAATGAAGTCAGTCCTCTGGTAGTAGTAGAACAACCATTCAAAATAGAATTTAACATATGCATACTATTGCCACCATGCTTCCAGCTGTGTCAGTTATGGTAAGAACAACACTTATTCTATTAAAAAAAGAAAAAATAAAAAAAATATTTAGAAGTGCAGAGATACTTGGTCTGATTCCTCTGTGATTGGTATGTACAATTTTGCAATGCAAGTTGCTGACTGAACCATGTTCATTTTGAACTACAGTAGAAGTGTGAGAAGAATATGGACCAGTTAACCTACCATTTTTCCTTGCTCATTCTCCTCTTTGGACTAGTTATAAACAAATTCTGTCATACTCTTTATAACCTTCTGAATTGCATTTTGTACCCATTTTGTCCCTCAAAATAGTTTAATGTGGAGGTTCAGAACTTCACTGGGTCATTTCTAAGGTTTCTTTTTAAGAGATCGTTCTTTTACCCTAGCCAAGAGTAAAGACACTGAAAGGTGTCAGGAAGGGGAATTCTGGGGAAAAAAAGTGTCCAGAGTAGCTTTAATTCTTCTAGGTTGAAGAATTCCATAGCTCTCTTCAACCTGACAGTGATGAAAACCACAAATATGTTTATTTGCAGAGAGTTGTACTACATCTGCAGTGTCTTGTATGAAACTCTGTTTCCAGGTAGGTTGCCTGGTGCTTAAACAATTAAACCTAACTTGTTGGTTGTGTTTAGAATGTATTGGATGCACTGTTCACTACCTCACATACTCAGAACTTCTATTAGGATTTCCCAGAAAATTATTGATAAGTCTTAGCTGGGAGCCGTATTTCCCATAGGTGGCGGGCGTGTGTCCAGAAAAGGGACGGTAGCTATAAACCACGAGCTGCTGTGCAGCAACTCCTCCAGTAAACAAGGATGCTGATGCTATGCTAAATGTACCTCATCTTTCAGACAGGTCAACTCTAAAAATGACAAGGACAGCTAGGAACACCAAGGACTAAAGAACATTTCACTGCTGCAATATGGGTTGATTTACAGAACAGAGAAGCAAACTGCATTGTTTTATCTGGCGTTTCATGGGTTTTCCTAACAATGGGTCACCTCTGTGAATCAGTGCTGCCTACCTTAGACAATCATCAGTGATTTCTAGTGCCAACCAAAGCATTCCTTATAGCAGAGAAAGAGCTGGGCACATTAATTTGGAGGCTCCATGTTACCAGTGTAATAAAAGTGTGTCCGTTAATAAAGTAAGCATGGCAGTTTCACAGGAAGTGTAGTAAATTTGTGCAAGTTACTTACTATGCTTTTGTTAATTGATCCTCTCACCTTTTCATATTGCAAATAAAATTAACAAAGTTGATCTTGGCGAACAGTACAACCCAAATTGTGAGTTAGCTTTATCCATAAGTAGAAAGAACTATGTTTTACATGTAATTCAGTACAGGCACAGTCAAAATAGAAGTAATTCCTCTTGCATCCAATCATTTATTTCCTACTGAAAAGATTTGTTGGTATTATTTAGTTTACTTTCATTTCTCACATGCATCACAATAATTTTCTGCATTCAAAAAGAGATGTCAACTCTGTAAGCTAGTTATTAATACATATGTTTATGAAGACCTATATGTGCTTTGAGATTGTACCACATGTGTACAATTTTCAGACATGGCTGTAAACTTTAAGGATATCTGGGTATCTTTTTTCATTTTTCAGATCACTTCAATTAACATTATTCTGCAGAGCAGACACTTAAAGGCAATTATTTAGGAAGAGCAAGTAAAAATGTGTCTTGCTTGCTGCAAGTCATGCTACAGTACTCTGACCCTGGAATTCATTGCAGCACAATGTGATATGTCTGTGTCCTGAAGGTATAAAAGAAAAAAGCTCAGACGGAAAATGGTAAGCCAAGTGCAATGGCGAATTGTGATGATAGGAGTCCCTCTGATTCATGTCTTGAGACCCACACAAAGCCCCAGAAAAAGTTATTCAGATTCCGTTTTCTCTCCACACTTTTGTGGATTCATTTTTGTCAACAAAATTTATATTGAAATAAATATGAGAAGGATCTTGGAGCCAACTATAAGATCAGAAAAGAAACAGCTCACACTCTTATGTGTTGGAAATATTGGCAAAAAAAATTGTATAATTCTGAGCAAGAAGTCTCCTAAAGCTACTGTTTTATAGTAGGTTAACCATAACATAGTCACTGAATGTCAGAGCAGGCTGCTCTCAATCAAGTATGGCTTCTTTAAAAGGAAATGGGTAAGCATTTGCTTCATCAGTGTGTTCAGCCAGCATCACAATAACTGTGGCAACTCTTGTCTGCCCTTCCAGTCAACTGACAAGGATTTTGAACGTAGATGACGAAAACTATAGCGGGAATTATATTGCTCCATGGGTGGAAAATGTTGCTTGGTGAAGGATGACCTGGTGAGAGACCTGTTATTCTCTTTTGTCAGGTTTTCCGTTGCAAAACCAGGCTCATTTCTGCTGCAAGCTGAAAAAATTTGCCTTCCTAACTTGTTCTGTGCCACCTAAGAGTGAGACACTGGACATGGGCAGGCAGCTTCTGCCAAAATAAATCTCAAACCAGTCCTTTGACCACCTCTGAAATGTGAAAAACGTGACTGTTTAACAGTCAATTTACATCCCTTGCTCCCTCTGCTTGTAGGATCACAGGTAGCTTTACCTGGTATAGTGGCTTTTATGTTTCCTGCAGATAAAGGAATCACTACTGAAAAACATTTCACTTACAAGAATTCTCAGATTTGAAGCACCATGTTAGGCCTGTGGCTGGGGAAATGGAGAACACTTTTTTTCCAGTACCTTTGCAGGAAGTCTTTAGGGTTTCATGAAACATCAAACATAAAGCAGAAACTGGTTGATCCCATAAATCAGTCAGTCCTGCCTGTTGCATGGAGATATGAGGTACATAGTTCATGCACCCTATTATGTATACATGGATATCATGTAAGAGAAAAGAAAGGTTTAATGTACCTCAGAAGTTGGGTATATCTCAGCATTGCATCTCAGCATGAGTAGGAGAGGGTACCCTACGTAAACTTTATACTGAAATTAGAAGCAGGGAATGGAGAGGTGAAAGCTTTTCCTTCTCCTTCACCCATGCTCTGGACATTGAATCAACAGGTGCAATATATTTCTAATCTATTGCTAACTTACATGGCCAGGGTTACCATTTAAGTTTCTTCATTAGCAGGAGGCATTGGTGCTCCTCTAAGATGGACTTCCCTACCAACTTATCCTCATTGGCACTGACTCTGTGATGTCACTACAAGGTATATCATGTGCACTCACGTTGCTAAGATAAGCATCTCGTGCAACCATGGAGATCATGGCACTCATTGGACAATGCTAAACTGTGTCATAGACTCAAGATTTCAGACCCTCTGTTTTTCCAAATTTGCCATAAGTTGTACCTGAACACAACCTTCCTCCCCATGAGAGTCACGCACTTGAAAAAGAGGGGAAACTCACAATCCTTCTCCAGGTTTCTTCTCTGTAACCAGTAGTACATTGTTACAAACATGACTTCGTGTCAGTGAAGTTCTCTACTACCAGTTCCAAGGGGAAGAATTAGCAAAAAACATGTCAACACTATAATAGATAATTAAAAATGAATGAAGGTCGAGTATAATGAATGTTTTATTTTAATCTATGCTGCAAAATGCTGTATTGCTTCAACAATGGGAAAAATGTATTACAGTTTTCTTCCACTTTGTGCAATTTAAGCAAAAATTATGGCCTTTTGAAGGGATGACAAAGCTTTACATTGCTCTGGGATTATATGGCATTCCATCATTAGAGTATTTTAAGTCTTTTTAGTTCCTTTTTGGTCAATATTTATTTTTCAGTCAGCAGATTAGCTTTGCTCTGAAAGCACCCTAATTTGGATCAAGCTGACTTTGTTTCCTTTTGCCTTCTGCCTCTTTATGAATAGATGAAGAGCCATTGATTGTGTTTACTGACTATGTCTAAACATCTTGTTAAGAAAAAACATCTGGAAATGCTGAAGCTTTCTGTAGAAACTAATGTTTGGCTATTGTTGGCAGCCAAATCGGTTTACAGATAAAAGGCAAGGGTGTAGCTTTCCATATAAAATAATTTTCTTAACCAATGAAACTGAAGACGGAACTATCCCACTATAAGAGCGTACTGATCCTGGGATCTGATTTGAAATTGCACCTGAGATACAAAATGTGACACTTGCTCTGCTAAACCTGAAGCTAATCCATTGTCACAGCTTCAACAGCCCTGATGTATTTGACCATGGAACCTGGTGAATTACTCCTGTAGATTGCACAGATGCTTGCCCACTATAATTACATCATATACTCACGTTAAGCATGTCCATAGTGGCCACCTGAAAGGAAAGAGAAGTAAGCAGAAGTGTTGGAAATGTTTACCTGTCTTTCATTACAAAAACTCACAACTTCTTCTCAGTCCTTGCATGAGCAAAAGTGCAATGGGTGTCTGGGCTGGTTCCTGTTCTTGTGCATTATCAGTATTTTGTACTGTATTTACTCAGAATCAGCAAAATATTTGGGAATCAACCTCAAGTTTCTTTATAAGAATTTTGAATTTTTCATCCCAAAATATTATGTCTTTCTCATAGGATAATGAAATTGTCCTATGATTCTCCTGCACTTAACATATAAAGCTGAAACATGCACTGGGGCAATATATAAACTGTTTGCAGACTGACCAGTTAGTTACTTTGTCAGTTATGTCTTTGGCTAAATTTGGCAATTGTTTTCGTTGGTTTTGGCTAAGTTCCACATCCTGGTGAAACAGCAATAGTGTGCTGGTAACCTGATAGCCAGTTATCTGATTAATATCAATGTAGTTAAAAAAAACCCAACAAAGCAAAACAAAACAAACCACCAAACAAACAAAACAAATAAACAAAATCAAACAAACAAACAAACTTACAGATGTGTTTAAGAAAAAACCTTATTTTTAGCAATCTGCTTATGTTGCCTCAAAGAATACACGAGCTTGTTGAGAACAGCCAAAACTGAATTGTATGTATGAATTCCTCAAATCTTAAAAGGCTAATATTTAGCTTTGGGTATATGTCATAGTTCCCTCTCACACTAGAGGAACTTAAGAGAGTTATTCTCCCAGCTAATATTGCTAAATAGGTGAGGTTTTAAAATAATAGTTCTGCTTTTATACTATTTTTTCCCCACTAATAAGTGATTCACTTCAAGTGAAGGTTCATTTTACAAAGCCATGTAAGAGGTACTTTATATAAACCCCAAATCTAATCCAAACAGTGGTTCAGACACCTTCACAGCTCAGATTTTAATGCTGGTTTAATTGATTTTTAGTTAGACAGTAGTCCTCAGAGGAGTCTCTGCTTTCACACTGCAGTAGTTTGTATTACTTTTTGTAGTTTCAGCCTCCATTTTAGATGCAGACATCCCTTTAATCAGTCGTACTTCAATAAGCAGAAATGTGAGAAACTCCAACATGTTCCATTTCATTAGACAATTTGTCACTTATAACCAAATATCTTTCACAGGCTTTATGATACGAGTGGAAATATCACCTCAAATGTTAGCTGAACCTGTAATTCAAGTGAATTAAAAAGCATTTATAGCTTGGAAATCTATACACAAATATGCATTTAATTTGTATGATGAAGTCAGCTTATTAAAAACTATAATAATAATTTCTGCAGTATTGTAATATTTTGAATCAATATTGCTTGATTTTTTCAAGGAATTACTTATTTCATAAGAGAAAAATATTTGGTCTTAAGAGACTATCCAGGGGAGGAGGGTAGTAAAAGTTATTTTTCACTGCATGCAGATGAGATACAAAGAAAGAGAAAAAAACCTAAATTTTCTGTCAAACGGGAATTTCTTTACCTAGCCATGTTGAGTAATGCTTCTCTTTCTCTGCCAGTGAAAGTATGTATGACAAAATAATGCTATTTTTACATCACTAAAAATGTCTAAATACTTCAAACAGAGTTCAATTAAGGAAAAAGCAAACTCAAAAATTGGCAGTACTTCTCACAGGCAACCTCTTATGCTCTCTTTGTTGTATTTTGATTTATTTTCTCTTTTAAAAAAGTTGCTTTAAGAAATCACACCTGCCTACGGCAAATAGCAATGTCATATTTCCCTTCCCCCACCACCTCCAACTGAAGCTTTCACTGAAGGGTTGAGAATTTTTATAATCAAAGTAGCAGTATTTTGTAAGCCTTCCTAAGTGTCTCTCTGTGGTGGGTTGACACCGGCTGGCTGCCAGGTGCCCACCCAGCTTCTCTCTCACTCCCCCTTCTCAACAGGACAGGGGGACAAAATAAGATGAAAAAGCCTATGGGTCAAGATAAGGACAGGGATCCTGGTTACTTACCAGTTACCGTCACTGACAAACCAGAATCAACTGAGAGGAAATTAATGTGAGAAAAACTGACAAGAATTTAAACATCTTTCCCCTGCTTCCCCTTTCCCCATGTTCAACTTCAGTCCTTTACTTCTCATTCTACTCCTGCCCTGAAGGGCGCAAGGAGATGAGGAATGGGGATTGTGGTCCGTCCATAACAGCTCCTCTTTACCTCTTTTTCTTCCTCATGCTTTTCCCCTACTCCAGCACAGAGTCTTCTCCATGGCCTGTGGGGGAATCTTGGCTCCAGAGCCTGGAGCACCTTGTCCCTTCCTTCTCCTCTGACCATGGGGTCCACAGGGCTGCATCCTGTACTTCTTTTACTCACTGTTGTGCAGTATTTTGCCCTTTCTTACACAGGCTGTCCCAGAGACACCACCACCTTGGCTGGGAGGCTCATCTGGGCTCTGCAGTGGGTTGAATGGAGCTGGCTGGAACTGTGTCTGGTTCACCATGGACACCCAGGATATGAGCAAAAAACTACCAAGATCTGTTAAGGTCATTGCAGCTCAAAAATGAGAGAGAAGACATAGAAATCTGATTAAGACATTCAAGAAATGCTTTCCAAATGAAAATTTTAAGTGCTATAGATTTTGAAGAGAAATGGTACATATATAAATGGGGCAGCTAGCAAGAGAGAAACTGCAAATGGTAAAACTTAAGGGACATTAGCGTGGACAAACAGCTGCAAGGTGTTATGCGTGCCACAAACTCTACAGCAGATGGAAAAATAAGAACAGAACAAGAGGGGATTAGTAAAAGTAAAATTAAAAAAAAAAAAAAAAGGAAGATAGCTTTCTAAAGAAATAGAAATAAAATTAGAAATAGAAATAGAAAGTAATAGAAAGAGAATTCAGGAAACGATGGGAGACAATGTTGAGAACGGTCCAAAACTACCAAATGCTACTGAAATGGGTGAAGCTCTACATGACCTAGGACATGAGAAAACCCGAAAATTCTGAAGAAGAAGATGGCAGAATGAACCATCCTCCTTTCTCCCAGAAAACACCTGTAGCAAAGATTTCTCCCTTCAGAGGGAGAAAAAATGGACTCAGATGTCATGGTAAGACACAGGATGAACCCCAAAATACAGGCACTGCTTCAGTCACTGTTGGCCTGTATATGTCATATAATACATTCAGAAGGACCATTTTGGCTCTAAAATATATGAATCTTCCCAAGATGTGTAACTTGATGACAAAAATAAATGCCTATTTGCAACTGTTAACAGCCTTTTTAAACATTAGGTTGTTTCTTAACATTTGGTAAAACGATTGTCCTATTTTTAATAGAACAGATATTATATGTAATTCCATCTAGAAACAAAACAAAATAGATACCTGTAACCTTAACAGACAGAAATGGTCATTTAGCTCTTTCAGCAATGTTACATCTGGAAACCTTTGACGCAAAGCAAAAAAACAAATACCACATAAAACCTTCTCTCTAGTGCCTAGAATAGGCTTTTCTATTCCTTCACACAACTGATACACAATCTCATTTGTGTATTACAGAAGTTGACTAAGACACTCTCTTCTAATTTCCTCTATGATAATCCCTTCTTTGGCCCTTATTTGATTATCAAAATAAGAAGCTTTAGGTTTTCTGCATTTCCAACAAAAATCTTAGTAGGTCTTCAGGCAGGGGTAGCTTGATGGGTTGGGAAATTTGAAGTGAACTACACGTAACTAGTAGCGGAGCAAAATGGACATACATATGTAATATTGTCATGGGCCTAAGAGAAACCCTGAATAACTGTCTGAAAAAAATGACTGCATGGCTATTGTTTTTATTCTCTTTAGTTTGTTGCTTTTCTTCCTTTTTGACACTTTCTTCTAATTTTTAGGTGAAATATTGTGGCAGTGAATTCTCAGGTCCTTTTGACTTTCCTATTTGTTTGCTGGGGGGAGGAGGTGGTGCTTTTGTTTTGTTTTGTTTTGTTTTGTTTTGTTTTAATTTCACTATACTCTTTACTATCCCTTTATATTCACTTTGGTTTAGCTATGCCAAGAGAACTTCTAAACAAAAAGAAGTGTCTTAAAACATTTGTGTTCACATATAGAAATTTTTAGCTTGCTTGAACTGAAGCTCTAAGGAAACACCAGATAAACACTTGAAATCAGAATTGGGCCTCTTCAGTGACTGGACTTCATTGACATAGCTCAGATATGACCAAGGGCATCTCCTGAAAAGTTTTGTTCATATGTCAGTGAATCAGACAGATATTTATTCATTTTGTTTTTTTAAACACAGAAAATTAAGCAGCTTGAATTTTACCTGACCCATAGAATTCTAGCCTGATGTAGGACATGTAAATAACTTTGTTTCCCCCATGACTTCTTGTGAAACTCACACAGGCAGTGAGTAAAACTGCTGGAAGTTTACATTATTTCACCTCAATAAAATCTACAGTTTATAGCTCATTTTTTTTGTTTGATTGTTCTGTTTGTTTGATTTTGTTTTTATAAGAGCTGTTTATTTTGATTTATTTCCTCATCAATATTTAAGCCCTTTTACTGCTAAGAGAGCAGCAATAGGAACACTTGTGAACTATTCACAGTGAAGAGTGAGAGAAAATGTGTGCTGTTAATATCAGACTTCTGTCAGCCAAAGTTAGTGAAGACTTCATCTAGAGTTTGTAGTGCTTGTTCAAAGAGATGAAGATCAATTTCTTGTTGCTATATTTTAATGGATTGTTATTCTTCCCATTTTTGCTGTTATGCAAGCCAGAAATACTTCTAGTCTGAATTCAGCTAAAAACTTTTAAGCTTCTAAATTACCCTTGGCTGTACTTTTTCAAATTCAGTTGTATTGTATTTGATGCTGGTCTCTGGTCTGGCATCCAGTTAGTAGGCTAAGGTGTTTTTCCTTTTTCCAGAATGTGTGTGTACACACGGATAAATGGATGTGTATGGAGATCTGATGTCTGTGTGGGTTAGGCTGCAAGTGTTCTCCTAGCTGGGAGTAGTATCCTCAGTTCACACTGATCTGAGTTCCTGTAAATGTCTCTGAAGGCCAGATGCAGCACAAGCTTCTAGGAAATGGTAGACTTTGAAGAGATAAGACTCAAGAGATATGGCTCCTGTATTTGGAGCCATAAAGCTTGCTTTCACTTAGAGAGAGGTACAGATCCAGTGTCACACATAGTTCACTGTTCATGTATTCCAAAATCACATGGATGATTTAGATTCCTGGAAGCCTAGTAATTCCCATGAAAGGTGTAAAAAAAAAAACAACCTGGTTTTGATGGATACTTATCCCTTGTCCTCCCAGGATCCTAGTATCAAATTCTAAGCTGACTTCAACTTGGGTGTGAGAAATCTTTCTCCCCTTTTCTTTAAGCTGTCCACATCCCTTTAAAAATGACCTTTTGGAGCTCATTGAAAATTTTAATTGGTCTCTTAAGAACATGGAGCTGATGAGAATGCACTGTTAATCTATCCATTTATCATTTTTTTACTGGTGCATCATCAAATTTCATCCAAATCAGATGAGGGAAAAAAGTTTCAGAGATGCTGTGATTTTAAAGAAAAACATCAACATGAGTAGTGAAAGCACACATTGCTCTTACTTAGCCAAACAGTTGGAAGTCAGGAGAGGAAACTGGGATGTTCTGGTCAAAGATACAAGAGAGAAGTGATGCCTTGTGGAAGGATTTTTTAAGGAGTTGGGTAGAGAAACCAGGCAGAGATGGGTGGTGGATTACTGTAGCGGTATATGACATCAACAAATACATATAGGAAACTGAGTTTTATTTATTCTGCTGTTCATGGAACAATTTTGTCTTTAATGTCATCAGTGTAAAGATGTTTTATTTAAATTCCCTTTTTCCATGCTAACAGGATGACTTTTAAATATGTACCTATGAGTACACATTTATAAATGAGTTTATCAGTGTAGACATGCATAAAAAAATAGATCTGAATCTATCAACAAAGTCAGGTCACCTCATCCATAGGGACTTGGTTCTAATTTTTTTCTTTTCTCATAAATTCATAAAAAGATGGAAAGATACCACTGAATCTAAAGCAAGGTCTCTGTTCATTTTGCTCTGCAATCTCTTAGGGTAAAACCTTTCAGCTCAATGTATTTTTCTGTAGTGTAAGTTCATGGTCTATTATGACAATAACTAGGAGAATAAGCTTCATACTGCAATTTCTTAGAAAATATCTGTAAATACACTTATCATTAATTACTCAAAGAATAACTTCCTAAAAAAATATTGTTTAGATAGTTAGCAATGGATGAAAATTTAACATCAGCGATACAAGTTGTAAGCTAGATGTTGTTTTAAACTTAATAATTGAATCCTTTACCATGATGATAGATCTCAAACAGTTGAGAATACCATACTCTCCAAATTCTTCAGAACTATTGCGAAAGTCAATCGTATAGTGAAAGTATATGGTCACCAGATGGCTTTATTTGTTTGCCATGTAAACTGGCAGCATAACACAAAGAATGTCCTTTTGTGTTCTGGTGTACAGACATTGCATGGACACCATATGAGCACTAGGTCCTATGGCCAGTCTATCATGCAAAACAACAGCTTTGTTTCCTCAGTCTAATTGCTTGCATTTTCTTTTCCAGTAAATCCAAATTTTCCTTTTGACACAGATGTCCTGTGTTTTATTACTTGTTCATATCTATATCAGACAGATAATTTTTTTTTTTTTTGGACTAGTCAGATGGTATGTTACAATTAACAATGATCAGAGAAGCACACTGACTTATTTTGTTAACTTTCTGAGTTCTATAACCTCTTCGATTAGAATTTCAATTTCAGGCAGGACTTGTGATATGACCTTCACTAAGCTCCTCTCCAGCTACCCTACAGTGAACTTACATTAAACCAGTTTTTTTTCTGCTATAGTCTTGTATTCTGTGAATGCTTCTTTTGGCTCTACAGTTTCTTTTGCATTCTTTCTATTTCTGATATGTTTGTGGAAGATGTATTATGAATTCTTATGCCTTTAACTAGTTTTTCCTCAGACATTTCTTAGACATGTCATATTCTGATTTTATGTTTATTTTACTTGAGTTTATGTTCTTCCTATTTCCTTAATTTTGACACAACTCTGATTTCTATAAGCACACCTCCCTATTTCTGCACCCCTCCTTACCTAGCTATATATTTTCTTTTCTTCCTCCAACTTCTCACTGGAAAGGGATTCATTTCATGTAACTGTGATCATTGAAAATTAAAAAGGCCATCTTGCTTGGCTATCTAGTCTTCCTCTATAGTCATGAAAGAGAGAGAATCATCTCCAGAAGGTGATCCTTCTCACCCAAAGGAAGGGGTCTTGGAAGTGCATACTTCTCTTTGTAAACTAAGGACAGAGTCTAGGAGAGTGGGGTTTAGTAATTGGGTTGTTAAGTGAGATGTGGGATCATGACTCACAAGTGTCAGTCAATTCCTTATTTGTGCCCTTGGATTAATTCAACCTGAGGAATCTGTGATTTTCATTGGCTTAAGTAAAGTTATCGAGTGAGAAAATATGATCTTTTCTATTTTTACTCTTAATTTTCAGCAGACACACCTCTTTTAAAATAGGTCATTTCAATACTTCAGTCTTATAAAATTATTTGCTCATTCAATCAGTCTGCAGGTCTAGTTTCATTGCGTATCATCTCCTTGTGAAAAAATCCTTGGCTGTTGCCACAAATAGGAACAATGCAATTCAGACACTGTGCTAAGAAAAGCAGGTATCATTTCTGTCAGCTGTCAAGAACTTATATCATGAATAAATCCTGAGGAGGAAAGTTTCCTTTCTGCGGCTGCTGCGGGGTGTCTCAGATTCTCAGCCTGAGAAGAGCTTCTGTTCTCTGGCTGCGTTATGTAGTCACGTCAGCTTCATACCTACCGGTGAACAGAGAACCCGGGTACAATGAATCATTCAGTCGTCTATACAAGGAAGGAAATACTTGGATGGCTAAAGGCAGGGTAGAGTTTCACTTAGAACTGCATGAATTTCCCTGAAACCTTCTTAAAAAAACAGTGTAGTGCTGTTTTTAGTGTGTTCTATTTGTCATTCAGAATCACAACACATTAGCAGCTTTGAACTCCCAGGCACTAAAAATATTTAAGTTACATAAGCAGACTGAGAGAAGGACTCAATGATGCTTTCAAACTGAAAATACTCTTAAGCATCTTTCCACTGCTCCAGCTAAATAGTGCAGCTGTTGTAAAGGGCAGAGCTATAGCCACTGAGACAGCCAATCTATACCAGAGAGTATAAAGAGGCAACTGAACCAAGATAAATATTCAGATAGATCTGTAAGTCCAGGAAAGAAGTTTTTGTTTTTTTGTTTTTTTCTGAATTAAAACATGCCATTGAACCTAAGAATTTTTCTTTTATTTTCTTTCTCTTTGAATTTGTAGGTAGTTGCATAGGCTGTTTTATTCATTTTTCACTATTAGTAACTTGTTTCAATGAGAACTTTTTTAGATGAATTTTCACTAGCATATAACATCAGGGATGCACTGCCATAATATATCAAGGATTTTACTTTTAAAATGCCAGTCATAACAAAATCTTTGAAAGATATTTGTTTCTTAAGCAAAATTCTGTGCAGAGTGTTAATAAAATACATTCTCTGAAAGGAAAACTATAATTGAAATAAATCTTAAAGCAGCATTTCTGGGCCAAGCAAATAAAATGAATGTCTGTTACCTTGCTCTAAATTTAAACCAGCCTTCGTTCATAGTTTCAGTCAGAAAAACCCCAAACTTCTGCTAGAGGGGAAAAAAAATATATAGTCAAGTTAACTTGAATAGCTATAAAACCAAAAAGTGTACAACAGAAGGGTCTTGGAGAAAAGCTATATGTGAAGTTCAAATGTAAAATCTCCAAATGCAAATGAAAAATGCAAGAAAAAAGATGGTCCTAATTAGCAGCAGACATAGACATGAAATATAATGCAGAGGGGCACAGGATATAGGAAACTATTTCAAATATGTTAGCGCTTTAAAATGTCAGACAGTTTGAGACAGTTATGGAGAATTTATTCCTTGGTTTGGAAGGCCTAACAGACATGCAATAAAATTCACAGGAGCACTACTACAACAGAGTAGAATAGCAGGAAGAATCAAGTGTAACATTAATATTATCCAATATTCTGTAATTTTGTATTTCTATGAAGAGAGTGATTAATGGTGTACTTATTGATTTGCCTTTGCATTTGCTTTTATATACATACAGGCATGCTGAATCCATATACAGATCAGAAGTTCCATTAAAAAGTGGATTTAGGAAATCTGGTCTATTTGGAATTAAATCAAATAACCAAATTTTTTTTAACATCTCTGGGAGTGAATGAGGGAGAAAATGTCAAAAGAAATATTTTGTTGTAATATTAGCCTGGTAATCACAAATTTTAATTTTCAAGAACAACAGTAATATATCTCAAAAGAAGAGCATTCAAAAATTAAAAAAAAAAAACCAAGCTTCCCTGAAAATCTTGAAAAATAATTGTCATAACATTGAAGTATAATTTATCTCAAAGAACATCAAATTGATATTTACACCAGTTCATTATCTCTAATGTAATTGTTGAAGAAACCTGCAACTAGATGTTAATATAAATGTGTGTAGAGCTGTATGAGCAGAATGTATATACCTATATATTATCAGTGTGTTATATGCTGCCATATCTCACTCATCATTCTGTATATCTGCTGGACTCAAGGCTGTTATAGATATGACTTGAGGAGAGCTGAGTGTTGTTTATTTATATGAGAAGACAAAATTTTTGTTCTAATTATGAGATGACACATTTAATTATATACTATCTCTAAGCACCAATTACTTTTTACCTCTAGCATTTTCCTTTTTTTCTAGAATAAATTCAAAATACTTCTGTCTTCTTCCTTTGAATTTTGGTATCTGGCAGAAGAAAACCATTTAATTTAATAATCCCAAATATTTCAGGCATATGTGAAGAGCATAATTCCCTGTATCTCATTTTTTTATAAGCAACGCCTGTATATCTGTGAGCCAGTGAAGTGAAGAAGAGATGGAATTATACTTGGAAAATATAGTCAGCTATATACTACTGTAAGAACATCTTGCTCTGTTGAGAGAGAGGGTCCCTGGAATTATTCCATTTATTTTTTCAACTCAGAAATGTGGTGAAACATTTCCTGCAGACTGTGGTTCCACTTAAGAGTTCTCCTGTTCCCTGGCTGTTGTGGGAGTGTTGAGGTCAGCACCACTACCTGTTCCTCTGTTATGATGTGCACTGATTTACTCTGTCTTTTATTTCTGCAGGTTGGCTGTGGAGAAATTTATCTGTCTGGGGAGAAATTTGTCTGATGATGACAAATCCTTCAAATCATTACCCATCTTAAGCTGTGAGTGCCATTAAGGGTGGGATGTTTCTAAACCGTCTCAATGATTTAGAAGCATGAATTTCTGTTGACTTTTGAAGGGTCATGTGAAAACAGGGGTCATTTGTATACCTACAAAAATCCCTTTCAGCATTTTTCTACTGCTATCCAGTTTTGACATATTCTAGGTGTATCTTTGTTGGCAAGATTATTCAGGGCAACTAGAGTTCATTATATTGTCATAGCTAAAGTAGACTTTTAACCCATCTTTGTTAGGTTATATAAACCTTCTGCTTATTTCAGTCATATAAGAAATTTTGTTGGTGTATATAAAGGAATTTTTTAAATTGATTTGAGAACTTTGGGGAGTATGTGAAGCACCTGCATGACATGAAGAACAAGTATCATGCAATAATTGAAAAAAAAAAATAGAGAAATTGTATTGCTCAAGTTGCTGGTTTAACAGTTCTCAACTACTTCTGTAGCAAAACCAGCTTCCAGGAGGAAGGTTCATGAAGAATGTTTTCACTGTGACAGCAGATGAAGCACAGGAATGTCAAAAAGTGTTTGTGTCTCATCCTCTGGGCACCAGCATTGGACACTGGGTGAAAACTTCATTCTTTCAATGATGAAATTCTCCATTATTTCATCATAGCTGAGTTTTCACCTCAAGTCCTGACTGAACACAGACGAAGCAATCATGCACCTCAGCACTTGTTTATTAGTCTCTATTCTCACACTATTTACTGCATCTGAAATACTCTCCATTTCCATTTATCTTCATCTGAGATTACCTTTGTTTATGTTTCATGGGACTGAATAGCACAGAGACATGGAAACAGAAACTCTTCTTTGAGCCACAAAAAAGTCAAGGATTTGGCTGCTATGGTAGAAGCTTTGCACAAGCCTTGTACATGTGGACAATATTTCTGGGAAAAAGTACTCACCATTTGCAGTACAGGGATGTGATTAATAAATTTAATAAAATTAGTGTTGCATGTAGTGATTTAACATTTAAATCCACAAGTAAATTTTCACCCTCAATGCTGTTTTTAAGTCCGAGTAGATCAAAAAGGCACTTCTCAGTGTGTTGGACTACACCAATTGGTGTCAGCTTTTTCTTCTTTTTATCAGAATTTCAGTATGCTTCTAGCAAAACATAGTTTAATATGAAAAGCTGGCTAGCAACCCATCAGCTAACAAGAACCTGAACCTGGCTGTATCTTTATCCCCAGGTAATTAAAACACAAATCTCTCTTTACTCTTTCTGTGAGAATATATGTTATGTACATTAGGCATTGTACACAAACTGCTGTCCCTTTTATACCGTTATATGGCCTATGATGCTTGATATCAGTGTGGTTCACACACAGCGCAGCCACAGCTCCCATGCCACAGTGGGTTTCTCCAGCTCTAGGGGGACATGGGCTGCAGGATTAGGTACAATACCAGGGACCCAGTCCAACATGCACCACAGCCTCTCCCAGAGTGAAGAGTAAGACCAGGCAGCACAACAGAAGCCTGAGACATCATTCATGAGAGTAAGTTACTCTTGTTCTTTCGGGTATTTGTGACTGGCAAAGCTTTTCTGTCCTTATGCTTCCTCCAATATCTTGCCTACTTGGAGGATTGTGTCTTTGGGCAAGGAACTTTCCTGCAGGATCTGAACAGATCAGTTCTCAAAGGAAGCAAGCAAGAGGAGATTTTGTCCTAAGGACAATGCTTTTGATAATCACAAAATTAGTGACAGTCAATTCTGGGACCTCTTTGATAGATGATGTGACCCCGCTACTGTGTTCTTGATCACAGAGAGAAAATAACATTCCTAAGGGAAAAGAAAGACAAAGAAAAAGTGAATAAAGCAGAATTCAGAAGAAGAGGAAAAGGAGTGGCCATTAATTTTGATTAATTGCAGATTTTTCCTCCTCCCAGTTGTCTTCTATGCATTTGGAGTCCTCAGATTTGCCAGGTGAGACTAACAGGAAAGTGATTCTGTTTTAGAAAAACCTATGTCTAAGTAGAAATTAATGAGGAGGAAATGAGCTACCTGCAGCAGAATTTTTTTCCAGGTTTTCATTTTTACGAGTCAAAATACAGTGAAAGGATTAATTAGGGTAGAGGCAGCTCTGCTACTGCAGCCCTGCAGGGCTCTGACCCAGTATGGGACCTCTGCACAACACTTCTTTGAGGTGGGTAGCCAAACCTCTTGTCTACCTCTCTCTTGGTCACCTCCACCTCACTGCACCTCCAGCCCTGCCATCATGGCCCTTCAGCAATATGGAAAAAAAAAAAGCCTTCTAAATCCATAGGCAAATCGTCTTTAATGGCCTGGGTAAAACTCAGAAGACACATCCCGATTTCACAGATGCTATCTTGCATCAGGTTCTCTGAGGCATGTGCCCTTCTGGTGATGGGAGCTTAATGCTGGGCATTTTAAATATATCATGAAAGAAGGCAACAAACCCAGCACCTACAGATGCAGGAAGGAGCCTGGCCAGAGCACTGGGCCTTGCTTTGAAAGGATGTTTTGTCCCTGTCCTCACCAACTCTCTTCTCAGCAGCTTCTGCTATTGCTGGCATGAGCATCAAGGAGCCCTTGCATTATGGAGCTTTCTGTTTTCTTCCCTACAGATGTATGTCTCCTTAGGGCTAGCTTCACATAAGCCTACGATTTTACAGGTCTGATCTGAGCCCAAGATGGCAAACATTATTCAGGCAGATCTCCATGTAAGTCCAGTAACAGACTACAGGCTGAACTTCACTTGGAGGCTGATGTAACCATGGAGCAGGTGTGAATGCAGACATTGTATCCACCAAAATGAGGGATATGCAATGCTTTCTCTAAAAAAAAAAAAAAAAAAAAAAGAGAGAAAAAATTAATATATGGCACGTAGTGCTTTTGAGACATTTTCTTTGCAGATTCTGTAATGCATTAAACCATATTGGAAAAATAAAATAAAATAAACAAACAAGTAATGATAAAAACAAAAAAACTACTGTAGATTTCAGCAACCTGTAAGATTAAAGGGCTGGTCTCCCCTTTCATCACACTGCTCATTTCAACCTGCTTGCTCTATATCTGCCAGAAAACTGTTTAAAGTTCCTGTGGCTTGAGAAATAGCCAATCTTTACAAAGAAGGAGATTTTTATCTCACCAGCCAAGATCTTAGAATGTCAATACTTGGCTCTGACTAATAAATAAATAAACAAATATGCATGCACACACACATCATCTAGGATGGCAGTCAATTGCTGGGTAGTTAGTTCTAAGTCACAGAGGCCTGAAATCCTGTTTTGTGTAAAAAATTGAAGTTTCTTCGTGGACACAGCTATTTCCAATGATCTATTAAACCAAAGTTTGCTGTAAATGTTTGTCATACTGCACAAAGATTGAACTGTTATATTTAATTATGATAAAATGTAATAAGAAATATGAAGGTGAGGAAGAAAAATTACTAAAGGTATCTCAGAGAGTTGCATCTGCACTTACAAATCCAGCAGACAGTAGCAAGGGATTATGGTCAAAATTATGTCCTAAATGACTAGTGACTTGAGATGAGAGATGAGAGTTATGACTCTCATCCTAGTAGACATCTATGGCAGAACTCTTCTCACACAACTTCAGGCATCTCTGATGTAGCAATGTAGGCATCTTTTATAGGCAGTAAAGAGAAGTAACACATGACTGTTCAGATCTGTCTCAGTGACGTCCTTAAGTAGAGGCAACCGTACTCCAGGGGGTAGTATCTCTTCTCCAGAAAGTCTAAACAATGAGGCTTCACTCTGAAGACTTCTACATTGCGATAAATGATCCCAGGAGACTTAATGGTCATTATGATTGCAGATCTCTTTCCAGGGCAGTCAATGAAGTATTGAAATGTCCATTGAGAATTCATCTGGGAGCAGCCCAGCTTACCTATCCAAGAGACAGGGTTTTCTCCCCGCACAAGTACCCAGTCTTCCCATGCCCTGGAAGATCAGCTGGGGCAAAGAATAGGAGGAGTTGAACTGGAAGAAGATCAAAGCCTAGACTCACCACACAAGAATATTTATCTGTTCAGTGCTTCTCTCCTTTCACTAATACTGTTACAGTGAGAATCTCTCACTCCAGTTTAGCTCCCACATCTAAAGAAACATGTGTGACAGGACATATGGATGCTGAAAAGCTAATTTTTCTTTCTCAGTTGCATATGGAGGCAGGTAACTGAAGAATTTTAGAAACTCAAAATTCTATGGTCACGGAACATAAGTGATTTTCAGGTGAGTTTTTGAGCTTTTAAGGGAGACACTTTAAAAGAGACACCCCAAAACTAGCACAGGAACCCATCTGCTGTGTTGAGAACAAATGTAAGTTCCAGCACTGAACTGAGCCTTTCAGTCTTTTTTAACTTTTACGATTTTTGGACGGGGATTAGTGCAGAGCAAGGGCAATCCATGGCAGAAAGAGACAGCAGAAACTTCTCTGCTTAGCAGTGAGTCTCCTTTCTACATTGAGGGAGACATGCAGTTTGTATTATGGAGGGGAAGTAAAACCATGCATTACCTTTCTTTCAGAATACCCAGCAAGAGGCAGATTGGTCCCAGAGCAAGCAAGGTGTAGATTTTAGTGTAGTTGATGACATTCAAAGATACCGCATGTTGAAGAGACATCATGGGAAGGATAGCACAGTCACCCAACTTGTGCTGTTTCTCTGGATAAGCACTTCAAGGAATATTACTTTTATTTTATTAACAGCAGATAAAACTACACATTTTTCAACCTAATTTAAATATTTTCCTTCTGCTCTCCTCCCTTTAAAAATATATAACATATTAAATTGGAATATTTCAAAATACAAAAATAAAATAAATCCGATCTACAGAGGCAATGTTTCCATACTACTCAGTACTGATGGCAGAAGGGAGTAATTTTTCTCTTGCTCCTGCCTTACAGTTAAATCTTTTGAGGCAGCAAGTCTTCCTTAAATTAAAAGATGAAGCACACTGTAAAGGAGTTCTGGCTGGCATGCCTACTCTGTCTTTGCAGCACACTTAATCTATACCAGGATAGAAAATTTGCAGTCCAGTGAATGCTCCTGTATCCAAATCTCTTCCACAGCATAGAGCTACAGCAATGTTATTGGAAAAGTAAAACTGTCTTAAGAGACCGGTTGCAAGATTTTGTGGGGTTCCTGTAGGAGCCAATAACATTGGCTGCTCTTTTGTATTTACTTCTCCAAGATGAGAATGCACATGACTGCATCTATTTTTCAAAAGCTTCATCTCTGATTTGATGCGTTTTCTTGATCTGGCTTAAGTTTGCACCTCTGCATTCAGCCCTTGTCTGTTTTTATTTTGAATTCTTTTTAGTTATTTTTTTTTCCTGCACTTTTTTGTTTGTTTGTTTTTCATTTGGTTTTGGTTTTGTTTTTTAATAGGCAGTTGTTCTGCATTACTCTCAGTGAAAAGGGTGTTTTTTTTTTCCTTGCTTTAATTATGTTCAACTGAAGTTTTTGATTTCTTTTCTTTTTCAAAACAGTATTAGTGGGTTTTTTTAAATACCTACCTTTCCCCAAAATATTCATTCTTTGTAATATGTATTTCTTCAATTCACCTGGCAGCTGTTTTTCATGCACACTTATGAAGAAGCACTACTTGCATTTCTGAGGTACTTATGGGATCCGAAAACTCAGCAGCTAATAAAACAGTCAGTTTTGGAAAATGATCAGTCCAAAGAGGCCATATGGGGACACTAGAGGAGCTGGGGAAATTTTGCTTCTTATGGAATTGAAAGAAATGGAAAAGTTAGATAACCATTTCTTTGAAATTGCCTGTGATAAATTAGGTGACATTCTGGGAGGAGTTGACGACATTGTGTCATTTCCATTGTGACAGTCCATTCTGAAATGAAGCACAAAATGAAAGAAGAAAACCAGGACATTAATCTCATATGTGTTTAATATGTTTCTGACACAGGAATAAATCAGCCTGCTTTGAGAGGGCAGAGTTTGCATCAGAGAAAGCCCATCTTTTTTATGACCTCCAAAAATACTGAAGCAGTTGCTAAAGTCAAGTTTTCATCTCCTTTTGTGTTCTTTAAGTGCTCTCACCTTCCCATGTTTTTCCATGCCACTCCCAATGGAATTATTTCACTAGTCCGGAAGTTTAAGGTCCTTCTTTCTTCATTTAGGGTCCAATTCAAATCCCATTTAAGTCAGTGGAAATACTTTCATTGACTTTAGTGGGCTTTGGACCAATCCTTACATTCCTCCAGAATATACTTTTCCTTCCATGGTGCTTACAGAAAATAATGTCAGTTTTGCATAGTCCAGAAAAAAGAAGAAACACAAGGGGCCCAACCTACACGGAGCAGCTCTCCTGGCATACATATAGGACTGCTACTACTCCTCAATAGCTATGCGTAGATACATTCTATTTTGGGGAAAAAAAAAAAAATAAAAAATCATTATATACTTTTTTCTTCCTCAAGTGTTAGCCAGCTATGGTTATGCTGATCAAGCAGTCTAAGGAGGAGAGTCTCAAGATGTCTCTTAATGTATTCTTACTGGACATTTATTGTGCTTTTTCTTTTATACTCCATGGGCTTTCTCTCTTTTGATCACTGTGAACAGTCAAATAACAAAACATGACAAAAGCCTGTACTTCAAGGGAACACTTACTTGCAGCTGTCAGGCTGGCTGTCTTCTGTAGCGCACATTGGTGCTTGAGAGGATCTTGGCCACTGACTTGTCACAGAGCTGCTACAGCAAAATGCCAAAGTGTGCATCAGTTCATCCTTTCTCCATAAGAGGATGCTTTATCACACCTCCAGTGACACTTATGCTCCTACTGCAATAACAAGGAATTTGGGGGTTTAAAGAAGAGTGGAGCACTGTGTCCAAACACATACAATTCCACATCTAGGTAAAGTGTAAATGGACAGCTCAGAGGGTCAGTGTAGAGGGTGGGAGGTAAGAGAAGGCATGTGTCAGTGGCTTGCTGGCAAGAATTGTCACACACCTGCAGGTAGGCAGAATCCAAGAACAGCCCTAGGAATCAAAAAAAAGAAAACCCAAACCAAAAAAACCCAACCTCAGTTGGACATTGGTCTTTATTTCTGGAGAAGTAATTTTGCAGGCTTCAGTTGGGGTCAGCCTTTAAGTTTTCGCAGTACTGATGATTTGGCCATAGTTTCTGTGGAAGTGGAAACTGAAGGCACTGTCCAACACACTTCAGAAAGTGCTACGTTTTGAGCAGGAGGAGGGAGCTGAACTCTGCATTTACTGGCTTCCAAAGTAACTTCCTCATGATAAAACTACTTTGACACTAAGTAACATGACAAATGTATTAATTTATTAGGAACAATAAATTCACAATAAATAAAACTAATCTCCTGCTAGAATTCTTGATCAAAACTTCAGTAATTCACATGTAATTGTTTGACTTCTTATATGGACTCAAAACTGTGGAAAGGAAGTGTTTCTGTTCCATTATTTCTAATTCTTGGAAGAAAAATATAGATCTACATTCTTGTTAGACAGCTCAGTTTGCATATTATTCTCCTTATTTCTGCTTCAGAAACTGTCAGATATTTGTTAAAGAATTTAGAAGAAACTATTAATTTCTCATCACAAGCTGTAAAGAGTGATAGCTCAAAGACAGGTTCACAGGTGGTACCATCATATATATCTGGTCATGAAGGAAATACAGTAATCTTATTAGAGATCTATAAAAAGTATAAATAAGTAGATATAAGACATCTTTAATGACTGCCAGATACTATATGATAATGAACACCCTTCATAAACAAATACTGAGCCATCAGCTTCAATTATAAAAAAATTAAGTTTATGGTGAACTTATGTAAGAACTAATTTAATTTTATCTCATAGCAGTGACTAACCTTTCTCCCACACAAAATAATGTATTCTAACTCTCCTATTATCCTTGTACAGTAGATAGCAAATAAATTTACTACTTAAATGTTTTATGTTTATAGAAAAAAATACAAGGAGGAAATTGTTCCTAAGCAAATTTCCAGGGGCAAGAAGCCCAGAGACAACAAACCAATTCAAAAGACATTTTGAGGAAATTGGTGTTTTAATTTGAAATAATTTGTTTTATGTTAAAAACCATCCTGAATATTTCCACTTCATTGTCACACTTCATAAAGCCTCCCTCTTACTTTCTACTATAAATGCTTAGAATATGCTGAACAGTTGGAGTGAAGAGTTGCAAGTCAAGTTCAAGGAGCAAATAGGGAGACATATATTAAGAACAAGAGGAAACATGCTGGAGATTTTCATCTGACTTGTCTGTCACCTGCTGACATCAGAAATATCAAAATACTGTAGGGAAGGTAATAGAGTTTCTTGCAAATACAGCATACTTCTCCCACCCAAGATATCAATATTTGGCTTCAAGGGGTTCACTTCAGTTGCTGTCTTCAGTGGTGTTCTCATTTTATTATAATTTGTTAAATATCTCTTGTCCCTATACCGTCTAAAGTATTACATTCCTATTTTAAACCCCATTTTTTTAACACTTTAGCATAATTTTTCTCCATAATATTTATTTATTTATTTATTAATATTCCTACCTCTGTGTTATAAAAAATCACTACTGTCTTCTCAGTCTCCTCATTAATAAGCAAGCTTCTCATCATTCCTCAATAAAATGCTTGAAGTAGCAGTGGTGAAATTCTCCCTTTCATCACCTACTCATATACTTGTCAAATCTGATTCTTACTTAGCATTTATTTGTTCTTCTTCAGGTAGCATTGATCTTCATATTTCCACTGAGAAGTAATCTTCATTCATCTTTTTCTTACACTCAAAATAGTTTGGTTTGCTTGGTCATTCTACAGTTTCTACATTTTCTTACCAATTTAGAAATTTTTGTTCTTCCCAAAGTTTAAGACCCTTTTTGTTTACTTGTTCATAATAGCAACTTTTGCTCTAACCCTGACTCTGTATAGATTCACAAAGCTCTTTTTTGCTGTCTGTGCCTTTTCCCCCATTAGTCATCTTGCCAACTTCATATTTTCCATCTTGTACAACTAACAATCTGTCCTGTGCCATGATAATCATGTCTTATGCACTGATGAAAATAATCCTTCCTTTGACTCCCATGTCCACTCCGCACCACTGTGCCTGCAGCTTTTGCATTCATGATGAAGCATCAACACCTTTCCCCCTATGCTTGTTGCACATGTTTCCCAGCCTGAGCCACAATCTGCTGCTCAGCTGTTGTTTTGGGTTTTGGGATCTTGGTGCCATGGCCCCATGCTGCAGCTAGGAACAAACATGGCCAATGAAGCAAAGATTCCTGATAGATGTGCTTCCTACAGGTTTTGTTGTGGTACTTTGCCCGTTCCACGACCATAGACATGCCTTGTCATGAACTGAAATGGAATGAGATTTGTCTCAACAAGTTTAAACCATACAGATGCCTACATCTGAGCTAGCATCTCAATATTTCCTGATGAGAAATAGGCACTTCTAAGGCATGGTTATTATGAAATCTTTTAGACATTCTGCAGTAGGATGAGATGACTCATGCTTATTTCTCTCTAGTTATTGTAAAGAAAATTTAGACAACTAACTTTGAGATGTAGGCACCAACATTATAAATACTCACACCTTATCACATGAATTTTATGCATGGGATCTCAGACTCGGAGGCTGGGGAAGATGAGTCCCATCCTTGATTTAGATGAGTGGCTCCACCAAAAGCTGAGTGATTAGCCTTCCTGATGGAGAGGACCACTGTGCTATGGAGTAGAGGTAGCTGCTCTACATTTTGAGGTATTGGGTTGGTGGTTTGGTCTTGTTTTTTTTTGTTTATTTGTTTGTTTGTTTGTTTTGGTTGGTTGGTTTTGGTGTTTTGTTTTGTTGTTTGTTTTTTGTTTTTTTTTTTTTCTAATTAAATTTCTGCAAAAAAACTTACACAAAAAATGACTATATGTCTACCCGACATTCAGGCTGCAAGTAACTCTGAGGAAAGGCAGAAAATCAGACTTTCAAAATTTCCCTTTTTCCTCTACTTTGCACATGAAAAGACAAAGATGTAGTAGGTAGCGTGCTGAGAATCACAGCTTTGGATTTTAGCCGTGTCTATGAGGTGGAGCAAAGACTGGGCAAGAGCTGTAAATAATGGAGGGGATTAGTGAGAGGTAAAGGCTTGCAGAGCAGAAACTCTTCAAATTTTGAGTACTGTTTGTTCGATTATTTTCAAAAGGTTTAGAATGCTCACACTGAAAATATTTCATCATGGTGACTGGGAAGAATCAACCAGACTCCACCTGGCATTTGCTTTGAACTTTCCTTCTCCAGATGTGGATGGTTTGTTTAGAGGGAAATATAACTCACCTATATCCTTATACTATTCCCTTCAAGATATGACTTGAAGTAAAAACAGTTACAGATGTATTTTATATATATATATATATATATCATTGTTAACTGAAACACAGGATGGTTTAGAACTCCGAAAGCTGCAAATACAGACTGCTAATGATTTACACAGTATGCAGGCTAAATTCTGCCCTCATTAACAAAAATAACAAAATCCCTGTGACTTAAGCAGTGCTAAAAGTTCACTCCATGATAATTTGTGACTTCCTGTTAGAAAGGATTCACGTCACAGTCAAAAGCAAATGCAATTTAAAAGCTCTGATGCCTTTGATTCAGAGTGCACCGTATCAGAATGCAACCAGTTTGCATACCTCAGACTCAGGAGGACCTCATTAAATCACAAGCTTCACAATAGGAAAAAAAAATTGGTAGGTAACCTGATACAGACCTTTGTGAAAACATGGCCATGTGAAAGATGTAGTTTAGTCCAGGTAGGAAGGCCTCTCTGTATCTACCATTGGCAGCCCTGCTCAGTTAACACATGTGAAGCACACTATTCTTGTAAAATATGGACCTAGTGGTGTACTGACTTACCAAAATTTCATTCTCATGTGATGTATTAGTCCTGTATTAGTGCTGTCAACAGAGTCTTCCAGATGAGATATGCTAGAAAGCAGCTGAGGGGCAGTAGTTTTAAATTGCTTCTTAGCTATAACTTGTCCAAGAGAGCACTGCAATTTCTTCTTCCTGAACAAAGCCAGACAGCTTAGCTTAAAACTGATATCAAAGGTAACGTTAGCTCAACTGTGTGACTTTGTCCTGAAGGGGTTTAGGAGCATGCATACCATTGTTTGAGAGGTATTTTAATCACTGGCTTTTTATTGTCCATCAAATAACAGTTCTAGCTGAGTTGCTGTGGCTGATTGTGTTGGCACTTCCAGTACGCATGTGTCTACTGCAGAGCCCTGGTTTGTGCTCTGGCCCTCAGTGAAGAAATGCTCTTGGTGAGTGAGAGGCCAGTCTTCATATACACTAGAAAAACTCATTTGTGGATTCTCCTACTTGGCAAGGAGTAAATTTCATACTATGCAAAACTGTCTGGGTAATAATCCCATTAAAAAAAAAAAATCAGGCTTGAAAATGTTCTTCTTAGTTACTAGGAAAATGAATAAAACTAAATCTGCATATTGTCTCTTTGTAGAGCTGCTTAGACCAGTTACTGGAGGTGACTGAAAGGGAATATTAGAATTAATATGGGATTTTAAACTGATTTTGTTTTTCTCCAGATTTCAAAATTCACAAATATTCAAAATAATAATGAAAAAGCAACACTCTTCAAATATTTCATTATTACAAGGTTAGAGTTCGGCAGGTTATTTGCAAAGCTTTCTATTAATGAATGTTCAGAACACCAGTATATATTCAGACATTTGCAAATCAGTATTCTGACAAGTAATGATAAAAGAATAATTCAGGAGGGCATGGCATTTTTAATCAGTTGTTCTTCCAGCTGTGATCAAGAATGAGTTGTGGGCTGTATAATTAGTGTGCAGTGTTGGAATATTTTTATAACGACAATTTTATTTTGCTTTCCCTAGATTCTTAACATCTATTTTCTCACAGGTTCATAGTGTATTGATTAGACTTTGGACTGTCTCTTCAGGCTACATATTAAAAAAACACTGAGATTAAAGACAAGTCCTCAAGGGTGGCACATATCCAGCAGTGTCAGCTTTAAGGCCAAGACTGAGAAGCATTCCTGTACATGATCAGTTTTAAACATGGAGGTAAGTGCTTTACAGAAGTCATAAAGAGCCAGAGACTAAAAGTTGTTGCCGTGAACGGACATTTGTAGCCCCTGTGAAAACCAAGATGCTTGTGTGAAGTGCATTTGTGATGCAAGTTTCAAGGGATATTGCCAAAATCTGAAGAGTTTTACAGAGTTGAATGTGTTCCAAAATATTTTTCATACTTGGTCTTTAAAAATAACTTGTCTCGCTATGCTGTTTGTCTAATAGCTGCTTTAGGTTTGTCTCTATCAGGACCTTTCCAAACACAGCTTATGAAGTCAGAGGAGAAGAATTAGACTGCTTTGCAGGGCACAGCAAAGCAGTTGACCCGTATCTGCGGTAATGTATGGAATGGCTGAATGTGCACTTGCTGCCCCAGTGATGTAAGAAGCAGACGCTGCGTGTGACAGCTGTCAGAGCCGCCACTGGACGGGCAGTCTCGCTGAGGTGAGCGGGGTTGCTCAGCTCCCTGGCCTTGGACCAATGTGCTAATTATTCACGCACAGCAGGCTATTTTCACAGGGAAAGGGGATACAGTTAACAATGGATTAGATCAGCTGAAAGTTCAGCAACTTTTTTTTTTTTCAGAAGAATACAATGCAGAAAGTGTTGTTGAATCAGAGCTTAGGGTTTCATAGCATTCCCTTATAAATTACAACACTAACATATACGCAACGTTATACATCTACATGCATTTGTGGTACTCTGTGGACATTTGTTATATGCAATAGCTACCTCCTTTAACAGACATCTAAACTGTTAGTAGTGACTTCCATTTGAAAATCCATTTTTTCACGTTCATCTTCCTTTGAGACCAGAGGTCTGCAGCATACCTTATGCCAGCTAGAGAGCAGATGTTTCAGACAAAAAAACTGTCAGCTATTTAGGTATGTCTCATACTGCCTTGGGGCCACTAGGTAAAATAAATGACCTCTTGATGCCTTCCACCCTGCTCCCATTTTAGAAATTAATGTGTTATGACACTTCCTATGGTCCAGTTCTCAAGTGGTGCAGTCCTATGCAGTGGCATTAGTGGCCTTATGCTGATTTCTGTTAGGGGCATCTGGCCTGGCTCTAGCAAAGCGTGCCATAGGGTATTCCTCTTCCTTGTTGGAGGACTTCAGAATTGAAGCAGAATGATGCATTTTTAATTCACTAATTGAGGATTATTGATTTTGAGATTTACACCAAATCAACAGGCAGTTACACAATTCACATGTTCTATCATACTCACTGCAAACAAACCTTTGTCTGCTGCTCCTAAAACTAGCACTCAGGGTTCAGCTAAGCCTGAAGAAAATTCTTATGCTAAATTAAATGGTCTTGTGTATTTCATTTGTATCGCTATTTGTTTCTTTCTGAGGAAAAGCAGGACAAAGTAGTCCAGCTTGGATCTGAAAGCAAGGTCTGGACAGACTGAATTTACATGTTTAATATGTTTAGTTTCATGAACTGACTCTTAGTTAGTGACTCACGGGTGAGGGTTATACTGAAATATTTCCTGGAAGTCAATGGTGAATTTGAAAGGAGGAGGTTATTAAAAAGACAAACTTTGCTCTATCTCCTGAGAAAGTCTCCTGGTGTCCATCTATAGGTTGCCAGATACTCACCCAGGCACTACACTGATAGTGCTGTTGAGTACCAGGCTGACAGCACCAGGTAGGAGCTCTGGCTGACTACTACAGGAGATACAAGCCAAGCAAGCACTACCCAAGTTGCTTCCAGTAACACTGTTCCCTTCTGTTCCTCCAGTTTAATACTGTCTTCTCTTCCTTTGGTCTCATCTGATGCCTCTGCCTGGATGCTGGCTTCTGAAAAAGTCAGTCCAAATTTAGTTGACTAGTGTCTCTTCCCCCAAAAAGGGAAGCACAAGACAAACACCTCAGTGTATCTTATTAATTTAAGAAAGTTTTATTTTTTTGTAAGTCTTCTTCCTGCGTTCAAATCTCTTCACTTATGGAGGGGACAGCCAGGTTCACCTCTAGCCTTGATCCCCTTGGTAGATGGAGTTTTTTGGTCACTGTAATGAGATTCAGACCTCTCCTTGTCTCTATCAGTTTCATAGTATGGCTTTCTGCTGTTACGCTGTATCTTTCCTAGAGAAAAAAAAAAAGTGAAGAAAAACCTATTTCTGAAACACTCCTGTTCTTAGCTCTCCTGTGCAAATGCTGCCACCTCCTTCTTAATTCCACAGCTTCTGACTCAGGGAATTTATTTTGGACTCTTCTCCCCTTTTTGCCAAAGAGCTTACTGGTTTCCAAATCAAACAAACACCCTTCATGACCTCCTTAGTCAGGACATTGTATTTCTCCTGAGAAATAATGTTACTTGCTTGATAACTGGTCTCTTGCTCTGGTTCATGCTGAGTCTGCCTTGTGTGCCCAGCATGTTGCCAGCACCCTTTGAAGAGCAATTAAAAAGTCAGAAAGAATTAGCAGTATTTATGTGCTATGAAGGCCTTAATGGATCCGGACAACTACTCTAAGCCATGCTACACACGCAGTTTGAGCCAGGGGAAGCTTTAAAATGTATGTGTTTTACTTGTGCAGTTCCATGTCAGTCACAAGTACATGCCTGAGTATTTGCATGTCTTGTTAATAGCCTTAAATAACCTAACACCCAATCCATGACTTGTTAACAACTTCCTTGGAATAATAAGGGTTGAATAAATCACTGTGTTTGAGTAATCATACCATTAACCTTGAAAAGAATAAGAAAACAGAAGGCAGAGCAAGAGAGACAGGAAGTCCCAAAAGGCTTTGCTGCTTGAGAACATGATACCAATATAACTCCAGGTGTAAATTTATATAGTGGGATTAAAGCAATGCAGAAAGCTTTGTCCTTTTTCACTCCTTATTTCAGAAGAATGGCAATATTTATTTGGATTTACTTTAAATCGTTTAGTCACACTGAATCAAAGTTAAGCCAGTCTTATTCTCAGCTAAGAGAATGAACACAGACCATTTTATGAATATAAAGGTTAATTTTGGGGGGAGATGGTGTAGTGAGGGAGATAAATTGAGCAGTTTAATACAGCACTTTCTTCCATAAGCTCTTTGTTCTGCATGTGAGATGGCACAGTCCTGGAAGGAGCGTGGGTGGTGGCTTCTGCCATGCTGTACTTCATCCTAGCACAGAAACATGGGTTTTCCTGGGCTCTTTCCCTCCTCCTTGCCCCACACAAAGGTTGGAGAGGTGTCCCTAGATCTGGGTGCAGAGGTGTGGATCCCTCACCAAAATCATCAGGAACTCCTGAGAAAACTACAGTATTCATTCCTAGGTTTCCTCAGTTATAGAACTGGGTAGGGAAATACCCCATTGGTGATTTGTCTGATCAGCCTGAGCTTTTCTTTCCTGATTTGCTGTCCCCACCATTGTTGGCATCCACAATCAGTTTGTTCTAGACATGTCCTCCACACTTCTGTACTCCTTGAAGATTAACATTTATTTTTTACATAGTTTCACTCTCTATTTTCCTGAGCACACAAAAGACTGCTCTGTTGTTTGGGGCAGGTGGTTGATCACATTTTATCTTCTACAGCAGAAATTCAGTTAAAGTTCATGGGTTTATGTTAAGAACTATCCTAACTAGGTCTAACTCATGGTAGTTGATACAGGTGGTTGCTATCAGTTAGCCACAAGGTTTCATGCATATTTAATATTTATGAAGCACTTTATATTTTGGTTACTAGGCTTTATGGGATTTGTCTAGACATGTAAAATAATACGTAAAAGTACCAGGGCAGATCAAAATGTTCTCCCTGTATAAATCTAATTTGACTTTCATCTGATGATAACTCACTTTAGGGGGCCAACACTGTGGGTTAGGTGGATAGGTACATGTGAGGTACACTGGTAGTCAATAAATTGAGAATTTTATACAGCTAGTACCTGGCTTGAGACAATTTTAAAAAAGTATGTTTTCTAGTTTTAGGAATTAGATTCCTATCAAATGCTGAAAATACATCAAATCAAATTCTACTTTGTCAAGTATCTGGGAGCAGGAGGAGGGAAGAAATCCTACCACTCTTCAAACACTGAAATATCACAGAGACTGAAGTTTTAAAAGATGCAGAGACAGAGGAGTCTTCCTTCAACGGCAGACTTAATAACCTGTATGTTTCTTCCTCTTACAAGTTCTGTGATATCAGTGTTAAATACCTTGTATATGGAAACATCACTAATTTGATCCTTTCTTCCATTGACAAATGACTCTGTATAACACCTTCCCTCAGCAGGGAGTTAAAGAAACAGCTGAATGGAGGCTGTTTTCTCCATGTAAATGTATGGAAATAGGATGTCTCTCAGCCTACTTAAATGTGTAACAGAAATGCAAAGGAGCTTCCAATTAACACCTGTGCATTCACAGTGAGGATTTTTTTAGCTCCTTAGCTGCCTTTTTCTGCAGAGCTCTTGATATCTGCAAGAATGAGTTTCTGACTCCTCTTGAGAAGGAAGTTCTTTAGGAAATACAATTCCATGTTATGCAGTTTTTGTTCTCTATTTGCAAACTGCAGATGGCACAAAGTAAGAGCTTTGTATTTTTAATCTGTTCAGAGCTTTGATGGCAAAATCATAAGTAATCAAAAGTGCTGGAGAAGCAAAGCTGCCATTCCATCCATCCAGCAGCAGCAGAGGATCATGTCTACCAGGGCCAACAGACTGCACAAAAAATAACTAAAGGGGAGTTTCAAAATGTCAATAATCAAATATAGCAAGTTATCAAATGTTTCTTGTATTACTGGAACATTTTAGTAATCCGTTAAAATATTAGGGGAAAAGTAGTTCCACTACTCAACTCCTGCCAGTAGTTGAGAGGGGCTGGACTTCTTTGGTAAGGTTTGTGGGCTATTACGTGATTGTGGATTTCCAATAAACTGTTTCAACTGCAGTGAAGTAAGGTAAAAGTTATAAAATAAATATGATGTGGAATGACTGATACCACCCAATGCCTTTCAATAATTCTGTCTGGCAAGGGCTAGCAAAATGAAAAAAAAAAAAAAAAAGTCCATAGGATGTCTTGTCATTTTGCAGAAAATACCTGAAGATTTCTGTTGCCCACTAATACACCATCTTTACATGAAGTTTATCTAAAGTGTAAACACAGTTCATCTTACAATAAATGCAGCTACTACCCACAGACTCTCATTAGAAGTTCATGACTTTTTTAATAGCAAATGTCCCGTGCAATTTTTAGATGTGGAAGGTTGGGGAAAGAACTGGAGTATTGCTTTAAAAAGAATCTGTATTTAGATTAGGTAATAAAATTCTAATCTGCTGCAATGATCTACTATGGCTAAGTACAGTACTTAGAGATGGAAGTGATAAAGCAAATAAAATATTTTCATTGACTTAAGTATATTACTGTTAGGTACAGAAACATTCACATTCAAATCTCTTGTTTCTATATCTGCTATTGCTAATGCCTCTGCTAATAAGTGATTTCCCATCTCTGTACAATATCATTAGGATTTTTGTATACAGTAGTTTACTCACTCTCCCAGTTTCACACTCAACAGACACAGAATAGATCAAAATATTTAACTTGAAAAGTAGAGCTGGATTTGTTTGACTGGATGTTTTCGTTTATTTATTCTTAAATGAAATTCTGGAACAACTTTTGTACATATCACTTGTGGGAATCTTGCTTTGTTTTACTCAATTAAAAAAAAATCTATAGAAAAATATCTATTGTGTATAAGCTAATATACAGTAGATTTTCATAAGGAGAGAGTTAACAGACCAAATTGTATTAAATTATCCTTCAAGTCTGGCCTTACTTAATGAATTATTACAATTCGACTCTTTCCTTCTGCAAGAGCCTTGTGGCTAATAGAGCTCACAAACCAGAAATGAATAGGATTTGAGGAGCTGCAAAACCTCTCCTTGGTGTGCATGCATGTACAGGTCTAGCAGATCTATCTCATTTCTCATTCAAGGGTGCTACTGCTAATTAATATGTATGGGCCGGCACAGCTAATTCTATGACACAACTTGTTTGCTGGTGCCTCTATACCCTCTTTGGATACCTTTTTTGTGAGACTGAATCTAGATATGAGTGTGTTTCATTTGCCTGTCAGGAGGGACCTGAGTAATGGGAAGATGCTCAGTGACTTCAGTGGGTGTCGAATTTTGAAGTACAATAAGAAACTTTTAAAATAGTGATTAGACTGCGACTCTCAGAAGCTGTTAGTCTCTGACACTAAAATATAAGACCAAGGTGTTCTGCCAGAGGCTCGAAGGAGAAAATGCTTGCAAGCTTTCAGTATTTGAGTGGTTACAGCTTAGCACAGATAAGAATAAATGGATGTTCGAGAGTCTCAGGTGGCCACGGCACAAATATTTGATTGTATCTTAATTAACTGCTAGTTATGTCAGACCTATTTCCAGTCAGACCTCCTTTCCAGTGAGATGCTTTTTATGTGTAAGTGATTAAGATGGGGATACTGTATACACACCTGCACGGCTAGAGGCTGTTCACATGAAATCCAAATCTCTTAAATTTTTGCCACATTCCATTAATGTTATGAATTCTGTTTAGTCGATGCCAGTATGGCTTTATTCGTATTAAATTTCTCAAAATTTTATTTGTTTGGTTTGAATAAAAATAAAAGCTAGTCTAAGCCTTCCAAGAAAGATCCTTAAAAGTCTCAGTTTTGAAGTCTGAAAAGATGAGGTAATTTTAAAAGAAAAAAAAAAAAAAAAAAAAGGAGGGGGAAAAAAAAGCACATATTTGTTCCAGGTTATCCCATTTCAAGAAAGAAATAAGAAAAAAAGAGCCTGCAAATATGAAAATATGATACCCACTAACTTTCCAGCCGAATTTTTGAAGTCTCAAATGTGAAGGCTCACTATGTATTTAAGCTGAATGCTTTATTATTCGTTCACTCAACATTTTGTGAAGAAACAGACATAGGCTGAGATCAACAAGACATCATATCTGACTTTTTTTCCAATAAAAAATGCAAATTTGGCTGAACTGAAACATTTAAATGCCTAACTCAATTCCAAATGACTGTCTTAAATAAAAAATGAGGAAAAGTATAAATGTGTCAATTAGATTGTTTAAAAATCAATAATCTTCTATTTCATGCAGAAATAACACTGCATTTTTAAATTTGCTGTGGTTTATGACATCTAAATATCTTAAATATTTTTTCAGTCAATCATATGTTCTATTCAATGTAGAATTACTGTTTTAATATTTTGGTAACCAGTATATTCTTGCTGTATGCATTCTTCAGAAGCAAGTATTCTATAACCAAGTCACTTCAGTCTGATATGGCTATTTATATTTTTCAGCATCTTATGCTATGAAACTCTGTCCCATCCTGGAACTATGGTGATGGACAACTGACTAGCTGTGGGTGACTGGAGTTCTGGCTCCATCCCAAGGCCAGGCCAACTTACTTAGGCTTTGACATATTAAATGATCTTTTAGCTTTGCGTCACTGTGCATTTTACTGTGTCAGAGGCATCCAGGAGAAGGGACTGCCTTGGCCATTGGGATGAGTAAAGGCTAAAATCATCACAGAGTCACTGGAGAGGGAGGGAGAATCATTCTGCCCTTTGCTCAGAGGACCTGTACGAAGTGATAATTACAAATGCTCTGCTGCAGCATTCTTCTGAAGCAGTGAAGATCTGCACTTTGGCTTTTATGAACCACTAGTAGGAAGGTGAGCAAATGAAGCAGCAATGGAAGTCCAAGCTACCCTGAGCTTTTGTGTGTTTTGGCTGTGGCACCCATGAACAACTCCCCACCTTCCTCTGCTATCATGAACTTTAATTACCATGGTGAAACATTACACAGGCAGCAACACCTTTCCCACTTGTTAGTCATAAGGCTTCCTCGATAAAAGAAGTTCAGGAATGCAAGTATCAAAGGCAAAGGCATTTGAAGAGTCTTCTAATACACTATAAAACATAAACTAGGTGAGTTGCCAAGACTTAACTCCTGCCTGAATTTTTCCTTGAATTTTCTTAAATAATCAACCAAAAGACCGATCTCCATTGATTGTTTCTTAGTTTTCTCTCTGAGAGATGCTTTGGTGCAACCCCTGCTCACTGCTCTTGTGCACCCTGCACTGGAGCTAAAGACCTGCCTTCACCTCCTGGAAGTCAGCAGAACAATCCGACTGCTCCCCAAAGCAGTTCCCATTCCCCATCTCATCCCATCAGAAGACTGGAACTTGCAGAGAAAGACTGAGAGATTCTCTGCGTTTTGTCACACTGTGGATCTCAGAACACAGAAACAGATGACAAAGCTCTGTCTGAAATGGAGGTGCTGCCTGGGCATTTGACACAGGAGCATGCAGGGTGCTGGTTGACCTGGGGAGAGGAAGAAGAGGTTCAATGTCCCTTTTGCTGCCCCTCCTGCCCTTGTTGAGAAGGGCTGTGATCCAGTCCCGTGGAGGTGCTGTCCAAACTGTGCAGAAACAGGTATATGAACATGGTTGCACCAGCCTGTACTGCTCAGACTAGTTTTGGAGAGGAGGACAAAAATGATATAAAAAATTACAGGTCAAAGAAAGTCACCAAAAGCCTCACTGAGGGAGAGGAACCACTGAACAATCACAGAAATCAGGAGAAACCTGGAGCCCCTTTTGAGCCTTACATTGCTTTGATCATTCATTGTCTTAATTTCCTCAAATTAAAAAAATAATTAAAAAAAATAAATCCACTGTAGTTTTCACTACTTTTTATTCCCATCCAGCTTCCTTGCAACTAACACCAGACAGAGCTATACACTTAAATGTGTCGATATTTTTTTTCCATTCCAAAACACCTTTTTTTTGGAGTGACAAAGTAACCATTTTCTAACTTAGTTTTCTTAAGCCTCCTCACATATTTGAAATAACACTATTGGAATCACAAGCTATCAGATGTATACGCAGACAATTGTACTCTCTTATTTTTCCCCTTCAGCATGTCTTTATCATTTATTTTTCCAAATTTGTTGTATAAAGATGATTGTCAGAATGTGCTGACTAATAGCAATACCTAATGGATGCACTGTGTATGCCAGTAGTTCTAAATTTGAAATGATTTCCAGCTGTCTTTTCTGGAATATGAACAGTACCTGCTTTTCTTCTCTACATACCATATTCCAGATTCTTGCCTGAACAGCCCAAATATACTCCTCCTTAAGAAACTGCATGAGTAGTAAATCTTCAAATTCACTTCTTCATTGCTCAGGTGATTCAAAACTTTCCATAATTGCTGAGAAGTTATTTTCTTTGAATTAATATGAAGAAAAAAGTTCAGTCCAAAGTCCACTTACCTTCTGGTACAAAGGTCTTACTGAGTCTATTTTCATGTTGTGGGACCAAGAACCCCTTCATTTGCTGACTGTTTACCAATACATTTAAAAACAAAACAAAACAAAACAAAACAAACAAACAAACAAAAACACTTTTTAAATGTTCCAATAATATAGTCGAATCACCAGAGAACATATTTTCCAGGAAGAAATTCCAGACCCATAGAAATGCAATTTTGTCCACATGGCAGGCCAAGCAAATAATTCATCAAAAAATAAGATTTTCTTTGATTACTTTCTAAAATGGGAATGAACACAAATGACAACAAAATTCTAGAAAGCAACTGCTCCTCCAAACCACTTCCCTGCTTTAATGTAGCAGACTGTATGTTCTTTGTCTGGAAAATAAGTTCTGAGTGGCAGGTCCTTTGGGCGATTTGTAGCCAGATTAACTGTGGAGTTTACTGGATATCCCACAAAGCCTTGCTTTTCACAGGGGCCAGAGCCAAAGTTGGGGTCTTAATGGGTTCCACAAGGCACAAGTGTATTCATGCTGAGATAAAGTAATTATCTACACTCTACAGCCAATCAGTTGAATTAATTTGACTTAACATCACTTCTGCTGTGGAAGTAACCTTTAATATTTTTGTACAACCATAAAATAGACAAGAGCATTCTTTGATTTTTTCCTGAAACCTTTTCAGCGGTCCTGTGTCTACTCTGCAGCCAGGATTATGATTGTAGCTTGGGAAGCAATGACAAAGCAACCATGGCAAGCTGGAGCACCACATGGGCTAGTGATCTGGTTAACTATCAAGGTCTTGAGGATGACTCTATGAAATTCTGAGGTAACTGGGGAAGGTGGGATAGGCTATGCTTCTTGTAACTGCTGTTTGATCCATACCTACCAAAGCATGAGGGGTGTTTCAGACTCCATATCAGGATATGAAGTTTGTGTTTCCATATTAGGTGATAAAAGCAATGTACTAAAATGGAAGTTAGATAAGATGCCTGTCCATGCCAGGGATTTTAAATAATGGCATGAAAGCATGAGCATCCATTAGCTATCCTGCAGAATATTCAGCCTTCATCACTTCCAGACAAAGTCTAACCTTCTAAAAAAATACATAGTTGTGTATGATCTGGACAGAGGACATTATTTTTACCAGGGTTAGAAGAAGCTAGAGGAGGACTTAGAAAGTTAACAGAAACACAGGTTAAACTTACAAGGATGTGGGAAAAAGAAAACCATTGCCCCTGCCAATGGGGACTACAGTACTACAGTAACTGGGCATGAATTCAATGAGGCATCTCAAATGGTGTGTGCACTACATGTCATTGAGGACTATGAGCTCCAGAGTGACTTTCTTTGCTGTCAAGTAGGGATGCTGGTGTAACTAACAGGAGAGAAGTGCCTTATAAGGGGACTCACAATAGGAGGTCTTGAGTCTCTGCTCCTCCTCAAGCCTTTGGAACACAGAGAAATTTCCAGGCCTTGAGCATCACAGACAGTGAACCTGCCTGTTTTTTTCTCCTTTTTTTTTTTTTTCCCTTCTATATTTTAACTGTAACCTTGATGCCTAAGGCTCTGCTATTTGTCTAAAAGGGGTCCCTTTCCTTACTAGGTTTGATACTGCTGGTTCATAAAGGTGTTCATATACTGGATCAGATGAGGCTATAAAAGTTAGTGTTGAATCTCCAGCAGAGCTGCTGACAGCGGAAGCTTAAAATGGACAAGATCCAGAATAGATAGATGAAGAAAAATCTAATTCTTACTCCCTTTGAAAAACTCTTCCTACTTCCTGGGATCAGGATATTATTTTTAAACTTGGAAAGTTACATTTTTATCAACCTCAAGTGTAGTCTTTGTTGTTATATATGTTAACATTGGTTTCCTAGCCGATATAAATTTTATTTCAACCAAAATGTCTCCAGTACCTAATTGAATTATGCAACAATCTTGCAATACACATTCCATAGGAATGGGCTACAGATCTACTCATCCAGTATGTCAGCATTTCATTTCAAGAGTGAAATCTCAATACCTTGTTCCTCGTATGAGGAAAGATATGTCTGTATATTCGGAATACACGAGGCATGAAAAGGTAGCAGTGATGGAAGTAGAGGGACAATTTTGCTTGAAAGCATTTTTTACTAATTCTGTGCAAGCGTGGTTGAATAAAAGATACACACGACAATATAAAAATAGCATTTTCATATTTACACTCGTCATGTAAGTTACACTACCTTTTATTTTGCTGTCTAGTCTCCCAAATATATGTGTAAAGAAAACCAGTACCTCAAATAGCAAGCTTCTGCAGCAGCATAAATGGATCTCTTTGTTCATTACTATTGTAAGAGATCCATCCCTTATTTCAACAAAGTAGAACTGCCCTTGACTAGAAAACAAATAGTGTGTTGAATTCAGCACCTCTGTGCCAAAAGGTTTGCCTGCCACAGCTCATCTACCTGTCACACACATCAACCAGTATTTCAAATTATTTTCTGAAAGTGGGAAGGCAGACCCATTTGAGACTACAATCACTTTCTCCCTCATCCTACCTCAGATGCCTTCTCTTGATTTCACTTTCTCTGTTTTTGTGTTACATAGAATTAATTGGTACTAAATCTCAGTGAAACAATTATTGCCTTGTCTCAGCGTCACCTTGGCTCCAAGGATCGCTCCACCTTAACTAATTATCCCAGCTAGAGCAGCGCACACCCAGCGATGTTGCTGCTCTACTTTCTTCCTCTGCTTTTCAGGGCTGGAAATGAATGATCTCCTTACTGAGGGGATGCCACTTGAGAAATACTTGGACAGTATGGTCTTGTGATCCTAGGAGTATAATTAAACAGTTAAACTAGCAACCCATGGTAGAGAGTGTTTATTTAAAGTAGAAATGGATTAATAACCAAAGATGCCAGGATTCTGCTATATCAGTTACTCTCACTAAAGCACATATTCCACCTGTGGTAGAAGGGACTGTGAATATGGAGAACTATGTTTCCTTTAAAACACCTTTGGTGCTCTGCGTTGAGATGCATGCCTGCCCCTGTGTAATTTCAGAGCAGTTTCAGAGAGATTATAGCCTGTACTCCACTCCCCTGGAAGGCACCTAACACTTTGGCCTGTGGTTAAATACATTTATCAGATTCTAGTGTTTTAGGGCTTAGAATTTAGAAGCGGAAGAAGGAAACTCCCTGTGGTCTTCCCCCACAGAGAACTGCTCCCTTACTCTACTATATTTGTGATGGTTTCAGAGAAGAAAGAAAAAAAAAACAGTAAGCTTTTTTCAAATATTACCAATACCTCTCAAAAAAAAGAATGTTCAAAATCATAATAGTTTGCACATTTATTAATCTGCCTTTTGCAGATAGTCCTCTGCTGAGTGAAACTACATAAAAGTATTGCTAGAAAGCTTCACAGTGACAGAAAAAGTCTACTCTGCAGGGGTGCAGGGGGAGCATGGTATTTGGTGAAAATTCCACAAAACACTTTCTACTTTCTACTTACTTTCTACATCATATTGTTAATTGGAAACTCTTTATGAAAGGTGAAATTTACAGGAGCTCATGGTGACATCTGCCTTACAGACTCCATATTTTCACTCTTCTCTAAAACAGCTCCAGATAATTCTTGCCAAGATCAAAGTAGCTCCAGAGAGTATCAACCTGTGTTACCTGCATGAGTCAGGCTCCCGTGGAGATGTCTGTGGCAGGTTGCTGGCCACACTCTTGGGGACCCTACAACCTGAGGTTGTCGACTCTCAACAACTGTGCTTTTCACATTCTGCGGCAAGCCCCTAGATGTTTTCTAGCACAGCTGTAGACTTCTGTGGAGAGAATTTAAGTATGCTGGCAGTAAACTTGCTTTCTTAGTTGCTGTTTGTGGATAAATTAATAAAATTGCATTGACTCTTAGGTAACTGTCACAGAATGAAATCCATTACTCCAGAATTTTGTCAGTCTGTCCTGGAATAAGTATTTTAATGTACCCTGGAAGATCCCTTACCATGAAACAGGATGTAAAGATGAAAAAAAAATACATTTGCTTATCAATATGGATTTACACTAATGGATCAGTATCCCCCTTCTGATGCATCATTAAGGTTATAAGTAGCATCACCAGTCCTCAGCTGGCCCACTGCCCATGCTGGCTCATTAGGTTTATCATTTAGGACTCACACACCTCCACAATTATTAAGAGCTGCACTGTCCTGCTGGGACTGCTGTAGTCAGAGCACGACCTCCCATCACAGCCCTGTTAGACTCTTTTTCCAGCCCAAGGTGTAGTGATTTCCCTTTTCTCCCTGTGTCCCGTGATTGCACACCACAAGGTCAAATTCAGTCACCCTCTTTCCTTCCTGTATCCTCTCTCTGGTTCTTCCGGTAGAGTTTCGTTGCTTACCTCCATTAAAGCAAGCTTTCAGCTTTTCTCCTGCTTTCTCCGACTTGCAGATATATGAAAACACTGACTTAGCTATAACAGTTTATGCCATGAGAAATGTTAATGGTAGGAGCTTTTTTTAGGATACACACAGGTGTTATTTTCCTCTTAATCTGCACAGACTCTACAGACTTCACTCTACAATAGAAACAGAAAAAGTTTCTTTTTATTTTTTTCTTTTGAAATGACAGTTGCCACAGTAATTAACTTATCAGCGATAGTAGCAAAATATTGAGAAAGAGGTAAGCAGGCATACATGTTTGTCATACTCAGACTCGGTGCATTTGACATTTGTGAAACAGACTTCACATACCAGGCACCTGCAGGCAATGGCTAACACCTCCTGGCTCATACACAAAGCTTTCATTACCATGTCTATACTCTTTATAGTTAAATAAATCCCTAATGTTCTTGTGGCTCCAAGAAAACTTTGTAACACTGGTCAATTAATATGGTCTAGGAAGGACTGATGATGAATTTACACCTTTCTCTATATTAAGACTCTCTGTGGTGGATTTACCGGCAGAGGGGTTAAGAGGTACAACACGGTGAGGCATGCATGGTCCTGTGCTCTGTGGTCCATTTGTGGCTTCCTGGCTGCACAACCCTGCCATTCAGACCAGGCTTGTATCTACCCTTTGGGCAAGCTAGAGACCATAATTTATAGATTGCCTTAATTAGCACTTGGCTGTCAGAAGGGCCCATGGGTACATATACATCCTCAGGGTGCTGTCAGCCAGCTGTGCTTATCCGAGCTTTACAGGAGACACATTTTTGTCAGGAGACTTCTGGTGGTGGGGAGCACCTGTGGCAGCTGCTAGCAGCTTTCTCCTGCCTCTGCTGATGTGAAAGCAGCAACGATGAGGAGTGAGAACTCTGCTCGAGGAGAAAAAACCTTGGTGATTCTTCTCCCATGCTGGAAAACAGGATGAAGAGGAAAGGATGGAACTAGTTCAAGTGGTGACTTTTAGTCAACCATGCTGTCTGGGTTCTGATCACCAACAGGAACCAGTGCCTGTCTGTGCCATCATTTCTAAAAAGAGGCCCAGTCCAAATTCAAGCTGCAGTGCAGAGTAAATACAAACTCTTGAAGAGCCTTAACAGTGGCTTGTCTGTGGAAGTGCTGGGAACCAGGAGCAGCATAAACGACTGATCCTTCCAGGTTGGGCTGGCTTCACACACTGCCCACAACTGAACTGTGTCTTTCATAGGAACATTCTCATTAAATCAGAATAATCACAGAACCCTAAATAGCAGTATTACTGCAGTGCTTGTTAGCCCAGAATCACTATAGTCCCTTTTGACACTTTAATTTTCACAACTTTTAATGTAAAGAGTAACTAAAATGACTAACTAACCCTTAGGGTGTGAACTTGGCTTTTTGTCATTTCCATCCTAGCTGACCTGTCACACAAGGGCACTTGGACCACCTGGCTGATACCACATCCTCTCTCTCCTTCCAAGCCAGTGCTACCACCTCCAAACAGCTGCACTGGTACCATCACAAAATCACAGAATGTTAGGGATTGGAAGGGACCTCAAAAGATCATCTAGTCCAATCCCCCTGCTGGAGCAGGAACACCTAGATGAGGTTACACAGGAATGTGTCCAGGCGGGTTTTGAATGTCTCCAGAGTAGGAGACTCCACAACCTCCCTGGGCAGCCTGTTCCAGTGTTCTGTTACCCTCACTGAGAAGAAGTTTCTTCTCAAATTTAAGTGGAACCTCTTGTGTTCCAGTTTGAACCCATTGCCCCTTGTCCTACCATTGGTTGTCACCGAGAAGAGCCTAGCTCTGTCCTCATGACAATCATCCTTTATATATTTGTAAACATCAGTAAAGTCACCCCTCAGTCTCCTCCAAGCTAAAGATACCCACTTCCTCAGCCTTTCCTCATAAGGGAGATGTTCCACTCCCTTAATTATCTTTGTTACACCACCCAGAGCCCCAGGGGGTGGCACTAAAGCCCAGGGCATGGCACTAATTTCTCCCACTACATAAAGTGTCCAAATGGAGCTGGTTTTATTTTCCCTCCTGTCACTTACAGGAGTTTGCAATGCTGGAATCCTGCTTTAGGAGGTGGAAGCAGTTAAAAGGCACTACACAGTCCTTGTCTAACCTTCCTGATGAGCTGCAGCTTTTGGAAACTCTGCCTCATGTTATTTGCTGTGACACCAGAGCTGTGTGCTGTGTCATTACATGTCAGAGAAGAGTCCCTACTTTTAATGAGTTTGAATCCTATTCATTGTGCTAGTCTTGTGAGTGACTAGTTCCTCAAATATCTTTATAAAATGTCTTTGAGCTCACTGAGCTTTTGTTTTTAAGACCTCGAATAGGTAAAAAAGAAAAAAAAAATCTCCCTAGTACAGTTCACAGAGTGCAGACACAAACTTAAGGCCTAAACCTCGGCCATGCAGCATATTTCTTATTCCCCCTTAGGAATAACTCTATATTTAGGAAAAAAGTACTGAATTTATTTAGTTACCATTGGAGTTCAGATTCATAGCCCCACTATTCTCACCGCTTCCCTCAAAACCAAAATCTAATAAATAGACTGAGAAAGCACTCTGTCTCTGTGCCACATGGTTATTTACTCAGCAGGAGTTAATGGAGCTCCAGGTGAAGGAGCCTCACATTCAGGACATTGGTTTGCTCTGGTAACAGCATTGCAGCTTCTCACTTGTCTGTGCTTTGCTTCCACCCTGCATATTACATTCTTGGAAAGCCTTGCACGGGCATACCTGTGCTCATTTGGAGTTAGCAATGTTGGATGAGTTCTGCAAGTAAAAAAAATCAGTATAAACCAGGCTGAGATCAATCTGAAAGTGTCCCTGCAAAAACGACACCCTAATTTGATTGACTTTAAGAATTATACTTTTAGTTAAAGTCACTGTGTAAATCGAAAATCTAGTGAGCAAGAGCACAAAGAATTAAGTAACCAAGTTCTCAAATCGTTACTCATAAATTCCCAACAAATGCAATGAAAACTTTCACCAGGTGGATATTAAAGCCTGTACTGTTAGGATGTACTATAAATGCACATTGGACACAGTCCAAAGCCTTGGAGAGTGCGGGGAAGATGTGTGTTTGGGACAGGCGATGTGTCTGCACAGCTGCATCTCTTTGTCTGGCACGAACACACAGGGTTGGGCACATGGCCCTCACAGGACGTGCCATGAGTGTAAATGTCAGGGAGCTTCCAGCAGCATATTTGGGTTTTCTACAGCGACAGGGAGAGAAAGGAGAGTGATACCAGGGTATTGATTGATACCAGGGTATTGACTGATCCCAGGGAGGAAGAGAGGCTGTGGAGAGGCCATTAATAGGGTCTGGGTGAGGGAGGCGACTGGGGAGAGAGGCTGGTGAAATTCAGGGAGGTCAAGTGCAACACAGGAAGAGCTTCATGTTGTGTGTGACTTCAGGAATAGCATAGGGATGTTTTCCCTTCTCTCTTGTTCCCAGTACAGCCTGCAAATCAAGACACTAAGAAATAAACAGATGTGGGTTTGAACCTATTCACTTCCCTTCTGAATGACATATATCATGGCTAAATTCAGGCCTCAAGGACCAGATTATTTGGATGTATGAGGAAGTTAATAATCAGTTTGTTAACAGAATGCATATACAACAGTTAAGAATTGTGTTTTCCAGAGGCCATTTACAGAGCAATGTTTTCCTATGCTGGTATCACGTATAAAACAGTATCTCTGTGACATCAAACAGCTATGGGAGAGTTTAGCTATTTTGAAGTCAAAGTCAAAAACTTGCCAGTTCTTTATTTTTTTTTACTCATGGTCTATGAGCAGTATAAGAATAATTCACTTTTATTGTATCATGTTTCCTGGCCTGGCACCTGACAATGCTAAGGCTTTTTCAGAGCAAACATTGAAGATGCATTTAAAAGAAAATGTTTGTATTTGTATGTGCAGTGTGCTTAACTGATTAACAGGCTGGAGAGACAAAAAGAGAATGGCCATGGTAGTCCTCCAAATGCTATTATTTCATGCATAGAGAAATTGAGTTTCTCCAAATTTTGCTTTTGAAAAATACATTTAAAATTGAGTTTCTTTGAGGCAAAAAATGGAGATTAGCCTCAAAATAGCCCTGTCAGTTGAGAAACTCCTTTTTTTTTTTTTTTTTTTTTTTAAACTGAGAGTTGGATCTCATCTGTAATTCTTAATTATGAGAAGTCTTGTCTGGAAAACTTGTTATTTAAGTTTGACTTACAAGCATCTGGGGATTTTACATTCATTTTCTTTTTTCCAAGACATTTCTAGGAAACATTAAGCATTTTATTTGGTAACCTTAAACACACATCCATAAATCAAATATGTATACTGCTCAAGATCTGTGAAAAATAGGGTCATGAGTAAAACTGTAATACATCATATATGGACATATGGTCTATCTGTTCATAATATTCTGTATTTGCATGTGTTCATGTTTCCACTTATGAGATTTTTCTTCAGAATTTGCTGTTAAGAATAGTGCATGATAAGGCATATGGCTTGAGAGTGTTAGAGCTCCCAGAAACTAGAATCCCTATTCCCTAGGAATTTTCAAAATGAAAAAAAAAGAAAAAAAGAAGAGCCCTATTTAAAAAACGAGTATGTTCTTGTTCTCTCTGTGTCTCTGAGCCCCGTTAAAAAAAATCAAATTAACTAAAACCAAAATAAGTCTTCATTTTCAAAAAGTCAAAGATTATTTTATTTCCACCTTTCCAAGCAGTTCTTAAGCCAAAGACCTTTGTAGCAGTGGCATTCGTAGGGAGCCTGGCCAGCAGACCTGGAGGCTGGCAGCTCCCTCAGCCCTTTGGGTGGGTCACTGGGGAGCCAGACATCCTGGTACCACTGACAACCTGCCTACCACCCCGTTCTTCAGCCGTCCATATCCTGCTGGTGTTTTCCTACCTGCTGAGTTTCTGGGGAGGGTTATATTCTACCCTTCCAAGTCCCAATAAGATGAATATCACCTTCCCAAATTCCTTAGAGGTCAGAAAGAGTGAAGCCAGGTACAGACACAACCACGTACTCACAAGGAAATAATGGACTGAATACTGAAACCATTCAACTAAAATATTTCAAAGAAACTACATCAGAAAGGCTAATAAGTTGTAAACCACTTGAGTGGCTCAGAGCAAACAAATGAATTCCACTGACTGCTGGGACTCAGATAATGGCAGGGAGAAGCAGAGAGGAAAACAGCAGCAAATGAGACCACAGAAGGAGATACTGTTCTGTCTCTACAACATGTTACCTCCACCTATCTTCCTTCAGGCTGGTGCTCATACCCCAAGGCAGAGGAGGAGAACGAGGATTTCGTGGACCAAGAGTGCCTACCCCATGTTCAGCTTTCACTGTATTGTAAGACGTTGACAGTTGTTTGCCCCTGTCTCTCACCCAAAGAGAGTCAATCATTTTTTGTCAGTCCCAATCTTCTCATCTCACTTTTTATCTTGTGAATGTGATTTGTCCCAAGAACATGACAAATCACTCTCATTAGCTCACTTACTCATATGGCTCCCTCCCAAACCCTTCTTGCTGCTTGGCTGTTTGTATGGCCAACCGAATGTCTCACGCTAGAATCACAGTGAAACAGAATTTTTTTTTTAAAGCTTCTGAATAACACAAGAAAAATATTTTATTGGGAATAAATTAGTTTTCTTATCTGTTTTTCTCTGGGACATCGAAAAAAGTGAAGGCCGTTGCTTTGTCACAGGGAAGAGCATAACACCTTTCAGTTTGCTAGCAGGGTGGGAAGATGTCTACGTGTTTTGAATATCCCAATGGTAATCTACTGAATAAAATACTAGCTTGTACAAAATCTGTTCATTTCTTCTGACAGTGCATTTCAAACAAAAAACTAAGTCAAACACTTATTCTCCATTTGCTGTGTATAAATAACTCCTTCCACCACTAATGGCAGATAGGTTTATATAAGGTGAAACTCGTATACTACATAATTGTCTTTTGCTTCTCCTTTAGACTTCATTTATGACCTAAATCAGTTTGCAGTTACCAGTTCCTTCCTGTTCAGACACGTGATAATCTGTGAGACAAAAAGAAAAGTTGAAACAGTTTGTGTTAGCTGAGTTCCCTCTTCAACACATACTGCCATTTCTGAGGTGCATCGCTTACCAGTGAAGAGCTTTATATCAATGTTGGGTGAAAATAAAAAAGTAAATAGCTAATTCAAGCAAAGTACAACAAACAAAGCTCTGATTAAAAACTGGAGGTTGACAATAAAAGTTGTCAGAAATTTGTGCCTTTTTTTTTTTTTCAGAATTGATTACAGAGAGAAGAAAAAACTTTCCCACAAAATAAAATATTATTTTAAAAAGCATTGTTTAAATGTTGCTAAGCATTAGCAAATCAAATGCACCAAACCTGTTTTGATACATCTGCTCCTCAATGCCAGGTTTCCCACACACTAATTCTGCTGTGAACTGCCTGGTTCTTTGAGGCCCATGGTAGGAAATGCTGTCAGCATGTTAGTGTAGCTCTGGGCAGAGCCTGTTGGCTGTGTCAATTGTTTGCTAATCTCTTGGCTGAACTGGCATTTGTTGAGCACAGCATTTTTAGGAAGTGGTGCAAGATGACCACACTTTATTGTTATCTTTAGCTGGCCCCTCAGGCTGATCTCAGGTTTTGGAATGTTTTGGCATCTGAAGTCTCGCTGTGAGAACTGCATGTATTTTAGCTTATCTGACCAGCTAATTTGAACTTCATAGTCTTTTGCTGAAGACTTAATGGAGTTTACTGTTTGATTTTACCATATATAAACAAATATGCACATAAGTATGTTATCATCTGATGGAAAAAGCTGAAGATGGAGTAAAATGTTTTCAGAGGTAACGTGATCCAGTGATCCAGTTACATTCTAGTCACAAAGGATAGCCTGTCTTGGTAAAGATAACATATTCAGGACTGCTGCAAGCAGGGGATGCAAACTTGAGATGAAGCCAATGCAAGAAAGAGTTAATGGTGTGATTGATGTGCAGTCAGCTGTACTGAGCAAACCCTGCCAAAAGGCTACCCGTGAAAGGAATGCCTGTACTGGATGAGTACAGCAGTAATAAAAGGAAGAAAGGAGGTTGTGTAGGTGACTAGCCAGCGCAAGACAAAAATGCCTGCTGCCTGAATGGGCAGGAGTCTGGAGTCAGTGTTAGCACAGGATAACATTAAAGGTTACACACACTTTTCTGAAAGGGGAGCACTTATTTTTCCTGTTAAGAGAGTAAATAAGAAGACTAACCGGGTCTCTTTTTGTCTCTCCAAACCAAAAAAAGAGCCAGGCCATGAGCTCATGCTAAAGTTTGTTTTTCTTCTTTGGGTTTGAGGTGGTTCAAATGTGATTTTTCTGACCAATGGAAGAGATAATAGTTTCCAGACACCTGGGGAAAAGTAGAGCATTAGGAATGGAGTAGATTTGGTAGGTATATGGAACTGGCCTGAAATTTTCTGCTTTACACTTTTTTCCTAGTTTGTTTATCAGGATCCTTCCTTCAAGACATCTACAGGGTGTCTATGATTGATACCGAAAAGGGCCCTAAGAAGACCTATCCAAATAGTCTCTTGTGCTGTAACTGTCTGAGCAATATAACCATGGCTCGTGGAAGCTGCTTACTTACAGGCATAAGTCATACATGCGTAAGTGTTCTCAGAAGTACGTGGAAACTCATGTACATAAATTAGTGCATATACACATTAAAAGAAGTGATAGAATTAACTCTCATGTCAAGAGCAGCTTTGAAAAAAAAAAAACAGAATGATTCCAGCATAAAATTAATATGAGTGAGAGAGAAGTTGAGTCGTGTGTTTTGACAAGTTTCTCTTTATGGGATACACAAGCTTGTTTTGACTGGCACAAATTTTAACATATTAGTAGTAAATATTAATTGCTTTGTGAAATGAAAATGCAATCAAATGCACCCATTACTGTAGTCTATAATTCTAACTGAATGCACCCCTTGGAATTTGTTTATATAGTAGTTTTGGCTAAAATAAAGAATGTACTCTTTTATTTTTTTAAGTATCATGAGGAGGCAGTCAAGTTAAATTATCAAGTTAAAAATACACTACTAAGACTCTTAAAAGTGACCATAAAATGATATAGCTAAGTTTCTAATTTTTTTCCCACTTTCATATACTACCCAACTATTGTATTTTAACATTCTGGCAACTAAAAGGCTCCATCAAGGACCTGAAAGTCAAGCTGCCTCATTTTCTGTTCTTTTGACTCCCTGTATTTCTTCTCCACCTCTGATTTCTGGCTCCAACATCAGCCACAGATAATGCCAGAAAAAGTTCTTTGTTCCCCTCATCTCTCGAACATCTGTGCACAACCACACAATTTTTGGTAAAGAACATCTGAACAGTAGACAAATCACTTGGGATACTTTTATGAAGTTTGTAAAGATGTAAATTGTGAATTAGTTTCTTCATCTCCTGCTGCTCTGCTTCTGATTCACTGGCTGGGTTTCATCTTGCCTGAATTAGGCTTCCCCCCGAGCTGGTTGACTTTGTTAGCCTTTCCACAGTCCTACTGTCTATTAAGATATCTAAAATTAGATGGTAAAGTTCTCTAGGTACACAGATCACCTCTCTTTTACATGTTTTTATGATCTTTGCATATCCTGATGCTTGGACACATGAATTCTAGATGTCGTGTCTTTAAAAACCCAGAATTCATCTCTCCTGAAGCAATCTCTTCACTGAAGGGGTTGTAAAGCATTTGAACAGGCTGCTCAGGGAAGTGGTAGAGTCACCATCCCTGAAGGTGTTTGAAAGATGCATAGATGAGACTCTAAGGGACACGCTTTAGTGCTAGATTTAGGTTATGGTTGGACTCCATGATCTTAAGAGTCTCTTCGAACCAGAATGATTCTATGATTCTGTGATTCTAATCTTCTTCATTAGTGAGAAGGTAATTAGTGACCCTATCTCTGTTTGTCCTGACACAAGTGGAGGGAAGAGCAAGAGCATAGTTTGTTGCAATACACATTTTTTAGTATAAGATGGTTGGTCAGGCAGATAGGGATTGGTGGGAGACAGCAGAAGGGCTTAGCTGGTATCCATAACTAGAATAAACAAGAGGCTAGTGACCATTTGAGAGGCTTTAAGGAAGTGATTATTCAGGCTTGATTTGGGCACAGCCTAGACTAGGGAGGGAAAATGAATGGATGAGTTCTGGGAAGGCCTGATACAGAACCTGAAAAAATAGTGAAATATTTATACCAAGGCATGTGATCACAAGAGTTGGCATACAGAAGACATGGCTTAGGAGGAGATTATACTCCCAGACCCTCTCCTGCTTTAGTTTCTTAGACCTCACAGATAAGGCTGTTCAGACTGAACATGGGCACTATAAATAATTCTGAATTTGTAATGAACATCTCTCCTATCATAATATGCAACAACTAATTGTTCAGTGACTGTTTAGCATATAACAAAGATATTTGGTGGCAGGCAGTTTATAACCCATAGAATCTTGTGAATATCATGTGGGAAGGTACATAAAGCACTTAATTATCTTCCATGCAGTTTCAAAACAGTCTGCACACTCAATTGTTTCAATCAGCTGGTTTCCCCAAGGTGCTGAGAAAGCAAATACACTGTATCTCAATATCCAAAATTTGCCTCCTAATGAATTGGATGTTTATTTTCTACTGTTTATTTCACTGACATCTGTGCCAAGTTTTTGTGGCCTGTTCATGATGGGACTATTTGGTGCAGCCTGCCAAAACTGTGAAGATGGATGCTTTCTTAGTAAGCATGTGCTGGATAATGCCTCTGTCTCTCCTAGGCACCACAAAACTCCTCCTTCTCTTCTCTTCTCTTCTCTTCTCTTCTCTTCTCTTCTCTTCTCTTCTCTTCTCTTCTCTTCTCTTCTCTTCTCTTCTCTTCTCTTCTCTTCTCTTCTCTTCTCTTCTCTTCTCTTCTCTTCTTTCTCTTCTCTTCTCTTCTCTTCTTCTCTTCTCTTCTCTTCTTCTCTTCTCTCCTTTCCTTTCCTTTCCTTTCCTTTCCTTTCCTTTCCTTTCCTTTCCTTTCCTTTCCTTTCCTTTCCTTTCCTTTCCTTTCCTTTCCTTTCCTTTCCTTTCCTTTCCTTTCCTTTCCTTTCCTTTCCTTTCCTTTCCTTTCCTTTCCTTTCCTTTCCTTTCCTTTCCTTTCCTTTCCTTTCCTTTCTTTCCTTCTCTCCACAGGTATGACATCTGGCTTCCACACACCCGAGCCTAACTGATAGCTCTCATCTTTAACCCTTTCTATTTCTGCAGGAGGCCATGCCTAACCTCCAGCAAACTGAAAAATGCTACAGGTAGGAGATCATTAAAGGAGTGACTTTCAGTGCTGAGACATTTGAAACAAATGTATGGTAGAAAAGATGTCCAGGAGGGAGTGATGCTCTAAAAAGCAAAGACTTTATGGCAGCAGAAAAAAGAAATCAGAAGACAGTTAGTCTTTTAGGAGCCAAGGGACAGTAAGAAATGCAGAAACAATACTAGAAATACTAGTTTCTGTCTTACCTTTTTTAGATGCCTTTTTTTTTTCCCCTCCCCTACAGCTATTTCCCTTACATCTGTACATAACTACAGTTGTCATTCCCTGTACTAGTCTCAGGGGGTGGCTTAGTGGCTTCTGAGAAACTCTTCCAAACAGTAGGCAGAAGGTCTGTGTGACATGATTTAAGCTTTGAGTCTCATCTCTTTTCCAGTGACTAAAATCCACACACCTGAGACCAGGAATGCGGATGCCCATGAAGCACCAGCAGCATGATGTTTTATCAGTAAGGTGAAAAATCCCAGCTATTAGACAACCCTGCTTTCTTATTTCCTCACACAAAGCATTCCCCCATCTGGAAGACTCCAGTATCACAAAGCTTTCTGTTTTAGTGGCAGACATTCTTGGATATCTGATTAGCTTTTCTATTCATCTCTACCACTCTGTACAGACTGGTCAGCAGTGAAGGTTTTTAAAGCATTAATGATGGTGATTTTCAGCTTCCTGCTTCTGGTAAATAGGTCCCTTCCAACTCAAACTACTCTATTATTCTATTATTCTATAATTCTATGAATCTGTTCTATGATTTTGGTGTGGATTCTGCCCAGACTATCCAGTCCAGTTCTTTGAGATCAAGATATGCCAGGAATTTAGAGGTCATTTGGAAAGCTATGACCTGTTGTGACAGAGTCCCAGAAAGCTGTTTCATCCTGCCCCTTCTTATTCTACTTCATCTTATATCAAGAAAAATCTACCTCCATGTCTTAGGCGTGCTATTCTGTCCAAGGACAGCTGCAGAACACAGACTGTTTCATGGCTGAAAACGATCTTACTGTCCACAACTGATTTTTGTCACATAAAATCCTGCTGTCTAGCTGGGGTCCAGTGTCTGACTGTGCTTCAGGTGCCTAACCTCTAGCAGATGGGGCCTAGCCTCTGTAATTTGAAGGCCTATTTTTAACTTGCCACTCAGATTAATTTAGGTGGTTTCATTGTCTATTGACGTTCAGTCTGAAAACAAGGCTAATTCATGTCTGACTAACAGTTGTTTCCAATTGTGGTCTCTATACTACATTAACTATATTTGGCTAAATAGACCACATTGTTCGAAACCCCAAAATCTTTCCTACTGTTTCTTAAACAATTTAGGGTACTTGAAATATCTCTATTAAAAGAATTAAAAAAAAAAAAAAAAAAAAAAAGCAAGAAAGAAAGCACCAAACAAAGGGACCTGCTAATAGAGATTTCTGTTGCTGACGCTTTTCTGGTTTTGCTATCAGCAAGAATTCATTTTTTGGAACGTCACTCAAAGAAGCAGGACAAATATTTTATTTACACAGCTCATGATTTATATTTGGTGCTATGGGTGTCCTTTCATTTCTCTATAGGCTTCTAAATCTCTTCAAAGAGAACTGCAGCTGTAAGCAGGTGCCATTCCCAGCTCCTTGTAGAGGACCATTCTACAACAATAGAGTCCTACAGGGAAGTTTGATAAACCAGACTGTTAACATCAATTCTGCAGGTCACATCCTCCATCTTATTTTTAGTCTTTTATAAAATGTCACTTCCAAGTCAAGTCATAGGAGTATTTTTGACATCAAGCCAAGTTTTGGCTGGCTTTCTGAAGCAGTCAAGTTCAGCTCATTAAATGTGAAAGAAGCAGCCCTGCTAGGATAGCAATTAAATCTTCCAAAGATCTCAACTACCCTCTAAAATATCCCTACTCCACTAAGTAAAGGAGTACCTGCAACCCTAGACATCTCAGCTGCCTAAGTATAGGCATGCATTAGTGTCCTGATTCTAATCAGAAGTTTTTAAGGCAAGTGTACCTGTCATTCTGTTCATGAGCTGTGTCAGAGCACATGAGCTGGGTTTCATTCTGATTATACCAAGCTGGAAGATGTTATTCAGAAGTGCACACAATGGGCACCAGTTGCTAGAAGTTGTTTGGTCTGTGGGACTGGAATGGAGCCAAACACCTTTGCCCAAAAATATGTAGTGTGGACAACAGACCCTCTTGCACTGAATGTTTTGCTTTAGAGATCTGGTTGTGTTGTGTTGTATTGTCTGCTGGTATAGCCTAATAGTATGAGGAAGATGCCCAGCAGAGCATGCCAGGAGGGTGCCAGAGCCAGCAGCTGGGTATATGATTCAATAGGCACCGAAGGCTGAGTTTACGCTCAAGGGCAAATATGCTTTGCAGCATGCTTGGCCACTAGGTAGATCTCCATGTCGCCTTTCCACCAAGCTATGCAATGCCCTGCTGTTTTTCCTCTGGGTGCTCAAGAGGAAAGCACTTGTGTGCTACCAGTAGCAGTCCTGACATACTTGACTGGGGCAGGGGATGGCTTGCCTCTATGGAGCTCTAGAATGGGAACTGACTTCACAAACCTTTACCTTTTATTGTGCCTTGTCTTATAAACAAAAAAATGAATACTTACTTTCCTCTACTTCCTTCTATAGTGAAAGCTCTTCAGGTGAACATTGAATGTCTTTGTTGGGGTGTTATAACCCTAGGAGGAAAATGTCAGGAAGTATTTTGTACTTTTAAGTAAAAAGAAGTAATAAACCTCATAATGAATTCAATGAAGGTGGATTTTAAAGCTCTGGATATAATTCCTTATATGCATTTGGGGGGGCAGGAAAGGTATAGACATATGGTAATTGATATGTATGTGAATTCCAAACATTTTATAGAGAGTCGGAGTGCTTTGAACAAGGCTGAAGTTGAAACTAAGAAATTTTTTTTATCAACTGTAAATTGGGAAAAGTAGTTCGGCAATATGTTTGTTGAGTTTTAGGTTTCCTTGAATAGGAATCTTTGGACACCAGGAGCCCCTTCATATTGCCTCTACTGTCTCCCTTGTGAAAGGGCAACATACATACTAGAAGACAGAAGTAACAGAAAAAAATACAGAGAGGTGAAGATGCTGCCCCAACATTTATTTTGAAACACATTACAGTTTAGTCTATTTCATTTAAATCTCAGAAGCTACAGTTCCAACAATAAAATAAGCAAAAATTAATTGACTTTGGCTTGAGACCACCACAGATCTGGCTGTTTTACCAAATGGTTTTCACCTAAATGTATGAGATCAGACTCTGGCTTGTGAGAAAGGTTTGAGTTATTTAAAGACCAGCTTGTTCAACTGCTTCATGTCTTGCTGTGCTGATGATTTTAATATTTCAAGAGCAGATGCCAGGAGAAATGGCAAGCCTGCTAGTTCAATAACAGGTAAGGGCAAATTTCCACAATGTTCACTTTTGTGGTCTCCATTTTTCTTCTAGCAGGCCATGCAACGCTGACCTCTGATGTGTTTTAAACTTCTGCAATGTGCCTCCAAATCACATCTTCCCTTTTTATCGAAATTTCATCTAACTGTTCTATGCTTTCCAACAAAAGATTAGTCTCTTTCTTTTTCATGAACAAAAGTGGAGAAGCCAAAATTGCTCTCAGAAAGTATCTGGAATTTCCTGGAATCATAGAAACATAAAATAATTTATGTTGGAAGGAACCATCAAAGGTCATCTAGTCCAACCCCCCTGCAATGAGCAGGGACATCTTCAACTGGATCAGGCTTCTCAGAGCCACATCCAGCCTGCCCTTGAATGTTTCCAGGGATGGGGCATCTACCAGCTCTCTGGGCAAACTGTTCCAATGTTTTACCAACCTCATTGTAAAAAAAATTCTTCCTCATGTCTAGCCTGAATCTCCCCTCATTTAGTTTAAAACCATTACCCCTTGTCCTATTGTAACAGACCCTGCTAAAATGTCCGTCCCCATCTTTCTTGTAGGCCCCTTTTAAGAACTGAAAAGCTGCAATAAGATCTCCCTGGAGCCTTCTCTTCTCCAGGCTGAACAACCCCAACTTTCTCAGTCTGTCCTCATAGAAGAGGTATTCCAGCTCTTTGATCAATTTTGTGGTCCTCCTCTGGGCCCTCTCCAACAGGTCCATGTCTTTCCTGTACTGAAGGTTCCAAAGCTGGACACGGGACTCAAGTTGGGATCTCACCAGTGTGGAGTAGAGGGGCAGAATCACCTCTCTCAACATGCTGGTCACTCCCCTTTTAATATGGCCCAGGATACAATTGGCACATTGCTGGCTCATGTCCAGTCTTTCATCCACCACTACCCTCAAGTTCTTCTCCCCAGGGCTGCTGTCAATCCCTTCACCCCATCAGCCCCTCAGCTGGTACCTGCTTTTGGAGAATGAGTACACTGTCTGCTCCTTTGCACAGTGATCCATCAGATCTGAACTAGAAAAGCTGGGTCTGTAATTTGAGTTTAAAAATGGAGCTCATGCTCTTGTTGAATTAAATGAACCTCTAAGAGGATCTCCAGACTAGGAGTGCAAAGCAACAGTGATTAGTAAAAGGCAATGCAAGGCTGTGGAGATATCACAGGTTCGAACTCTTTCCAAAATGTTTTGGATCAAGAGATGCATTTATTCTCTGCTGGTGAAATCTCAAAGATCTAAGAGGACATCCCACATAAAACCACAATTAATGTAATTTTCAAAAGATGCTGCTGTTTCATGTATGAGCTCTGGTCCCTAAGAATAGTAGAAAATTGTGAGAAATGTGTCATCAAGTAGCAGACACCCTGAGATCTCCAGTGTGAGCACACTAGCAGTGATGTTCTGGTCATCACTATTCCAGGACTTTCACCCAGAAACACAGTTTTTTAATTTGGATATAAATCTAGGAAGACTGAGCTGGAAGAGTGGTTATTAAGAAGTGTCACAGGAGCTTCAAACAAATATTCACAACCTATTCCACAATTTAGAGACAATCACACCTCAAAAGCAGTAAGGAAACTGCATCTGGCTGAACTGCAGGAACTTAGCCTGAAAATCCTTTCTTTCACTATGTGAGACTAAAGTCATGTCAGATACAAATATACAGCAACTGCAGATGGCAGTGGGATTCACACAGATTAATGTTATTGCAACCACTAAAAAAAATTCCATCTTCCCATTCAATCTGGGAAATGAAGGACAAATCAAAGAAAAATCTCCTGTTTCAGACCACTTGTAAAGGCAATGTTGGTATTTGTTAAAAAAAAAAAAAGTGTCTGAAGAGTAGAACCCCATCAGTTCATTGCCCTCAGAAGCATGATATGACTTCCATCAGATTCACTTGCATGGTGAAGGTAGGTACAAAGTTAGATTCATAAAGCTATTAGACCTGTTGCATCTAAGAAGATGCAGTCCATGAAGGGCCATTAAGAACAAAGCTGCTGTCTCTGGTTCAAGAATTCTCTGAAGAAGCACCACGATACACCTTGATTTTACTTTTCCCTGTGAATCAGACATTGTCAGCATCAGAGACTGGACTGAACCAGATGGCCCTTTCTGTCTGACCAAATACTGACAAATGTCCCTGGGTCCTCAGGAAAATGTCCATATGGGGGCTGAATATCACTTCTTTCACCTGATCAGTTTCCTCTCAAGGGGATGTAATGGACTGCGCTAAGAGAAATGTTCTGTTTGGGGATTATTGTCATTGGCAGAATACCAGTTTAATAACATTTCACCCCAGGTGAAAAGATTCTTACCTGTTTGGAGCACAGGATTATCCATCTGGTTTTGGTTTCAGTATTCTGAAAATGTTCTGAAGCAACAGTTTTTTTCTTCGCAAAGTGTCTTGGTTGATTTGCACAAATTACTGGAGTAGTGAAGGTTCAGCCTTGCTAAATGTTCTGCCCAGAAGAACGTGCAGAGACACTTACAAACTCAACCTTACTCTTGACAGTCTGACTCTCCCATTATAGTGCACTTGAGAAAGGGAAGGAGGGACATCAAACACTTCAATATAGATCATATTTTGCCAGTAGTTTATTTATTGCACTTCAATGGCTAGAATTCTCCTTTCCTTTCCATACCTTTCCTGCTAATGCTAGTTCTGTATCATTTAGGACTATGGAAATTGTGCATTCTTTTCCAAAATAATCAGAAACTGCCTCCCAGTTCCAGGCTTGCTGTAGGCACTTAAATCAGCTCTGCCAGGACAGAGTACATATGTCTGCATATTGCTAGAGGTGTTTCTCAGTGGTTCATAAACGTATTCTTGTGCATTGTGTAGTTTGGATAATAACTGCATTTCTGTGCAGCTGACCATGGAACAGTGTGCTGGGGCTGTGCTCCCACAGGGAGGCATATACGGCTGGTGTGTCTGCAGCTCCTCAGCAGCCATGGACAGCCCTTTCAGAAGAATATAGTTTAGTTCAAATGGCTTTTCATCCCTCCCTTTTTATCCACCGCCAATAACTTAGGTGAAATGTCAATGGCACAAAGTGACCCTTGTGCTTCTTGTGTGGATTTTATCCGGGGAAACACACCAGGGAGTAGAGCATCACACATTGGTTATATGAGTCTTTAAATGATGTCCTTAAATTATTTCCTTTAAGGAAATAAGCTTACACTCAAGGCTTACTAAACTACTAGTGAGGCTTTTCCTTTGTAAGAAATCTTTCCGTTGTTAGACCACACAAATGAGATAGATAAAAAGCAAAACCACTGTTGTAGGTTCTGTGCTGACAAGCAGAAACTTATGTCTCTGCAAAGAAATCCAATCACAAGTATGCCTTCAAATCTTTAAATTAAATTGAAAACACTTCAAACTATTTACAAAGCAGGAGATTCCTCTTGTTTATCTGTGGTGTGGCTCCCTGGTGTGTTCTGTCTAAGCATGAACACGTCTGTTCAGTTTCTAGCCTACATCCATAGCAGTCCCAGTGGAGTGGCTGGAAGAACTATTCTGAGCAGTCAAGTCTGGAATTATTTGGATTTATTGTCTTTTCTGGGCATAGGGAAGTTGATGTCCAATAGATGGATTACAGCTGATTTCTTCAATTTGCTCTGGGTTGTGCAGAGTCTGGGAGGATTCAACTGGAGCTGTTGGTTGTTTGCCTGCTCTCTTCAGTAGTCCTTGGGTCCTGTTCAGCTCATCAAAGTGCAGGACCTGATGTGAGCAGCTGCAACAATTTGAGAGGGAGAGGAAGCAGCCTGACTGTGAAGAAATGCCCTAAACACCTCACTTTCTTCTGGCTGGTGATTTCAGTGTGCCCAAAAGTGAGGTGCAGAGATCTGATGCCATCCTATGGGCACAGGAGATCATGAGACCCTTGGCAGATCATGAGACCCAGCTCTTTCTCTCTGCCTTTTGCCACTGGAGCTAGTATAAGAAAACAACTTAAAGAAAATCCATTCTGAAGGACTCCTGAACATCAGGAATACATGATTTAAAACCTGAATTAAGGTATTGACTCCAGTGTACATGTAATTTTTACACAATTAGAAGTAAAACATTGTGCACCTCTGCTGGATGAATTGTACACACTCTGTGAGCCCTAGCTCTCTTGACATCATTTTAATCATGTCAGGGTTTGCTAAAGTTAAAACCTGACTGTTTTTTAAATATCTGTCTTTGACTCTCCAAATCTCTTGAACCTGATACATTTTTCATTAATATTCTAGACAACAAAAGTTTACAGGACTGAACACCTGTAAGTTAGAGGAACTAGGTATAGAAAACTCAAATATTAAATAAAAATAAATTTTAATTTGTGCAAAACAGTTTAATTTATGCTTTGCTAGCTGAACAATACATACGACAGAAGTGGGAGTAGGAAAAAAATGTGACTTTGATTAATTGATTAATCAATTGATTAATTCTTGTGAGTTACCTAAGTGACATGCAAAGGTACTGAAAAGACCAATACAAGAGAAGCTCATAAACCAAAAATGTGGCAAAATAAAATGAAAACCTGTATATTATAAGTTATCTGTTCAGTTTCTCTCAGCAAGATTCAAAATGAACATTAAAAAAATTAAAACCTGTCAAAGACTGCAGAGCAAAAGTGGATGTGAAGCTATCCAAACATTGCTACACAAATTCCTTTCTAGTAAATGTTCCACTTAGATTTTAGAAGCACTCGGCATTTGTCTTTGGGTGGCACCACTTTTACAAATACATAGGCTGTTGGCTTACAGGGATCTGAATCACATGTAACATAGTAAATGCCGGGATTTGACCCTATTTTTGTCTTTACAAAGTTGGAATTACAATTTCAAACAGGGAAAAGAAACACTTGAGATTTCAGTTTTGCAGTGTGAAAGCAGGGTTATTTTCCAACGTAGTTCCTGTGGAAGGAAACAATATTACCCCAGCTTCCATCCAGCTAAATGTCCCCTTCCTTGATCAGCACAGGGCTTTACAAAGGCACTTTTGAGTCCCTTGAGTGACAATGCCATAATTCTGTCAACCAGAGGAAGAAGGAGAGTACTATTCATCCTGGACAAAGCTACACAAGCGTGTACTCCGTAGTGGTACCCAATGGGTCCACCATATTCCTGGTTTGTTCCATGGTGCACAGGCTCAGCTGTAGTCCCATCATGTTGAGTTCATTGCCCACAGACAAAGGGTTACCTTACAGAAAAATCTTGTGGGTAACCAGGGTTTCTGGACATCTCAAATCTCAGATAGATGTTCAGGCTTTGCTCAGGGGAAAGTAAAAAAATATATATATATATATTCCAGGTGAAAAAATTCAGCCTACTGAAGGAAGCTTGGTCCTGCTGAGGGTCCATTCCACCTTGCTGATTATGTGGGACTGTGCAGCAAAAGAGTGTATCAAGTGGCAGATCTGGTGGCTTTTAGCTGGTGAAGGCTACTGTGCAAGTGCAGTTCATTTCCCTTTGTGATGTGTTGTGGTGTTGGGATTTGTACTAGCCTAGGGATTTGTCTGTGCCTACAACAGGAGGGAAGACTTAGATTTTCCTGAGGGTTATAAAATTCCAGTGGAGATAGATCGTATTATCCCCAAGGTAAGAACTACCCATGAGTGTATGAGATTTTTATCCAGAGCACCCACCTCCTTTAGTGTTTATAACCACATTCAGCACTTGCTCAATGAGACGTGACTGTTCACTGTTCCTCATGTTCAGTGTCCTGACATTCATTAGGTACAACTCACATTGAAAAAGCAGTCTGGACTGGCCAGCTCCTCATGATTATTTCTGTTCCATGATCTCATCAGAGCTGTGGGGTTTGAACAGCTCTATATGCTATTGCATCCCAGAATAACATGAACAAATGGCTGGATTTTTTACTTATGTAGAAAAGTGTGATTCTATTTAATGTAAACATGCAGGAATATATTCACAGATGTTCCTCCTAGTCATCAGAGGAGGTGCTCCTGCAGATAGATTTCTTCTATCTTCCTTATGTTCTGTGAGAGGAGTCCAGGGATATTATCTAGACTGAAGTAATGTTTCATGACTCTTCCGTCTGTAACCTATGTAAGATTGTCAGGACCTGGGCTGATTTAGGATGAGTGTTTGCATATTAATTACTGGCACCAAAATTTTGCCAGCTGCTATTGTTTGTTCCAAGTTTCAACAGCAAAAGGTTCATGGGATCAACTGATTTTAAATGATTTAAAGTTTTGGCCACTTCTAGAAACTGCATTGTCCAGTTTGGGATATGGTCTAAAAGAAAAAAAAAAAAACAAAATGGTATGATTACAGTAGGGAATAGTCAAATCCAACTCCTGTGCTTGAAATTCAGAATTTCCATCTGGAAATTATATCTTTTAACTCCTAGGAATGTCCTTTCATAGTCTGGCATTAAAGTGATGTGCACTGTCTTCTGTGCACTGCTACAGAGATACCAATGTAATAAAATCCAGCAGGGTGACTTCAAACATAGTTGTGATGCCACTGGAACCTATAATTCATCTTTGTGGGTTATTCTTAAAAGGACATTTAAAGATAGCTGACAAGGTGCTTTACAAAACTACATACTAAATAATCCCATTCAGGGGTGTGTGTATAGGATATATGGAGATACACTCACACATTGTAGCAGCAGGAGATCACTGTAGTAGCAGTAGCAGCAGCAATAAGTTGGCACTCAGCAGCTAACAGGAAAGTAAACTAAGTCTGGAATTAGGTCCAGAATGCAAACACAGAAAGAATTTCTCATACTGTGCCATCAGCATGCAAGTTTCCAGAAGCTCTTCCAACCCTATACTATCCTTCCTCTCTGCTCTTTCTCAGCCCTCATCCTTCTTTCTGTGCTGATGTTTAGAGGGAACTTTGCCATTTCATTTGACCATACCATTCATTAAAAATGAAAAAAAAAAAAAATAGAAAAAATATATTAAAAATCAGCGGGGATAAATCCCATATGCCTCGTTGTCTAGTACAGTACAAAGTGTACTCCTGTATGTACAGTACAAGACTGCATTAAACCAGAAGGAAAACTCTTGTATAACCTTGGTGTAACAAAACTATCTGTATATTAAAAACAAGCCCTTATTTATTAAGACCCCCAAATCCTAACATCCATTTAAAAATTGGGCCTCTTTCAAAGTCTCTGAGTCATCATGAAGAACATGATTCATTCAGCAACCCCAGCTCACCACAGCTCTCTTAGGGGTAAGAACACATTCAGTTTTAAGCTTCCTCTGGCAATTTGAAAACCAGTATCTGGCTACCAGTCTCTGTTTCTAATCTTAAAGAGAATTGCATCCTATTGCTGGTTCTGCATTCCTATCCTAAAAATGAACCTTGGTCTTTCTTCTGAGTAATTTGGAGTATGATCTGTTTAAATGCCTTTTAAGGGGCCATGAAATTCTATTTTTCACGTCAGACATAGCTATTTTGAGGACTTGTCTTTCCAACAGAGGGAATTTCACAAATATTAGTCCTTTCATAGAGCTAGGAACTGGTGCTGTCCAGCTGTGATCTCCTGGCCCCAGCCTGAAAACATGCTGTTATATAAAACTTCTGTTAACCAGAGACTGAAGAGATGCCTGCGTCATGGAACACGTTTGTTCCAGGAATCCTCACCAAACACAGGCCTCTAATGAATTTCTTTTTGTTAGCATTAGGACCGCTCTGTTGATTAACCTCTTGTGTCTGTTCAGAAGGAGTAAACAAAGCAAAAGTGCTAGGACTGGTATTTCACTCTGTGCTTGAATGCACATATGGAAGTATTTTCAAACCAGTAGTACAGTGAGGATTTGTGCCTTTCCAGTTTAAGCAGAGCTTTCTGATGACTGCTTGCTCAGGAAACCTGGCCACTATTTAGCTGTATACATTTCTTTATTTTGATACTTAGAAGCAGCACTCCGTACATTTGTATTCAATAACACATGTTGGGATTTTTATTGTGTTTTCTTATTGCTTTCCATTTTAAGATGCACTATATAGTGCTCTTAAAAAAAAATGCATGAAGTCCCCTTGATATTCGCTCAAAGGAAGCATGTGACTGGTTCCTCAGTCATCATGTGAGATATTACGCTCTAAGCACCAGAAAAAAGACTCTAAACTCCTGGTCCTTTTCTTTTTGGAATTTTCCAGATAGTTTGCCCTTTTAAAAATAAAATACAATTACAAGTAGTCCAGACACTTTACTAAGATCACTCACTTCACACAGGTTATTAATGACTTACAAACTCTACAAATAAAAGCTGAATTTGTTGACTTTTATATCTAAGGCTGACAATTCGATTCACAAAGAATGTGTTTGCTTTTCCCTTCATGTTTTTGAGGAGTTTTGGGGTTTGTGTTGTTATTGTTGTTTTTGGTTTTTGTCTGTACAAGGCGAGGCATGCATTCTTCTTTTTGCTCAGTTTATTTGATTATTGTGGCCTTCCCAAATTTTGCTGAATTATTTAGGAACTGATCTTTTTTTGTTTATGAAAATTAACTCCTGACACATTATACCATGCATCCGACTTTGGTTTTGTTTTTTTTTTAGATACTCATCGTCAGCAGTAGTTTACAGTCTGTGCTCTGAAAGCCTTGGGAACGACTGCACTGTTTTGAGGTGGTCTGCAAAAGCATAACTAAGCCTGTGTTTGCAAGTCTTAAATTTTCTGGGCAGGAGTTTGTCCCTTGATTAAAATTTTTTAGGGCCCAAAATTAAAAAAAAAAAAAAATATTGCAATCACTCCTCTACAATAAATCACATGAATTAGTTCCCCTGCTTTCATTGCAGAACTTAGTAAGTGACAAATTCAGTATATTTGTTTATGTGTTGATCAGTTGATAGGAATAATGGTGTTGTGTATAGCTATGTCTTAAGAGGAAACAGTCACTGGAACACTCATAGAAAAATCAACAGCAGTATACAAAGAGGATGAAACTCAGTAAGTCAGGTTAATTTTCAAAGTATCAGTAAATGTTCTTCCAATAGTGGGAGAGCCTGAATAGAGAATAGATTCTGAAAGTATCTTAGAAATGAGATTTCCTAAATAATTACTCCTTTGAAATTAAATAATTTTCTAACAAATTAGAACTGAAAAGAAAAAACAAAAGACCTTAAGTCTTCCTGATATGGCTCAGAGAGTTCTGTTTTCTGAATTACCACTATTTTAATTGCTTCTCTTTTCCTTCAATGAATACTCAGTTCTTCACTATGCTGGTAAATTGATTTGTAGCACTTGTGAAATTAATTAATCACAATGGCTGACAGCAAAATTTAAAGTAATGGAAAGGGATTTTTAAGCTATTTGAAACTGTGGAGGGTTGACCCTGGCTGGATGCCAGGTGCCCACCAAAGCTGCTCTATCACTCCCCCCCTCAGCAGGACAGGGGAGAAAAAATTTAACAAAAGGCTTGTGGGTTGAGATAGGGACAGGGAGAGATCACTCAGCAATTGCCATCACAGGTAGAACCAACTCAACTTCAGGAAATTAGTTTAATTTATTACCAATCAAAATTAGACTAAGATAATTATAAATAAAACAAAATCTTAAAACACCTTCCTCCCACTCTTCCCTTCTTCCTGGGCTTAATTTCACTCTCAAATTGTCTACGTCTTTCCCACAGTAGCACAGAGGGACAGGAATGTTGTGGTCAGTTCGTCACATTGTCTCTGATGCTCCTTCCTCCTCAGGGCGAAGACTCCTCACACTCTTCCTCTGCTCCAGCATGGGGTCTCTCCCACAGTAGACAGTCATCCATTAACTTCTCCAGTGTGGGTCCTTCCCACAGGCTGCAGTTCTTCATGAACTGCTCCAGCCTGGGTCCCTTCAACGAGGTGCAGTCCTTCAGGAACAGACTGCTCCAGTCTGGGTCCCACATGGAGTCACAAGTCCTGCCAGAAAACCTGCTCCAGCATGGGCTCCTCCCTCCATGGGGCCACAGGTCCTGCGAGGAGCCTATGGGGTCCTCCATGGGCTGCAGTAGGACAGCCGATCTCACCATGGTCTGTACCATGGGCTGCAGGGGAATCTCTGCTCTGGCAGCTGGAATACCTCCTGCCCCTCCTTCTTTGATGAACTGGTGTCTGCAAAGCCATTTCTCTCACATATTCTCACTCATCTCTCCCAGCTGCAATTATTTTTTTTTTGTTCCCCTTCTTAACTATGTTACCCAAGAAGTCCTGCCACCATCACTGATGGGCTCAGCTTCGGCCAGCAGCAGGTCTATGTTGGAGCCTGCTGGAACTGATGCTACCAGACACAGGGGAAGCTTCCAGAAGTTTCTAACAGAAGCCACCCCTGTAGCCCCCTCTGCAACCAAAATCTTGCCACACAAATCCAATACAACAATGATTTAAGATTTTAGCTCAAGGCACTTAGTTTCAATGCGGGATGTTGGAACAATGATGTTTTTAACAAAGGTCAGTCAGCTTTGACCTCCTTTGGACACATGAAAATTGCTATCCAGGAGAGACAAAATTATGTGTATATACACATACAGGCACATACACACATATTCAAGGAAAAATAACAGGCATTTTTTAAAGTAAGAATATATTCAATATGTTAGGACTTGACATTTCAAAGCAAAAGAAAACAAGAGTTGACATCTGACCCTGTGGAAGTCTGTCATTCGTCTCTGTGGAATAAGGATATTGTTCTACATTTTCTTGAAGGCTATTTAAGTCTATGTGTAATACAACTGATGTATCTCCTCACAGGGCTGGCTGCTACTTGCTTTGATTTATCACATCACCTAGGATGAGTGTAAAGATAAAATCTATACCTTACTGATACAACTAAAGGAAAATTTCTGTGTGGTGATGAAATAAATCATTATCAAATGACTACTCCAGAATATTCCAGGATGAACCGCTTTGGTACACAGATATCTGCAGGAAGTATATATTGCTGCTTTGTCACTACGTAAAGGATGAGAAATTTGATCTTGAGAAATGAGTCAAAGGTACTGCTGCTCATCTTTGAAAAACATATCTTCACTATGCTGGAAGACCATGTTATGCACCAGTGGTAATCAGTCTGGTTCCAGCTAAGGTGCATCCATCTACTTAGTGATGACAGAATCACAACACTTTATGAAATCAGCAGGATTGCTTCTATAAGGCTGTTTCAACCCAGTAATGAACTGGTAATCTGTCAGTATCAATATAATAGGTCTAAAGGACTTTACTGTCTAAAAACAAAATGATTTATTGTTCTTTAAAAGCATCTCAGTAAGGTCCAATCTTAGGCCCATTACTAAGGTATCCTTGTAAGGGACTGGCAAAGTGAGGAAACCTGACATGAAGTTAAGGTTTGGCTGAAAGGAAAATTTGTCACTCAGATTTCTTGCTCCATGTTGTGTGAAATAGCCTCATGCTAGGCTGACAGCCAAAACAGCTGCTTTTTTAAATTCCTTGCTGGCTAGAGCACCCCAGGACTGGTTATCTGGCAGTCCTCAGGCTGGGATCCAAGGGGAATAGAAATGAGTCCTTAATCATACAGTCTGAGATGTCCTCACCTGAAGGGTTTGACTCTGCCTCCTCCAGCTGTGACGCTCACCCTTACCAGGGACAACATCAGCTAACAAAAATGATCCTGGTTCCTTGCAAGAGGGATGTGAGGGCTAGTGAGATCAGTGGCCTGAGTGTCAGTTGCTTCTGTGAGCATTAAGCCTCTCATACGTCAAGGGTTTTTGAGAAGTTCTGAGAGTGTCTGGGTTTGCTCGCATTGAGATGGTGAGCATGCAAAGGGGATCCCCTGAGTTGTGTCCACTGTGCCAGGGGTAATGCACTGACCTAATCACGGTCAATGGTAAAAATGCCACTGATTTTCCTGAAACTAGGACTTCAACAGAAAATAACTTGTTGGAGACCAATTTGCAGACAGTTCACTGACCTGAATGCTTCAACAAATGAAAATTTTTCGTGTTAGCATACGATTCACTGAACTATAATTTGGGTTCTCTATTCATTTCTATATGAGCCACTGGCATGGGGTTTGTCATGTAATTTTAGACTAGAGACCTACAAGTTTCAAGATATACTTATTTATCTACATAGAAATCTGTGGACATTTCTGGAGAGTGGTTATCTCTAATCTTGTTTATGGTGTCATGAATATTATCTCAGATTAATAGAGTCCATGTAAAACACTACTTCGTGGCATGTATGTGAGGTCTTGGCTATAAGAAACATTAGAAATAAATGCAACTGATGTTCTTAATACTGAGGTTGTAGGATACTCCCATACTAGATACCAAATGATACTGACAGACCACTCTAGTCATACACTACTGACTTGAACAAATAATTGCAAAACACATGCTGCAAGTTGTGTCCAAGCTGCATTACTTTTAAGAAACATTTGGACACTCATCTTACTTTTATTTTTGCATGTTTTTAAAGATGACATGATTTCTTCTTCATTTCCATTATGGAGCTGTGAAAATGAAACATAACAAACTTAGAACTTGCTGTCTGCTTTCGTGTCTGACAGCTGCTTTTAGATACAAGCAGTCATTCATCCTTCCCTGCCAGAGGTGCCAGTTTCTTCTGGCTGCTCTTTCAGCAGCAGCTCTGAATAGCCACCTCCTGTTCCTATTTGTATGGTGCTAACCATCCTTGCTGTGAGCTGACTCAGTGGCCCTGCATTCTTCTCTCTCTCACACAGCACTGAGAAAAATGTCCATTTAAAGCACTGAAGAGATGCAGATGGATGCTATTTGCTATATCCTTCCAAAAGCTGCTAATGAGTATATCTGGATCCCTGTCTTCACCTTTATGTTCAGCCTGTCACCCACCTCCTTGGGTCAGAGAGTGTGAGATGGGAACTACACGTAGTGCCTTGGAGATCTGCTGGTGTAACAGGACCTCTTGTGTGGGGTCGTTGAGCAGTATCTGTAATGGAAATGTTAAATAAGCCCATGCATCTAATTTTCCTCAAATGAGAACAGATTATTTCTTTCAAGCTCATGCCCATTGACATCCATGAGACCAGAATACTCATCACCCTGAAAGCTATGCCTGTTATCTGTAAGAAAGGGCTATTTCTTGCTTTTTAAAAGTACACAAGGTTACAGCTCATCAACATGGCATCAATAAAAGTGTATGAAATGAGACAACACTGTGACAATAGTTTTCCTCTTAGTTTGCAAAGAAGCACTAATTAGAGAGGATTTTCAGACATCAGACTGGGAAGCGTTTGCTTTGTGAAACAAAGATCCTCAGGATCAAAGCTGAGTCATAACAACTCCGTGGCCCTGAATTTTGTTTTTCTTAATAGAAACACTGTAATACAGTTCAGAGCAGGAATCTTGTTGAAACTCCCTACACTTGAGACTGGCAAACAGCAAACATGAGGAATTACACAGGCCACAGTGAAAGTTTAAAATGATACCATGGCTGTGGAATTTGAGAGTCTTATAATTTCCAGTTCAAAATCTCTGCTCTGGGAGACCTTGCAATAATGAATGAAGACACACTTAATCATGAATGTAAAAGGGAGCCTTTTCAAGCATCAATTGAAACCTGAAGGAACTGTAAGGGAAATCACCTTAAGGAGGCTACAGAATAACCTTTGAGCATTGCACCATCCCTCTGACAGGGCCACATCCTGGTGCCATCATGACAAGCTACAATCCGTGCCACTCGTACCTCCCTGATGAGGTGACTGGAATTACTCAATGAGCAAAAAGTCGACTAGTACAAGAAAGCTGGTGGAAAGTCTAAAATTTCACAGCAACAGGACTGAAACGTCTATTTTGGGGCATGTACGTGGTGTGTGGTGACCCTTGTGTTGTCCATCAGGAGTACATTTCACTCCTTCAGGGCTGAAGAGTAATCCAGACGTACTCATGACTCATTGCAGGCAAAAGAAAAAAAAAATGGAGATGAAGCTGATAATTATGAATCATCCAATGATTTTAACACTCAGATATTTTAAAACATTCAGCCAGACTATTCATTTTTACTTAACCTCAAAACTTCATAGCCAGTTTAGCTGAGACACACTTAAGCAATGAAAGACAGTCTTAAAAATAAGATTTGCAGAAGGAAAAATATTTTTTGTAGCTGACGGCAAGTTTATTTTCCATTATCAGAAATAACCAGATTAGTAGAGAGGCTTTGAGACTTGCATATTTTCTAGAGCAGGACATGTCATGCACTAAGTGATTGTATATGGACTTGCTATGGAGGGATACTTTTCCAGCTAGCATTGTGTGTAGGAGAATTGGCTTCCCTCTCTAAGTAGCCAGATCTCTGCACCTCAGTGTTTGACTCTTCAAGGGATCATATGTTGCCCCATATGTTTTAGATAACTCCTCCTCACCAGGCCAAGGGGTCTGATTTCTCACAATTTAAGGCATAATGAAAAAAAAAATAAATAAATACTTCCTTATCCTGAATGTTTAGGTTTCTTCCTTAATCCTTGGTATACTGAGGTTTCCCAAAGAGTCCCAGCTTGCATTCGTCACAACCAGAAGAGAGACGTCCTCAAGCTTTACATGTTCTGCTCTTCTGGCATTGCATCTATACTGTAATCATGAAGGAAAGCCTGGAGCTAAACAAAAAATATTTATGTGGTTGTAACAGCAGGGTCTGGTGATAGAAAGGCCTTTCTAGAAAAGGCTTGAGGCTCCTTTGTCTGTCTGATGTCAGCCATGCAGATGCAAACAGACATGAATGGCTGTTTCATCTGCAGTCTACTATGCCAGCCTACAGGGTGGTGGGACAAAGCTGCACAAAGATGATGAATTTGGATCCACTGCAATAAATCTAGTTAAAAATAAGCAAGATTCAAGGTAACTGGATACCAAGGTTAAACTTGAGTGCAGGGGAATGAGCTCAAGGGGAAGGAAGGAATTATCAGCTTTGGTACCTGGACTGAGGCCTGAAGGGAGACATGTGAGTGGCCAAAGCTGATTATAAGAGAGATCAATTTTTGTCAATGATTTCAATGACATCGAATGTCACATTAGCTTTTTTTTGTGTGTGTGTGTGTGTGTGTAAATGCCAGCTTTGCCTTCTCTAACTTCCACTGCTTTTACTCTCCTTCTTCACTCTCAAAACCAGCTCAAAAATGTCTATGTGCATCTCTCTTCACTGGAGCTACCCAATAGCTCAGAAAAGGTGTTTCGTACCCCATTCTCCAGCTACGGTTCCACTGACTTGCAGCACATTGTGCCTCTCAGTTGTCTTGGTCCTGGCTTGACCTGTGTGGTACTTCATGGGGACCACACTGCCAATCTCCATCTTTGGTGTCAAAGCCCAAGCAGGGAACAATGCCCATGGAGAAGACTGCGCCTCCTTGCAGCATGTGTCTCCATACACAGAGCAGCAGGATGCATCAGAGCTGTGCCTGGAGGCACAGTGGGAGAAGAGCATTAGAGTGGATTGAATCACACTCAAAGCAAGCCAACACCAGCACACATGAAGAGCTCTGAAATGTTTTATTACTATGAAATGTTGAAGCAATATATTTTGCATCAGCGGTATTTAGGTCTTTTGTTCTGTTAAAAGTTTAAATATTTAGACTTTTGGTCTCAGTTTCAAAAATGAAATTTTGAAGTCATGCCTACCACCACTATTTTACCAGCTGAGCCCAATAAAATTAAAATATTAAAGATTTTTCCACTTTTTTCCCCCTCTTTTTCCCTTGTTAACCTTTAGAAAAGTTAGAGTAGTGAAGGGCAAAATGCAGGAAAAATATGAAAAATTATTGTGGTGCGGTGGGCAATGAGGGGAACTAATGCATGCTGTTATTCATTCTATTTCATTTTATAGCAAAGAAAAGGTCGTAAAAGGATAGGAAAAAAGCAGAAAAACTGGAAAAATCCAAAGAAAGTTTTCAAAATAGGTCTTCATAGCTCGGGGGACCTATTTTTTGGTTAGCCTTTAAAACAAAAATTCAATCAGCTCAAATGCTATCGTTCTCTGCTAGGATATTTGACTGAAAGATTTCCCTAAATTTAGGTTTCTTAGTAACTTAGCTGTTTTCCTTACAGTCCTTGGACACTGAAGAATTTACGCTTGTGGGTTTTAGTGCATTTCTGAAAATCAGAAAACATTATGAAACTGGGGCATTGTGGTAAGGACCTTTTAGCAATTCTGTTGGACTCTGGCTAGCTGCATTTTGAAGCAAGCTGAAGCAAAAGTTTTTAAAAATTGAAACTCTTATATGAAGTTATTTTACAGGAGTAATTCTCCTAAAGAATGAAGGAAGTCTTCACCTTGGGGAATGGTATAGTATTACCCCATTTTATTCCTTCATAAACAATTTGCGTCTTTATCACATGCCAACTATTATCAAGTACTTTGCTTATATGTACATAACACATACCAGACTCTTTTACAACGACCTAACAAGCAGGGTCCATGAAGCATCCTGCTACACAGCTGAGGTTTCTCACCTTCCTCAGCCTGCCCAGGTCCTCCTGCAGATTTGTATATGACCTCCTTTTTATTATACCAACCTGTCTGCATATCCTCCATAAAAAAGGTGCTGGGTTTGTGTGAGTCACTTTTTGGGGGCTGCTTTTAAATTTTGCAGGCATGTTAAGTTTAGTCTTTAAACCACTATCATACATGGGAACATAAGAATATCTATGCTAAATCTTGAAAAATGACTACTTAGACTTCAATATCTGGCCTGGGAGATCCTGTCAATTCGACTGTCCTTCCCTTACAAAGACCAATAGCTGAAACCTGTGAAAAATTACCAGAACAGCATATTTCTGTTGTCTGCAGTCTGAGGGATTCCTAAGTAGAGAGCATGAAGTCTTTACATTTAACACCCCTAATGGATTCTCTTTCTGTCTGTTTGCCAGGAGATTTGCCTGAAATGTTTCCCTGTTAACATTTATCAGTTACAATACCTTGTGAAAAATGTGTATTTTTCTTTTTAATGTCTTATCTCTCTTGCCTATTGTATGCCTCAGTGAAAAATATGCATATTACTAGTGTGCATTCTATCAGAGGCTATTATAGTGGAAATGCAATCCATGTAATAACATCTGAAGGGACAATAAAGAAGATAAGAGATAAGAGGTAGCTGGTAAAGTAGCATTTTTTCTAGAAAATACATGTGATTCATACACAATCATGCTTGGGAGTGCAGTATTTTTAATCCTAGAGTTTGCTTCCTGTCTCATCCCTCACTTTTGTTTCCAATCCTATAACTCACTTTTTAGCTAGTTTTTTTGTTTTAATAAAACAACAGTGCTACGCTGATAGGCACATATTTCAACCAGACGTTTCTGTTTATATAATGTTTGTTTTAGTTAATCGCATTTGCAACTGAAAGGCTGCAAATTTTTTTGTCTTTTTTTTTTTTTTTTTTTAAATTAATGCAATTTATCTTGATCATTTGCAAGGCCACAAGATGCACTTGCCACCAGAAGGGTCCAGTTTCAGGAGAGTGGTCAAGACTTAGGATAGTTTCTGCCTCTGAGTACATTCAACTGGCTCCTGAGGGCCCAGACTGTCCTGCTCTTGTCCCCTTCCTGCCTCTGTCCACAGGCACAGGCAGCTCCTGAGCTCACATGCTGTCACCAGGGCTGATGTTGCACAAGTGCTGGGTACCATGGCCCTGGGCTTCTTTCGCAAGGGGCGAGTGTGTCCCTGCCTGCCACAGGCTTCCAGCCATCCTGACCTTGTGTGGAGATAACCACTCATGGACACTTCTGGCAGGCAGAAGAAAGTGTTTGGTTCTTTGGATCTTGTTTGCTGTTCAAACATCTTTTTCCAAAGATGTCGAGCTAAGTAGCAACATTGTGCAAGATGCCAATGGCAAAAGCATTTGCAATCAAGGGGCAGCTTCAAAGCTAATTTCCAAACATCAGAATTTCTTCAAGAACAGTGAAATATCCTGTTCTTTTTTAACCTTATGGTAAACCAAAGTGAGAATAACTATTTATATGGAACATCTAGTTTATCAGGTTGTATTTCAAATATAAACAACAGCAGCAGCAATTCAAATGGAAGACATTCAGGAGATCAATGCGAGAAGGTGGTTGCCATAAAAGAGTTAGGCACATGTTGAATAAATACTTCTTCTTGGCCAAGGAAATCTCCCTCTCAGTCAACCTGTGTTTCACAAAATATTTTCAAATTACAGCATCATAGAATCATTTTGATTGGAAGAGATCCTTAAGATCATAGAGTCCAATCATACTAACACATACTCTAGCACTAAACCATACTATGTAAGAGCTTGTGTTAAATGGGGCTGTTCTGCCTCTGAGATGATATGAAAAACTTCAGCTCAACTATTACTTGACTAACATTTCCTGGATAGTATATCATTCAGCAACCACAGAACAGTGCTGTAAAGACATCTGTCCTCTTCATTTCTCTGTAGAGCTGGTAGGTGTAGTTTCCCAACCCTACAACAAAGCTTTCTGTTCCTTGTTGAATATTTCACAGCTATAGCACCGTTTTTTTAATCTGTTTTTGACTGATCTCTCTCACAGTTTTCTATCTTCTTGCTCTGTGAACTCCATGCCCTGGATATAGTCAAAAGCAAGGATTTCCTTCATGTTTCATGTATGCATTCCAATTGATCTTAATAGTGTTGAAACTCTGTAGCACTTTCTACAGAACTAAATCCATTTTGCTTACCACATCCTATATGGTTTTTGTTCCAAGAGATAGGTGAAGTGTGTAGCTAAAAAATTTATCATCAGAGTTGCCAGCTCTGAAATTGAGCATGTTTAAGTGACTCACCCCAAGAGTTTCGTCTGAAAAACGGGCATCCCTGTAAGCACTGAACAAGACTTGAACAGCACAGACAAAAGGAGACTCTCTTAAGATAATTACATTGCATAATGACATTCCAGCAGGTTTTGGCATTTTTCCCTTCCTTATATTTGGGTTTTTAATATGATTTAAACCGTAGCTTGGTCACATGATCAAGCATTATAAGAATATTTCCCTTAGCACAGTGCAGCTGAAAAATCTGTTTCTTGACTCAAGTAATACTAATATATTAAGAAAATTGAAGGCTTACAGCCAGGAACAGTATGTATTTTTAATGAAAAGTATAGTATAATAGCTACATCTTAGACAACAACAAACAAAGGAGGGATTTTGAAAATATACATATTTTCATTGTAACAGTTGTGTACATCATGTTGTCTGCACCATAAAATAAAGCAATAACAGAATAGTTACATCTGCTCAATATGGTCTCTGATCAAAGAAAACAGCTAGAAATTGTAGCTTAGTAATTGCAGCCTGTTGTTTTATTTCCGCCACAGTGTTTGTACCTGGTTTCCAACTTATCTTAAAATAAATGTAAGGACCTTCTATATTCCCACAGACTGTTGTGTTTTACCTTGAACAAAGCCGACAGCAGAGTGTTACCTGTGGATAGATAATTACCTGGTTTTATTGCTCTTATCCTACTGCCTTTCCCTTGTATATCTTTCCTTAAAAAGTATTCTGGATTTCAAGATACAGGTGTATGGCTCATTCCCTATCCAACTTAATAAATTGCTTTGCACACTTATTATTTATAACCAAAGTTTTAAATATTGGCTTTGTCAATTTGCTAGAGATTGTTGAGCAGAATGATCAATTACACAATTAAGTTTCTACTTCACATGCTGTTGCCTAATCTGAGCTTCTGATTATTCTGAGCCTGCAAGGAGCACTCACACGCTCTTCTGTTGCCATTTTGGTCACTGAAACCAGGAAAAAATCACATACAAAAAACTAATTAATGTTACTGCTGGTATAAAAAAAAAAAAAAAAAAAAAAAAAAGAATGTACAAGAATTGCCCGAATTCTGCATGGATCTGACAAGCAAAGAGGATTATTTTGGAATAGGGAACTTCTCACAGTACCAAAGGTGTTTTCTCCCATGGCTGAGTTGAATACCATAAAAGCAAGTACGTATTTATGGTTCACACGAATTTCTGAATCTCTTTATCTTGTATTATCTGTGTAATATCACAGTCTTTGCAGGGAGTGTTTCTCAACATGAGTACTGACAGTAGTGAAAAAGCTGTGCAAATGGAAGATATTTTAAAGTTTTCCCATTACTTGTAACAAATTTTGACTCCTTCCCAACCACAACCATGACTAAAGCCATGACTATGACTGACTTTACACTTTGAGGAATCAGGTACAGAGAAATAGAATAAGTAATCTAGCCTCATCTAAGCAAGCTAGTATCAAAGAGACATAGAACAGGGGGTCACAGTTGCCTTCAATCTCCTACAGTGTCCATAGACATAGAGTGCATGGAGAGATCAGTTACAGCAGATATGTTTGTGGGAAGATTCATGACTCTGTGGGCTGACTGATGTTACAGCAAGGTTGGAAAAAAAAAAAAAAAAAAAAAAAAAAAAGGAAGGGCCATGGCTGTATTAGATTGGAAAGAAAGTAACTCTCCATAAACCTGAGATTACTTCTAATTGACAGATACAATGTATCCTACTCTGTATGACAGATCTGTGCCAATGGCAGGAGAAAGTGGGTCTGTCCCAATGACCTGAGTTGAACAAGAGTATTGATGTATTGGAAGAGATTCTGCAAGGAGACATGAGCCTAATGCATGATTAATTAATGCCTTCTGTAGTTTAATCAGTTAATTTTTTGAAAATGAATAGGTCATGTAGAACAAATCTGATAAGAGAAGGAAATACTTAAGATAAAGTGGCTGGAAGCTGCAGAGAAAGTGGATATCATACCCCTATTTGTTGTCTTGTACTGAAAGAAATGTTTCCCTAAGAGATATGGCCATGTTCAAATACAGAGAAAGGATTCAAAATGACTCCTTCTTCACAGAAATCTAACAGCCAGTGTTATGATGGAGTAGAGCAGTAGCACACTTTCTGGTAAAACTCGATTCCATTACAAAATACATTTTTGCCAGGAACATCACAACATTTAAACTCTGGAAGCTCTAATTCTGACTGTAGCCAGAGCTTCTGGGTTGTCAGGCAGCAGCCTGGTTAAATCAAATTGCAGGCGCAACTGAACAGAGGGGTAGTCCCACCAATTAGCTGCTGCACCTACTAAGCATGCATTACTTCAGAAATACTGTCTGATGGTGTTTCCAAAATGGGATACTTCAGAAGCTCCAGGATTTTTTCTCTTTCTTGGTTTGGTTGTCTAGTTAAATTTGAAGGTAGATATTGCCTTCCAGATCAGTCTGTCTGTGACATCTGTTATACTCTCTGTGTGCTACTGCTGCTCCTGTCTTCTTAGTCTGTATCTGCTGATATTTCAGAATTCAGCTATCCCAAAATGAGGTGAGGACACAAATCTCTGTGAAGGAAAAGCATGTTTTCAGGAACACAGACAATGAAATAGAGAAAGTATGCAGGCTATAGAATCATGGAATGGTTCAGGTTGGAGGGAACCTTTAATAAGGTCACCGAGTCCAATACCCCTGCAATGAGCAGGGACATCTTCAACTAGTTCAGGTTGCTCAGAGCCCCATCCAGCCTGGCCTTGAATGTCTCCAGGCATGGGGCATCTACCACCTTTCTGATAACCTGTTCCTTCATGGGGATGTGAAAAGAAACATAGGGAAGGAGAAGGGGAAGCAAAATAAGAGCCAAAATAAGTGTTCCTGTAGTCTTCCAGTCATCAGATTATAAGCTTTAAATATTAGGAAAATGGTTCACCTGCTTTTCATCATGTTCTATCCAGATTTTGAATGGAAGCCATAGTCAAACCCCAACTTTCAAGAGATTAGCATCATTTTCAAATCGTACTGTTTAAATAACATAAGAGAGTTTCCCCTGACTTTCCACTGTAAGGAATTAAATGTACAATATCTTATGGTTTTGTTTTGGCAAGTTTCCCAGTGCTTTCCTGACATTTATGTGGAATGTATTTTATTGGAGCCAAGGATTAAGAGGGGTGTAGCTGACAATACTGTACACATTTTATTGCAATGTATCAGTTGGAAACTAATTTGAAAATGTTTCGATTGTCATCAAACAAATAAAACTTCTATTCTCTGTAACTTGAAATGATATAGATAGAATTTCAATTTTAAAACAGATTTAGGACTCTGGCAAGTTCACTTCCAAATGTATCTTCTCTTCATTAAAAGTGTGTAAAGTGTTTGACACAAATAGAAGCAAGGAAGAGCAAGAAGGGAAGAATATGAAAAGAAATATCAGTAAAGCAGAATGGTAGTTTTCCTTTCATCTTCTCACTGCTTCTTTTCTCTTCCCTCCTCACTTGTTTTCCTTTGGCTAAGAAGAAGCAGGAGAAGAAGCAGAATCATAATCCTAGGTGTTAGTGGTGAAGACTTTTGCCTGTTCAGAGATCTCTTGAAGAAATCCTGAGATATGGCAGTAGAGAGAAGAGTGGTCCAGGAGAGATGGTTGAGTTTTAAAGATCATCTCCTCTAAGTTCAGGAGTCCCATCCCAACAGGCAGAAAAATCAAAAACAGATGGGAGGAGCTGCTGATTAAAGTCAAATGTGCAAAGAAAGCAGACAAGAGGCAGAAGTAAGTGACTCAGGAGGAATATTAAGACATCATCGGATCAGTCATGGATGGGTTAGGAAATCCCAGTCCACCTACAATAGTATCTGTCAAGGAATGTGAGAGGCAACAAGAAAGGCTTCTAGAGGTATATCAGCAGCAAAATCAATATCAGAGGAAACATGGGCCTGCTAATGGATGGGGAGGGGACATGGTGACAAAGGACACAGGAAAGGTTGAAGAACCTGATGTCGTCTTTGGCTTGGTCCTTATTGATACAACTTACACTCAGCAATTGCACATCCATGTTGAGAAGTGTGGAGCCAGAAAAACTAGCCCTCAGAGGAGGAGGATCATGCCAGAGAACATTTATAACTGGACATACCTAAATCTGTGAGGCCTGATAAGATGCACCCATGAGTTCTGAGGAACTGGCCAAAGTCACTGTGAGACCAGGTCAAGAAATAAGATCCAGTGGACTACAGGCTGGTCAGCTTCACCTTGATCCCTGAGAAGAAGATAGGGTAAATGATCCTGGAAACCATTTCCAAATTAATGAAAGACATCATTACAGAATCATCATAGAATAGTTGGGGTTGGAAGGGACCTTCAAAGGTCATCTAGTCCAACTCCTCTGCAATGTTCAGGGACATCTCCAACTAGATCAGGTTGCTCTGATCTAGCACATCCAGCCTGGCCTTGAATGTTTCCAGGGATGGGGGAACTATAACCTCTCCGGACAACCTGTCCCAGTGTTATACCACCTCCATTGTAAAAAATTCCTTCTTCATGTCTATCCCAAATCTTCGCTCTTCTAACCATTACCCCTTGTCCTGTTGTAACAGGCCTTTCTAAAAAGTATGTCTCTGTCTTTCTTATAGGCCCCTCTTAAGTACTGAAAGGCCACAATAAGGTCTCCCCAGTGTCTTCTCTTCTCCAGGCTGAACAACCCCAACTCTTTCAGCCTGTCCTTATAAGAGAGGTGTTCCATCCTTCTGATCAACTTGATGGCCTTCTCTGGACCCTCTCCAACAGATCTATGTCTTTCCTGTACTGGGGGCTCCAGAGCTGGATGCAGGACTCCAGGTGGGATCTCACCAGAGCAGAGCAGAGGAGCAGAATCACCTCACTTCACCTGCTGGCCCTGCTCCTTTTGATGCAGCCCAAGACACAACTGGCCTTGTGAGCTGCAGGTGCACATTGCTGGCTCATGTCTAGTCTTTCATCCACCAGTACCCCCAAGACTTTCAGCAGGTCATATGGATTTACAAAGGAGTATTGCGTTCAGTTCTGGTCTCCCCAGTACAAGAGAGAGATATAGCTACTGGAGTGAGTCCAGTAAAAGACTATGATAATGAAGGGATTGAGGCACCTCACAGACATGGGGAGGCTGAGAGAGCTGGAACCGTTCAACCCAAAGAAGAGAAGGTGTAAAAAACGGGGAGAAAGAAGAAGAGAGGGCCAGTCTCTTCTCAGTGGTGTCCAGTGGCAGGACAAGAGACAATGACCACAAATTGAAACACAAGAAGTTGCATCTGAATAGAAGAAAAAAATCTTTTTATTGTGAAGGTGGTCAAACACTGAAACAGGTTGCCCAGAGAGGTTATAAAGTCTCCATCCAGGGGGATGTTCAAAACCTGACTGGACATGGTCATGAGAAACCAGAAACCTGACTGGACATGGTCATGAGCAACCAGCTCTTGCCTGCTTCAGCAGGGTCCAAACCAAGTGTTCTTGGTGCCTTCTGTGATTCTGTAATTCTTACCTTTCTCTTTTTGTCTTTTTTTGTTGTTTTTGTTCATACTACCTTTTACATATCATAGATACATTTATTTATTTTTCTAGATTTGTGTACACTCTTTTTCTCTCCTTTTTTTCTCTCTCTCTTTTTTTTTTTTTTTGTTTTTAATCGCCCTGACCTGTCTCCTCTCTCTCTATTCCAGCCCATATGTATACCTGCAGCTTTTTCTTGTCTGTTCATAGTCTTTACAAATGTGTCAGGTCAAATTACGGACCAATACATGACATTTTGAAGTCTGAATTCTCAGTTATTTGCATTTTTCCTCCATTCATGAGTTCACCAATACCAGCCTTTGCTACAGATCTTATAGCTCTGTAGTAAACTTAAATAAAGTTTCCAGTAAAGACATTGACTTTAAACAGGTGGCTTGAAATATCTCTTCAAATTCAAAAGCTGAAGGTAGTAAAGAGAAGAAAATAAAATCAGTGCTTTAATGCTATAAAAATCAACTTACAGAATATTAAGGTTTTTAGTGATTGTTTTTCCACTGCCTACAGACTTGAGCTGTCTCACACTCTGGGTTGTTTTAAACTCTTGACAATAAAGCTCATTCAGCTCTCAGTGTACCTGGGAACACCACTGAATTTGTCTTGCAGTTTGATATCTAAATGTTTTAGGAACATATTCACTGAATGTAACTTACATGCTATGGTGTGCTCCTCATAGCATTTATTTAGCATGGCAATACTTCATATGGACTGCACAGCACATTAAATGGTCCACATTCAGTTTTCAGTTCCTGCAGTGTGAATCTGCAGCAATTCCATAGACTTCAAGAATCTCCAGTATCTGTTAGTGTAAAGAGAATGAGGGAAGGATCTGTTAGGTACATTCATCTACATGCAGAAAATAAGATTATATAGGAATAGTGACAGATTGTGTGAGAACTGGAATCTGAAAGTTTAACAAATTAAGTCTCTGCTCTAATAAAATATGGATTATTTTGATATGAAAGGATATTAGAAAGTTAGATTAACAAAGCTGTTTATATTAGAAGAATTAAATCACACTTGATAGACAAAGTGACAAAGATCTTTTAAATAGTATGTTTTCCCCTGTAGTTTTTATTGCTGACAGACCTGGATTTTAGTCTGACATTACTCAGTTTTGCCAGTAGAATTTCTGTTTTGGCGTGTTATAGACATGTAACTTTCCCTCTAGGTTTGAAATAATCTTCAGGTCTGCATATTTCATTTGGAGTGCTGCAAATCGGGAGCACTTTCACAGAATAATGCAGACCTATACCAGATTTGAAATCATAACAAAGATTTTGATATCTTCAGTATGGTTTGTGTGGAGAGCAAGCAAATAAACAAACAAAAAAAAAAAAAAAAATCAAGAAATTTCCAAAGGTTGAAAGCAATGGGCTTTATGAGTTTTAATATTTTATAATGGGTTAAGGTCATCCTAGACTCCAAATTATGAAGAAGCTGATGACTGTCAAAGACAATGTGAGCTACACTTAGATTTTACTGAGATTTCTAAGATGATTAAAAGTGTACAAAAAAAAAATCAGATTTATAACAAATATGACTGTGCTAGCAAAATTCATGGAGGACAGGTTTATCAGACAAAATGACAAACTACATCTTCAATGGAGGAACTGAAGTTCATAAGATACACTAGCAAACCAGTAATTATCTTAGTTTAATTTGCACTTTAATTTGCCTTCTAAGTTAATTTAATTTCCTTATTCCTTGTCTGAATTAATGCAGCTTCTGTTTTAACTCCCTGAACCCTGTTACATATCCTGGCTGATGGACCAGGAACTCACAGGTAGCAAACAACTTTTCTTGCATACTGCTTATAGGTCTATCAAAGTCTTACTTAAACAAACCAGGTTTTTTGAATCTTTACAGTCTTTCAATTGCTCCACTGAATTTTATTTGAATTCTCTCCCATTCCTCAATACTTGAGTTGCCAGTGAGAGGTTACCAGCAGTCACACAGCCTCCACCTGTCCAGTGCAAGGGGACACCGCAGCCCTGTTCCAACTCTGAAGCAGGATCTGTTGGGATCCCTCATCGCACTCAGTGATTTCCTCATTCCATTCAGCCCAAGTGTTTCACAGAGAGCTCAGTATGAGCTGACCTGTTGACCCGATGTTGTTTTCAGAGTAACCATTACATTGTGGTTTTCTGTATACATCCTTTCATTTGTGCTTTCATTAAAATACACTGCATTTGTATTCCATGTAGCAAGCAAACCCACTAGTTCTGTACTGAAGGCCCCTTCTCTTAATTGATTACCATTCTGCTAATCATTATGTCCTTACAAAAACCATCAGAAAAGTCCTCATCATTTCAAAACCTGTCTTCTGGGAGTTTGCACTGGAAACAAACAAGCTCAGTTATCATTGTTGACATTCTAGCGTGGTTCAACAAGCTAATTACAATTTTATTTTTGTATTCTTTCTCCTGTCTTCAACAAACAAATTTTGTAATTAAAAAATACACAACAATCCATTAATACTAGAACTACACTAAGCTAACCATTTGAGTGAATCAAAAGTAGAGCAACTTTTTCTAACACTCTCCTTGAAGTCTTATATTAATTAACATGAGCTCTTTTCCCCTAATTTATATATTTTTTTTTAATAAATAAAACCTTCCTCATGTTTTTTTCTTAATGTGACTTATGATATGGCACATTATCTCCCAACTGTTCTGGAGTTTACCCAGCAAGTTTATTGAAAATCGACATTCCTGATCCTCAGTCAGTAGTCAGCTCTTCTGAAGTTCTAAAATGCAAAGTTCTAACACCTACTAACTTAAAAGCATGGATTTAGAAACTGGTCTTCAACTTTTCTCTGTCTCTACACTCTCCCCTTCCTCCCCACTTACTATTGCACAAAGGATTCTTCCAGTTTCCTGTAGAAATGGATGAATATCACTCTGTGGGCTATTTACCTAATGTAATATTATAAAGGGCAGTAGGTGATACAAAGAAGAGTCACCATGCACGGGGTGCTCTGCTATCCAAAACCCTAGTGCTTTAACAGGTTGGGATGTCTGCTCTGTCCCACGCAGGGTGCTCACTCATGCCATAAATTCTAAGCTCTGCATAGAAAAATGCAGCATATTTGTCTCATTATTTCCTATAAATAGCAGAGTCATTCAATTACACACATCAAATACTGTACCAAAATGAAATCCTCCAAGCAGAAGCCCCTAGGGCTAAATATCAGCATCTAATGTATAACCCTCAGTTATAGGTACTGAGATGAAAGCATGTTGCCTTTCAAGTGCCTAACAAATATGTTCCATGTTAATTACTTTTTTCTTTTTTTTTTTTTTTTTAATTTGGAAGAATTAACTGAATCATACTCAACAAAATCAGATTGGAAATCCTCTCTTGTGCTGTTCTATCAGCTGCCACTGAGCCCAGAATGATTTCCCAGCATGAGTTGCCTAATGATAACTTTCTTCAACAAGCCACAGGTCTTGCCTTTGCTGGGAATGTATCACCTGGTTTATTCAGGCCTTAATTTTTCATCATGAATTCAGGTATAAAAGACAGAAGCATTTTGTTTGCTAAGTTTGCAGAGTAATTGCCATGAGAGTTTATAGCAGCTTCTTCTTTTGTTTAGTGGCAACAAGCCTCCAAGGCTCCGGCTTTGATGCATGGCACAGGCAAGGCACTAACTTTTTATCCTCTTTGACTAGCCTGTTGAATCTTTCACTCAACAATTAAGTTCCTCAGATGGCTTTTAAAATATGGTCAGAATATAATCACTTCGGACCCTAGAGTATAGGGTGAAATTAGAAGCAGTTTACCATTGCTCATTCATAAATATTTATAACTCTGACTACGTTATTCCTTTCAGTGCTATTTTCTTACAAATTCTCAAGAATTTTAATTGGATAATACTCAAAAAAAAGTTTAGGAGCAAATGGGTAAATGTTGGTATCCCAGCTTCCCTCAGAACAAAGTCGTGCCTTGGACCTAATCTGTGTATCTTTAATACTCACATTTCCTCAACACCTGCAATATTGTATCTTAGCAGAATGATAACAAAGTAGAAATAGAAACCCTTACAATCTTCATTTACTACCTCCATATGTCAAGATGCTGATAACGATGAGTGGGATAGAGCAAAAAAGATTAATGCTACCTTCATTTAAGGGGTAATAAAAAGTAGGCCTATGCCATGCTAGACTCTCTGCAAGCTGATCTCCAGTGGCACCTTGTTTCTAAAGACAACCAAGGCAAACCAAACAAGAAAATAAAGACAGAGTGAAGAACAGGTTACAAGAGATGAGCAGCCAGCAGCTTATCTGAGGTTTTTTTCTTGGTAGAGCTGGATCTAAAGTGGTGAGAATGGAAAAGAAGGGACACTGATGGGACAGGCACGGAGAAAGGGGCAGGGAGAGGTTAAGCATGTGGTGCAGATAGTGTTATGGATTGTTTACCTTCTTGGAGGATGCAAGAGCAGGCTGGGAAAACTGAGGCCACTTCTGGGCATCTGCCATGAAAGTGCTGTAGCACTAACCCTTGCCTGCCCATGAAGGGGAGGTAGGGTGAGGAATTCTGGAGTAGCAGCAGAAACCTTCACATGCAAACTCCACCAGGTGGGACAAGTTGGATGTGCTCCTGTTGGTCTAACACAGAGTACTGTAGTCGACTCTGGTCCTTGTGGGGCTGTGCGGGGCCATAGTCCCTTCAAACAAATACGCAGAGCCAGCACTTTCTGTTTGGGAAATGTTACGGTTGCGTAATAGCTTAACCAACCTTTAATAACCAAGTTACAAGATAGTAACACACATGCTGTTTTGGTCTTACTGGCTTGAAAAGCTAGTACAGCTTGAAATACTGTTGTCTGAGTGATCTTCCAAAGGAGGACAGCCATGTTCAGGGAACATTTTGTTGTTGTTTTTTTCTTCTAAATGTACTTTACTTTTAATTCATTTGCAATCTCTTTTGCAACGTCATGTAAACAAATAAGAGTAATTGTACCCCAACAGGAACAGCGTAAACCTGGCTGCACTAAAGTTTGATATTTCTTGTGGGGCAGGCCCTCTCACCACTTTTACCACACAGGGAGAACAGACATTGCCTGAATCAATGGTCTTCTTGGTATGCACCATATTCATCTTAAAGGTGACACCAACCCATCTATTGCTTATGGTAGGTAGCTTTTTTGGGCAGCAAAATCTCCCAAAGTGAGAGGGATATTAGGGATTCACACAGTTAAATAATTTTCAAGGCAAGACATTAAATGAAACAAGACCTTAGATTTCTGTGCCTAATTCCTATCTGACTCCACTATGTTTCTCTCCTATTTTGATCAGCCTAACAAAGAGTGCCCATAGCATTCAGGTTTTTCTTGGAGTGTATAGATTTTATCACAAGAAAATACAGACTTGGAACAAAGCTGATTGAAAACTTTGAATTAACACAATGCAAAAAAAGTATACACAAAATGACTTTTGCAAGCCTTCAGTCTCCACAACCAGAAATGTCCAGTTGTTTCTTTTAGTTTGGGGGAACTCAGTGCAAAATTCTATGTTGTTTATTTTTGTGTGGAACTTTTTGGATGAAAACCGAGAGTATAAGATTTTTGCTAACAAATAATGTTTGGGACTGGAAGGCAATGGTTAGTTCTGGTTTGTAAGCATTGTGGAGCCAGTGACAATGGTAGAACTGTTAGAAACAAACAAGAAACCCTGCATATGCACTATCAGCCTCTGCACACCTTGAAATCTAACATGGCATTGGTTTTGAAGGACTCAGCTCATGCAGGCTGGAGCAATCACATTCAGGAGTACTTGTCACTTAACAGCAAACTCTAGAATTGGACAAATATTCTTCATTAAGTTATGCAACATCTGGTTCATGTATAGTATGTTTTAAGTCTGATTGCAGCTTCTTTTGAGCAGCAAAGCTATTGGAGTGGTTAGAATCAATTTCTTCAACAAACCACTACTCTCTAATAAATAAACATTCATAGCTCATTAATAAGCTACATTATGTTCCACCTTGGCACATGATTAAAGATATCAAAGCACTTGACATCTTACCCATTGAGCAGTCCACGTGACAGTTATTTTGGTCAGAAGTAAACAATGAGGACAAAAATATTCTATCAAGTATCTATGACATTTTAGTTATTTTTTGTTTTGTTGGAAGGTTACTATGATTTCAGTCAAGAATCTTTTCTTTATATTCCTTGACATGAAAGGAATAGGGAGAGCTCAAGCTGTTTTTGTTTTTTTCTGTGATCAATCATGTCCAGCTACTGTTGAGACATAGGAGTGCTCCTTTCCACCTGTGCCAGCATTGTGTGCACTATTAAAACTGGTGCTTACTGATTGTTTGAAAAAGTACTAAGTGATCACTACTGGCCAAGTGAAAATCTGACCAAGAATTATGGCTTTCAGGGGACACATTACTTTTATTATATTTTCTTTTGAGAGATATCCTAAGTTCTTCATTGGTCATGAATTATGCAGTAACAAGTCAGACCCATTCAGCTCACATATCCTTGACCAGACAGCTTCATATGAAAGACTGGCTGCTTTATATGGTTTTTAATTTTTAATGTTACAAATGTTCTGTTCCTATTTCCATAACTTACACAAGTTATGATGGTCTCATATATAACAGGATAAGCACCTGCCAGGGCAGTTGCTTTCATATATTGCTCAGCATTAAATCACACATACTGCATCATCTGTGTATTTTTGTCTGTAGGACAAAGAACAGTTGTGTTGTAGCTGAATTTATACAAGTGATCCTACATGTCTTTAGTGTTTTCCCTTTCCTCATAGCAACCTGACAACATTCTCAGAATCATATTTCTTTAACTCTGTATCAGACACTACTGCGTCCTTTTTTAATTACTTGTATGGAAATCCTCATGGTGAGATCTAAAGGGAAAGTATTTCCAATGTTATGTAGTTTCCTTAATTGTGCAAAATCTTTCTAAGCATATTCAAGTCACCGTTGAATGATAAAATTATTCTAGGTATATATGCTTTCTCCATTCCTTGTAATACATTTGGCAATACAGTAATGTTGTAATGTTTTTGGTTTTTTCTTGGCATTTCCACAGGATGTAACTTCTTTTTAAAAATGCACATTTGCAGGGAAAGTTCACGTTTTGTTTCAGATGTGCATTTAGAAAATTATTTTATTGTTGTTTTCTTATTTAACATTTTTCTGCACCAATGAGCAATAGCAGGGTGGAGCCTGAGATCTAAGTATATAAATCACATCAACAGGAATAATGCATATCAAAACATTAAGATCATTAAGATATCCTGCCTTTTTTTTTTTTTTTTTTTTTTTTTTTAAGCAGATTGAATCAAAGCATTTGTTTATTAGCCAGCATTTTCTGAAGTAAAAATATTTAACTGGCTAAAAGCTTTGTCCATTTTTTACTGTATTAACCATTTTTTTTTTCTGTCACTTTTTTCTAGGCACCTAAACTGTCCCATAGTTTATTCTACAAAAAGAAGTCCCTAATGTAGCTGTAATTTAGATGTACTTAATCCATAGAAGGAGAAAATGCTACATTGTAGATTTTCCATTAGAACATCCCCTTGCACTGTATGAAAGAACAAGATAGTGTAGTGGGTGGAGATAAAACCTTGGGGGCTGGAAGGCTTGAATTATTTTCCTGGCCATGCCTGCAAGGTTTCACTCCTCCATGCCTCAGCTTCATCATCTGCAAAAAGGGACTAATGGTACAAACGTCTTCCGTAAAACAAACAAGCAAACAAAGAACCTCTTTGAGCACTCCTGCTGAGAACACAGCTACACAGAGGGAGTTTTATTATTATCAGTGTTATCAGCTAGCCTCCACAGTTGTACAAATTCTGCAGTAATCACTTCCTTCCTTGTTTTTATTTCAGAAGAGAGAGGACGAGTCTGTTTAAAATGCCAATGATATGCAGAGGATACGCCTGCATTCTTGTTTGTCTAGAAGGCCATGTTTCTCACATTAAAATTTATGAAACACAATTGCAAATAATCATGTCGACAGAGTGGATTTTGTGGGGCACCAGCATGGAATGCACAGTGCTTTGTTATCTGGCCTTGGATTTGCATTCCTCTGCCTTACCCAGCTTCGAAGGTATTTCCTTTCATTTTGCTCTTTGCAGAAATTATAATTGATAAATCCACTTAGAAAACAACTGCCCCTTGGGGCCCCAAAGCATGCTATGATTATTTACAAGCTTATTTAAAAATATATGTATTTATTTTTTGGGTGGTATTATCAGCTACTCTATTTTTCTTCTTAGTAAAGCTCTTTCCCTCCTCTGGACCAAATATATAAAATTGATAGGGAACAGCTGCTATTCAGTCTGCTGGAGTTTTATAACATCAAATCCTTTGAACGCAGATGGTAAACAGATGCTTATCAGAACGTGCATGCCGGCAGCTTTTTGTGTTGAAAAGGTAAGATGGTAATTTGGCGGAAATTCTGTTAAAGCAGTACAGATACTGCATCAGAAGACTTATATGCAAAGTCCATATGCTCTGCACATATGAGGTTCAACCAGAGGTTGATATTCACATTTTAGATGGGAAACCTGGAGTACAAGTGAAGTCAACTTCCACAAAGGGTTTTATGTGGACTTTAACAAAAAAAGTCTTTGAAGAAGTTTTCTCAGTGAACTCTCTTTTTAAGATGCATTTTGAAAAGGCCATGGTGTACTGCCAGAATATTACTATGTAAACATGGATGTATTGTGTGACAGTCTTGAAACCCTGAGAACTCAGTGGAGGTGGCCAGTTGACAGACAGAGGTGTTAATCTTGGTTCATATGGTTGCCTATCCCCTGTGGCTTTGTGCTACATGCAGGTATGTCTGCAAAGTGGAAAACACCGACATGCCAAATTGGCTTCTGGAAATATGGTAGCTATTTTCTAAGCAGACTAGAGATGTGTTGAATACACTACTGAAACGGGGTGGTAGCATTGCTCTGCTTAAGGTCTCCCCTGTTCACAGATTGCTGAGAAACTTCAGTTCTGCTGGCAGCTACTAAAACGGTTTTCAACAGAAATGGTGTGGCTGCCCTTCATTGCAAAAAAAGTGGAAATGGCAGGGCACTCTGGCAAGCTCCTGGAGTCAACTGTGCTTTCTCATGGGCCCCACCCAGAAACATGAGACTCACAGTGTTGTGAGCATTGACAACTCTCTTAATCTGAAGCAGTGCAGACTTTTTGGTTGGGAAGTAAATACACCCAAGAGGTCTATTTCATTGTCAGATGCATTTAACACCTGTGAGAAAACCCCATGCTGCTTCTGTGTTGAAAACATTGTGTGAAAAGGCTGCTGAATGACTTAAGCAATGATGTGATTCTTCTACCATGTCTTTCAAGGTGGTAAAACAGAGAGGAAAGTGTACATTTAAGACTTATTGTTGGGGCATCTGGTTTTCATATAGATAAAAATAATTGCTATCAGATGACTGTTCAATAGGATATGATATTATTTTGCTCCCAGCTGATTATCAGCTATATCAAAATGCCTACAGTCACTGCTGGCATCAGGGTGTCATCTTCAAAGGCAAGAGCTTGAGTGGAAATCTTGGCACATGAAACACATGCAAAGTGCCAGTAGGACATGTATCATCCTGTTCAGGCTACTGTTCTAGGTATTTGGTATTATGTTCCATAATTCAGATTGATCAACCAGCTCCACATTGCAAGATGGCAGACATAGTCTGTTGCTCTCAGCCCTTGGGAGACAGTGAGCTGAAACTGCTAAGAAGTAGTACCTTAGGGAAGCAAAGTATAAGTTTATTTTTGAATGGATACAGAACTAAATGTTTTGGGGTACTTCATATGTGGGTTGATGCAGACTGGAACTAAAGATTTTAACATATTCCCAGCAGGAGATTAAAATTTTCTACACAGTTAGAAGATTTAATGATTTATTTATTTTTTTCATTTTTCAGAAACTGAAAACAACTTTGCCAGTTACTGCTGAAAAAGTTTACTGCTACAAAGTCTGCAGCATGCAAAAAAAAAAATATAGGGAAAGCTGCAATAACCTGCAAAAAATTTCAGTCTTTTGGGTCGTATTAGAGTCATATTGAGTTGAGCCACACTTGCTCATGATCAAAACCTAAAATTTGGTGACTGATCCAGCTGTTGGAATGTTCGCTTTCAAAGGAAAAGTTAAAGATCTTAATAGGCAGTAATGCCCATGCACATTAAGATGCTGGAAAAACATTAATGATAGTAAATGGAAAATTTTCAGCTTGTACCACCACATCAGTCTAACATCCCAAGAAGAAGAAGCATATAGAGAAACTTGTTTGGGGTAAGTTCAGAGAAAAAAATTGCTTACTGCTGTGAATTATGGACAAAAGAATAAAAAATCAGCAGAGGAAATGGTAAACACTAGTAAACTGTAATGCTAATATGGGCACAGTAGGAGGAAAATTATGAAGCACTTAGCAAATTAAAGAAAGAAACCAAATACCATTTAGATAATATATCATGCTGATTGTATAACAGCAATAAGATCTTCCTTTGTCCAGCTGACAACATTATACTGAACATAAGGCAAGTTAGTCTTTCTTCTGTCTAAATATGAATTGCTAATTGTTCTTGTAAATGAACAATAGCTATAACCAAATTGAGGGGGGCTATCAACGCAGTGTCAGATCATGATCACATTTACAGAAAGATGAATAAGAATTGCCTCCAGCCCCTCGAAAGAGTTATGTACATTTAGTAACAATGGCAACACTATACCAGAATGAATTACTTACGGAAATCTCTGAAGACCATAAGGGCTATATTTTTGCCAGTTTGTATATCAAAGCAATCAATTAGGGCCCGCAGGCAGGTAGGGATTTTCCCTTTGGCTTAAAATGTAACTAAGAACCAACAATTCACTACATTTGCATATGGAAAAGGATTAGAAATGTTCCAGAGTTCTGTATGGTTAAAATGTGTATCTTGTCAAATTAATTCAGCTTTAACCATACTGTAAGTAATGTGCAAATCTCTTCTTCCTTATTTGCTGAGTTACTTAATCAGTTTTTTCTTTTAAACTTATACTTGGTCTGATTTTCTGCACTTCTTTCACCAACAGATAAAGACAATTATTTCTGTTTGCCATCTAAAACCTTTCAGCTAGCAAAACAACTACCTAAACTCTATCTTTATCTGACATAGTTGTTGACGCAATATGTAGAAAGATACAGCTGCTGCCAAGAGTCAGAGGGTTCACAGAATGTACATATTTAGAGAATATGCTTATCAAAAACAAGTGTGAGGCAAAACCAGTACAATATATAGATACTGAAATACATCAATTCTCTAAATGGGAAGAAAATCCAACGTTCCACGGGGAAGTTGGTATAGGAAGTACCACCTTCCACAAAGGCTTGAGAAGAATTTTATAAAATGCTTAGCAGTGGACTATCATAATTTCCGGTGAAGTCAATTATAAACCTGTCTGGATTGTCTCTGTGATAGCAGAGAGGTAAAGCAAAGGAAAGCTAAGGGAAGATCTAGATCTCCAAATTATGTTGAGCAACAGTGAGGCAAACCACCCATGTTGGCAAGGAAAGGTGCTGAGACGTGATTTCAAGCCAATGGCTGGAGTCTGGGGTAACTTCACTAGAGGTTCCCTGGAAAAGGGGACAGCTGGATTTCCATCATGGTCTTGGCTTTGACTGTATCCCTTATCATCACCGAAGTGAAGCATGCTATGTCCTGACTACTTGTTTGGTCACAACCCCCTTTTAGCAATGAGTGAATGCAGAAGTCACTCCTAGAAGGAGAGATCATACCTAGAATGCTTATGAAAATGCCTATGTAAAGGGGCAAGGCTTTGAACCAAAACTGTCCCTTGTTCAGTGCATGCCTTTTCTTATTCTAGCAACATATCACTACTTTTACCACTGAAAAAAGGCGATGTTCGTCTGGATGATGTGACTATTTTAATGCTCTGCTTGGTCATTTATTTCCTTTTACAATCACATGTGATTCTTGGGGAAAACAATAATTATTGTGACTTCCTTTGTATAGTATGCTTTCCTAGGTACATATTTTCTTAATTACTTGCCATACCTAGCTTACATTTGGCCAGGACTTAAAAATCTTTGAAAAATGCAGTTCTCCAATTACATCCATTGAGAAAAAAATCCTTACCTGATTTGTCCTGAACTTGCTAGAACTGGTATTGTGTACTGTCAGAGTTAGAAAACTCCATGTTGCTGAATGCAGATTTCAAATCAGAGCAACACCATGATTTGGAAAATACTCCATAAGTTGCATGAGGAAACCTATGTTTTTATATACTGTGTTTTTTATTAATGTAAGAAACACCCAGTAGGAAGTCATTACTTGCCTTTCTTGCATCTCTCCAGTAACACAGTTATAACATGAGTCAAAGAGCAAGACTCTCATATGAAATCTGCAAAATGTTGGTTCACAGGTCTGTAATCTTTGTCAATACCTTTTACAAACTGTACAGTATTGCAGTTTTTTTGATGACACTTGGAGGTGAGACAGGCTGGAGTTAGCAGTTTGATATGTCATTCAGTATATTGAAATAGTCAAGTAATCTGCCTTTGGAGTCCATGCTTATAACCAGGTAAATTATTTATATATTTTACTGTGTCACCATGCCCTGCAATCAGAACTGGTATAATTAAGAATAGTGGATGTCTAATGGGAAAAGCAGGTTTTAATCAAATTGTTTACTGCCAGGGCATCTGGAAAGCTTTAGCTTGCCTGGTTTTTAGTTTCAAGGAGAATAGATGCAGAAGAGTATTTGCCAGGGAACTGTTTGATTTCATGAACATATTTTTACTTTGAGACTCTTAGTAGCTTATGCAGAGGTGGATAATGAAGGAAACAGGCTTTAAAGTCAGTTGTCCATTATGAAGATGAGTTCTGTAGTTTGTGGGCCCAGCAAAACCAGATATTTGCCAAAGACTTTTGAAATCATTCTAGGAGGCATCCCACCACCAAGGAGTGCCTCTAACAGAGGAAAAGCAGAGACCTGACACAGTACTGTAATTTGAAATACTGGTTGATGGAAAAAGAAAAGAGTTTTTGCATCAAAATCCATAATACTTAGGGCCTATGGGCAATGTGGAGAAGCAGTAATTTTCAGCTGACAACTTGGAGTTTTGTCTTTCAAATTACTCGGACGTTAAAAGGGGTTTTGCACTGCCTAGCTCAGGCTGCAGTGCAGCCTGTCAATGGGAGAGCATCTCCTGAGATTAATGAGCCACTTAAATTGTGTGTGTGCATATGTGTGTGTGCGTGTTTGCATCTTTTCCTTTGAGACATTTAATAAGCAAAAAACAGCTGCACTTCAATTCTTTAGTGCTGCCCAATTATCAGATCTGTAATCAGCATGCTAGAGAGCACAGGTTTAGGGGATTGTTTTTGTCGCTGATAAAGCCATTGTAGGACCTTACCTTAAATGACAGGTATTAGTACAAGAAAGGAGACAATACAGGCTGAGGTTGGGCAGATTTTTACTGATCGTGTTTTAATTGTTCTGAGGGTTTCCCAGCTGCTGTGCATACAATACAATACTTGTGCAAACTACATTGTGTCGTCAGTGAGAAGATGGCCAAACCCTGTGTTCAAGGCATGTATAAGTTTTGGTGCAGTGTAAAGTATTAGTCCTTAAAATCATATTGTATAGAGGGTACATCAACATGCTCAATGTCCACCATGAGCATGGCAGCCTGGCACACAACTTATTACATCCATCCCCTGCCTGAAGCTGGGGATAAATGGCACAATGAAAGCAAGCTTAAGCAAGCAGTCAGAGTGATTCACCAATCAGATTATCAAAACAGAAAAGCCGTGAGGCTCTCAGTGACCTCCCACAGGCTTTTGTTTTCCATGGAGCTGAGAGTGCACTTTTCCAACAAACAATATGAAACAATGCAAACTAGCATTGTGGAGTGAGGAGCAGTCTGAGGCACAATCCCACTGCTGCCCACAGTCAGTAGGGATCATCCCTCAGTCACACACTGCTTTCAATGTTTTCTTCTGCTTGGAGGTTGGAAGAAGGATGGAGGGCTGCAGGAAGAAGGAGTTTGGGTTGTGTGCTGTTTGCAAGTGAAGTACCCCTGCCAGTGATAAGAGGTTTCAGTTTCTACTTTGACTTGAATGTGCATGTTTGTTTTTCCTCCTCATTAATGTTAAGCTCCTGGGTTGAATTCAGCCAAGTCTGGCAGAAGAACGACAGTCTTGACAGTAACTGGTTTTCATAAATAAGATTATCTGGGCAAATAGGGGGAACACTATTAATGCCTTCACTAATCAAAATGTTCTGGCATGAACCAAAGATCTCTGGGCATCAACCAGAAGAGAATCCAATAAATGGATCCCAATCCATAAGGAAGTGCATGGGGCAGTTCTTCACCCTTTGCTCTTGTCCCTCACATTCAGTAGCTGAAATGGTGGTCAGCCAAGCGAGACCCGCAGCAGAGAAGGGAGCATGAAGAGGAAGTGGAGGAAAAGGGAAAAGGCAACACACAGAGCAGGAATGATGGATTTCTAGACAAACCTTGCGCAATTGGGGAAACAATGGTAGCAAGAACTGCATCTGCATTCAGAGCTTAAAGATTTTAGCACAGTTAGAGATTAAAAAAAAGGCAAAGAAGACAAAGATTGTTTTCACTGTCTCATGAGGTAGATGAGAGGTGAGAAGTAACATAGTTGCCAGAAATAATACCAAAGGCATTGGAACAACTGATAAGCTATTTTCATGTAAGCTATGACCCAAGACAAACTAAGACTTAAAATGAGATTGTTTTTCTTTGCCTGTGGCAAAGAACCAGAGGGGGAACCAAAGCACATTTTGAAACAGAGATTTCTGATATTTACATGTAACTTTGGAAAGGATTTTAAATTCCCTAGCTGAAGGACAGGATCATTTGTTGCGATTTCAGCATGCAAGAACTACCCTTGAAAGGAACAGATTCTCCAGAAATGCTTTTGAAAAGTGGGGACAGATGAACTATCTGGGGAAAGGATTAAATTCATGGCAGACACTTGAGCAGAGAAGGTAACTAGTGCTACAAGGAATCTAGAACTCAGGCCAGAGGCAGCCTTACTCTGCTGCTGCAGGAAGCACTATCCACAGCAAACTGCAGAAAAAAAGAGAGTACTGAGGGTACAAGGAGCCTGTAAGTGAAAGGCATCTTATGTGCTTTCTTCTGACAACAAGCAAAGAAGAAAAAAAGGAAAAAAGACAATACATGCAGGATGTAGAGATATATGTGAGGGAACATACAGTATGACTTGAAGAGGATTGGAAACATTCTCTGAGCTTCTATTGGAGTGGGTGATTTCCTCTCAGGTTTGAGGCTGGTGGGTCCACATCTAGTATTCATTCTTCCTTTTTTTTCTGCCCCTTTACTGTGGCTCCCCTGGAGGAACAAAGAAGGGAAGATTTATTTTTTACTCAAAGCTCTCAATGCATAAAGCCACTTATCCAAAACTGTAATGTGTGCATCTTTCTCCTCTTTGAGGTGTTGCTGCAAAATTTAGTAAAATTAATGGATCGATCCTGGCCACAGTATGTTTTGGGTCAACATGGTATTTCTACAGTGCCACCGAAGCATGGGTGTGAACTTGTTCTCAAGTTCATAGGCATATCTGGTGCATACAGCAGACACAAAAATGCTCACTCGAGCATGTATCCATCTCAACGTAGTGTCTAGATCTTTCCAAATAGTTCAACAGTGCCAGAGCTCAGGTCTCAGCATGGTAATGCAATTGTTTGTAAGTTTATTTTTTTGCATTGTCTCAGCATAGCTTTCCTCTGGGTTACATTCTGACGGTTTCCAACTTTCCCAGACTGTTCCCAAAATGCAGTTTAGATGTTGCCATCCTCTTGGTAAGAAGACTTATGTGGGTGGTTTGCATGGTTTATACAGTATATTGCTTGATTATACCAGCTGGCCTCAGGAGCAGAGCATAACATTTGGCACTGCTTGGTTTCCTATTAGAGGTATGGCCAGAGAGAACAGTCACAGTGACACTGCATGTTAGCATCTGACCCTGCAGATCAGCCTTAGGTGAGCTGGCTCACTAAACCTCTCTTGAGCTAGAGGTACTCCCAAATCAGATACTTCTGTAAACGGTGTGGAAGGTCTGAACAGAGCAGCAGGCAGGCACACAAGCTCCTGAATTAACTGGACTTGCCTAGAGTCATGGTTGACACCAAGCCTGTGTCAGCTCTTCACCTCACAGAAAATTAATAACCATAACATATCATCATCATCTCTTAAAAAATACACTGATCCTGGCTGTGAAGAGAAAAAAAGTTTTTTGCCTCTCCACTTTTTCTCAAAGGGTGACTGCTGCCACTGAATTTGCCTCAGCACAGTGATGATGCACAGGTTGGGACCCCCAGGCACTTTTTGTGCTGCTTAGGGGGCCTGACACAGCCCAGGGCTCACCAAAGTGTGCTATTTCAGTAATGGAAACCAAACCATATGCTGGAAACAAGATGTTTATTCTGAGTGCTGGAGAGAAGAGTACGTATTTGTGAGCTTAGGGAACACATCAACTCGCAATGAAGCCTATGAAAAATAATCTTTGTTTTCCTGAAAGCAGTCTCTTGATTCCTGTCTGTTAAACAAAATGCATTTTCTAATCTTTTGAAGTTACCTTTTGCATTGTTTTTAAAGATAAAATATTTTTAAAAGGACTATAAACAGAGCCCTACGGTTATTTTTTAAAAATTTAATTATCTTGGAATTGTTTATAAACCTCCTCCAAACCACCACAGAATTGAAATGAGGATAAAAATGAGCTCAGTGGATTTTGGATCACTAAGCCCAGCTCACCCAAGACCACAGTGCTCTGCAGAGCTGGTTTCTCTTCACTTTTCTCCATTAGCAACTCCCTCTCCAAAAATGGCTCCAACATTTTCCAGATAGGTATGTTATGCACTTAAACAAAAAACAAAAAAACAAAAAAACAAAAAAAAAAAAATGTTTGTACCATTTTCTCAGTTTGTTTCAATATTTTATTAAATCTTTAAAATTAAAGAATTAAGATGTATAAGCAATAGCTACTCTCACAACAACACCTGTTAAATGTGTGTGGCACTGCTAATTTGGTTGCTATTTCTGTAGGTTTTAGAAACTGCTCTTTGTAAAGGGCATTTTTTTTGGTGTTGGGAATGTTTGGTGCAATTGTCCACAAATGGGAAGGCCTTTTAAAATTCATTTTCTCTGGTGATACTAACAATTGTGGAGTAAAGTGTCTTTTAGCATGGAAATTTATCCAGTGGACATTTGCAAAGACTCTCTATTCATATACTTTTATATCTCTGTTGAATACATTCTCTGAGTCAAAGGAGTCTTTGAAAAATTGAGGTGATAGCTTAGAAGCAAATTTTCAAGCTATAGAAGTAAAAAACCTTCTGGTGAATTATGGTATGTGATTGATCCTTCTGTATGTAAAGTTCATGTTGCAGATAAAGATAATATTAATTAGTTTCTCGAAGTGCATACTTCAGAGCATGATCAGAGTTCCTGAGAAAACGTCTAACATCATTCTCTTGCTATTTTGGCAGCTATCATCCATTTCTCATATTGGAAGTAGTCATATATGGAGAGAAGCAACACTAGTGCTTCCAGAAAAGGAAGCAAGACATCTCAGTTCTAAGTTTGTTTGCTTCATCCATCAGAAATTAAGCAGCATCCTTCCACCTCTGTTGTGCTTCCCATAAACATGGCCTAAAGACTGTAGCCCATGGCTGCAATGCAAAATATTGTAATTGTCAATATTGGTGTGGTACTATACCTATGGAGAACCTGATTCTTTCACGTCCTTCTTTTGAAAGGTCTTGAGTTTACCCTGAAGCCCTGAGTGTTTTGACTTGTGTATAAACAGTGGAACTGAAGACAGGACTTCCCTGGTTCCCAAGTGTCATCTTGAGGTTTCAAATTGTAAGCATATTTGGACTCTCAGGCTACAACATACTGCATCATGATCGTAACAAAATCAATCTGAGTAAATTGGCATAAATTTGGGTAACATCCCAAAATATTTGGCAGTGTTTTCAGTTTCTCAGGAATCTTTGTAACATGAATAAAAGCAGTTAGACATTTTGTTGTATTATTTGTTTGGTGTACAACGGAAAGTGTTGGGCAATTATAATTACCACTATTATAAATAGCACTGGCTATAACTATGCTATTAGATACTCCCCCTGTAAAATACCAGCATTTTTAATGGAAATGTGCTAGTGTTTCTTTTATTTAATTTTCAGTTCTAGAAATAAGGCATAGTTTTTTCACTGAAAAAGGCTCCTTTAATGGAAAAATCTATTTCTTACATTTGGATTAACAAGTAAACACACATATTATTTCAGCTGACACTTGAAAATCCACAGTGCACTGTAATGAATTCAAGTGCATTCAATAAAGGTCCTAAATTCCTGGTGGATAGCCAAACTACTCAGGATTTTCAGAGAAACATTTATGGACATCTGGTAGCTCTCTTTTAAAATTTTATTTTCTTTTAATGTCATTATAAAACCATTTCATAGACTGCAGAAATGTTTCTTATTGTTGTACTTCGTTGTCAGTGTCTAAGTAATAGTCTCACTTTTGGAAAACACTATGCAGTTTAGCAGCTGTGTGCCAGAGTGTTGCTTCATTTTTCTGATGAAAAAATGTATTCTGTATGAAGTAGGTCAAGGAAATATTCAGTTGTTAATGTTGACTGACTGCTAGTAGAGGATAAGAAAAGGAAATCCTGTATTAACTGTCATCTTACTTTTAACTTTCCACTTAGATTCACAAAAACATGACAAAGAATTATAGAAGGGAAAACCCACTTAAATACAAATAAAACCCTATTATTCTTATTTTGCCTTAAAGAAATGAAAAGGAGGTGCAAGTAGATTAAGTAGGAAATAATAATGAAGTTTTAGGATCATGCCCTTCCTCTTTCAGAGACCTCCTGCCTAGTTGAGGTGTCCCTCAGGCTTTGGTGGCTGCCGTCTAGCTCAAGCAGATTATTTCATTAGCAGGATTGTCCCTCTCACAGGCAGATGTGGCAACATTCAACATTGTCCTGCTTTTTCACTTGGCCTTTGAATCCAAGTAAAGCTACAGTCTGGTATAGGATTGAAGTGGTTTGAATCAGCGGTATTTAAAGCTGGGTTGAGAAAGGAGCAAGGACTCTGCTCAGCAGACAGTGGTTCTGGTTCTGGCATTGCTGGGCCAAAAGACCATGAAAGGCACCTCTGGGGCAAAATCCTTGCTCTGGGATATTTAACTCCCACTGTGTTCACCATGGTCATGTGCTTATGCTCTCCATCATCTTGTAGATTTAAGGGGGCGTTCCAGAAAAAAGCTGGGTTTACTCTTTCTCAGAAATAATGCTAAAAAAATGTTTCTAGAAAATTCTTCTATAAACCTTTTGTGACTGGGTATGGCTGTGAAATAAAGCCTTCTATGATTTTTATTGTGTAGAGTTATTTCTGAGTAACTTAACTCTTCACAGAAAAAAAAAAAAAACATGAGGGAGTGTATAATTGAAACTTTGTCAGAGGTTTAAGAAAAGTAAAGTAAATTAACCTGAAATTACAAGATAGTTGAACCTTTTAAGAAACATAGATATGTGCATTAAGGCTGTTTTTCTTTCAATTCAAAATACAGATTCGATAATCTGAAGCTGCAGGGTTTTATTTATCCGTAGCACTTAATACCTGTGCAACTCTATCCCCATTGAAATAGAAGGTAAACCCTGCAGAAAGAACAGCTAGGTTAACACTGAACACACTTGTGTGTTTTTTTCTTTCGACTCCACAGTTTGCTAGTTGCTTTCCTACAGTGTTTTTTCTGATTTTGTTATGAGAAAAAAAAAAAAAAAATATATATATATATATATAGTGAATATTCCCACCCAGAAACCATGAAAAATACCTTCCTCACTTACCATCTTCATGGATTATTTTTGCAGGAGTTAAGTTTTAACTTCAACATCTAAGTCATTGTATAAGATTGAGATGAAATTGTGTTATGATTTAATTCTGAAGTTTTTTACTTAAATGTTTATCATTTTGAAGATTTATATCAAAATGTCAATTCTTTGAAATTTTTTTCCTCTTGCCTCAGTATTTAATTGTGTGTGTGTGTGTGATTATTTGATGAAGTAATTTTAATACAAAACAAAGGCAAATAAGACAATCAGTAAGAGGATACTGCTAAAGACATGATGTTCTTTTTCCTTCATCTCACTTCAGCCAGGTTCCTTGATTCAGTCTTTCTTGCCATAGAGGAAGCTATTCAGAAGTATGAGTCTCAGATTTGCTTATGGCAAGGTCTTTTAGATGTGCATTTATTACAGCTCTATTTAGACAGCTTAATGAGTAAAGACAGCCAGGAAAAAGAAAAGCAAAGGGTGTTATTGCTGGCATTTAGATTGAGCAAAACCACATTCACTGCTTATGGTGGAGAAATATTTTATAGTCATGAAGAAAAGATTCCTCCCAAAGGATAAACTTTGCCACTGCAATTTAAAGCTTGCTGTCCTGCTCAGCCACTATGTAAGAAATACTTTTGCCATCTCTGACCTACAGTTGCTCAACACCCTTCTGCTCTTTCATACTGGAAAACTGGCTGCCAGACTTTTCTCCCTAAAGTGTCAATTATTTTGGAATTGATTTTTGCACTTCGGTGATAGGTGTAACAACATGGGCAAAGATGAAAATGGCATTATAATTTGTTTTAATGAGGGAGGATTTAGCAGAATTCATGTAATCACAGTGCCTGTTGTTTGGGTTGCATCACTTAATTGCCTGGCTTTTTCAAAACTGCATCATCCTTATGCTGTAGCATTTTGTTTTGTAAATTGACAGTTCATTCAACTTGTAAATGCAGGTTGAATTTGGGTCGAATCTAAATTGCTGCATCGAATTAGTTTTTAATCTCACCAACCCAGTGAGGCCCACTGTGGAAAGAGGCCCATCTTGAAATATTTATTTCAGTTTGAGACTTAGTAGGATGAAGTCAACATCTGACAATTTGTCATTGTTTATCCTCAAATCTTACTCTTCACATGTGTGTTGTCAGCACTATCTCCTCGGGTCATGCTCAATAGCAGTAGTGACTCTGGACCTTTAAAAGTGAAATATGTGAGCACTTTGATCTCCATGTTTCCCTTTGATGATTTGGGCTTTTCTTGACAGTAACAGTTAACAGTGTAAGAAGTATGCTACTTGAGAAAATGTATAGATCCTGACATTGAAGGAGAAAGATCAATTCAATTTATGCTGCATAAGGCCTGAGGGAGCTATCCGCAAAGTTGAGTTAGTATTATTTGTACAGCTGTAATTCTTACCATGTATGAGATCTCTCTGTTGATTTTATTTGACATACTCATGCTCAGTACCATGTGAGCACAACTGCCGTGACAATAATGAGACTTGTGCTACCAGTGCTATGTATGAACTTCCAGCACATCTCGGTCTCTCAGAAGGGTAACGGTTTTATGTGGACCCAAGCTGGTTCCTCAAATGGTGAGACAACCCACATCTATAACCCTATTTTTTCATTTTAAGGTGGCTAGAGAAAACCTCTGAAAACATCCCAAAATAAGCTGTGGCAGCTTTAGCAATGAAAAAGCAAAAGTAAGCAAATCTGAGCAATTAGCAAGATATGTCCTTCCAGATAATTTGTGTTTTGACATATGCAAGATTTAAGCACAATGATAACATGAGAGCAGTAGATGCACAGAGTAAGTTTCATGAAAGACATACAGGAAGCTTTCATCACAGAATTTCATCTAACACTTTATAAATTGTACTGAATGCATCAGCTCACACAAACACTAGTATTTGTCCTTCTGATTTATACTACAAGCTCTTTCTTCTTCACTGTGCTCTATAATATTTTCCGTGTGGAATTCCAAACTTAATTCTTCCTTACTCCTGCAGGACCAGCACTTTGATAAATATTAAAATCAGCATGGAATATTACACTTACAGCTAAATCACTGAATTTAAAACCCAGACACTTCCACAGAAACTGGGGTTATTTTTGTGTTCTGTAATACTTTTTTTTTTGTCTTCCCACATTACAAACCCTCTGAAGAATGTTACATGTTCCAGACTGCTGAACTTTCCCTTTTCATTTATTGGCTGTTTATGGCTTTTAACTCTGTTCATTATTTTGTTTTGATGTAGTAGTAGTTCTGCAATAAATTTCTTCACTTTTCAGGCAATGAGAGAAATCCAATGAGAATCGTGGTCAGGATGTTTTATTTCTAAGTGTACTTTTTAATTGCAGGATATTTCTGTGCTTGTTCCTGAATATATCCAGTGTGGGCACACCCTGATGTTGGTTTGCTACCAATTCCATGATCTCTTCAAAAGAAAGCAGCATTTGTTTGCCTGTTGGGCTATACCAAGCTGAGCACAACCATAACTAAAAAGAAAGACGTTTGAAAGGGTGTTACCCACTAGAAAAAAAAAAAAAAAAAAAAAGACACTGAAGAAGACAAAATCCTGTCTACAACCATGGCTAAAAATAATATCCAGAACAATAAAGAAATTGCTTCTCAACTGCACTACAGAAGAACGAAAGCTGTTGCAGGTTTTAAGACTGCAGCAAGCATTAATTCCTGAATAATGTGTTTTTTCTCAAATTATGGAAAATTTCCCCATTGTAAAGCAAATGGTTTATCTATCAGATATATAACATGTTCCCACCATTGCCAGAATGTATTTGACAGTGTCTATAGGGGAAGGCTGGACTGGCTCAGTTACTAGCTTTCTGTTCAGATTGTTGAACTCCTTGGCACACTTTTGGATTGTTCCAATAATTTTAAATAATACCTGGGCTTGATTTGGGGGATAAAACAGGCTGGTGACTCTTACCTTTGGAAGTTTGAATAAGGCCACTGGGAGAAAACAAATTTTTACCTATATAGGCAGAAGGCAGACTGTCACTCTCAGGGCTGGAGAATGGGATTCAGCCATATTTACTAAAGTTTATGTACTCCAGGCTTGGTCCATGCAGTGTGAATAGGGAACACACCAGTATTTTCTAGGACGTGGAGGTAAAACCGGACAGGTTCACTGACGGAAAATGTTGAAGAGGTTCTGTAGCCTCCATTACTCTCTCCATGATTTTTGTGCCTAGACTACTCTTATTTTTCATGGATTGGGGGATGGGGATGTTCATAGACTTACTGCCCTTAAAGTCACAGATGTTTACTGGTCTAAAACAGAAACGTTATCTGTTAAATGTGTCATTTGCTTCCTAGTGAATTCTTCAATTTACAATGACATGGAAAAGTGCTTGGCACCAACTACTGAGACTGGAATCAGTGGTTGGCCATTATTTCTGGCTAAGAGGTTATTTCCCCATTTTCAATAAACCAGCTTTCCAAAATATGCTCAAAAGGAAATGTAGTAAGTGTAGATGTTACAGGATCTTGTCAAGATTTCAAAAGTTTAGGGGTGCCTTTCCAGGATGGTACCTCAATAGTGAAGTCACCAAAAACTTCTGTTGATAGACTTTTCACTTCTGAAATCAGGACCCCTTTTGGACAGATCTTTTACTTGTAAAGCAACAAATACGCTACGCTCAGCTCCCACTCCTGCACTCACACAGAGTTACAGTCTCAATATGTTTCCCCTATAGTTAAATGTCTTCACTATGAATCACTTCCATGCATCCCTGAAAAATACCATTTGGAAGGGCTGCAAGCTACTCTTCTCTTTGCACTTGCTAGATTGCACAGTGAGCAATGGGTTGAGGTTCATTGTGTTTTGGTTTGTTTGGTTGGTTTTATTTTGTTTTGTTTTCCCCCTAGAAATGTTTATGATGGATAATTATTTCAATTGATAAAGGAAAAGCAAATTAAAACTTACACCTTTCTGGTTTTCTCTGATTTGCTGCTAGTGTAGTCTTTGCATTTGTGAAGTGAATGTGAAAAATAACTCTCTCAGTTTCTTAAAAATATATATAAACTTTGTCAAGACCTAAGCCGTTTCTCAAGAAAGAAACAGGCAGCAGAACATTATCTGCTGCACTTCAAATCTTCTCCCACTCTACAAATCTCTCCAGTGAAAGTTTAAGGAAAAAAATCACATGCTGTCAATGCCATGTGTTATTTCAAACGACGTGTGGAAATATGAGGCAACAGCAAATTATGCTTTATATATATAAAAATAAGGGGGAAAAAAGAACGATTTAACTTCTGTATAGCAAGGAAAGAGAAGGGAACAGTGCTGTGATGCTGTGGTTGGTAATGACCACCCGTCTCTCTCAGTAGTGTTGTCCACCAACAGCTTATTGTATAGACTGTAGCTTTGTGTTGCTAACACTTGCATGCAAGATTCATATCAGCGTTTGTTACTTCTGCATGAAAACGGGTAAACAAACTAGAAACAAGAAGTCCAAGTGATCTGCACAAGAGCTCTCCCTATAGATACAGAATTCATGTTCTAAGTCTGTTCCTAAGAAAATATTTTGCCATCTCCCTCCCCATTGCAGGCACTCCTTATGGCTAGTTGACACTGTGTGTAACTACTTGTTTAGCAATGTCAAGCTGTTGGTAGCTTTTCCTAATTTGTGGCTGGAATGTGAAGACAGCTTAAGTACTCCTCTAATTACTTTCTCTTATGGAAGGGTATGCAAAAAGGCTTTAGTCTGCAGTTCTGACTGGAAAAGTCTGAAATCTAGCTCTTTGTAACACATTTGTAACTCTTTTCATGTTGGTAAAGAAAACAATCAGAAGACTTCAACAATAAATCCTAGGCTTCATTTTGGGCTCTTCTTCTTAACAGATTGAATCCCACTAAAATAATATTAGTTACAATAAACAGAGAATTAATGATCTGAGAACACTGTAGCATAGAAGGTCTGATAAAAGTCTTTGAATGTATTTATTGTAGAGCAGAATGTCCTTTTGATCTCAGATGAAGAAATATATTCCCTAAATGACATGTTTTGAGGATGAAACAAGAAGCAAAAGGTTGGTTTTGTTTTATTAATCAAAAATTCTACCATATCAAGGCTGCTTTTTCTGGAAAAATCTGTAGGATTTGAATATCACAGGAAGAATACTGGTTCTAATATGCTGTCTTTAGAAGGGTGTTTGGGGAAGAGATATGATTACTGCTTGAACTGAAACACAGGGTGACTTTTGTCTTTGATTACACCAGGGAAGAAGCAAACCAGGTCTGTAGTAACTTCATCTGAAGATGCTGCTATTTATATCCTCCGTACTTGCAATCTATATTTAACTCAACACTTTTTCTTTTGTTTTCAAACCAAATTTTGCTTAGTGATAAGTAAAGACACCTTTCACTGTATGAGTAACTATTACCGTGTTCTACCATATGAAAGTCATTGTCTTATCTGGAGAATGAGGATGTAGAGCCAAGAGTAGAATTAGAGCAGAGAATTAGGAGGTGGCCAGCAAGGTCTGCCAGGTGTTTCAAATGGCAGGGTATGTTAGATCCTATTCTTTCATATACACCCATCTTCCTTGCTTTATTTAATAATTTTAACCAGGAATCTCAACATCCATTTACATAAGACCCAGGTTAACAGAGAGAACTGACACTTATGGTCATATTGGAGGGGAAAAAAAAAAAAAAAAAAGGAAAAAAAAAGACAAGGAATGCTAAGGATATGGTTCAGCAGAAAGCTTTCCAAATAAGAAATGAATCTGTTCCCTGAAATGAGACTTGTTGGGTGGATGACAGCATGCTAAGAATTTGTAACACATCACCTTTAAAAAACCAACGCACAGACATCATATTATTTATCAGGCAGAAAACAGAATCTCTAAACTCCAAAGCAATCTGTTATGCATATAGGAATTATAAGAAACATTGTGAAACAAACTACATGAACTGGAAATGCACTAAGCAGCAAGTGAATGAATGCCAGCCTTTAAGATGTTGTCAGTTCAGTATATGAATGAGAGACATTTTATTTAGTGGTGTTGCTATTCCATAAACCGCCAATATCAAATGCTTTGTTCTCTTGCTCATGAGCAAGATCTCTTTCTCTGTATCTGTCTTCCTTTCTCATGTTGTCATAAGCAATACTTCCGACTGCACAATGCTTCATGTTTTAACTGAACAATCCTAAGTCCCTTTAACACAAATGTTATTTCCCAAGAACTCATCACTGCTGTTTTTGTTGCTGCCACCGTGGATAAGGTGGCCAGACAGATAGTTTTGCACCCATCACAGCCTCCTCATCCAAAGAGTACGGTGGCACTGGGACACCTGAGCTGGTGCACCAGGTGAGAGGAGGCAGGCATCAGTGTAGCAGATCCGGTTAACTTGGTTATAACACTGCCCTAGCATAGGACTATAATTCATACTGCTGTATTGGTGAGTGCTTTAAAACCTTGTTGTGTCTTTCAGCCTTCCAACAGAGTGTTGACAAAACAGAACAGAATCATTTACTTTGGAAATATTAGACAGTCTGAGTTTATTTTGATATTTAAGTTTTTCCTGCATGCTATATATCAAATCTCCAGTGAATTAACCATCTCTGACCAATATTACTGTACTGTACAGCAACAGTATTTACTGTTTTTTTACTTTCCTCAACAGCTTACTTAAAAAATAATACTTTTCGATACTGATAATGCATTGAAATGGCAACAATACTCATTTGAAAGTAAATTTACTAAATATTTCATTTTCTTTTCTATTATAATAAAACAATGGCTTATATTCATCCCTTTAGGATTCTATGAAGACTATGTGCATGCATGTGTGACAGAAATGGCCCTACTAAGAACTTTTAAATGACCATTTAAATGACAAGCTTCTACATTGCTATCGATTAAATCAGCTCACTTTCTACAGACTGAACTCTCCCTGGGAACACAGTCAGAGCTGTAATGGGAGCTGACAAACTCGAAGATTGTTCAACTGATGAAATCTGTAAAGAAACTCAGAATAGAAAACCATCCCTTCAATGCTACTGTAAGGTAAAATATATAGAACAGCAGAGACAAAATAATCAAGACAAAAAGGGAAAGGATAAATTTCATCTGCACAAGGAACAAGAAAAAGACTGCCAGTCCGAACTCAGAGTCAAGCACAAGCCAGACTCAGGAAAGTTGCAAAACAGATATGAATAATTCAGAGACAGAAAATCACCCCAGTAAATTTTAATATTTAAATAATCTATATAATTTGATCTATCATTAAAAAGAAAATAGAAAATAATAAGTTTTTTCAAGCTTTCTCTGTATTTCTGGAGTATTAACATTTTTGAAGAGTTAATCTTAGAGCTTTTTGTGTCCTTAAGTGGGGTTACTTTTGTCCCACCCTATTGATAATGTAGTATTTAATTCTACCAAATTTTATCTATCTAACCACATGAGAACTGGAACATGGACCTCTTCACCATCTCCTGGCAGTGACTCATTTCTCCTAGCAGGTAATGCCATCTAATATAAGTATTCTACCAACACAAAGAATATTTGTCCACTTCTTACAGAGAGTTATTCTGTACATCTGGGTTCTACTGATTAGAAATGCATAACATAAAGAAGCACCTTGATTTCCTTGTGTTTCTGAAAGCTGAGTAGAGAGTTGGTCATGGTACTGACATTTGGGAGGACTAGGGTTTCTTTTGGGGCCATTCTTAATTTTTGTTATTATTTTAATACATTGCTTGTGTGCATTTATTGTTGGCATGACACTATGCTTGTTAAAATGTATGTTACGCTTGGGAACCCTTGGGATCTAATCTGGACACAACTATCATCCTTAGAGCCTGATGCAGCATTCACTCAAAATAAAGGATAGTTTTCAGAGGAATTGGACTGTGATCTAAACTCTCACATCTGAGATGAGCCTGAGCCAGGTGTTGTTTCCTTATATCATCACTTTTCAGATAAAAAGCTATGAAAGTATCCAGAATTTGAAAACAACTTTTGGTCATCAGGCAGAATAAATAATTTTAAAATTAAACATCCTGCCTGTGTAAAGACAAAGCATGAACCAAGTTCCAAACCAGTGTAAATTGAATTATGTCAGAGATAAACATCAAACAAGTTTAAAATACAAAATGTAATTTCAATCATAGTAGTTTTGCTAAATGTATCCTGCTAAAATTGGAAACCCATAGAGAAAAGTAATTTCTTCAAAATCTAGAAATGAGGATGTGTTCCACCCCAGTTCTGAACCAAGACAATTTCCCCTTTTTTAAGTGTGACTAAAATTAACATATGAAATATGTGATTTCCATTAAATAAATTAGTCCTCAGAAATGTTTGATAGTCATTTTCATTTATATATAGAAAAATGGGTAACCAAGAGTTATTACTCAGCACAATGTATGTTACTGTAAGTATGATTAACTTGGTATTTGATTTCATCAAGTATTCTACCCTCTATGGTTTGTGTAAAGACTAATGAGATAAATCTGGACTATATGAATTGGAGATTCCTGGTTTTGTTTCCAGAGCTTATTCAATTTTTCTATGCGTTTACTCTGTTTGATTTGTATTATTTTCCAACATGGGGTAAAACTTTAATTTTAAAAATTTCTTCCAAAGTGAAGATTGAACTCAGGAGTATTTTCAGTTGCTGGGCTATTTTTATAATGACACTAAAAATCAGATATTTAAGCATCTACCTAGGACCCAAAAGGTTTTGCACCACTATTTAGTTGCATGTATAAAAGTACATAATCAGAAGTCGTATCAAAGTCTTGTATAGTATGCCACAGAGATTAGTTGAGGTTGTCATACAATTAATGCAGATTAATTTTTCAGCCTTTTATTTTCTTTAGTTTCTAGAGCCCAAATCACTGGAAACACAAGGGTTTTTTTAGGCCTTAGTAAGGATTTGACCATTTCTAAAGAAACAAGAAATTTGTGTGTTTATATAAACCCTCTGAGCACTTATATGCACAGAATTTAAAACATATATTCAGGAACATCTGATAGAAGATGTAGAATTCATATGTGTCCAATAGGGAAAGATTGACTTTGGCATGAGAAGAAACTCCTTCCTAACTCATAGATCCATGGAGGGAAAAGAATCTAGTTGTAAGTATAGACACAATTTGGAAGGAGACAGTGTCAGTGTCAGGGACTATGCTTATTGCATCAGAAGCTGTAAGACACCTTAATCTCTCAGGGATCAAATCATTGGTTTGAGAGGAAAAAAATAGGAAAGTAAGGTTCTTCAGAAACTTAAAACCACCCAGTAACATGTCTGTTATTTCCTGGTGACTACCAAGACTGCAATTGTTAGAAGTTTAGCAGTGAAGGAGTTATGTACAAAATGCAATGTCATGCAGGACCTGTTGTACATGAACCTCAAAGACATGTAGTGAACAAATGTAATCAACTACACCGAGGTCTTCTGCCACTGCCACTTTTACCTAAAATATGTGTCCCATGAGAATTTATCATTATGTGAAGTTTTTCCCATTCTTGTGGTTTCTTCCTTGTGCTATCAATAATCAATCAAGCCAGTCATTTCATTACAGAATACTGTAATTTATTCCAGACTTCCTCTAGGTTTGTTCCAGGCTGTTATGTCTTGACAGCAATGAGGAAATGAAGGGAAAAGGAAGAAAAAGTGGTGATAATGAAACCACAAGGAGTAACTTTTGAGACAGTGGTGAACTGAAACTTCTGCTAAATGGGAGTGCTCATGGATCATGACCTCACATCAAGCCCACAGGCATTAATTGAAGCAGAAAATGTGTCTGACAAACAAATATAAATGATTGATTACATTTACAGAATGTTCGTTCTTCATTTCCCCTTTCAAGGATGATACTTCCTTCTCTTTTGTTTTTTTTTTCTCTGTTACTCTTAGTACCTCACTCGTATCTCTTTCAGCTCTTCAACCATTCCCTACCCCACTCTTCCACCGTCTGTATTTCATTTGTGAAGGTCATCCACCTTTTACTGCATTGTACCAAGCGACCACTATGGGGGAATCAAAAGCACTGAAGGAAAAGTCAGCTTGATCTCAATTCTGATACAGGATGAGTTTTCAGTCACCCTGAGTAGGCAGAAACAATAATGTTGGATTAAAATACATTCACATGCTGCAGTTATTTCAAAGTATTTGGTACAGGCAGATACTATGTAGAATTTGGATGATTAGCATGGTTCTACCTAGGAGGAGAATTATACTTTTTTTTCCAAATTTAAGTGCTATTTTTTTGTGCATACATACGTCTCGGAAAAAAGTGAAGTAATGTCTTTCACAGTAGAATGTACTTTTTTATTTTTTTTCTGATTTATAGCATATGAACTTTCTGAATATTTTTTATTATTGTTTGTTGAAACTTTCAACAGATTCCTGTTCAAAGACTCAAAATAATGATCAGGCTTTTGTGTATGAATTTCAGTCGGTATCCTTAATGCAGATATCATGCCCAAAGCCTTGTAAGCTAGAAGCAAATAAAAATTGTTTTTCAAGCTTCTTATTAATTTATTTTAGCAATAGGATTTACACTGTAAGCACCAATAATCACATGGGGAACATTAATATACCCGACCTATTTTTTTAACCTTCTCAATTCTTCGTCTTACTAATTTGTAATTGCACTAATACTGAGATTTTTCACTCCATTACACTGTTTAACATTTGCATTATTTGTCTGTTAAGATTACTAGGATTTAACTTTTTCTTAGGTAATAATTTCTAAGCACTGTTTAGGTAATGAATGTAATGTTACAAGAAAGCTATCCTTCGGAGGCTGATTTATGTTTATGCATTCTTGATTTAAACATATCATTTATTTAAACATATAATCAGAATGATGTTATCATGCTTTTATATTTTAGCAGTTCATCTGGTTTCTTTACCTAAAATAATTTCAAATGTTCTAATTCTTCCTAATGTTTATAAATCATTTTAATTATTCCTCTTCACAGTTTAGCATAAATTAAAGTGTTTTGTAGAATCAGAAATCTAGTGGTAATAATATAAAACAAAGTTTAAGGGAGCTTGGATATCCTCAAAAGCAACAGTAACATAAAAATCTATTTATTTCAGGTTTACAGACTCATGGAGCTGTGGTTCCTCACTGAACTTCATGCAACATTCAATCTAAAATATTGCATATACCCTTGCCATGATATGGACTATAGGTGCTCATTCCTTCAGCCTGATAAAACCATGGACAATACTTGAAGGGAAGAGGGAATTTCTATTTGTACACAGCTATTCTGTATTCAGATAAATACCAAAACCATAAATACTATGTTATAAAAATACCGTTTTTTTACCATTAAATTTTCACACGTTAGCAAACTGTACGTCAGTAAAGATAGTTTTCCAAACATCAGGCCAACAAAGCTAGTTGTTTGTGGTAGGTTTGCTAGCATTAAACTAAAAAAATCTCTGGTTTTCACCAAAAACTCTCAAGAACTGAGACTCACAGTAAGCTGTGCTATCTGCAACATGGATTTCAAGAGATAAAATGTACCTTTATTAGAACTAAAGGTATTGTCTTCTTACTTCAGTGTTATTTAGTTCTGATCTCTATGGGCTCTTGTAGAGAATGCTAACTGAAGCATGCATAAAAAACCCTATGTACTGAGAGATTCTGAAGGGATCACAGAATTTACTTAAGCAAAAGTTATCTTCTTAAGTTTACAAGAATTTCAAACATTCAACTGATTTCTCTACTGACCTTTGTAATAGGTTGATGAGGTTTATGGGTTAGAACAAGTTAAATACCAAAGTCCTTCAGTAAGGAAAATAGCTATTGACATCAGCTTTGTCTGGAGGATGCCTTCAGCTTACGAGGGAGAAGTGTTCAGGAACCAACAAGCTTCACTGCTTGCATCAGCCATCAAACCAGGTTTTGAACTGCCAGACCAAATCCTCAGAATGATGTCCAAATAAAGGAACAGACCTGCCATCATCAGACTGGTTTAGACAAAAAGATAGAAAATAGTCCTCACTGTACCTCTCTCCTTGAGCAGAGTGAATTTTAGCTCAGGAGGCCTGATTACCAGAAGGTTTTCCTTGGAAAAGCCCAGTGCCAGAAAGCCTGAGAGGCAAAATCTACCTGAGCCAAACAAGTGGTGTAGGTTACAGGAGTCTGCTATACCATGACTTTCCAGTAGGTCAGGGGTGGAAGTTAAGAAACATTGGGAAATAGGGATTGCCTTTCTCCAGCTTGTCTGGGTTGGAGGAAAAAGGAAGAGAAGGAAACCAGTAGAAAGGAAGAAATATTTCTACTGGAAGAAAGCAAAGGAGAAGTCTATGTTCATTTCTGCTCTGGGGTACAGTACACTGTGAATAGATAGGTTTCCACTATTTTATAAATAAAAATACACCCTTAGGGTCATAATAAGCAATGGAATAGTAATAAAGAATGGAACTATTCACAAAACACATTCTATATAAGTGGCCTATAAAATTGGTGGCTTCATATCAGCTGAGAATATCCAGTTTTGTGCAATATCTTTCCTGGACTTTGAAGAAGTTTCATGTCCTGCAGATGGCTTATTTTATTTGGCACCTTCCAAACATCCTTTACTGTGAGCACTTAAGTTGTTTTGTGGGCTTATAAAAACATATTGTGTGCCTAAGTTTTATTATTTCTATGGTTAAGCAAATTAATTGAGAAATAATCTGTTCATCCATGTCCTAAATCTAAAACCAAAATGTTAGCAGATAAAAACTGAAAAATACAAAAGCAAGCAGAGAAAGCAAAAAATTTAAAAGCAGGGCCTCTCTCAGAACACAAAGATGCAATTTAACTTGAGAGTAAATCAGAATGTAATATTTCCCTGTGAAACTAGTTCTTATACAAAGTACTTATAAGAAGCTTAAGTATGTCTTAAGATGTAAAGAAAAAGACAAAAGGAGCTGTTCAGTATGCTGTACAAAACAAATACACCATATGCTAAATCTTTACTTGTTATAACACTCAGTACTGCCTTTATTTATGCTGAATATTATGAAGTCAATGTATACTATGTGAGCATCACCCTTACGTATGCAGACATAATGATGTAAGCACTGCTACTTACTCTAAACTTTCCTTTTCCAGATGTTTAAACTTGTTCTTTCTCTCCTCCCTCCTGTTTTTTGGTTTGGTTTGGTTTTGTTGTGGTTGTTTTTATGTTGCCTTCTTCAGTGAAGAATATGTATAGTTGTTTACAGCTCAGAAAAACTTCTTGTGAAAAAAAAATCACTAAAATATGACAGGCCCCTTTTGCATTACATCTTTTTTTTCCAGATATCCTGTTCAAATACTTTGTGTCCATGTTGTGTATACCAGAAGGTATTTGGAAAAATCAAAAGAGGACATCACTGAAAACCTTAAATACAGGTCACAGATATCAGAAGCTCTGTTTGTCCTGTTGTTTCATTCATATTGCACTTGTCTCTGAGCACTGTTACATTCCCATAGAACATGAGTTAGTACCCATATAACATGAGTTAGTAATGTTTGTTAGGCTGTTAATCCATGCCCATTTTCACTATAGGTTTCAGCATCTCATTTTTCCAGATAAAGTTACATCACATTCCCAATTTAGGATGTGATAAGTGTATCCCAAAGGAATCATATATGCCAGAAAATACACACTTGCATCATAAGTGTGGGGTTTTGTGGTGCATGTCTGCATAACCTACATAATCTGGCAATTGAAATCAGCTTTGAAAATTCTAGGTCTCCATATTACTAATACAAAACTAAAAAAAAAATAATTAATCTTATTGTGTCTTGCCTACTTTTAGATGCCTCCAGTATTTAGTTTTCATAACTTCCTTAGTAGGCTGTCCAATAGCCTTGCTATCAAAAAGATTTTCCTAACATTTAAGTTAAATTTTCTGGATATCTTCTCATTATATCTAATAATACATTTTAATACCGGTCTTTATGACTTCATGTGTTTTTCCTTTCCCACATTTAGTGCATATAAGCTCTAAGAAATTTGCATTGAATATTTGAATTTTAAAAACTGATATGTTCACAGAATACTTTTACATCAAACCATTCTTCCCTGGATGTTTTCGTTATCATCATATTCATGAATTACACAATCGCTATATTTTGGCCCTATCTGTGCTGTCTGTGAACAACTCACTGAAAGCATCCAGCACCTGATTTGATATAAAACCCCAAAGGACTTAAAATTCAAGGGTTTTTTTTAATTGCAATTATCTTGTACTCCTTGAATGATAAAAGCCATAGTAATTCCAATGCAAGTACTTACGTGGATAAAATTAGAATGAACTGCCTATGCGTGCTTTGAAATTCATGCCCAATCGACACCAAACAAGTCAACCTAATGGAAAATAAATATGAAAGGCATCTAAGCACCACAGTTGTAGCAATTTTCTTTAGGTTTTCTAGAAAGTGATTGGGGAAGCTGATGCTATGTTTTCTTTGAATATTCCAAATACGTTATTGTGTTTCAGCTATTGTTTAGCAGAGTTATAACCACATTCAGACATTTTATTAATCCATAAGATGATGCAGTATCTAAATACTTTTTATTGCTCTCTTTTTGTCTTCCTCAGCTGTGATCTTTATTTAGGAATGGCTGAAAAGGAATCAGGGCTGTGATAGGTGAGTATATCTGCTTTCAAACTTGTTGTTCAAGACTTTTTTAGAGGAGCTTTCTAGAGAATCAACAAGCCTGGCTTTACTAAAGGTTAAAAAAAAATAAAAAGCTAGATAAGATGGATTAAACTTCTGTGTGGATGTTTTTGCAGTTAGTTCAATCTAGTTTACTTCAGTTTGGAAAGTAATTAAGGGAAACTGAGCTGTGGTGAGATTTTCACTGAGAAGTTTTTAATATAGGAAGTTAATGGAGTTTTACTCATTCATTTTAAATTCCCTCTCTAATTTCCAATAACTTGCCTGAGAATCTCTGAACAAGAAGTCCTGGTCTTTGACTTCTTTGGTCTTAGAATAGAAATTCACGCACTAAATCGTGAAGAAAGTTGTAGCCATCATCCTAATTAGCTGAATCTCTTGCTTCTACCCAATAATGTCGTGGCTGCCCTGCACGATCGGACAGGAGCACTCTGTGCTGTATCTTCCATTTCTGCCCCCCTGGCAAGTACCTCAGCTGTGTTCCTGTGCTATCAATATTGAGATAAAACTGCTGGAGTGAGTTCAGGGGCAGTAGTGCTTTTGAGTGATTTCCCTGGATTAGATGACTGTATACTCTTCCCCAGGGTCTGTGTTACAATTCAGACACAGCTGTTAGGAGACTTTTAAACACAGAAAAATAGCCCAAAGACATGCAAGACATAGAAGCCATTGCACAAAATGAATAGTCAGTTTGTGTCAATACCTTTTTTTTTCAGCAGTTGCCACTAGTGGTGCCAAGAGAGCACCAAAATAAGATCATATCTTTGAAAGATTAACATGAAAGGATTGTTTATCCATGGGAGCATCATCCAGAGAGTCAAATTAATAGGTCAACTCATAAACAAATAGTTCTGCATTCCAGGCAGCAGGACTCTTTTGAAGAAAACTATAAGGACTTTTGGCCAACCTGGAAAAAAATACTGTGGGGTGTAGGTTACTTAATGCTTGATGACATTCCAGGCTACGGTGATGATTTTCTTTAGCATAACACCAGAGCCTGAGATATCTCACTCTAACAAGAAGATGAGTTAAACATGACACTAGTGCAAGTGAAGGAATGATACATGTTTAAATTGTTGTTACTAATGAAGATGCTGACATTGGCAGATTATAGGTTTCTGCAATCTGGGATAAGCTGTTAGACAGTTTTGGTGTAAAATACAGGCAGCTGAATCTCACCCATGGGTATTAATTCCAGATTAATTTTGCTGCTCCACTAATGTTAGAGGTGGCAATCTAGTGACTCAAAAGCCAGCTGTAGCTGGAACAAGATACAGAAAAACCTGAAAACAAACTTTACAGTGAAAGACACAGGGGTACAAAAGGGAATATTCTTGTTGTCCTGATGTTAAAATACATCCTTTTCACAGTGATTCCAATTTTCAAAACACTGTGCAAGGGTCTTTGACAACTAAAACGATGTATGAAAGAGGTGCATTCACACCCACACCCACATAAGCACAGGAGGAAATAATTTGTGACAGTAACTACAGTGAATGAAGATAAATGGGGGGGGGGGAATAACTCTGGAAAGCAGTCTGAGATGGATAGATAGTAACATGCCACATTTAATAGTGTCATATCACAGATGGAAAAGAGTTTCCAAAGTCTCATGAACAGACTGATTGCACCAATGCAATCACTTAAGTGAAAAGACCAAATGGAAGTTGCTGCACCATTCAAATGATTTAGTAGCTCTCACAGAGGATTTGCTGCCCACGTTTCTCTATTGATGGTATTATACTTTGGAATTCAAGATCACACTGCCGGTGGTATCAAGCCTCCTCTGTATGTATAGAGCTAGAAAGATCAGCATATGACTAGTGTTGAGATGGAAACCCTTCTGATCAATATGTTTATTTCTGCCTTACAAAGTACTGCTTCACTTCTTCATTCAAGGGTTCAACTAAACAGCAGAGGTGGAAGATGGCTGTTTGGCCAGAATACTTTTGAGAGAGGTGGTGGTTGCTCTGTTCCTGTGAGTGATCTCTGGATGGTGGAGAACAGGAGATGGGAGATGCAAGGAACAGTTATGAGAGCAGGCTTGAGGATTCCAGCAAGGAGCAAAACCCCTTCTTCAGAAATAAGAATTCTTGCAGTGTTTGCTGTCTAGGAAAGTATAGAAAGTGCTAAGCTATACAGCAAGTATGCAAGAATGGCAGAAAGATGTGGGATGCTTAGGTTGGATACTAGGAAAAGGTTCTTCACCTAGAGGATGGTAGAGCACTGGAACAGGCTTCCCAGGTAGTCATGGCCCCAAGCATCACAATATGCAAGAAGTGATTGGGCAACAATGTCAGACACATGCTGTAAATTTTGGGGTTGTCTTATGCAGGGACAGGAGTTGGACTTGATGATCCTTGTGGGTCCCTTCCAACTCAGGACATTCTATGATTCTATGATTCTAAGAAAAGCTGGCAACTTAAGGGAACAGCAGAAAGGAGTGAGGAGGATTTGTTTTTAAACGTTGTATAGCCATCTGTCTTAGCTAGCAAAGTAAAGGTATTTTCTATTCAAACTCCTACTTGTTTTTTGTTTTTGTGGGATTTTGTTGTTGTTTTGTGTTTTGTTTGGTTGGTTTTGTTTTTCTTAGTACATTATTTTACATTCCAATAAAACCTAGGCTTGGAGATTAAGTGACTTGTGATAAACTCCTTAAGCAAATATGTGATATATCCACTTGAGGACACTGACTTTCATAGAATCCTGTGCAAGCATCCTTTATGTGTTGATTAAATATGTCACCAGACCTTGGCACTTCTCCCTGTTGACACTGTTACGGCTTTCATTTCTGCTCACGGCTTAATGTTCAGCATTGTTGCTCAGACAAAGCCCCAATTTGAATTGCAAAACCTGTTTTCTGTCAGTAATTCACAATTTCTGCTGTCATTTTTGCTTTGCCAGAAACTGTGCTGCAGTGTTTCTTTCAGGCATCCAGCTGCCTTTCTCCCATGCAGCACTCCCATCTTCAGGCTACGGAGTAACTATTGTAACTTCAGCAGTCCATGTCTTCTATTCCAGATACATTGCCAACTCAGTGCAGCTTTTGTGTTATTATCTTGGCATCAGTTTCTGGATGGTAGTGCCAACTCAGTATCTTATCACTGCAGATTTTTATCCTGCCGTTTGTTGTGCACTCTGGTATGCAGACATCACAAACAGCTTTTGCCTGGAATCTCAATGGTAATCTGTGGCTTGCAGGAAAATTTGCATAACACCACTGTTTGAAAAAAAAAAAAAAATAAATAAAAATTACTTGGTTGGAGTTTGATGCTTCTTTTCTTTCCAGTTGTTTCTGGTAAATTCTCAAAAGACGATTTAGTATTGCTAGTGCAGTTTGTCCATTTCCTTCCTGAAAGAGAAACTGAAGTGTGAATTCACTATTAAGACAGAAGCCATATGCAGCTAATTCTAATGACTGGACCTACATTTATGCTCTGTGCTGCAGGCTAGGACTAGATTTCATTTTCTTATAACAATTTCTATCTTAAGCCAATATATTCCATCTCTACTCTGTAGGCCATCTCAGAATCATTTGTAAGTCTCTCTGTGTTTGCCTGTGCACACTGTTATGTATAGTTGTCTCACAGATTCTAGCAGTGCCTTAAAATTAAATATCTGTCAAAGATCAGAAATGTGTTGATATTAGTACTGACATCACTTGTTTCAGCAAGCACTGTTGTACACAAAAAAATAATTTCAACCTTGCTTTTCTGCTCTAGGAGAACAAAAAAAGGCTAAAAGTGGTTATTTCTGCATTGATCCTACTAAGTCTTTTATCATGGAATAGTATCACGACTTTGCAAAGTTTACTTTGGCCATCAGTCTTTGTATTGTTCTCTATGCTTTACTTGCAGTTAATGAGATTAAAATGTCACATCAGCTGCATCCCATTTGAGTCTGAAGATACACTGCAGGTAGCTCACAGTCTGAGGTTTTCTTTGTTTTGTATTTGGTCCATTCTTCAGACTGTAGCCGGATCAACTGCTATTTAGATTGGCAAAAAGTGTTCTGATATTCGTTAAGAAATTATTATTAAGGACTGGAGTTATTACAGCAGAAATTAGTAGCCCACCAGATGTGATCTTTTCAGAAAATTACAGTGGTTTTAAGGCAATTTTCCCTACCTTTGTCCTCTCTTGAGAAAGCCAAGTACTTCCCAATAGGGGTTTTCAGATAGTCAAGTTGCTATGAAGATCATGTGTCTACCAGCATCACTACACAGCTGGTATGGTCTTACACGAGTAAGCAGCATGTATCTGTGTGGTTCACTCTCATATCTGCTGTGCTGCAGTTTTGTTTTTGAGAACTGTTCTTGCTCTTGGTTTTTGGGGGGATTTACTGTAAACAAGCACGTGCTGCCATGCATTTAGGCCAGTTGAAGTTCTTTATTTTGCACCTGAAGCAGAAGACAGGGAAGTTTGTGACAGTACATGGCTTCTTTGAGATTCCTTATTTGGTCTTTGGTGAGACCTAGGCAAGTGTCCTGCCTTTCACAGGCACCTTTACTTTTATTTTGCCACAAAGTTCTACCATCTTAAATCTATCACTCTGGTCTTCACCTGATGCCTTAGGAGATGTCTTAGATGTCTTCATTCATTGCTGTGTAGTATGTCTGGTAGTATGACCTAGAACTTGATGCTGACTGTTGCAAGGAGCTAATAAAAAGCAACCTATTTTGAAAAGGACTGAAAAAGTGAGCATGAGCTCTCTTGTGGCTTAATGAAACATCTGGAGACATGTGCTAGACATAGAAAGAAAGCACCAGTGTGCTTCAAAGCCAGATTCTCAAGGATCCTAATGGATAGCATCAATCTGTTGTCTAGAAGTTAGTTATCTACGACAAGGATGCTCAACAGAGTCTCTTTCTTAGTCAGGGAGAAGTAGAATATTCCTATTTTATCTAAACCCAAGGTGACACCCTAGATAGGTGACAAATAGGGAACAGGAATCACTCTCTGCACAATCTGTACAAGTCTGTTTCTCTTCATATTTCTTGAAGAAATCTGTCCTAGAGAATTTGGAGAACCAAAGATGTTGAGATCAATTACACCCACAGCCTCTTCATGTGGTTCTTTTGCAGTAAAGGACCTTTAAAGTAGGAATAAGTGTTGTTAGTCTAAAGCTGAAAGGTATTTTTACATTTTTTTTTTTCATTTTAAATATTATCTCGTTAGATATTTTTTCCCTTGTTCAAGAATGTGTTTGTATTTGAGAAGGGTTCATGCTCCACCAACAGACATTATTAAGTCCTTCTAATTCTTAGAGCCTTTTTCGGCACAAGAAAAGAGATGTCTTATGTGATGATGCTTAGTGAGAGTTTCCTGAGAAAGGGGCTGTGCCGGGGATCTGACTGTTCCTTCCACAAGTATGCTGGAGCATAAACACGCACACTCCATCTGTACAAGTGGGAGAGGAGAAAAGAGCATTCAACATCTGTTTCAGACAGTTATAAATATTACAGTAGTCTAATTTTCCTAGGAATTATGCCTAAAGCAGTGCCTATGGCTCAGAAATTAGAAAGGGAAGAACCAGCCTAGTACAATTCCTCTAGGTCTCTTATTTCCTATGATCTTTCTTTAAGTTTTTACCACATGTTCCTTGAGAAAATCAAGGTCAAATGTCTTTATCATGACTTGTGATTTTTCATTGCCATTTTTTGATATCTGGATATCTTCACAACATTTCTGAAAATAATCTGTGTGAATAATAGGCCTGGGTGGCAGAGGCAAGAAATTGTGGGATAAGAGGGAAATTCATGCTTTGAATTATAAATGAAAATAGAAAAAAATGTTTCATAATATATAATTGAATGAAATATGTTGTTTTCTTTAGGATTTTATTATTATTATTATTTAGGTTATATCTCTGTTTACAATACCTGAAGGATAAAAATCCTGAAGGTGATTGCCCAAGCCCAGTTTCACATCACATAGAGTGAACTTCATATATGGTGGAGTACATTAGTATGTTCTTGGAAGCATTGTTCAACAGCTACTTCTGCTAACACTCCTAAGAGTAAGAAGTTATAAAGTACTTTCTAGAGTTCCTAAAAGCATGATGGATGAAATATTTCTAAACTGAAATAAATCAGAATGGTTAAATTAATTTCCTTTCTTTCACAGATCTTCAAGACAGAAAATGTGATATTAGTAATGAACAATTATTTTCAAAAGTTCACTCAATTTTACATTTTTTCAAGGGTAGTTAATTAGATCTGATCTCCAGAAAACACCAATTTACATTAATTCATAGTGAAAGAAAATGTGTTAATATTAATGTATGCATTCCTTTGCTTTATAGACACAAAATAAAAATTAAACCTTGTAAACTTATTGCAGGCAGAATATCTGTTCTGAAAATCAGAATACTGAAGCAAAGACGCATTAAAAATGGTCTTCCTAAGACAACAGAGAACTCACCTTTTAAGGATTTTAATTCCAGAAAGAAAAAAAAAAAGAAGAAAATGATATGCAGTAAGTTGTTATCCATTTGAAACATGTCTATGTTAATAATAGAACAGCACTGCTTTTTTTTTTTAACTTATGCTTTCAGCACTAATTATGTGGCTTCCATCATACCACACATTTATGAGAAAGAAAAAATTAAGGGAAATTAAAGGATTAAAGAGAAAAATGTTGACAAATATTATTTTAAAACAGATTTTCTTAGATATAAATTATGAGCTATTGAGTATGCCAGCAGTGGGGTTTTGATGATTGGTATGTAATTATCTAGGGATGCGAGGTTTTAAGAATCCATAGCAACTCCTCTAGGATGTCTTATTGGATTTACACCAGGATGAAGGATTTGGTAATGAACTGCTAATCCGACACTGCTCGCTACCTGCCCAAGGTTTAAAATGTGTCTCTGTCTAAATGTCAGCTGCAATTAAGTGTTAGGACCAAAAACATCTCAGAAAATGAGAAAGCAGTAGGATAGATTTTACTGTCTATTATTGGTATTTATGGTTCTTCTCATGTTTAATCACTCACAGCCACTGCACACTAAACACTTTCTTGCAAATGTGGCTGAAAGTAGTATTTAATAGGAGAAACAGGATGAAATGAGGACAGGGAGTTTAGACTGGTAAAACATCCTGATAATGAGATTTGTTAGACAGCAGAAGAATCTCCTAAGGGCAGAGGGGGGAAACTTCAGTGTCTGGGACATGTCCAATTAAACTTGAAATATGTTAGAAAATGTTCTACTTGGAATGGGAAATATATGTAATTAATACTCCTCATTACTAGTTTCTTTTATCCTCAAAACTTTTTCCCAGACAATAAATTCTGTTTGTTTCCTATTACTTCTGCAATGAGTAGTTTCATTGTCTTAAAGGATTAAGGTAGATAAGGTTACAACATCTATATTAACTTTGAAACTGGAAATGGAAAGTTTAAGTATAGTCTAATCCAGAGACCCTTCATGTTTACATATTAATTGATGTTGCCTAAGGAGCAACCTAACGCTGGTAAAACAGGAGTCTCTTTTACCATGTTCTAAGATGAGAACAATTATAAGAACATTTCTACAGCAATGTATTCCTCAGAATATGTATTCATGTTAAGAGTCATTATGGTCTTTGCAAGTTTCATTGAGGGAACAGTAGTTTTCTTGGAGTCACACCCAATTTACAGTTATTAGGCAAAACTAGGGACATTTCATGTAAGTGGACACCTGCTGATGTAACCCAAATATTTTAAGACTACAAAAGGAATGGATAGCAACCATCTTGTTAGTCCCAAGATAAAAGGTAGCCATTAAGCTGCGATCCATCAGGTTACACCAAAGCTGTTTTTATCGACTCTTAATAGTGAATCACTTCTACTTAATTTTGTTCCCAGGCTAAGCTGCAAGTGGGAACATTATTCATTTACACTGGACTGATCTTTCATTACCCTGCTTCTGAACCTATGTGCAAACATGAAACTGGAAAGCACACCATAGAAACTACTGTCGTAAATACATACATGTGTATATATATATACATATACACATATTCATAAAATACATATATATTTATATAGTAAGAAACGAGAATGCCAATACCTTGAATGAATGCTATTTATATTTTTCTAATCCAAATTATAAGAATTTTTTTTAAATTTTGCATTTCATTTTGAATCAAAATTATCAGTTTTCCAAACTTTTAACAAAAATATTTGCTACTATTTTCTTTTTTTTTTTTTTAAATAATAAAAGTGGATGGTTTACCTTGAAGGTTTGTTCTTTTTCACTTCTTTCATCTCAGAAAGTGTATTATATATACAGAAGGGAAAAAACAACACTTAGAAATTAGAGTAATAGGAGATATTTCAGACAAATTTTCCTTAATTCCTCTATTTTTCTAGTGGGAAAACACAGAGAAATCATTCTTGTTTCTTTCAGTGTCTTACTTTCTAACTTTCAGTTTCTTTCTGCAATGCAAAAAACAGTTTTTAAAAAGAAGAAAATGTTTTTTCTCCATTACTAATGAAAATACTACTTTATAAACAATGTTTAATGAACAAAAAATCTAAATACATTATCAAATAAAAATTCAGTCTTCTTTCTCCTCTCTTTAATTCATTAGAAAATTACATTTTGAATACTTCCACTATCCTACCACCTTTCTTATGATATTCTGAGATAAGATTTGCAAAGCCAAGCCACTTGATTTTGCCAATAAGCACTTGGGTTTTGGCATATTTGCATGATCTGCAATAGTAAACACACTACTAATACAATTTTTCAAATATTTAATCACCTCAAAGTAGAACAGCAGTTCTTCCCAAGAGTCAGGCAGCATTTTTCAGTTTCCCCACTAATTCCTGCCAGCTGATTCTGTGCTCGTAGAGCTTAGCAGTGACCCTGATTCCGAATTTTTCTTGATTTCAAAAGGCAGCGAGTGATCCACTGTCAGCAGTCAAAGCACTCTTGCTTGTTCACAAGCATTTTATCAGACCTTGAGAGCAGTTTTTCCAGCTGACAGACCTGTTCTGTGAGGCTTAACGGGGTCGACTACTGACATTGTAATGCATGTCTGGATCTGAACTCTGTGGCCCTGCCCTGTCTCTGCTTGCTGTAAAGATGCACATTTTCAGAAATATCTCCTCTCTGAAAAATCTGACAAAAGTAAACTACAATCTGAACTCACTGTACACTGACTATTAACACAGCCTCGTCAGTATACTGCAAGAGCTGATTAAAAAAGAAAGATGTTGGTGAGTTTAACTGAGAATAATGATCAGAAAACTGTTTATATTCTGCTTTTAGTATCTTGATTTGTTTGTTTCTTGGTTTGTTTGTCAAAACTGGAAGAAAGAGGGGGAAACAAACAAAAAAACACCACCAGATTTTAACAATATGTCACTTTATTCTTAATAGTAAATTAAGTCCTTTTTTTTTCATCCCTTTTTTTTTTTTTGTCCTTTTTTTTTTTTTCCCCCAGTTCAGTCTCACATTTCCAATTACAAATTCAGGATAAAAGGCTAGCCCTGCACATTGGTGTAGAAATCAGAATAGGACTTTTTGCTGAAAACTGAGAAGAATCAGTGAAAATTTGACTTTACATTTGTTAAAAGACAAATTGATCGTAAAACAGAAAAACTAGAAAAGGCAAAGTAAGGATGGAAAAAAGTGTACGTGACATTTTTTCAATACATATCTACATTTTGTACATAGCTCCTGCATATAGAATGGCATGCCATGCCCTACCAAAACTTTTTTCCTCATACCTTATGAAGGGGAAGGGGAAGGGGAAGGGGAAGGGGAAGGGGAAGGGGAAGGGGAAGGGGAAGGGGAAGGGGAAGAGGAAGGGAAGGGAAGGGAAGGGAAGGGAAGGGAAGGGAAGGGAAGGGAAGGGAAGGGAAGGGAAGGGAAGGGAAGGGAAGGGAAGGGAAGGGAAGGGAAGGGAAGGGAAGGGAAGGGAAGGGAAGGGAAGGGAAGGGAAGGGAAGGGAAGGGAAGGGAAGGGAAGGGAAGGGAAGGGAAGGGAAGGGAAGGGAAGGGAAGGGAAGGGAAGGGAAGGGAAGGGAAGGGAAGGGAAGGGAAGGGAAGGGAAGGGAAGGGAAGGGAAGGGAAACGCCTTTGCTTATATAATTCATACAGCTGGAGACAAATGTCATAAAATGAGGAGAGATCTTTAATTAATGTCAATAGTTTAAGTGAAGACCACTGGTCTTTCCTTTACATAAGCTTTAACAGATTTGCTCTCTGCTAAAACAGGCCATCAGAGAATTAATTTGTACTTGTTTAACATTTACATACTTCATGAAAACTACAGACCCAGGAAATTGAAAAATATGTTTCAAAGCTTAAAATAATCTCTTCCCCTAGCAACTGCTTAGAAAAACGAGACCTTTGACTTTGATTCAGAAATTGTTTATGCTCCTAATGGTAATTACATCAGCATTTGACTAAGTTTCCCCGTTCTGCAAGGGGTAACTGTAAAGCATAGGAAGTATCTGAACAAGCATGGAAAAGCCACAAGAGGTTCAATTCACAAACAAGATTTACAATATTTAGGACACTTTCTGTGATTATATCTAGATTAAAGGTAAGACGGAACTGTATTTTGATATGGTGATACATCACCTGCAAATAACCTAGATAAGCATGCTCCCAACTATAGACGGAATTCAGTCCATAAGAACAATCACCCCCCTGCTTACCTTTCTGACAAGGCATCCTCACATGTGCACAATATTGTTTCATAAAGACATATTACCCCCCTTTCTCTCTCATGTATAGTACAAAGTTAAGTGTACTCATTGAGAATGTATTCTGTATGATTCTTCTGCTTCCTTTCCTGTATTGTAAACATAACAATTCAGTAAAACTATATGTATATATGTAATGTAATCTGATTTTTTATAAAGATACGGACATTATGACTAATAAGGTAACATACAATCAAAGAATACTGTAGATTGAAAAGAATCTCTGGAGTTTATCTGGCTGACTCCATTATTCAAAGCAGGGACAACTTCAAAATTACTGTAAATTGCTTAGACCTCTGTCCAATTGATTTCTGAATGCCCATATCTCTGCCAGAAACCTACTACAGTGTTTGACCACCTTCAAGGTGAACAATGTTTTTCCTTATATGAAGTCAAAATTTTGCTTGCTTCCACTTGAGTCTGCTATCCTTTCTCCTTTTGCTTTGCACCTCCAAGAGCAGCCCAGCCCTGGCTTCTCTATACCTTCCATTCCACCTGTGGAATACTGCTATGAAAACTCCCCTGAACCTTTTTTCCAGGCTGAATAAGCCAGCTTTCCTCAGTGTCTCCTCATGCATCATGTGCTCCAGTATCCAAACTTCTGGATGGCCCTCCACCGAACTACCTCCAGCATGTTCATGTCTCTCTGACATTTGGCAGCCCAGACCTGGACCCAGCACTCCAGATGTATCCCATCAATGCTGAGCAGAGGTGAAGGATCCCTTCACTGAATTGGCAGGCATTGGTCTTCCCCTTGCAGCCTGATATGCAGTTGGCTTTCAGCACTGAGAAGGCACATTGCTGGTTCATGGTCAACTGGTTGTCCACCAGGACCCTCAGACCTATTTCTGCCAAGCTGCTTTCCAGTTGGTTGGCCTGGAGCCTTCACTGGTGCTTGTGGTTATTCCTTCCCAGGGCAGGATTTTGTGTTTCCCTTCATGGATCTTAATGAAGTTCCCGTCAGCCCATTTCTCCAGCTTGATGAGATTCCTTTGAATTGCAGCCCGGCTCTCCCATTTACTGACAGTTCCATTCATCTGGATTTTTTGTGTGAATTAACTTACTGAGAGTGCACTTAAATATTTATCTGCCCCAGATAATTCCTTGAGGAACACCATCAATACCCACCTCCCACTTGGACTTTGTACTACTGGCATCTACTCCTCAAACTCAGTGGCTCCTCTTGTCTGTTTTCAAGTGTCATCACTGTAACTTTTCCTATCCCTTACTGTTATTTTTTTAATTTAAGAAAAAAAAAAAAGTTAAAATTAAGAAGAAACACAAACATGCCATTCATTTCTTAGGACTGAAAACTCCAAATCCCCATGCTCAACTTTCTCACACATGCTTTTCTGTTTCGCAGAAAATAATTAAAATAATGCTTTCACATTCTTACATATAAGAAAAATCAGAGAGGACAGATAATTTTTCTTTTAAAACCAGTTCTTAAAAATGTATCTTCAAAGGGGTTATCTGAGTTCATGACACCTGAATGCAAATTTTTTGAGTACTTCTAGTCCTTTTTTTTTTTTTTAAAAAAAAAAAAAAAAAAAAGAAGAACTTGGCAAAGCAAAAATGCTCAGAGTTGTTCTTCCTTTCTTCATAGGTTACTCCTGAAAAAGCCCTCTTGAACCAGTATGTAAATGTGTAGTGCTGCATAATTAGGGATTCAAAAAATAAGGTCAAACTCATCCAGTTTACTTTTTCCAGCCAGTCTTGTATAAATGAGGTGGCAATCTAGAAGAAGTTGGTCTTTTCATTTAAACTGGGACTGTTCCAGAAGACCATGTACAAATCGAAATATTTAGTGAAGGCTAAATGTTCCACACTTAAGCAGTGGGTAGGAACACCAAATTCCTGAATAAAAATTAGTATTTTATTTGATAGTATTTGGGTTTATTTCATACTGTTTTCCTTAAGTCATAAATATTTTTTGTCTATTTCAAAAACCAGAAGCTATGTTGCTACTTTGATATTTTTAGAAATTTTGTTTTAGACATTACTTGATCATCAGTTAGATAGCTTATAATAACTTTTTTCAATTGATGTTTCTATCATTCTATATTTAAGAGTTGCACACCTTTTTCTCTGAGCGTAGTCTGGCACATTGTAACATGCCCATGTTCATGAGTTGAGTGACATTCAGAACCAACTTAATATTCAAATATTTGTCTTTATTTTGTCTTCCAGTGCCTATCAAAGTTCATTTTATATTAGTCCCACTCCAAGTCTGCTAACAGCAGGCTTTCCTTAATAGAGGTCTGTCTCACGTCAAAGTTCAACAATAAAACCCTTATTGAAGAAAGGCAGATGTAAAGCCAAGATATGCAAAGAGGCTTAGAGATACACTTGAAAAGACTTGGTTGCCTCGAGTTCAAATCTTGGTCCTGAGGAACACTTCCGGATCCAAATAAAACTGACCTGTTAAGATCCTAGTAAAAAACAGTTTATCAAAAATTTATGATCAGCTACTACTTCAGTATCATGAACAATATTAAATAACAGCTACCTGAAGCAACAGTGGTGATAATACATCATTAATTGCATTTCACTTTCTGTCATTCCTGCAGTCCCTTAACTCATGACAATAAACAGGCAAGCAAAATGCCACCTCTCTCTAACCTAGGATAGGCAAGGTCTGGGTATAAGCTTCCTAACTATTTTTTGCACTAGTAGAGACTGCAAGGTAAGCATTCTGGAGAGGTGTTTGCTGGCAAACTGGATATGGCATTCAGTTGGAAAAACCTAAGCAAGAGTCATAGGTTATTCTCTTGTGCAAGTCAGGGGTACAACCTTTTTAGAGGGCTTCGAGCCCCTTTCCAGGGTCTTTGAAAATGCAGCAGGTCAACTGTTATGGCTGGGAGGACACAGTGGTATTGGGGACACAGGGGTAGCATGGACCATGCCTCGGAACAGCTGTGCCCTTCTGGTGGGCACTCACAGGTGATGCACATCAGACAATACTGCAAGGGCCATGGGGGCACAAATGTATCAGTGAATCCACCAAGTCCAAAGATCCTGGCACTTGTATTTGAGCATCTACACCACTAAATCGTTACATCTCTGACATGGTTTCTGGTCCAGACAAAAAAGCAGTCTCCCAAACTGTTTCTAGACATGGTTTCAGAGTTAGAATAGTTTAGAAACCATTTCCAGTCAGCAGTTCATGTGTGGCTACCCTTTTTTGGCGGATAAAGGTGTTTAACAGAATGGCTGTGATCAGCTGGCCCCAAGTCCAGTGGCAGTAGTTATTTACTGGTACAGTTGCAGCCTAGGTTTCCCTAAGGCCCCTCTCATGACTCACCAAAGGGCACACTTGGGGTAAATCACAGCAGATGGTGAGGAGTGTTGATCCTGAGGTACCACCAATGGACCTCTCTTGGGACAGTTTCCATGACAAGCGGGAAGGCTGGTTTTATGGAACCTGGTGGTGGCAGTCCCTGGCTCTGTGCTGGACCATTTTCACATGCAGAGAATGGAGTGAATTTATCCTTTTCTCCTTCACATGCAACCTCCTAAGAAAAAGATTTCAAACCTAGCCTCCATCACCTTTGCCCTGGTCTTGCACACCAGCAGTTCCCTTGCTGTCCACACTGCATTCAAAACCAGCTTTCCTCCTCTTTGGGAAGTGAAGATTTCAGATGAAATATAGATTGTGACTGAGGATCCACTACACAATCATGTCTTATTGATTTATGGCATTGCTTTGTACTGCTAGCCAGCTACGTGCTCCCCCCCAAATTGTAGTCAAACTCCGTCATATTCTTTTCCTGAGAAAGCTGTTAATTCTGGAATATATTTACAAATTTTGAAACTCTGCTTGTCATTTCATGAAGCAACACAGTGCAAAATGCACACCAGATATCTCCCCTGGCAGCAGACATGAACACTAGTCCTTGGAATTTGTATGAATTCCAGTTTAAGGAAATAATGAATTTAAATGGTACAGACCCACAGACATTAACAGGATTTACTAGATATAAAGCAGTTATAGTGATGTGTATAAGCTGTATTTTATGGTTTTATAAACTAAAAATTGGCAGACTCTTCTAACTATCCCTAAGTAATAGTGATCCTGACTTATGCTTAGAGCTCCTCATTACGTTTAGCAAACCACACACTTGCCTTTTAATTAGTCCTGTGAAAGTTGCAGGGGTTGTGGGTCACCATGAGAATGGTACTTGGGGAGGGATAACAGATTAAGAAAGAAAGAAAATGCTCTGAAATTCGTGAGTGTGAAATTAACAGTAATAGAGAGGGGAATGGGAAAAGGCCTTCTGTACATTTGTTTTTGTCTTGAAGCTGCAGGAAAATAAGTGCATCAAATGTATATTGCAGTAATGAGCAATTTCCAGTCTCCACACAGTGATTATCTTCAGACTTGGGCTTAGAGCTCCCCTGTTCCTGCATGTGAAAGTGCAGGTGCTTGCCAAGTCTGCACACATTTGCCTCACTGTAAAAGTGGAGGAACTCCAGTTTTTCTACAGTGCAACTGGCAGCTTCTTCTAAATCACTTTATAATTTCCATAGCTGAGTATATCAGGTTAACCTAAAAGTCACTACGTATATTCCCTTTCTCGTCCAGCATGTCATACAGTGGCATATCTGTGTTATGCTGATGGTGTGTGTGGCAGGGGAATTGTCTCCAAGTTGTGGCTAACGGGCTGTGTGCTGTCATTCTCTCTCTCCCGATGAAAAGCAGATGATGCTTTGAGTCTCTGCACATTTATTGTCAGGTGATGCACAAATGAATGAAGTCAAATAACGGGGGAGAGCGGGATACGTCCTCATCATCCTCTAAGTCATCTTAACCTTGCATTGTAAGTTCAAAACAAACTGTACAAAAAACATATATTTCTTATATAACAGCTTACTAATGTTACTAGTTACTTTACTGATATATAAATAATTGTTGCAGGCAAACACTTAGCTCCACAGCACTTAAATTTAAAAGTGGAATATCTTTGTACTTCTGTCAGATGCCAAACAACTGTTCAGTAGCTTGATGTTAAAGGATCTCCTTTTTATTGTATGTTCTGCTTATGTTTTCAAAACTAAAAATACAATCAGGCCGAACTCAAGTAGTAGGATATTTAACTATCTAGTAGGTAATCAGTAATGTGCTATTATATGGTGTTGTCCCAATGAGTTTCAAAATGCCTTTTCAAACCGGATTCCCTTCCAACTGCTAAGTGCTTTTCATCTCTGCTGAAGAGTTTTGCTGTTAGTTTTATATTTGCCCCTAGATTTGGTAGCTAAGCTATAAGTGCATATTCTTGCATTATTCTTGCAAAGTCTCTGAATGGGTTGCATGGCAATTTCTCCCATCGAGTACCACTCTTTATGAATACGTTGTTAGATACAGATTTGACAGGTTTAAGCTTCCAGATTTTGACATTGCAGAGGGGTAGCTCTTGACAGTGATTCCTCAGCACATCCTTCACAAGAATTTTTTTCTCACCAACCATAGTGAGTCCTAAAATTAGAAGCAAGTACGGTACAGGCACGTGAAAGAAGATAGTGAAAGAAATGTATGGAGGTTTTATTTTGCTTTACTTTTGTTTTATCTGAGGCTTTCTATGGTGAGCATGATAAGACCTCAGTCTCAACTTAGACAAAGTAAAGATTTTCTGAGGGAAGAGCTTATTTGGGGAGTAAGCCAGAAAATACAAGTTTGCTAGTTAGTTCAAGTTCTTGAAAATCAGGAGTCCTGTCATGCTGCAGTATGGGTAAAGGAAGACAGTGGAGCACAGACAAGGGAAGAGATGGGAGAGCCTGTTCCAAGAAGTTTATGCATCTTCTGAGGCCCCAGAAGCACATGCATCAGTCCAAGCCTTTAGCTGCTTCTTCCCCCTTCCCTCACTCCCCCTCCCAGTCCGGTGAATTAGGGCAAATGACCATCATTAGTGTCAGCAGCAAGACAAAGGGAGAGCAGCAGATTTCACATTGTTCCAGCAGTGAGAAAGTTGCTCAGGTTGCTGACATATGTTGTGGAGACAGATTTCCGCAGTGTGCAGACTGAAATGCATAATCTGAACAAGGTCATAAGCCAAACATCTACAGAGTTTATTGAAAACATCCCTGGTGTTTAAAATTCTGTGGTCTTCTGAAACCCAGAAATCCAGCCCTGCAGTTATTTCTCCCTTTCAGAGAGAATGAGACACATAGATGCTTTGGGAACACGTGGGTCACTTTTTTTCCCCTCCCTCCTAGCAGGAGAGGCAGTTTAGCCTGCTTTTCCTGGTTCATATCCTGGGGTGAATCACTGCAGACAAACAGCTCCAGCACAGACCCGGCTCAGAGGGGCCCATACAGGAGAGAAGAGGAGCTGTCTGTCACTCTGGGCAGGGATCACCGTGAAGAGACTGGGAGAGAGGGGCGGAGAGTCATTTATGTGGGTCCCTTTATGAGGGTGTCTGGCTTTCAGATACTGTGTGGGATTTTTCTTTGAAAAACAAACAAACACTAGTTATATTTCTCTTAATTGTCTGGAAAAACTCACTCCTTCAGCCACTAACTCTCCACTTTGCTCATTCTTTTAACTCACACTCATGCTAAGCTGCTTTTAGAGGTATTTTTGGAGATATTCAGGCTTGGAACGCTGTGTTCCTCCTAGCTGTTTCCAACTTTCTTGCATGACGTTCCTTTCCACAGTGCTGGTCTTTAGGCCAGCCAGAAATAAGAATATTGCTGAGCACAAAAAAAGCCTTGTGTATCTTCCCCAATAACTACTTTGAAGGCTGTAACATATCTGCAGAGAGATTTTAACATCTTTTAAAATGCGAAAGGACATTTAAAGACAGCATCTGGTGACATTATGCATGACAACCCCTCCCTGCAAAGGTAGGAAGTGAGAAGAAATAAAGGCTAGACAGGATTATTTGTTCAAACGTACCCAGGCTTGGCTCTGCGTAAAGAGGTACTGTAACCTCTTAGCTCTTGTAAAACTAACACTTGTGTCTGTGTGTGCATGTGTGCATATGCATAAGAGAAAAGGAGGGAGCAAGCAAGACTATTCTTGCGGCAGTACACAGAGCTTTTTCTATCCGTGAGACACTGGTTTTCTGGAATCAATATACTGAAAATTCAGAAGTCCTGAAAATACAAGAAAGGCTTTTGCATAGGAGAAGAGAACTGCTAAAGTTCCACAACTCCAGAGGGCTGTGCTAATTTCTTTCATATTTTAATGCCAGATATTTTATTCACACATTGCTTTCTGTTAGGTGTCATCACAGCAGTCTATCGGCCTGCCTAAGACTTTCATTTATCTCAGACTAGATAAGAAATAGAATGGATTTCATCCTTATATGGAGAAAATATATGAGATACCATTTAAGGCAGCTTTTTAGAGCATCACTGCAAACGTAAGCTGAATTCCTGCCATGTGCACCAAGAGGACATATTAACACCTCTTCCAAAGTTCCCCCACAGTTTGTGTTCTGGAAAGCACATTTCTTTTCTGCTGCCCTGGATGTTGCTACAAGTGACCTGTGTCACCACTGCTGGTGGTAACACATAGAGGGAGAAAAGTCTGGGATCCCCTGGACTAAAGCATATTGTTACTTTCTGAAGTAAATGGTATTACTATTTCTCTTTTCTCTATTGCCGTGTACCATTATATCGGTCAAACTGGTTAAATGTCTATCATCACATTTTTCATTTCTGTGAAACACATTGGATTTTTTATAGAAGGGACAGGAGCATTTTTAGACTTTTAGACACTCACTTGCACATAATTCTATGATAATGAATTTATGGTGTACATGAAATATGTGGAAAGTGTATACAAACACACACACACACACACACACACGTGCAAAATCCCATTGTTACTCATTTTATTGATAGCTGTTTGGTTGTATTGAGAGCAAAGATGTGCATTAGATTTCATTTTATTTTTACTGTTTAAAACTGAGTGCAATAAGCAATCATCCTATAGCTAAAATAAATTCAACCCAGACTATTCCTAGGAGTCTTATGTGCTTTAAAAGCCCATACGGATTTCACATTAAGCAAGCAGTGAGGAGAACACAGGTTTTCTATTTAAACAGAGCATACCCATTATCATGGATATGTTGAATAGACAGCTATTCTCTCTTCCTTTCAGGTGCCCAGGTAGAGTCAGTTGTAATCTTGGCCTTAGTAATTTTGAGGGAAAAATGGCTTTATCCTGAATGTTTCCTAATCTCATAATACTCTCATGGCATGCAACTGATTGTGCAGTTACTGGTAGAGTGATAGTTTCTGTGGTGTGCATTACAAATGGTTTAATTTCTCTAATATTTTTGGTAGAAGATGTTCTCTACTGCTTTTTGGAGTGCTTTTTTTTTTTATTAAAAAAAAAAAAAAGCCCAGAGAAAAATATTCTAGAAATGTGATTTACATTAGTAGGTGAAAACATTCAGTAATGGTTTAACATGTTCTTCTCTGTTTTGTCATGGAGTGGTACGAGGGTAGACTTGAGGACCTCCATTAGGTACTTTGCTTTGACATAACCCAGTGACAGCTGTCTATACTGTGTAGAGTGCTTAACATCTGACTTTGAGAATAATTTGTGTCACTCAGCATGTCAATAGGTCCCTCCAAAGGTGCTTTTTTTCTACTTCTATAAAGAGTAAGATGATCACAACCATGCCATGCAGAAAAAAACACACATTGCTCCCACAAGAGTTATTTTATTTCCTACCATCAGCACTAAGTTTGAGTTTCTACCTATACCCCTATAGACAACAACAAAAGCTAAAAAATAATTTAAAAAAAAGGCAAACAAAAAACAACAAACAAACAAACAAAAAAACACACACAAAACCCACTAAATATCAACTGCATTGCTTTTGGTGAAGATTAAACACTTTGGTGGTAGTTCTTAAATTTTGGTTGTATTGATTGTGCTGTTATCACATTGTGTTTTCCTGCCTCATTTCTTATCTTTCTTCTTTTCCATAGGCTTGTCTCTAAGCTTTCCTGCCTTAGACAAGACTGCATGTGAATGGTAGCAGCTACCTTGGGAATCTGCTTGCTATTCATCAGAGACCATTTGAACGTATGCCAGTTTCTTTCATGAGGTCTCATCCAGAAGCCATCAGGACCAATGGAAAAACTCCATTTAACAAGGCCTTGATGCCAGTCCAGGTCTGATTTCAAAGTTCTCCCAAGAAGATCTGCTTATGATAACTTAGTACTTGGTAATTCTTGTGCATGGGCACATTTTTCATGTGAAATAAAATGTATTTGCTTCAATTTGCTTGCATGTGTCCTTGGAATTTTGGCAGATGTTGAAAGCAGTTCAGGAACAGATGATGTGAGAGCAACAATATGTCCCTGAGCAACAGCAAAGCAGCAGGTGCAGGAGGAACATATGCCAGATTCCCATCAGCAGAAGCAGCCCCATGGAGGGCTCTCTGGGACTGCATGCAAGGTGCATGCTCCACTTTTCTTCTGGCACTGGGAAATATTAGCAAGTCTGCATCAGGCCAAGCAAATAATTTAAAAACTTAACTTTCAATTATGTAATAATTCATAAAGTAAGCACACAGAAACTGTGGTGCGAGATAATTTCTTAGGCAAAACAACGTGGGTGTTTAAAAAAGTATCATATTTTACTTCTAAAAAATAAGTACCCAGAGACAATAATTAAGGGAATTAGAAACCTTAACTCTGACCTTGTCCCAGAACCTTTCCCACACATCCAGGACATGAAAAGTTTCCACTCATTTATTTTTTAATAAAAGACACTAGTTTCAAAAAATACTGTATAAAGTTAATTTGAAATGTTTTGGTGACACCACTTCTGAGACATTCTTAAAAAAAAAGGAAAAGAAAAGCTGTGGTTCAGTGACTGCTGTTCAGCTCTCGCATGCTACATTGCTTGAATGGACTAAATAAAAATATGTCTGTTATGATCAAAATTGAGGAATTCTGGATACAAGTTATCCTTTTTCCTCCAGTGTCATATTATGGTCTTCTGAGTGGAGCTGGGCAAAAGTCCCATTTGTAGAATATATGTACACTTTTTTTCCTCAAGACAAAGCCAAGATTTTTCTAAAACAAAAAATGACACACCCTTCACGTAAGAGCCATCAGAAAGCAGCCAGTGCATCAGAGTATAAACTTTCTTGCAGGATTTGTGTCTAAATTCCTGCTGCGCTATACTCTTTCATGCTAGTGAAGCACAGTTTGGGAAATAGGAGTCCTTTCTCTCTTTCTGGCTTAAGTAGAAACTTTCTTATTAAAACCTTTAGGAAGATTGGTTTTTGATATTTTATCTCTTAAGAATTTTTTTTTCAGAAATCTCCAGTTCTTATCTTGAACTGTATGATTATATCTAATGAACCAGTTAGAAATCTAGATAGATTGAAAAAAAAATAATCATACTTTATGCTTGTTTGGGAAGTATTGAAAGGCCACAGGTCAATATCTAAAAGGGATTTAAAAAGCATTTCCAATGGCCTTTTATCACTTAGTTTTTATCGCTTAGTGGTCTCTAAATTACTAATAGTATGACAAGGATTTTGTGAATTTTAGAATAACTTGCATTGTCATTAACAAAATTGAACACAAAAGATCTGGAGCAAGTTTTAAGATGACTAGGAATTCACTTTGAGATGAACAGTAAAGAAATTCTGTTCTAAGTAATTCACATGACAATACTGATAGAATTCCCAGTTATATCTGATGCCAAGAATCATGTCATAGCTAACCTTGAATTTTAATCAGAAATTGTTGAAGAGGTTGGAAATATAATTCATTAACTGTTTGACATCCTTTGTTATATTAACCTGTTCAAAAACTGACATGTGGGTAGAACAGATGTTTGAAGTGGTGATTTAAATTAACCCACCTGACTTTGCATTGAATTTGTAAATCACCTGTGTGAGGTCCCTCAAACCACTTCTGACTTTGCCTTGTGCTCCTAAATACCACAGAGGTACAAGGCTATAAACCTAATCCTCATGCACATGTAAGGAGATTAAACCTTGTGCAACTGGCAGTGCCACGCTGATTTACATGTATGTCTTGGTAGAAGGCACTGCAAGAATATTATCTTCAAGGGAATTGCTTGTGCAGTAGAAAATGAACAAATTGGTCATTCCAGACAACCTACAGGAATTTCCTGGAGCCAAAGGGGAAATAGAAGGCATGTGAGGAACTTAAAAATCTCAACATTTGTTAGGAAATCCTAGAATCCCTGTCCAGAAATATCTGCCAGTTACATACCCAACACTAGACAGGCTGGGGAAAAAAAATAACCAGCATGGCAGACCTTCTCCCTACAGATAAAAGGGGCAAATTTGAATTTGGAAATCTGAATTCCTTCAAGGAAATTTTGAAACTCTTCTGCTTTATGTCAACAAAGAGCACTTGCAGCCCAGAAGGTCAATCATATCCTGGGCTGTATCAAAAGGAGCATAGCCAGTAGGTCAAGGGAGGTGATTCTGCTCCTCTGCTCTGCTCTGAAGAGGCTCCACCTGCAGCACTGTGTCCAGCTCTGGAGCCCACAGCACAGGAAAGTCACGGACCTGTTGGTCCAGAGGAGGCCACAAAAATGATCAGAGGGCTGGAACACCTCTCCTATGAGGACAGGCTGAGAGAGTTGGGGGTGTTCAGCCTGGAGAGGAGAAGGTTTCAGGGAGATCTTATTGTGGCCTTTCAGTACTTAAAAGGGGGGAAAAGAAAGATGAGGACAGTCATTTAGCAGGACCTGTTGTGATAAGACAAGAGGTGATGGTTTTAAACTAAAGGAGGAGAGATCCAGGCTAGAAATGAGGAAGACGTTTTTTACGAGGGTGATGAAACACTGGCACGGGTCGCCCAGAGAGGTGGTAGATGCCCCATCCCTGGAAACATTCCAGGCCAGGCTGGACAGGGCTCTGAGCAACCTGATCTAGTTGAAGATGTCCCTACTCATTGCAGGGGGTTGGTTTAGATGACCTGTGAAGGAACTTCCAACCCAAACTATTCTGTGATTCTAGAATTCTATGATAGTATAGAACATTATGAATACCAAGCTGGAAAATCTACAGAAAGATAAAATGATGTAGCTTTGAAAGAACAGATTATGAAACCATGTCCTAAAAATCTTTCTGCATCTTCTTTTTCCCCATTTGAATTCAGAAGGCACACAAGTTGACATAATTCTGTAATAGTATCTACAATTCAGAAATTGTTTGTAGTCACAGTACTTTATTATTTTTATGTGTGAGTTCACTGAGTTCTCCTAAATAAATGATGTCTTTCCAAAATAAAAATATATTTATTTATCCAAATCAAAATAAAATATACTTAAAATTAACTTTGTGACAGCTGGCGATGGGTCCATTGGAACTAGATGCCAGCTGAGGCTAGGCAGAGAGAATCATTTTCCAGCCACTCTCCTACCTTCCACATCTATTCCTGCATCAGAGACTCTGCACAAACATGAATAATAGCCAGTTATGCTAATCCTACTCACGCACCATACCTCCAGGGAAAATCCCCATAGAGGATCTGCAAGACATAATTGCTTCCACTTTATAGAGAGTAGAGCAGAGGAGTGAATCTGCCTTGAAGTGCTGAATTGTGTTCCTTTGGGAAAGGGGAGCTGAGGATGAAGAGCTGGACATGACTGAAATAAAAGAAAGTAATTTGGGGCTTTTACATACATCAAATGAAGACAAGCAGCTTGGCTGCTGTTTAAGCTGCTGATCCAGCCAGTTTTCTTGAAAGTCTTCTTCTGCCTGCAGAGTCTCAGTCTTCGGCCAATTTGAATCCTCTGACAGTCTCAGGTTTTTGTAGCTTCCTCCAGCTTGTAGTGCAACCACTCTGCTCAGCTAGCCTTCTGGAGAACTGAAAGAATTCTGCAGATTCTCAGATACTAGGAGAGGTTTTCCACAACATAGATGGCAGCTAGGCACCTTGCTGTCAGCTGTGTCATTGAAAATGCCCCTGCAGATGGGCAAAATGATTATTTTACTGTCCTGCCCTCATCTCCTGCCCTTCAGCTACAGTGCTGCCAGAGCCTACAAACAGGATAAAGATGTTCAAGAGAATCCAGAAACATAACATATTTACAAAAATGGTTTAGAAATTCTTATTCCAGTTTGGTTTTATTGGTTTTGAGGTGGTTTTTTGGTTTTTTTTTTTTTGTTTGTTTGTTTTAGTTTTGTGTGTGCTTTTGTTTTTTGTTTTTTTGGGCTTTTTTTTTTTTTTGGCTCCTGTTAGTCTGATTACAGTATGCAGTTGTTTTCTATCAGCAGGAGACATATGTGAAAAGGTTTGGAAATTTATATTCTGAAGCTCTGTAATCTCTTGCAGTCCCAGGAAGGGCTGCTTTTTAATCCTTTAAATATCAGGAGTTCATTAAAGTTTTTTTTCCCCTTCTAGTTCTCAGTATGAATCACAACTGAACAGAGAATTATGCTGTTTAAACAGTAAAGCATTTACACAGAGAAACACCAGCTGTAGTGTAAATACTATTCAACAAGACTTTTTTAAATACATAGTCCTGGAAAAGTCATTATAGATATTTGTTTGCCAGAAACTATAGGAATAAGAGAAAAATCCTTTGTGTGTCATTTATTATTGTCACTTTATAGGTCAGGGAATTATAAACAACTTTAAGTATTTTGCAATAGTAACTTTTTACTGAAAGTTCTTATTTTTAAAATGCAATGTCTGGTTTTTAACTGCTATAATTCTTCAATTCACTTCAAGTCACTTCAGCTGAGTTGCCTACACTTTTCTACAATTATGGATGCCAAGAAGATTTTATAGCCACTTGTTAATGCTACCAGTTTTGCTTATCGTGTATATAAATCTTGCACCAGCATGGTGACTGTCAGTCAGAAAATGTCTTATACGAGTATGGCTGCTAGGTGGTTTACTTAATCTGATAGCTTCCAATGCAAGTTCCAATATTAGTTAAGAGTTCCTGCCATAACCTTTCAAGTCAAACTTGCATAAAACTCACATAAATCCTATAAATATATACTACTTCTCATCAACTTTAACTCCTTCTCCTGATATAATCCATAGTAAATTTAGTATAACCTATTGATAGAATCAATATGAATTTAAGACCTTTTTTCATATGATTCCATGCCTTGAAACTCCCTAAAATGACACAGAAACATTATATTTCTGAGATATTAAATCCACTGGGTTTTAACGCATCTAAGAAGCGATTTTGTATTCTCACCCAAAAACCTTGGTGAAAGATCAGACTTCAAATGTATATTAAAACTTCGGTGGGATTACTTAGGTGGTGAGGTACACTCTTACTGAATTTGCAGGTTTGTCCTCAGTCCTTACATTTTGAAAAGAAAATAAAACCTTTGTATTTACGTAGGACATGAAAGCAGAACAAAGAGGCAAATACCCTGTGGTCAAAATACGGTAAAAAAACCCCAAATAATGTAGCTGTACTGGTGCAACTGAAAATGATACGTGAAAATATTTTCATCAAAGTAGTACCGTCCTTTTTTGGCAAAGAAAAAATAATAATCCAAGAAAAAATGTTAAATCACTATTAATTTTAATTTTCCTCAGCATTGTACTCTTAGAAGATGGGAACTACCTGTACCAAGGAAGAGCAAAGCAGATAAGGAAGTAACTAACCACAAAAGCCTAAGAAAAACAGCTGCTGTGAAGTAATCCCAATTGTCAATACTTTGTCATACTTTCTAAACATTTCACAGTTTAGGCCAAAAAAGAAATATGATATGGGAATAAAAACCTGCACCGGGAGTCTATACAAAGTGTGTAATCAGAGAATACTTGGGAAAAGAGGAGGGTTGATGACAGTCTTAACAAAAACCAGAACCCTCTTTAATATATTCAGTTTTCCAAACAAGATATCTTTACAGATTTATGTAAGGGTAGCATGCTAATCAGAGGTTAAAACCAGAAAAAAAGTCTGCTACACTTGTGTCATATGTTCTTCCCTTTCAGAATGTTAAATTACCTGGAGCAGTAGCTCAGTAGGTGAGCTAGAATGACCAGGGAGATTAGATCCATATTCCACCCCCAGATATTAATGTTTGGCTCTAGCTCAGCTACGGAAGATGCATTCTTCATGTATCTACAATGGACAGCTGCAAGCTCTTTTCCAAAGTAAGGATACACTTGACATAAGCATCTGTCCTATAAGTGTTCTTATCAAAGAAGTCCATATTGTGGATCTCACACTGTCATGAAAAATGTGGAAAAAAACAGGATTTACAAGAACATCTTCTTGTTCAGTGTTATCTTTCTAATGTAATTTCTTCCTTGCTTCTCCCATTATATATTTTCAGTCCTTCCATTACTCTTTTTCACTCCTCCAATTGCTTGCTTTCCTCCAAATCAGAAGGTTCAGCTCCTGAGCAGTCAGTAAGCTCACTCACACAGGTGAGTACAAGATGAGGTGCATCGTGCCCCTTGGTGCTGCCATACTGAGGAACTGACAACATAAAGTTGCCAAGAGAAATTGGCACGAGGCACAGGGTTCTCTGCAGCACCTCTGAACACCTTCCAGGCTATATGCTTTTCCAATAAGGGCTGCAGGAAGCCATAAAACTAATCTACGTTGGGTAAGTTGTTCTAAGAGAGATAGGAGGGATAGTAGACCAGAAAGGAAGATAATTTAAATCCCATTAGCTATGTGAAATTAATGAGTGAAGGCAAAAATAATCTGGTTATAGAATTTCTGGTTTGTTGGCCTAGTGACACAGCAGCACAACTTCTGTATCACAAAAGAAACAGCATACTGACTACAGAAATCATTAAATGATGCACACCATTGACTGCCACACCAGGTAAGATTTCAGAAAGACTCATCCTACCTGTCAAACCAAAAGAGCTGCTGTGTCCCAAAGAGAAAGGGACCCTACTGTGCAGTAGGCTGGCCATGACTTTGTACCCATGTAATTTTTCCAGGCACAGAACAAGCTGGAGAAGAACATTAACTAATGTTTATATTGCTAGTCTCCAGACTGCTTTGAAGATTAAATGGACAAAATTGGTGAGAACCAAGCAAGATCTGGGGAGGGAGCCATAACTGCACTTTAGGTTTTGGTGTTTTGTGTCCTGATGTTCCTTAATTCAGCTCGTTTAAGCTTCAGGCATCTGTGAAGAGCTAAAACATTGCAGCTCCCATTTAATGTTGAGGAGATATTTTGGTAAGGACAAAAAAAATCCACGTTGAATAAGGTTTGGTCATAAAACCAGAATCTTTTAACAGTTATGACTTCAGCAGACTCTATATAAGAAGGGAAACTCAGAACAGTAAAGCTAGAATAGCAGTAAACAGTAAAACAGAATAGCAAGAATGATATACAGAACCATTACTCCCATTTTGTTGGATGAATAAGAATAAAGCATTTGCAACAACAAGCCTTACCTCAGGTTGCCATTGACTTATTGAACAGATGAGGTATAAAAACATACTGCCTGGTGCTGAGGGATTCATCTTCCCAAGCATAAATGAGAAGTTAACTCTAAGTCCAAGCTAAACATGCTTTGTGTTTCCTTATAGCCCCTTAATGCAATAAGCATCACTGGATATCAAATCAGATCAATTCATCCTAAAATAAATACCTAATATATGCTAGAACAACTGTCCTTTGAAGGTGCCTGTTGATAGCTATAAAGGCAATGACTCCCTCAGACTTTAGTGTTAAACTATGAGACACTTAGAATTAGGTGTCACAAATTCCACCCCAAATGCTTCCATTTGTCACTGTATCTTTAGAGTTATCAGAGTATTAAAAAAATAAATAACTAAATAAAAATTTTTGCAGTGCCAAAATATAGAGCTTTTAATTTCCAATTTCCAAACTGAATCTAGCCTGAGCCTGAGCAATGTTATTTTGAGGAGACTGCAATGCATTAATCGGATCAAGTAGAAGTCATTCTTTCAGGCATAAAGACTAACAAACAGAAAACAGCAGAGGTACTGTATTTTGCTAATCTTCAGGGTGATTCATAAAAGTAATGGGAACATACTGAAAAAAATGAGTGTCATTAACTTTCTCTTAAAGGAAAAATAAATCCTATTTTACAACAGACATGCAAGAAGAGCGGTCCCCCTCAAGTATCATAATTGTCATATGACAGAAAGGCCTAAGAAATCCAAATGCATTTCACCGTTCTTAAGTACCTTCTTTCTTCCTTTGCTTTGAAGGAAAGCTAGGCTTTGTGGTTCTCTATGGCACCAGAAACAAAAGAGGTGAATACTTAACAAATGAGCAGAACTAAAATCTGAACAATTTTACCACAGATTTTTTTGGCTGAATTACTTCTATCAACTGTCTGTACAGACCAAAGTTTAATTTAGCAGCACTCAAGTGTTCTTAGCGAAGATAGCACAGCTGATTACTTTCGCATCCAGCCATCTACAAATATTTCAACATGTTGAAAGTTACGGAAATTTGCTAAAAACCTGAACCCCATGGAATTCATAGCCCCCAAGACATCTGTAACAAAATGCAAGCAGGGATTTTGACCCTGGAAATGCTCAGTTCATTAGGTTTATTCAGGTGAATAAGTAGCTGAAGTATCAACCCTTGGGCTAAACACTCAATGCACGAGCAGCTGGTGTGTTGTGACAGACGTTCATTAAAACCCTGTTCATCATTATTTTCTTCTTACTACTGTTTTTTTTTAATCTCCAACTGCTGTTTCCTCCCACATCATTAGGTGGAAATTCTTTGAGACCTGAATTTGCCTATTTTTGTGTATGTTACCTAAACACAACTACAATGGTCGCAATGATGTGGGTCTTTAAATAACATGGCAACGCAAAATGTAAGTAATTGTAGGTCTTGATGAGTGTGATGGACATCATAATTTAGACTGTCATAAGGATGGCAATGATGACATAAAACATGGTATTCCAGCAGAAGCTTCTTTCTCTTAGCATCAACATTTGAGTAAGAGCATTATCTTTAAAAATACATTAAAGAGAAACATTAAAATTAGGTACACCCTTTACTTTTTTATGACATATTCATTCAGCATGTAATTCAATCCTTAGCAGGAGTATGTGGCTACTCTGTAAAATGGAGATTATACGAGGTACAAAAGTTAAGGCAGGATGCCATGACTCTGTAAATACAATTCCAGGAGAATGGGTTAAACCTCTGAACAATCCTGTCTAAAACATGAGGTGGGGGAGAGAAATTGTCTGATTTTGCAACTTTATTGGCACATCTGTAACTAATAAGAATGGTTTCTGGCATGGTTATGCCTGGCAATCAAGCATCTCCCAAACTACTCCTAGGCGTGACTCAGGAGCAAGCATGTTCCAAGCACCATTTCTAATAGGCAGCCTGAACGTGACCACCCTGTTCTGGAAGGTAGGACAATTTAATAGTACAAATGACAACAAGCTCTGCTGCTGGCCTCAGGATCCCTGAAATGCTTAACTTATCACCATAGCTTGTGTGCCTGATGATGCTAAGGAATCCAAAGGTAATAGAATTCCAAATCTATATGTGTGTATGTCTCTATTAGATTGTATTACCATTATAATATTATTACATTCTTATTTTATTGTACTTTACACAATTATACTTTATATAATTATATCTTTCAGACTAATTTTTATTATATTAAATTATAAAATGTAATAATCTAAGATATATAATTAAAATATTGTGAAACTATTACAAAATATTATGTTATGTTCTATTTGTTACATTATAATCACATGAGCATAAAGTGATATGGTTACTGTTGTGGTTTTGTGTAGAAGATCAGCTGTGCATATAAGTGCCATCTTTTATGGATTAATTTTTAGTCAGCTTCTCTTCAGCCAGATAATTATTTTTGCTGGAAAGTGATGTCCCTCACTTCTGATGCAATGAGGAAATTGAAATGCATATCACTTATATGTGGCTATCTGTTACGTCCATGTTGTTGCAGCTGACTGCAAATGTATTGGATCTTGAGCACTGAGGAGCAGTTTCCTCAGCATTGGGATTAAAGTTGTGGATGATGCCATGACAGAATGAAGAACACACACACTGGTGTAGTATTCAAAAAACAAAATGGTCTGCAGAAAGCACATTGTGCAATATTCTATCTTTAGGCCAGGTGGAATTTCTCCAGAAAATAATCTGGGGGCTAAAGGGAATCATAATCTGAATATGAACTTCATTTTGTGTAAAAAAAACAGATGTATGAGCAGACAGACAACAAATAAGAGGCATGATTGATCCTCTTTACTCAGCACTGTTAAGACCACAGCTGAACTGTTGTATCCAGGTACCTACCAGATACTGTAGGTAGACACAAACCAATGAGAAAAAAATTCTACAGGGAGCAATGGGGCTAGCAAAAGTCTGGAAAGCATGACCAATCAGAAAAAATGAAAGAACTGAGGCTGTTAAGTCTAGAGTTTTAGGGAAGAAGTGAAAATAGTATTCAAGTATCATCTGAAAGAATAGTGCGGATAGGGGAATAATGTTCATCCATATCTATGAAGAATAGCACAAAGATTAACAGGTTTTAAATTTCAGTTAAGGACACTTAGGTAAGATACTAGGGGGAAAAAGGATTGTTTAGTGGTAAGGATACCTTCACATAGAATCAGACTATCTGGGGACTCTGCAGTATCTCCAACAATGGAAGTTTTTAAGTACAAGTTAGACAAATGTCTACCAAATGTTTAGATAATGCTTACTTTGCCTTGGAGCAAACAGATGAATTAGATAACTTGAGGTCCGTCCCAGCCCCATTTCTGTCAATGCTATAATTGTAGGGTGTTTCCCCTTACTAAAAGGTGTGTTCCATTTTTAACAGTGATCAAACTCCACTGGATTCTGAGAGGGTCTGACTTTGAGAAGAGACTTTAGGCCACTTTTACTACTCTCATTAAACTTGGACAGTGGGACATGAACATAAGTGAGGCTGAAGCTGATAGAACTGCTGGAGCAGAGGTGAAAATGCCTGAGGATTTAAGTGACAACTGAAAAACCTGAAGGAAAGTCTCAGGTGAGAAGAGACCAACAGCTGTGCCGTATTGTTATGGGCATATGTATTAGCATGGTATTTGCTTAAATGCAGATGTCCCAATGGAGTACTGGAACACAAAATGACAACTTCAAACTGAAGCTAGTCACTTTACAAATTATCCTACTTTGTTGAATCATTGGAACACATGCCCTCCTCTTGCTTATGTCTACTTACTGTTTGTTCATCTGCTTTCATAAATGCAGTGAACTTTCTCAGACTTCCCAAAGCAGACCTGCTTGTAATAATTATAACTTTCTAATAATACATAACAGTTCCATCCTTAGTTAAGTCCATCCTGCTCTGTGACAATATTCAACATTCAGTCAGTGTTCACATTATGCTATTCACACTTTTACGACATTGAATATTTGTCTTCTTCTTTCTATACAAGGAAAAAGTAGGCAAGAGTGGCTTCCGAATAGTCTAAGCTTGGAAAGGGAGGTGGGACAAAGCCAAGTGAAATAGTGACTTCCAGATATTAACGTTCAGTCTTGCACTTTCTGTAAGTCTGGGTAATATCAGAACCTGAAAGGAAGCAGAACTTCATGTATTTTTAAATTGTTATAACATGTCACACAGTTTATTGTTCAGGTGATATCAGCACTGGCTTTTAATTTTAAAAGTTTTTGTTTTGTTTTTTTTTTCTTTTAAAGCCATTGTTATCTAGTTGACAGTTTATGGAACATGTACATAATAAAAGTGAACAGGAGGCCATGCTTACCTGAGTTTTACTTTCATTTTACCTTTAAAATTTTGCCTCCAACCCTTGGGATTGATCACAGAATCTTGCCATCTCATTCATAAAACCTTGATTTGCTCAGAGGGTTGCTGAACGCGAAAGTGAAATTTGCCCCTTGGTCTGTCTTGATGAGTTTCTCTTTGGGTTTTTGGAGAGTTGAATGACAGCAAACAGGCAAACCACATTCATCTTTAGAAATCCTGACAACCTTCAAAGGAAATATTGCAAATAAATTCACTTAATTACTACACAATTATTATATTAGTGTGCCTCGAACTGACATGTCATGAAATTATAACTTTCAGGAAAACTGTAAATAAACAAAGTAAAGAAAAAAAACCAGTAAAGTAATAATGATGATGGAAAATGATGAGTTGCAAAACAAACTGAAGGAGAATTATGCCATGACAAAGATAACATTAATACCACTTACTAGGTACCCCTTAGTTTACATGTTAATAGTATCATAATACTGAGTACTCCAAAGAATATCTGTTGTGTGATTCAGGATGCAACAATGCTGAATTCTCAAAGGAGTACAGTAATGTAATAATTTCATCATTTTTTGAATCTAAATTAAACATGCCACAGGGACTAAGAGAGATGAAAATTGGTAAAGAGAATTATAATGCTAAGCATGTTGAAAATGATAAAACTTTGTGAATTTTCTCAACAGATCTCTAGGTAATTACAGATGTGATTTAAGATTTCCTTTTTCAGAGGAGAGATGGACAGTTAGAGAAAGTTGTATATAGATAGGTACATCTCTTATGTCCCAGCTGCCATGCAGTCATTGGGTTGTTATTGAGAGCTGGTCATCAGAACGAAGCACCACACTTAAGACACCTATAACATTCTTATGTGATTGAGCTTATTTCTATGGGAACAAACAGTATGTCTACAGACTTGCAACACTTTTTACAGTATTAAAAATATCTCTGTGTCATCATCTCTTCTTTCCTAAATAGCTGAAAGGAAATAAAAACAAGACCCCCTAAGAACCAATTTTTTTTTAAGAACATATTCCTGCTCACTCACAAACTCTATTACATAGCCTTATATTCATTTACATCACTACTTTGCTAATATCAAAGAGCCTACTTGTGAACAAGATGCTTGTGAACCTGAAGTGAAATGGAGAAGAGGGTGTGAAGGAATTATCTCCAGGAATATATGAGCCCATAAAGTGTTGCCTAGGAGTGCTTCTGGGTGATGGAAGAGAATTGCCTGCACTGTGAACCTCTTGGGGCAGTCTTGGGCACATTTCTGGCCCATGTCTACAAGAAGTTTCCCAAACCTTTCCCACATCCATTTTGGGTATTAAAACATTCATTAAAATAAGAGACCATTTTCAGCAGGTGGTTTAGGTACAGCCTCATGTTTTGGATGGTAAGTCAATAGTATAGGTGTTAGCCAGTCTGAGACAGTTTGTCTAAGTGTCTGGAAAAGTTACAATTTTAATGTACTCCTTTTAATTAACTACTATAGACTTAGCTGGTGCATACTTGGCTTTATTTCTGAAAAGATTTTACGTGACTTCTGCCTTTTTCTTCCCAAAGTAAGATGCCCTAGACTTTAAAGGCATCATCAGCCTGAGTGTTTTATATCTATTGTTATTGACAAGAGTATTGATCATTTTCATTGTTTATAGTCAGAATCCATTTTTTTTCTATTTTTATTTTTGGTGGAAAATTCCTTTGCTAAAGTGTTAGTTTTTTATTGATTTGCCCAGACGATAAATGCAGGTGACAAATAATTATTTTAATTTATTTCTTAATCTTTAGACAAGACAGATTCTTAAGTAACAGAATTCCCAGCAGTGTTACGATTAAAATTATCTTTAATAATATAGTATGTAGCAATATTCAGGTAAATCTGTTAACAGCTCACGAACCACCTAGTGTAGTGAAATATAAGAAAATATGAAATTATGTCTTTTGGATATTTAAGCATTGCCAAGGAAAATATTAAATTAAAAGGCTTGTACAGAGTAAAGAAGACAGAAAGGTGTTGAGTCACTGGCTTGTATACTCAGATCTTAATTTCTCAGAATTTTAAAATGTTAAATTCCCTGAAGCAAAAAGAAATATAAGCATAATAAAATGGAAGAGAACATTTATGTGTATAAAATGTAAAATAGTATCTGGGAATCTCAAAGTAATAGAAAAACTTGACAAGATAATTAACTCTTCCATAATTCTTCATTCATATTTGAAGACTTACTTTGTTATAAAAGAAACTCAGTTGAGTAGGAATAGCATCAGTGATAAAATAAACAGTGAAATCGAGAGTAATTTATTGATAAAGTGAGATAAATAATGTATAGTGGGTAAAAACCCTAAAGATATTGATGAAAAATTCCATGGTTATGAAGGTTAAATAGTAGATGAGGGTACTCTTCAGATTCAGCAGAAAGAAAGTTTCTTAGGAAGAGCAAGAAGAGGTAAGGAAAGTAAAGTAATCACTCCCATTGTATAAAATGAAGAGGGATTTAATGCATGTTTTCTTCTGTATTTGATATACCTATATAATTCAGTGGCAACAAAATACTTCTGATACTGTCCATGTCTACAGTATACATAAAGTTAAACTTTTTAAAGCTAATCTTGATAACTGGCTATTAGTGTTTAAAATAAAAAGGGAAAATAATTTTTTTCATGAACGTTTATTTAGAGGGCCAGGAAATAGGTCAGAGTCAGCACTGGTTTCAAGGAAACATCAGCCTGCTGGGTGAGTTTATAAAAATTAAAGGATGGAACCGTAATGAATGCCAGTCACCACGGTGAGATGGAAACACAGACTATCACATAAACACATCCTTGTCTTTTGATAGAAATCTAAAATTAAAGTACTTGTGTTTATATAAAAAAATCTTACTTAGACATGCCATTTTTATAACACTAAACAAGAATGGACCTATAACTAATCAATAAAACCCATCTAAAAAGTATATTATATACACAAATACATGCAAGGGAAACAGACCTGAATAGAGGAGGACATTTTGACATAACAAAAAAAAAAATTAGAAGAATAACCAGTGACTGAATGCTGAAGCTAGATTACAAGAATTACTCATAATGACTTATCAATACACTTTAGTTTGAAATTGTTGTAGTGGTCTTCTGTAATCTCATCTTGAATCCAAGAACCGAGATCCTTGTGGTTCTTCTGGAATCTGTTAAGTTCCTTCCTAATCAGACAGCACTCATTTATATGAAATGGTGATTCTAGCACATCTCTGACCTGCAATCACATTCCCATGGGCATATTTTCAAGTCTTTAAAAGCAGGGAAGTTTTTCACCCTGAGGAAAAACATGGCCATAAAGATTAGGTATGAGAAGAGGACTGCTGTTCTGTTAAAGGCAATACTATAATTGGAAAGTATAATGAAAACTAAAGTGTTAAGCTAAGGTTTGATGGGCTTTTTTTTTTTTTTTCATTTAACTTCTTTTTCACAGAATGAAGGTAAATTATGAAATAATTTGCCTGTGAAACAATGCAAGTCATAACTAGCATATGCTAGTCTACTTAGCTGCAGAAGTGAAATGTTTGTAATTAGCTGTCATCAGTCTAGTTCCTTGAGCATTAATAACATCAGTTTTCTAAAAGTTTTGGAGAAACCTATTTCTTCATCTGAAAAGTAACACCCTTTTTTAAATTCAGATTTTTTAAGAGATGTTCATTGACCTTAGTTTTCATCATCATTTATCATTTATCTGTTGCTTATTTAAGCAAAAAAATAATTGCTTGAGTATGAATCCTGTCAACTCATTTAGTATCCTCACCATATTTACCATTTATTCCAAGGAAAATATCTTCAAATTTGAACTGTCACTGCAGTTAAGTTGACGGGTTATATTTGTTATGTCAGTTTTAGATTTTAAATATTGATAAATACAAACATTCAAAATCATTAGGAAGCTGTGAATTTTAAAAACTTAAATTCATTGCATTTATACAATAATGCATTCTGCTATCTTTTATGTACCTTTTAGTTTTAGTGTGTAAGCCTATCTTTCTTTGTGTTTGCTTGCCTTCCCTTTCCCTGCCTTGCTCTGCCTTTTCTGCTCTTTGCCTTACTTTCTCCTTCTCCTTTTCCTGCATGTCTCCAGGGTAAGTGAATTTCACAAGTACTGAAGTGCTGGAGTAGCTGAGCTGTTCAGAAGTCTCACACGATACTGTGCAAGCTGGCAAGTCCATTCTATTCCTACAAAAGTTATTTTGGTGGGTGAAATCACCTGAAAACAACCCAAAATCTAACACTGTGAGTGGTGTTTCTTAGTCAGCTAAATGACAGCAAAGGTTTTGTTCTGGTTTTCCTAATGAGTCAAGTGACACATCATATCTTCTATATTCGGCTCCAATGAACTGATGTCATGAGCACTTCAATAAGCCAGGTTCAACACTTACGAGATTTTGAGCTTATATGATAGAAGTAAAATGTGATCAGGGTAGCATGAATTTGCAACCACTGATTTGAAGGATGAAAGGATATTTTTTTCCCAGCACTAGCTAAAAATTTCTCTAGTTACTTTGGAAATTTTAGGCCACTGCCTGAAAATTACACTTCCTGAAACAGAAATGCAGCACTGCTCATCCAGCCTGTCAACTGCTACAGACTTTCCAGAAGCACCACTCTCTAAAGTTGTCAACAGTGTATTTTACTAAGATATACAGTTAGCAAGGAAGCAGGTAACACAGAGATAGCCTTTGTTCAGCACAAGACACGCACAACCCTTCTCCAAATTGTTAGACACAGCTATTCACCAGCAAACCAAACTGTTAGCAGTGAAACCATGGAAGAATAGGGTGTTTCAAATTTCCAGAACAAGCCTGCAAAAGACATTGTGAGACTGCAGCATGGAAAATATGGCCTTTGGAGACTCCTACTCATGCAAACAATCACTGGACTACATGAACTTTAGAAGTAAATTATTAGAGTTGGAAGAATACAAAAGACACTCCAATTTCAGGGTTTCCCTACCATAATTCTGGGAGGTCCAGGCTTTAACATCATCAGCATATGTCAGGCTGTCTCACAGTTTTCTTGTTAAAATATAACCTATTATTTTTATATTTGTTGAATAAACAGTAGCCAGGAAATTCTTTTAAACTTCTGTTACTCACACAGTATTTCCTTCTCCTCAGATATTTAAGAGACCTGTTCTTAAACAAGCAGAGAATAGTTCTTCTGTTCATGTTTTGTCTGTCCCAAATAGTGCAAGGTTTATTGATTTCTCTTTTCACATCTGGGACAGAGAAGTTGAATTCTGCATTGAGTAAGTGATGAGTGCACTTTGGCCTGGAAGTGTTCAGGCTGCTTATTCAGTGAATATGTTCAGACTAGGGAGATGAGTAAGTATCTAGCTTCAAATACTTGCTGTTAAAAATAAAATAAATGAAAAAAAAATCTTATTTTTACAACACCTATTTGCAGCAGAATGGTTTTCATTGGATTCAAAACGTACCTTATTCTTGGAAAGCAGATAAAAATCTAAAACAGAAGGCTCCTTTAGTATTAGATATGTATTCAGGCACAATAAAAGAAACTACCCTTGCTGCCTACCTGCCTATCATGTACTATAATAGCCTGTACTTTCAATGTTTTCACTCAATAAATAAATTAAATCATGAAGATTTTCAGGCTGGTCATGGTTCTAACATACTAATAAAACCCCATGGCACAACAACTATCTACCTTTAGTTATCAGCTGAGTTTTCCAAAGCTGATTAAACAACCACTATCCCTCAGAATATGTTATTTGCTTCAAATGCAGATGTTAACTGGCACACAATACAAAGGTACTAATCAAGTATTTGTAAAAATCAGGCAAGTTTCTCTTATCACATAGACTATTTCCTATCTGCATTTTAAAGAAAAGGGTTCACAAGGTCATATTGACCAAGCATTGCAGGAATCAACAGGGAGAGACTCAGGGACTTGTGTTTCCTCAAATAAGTGATTTTTGTTATTTTTTGGTTTGGTTTGGTTTCCATTTTGTTTTGGTTGGTTGGATGGTTTGGGTTTTTTTTAAAAAAAAAACCTTTCACCATCTGTTTCTTTCCATTTTTCAGTGTTGATATAAGCAGTGTGTGTTCATTAACTATTCTGGTTTGTAAATAGAAGGTATTTACACAAAGACAATATTTAAAAAACAAATAAGCAAACAAAAATCAGTCTGGCTAGCTGATGTAGGATAGGAGAACAGTATCATAAAGATCCAAATTTAGCAAAATCATGTCTCTAATTTGCATGCAACATTAGCTTTTCATGTCTCTTCCTAAGTACAAGTCAAAAAGGATACATGTGGATCTATAAAAACCAGTATCCATCACAGGCCCATAGTGTCTGACAATTTCCATCAAGAGAAAATGAAGCACAGGTGCACTTCTGCTTTCAAACTCTATTCAGTACTAAAAGCAGTTTCCCTCCCTTTTTCTTTATGTAAGTAATTTGGGTTGATTAGTACCTGGCTCTTCTACTGTCCTCAATATCTCAAAAGGGCTGGGAAGGAGGTTGCTGGTGACTATCAGAAAAGAGTCACCAGTAGCTGCTTCTGGTTTTGTTTGGTTGGTTTTGTGGTTTTTTGGTTTTTTTTTTTTTCTTCTATGGTTGCAAGCAGATCACCAGAGGACCTGTCCCTCCTGTGTACAGTCTCCTTCCATGGGGTTTTCCTCATTGCATGCTCTCTGTATGCAACTTTTTCCTACCCGTTCTGGCACTAGAAAGAAAGGACTTGGTGCAAGGTAAGAGGGAATGTCATTTTGAGGGCTGACACACACACACTCATTAAAAAAATAAAAGATTAAAAAATAAAATATTAAAAAATAAAAGGAGAGGTGTGGGCTAAAGGATGAGAGATTGGGAGGTGAATGGAAACTTGCAGAGGTAAAGCTGAAATGTGGTTAGTGAAGGAGTAGGCAGTGGCTGCAGAGACCACGCAGCTCTGTAGAAGCAGTGAGCTAGAAGAAATTTAGGCAGCTCTGAAAGATGAGGTAGAAGGAGGTGTGAGGGTGAGAAAGGTGTTCATAGCTGAAAAGGTTAGAGTGAACGAGGCAGCTGAGCCCTTAGTCTTGTCTACAGAACTGATTGTGAAGACGATAGACCAGGGAATCTCTGGAAAATTCATCTGGATCCTGCCCTGAGCAGCCTGGTTTACCACTGCATCTGGGCCCAACTTGGAAGTTGACCCTGGTTTGAATGGGTCTTGGAACAAATGATCTCCAGAGGTCCTTCCTAACCTATTATGTGTTACTGTGATTTTAATAGGCACTGTCATCTAGTTGGGATATATCCTTGAGTCAGATTATAGAAAGGAAGTCCATTCCTTCTTAAAATAAAGAAACAGGGAGTAGCATCTCGCGTTACCTGTTTTCTCACAGGTGTCTGAGGATCCTCTGCTAATCCTCATTCCTTCCATGCACAACTGATTGCCTTCGCATCATTCCCAACCTTCTCCTTATTCCATGATCTAGAAATGTCCTTTCTAGCCTTCTCCATCCTCTAATGAGAGCTTTAGGAAGCTTCCAAATGGAAAAATCTTGGGTTTATGTCTGTTGTGGAGTTCAGCTACTTGGGTTCATGGGCACACTGGGTGCAGTTTTTGACCTGAATTGTGACTGTCAAGAAGACTTCTAAGCTCCTAGGTTCAGATATTCTTCCTGGTCACATCCCAGCCTTTCACAAGTTTCCAATTGATTGCTTCTGTGGCTGTAGCTTGTGTGGCAGAGATAATTCAGAAAACAACAGCTGCATTTGTAAAGAAGTATGCAATAATTTTTATATGTTCTTATTCTTCAGTACAAAAATGTTGATTCTTTATCCTCTGGTGGGCTTTGTTTATCTAATTATGTTAATGACGCAGAACAAGTAATACAAAATATTTTGTTTTGTTTCTCTAGATTCAAATAAGGGATAAACCAAGGGATAATCCTGGGTCTCCTCTCCAGGAAAGAAAATAATGTCAGCTGCAAGAGAAGAGTGAGAAATTAGTGTAGCTTCTTCCGATTTTAATTGTGCCATTCTGCATGCAAGTGTTTTTCTGACCCAGAGCCTGTCAAATTATTCAGATTTTAACATATTTTCAAAATTTGACAAAGACCAGGCATGGTTTGGATTTTAAAAAGGCAATAGCAATTGAAGTAGGGGAAAAACAAGCAAACAGTAAACACATTTGATGCTCTGTCAGTCTGTCCAAGAATTCAGTATTCCCTGGTGGTCCTTATAATGATAGCTCAGATGTAATTAAGGATATTAAAGGTTCTTGGGGAACAACCTGCTCTGTGTTACAGTGTCTAATCCTTGTAGCTTGCTGCCTAGGGACTATTCAACTCCAAATCATGCATTCCGCCTGTTCATAGAGTATCCAGAAAACAATAAGATGAAAAGGAGCCTCCTGAGCAATCCCAGAGGTAGAGAAGTAGAACCATGTCACCTGAGAGCATTTGGCTGAGAGGTTCAGATAAACACTTTCTCTCCTACCTGTATCTCAGGCAGATATATCATCCTCCTGTAGCTCAGCAGCTGATTTAACTTAGGTGTCTAAGTATTTCATGTTTTAGCATCCAAAGCTGCCTCTAGGACTGTCTCACGCTTCATGTGTCTCTCATGGTCATTTGTGTGTTTGCCAGCTTTGGGCAGGTGACCTGCTTTCAGCACTTCTGAGACAACAGATGGCCAGCAATAGGTATTAAGGATGTTCCTGGTAAAAATTCAGCTCAGTAAAGGTGAGAAACATTCCCCTCATCCCCATACAATACTGTAGATCCTGGGCTCCAAGCAGTTCGGTAGCTGCGGGTGAGGGCTGGTATGTAACACTAACCTGGGGGAGAGCAACACCTGAACTAGCTTGAAGCACATTGTCCCTGGATGCATGGTGGGATATAGCACCTCATGGCATCTTCAGCTCAGATTCCGGGGTGAGCATGGGTGTGCTAGTAGTGCTGTCTAGCATGCATGGAGCACAGGACTACACTACTACTTTGTTGTTTCCGGCTTCTTTGCAGCTATGTCAGGGATTTCCACAAGATTTTGTGTGTTTGCAATGACCTGTTTAAATGCCATAAGAGCATCTTGCATAGGAGGCTAGGGAGGCAATATATTGGAGATTTGCCAATGTCAGAGGCTCTTGGATTCCAGCATCAAAGCAGGTATGCTGTCGTATGCCTCCAAGGACTGATCTCATATTCTGGTAAAGCCATTTAGTCAGATACCTGGATGCATCTACAAAATCTGGGTTTTACTTCCATATAGCACTTCATCTTAACCTTTCAGTGGCAATCCTGGACCATATTTTTCCTTAACTAGCCATACGATTCTGCAGACATAGCTTTTCACAGAAATGGGATTTTCCCACATAACCACAAACAAACTTGACAAATTAGGTCAGACTTGTAGACAGCTCTTTTCCTGTGTTGGAATGAAGGTGCTTGAAATTAGAGAAAAATATGGTAAGTGATGTAAAATGTATTGCTTGTTGATGACTAGAGGATATATGCAGTCATGGCACATTGCAAGTAGATGCTACAATAATATTGTTTTCCTTCATGGGGGGAAATGGATTTCATGAATGAGTTACAGTAAATTCCCATAGACTAAGACTTCTTCTGCAATCAGTGCTTTCATAGGATGGCATGTTTGTTTACATTGTCCTTTGCCATGATCTGTGCATTCATAATGTTTTCTGTGTAGTGTCAATATTTCCATGTTCAAATGTGACCTGAGGTTGGTAAGAGAATTGAACTAGCAGTACCAAAACTGCAGACTCTCTCCCCCTCTCCTCAGTAGCTTTTGTAGTGACATTTGAAGATTTCCAGCTCACCCAGGTTTAGTGTTACAGTTGTTCTGAAGGTTGAGGACCATAAATATTAAGCATGAGCACTATATTTTTTTTCCAATTCATTTCCTGTGTCAGGTGATAGAAAACTACCGGAAAGCTTTGTATGAATTTTTGCTAAATATGTATGGAGTTATGTTTTTAATTATTGTACATACAGCCCTCCCCTACTTACTCCCTGCTCCCAGGTAAAAGAAAAAGTTACTTTTCTTGAATCATCTCAATAGCATTGAAAAATTTCCATGCCACTGCATAGTTATCTAATAAAACTGCAAATGCCTGATCAAACAAAGTGAACCTCCTGGTTTTGGAGAAAAACATCTTCTCACAAGCAGATCAGTACACTACAAAAATACATATGAACAAATTCTTACTGTGCCTCTGAAAGGAAGGTGAACTGTGTAGAAAAGTGAATTGATGCAGGTATTTGTTTCTGAGGAAAAGATGCAATAATTATCAAGTTGGGATGAGTACTTGTAGGAAAGAGGCACCTGACATTGAAGCACTAGAGAGAGCTCAGAGAAGGGCAAAGAAGCTGGCGAGGGGTCTGGAGTACAAGCCTCATGAGGAGCTGCTGAGGGAACCAGGGCTGCTCAATCTGGAGAAAAGGAAGCTGAGGGGAGACCTTAAAACTCCGTAGAACTACCTGAAAGAAGGTTGTAGCATGGAGGGTGTTGGTCTCTTCTCTCAAGTAGCAAGTGATAGGACAAGAGGAAATGGCCTCAGGTTGTGCCAGGGGAGGTTTAGATTGGATATTAGGAAAAAATTCTTCACAGAAAGGGTTGTCAGGCATTGGAACAGGCTGCCAGGGGAAGTGGTGAAGTCACCATTCCTGCAAGTGTTCAAAAGGCATTTAGACGAGGTTCTTAGGGACATGATTTAGCGCTAGAGTTTGGTTATGGTTGGACTCAATGATCTTGAGGGTCTCTTCCAACCAAAATGATTCTGTGATTCTATATTTTAGAATGTGACTGGTATCCTCTATCAACACATACCAGATGATCATGCAGCAGAAAAGAGAGAGGTCATATACAAAATATAAGGACATTACTCAACCTGTGAGATTTTCTTACACATTGGTTTTTATTGAGTTAAATTATGCAAATTATACATAACATGCACCTGTGAGACTGCACACCAGTGTACGTAATCTCCCACTCACCCATTGCTGACAAAAGCAACAGTGGGTAAACCCATGCATTTATTCCACAAGAACAGAGTGGCATCAGACACAAACATACTATAAAAATCTGGCATTTGAGAATGTCTCTAGCCTTTCATCATTACTACTGCCAGCAGGATGCAATGTAAAACCTTCTGAAAAGGAGTGTAATCATAAAAATGCACAGAAGATTATACTAACAATTCAGGATAAATAGGCTCTTGCCATGAAAATCATGTCGGTGTTGAAAGAACATGTTCTTTTACAATAACTTTGTGATGATTCATTATTTTACAAGAGCAACTGGAGTGGGGATTACAATAATGGTACCAATGACAAAAGCTGTTCAGTATACATATTTATGTTTTGGCTTTTTTCAACCAGCGGTGGAATAGCATAACCCTGGGGTTAAGCCCAGTGCCAGAAGAGCTCTTGAAATCTCCAGTTGATCCCATTATGTGAGATGACAACAAAGACTGTCAGTGATGTTTCAAGAAGCAAGTATGGATACAGTTATGAAAAGCAGACATTCAATTAGCTTTGCTGGAAGGTTACAGATGTACAGAAATTACCAGCTCTGCCTCAAAATCTTGGCAGATAGATCATGTACAAATTACATGGACACCTTAAAGGAGCTACTCAAAAGCAATTGTTATTCCTGTGCATGCTGTACTTTAGAAACATTCATTTGGGTGACGGTAAAGAAGGCAAATGATGTGTGCATGACCTCAAAGTACACCACAGAAGCTCTGCTCCTGAGTGTACTGAGTTGAATAGTTTCCTGAGATTCCAAGTCAACAAAACTATGATTAAAAAAAAAAGAAAACCTGTGACTTTGTGCTTTTCAAGTTAAGCAACTTGCTCAGAATTCTTCCCAAGGGCATTTTCCTCTTACTTATCTTTATTTATGCAATGAATAAACATATTCTGATTTACTACAATATACAAACAAACCTACTGATTGAATAGTATCTTGTTACAGTGTTACTGGGGCTACTGAACTGTTAGAAATGTGAGGAGAAGGGATCTGTAGGTAAAGTCAGTGCTGTTTTGCTCAGAAAACAAGGTAAGAATGACTTTACATCATCAATCTAAAGGGTGATTTCAGGAGAGGCCAGTAGTGGATGCTTCTGAGAACACCAAAAACCTGGCAAGTATGGACTGACCCTTTCACTGGCACATTGTGCTAAATTTCAGCAATCAGATTCAGGACTTTTATGACCTAAAATTTATCTGGACCATCATGTTTAATATGCATCAATGGATGCCTTTCAAGATTATATCTATTCTTTTTTTTTAACACATTAGTAGTTTTGATGTTCACAGAACCTTTTGGAAATAAGCTCCACAATTTAAAAACTATTTCATTCTCTTAGTGTGCATGACCCAAGGATTTAATGCATTTATATGGAGCATGCTTGTTTGTTCTTGAAATGCAACAAAGCTTGGGAACAGCTGAATGCAGGTAAAGCAAATGTAACTTGCATTAGTGCTAGAGAAGTTACATCCTTATAAAGTAAATGAAGCACTAGCTGTGTGCTTCTTTACAGGCAATCTCAATATGTAGTTCAAGGCAGGTTTTTCAGTTACTTTGATCTTTTATATAAATAAGAATTCTAACTTTTTAAAACTATTTGTATGTTCTGGAATATATTTATGTCCAAATTGACTCACAATCCTTTGATAGCTTTCCACCTCAAGAGTTTCAAAAAATTTTGTGGGGGGAAGTGAAGGTCTGAAACTTGGCTACCACAATCTTTCTCTCTGCCACTAACATGTAAGAGGTGATCTGGTTAGCATTGTCTCTAGCTTGGTTTGACCACTGAGGACAAAAAACATCTGGGTTACCCTAGGAGGCCTTTGGTCATAGTCCAGTAACAGACTCATGGCCAAATGCATTACCTACTTTGTAGTTCACAAATAATTAATGGCCATATAAATGTCAAGCTCCAGCCCCTGTGGGTTCAACTTTTCCATGTCAGCTGAAGGATGCTAGCAAGAGCATTGTTTGTACTAAATATTTGATGACATTCAAAGGCTGACTTATTTCCTCCTCCCTAGAAAACATAGACAAGAGAAGATTGCTGAGCATACATAAGAGATAAAAGCTGTTACAACCTTGTTTCATAGTGCTTGGCTGTGGCCATTGGTTCCTAGCACAGACAGGCAGAAAGCTCAGACTGAAAATTAGTTCTTTTCTGAATGACCACACGTATCTCTAGCTACACTAGAAAATTAAAAAGTACCAGGGAGTGTTTCCCACTGGATCTGGACTCTATAGTTATTTGGTTGTCCTGGTACAGTTATAGCTTAGACCAATTAGCAGCCTTGCAAGTAATTCCTGAGCATAGTTTGTTAGCTAGAGAGCACCAGAAACCACTCCTAATAACAATCTAGATGTATCCATTGTATTGGGGCACAGTAGGACTGCTTAATATACGACACACAAAGTCATTCTGTACCTCAGTATTGGAGAGAAATCAAACATGAATTCAATTTTCTAATACAGATGGAGCTTTCTCATGGCAGCTTGTGACATGTACTTATTTAGGGCTCCCCCTCAGATTAACAATGCCTTTAGAAAACATTCTGGAGGAATCAGGTATTTTTTATGAGTGCTGGAGTGTGATTCAGCTCACTCTTGAGCTGGCTCCTGGTGACTTGTTTACTAGTTAGTTAGCACCTTGCTGTATTGACTAGATCCTCACTGACTACAAAGGGAGCATAAAGATCTACATTTAGATATGTCAATCAAGATCTGAATCCTGTCTTCCTGTCTGCTACAACTTGGCAACACCTTTATGGTGATTTTCCTCTGACCTTTGTTGATCTTGCCTATTGATATTATGCTGAGAGGAGTCCAAATTTCTGTGTTTTTCAACAAGACACACTTGATATCTTTTGAAGAAATTCTTAAAGAATTTTAGCTTTTCAACACAGCCATTCTTGTTAAATTTGTATCTGCATGTTTAACTTAGCAGAGAGACTCCAGGATGTGCAGTGGCTGTTCAAAGTCTGCTTTTCTAAATAAATAGAAAATTAAAATGGCTGCAAATACATTTCTGCAAGAGAGATTACTTGAGAGATCAACAGCATTAAATGCTAATATTCCTAATAGCATTTTCATGCCACAAATAATTAAATTTAAAAAAAAAAAGTTTCATGCCTTAAGGAACACAAGCATTAAAATTTCTGGTTTGTGGTGCAGGTGGAAAGAACTCTTATTTCATACTTTCCACATACAGCACAGACTGTAACTCAAATGGTGCAATATTATCCTGGAACAGTGAAAGGAATTCCATGGGAAATATAACTTCACAAGGCATTTTACCTGAGGCCGAACTCATAATCTCTTCTACTGATACAAACTGTTCTTTTTTGTACTGTTTCATCTGAGGCATTTCATCTGCATTTCCAGTGCTTTAGTCAGGGGAAATCTGAACTCTGATACATGAAAATATAAAACCAAACAGCCCTAAAATATAATCTGTCTGTAGAGCTAATAAAAGTATTTTCCTTAATGTGACTTCCATAAAACACTAAAGCCTCCTCATTTGTCTAAGTTTGTACACCAAAAGCTTCCAGAGATGTTGCTCCCACTAGAAACAGGGAGTTTGAAGCCTCAGAAGTGCAAATAAAACGTGAATCCAGTAAAGTGAGTTGCTACACATTTCTTCTGTTAGGTGAAAACTTGTCCTTCTAGCTAGAATATATTCTTTGTTTCTTTCTGGTTTTAAATGAGCAGTATTTTCATCCTAAATTCTCCAGTGACAGCAATGGTAACTGAAATCTGCAGTTATTCCCTATATAATATAAAATATGATCTTCATAGAACAATTTTCCCTAATACCGTCATGTCACTGTCCTGAGGAAAGGTAACATCGTTACAGGTGAAAAACATGTTTATTATTACGGGCCAATTTTCATCCAGGTCACAGCTCCCAAAATATCATGTTTCTTCTGGTTGTTTGCATACTATGATGAGGAGAACATAAGTAAGTATGTATGAGAACTCTGAGCTGAGCACATAGAAAGTGCAAGTAGATGGTTTACCTGGTGGCTGGTAATTTATCTGATAGTTGTGGTTAAATCTAAATCAAAAAGTAGTATTTGTAGACACATATAAACTGAATTTATACTAATCTAATGCATAACTGTTAAATGTCAAAGTAGAAATCTGTGCAAGAAAACTTGTTGTGTGTTGACCCTGGCTGGACACCAGGTACTCATCAAATCTGTGCTATCACTTCCCTTCTTAGCTGTACAGGGGAGAGAAAACACGATGAAAGACTTGTGGGTCGAGATAAGGACAGGGAGATCACCTGCCAGTTACCATCATGAACAAAACAGACTTGACTTGAGGAAAATTAATTTATTACCAATCAAACCAGAGTAGAATAATGAGAAATAAACCCAAATCTTAAGACATCTTTCCCCCCACCCCTCCCTTCTTCCTGGGCTCAAATTCACTCCTTATTTCTCTACCTTCTCCCTGCAAATAACACAGGGGAATGGGGAATGGGGAATGGGGGTTGTGGTCAGTTCATCACATAGCCGCTGCTGCTCCTGCTGTTGCCTCCTCAGGGAGAGGACTCGTGCTCTTTCCTGGCTCCAGCTTGGGGTCTGTCCTTCATGACAGTCCTTCATGAACTTCTCCAACATGGGTCCTCCCCACAGGCTGCAGTCCTTCACAAACTGCTCCAGCGTGGGTCCATTCCATGGGGTGTAGTCCTTCAGCAACAGCCTGCTCCAGCCTGGGTCCCCCACGAGGTCACAAGTCCTGCCAGCAAACCTGCTCCAGCCTTGGCTCCTCTCTCCATGGGGCCACAGGTGCCACCAGGAGCCCGCTCCAGCACAGCTTCTCCCTAGAGTCACAGCTTTCTTTAGGCATCCATCTGCTCTGTGCAGGGGTCTGGTGTGAGGTCTTCCCTGGGCAGCAGGTGGGTATCTCCTCAGTTATGGACCTCCATGGACCGCAGGGGGACAGCCAGCCTCACCACGGGCTGCACCATGGGCTGCAGGGGAATCTCTGCTCCGGTGTCTGGAGCACCTCCTGCCCTCTGCCTTCGCTGACCTGGGTGTCTGCAGAGTCATTTCTCCCACATATTCTCACTCCTCTCCTTCAGCTGCTGTTCCCCAGCAGTTTTGTTCTTTTTCTTTTTTCCTCTTCTTAACTATGTTACCTCAGAGGTGCTGCTACCATCACTGATGACCTCAGGCTTGGCCAGTGGTGGGTCTGTCTTGCTGTCTTGGAGCTGGCTGGCATTGGAGTTATTGGACACAGGGAAAGCTTATAGCAGCTCCTCAGAGAAGCCACCCCCATACCCCCTGACTACCAAAGCCTTCCCACACAAGCCAAATACAATATTTTATTTTTTCAAAAGCTCATCTTTGTCTGTGAGTAAAAGTATGCATGAGCTTTAGTTGTTATATTCAATATTTTTTTTGCTTTTCAGACTCTTGGAAGTATTTGCAGAATTTTAAACACAATCACCCATTGACGATAGCTGTCACAGCTACCAAGGAGAAGCATTTCATTACAGAGTGCTACAGCATCCTGGCAAGTTCTTTTAACAACATATTTCCAAGTATTAAGGACTAAATATCTGCTTACGTAGGACCTGATTCTGACTGCAATCACACAACTATAAGCTTACAGTAATTCCACTGAAGAAAGTTAAGTGAAACACCTCTTTTCTGATCTCTCTTAAGTGACACACTTATACACCAAAAAAAAAAAAAAAAAAAAAAAAAAAAAAAAAAATTACACCCAGGCAAGAGAATTAGTTCTGTTTAGGCTTTGATGTGTTTTTAACCCTGGGACATGATTTACCATAGTGTGAGGTGGACACCGGAGACTTGTGTTCTGACACAATAGGGTGATGTAGCTCTGTATCACCTGGCATTAGAAATGCACTAAAGAATTAGTGCTTTTGGGAGCTGTTCCTGCTCTTTGTCAAAAAAAAAAGATCCATAGTGCATAAAATCTGCATAGTTTGGATGATTTATCTAGCCCTTGAACCTTCTACAAAATAATTAGGCTATGGCTTGATTAAAATGACTGAAGAGACCTTTGCAGATTCTCACACAACCCCTACTACTAGGCATATAGATCTATACAGGCCAAACTCCTGTAATTTCAATTCTGTAAAAGTTCTGCAAGTATATCACTTTGACAAAATGGACAGTAAATATTTATTAAATATTATAGAAGCTGTGTTAACTGCTTTTTGTTCCACTTCATGTATTTCTCATTGCAACCATACTACACTGCCCTCCATATCTTACCCAATAGCAACACTGTTTTCTGCCCTACAATTAGTTGCTTCATTTGTTTCAAGTGTGTTTCCTCCATCTGTTGCTGATTGCTCGCCATGTCTGTGGACTACTGCATCTCTTGAGTTAGATTATTTTCATGGTCAGTTTTCATTGAGGTAATGGAAAATGACTGTGCCCATAAGCCCTTTCAATGAGAGCTGTAAATCATGACTCAAGCTCTCCAGAACACCTGTCTGTACATCTGTGGCTAATCCCTCTCTCGTTTTAGACCTAGCTTCTTAAAGCAAAATGTTATATAGTGCTGGCAGAGCCCACCTGCTGCCAGAGTTGTACACAGAGGATAAACAACTAGAATGATGTGCAAACAAGTGCATCGATCACTCTTTACAGTGCTACTTCATTTCCTCATTTCAAATAACAGACTTGATCCTTTCCACAGATTTATGGTCTTCTTGTGTGATCTTCGTAGACTTCACAAAAGAGAAAAACTGGGAAACACATTACAGTTAATATCTGTATACCCATTTACAATGCATAAGGGAGCCATATATTTAGCAACTCGAAAAGAAGACCAAGATTTAGAGGAAAAACTTCACATCTTGACTGATGACAGTTTAGACATTGGGATAGCGTATGCTAATTTTGGATAAAATTTGCACTTGTATTCTTCAATGATGTGTTGGTTGACCATGGAATGAATTACAAATACTTTCCAATTGTCCTAGGATTACTAGAATAACTTTCTGAAAAGGCAAATGACTGAGAAAAAGGAAACTAGAAATCAACAAAGAAATTTCTTAGAAAGAAACAACAGAAAAAATAACTGCTAGCCATGGAGATGTAAAAGAGCAAGTAAAAGAAAAAATAATAAAAAAGGTACAAGTTTACCCACAAAACTATTGGCAGAACTTCATGGAAGAGTAAACTTTTTGATAGTATTGTGTGAATGGATAACATGCAGATTCCAAGGTAAAAACTGTTTAAAAATTATACATGGAGCTTCTGACCTTGCACCTTCAGTGGTGCATTCAGTCAGCAATGTCACTTGGTGCTCCATTGATACCAGTGCCATTTGTGTACACACCAAGGTCTTGTTCCTGTGCAGGAAAAATAGAGTGAGAGTAATCAAATGCATGAAACAGGAACTCAGAATGAGTGGAAAACTTGCTGCTATCACATCCTTCCATTTCATCTCCTGACAAGAATGCTTAAGTGCTATGTAAAGCCCACTCTGATGTACTCCAGAGTATCCATTTGGAAATGAGATTGTCAAAGAGTAAAAGCTAAAGCTGATTGTAATATGTAACACCTTCTACTGAATTTATTTTTTAAAACAAACAAACAAGCAAACAAACAATTCCTGTAAATATGGTAAGGATGTAGGTGTTCTATTCTCTTCAGCAGAGAAAATAATCTAAATTTTCTTTTTCTGTCTAAACCCCCACTATTTGGTCATCTTTTGAGATGCAAATGAGGGGATGTTTTAATTATTATTTATGTAAAATGTAATATTAAATGCACAAAAGCTTTCTGTGAACTATAAGATACTGTGACTAGCTGCATTCTTGTTTGCAATAAGAAAAAATGAGAATAATGCCATTCACTTTAACTTAGCTTTCCCAGATTGATACCAGCATAATTAGCTTTCTCTGGCATCTCTCTCCTTGTACAATGAGCTTTGTCTATACATCAAGAGATCTGAGCTCCAGTGGTGTGACTTTCAACCCTGTCTTCCTGTTGGTCCATGTGTCTGAGTTTTCTCTGTTCCGAAGCCAACCAATCTCTAGCCTTGTGCAGATATGTATGCCCATTTCTCACCTTGACAAAGAGATAAAATATGGTTGAAATACATGGAATCAGAAACTGAGAGTACCCCTAAGTCCTACAGTATAGACGTTGCCATGGTGACTGGAGACTCCAATATATAAAGTAGCTTCTCGCAATGTTCATTGTCAAAAAAAAAAAAAAAGAAAAAATTTGCATATTTTCTTTTTAGAAAGCCAGAATATCGTATACTGTACCCTTCATTAATTGTACTGAGGAAACTGAGTGAAATGTTCCTTCATTTTTTCTTTATAATGGAGATAGAGCTATGATTCCTTTATTGTCCTCTGCCCTCATCTAAACTTCAACAAAGCTATCTGAACCTCAATGCTTTAAGCATTCAAATCGACCTTCTCTTTTCATTTCACCTTGTTCCTCTTGAACTGCTTTTATTCTTTCATCCTCTGCTGCACATCTCCTTCCATTTTCAAGTTCTTGCCAAATGCCCTTATATGTGAACTATAGTTCTAATTCTATATAAATCTCTGTCAGGGTTGAAGATAAAGTATCAAAGCTGGGTTGGATTTATCTGAATTAATTTTCCCTTCTGACATGTTTATATGAAAATTAATCAGTTTTATTAAAAGCAAATTTTTTGGAAGCACAGCAGTAATTGCTTCATAACTACTGTTCATGACATTATCATTACTAAAATCGGTATATACATAGCTGAGAAACACAGAAAAAAAGTTTTTTAACATTACTGGGATTGGAAAAACATTACATATTAAACACAAGGCTCCTGAGGAACCCTTTCTAAAACTTGATTCAAATGAAACTTACGAGAAATAAACTACATTCCCAGTGAATATTGATTAAAATGTTCAATAAATGCAAATTAACTAAATTGACAGGCTGTGTCTATGCTAGCAAATTGAACAGCATGAGGAAACCAGACTGAGCTCTGACACCCATATCTGTTTTAACTGTTCCCATGCACCTTGGCATGGTTTTGGTCAAAGAGAGCTAGCAGGATCAGAGAGTGCCTGCACACGGGTTGGGAGCAAGTATGGGCTACAGACTGTTAATAAATAGCTTGAATTCAGCACATGGTGTTGGGGTCTAAGAGATCTCAGCTGGGTGCACATGTATCAGGGAACATTCCCTCCCCTGCTTTATTTACTAGGAGAAATATAATTTGGGTTTCACCTGTTGTGGAAATTCCCTTTTGAAATTCTGTAACTGCTGTAGCAGATGATTTTACAGATAGGAAACTTCATTGAGACAAGAATCTCAAATAAATATTCTACTACATGTACAGAAAGAGGATGCCAGACACATAGATATGATCAGTTGACTCTGAGAATTGGTCCTGTTTAAGAGGCAGATTCATGACACATAACCCGTGTGAACAGTTAATATGTTGATATTTAGGTTGTTCACATTCTTTAGTGTACTACTTTTGTCTGTTTACAGCAGCCAATTATTTGGAAAGAAGTTTCAGATTTTAAAATAATACATTCACAAAGAGAGAATTTAAAATCTATTTACAAAGTCAGAAAATGTGCTGTTGTGCATTTCCCTTTGTTTCATAATACATATTATTTCTTCACTATGCTGGAAGATGACAGACAGAGCTGCATTTAGCACTCTTAAGGATAATCGAAATGTTCTCACAATTTGTTATACTCAACTCTCATTTCTTCCTAGGAATCACTGGCAGATACCTGATAAAAACAAACTACTGACTTTTAAGTTGCCTGTATCTCAAAAGCAGATGGAAAATTTGATACAGATGATCTCTTTGTGGGTGTGGTTGCAAGGACAAAGCAATAAATGGGAATTCTTCTGGTTAGCACATGAACTATTTATCATACTCTACTAAAATGTATACTCAGCAACTACACACTGCAAAAGAATCATCCTGCTAATTCCTTGAAAGTTGTCATAGAAATAATAATGAATTTATCCTTTACTTTGGTTGTTAAATGTGAGATGACTCACCCTTGATCACAATCTTTCTTGCAGCAACTCAAGTTTGAACTTAGCTTGATGAAAAAGAAGAAAAGTTCAGGTCCACTTTTAGTTTGTCTGAACTTAATGATGTGTTAAGACTGATATCTGTCCTCCTCACAGGCCACTGATCTGAAGTCACTGAGTAAACATGAGAATTTGGAAGAAGGAGAGAAAGGTTCTGCATGCTCCCTTATTATCTGTAGGCATCAGATCTCTAGCAGAGCTGCCTAAGCTGCACTGATTTCTTTTACTTCTGTCCTGGTGATTCCATTAGAGGATGATTTAGATGATTCCTGCCGAAGTGGTCTGTTGCTAAATGTTCTTCTCACCAGTGAAGAGTTGAACATTTGATTCAGGGTTAAAAAGACTACCAGGCATCAGGCCACTGAGGATTAAATATTGCAACACAGAATAATATCTGGGACTTCCAGAGATCTGAGAGTAAACAGCGTCGAAGCTATCACTGCTGTACATAATGCTGAAACAAAATCTTGGGATAGGTCTGAAAAGCATCAAGTTGCCTCTTGGTTTAACACAGAGAACAAGCAATTTCATTATGTTTCCATTTATTTTCATGTGTGTTTTAGAAATATATTAAAACCTGATTGAATTTGGCAGATTTTGGTGCAGGAAATTATTTTCACACGTGTTCATTTAGAAAAAATAAGCCACAGCTGCACTGATTTTTCAGAGCAACTAAAAGAATCATTTGATGAGAATGGTCGAATGAGGCGGGACTGAGAAAATGTTTTTGAGAATATGCCCTGGCTGCTTTTATAAAGCCTTTTTAAAAATATTATTAATTCCTTATAATTTGTTAACTAGAAATATAACACAGTATTTTCAGACTTGAATAACAAAAAACTGTGATTAGTGATAGAAAAAATCTTCAGAATCTTTTCTCCCTTTATGATGCCTATCCATTAAAAAATGTTTTCTGTTCTTCATAATTGAACTGGTTACCTCAGAATTAGCTTAAACTTGATATTACTTAGCTTTCAGTTTTCGTATGTTGTATTATAAAATAAGTTAATATGTTGATCTTCACTGAATAAGGTTAGCTGCACAGAGGACAAAAGGCAGTCACAAGATCATCTTCCTCCTTTTCTCCTCTCATATTTTGATATGTTTCTATCAGTCCCCTATAAGTCAGATCTTAGAGGTTTGTATAGCTGCCTAGGCAATAGGTCACCATCTGTACTGATTTCCTATATCTTGGTAATCAGTTTTCTTTCATTGTTTCTTTCCTAACATCACTTCTGAGAAAGTACTTTGGACTACATGATGTTTATTACATGATACTATTATCTTCAAACAAAACAACCAAATCTGAGTCAAACATTTAGTGTTTGAATAATGACAGGAGGATTAAAAATTAAATTTTAACCATCATTCTAGCCTGACAACTATTGAGAAATATCTCAAGTTTCTCAGAGGGTTCTTTCTATTCACCTCTTAAAGATGTCATTGCTAACACTAGACTTTTCTTTTTCTTCTCCAATAAGCAGGGAACAAAAAAGGTGCTACAGAGCAAGTTCAAGCCTTAAGAGGACTTATTTCACGTCACTAATCCCTTGTGAACCCCAAGGACATTCAGATTTGCAAATGTGAAGAGTTGGGGAAATTTAGAGAACGGCCTCTTGCTGTGGACAGATGGCTCCAACAGGAGGGGTAAGGAAATGCTAGTTCCTAGTGACTAAGGCAGTCAGTGAGATCTTTTTTTGAGAGAGAAATTATTTTTTATATTAATACTCTGTATTAACCATAGCTGTTACTTTGCAAAATCATGTTGGAATGTCACCTTGAGATACCAAAGTGGTCAGCTTATTCTCAGGGATAATGTATCCCCTGCTATTCCTACTGCTTTACAAATCAGTACAGATCACCTTTTTCTTATGAGTGCTACGAAGAAACCTCTGAAGTATCCTCAGAGGTTTCATTTCCTTAACAGTGTTGATAATATCAGCAAAACATTGCTCCTAGAGTCAGTCAGCACTGAGAAAACAGTATCTGTGAACGTCACAAAAGATCATTTTACATTTTCAAGATGCTGGCAAAAAATTCAGTGGGAAACTGCAGATGCTGTAGTGCATTAAAATTACAAATCAATAGAAGAAAAATATCAGTACAAGTCTTTAGAAAACATTAGTCTGGCCTGTGATAAATGTAAAACAATGCTGCCTCAACTCTATGGTGATTACAAAAGGATACAATGTGGTGATGAAAATGACAAAACAAGCTAAAACACAATCCTGAAGTAATTAGGGAAAATAACCATATTATCTGATGTTTAGCCACTGCTTGGATGCCCAAGTCCCTGCCCATCACCCAGACTGTTTACTCTTTAACACGGGCCAAACATGTGATAATTTTACACTTTTCCATGTTGCTGTTAAAATGCTACAAATGCCTGAGTTTCAATACGGAATAGTTTAAAAGCCCCTAGTGTAGAGAAGTGATTTTCTCCATCCTCCAGAAGGCTGAGTTCAGTTGTAGTGACTTCAGTTCAGTGGCAGTGACAATAACTACAAACTCCCCCATAGCAGGGTGTGAGCACCTCTTGTCAGAGGTCCTGCCTGGCCCATTTTGATCCTGGCCTCTTGATGCTTTGCCCACTACAGCACAGGAGGGCCAGGGCCCAGAATCAGTTATTCTGAATAGGCACATTTTCCAGCTTTCTGTGGAAGCAAAGACTTTGTTTTACCATGATTTTTTAAATCAACAGGCTAGAAGGACAGGAAGCAAAAAAAGATACACCTATTTTATTACAGAGAGTACTTGGCTCAAAGTCATTGGGAGTCCATTCCTGATGAATAAGTTTTCCAAGCAGAAATTCTCCCACCTGCATGCCCAAACTGTAAAGACAGAGGCCTAGAGCCTTTTGGTGGCTCTCCTAATACCATGACTCAGGTTTCCTCTGTGGCACCATTGCCCTTCAGTAGGAGGGAAGCAGAGTGTCTCCACTCCAAGACTACTCCACTACCCCATCCTGGGGCTCATGGGATTAGGACATCTGAAGTTGCAGAGAGTCAAGGATGCATTTACTCCCTGTCTAGTGAGCACCTGAATAGTTATTTGACAAAAAGAAATTTCCCACAATTAGGCATCAGTCCTCAGAAATCAACTGAACACTCTGGACTCCAAATGGATGGGTAGGTTTAATTTTATGGTCTGTGACAGGAACTCATTCCAGGGAAGGAAGGGATCTCATGTTCCTGGACCAGCTTCATACTGTTTTACATCTCCTCACTAACTGCCCGTAAAACTCAGGTTGAGATAAATATGTAGCTTAGGTTTTGCAGTGCCTAAAGACAACATGTGTGCATATATGTGCACTGTGCATAACACAGTTTCACACAGAGCCTTTTAAAAAATCTCAAGTGTTGTCAAATCTGTTTGAAAAGTAGGGAAAATATTTGAAGTTAATCATTTGTTTCTCATAAGGATCATCTTAGCAGGTCATAGTGAAACAGGCCAATATATAAATCAAAACAAATACAGGGCACAGCAAATTGTTTTTTTTTTTTTTGAAAACCTGCTTTAAATATGTGCATATTTTCAGACATCTGTGTGGAATTAATTCTGCAGTGATTTTACATAAACAAGCAGTGATTGCAGTTAGTGTTAATTCTAGAGTTCTTTTATGTAACATTAGCATGACTATGGGAAACAGAAAAAAATATGCTTTCTTGAATGATTAGCAAATAAAGAAAAAATGCATTTGTTCTTGGTTTTGTGTTCTCACAGAAAATAAGTATATCTGCTCAGAATTAAGTAAGGAAGAAAAAGATTAATCACAAATGGAAGTAATATATAAATCACTTCACCTGCTATTCTCTTTCTGGTTCACTACAATTCTTGGCTGCTTCCATGTTATTCAGCTTGTTCTGAATGCCAGTTAGTGCATTATGAAATCTCATCCTCCTAAGAGACTGAACATCCACAGAGCAGATGGAAAGAACAGAGGAAAAGAAAGAAAAAGAAAGTATGTGGGTTCAAATCTGTAACATACAATCACATTTACCAAAAGGCAATTGCTGGTTTGGAAAATTAAGACAGTATTTGTTCAAAAGTTAATAACTCCTGTCAAGCTCAAGGTTTGTTTGGGTTTTTGTTGTTGTTGTTGTTAATTCAATGATACAGTACAGGTCTCTGCCATCTCAGTTTCAGGATTTTTCTTCTGCACTCTGTTAGGATTTTTTACTTTTACCTCTATCAGACTTTTAGGAGCAAAGTAACCAGGTGCAAAAACCTTCTGTGGTGTAATTGCTTCTGAGACAGAAAGTTTTTATAAGATAACTTTAGCCACCAACACACAGGTACAATTTCCTCATACTGTTGTTGCTTACGGACCTTGCCAGGGACTAGTGAGTGCTAAGCATAAAAAGCCACTGTGTATCCCTGTGAGGTATTCTGAAATGAGCTTGGAATTGCTTCATGAGTGACAAAATAAAATCATCAAAGTTTTTCAGCTGCTCTCTGCCTTATTACTGGCTTCTTGAAATAGAATTGGGTGCTGCAGAAGAAAAAAATCCTTCCTGATGCTAGATCTTTGGGAACTGTGGTTTTTCAATGTCTTATAAGCAATTATACATTTACATGGATATTGTAAATATTTATGACTTTGAAGTTCCTTGGTCCCTGGTTAGCAAAGTACTGGTATTTCTTCCTTGCGAGTAAATGAATGAGTTTTAATAAAAGAGAAATTATCTCTGTCTTCAATGTACTAATTTCCATGTGCTTATAGCAATACTCCAAGCTTTATGAAGTCTGCAGATACCTAAAATATTCATGTTACTCAGATGTCAGGTCTTAAACTCTGCCAATTAAGAGTTCATATCCTTGGGCTGCCATAAGAGAGAACAGAAGTCATTCTTTCACCAAGGAAATTTAGATTTTTTTCCACAAACTTTTATAGCTGAAATGTAATGTGGGAAGGAGGGGTGATGAGGAAAAACAGAAGGCTCTGATCTTCAATGTTCAGCCCCAGAAACTTCAGTCATATAGGTTTAAGAAAGACCAACTACTGGGCAATCCTCAAATTGTTTGCCCTTTTGAATACTGCTTATAACATAGTATATAAAATGGTCTACATTGTTTTGTTTCTTTGTACTGACTAATTTGGAGTTTGTAGCCATTGAACTTATACCATTGAAAAGGACAGACACCATGTGAAAACATGGCTTTGGAGAGATGTCACCTTTTACACACACTTGATCAATTTTGGTCTCAATGTGCTATCTTTGGAAACAAGAAAGGCCATGAAGAATTCTGAGTGGGTGAAGAGGAAAGAATATTGGACTTGAGATCTGCCATCTGGCATGCAATGAGAAATTTATCTTCAGAATTTCAAGAAGAGAAAAATAGCTAGCTTTGAAAATAGAAAGTAAATCAAAGTGCTTTGCAATGCTTGCTCATATTTTTCCTTCCCTTCTCTCAGTTAGAAATGATAGCTCTACTTTAACTTCATCCATAACAAGAGAACATTGAGGGTTTGCTGTTTGGTCTTTTTCATTTTCTTTCTTATTTAAAAACCAACACACTTTGTTTACTGCAGCAAGCAAACCTCAATAACTGATTTACATGTAAATGTAGACTTTTTTCCATCTAAAATATCTTCTGGCTCTTTTCAGCAAGGCTCTGGGACAACAGCAGAAACCCAAGAGAAAATGTTGACTTAGAATGGCCAGAGGGTAGGTTTCTACAGGGAAAAAAAAAAATCTTCTATTCAATGCAGTCATGTTTAGATTTTTTTTCCTGGAAAAATGTTACTATTACTGTCACGAGTTAACAGAACTCCATGATAATGGGTATACTTTCTGGTTGTGACTGCAGTCTCTAGAATCTCAAGTGAGTACATATATTATGTCTAGAGACTAAAGACGTGCCCTTGAAATAAGCTCTTAGTATCGGCATAGTTTGGTGGTCTTGAAAAGCTTGATAGCTTGAGAAAGTCTTCTAGCTTTTCACAGTCTAGATTTGCACAAGAATTGACCTGATGAAAATTATTTGAGGATGCACAAGTGAGGTAGCTGTGCGCTTCAAATCTGTAACATCAACAGAGGTTTAGGCACTGAGTTTTAGCCGACTCCTTCTATGCCCAGCAGGAGAAGCTTAGACACAAAGATAATTCCAGGATTGGGATACTAGAGCAGATTCTGGGTTCTTCCAGAGTTCAGCTCCTGCAGAATGGGTGCTGTGAGAATGTGGGCATTTAAGTACCTTTGGAATATAAGCCTAATATATTTTCCTCTCTCTAATCTTATTTTGATTTGTATTTTCTACTTGTTCTGCTATGATGTGACCGGGAAAGTTGCCGTCGTAACCCAACACTGCAAGTCAGGTCCAGGTTCAAGCCAGTAAAATTCAGTGTCTCCTGCTGACTTCTCACACACTCACACCCTTCTAAAAATTAACAAGTTTATGTTGATAGATTCAGTTGCTTTTTTTTCTTATTTACTTCCCCCAAACTCAGCTTCTGTGTGGTGAAATGACAGGAGAATTTCATTCTGCAAGGGTCTTTTTAAATCCGTATTTTAGTATGACTGCCTGACTATAGTGAGAGAACAGTGATCTTTTCCTTTCTTTCAGTACTGTGAGCAGCAAGTTCCTTTCAAATACTATAGCATATTGTACTGCCTCATTTCAAGCTAAGCATCTGCTTACATATATTAATGTGCTGAGATTCAAATAATGAGTTATTTTAGCATACCTGTTCCTGAGCCAAGTTATTTATGATCCAATAATATCCATGGAACAGTACAAGGCCTAGAATAAAGTCCATATAATGAAGTGTTTATAAAGTGGGCACAAGCAAAGCTAAGAAAAGCTACACATCAAAAAAAAAAAAAAAAAGTTATTAACACTATCACTTACAGATCACAATTTCTCTTGAATTGCTGTGTAGGACTTGATGTAGATTAAATCTTAGCAAAGTTTGCTGAAATTATCTATGAGTTTTGTAAACTATGCCCCCTTAGAACTCAGTTCTGTGCTATTATCCATGGTGCCAAAATCCACTCTTTTAGGTCACTTTTTGGAAACAGGCATCTTTTTGAAGTGTTTTGCCTCTATTTGTAGTATTTATTTCTTTTCTAATCCTTTCTAGTAACTGCACAGGACACGGATGCCATTGTGCTTGCTATTGTGCTGAAGAGAAAGATCTTGTGTCCTCACATACTGACGCCGTCACGCAGGTTGCACCTGAGCTGCTGACAGACAGAAAGGAAGCATGGTGGCATAGTCTGGGATTCATAGATAGCTACAGCTTCATCACTAAACAAACCCCACGAATGACATCAGGACAACTATGAATGTTATTTAACCTGTATAATTCAATTTTCCTCTCATCTACAGTAAAGGTAATCCCTGTCTCCATGCTGGAGTTGATATGGAAAGGCTGGGATGATGATACAGGAAGGTTCAGGGAGAGCTTATAGCACATGAACAGTAAATATGCTGGCTCAGGTTCAGTCGGGAGCTTAAGAAACAAGTGTTTCCAGGAAATATTCACTACATTGCCTTTTGTGGGTAACAAAGGCATTTAAAAATGTGAGTTGGATCCTTTCAGTCAGATATAACCTCCAATTTCTCAGTCATTTCCAGATGTTTGGATCCATATGAGACTTCTCAAAAAACTCCCTGCCCTGATCTAGGTCTGACCATTGCAAGTAATCTTAGCACCATCATCATGTTCTTTATTTGTAGACATGGTACAGAATCTAACTGATGAAGTGAAGCACTTGCCAGTATCAGTCAGGTGTTTTCTCCATGAGGGACACAACAAACACAGCCCAGCACAGATAACACACTGCACTTAACTATGCAAGCAAATGGAGGCTGGGTTGCTATGTTACAGGAGAGTGATTTGGTGCCATCCCAATAAAGGCTGATTTTCAACTTTTTAAAGGCATGTTTGGCTACTGCAGTAAAACACGCTAGCTTGAATGTTGCAAAGTTTCAGTCAAATTGCTCGCTAGAGTGAACCCAGAATTCTGGGTGCTACAGCTTGCCTGAAAGCTGCACTCTCCTCCAGAGATAAAAACATTGACAGTAAAAAAGCTATTTGAAAATTCCCAGGAAAGTGGAAAGATAAGTGAGGAAGTGAAGACAGTAAGCAGCCTAAGGGAAAACTTGCAGTTCTGAGGAAGCCCAGATGTTAGGTAGCCAGGAAATTCAAGGTTAAGGTGACTCTTTCAGACTCCCCCAGGCATCTGCAAGTATAAAAATGCAGAGATAAGGCAGTTTAAGCAGTTCTAACTTTGTCTCTGTTACGAAGTCTAAAGCAAACAACACATGTGACATAAACATAGTATCACAAAAGTTGTAAACAGCTGGCAAGTTTTCAAAACTCTTAACAATAACAGTAGTACTTTGCATACATAGATCAGATATACCACTGTACTGTGAGTAAAGACCCTTTAAGTCTATGCTGTCATTTTGGCTTCAAACTGCTGCAACAGGCTCTATGCACTCACCTTGGAGGACCAAATGCACATGATCACTGGAGCCTGGAAGGGGACGTGGTGGCACTACCAGTTTGTATTCATGGGTGGAGGTCGCATGGCAATTCCCCTGCTTCTCAGTAATAGGTACTACCCCCAGGGCTGCGGGTGAGGCTGAGTAGGGGCTCAATTAACTTTTCTGCCTGGTACTGGATACACATTGCTGCCACCTATCTGGAACTTTAGCCAACATTGTCTATGGTAAGGAAATGTGAATTTTTTAGGAAGTTTTTTCAACAGATATCTGAGTGGAGAGCTCATCTCTCATTTGAGATACAGTGAGTGATAGCAACCTCATCTAATGTTAGACATCCACAGTATAGTTGCTGAGACATCTGTGTTGGGATAGTCATCCAGATCTGATGTATAGGCATTGGGAAGACACGGGTGCTTCTGGGGAATGAATCATCTTATCTGGAAGTAAACAGCTAAAGTAGGTCAGATGAGTCACTGACTGGAATGCCTGCTTTCTCCCTGCTGAGCATAAAGAGTCTTCGATGAACAGCTCAGATGTAGACATCTGCACTGCACACATCTATCCTTAGGTGAGGTGAAACCAGCTCCTGTCATTATGAGTCTGCTGACAGTGACTGGGCTGGATTTTCCAGTCTGTCAGATGTTTTGTGAAGTTCTCTTTTGATCCAAAAAACAATTTAGTTCTGAAATTTGCTGGTTATTTCTCTGAAATTTAGAAGAGAGGTTCTGACAGCTCCAGTACTCAGTATGGTACAAAACTCAGGGCATCCTCACCTCGAGGATGCTTCTAACTGCCTAAAATGGAAGACCAATGGCCAAGTAAATAAAACATGTTTTGCAAACATTTCTGTTGTCATTATTATCTATTATTTGTACTGTTATAATATTACAATATCTTGAGTCTATTTAGCTAGGCAGTGCCCAAACATGCCAGAGAAATAGTTCCTACCCTGAAATTACACAACCAAAGTTTACAGCAGCAGAGATATCAGGAGTAATGAGGGAACCCACAGAAATAAGAGGATAAAACACTCAGACAAGCAGGGATTATAGAATACCAGCTTCAAGAGACTATACATCTAATGTAAGTTTTCCACACATGAAGATGTGATTGGTGCATTGCTGTTTGGTTTCAGGGGGAGCCTGTAGCTGCATCCAGACCTGTCTATACATCACTGTTTCTACAAAATTAGCACAACCCCTTTGATTCTGGGGTATCAGCTATACCTTCCATCGTTACAGTTTGGCAAACCTTTCCACTTAACAAGCCATTTTTTTATGTATTTGAAAATTCTGTGGAGACATCTCACTCAATCATGCTAAATTACTAAAATAAGCAATAATGTCATCATGGACCGCCAATACAGCCAGCCTGCTGGGTTCCAGCTGGTTGGTTACTGAAACAAAGAAAGACTGAGCATTACCAGATACTTTACTGAGCTGAAGCTTTAGAGGGAGATTTGACTTTGACAAATATGTCCTTTACATCAATAGCCTGGAATATTTTCAAAGAACCAAGGAAAAGTAAGAAATGCACAAGGAGTTACGAAGTACTGGATTGAGTTATATTTGCTCAGATGCAGCCACATTTCACAATCCCTGATATTTTCTGGGAATGATTTGTGGAAAACAACAACAACAACAACAACAACAACAACAGCCAAAACACAACTTCTCAGCATACTTGTATGTTTTATTTTTTCTGCAAGGTCATCTTTTCATCTCCCACCTACACCCCTATCTCTGCATCTTGTTACTTTTTAGCACACTAAAAAGGTCTGTATGAATTCAGAGAATAATTTTATTTTCCTTATTTACAGTTCATTACAATGTCATGTTTTAGGGACACATTCATCTTTTTGCCAAGACTGATGCAGGAACTTTGTGTTTCTGCTAGCTATATCAGCTTTGTATAAAAAACAAGAGTGGGAACAGGCTATTCTAGTTGATCATTATTCCACATATTCTCTGTCAGAAACAGCATCATTACGGAGAAAAATAAATAGGACAGTCAGTAACAGTAGCCTCATTTTTTTGGTCTGTGTACAGACAGCATGGGGTTCTGCCAACTTTCTGTAGAAAAACACACGGTTTCATGAAATTTATAAACTTATAGAGAATAATGAACATATGTAGGTACTTTTAAAAAATCTGTAAACCACTAATAAAATCAAAAGTTATATGAAAATATGAATGTTGCAAAGTTTGCCATGTTGCAGAAAGATACTTTTGACACATTGCTCTGATTAAACTTCTATAATATTTAAGTAGAAAGCTCTGGTTCATGCTTTCTATAACAAAGCTGAAGTTACATCACTGCACATGCAATGCAACAATAACAGGAATAGATCCAGTAAGATAGCCTACGGAAACTATCAACTGTATTGTTATTTGTAATAATTTGTGACAAATATTGTCTCACAAATAAATGTGAACTGAAGAGTAATTTAGCAGAACCTCTTCCAGGCTGCTTTGGTAGTAGCTGTGGGCTGGTGTCACCAGGGCCACTGGAGTAGATTCAGTAAAGGCAGTAAGCACCTAACACAAAACTAAATCCACTAGTATCTCCTCTTACAGGTACCTCTGCCCTGTACATGCTGCTATGGCATTTGGGTTAGATTTTCAGATTTCCAGAACTTCCAAGCCATTCAGAATCCTACTTTCAAAATTAGAATCCTTACACTCCAGTCACATACTGTAGAGACAAGCACAAAACTGACACCTGGTTTCCAGCAGTGTTTAATGTCATCATATAAAAAATGGTCCTGGAAGCAGAAATCAGAATCTTCTCCTTTCCTTCTGAATACCTTCACTGTTGGGCCAAACAACCATGCCCTCTCATCAGGTGAATCTTGTCTTCTGTTGTTTAGGCTGAACAACTTGGACATGCTCATCTCATACACCAGACTGGTGATTTGGACACATTCATGAGAAACAGGACTTTGCATCTGAGTCTGCCACTGCTTGTTCCCATCAGCAGCCTACTATACCAAAGGACCAGGTATCATCCGGAACCAGAATCACCACAGATCTGTATTTTTATGCAGAACTGCTGAGCTATGTGTCCAGAGTAGATGGAGAAGCCTGCACACCAGATGCACTCCTGACAGTACAGTTTCCAAAAAGACAGTTTTAGAAAGTTGGAAAGTGGGTTGAGGATGCTCACATAACTGACTGTTCGTGAGTTTGACCATGAATTCCATATGTTGGCCAGATCACAGAGTCACAGAATGGTTAAGGTTGGAAGGGACCTCTGGAGATCACCTAGTCCAACCCACCTGCTAAAGCAGGTTCACCTAGAGTAGATACTTTGTATATGATTCTGGGTTCTGCTACAGATGCCTGACATATAAAATGTGGTTATTGGCAGTATGTAACTCCTTCTTTGAATCTTGTCTTCTACAGATATTATATATTCATAGAAATAGGGTTACTATACATGAATAAATATCAAAGATTCTTGCTACTCATAAGTATATTTGTATATTTGTTTCAAGGAGAAAGGGCAAGGATGGATGAGCACTGCCTGTATTGAAAATAGATTTACTTCTCTAACCTGCTAGAATTCTTTGGCATGTTGTTAGAATACTTGATATTAAAATTGTAGATTATTGTAATCTGATAAATAAGTGGCTAAGACCTTTGTCAGAAGTTGTCATGGAAATTAAGAAATGCACAATCAAAGAGAATTAAAGCTAAATACTGCAAAACAGATTGGAAAAATATGTTTTCAAGGACCAGTTTCTAATTGCTGCATCCTAAAAATTTAATCCCAGAATACAGAATAGCACTCTGCCTTTTCTGACAGTGTGAAAACTGTGAAAAGCCCTGAAAGAGGATGACAGGGATAATATCAATGTAGTGTGACCTCTCTTGAATTTTATGCCTAATGCTTTGAGAACAGGAAATCTGAGACACTGATTTCTTGAAGACAGGATTTCCAAAGCTGTGCTTTTATGCTGCTCCTCTCTTCATTTTTTGAAAAGTAAAACAGAGAGAACTAAACATAGAAGTCATGACCACAAAGGTTGAAGTTTTGATGAAAATACCTTTTGGTATATTCTGTCTCTGCTTCTTCTGCAGGTGGAGAAATAACCTGAAACATCTGCTTCTAAGTTTGTGAATAAAATATGTTTATATTAAAAAAAAAAAAAAAAGGTTACTCTGGCTTTCTGAAGCTCCAGATATCCAGTCACTTATGTGGCTTCACAAATTCTGGATGTGAAGGAAATTTCTGATTGAACAGTTCAAGGATGGTATATTTCTGGGGTGACAGCAGATGCTCCGAGGCTTGTACATTCACTTAAAAGCTGCATTTCCATTAAAAAAAATCAAAATAAACATTTTCATCTATTTCCTTTCCATTTACAGGAATGTGTTGTCATTGTAAGGTAAAAAAGTAGATATTGAAATTCTCTGAAAATCAACAGAATAAAAAAAAATAACACTCTAATTTTTGAAAAGGCATATGTCTATCAGCTGGAAATGTCATGTCTTATTCAAGACTGAAAGTCATCCTCAGAAAACTCTAAGTACCTTAGGAGATGATACAAAGAGAACATCCATTTTCTTTATTCTTTTCTCTGTCCAACACAAGACAGAGAAAGCAAAAACATAGCAGAGGAATCTGACAGCAGACAGCGTGAATCATTATAGAACAGTAGAACTCAGACCTGAAAAGATTTTAAATTATCTGATCTGCTTCTTTGCCAGGAGTGGATTTTCTTCTAGTGTGTATTCCCTGCAGCTATTTCCAGGCTAGTTTTAGGTTTCCATCACAGGGCCACAGGCTTCAAAGTTGTCATTTAGAAAGACTGCACACTTACATGAAAAGGAATACTTAGTAACAGCAAGAAATTAAGCACTAAAAATCCAGAAAACATTTGAAATTATGCAAACTTTTATTTTTTCACGACAGAAAGCAGGCAAAAATAGGTGGAGGAATCACTTTCTTTGAAATTCAAAATGGCTTAGGGCTGAGATCAACTTAACGTTATCTGCTCTTACGCACTTCAAAAAGCTTATCCAAATTGCTTGAAATGCCTGAAGAGTTTGAACACTGGCCATTCTGAGATATCTCTGTATCTCACATGCGTCAAAAGCTAGGTAGCATTTCAGCAGGGTTTTTCAAAGCTTACATCTTGGAAATACACTGACTACGGTTTCCATAGATAACTGAATCCTCCCACAGATCTTCCCTTTCAACTGTAACTGAAGCAAGACAGACACCATATTAGAAGATGATTATTCCATTACACCCTCTTGTTCAATATTCATTTGAAAATGTGGATACTGGCCACAAAAAGATAGCAGAAAAGTAGTTTGAGGCAGTGTGTGTGCTTCTACCCCACTACTGCTGGAACTGCTTTTCTTTTCCAAGGCAGCTTCCTCTATTGCAATGTTGAGTGTAAGGATGTGAATGCATGAGAAACTGAAGCCCCATGGGGACCATGGTAACAGATGTCCATCACACTGACATCATTACGTATTGAAAGGATGAGTTAGGTGCAACTGTGCTATTCTCCTTTGTCAAAGGAGTAAAAGCATCTTATGTCATACAAGCTCTAGAGGAAGAATGGAAAAAGTCTTCATGAGATTCTGACTTTCTCTGTCCTTATCTGTCACATCTCCATCCACCTGCAGCAAAGAAGGTGGCTTTGAGCATTCATGATGTATTACAACAATAGACTTTTAGAGACTGCAAATACACTGCAGACTAGACCAATAGGTAGAATCTGGGAGAGAGATCTGTCAAATACAACTATTTTGGAAACTCCAAGAGATTAAAAAGTACTTTTTTTTTTTTTTTTTAAGGGACCTATTTTAACACTGTAAATTACGATAAAATGTTGTAGCATCCTTTCGAGAAATGCAGACATTTAAACTTCCCAGTGGTGAGGAGAGTCAGGCCTTTGCTACTGGTCAAGTCTGTTCAACTGAAGTATTTCCAACAATAAAATATATGACCTCTGGCTTTACAGAATACATATTAGCTAATCCTGAAAAGTATCAGTTAGGAATGAGAACTAAACTTGCTGTGTGTTACCAAGGCAGAATGGTTTGAATACGACTATTCTCCCCAGGAAAAATGGTGGCCAACAGGAAGAGTGAATGTTGTAACTGTCTGCCACTTAGATTAATCTCTCTGTGAGTGTGATATATTACTAGTAAGTGCTACAGGAAAAGATGAATCAAAAATGTCAACTAAAATGCATTAAGTAGACAACACTTTTTATAAAAGTCTATTTCTTGGTTAATGGTAACTGGAAAAACCTCTATTTTACAAAACATTTAATTTCAAATTCCCAGGTTCTTTCTAAATCTGCATTTTTTTATTTTTCTAAATAAAATTAAACTGAGACCTGGATGTTGGTTCTCAGACCTGAAAATGGTCTGTCTGTCTCCCTCCTAACACCTTCATCTTGCTTCCTCTTTCAGATACTTCTGCCAGATGAATGAAGAGATGCAAGGTTTGGCAGGGGAGATTAAGTCCTACACAGCTGAGTATACCAGAAAAGTGAGCAGCCCAAGCCACAAAACTCCCCCAGACCCATTGTACCATTCAAGGGTTGGCTACAATTAGGCCCTGGCAACTTGGACCTGCGAGCATTACTCTGTGTGTCCTGGTCAGTCACAAAGCAATACTAGTCATCTTAGAAGTATCCCCTTTATGTTTTGAAAAGAGAAATCCTAAATTAAATAATATTACAATATTACTCAGGATTAAATATTAGTGAACACACTTGAGATTGTCAGGTGGTATAAATAAGCACAGCTCACAGCTCACTTCAGTATTGCAACAGGAACTCTATCAGAGCAGTATCTAATGCTTCTGCAAGTGCCCTACGTTACACCACCAGACCAGCATTTCCAATGACTGTATCAAAGGCTACCTAAAATCATATTTCCTTTATCAGCAAGTATTCAGGAAAATAAATATAGTTCTTAAATCAGAGATAATTTAATTATTATTAATTTGTTGCGAAGAACAAAAGATAAAATAAATATCCTTCTAACGCATTTGCTTACATCATCTCTGAGACTGGCATATGAGAGATAGCCATTGAAGCGAGCAAAGCTTGTTACTATGAAATTACTTCCTCAATCAAAAGGTGCCAGTGTTAAAATTTTCCATAAAAGCAACAGGTGATAAAAGATAACTCTGTGTAACAACTTTAATACCTTTTGTTTTGGAGCTGTAAGAGTACATGTTTCCTGAGGAAAAAAAATACCTTCACAGAGTAAACCTGGCTACTGCCAGCCTATGCAGAATACAACTGACAAGTGGTGAGGAAGATTCATAATGTCTAGGTAACTGCATTGAAATTACTTAGGAAGAAATTATGAATGCCCCATGTGACAGTTAAAAGTCACAGACATGTTTTCTTAAACTGCATAAAATTAATCTCTTCTATATTAGATACAAGGCTTACCTGATAGAAAGAAAGAGAAGAGGTCTTTATTGCTCTGTGGAGTAATCAAAAGGCTACCAGAGGAACTTCTGTCCTTGTCTAGCTCTCTGGTATCATGATTTTTTAAATAAACATTGAACTATATTTCTTGACCTGAATAGTTTGCAAAAATATCACTATACTCCAGATTGGGCATATCCTAGGTGAATTCGTCTCCAAAGTTTAAAAAACTTAAAATATATGTATACTGTATAAAACTATAAATATATGGTTAAACAGGGAGCTGCTAGGTATGCTCAAGTGGAAGAGGAGAGTTTACAGATCATGGAAGGAGGGGTTGGCCACTTGGGGAGAATATAAGGCTGTTGTGTAGGGAGGGTGTAGGGAGGCAACTAGGAAAGCTAAGGCCTCCTTAGAATTAAACCTGGCGAGAGGGGTCAAGGACAACAGGAAGAGCTTTTTCAAATACGTGGCAGATAAAACTAATACCAGAGGCAATGTATGCCCACTGATGAATGAGGTGGGTGCCCTGGTGACAGAAGATACAGAGTTACTGCATGCCTTCTTTGTCTCTGTCTACTCTGCCGGAGGCTGCCCTGAGGAGCCCCGTAGCGCTGAGGCCCCAGAGGAAGGCAGGACAATGGAGGAGTTTGCCTCAGGTGATGAGGACTGGGTTAGGGAGCAGTTAGGCAATCTGGACATCCATAAATTCATGGGTCCGGATGGGATGCACCTGCAGGTGCTGAGGGAGCTGGCTGAGGTCATTGCTGGACCACTCCCCATCATCTTTGCCAAGTCTTGGGAAATGGGAGAGGTGCCTGAGAACCAGAGAAAAGCAAATGTTACTCCAGTCTTCAAAAAGGGCAAGAAGGAGGACCCAGGTAACTATAGACTGGTCAGCGTCACCTCCATCCCTGGGAAAGTGATGGAACGACTTATCCTTGGTAGCATCTCAAGGCATATCAGGGATAAGAGGGTGATTAGGGGCAGTCAACATGGCTTCACCAAGGGGAAGTCATGCTTGACCAACCTCATTGACTTTTATGAGGACATAACAAGATGGATGATGGCAGAGCAGTGGACATGATTTACATTGACTTGAGTAAGGCATTTGACACAGTCTCCCACAGCATCCTCACAGCTAAACTGAGGGAGTGAGGTCTGGATGATCGGGTAGTGAGATGGACTGCAAACTCGCTGAAGGGAAGAAGCCAGAGGGTGGGAGGGAAGGGAAGAAGGGTGGCTGAAGGGAAGAAGCCTCAATGGGGTGGAGTCCAGTTGGAGGCCTGTATCTAGTGGAGTGCCTCAGGGGTCAGTACTGGGGCCAGTATTATTCAATATATTCATCAATGATTTGGATGAGGTAATACAGTGTACTATCAGCAAGTTTGCTGATGACACGAAGCTAGGAGGAGTGGCTGATACACCGGAAGGCTGTGCTGCCATCCAGCGAGACCTGGACAGCTGGAGAGTTGGGCAGGGAAAAATTTAATTAAATATAACAAGGGCAAGTGTAGAGTCTTGCATCTGTGTAGGAACAACCCCAGGTTCCAGTATAAGTTGGGGAATGACCTGTTAGAGAGCAGCGTAGGGGAAAGGGACCTGGGGGTTCTGGTGGACAGCAGGATGACCATGAGCCAGCACTGTGCCCTTGTGGCCAGGAAGGCCGATGGCATCCTGGGGTGTATTAGAAGGGGGGTGGTTAGTAGGTCCAGAGAGGTTCTCCTTCCCCTCTACTCTGCCCTGGTGAGACCACATCTGGAATATTGTGTTCAGTTCTGGGCCGCTCAGTTCAAGAAGGACAGGGAACTGCTGGAGAGAGTCCAGCGCAGGGCAACAAAGATGATCAAGGGAGTGGAGCATCTCCCTTATGAGGAAAGGCTGAGGGAGCTGGGTCTCTTTAGCTTGGAGAAGAGGAGACTGAGAGGTGACCTCATTAATGTTTACAGATATATAAAGGGTGAGTGTCAGGAGGATGGAGCCAGGCTCTTCTCGGTGACAACCAATGATAAGACAAGGGGTAATGGGTACAAACTGGAACACAAGAGGTTCCACTTAAATTTGAGAAGAAACTTCTTCTCATTGAGGGTAACAGAACACTGGAACAGGCTGCCCAGGGAGGTTGTGGAGTCTCCTACTCTGGAGGCAATCAAGACCTGCCTGGACGCCTTCCTGTGTAACCTCATCTAGGTGTTCCTGCTCCGGCAGGGGGATTGGACTAGATGATCTTTTGAGGTCCCTTCCAATCCCTAACATTCTGTGATTCTGTGATAAAGAGGAGGAAAAAAAAAATACACACACCACAAAAAAAGGACACGTCTGTAGTGTCTTCTTGCATCAGAGCATTTATAATTTATAGTTTTAAATATAATTAACCTCCTAAAATAAGGATCCATGAGATATTTTCAAAAGCACCTAGATGTTTGACTTTCATTCAAAGTCAAAAGACATAGGTTTGTGAAGCCAGAGACTTTATGCAACACTGACATACATTTAAATCAAAGGACATCAAGTGTATAAATACCCTGAACCCCCCCCTGAAGCTCCACAAGCTTTGCTGACCTCACAAATTTTTTACCCATTTATACCCATTGTTGATTTGACCCACTTGTATGCATTCAACCTCCACGTAACAGGAAGGGGTTTTTAATATGACACAAGACCTACAGCTTCAGATTAGAACAGCAACTGAAATGCTAGCTGATCTGAAATCAGTGAGAGCTTTGGTTTCAATGGGGCAAAAATATTTCTGCTTTACATTTTCACTGCAGTAATACACATTTTTAAAAGGGTAATAAAGTGGCCTTTTGTAGCACACTTCCTCATGTACTGCAGGTACATTCTCAAAACCATTAAGGTCTGCTTAAACAGAACCCAGAAAAGCTCTAGGTAACACACTATTAAATGTTCTTCCTCCATAACAGTATTTATTTTGCTCATCTCACCTTCCTCAGTTTTACTGCCTAAAGATCACACAGCTAAATCATCTCCTGTGCTAAAGGGAGAAGTCCAGGCAGTTCCAAGGGCCAAGTCATCATACCATCTGCAACCTTGAGTTTAAGATAAGCTGAATCACCACCAGGAAGTGCCTGTTTCTTTCCATTAATTTAGTAGGTACTTAAATGGCCTGTTTAGACTCTGACATCCATCTTTTAGTTGCTTAAGTTAGGGCAGAATCTGCCGTAATCAAATGTGTCTCCCTCAATCTGTGCCACATGCTCTTTGTTATTATCCTTCATTGCATTGTGCTGCCAAAGCTTCAGCAGTGGTCTGGCTATTATTTGTACACAACTGACCCCAAACAGGTGTCTTACATATCTAGTTGTCATTAGTTTAACTTTTACTGGCTTTGAAACTATGTTACAAACCATCTACATTTTATGATAATTGGTCTCCAAAGAGTTAAGTTTTTCCATATGAAATTCCCCACCAGCAGACAAGGGAAAAATACATAATAAGCAGAGACATTTAACTGTTGCCACCTCTCAAAATTCCAGACTCAGAAGCCTGAGAAGCTTTTCATCATTTTTATTATGTTCCTGTCATTTTTTTTTACTCTAAAGTTCTGTAATACAAGACAGCATTAAGACACCCAGTAGCCTGAAAATAAGTGAAAATCTATCTTTTGCATGCACAGTTTTAGTTAAAGTCCATGGGTCCATAAAATTCTACAACCTGATCTGAATCTGAACACAATGCCTGGATATTTTCTACTTGAACAGACAAGACCAAGGCAAGTCTAGATAGAAAATGACTCAGCAACAACAGAAAATCCTGTTTGTTTTTCACAAACCATGGTGTAAGAGATTTCAGCTAACAAGGTATGCATAAGGATATGTCTTGATTGCATACTTGAAAAAAATATGGAGGTATTGAGCTTGCTTTCAAAAATCTATCTTAGTGTCAAAGCAGAGTGGAGGCAGCAGCATGGAGATCAGTGTGAACTAATTTATCCTGCAGTTACTCTAAAAGGTTAATTAAGCCATGCTGAGCTCTGTGTTGTCACATCTTGAATGCTTCTAGCATGGCAGCTTGCTTGGGTGTCTATGCATAGCACTGTGGTTGAGTAGCAGCAATGCTTGGGTTTCCTGATGGGTGAGACAGAAAAGCAAAATGAGGTAGGACTGACATGGGACTTGGGTTTGCAGCAGACTTGGATTTGCAGCTCAAAAGAAGAGGTCATTCAGTTCACATAAGGGAACTTGTAACAATGAAAACATTTCTAATGGAGCAAAGGAGATCTGTGCAGTGCTTTGCATAGGAATATTCAGCTCATGGATATGCTAAAAGCTATGGTAGCTATAAAAATAAAAATTAAAAAAAAAAAAAAGAAAGAGGATACGGTGGAAGTGTACAATAAGATAGAAAAGGATAATTGCTAGGTTGAAATAGAATGTGTCAGGCAAAAATAGTTAAACAATTTCTAAATTGCATGAATGTCTTCCAGCAGTGCCTGACTTAAATTGCAATTACAAATACAGAAACATATTTGAACTCAGTTTAATTACTCTAACACAGAAGATACAGCAAGGCAGGGCCTTTTTCTTGTAGATAATTAAACATGAAATGTGAGAAAGCTTAGCAAAAATATAAATATTAAGCTAGCATAATTTTTGTGGTTTGATATAATTTCTCTGTCTCAGAAATGTGTCACCCTCTAAGGCAGGCAATTCAGAGTGCTCAGTGTAGGAATCTCAGCTTTGCTGTTTTAAAGAGATTTTTTTTTCCCCATGATCTGCTATTCTTTTGTTTACAAAGAAAAGATAATGCTTTCGATCATGGAAAAAAAAAAAATGTTCTCACTAGCTCAGGATAGATTGCAATAAGAAATATTTGCATAGGGGACGGCTTGTTTGCCTTTTTAGAGGGCTGGGTCAGCTCCCCATAGGGCCATTCCGGGGTGCTGAGCAGGTGCAAGGGAGAAGCTGAGATATCTTCAACTCTTCATCTATCTTTTTTGAGCCCCAGCCTGTTCCTGGTCGCTCTTCCCACCACTGCCCTCTAGGCACCCTGCTGTGTGCTGAGTAGTGGCTCAGACTTGTGTTAAGTTACTTATCTTTGGTGCTTCTCTTGGCAATGTCAGGAAAGTGAAGATTCTGCTCTGTCCCAACCTGTAGAGCATGGCAAAGGCCTTATCTATGTCCAAACAGAGGCTGAATGGTCACACCACCATCCAACACAGCAGTGTGTTCACATACACTGTGTGCAGCACCGTGGAAGGTTTACCTCTACTCTTGCTTTTAATTTCTTAACAACATCATACAAATAGTTTCAGCAGACCACACTCAGCTTCCTTTTCAGCTTCTTATGACTGTAAATGTCATTGCATCTCTCCACATTTGAGAGTGATTCATTTCCTACAGCCCACCCACAGAGCAAGGATTAACACTGTGCACAGCACATATCTGGCATTGCTCAGATAGGTTATGAAATAGGGGATACGATGCAACTGGTTAGACTTGGACACTTACTTCTTATGTGAGCTTGGAAACAAGGACTTGGTAATGGGTGGTCTGTGCCCCATAGGCAGACCAAGGAGTAGGTTGCTTTTGAAGTTGGCACCCTATCTTCACTATTTGCCTGACAAAAGAGGGTCCTGCGGTCTTCTAGGACAAGATGTTTGAATAGGCTTTCAGATTTAAGTCTATGGCTAATGAGGAAAAGCTCAGCACAGCATTTTCCTACACCTTCTCAAGGAGCATATAGCCAGTACACTAATGTTTATGAAGGCTGTAGAGCACAGTCATATAAAAGAAAAACTTCTGATTAACCATTTTCAAGGCAGGTTTCACTGCACATTTAACAACACTGAGAGAAAGACCTTAGCCACACTTTCTCTATTGTTTCTTAATCAAACACTTCAGCATACATACCAGGGGGAGTGTTAGCATTATCCAAAAGGAAGTTCATGAGCCAATGCCATTTGATGCTTCATATCAAGCCTGTGTCCCAGCAAGCTGTGCAGTTTCTTATTTGCCCACTTAGCATTTGGGTTGTTCATTGACACTGAATATCTTAAGTTGCATCAGTGTTTCATTCTCTTAACACTTTCTTCAGCTGCAGAAGAGGAATCGCTCTAAACCAGAAAATTTAGAAGGGCATTTCTAGGACACTTTTCACACATTTTTCTGCTCTGCAAGTGACCAGAGCAATCCTGAAAACCAGAAAAACACCAAAGGACCATTCTGATTTCATATTCAACAGTCATGCCCACAGCTGTCTCCATGATGGTTTGTTACAATGACTGCCATATGATTGCGTGATGAGGCATGCATATCCATTTGACACTCACTTCTTAAATAGTAAGGGTTCATCAACACCCAAACACCACAGCATACTGCCCATGAAAGTACTGTAGTGACTGTGTTTGGTTCCTGACCATGAATACCTCCCTTTTTTCACATGAATATGGTTGTTCAACAACACACTACGTAATCAGCAGTCCACAATTAGAGATGTCAAATCTCCATCCACGTCCAGATGGATGTTGGTGACAATCACCATGTAAAATTAACTGCTTGAGATTTTGCTCTTGCTTATGTAGTATCCCATCACAGGTCTTTAAAGCACCGTAGTGTGCATCTTGGGATGCTAGCTTTGAGAATCAAGAAGGGTGAAGGGCCAGTGAAAGATTCATGTCAGGTTTATCATGCAGCCCTGTGGTTCATCTGCAACTGTGATTTCACATACAGCAGGTGTTCACATGTAAATAACGAAAAATATTTTCAAATATACTAGCATTCACTATAGCTCTATTAAAAATTATGTCATTTTGTAACATACTGACATTCCTAAATCAGTATTCAGAAAACTAGGCAAGTCAAATCAACAATCTCCATGAAAAGCAACCTTTCACTTGTTTAAACAACAGTCAGTTCCAGAACCAGCTCCCTTTGAAAAGCTGTACAACATCGCCATGAAGCCAAGAAGTGTCAATGAAAATGATTTCTCAGTTTGTTGCTGGAGACTATGCTGGGATTGTTGTTATTATCTGGTAACTTATAAGTTCAGAAATGACACCTTGACTACATTATTTTCATATAATAATACACACAACAGAGAGTTTAATTTGTAAAGTGAAGCACATTAATGATCATTGAACCAGCAACAAAGATGAAAAGGCATTGCAGTGAACAGGCTGATGCTTCCAGAAGACAAGACATGACTCTTAAATTCCTGTTCCTTTCCTGCACAGCAACAAGGTAAGAAAATGAACTACTGTTCAGCGTATTAAATTTATGTTTTGCTTGTCATATACAGTTGAAAACCTACATAAAGGAGATTACAAAGCTGTCCATATCTTGAAAGAAAACTTAGGACTTGATGCAAAAGCCAGTCTGGTTGAGTGCTAAAAGAGACCTTTCTGCATTGGTTGCTGGCAGTCCCAGGGCCAATGCAAGGCGAGAATGACGTAAAGCAAGCATGACCACAACTGGCATATTGCAGAGACTCAACAGGGCAGTGTGAGTCCTGCTGCAGATCTCCTCTGTGTTGCAGGAGCTCAACTCAACACCTTTTCTGGCTGGGCTGGCACAGCACCAGCTTCAGCCCACTCAATGTCTTCTTCCCTTATACCCCTTCCTCTAAATATCTTTGTTTCCTTGCTTACTCCATGCAATGATGCTACCTACTACCTACCCTTTCTTTTTTGTCTGAATGTCCAGCTGACCTCACAGAGCCCTGCCAGTGCTAACAGAAGCAGTTACCTACTGACAATACCATGATTATTGTCCCCTAGAATTTGGAGGACAAAATCAAAACACATTGTTTTGACTCATAGTTCAAATTCCCTTGCTTCCAGCCCCCAGTGCTGAAAGCTGTTTTTCTGACCTTTCTGCATTGGTCACCAAGCTTTTAGTTATTTTCTTCAGAGCCTCCTGCACAGTCTGGAGAAACTACTCTGTCTGAAAGAGGACACAGGAGAGAGACTCCATGATTTATTTGAAAATATTTTGTGTGACAAGCAGTGGGTCCAGCTCCTTAGTTTCAACTCTTGGCAGTATTGATTTTCCATAGGATCCACCACAAACAAATTAATGCAAGTATTTCATTAAGACCTTCAGAATTAAAGCAACATTAAAACTCTACTCTTGCCAATCCTATTTATGTGAACTAATTTGAGACAGTATATGAATGAGAAAAAATCCTGCCAAAAATCCTCTGGCATTTACTTAAGGAGCATACACAGAAGCAACCTAGCTTTCTAACAATAAAGGAATTAAGAAGCAAACAGAGTTTTTTAATCCTTTTACATTCTTACAGGACTATTTATTTTGTTGTCAGTTTAGAATGATGAAAGAGATCTCATTTCTTTTTTCAGCAAATTAAAAATACATTGATATCTATGAATGACTATGTAACTGTTGTTCTTTAGTTTTCTGTGCATTGTACCTTTACTTCTGGGAGTACTGTGCTATCATCAAACACAGGCCACTGGGAATGTGGAATTCCTAGAACAGGAATAAAAAATATCCAGATACCGTTCACTGCAAACTGTTAGAAAGAGTATAACAGAAACATGCTTTCTTAGGGAGCACTGAACTGCTTTTTTTTTTTTCTCTCAGGCTAAAATTAAAGCTAATTCTTACTGAAAGTGAGGATAGTTTTCTGCACATATAAACATAACATCCAACCTCTCACAGGGTTTCATCTCAAGCATCTGCAGGACAGTGTCATGTAATATGGAGGTAGTCCAGGCAGAAGGCTCTGCAGAACATCTGACAAAGGGAGTTATGCTTGTCAAACATAAAAAGACAGAAAAGATTAAACCTAAGTGATGAAAAGCTATCAGGAAAAAATTCCCAATTGTGAGAACTCTCAGGATTTATAATATTCCTTTAGGGACTGCTGCTGCTTGCTAAGGGGTTGAGCTCCAAGCTGTCTGGCTGCAATCTCACTTCCAGACCAGTCCCTCTTTGAGGATGCCCTACTGAAGCTGCATTTCCAGACAGCTGAAAAAGCCCACTCACAGCTGCTTACTTTGGGAATTATTGACTTCCAGACTGGACAGAGAATTTAGGAACCCATGGCCAGAGCTCCTGTAGATCCAAATCACAAACAGGATAACAGCATTCTTGAACTGTGTCAAGGCCAGCTCCCTTTTAGCGTATCTGTCTTCATCCAGCACTCGTCCAACAGCAGCTTATCTGCTCCAGGCTGAGGAAGAAGCAGCTGTACATGCTGGCCACAGGTGCAAAAAGTCATTTCCAGCCCTGAAGGGACAGAGTTGCTGTGAGCCATTAAAAGCACTTAAAGGCAGATGGCTTTTCTCTTCCTAATGCAATCCCTTCAGCTGCTTCTGATGCCATCCCTGCTGGAGGGACTGAGATGCTGCCTGCTAACAAACACATTGCATCCCTATTCTCCTTTCCATTACATAGTTCAGTGACACCTTGTGAAAGAGCAATTGTATCAGATTTTGGGATAATTACTTCATTTTAATGCCTACCACATTCTAAGGGAGCCAGTTGGTACATGCAATGTAATTCCTTCTGGGGAATGTTGTCAGTCATTTAGTCACAGCTCTCTTTCTCACACCTCTGCACAAAGGTGCACACACCACTTAAATTTTCTGCTGACTGATTCTCCAATACGTCCCAAAAGACATGCTGTAGTATTTGTTCTTGGATGCAAAACTTGTGTGGAACTTTTTTCCAACTATAGAATACTTTTTCCACATTCTAGCTTCCACTTGTTCAATACTGCTAAAAATTAATGGGATTCTGAGCAAATCAAACATTTGTCACCATGAGTGATTCTACTTTGAGCCTGATTTTCAATTACCTTAATTTTCCCATGGCTTCATTTGAAGTCATGGGGTTGAAGACTCCTGGAAGAGCCCTGAATGACTGGCAGGAGCTCAGAGACACAAGTAACTTATAAAGGCTTTCTTCAATAGAGGTTTCCGATATTTCCAAATATTCTGATTGAGAACACAGTCCCAAATTTATGAAATTGTTGGTGAAATGAGCAAGGAAGCTTGCCCCTGTTTTCTCAGATAGGTGTGGGACCACACCAAAAAAAGGGACCTTGGGAAAATATGGATTCCAGAGCAGCCTGCATGTAGCCCCCTTTTCTAGCAGTGCTGGGGTCCTGGGGTCATTGTTTCTCTGGCAGCCTGAGAGTTGGAGGAGCCAGGAGAGCAAAAAAGAAGAGCTCCCTAAAACCCTTTCCTATATTACTGAGGGGTTCATGAACAGCGAGAGTATACTTTTTCAGCTTTAATAAACTGTCAGGTTATATTTCCCTGAAATCTTCCTGACTTAATCTAAAAATAATTGTTGCAATGCAAATTTGTTGTAGAAGGCTGGAAGAAATCCTGTAGTTCAGCTACCATATTTTTATAACCAGCCTTTACCAAATCTCTTGTTCAATTTCTATAAATTTTTGTATCTGCAGCCAACACATCAGCTGGTAGGACTCCTTTTGTACTACACAGGTAATGACAAAGGCTAGGGAAGGGGAAAAAATATTGAACTTAGAATTTAACTGAAACTATGTCTACTTACAGAAATGTCCGTATGTAACAGAAAAAGCATTTTCTTCTAACAAAACATAAAATGGTGCAGGCTACTTGCACAGCAATGTCAGCAAAATTGCAACACGTAACCTGGCCAGTGCCCCAGCAGGGAGGAACTTGCTCAATGTGCTGGGCTCAGACCAGGTGTAACAATGTGCTCCTGGTCTCACACCTGTGAAAGATGCCAAGAGGTTCCCACAGTCATGAGGATCAATCGATATCGGGAATGGATTGTGAAATGATTAGTTATAAAATATGCTTTTCACTCTCCTAAGTGAGGAAACTGATACTGATATTTGTAAAGGAGGAAGTATTATAGGCTTGTAGTTTGAACAGCTGCAAAGCACCTCACTTCCCTGGAATTCTTTGTTTCTAGTCTGCCTTGCTAAATACTCCGATACTTTTTTCTTTTTTTTTTTTTTTTTTAAGCTCAAATACATTGTTTTGAGGAGTTTAAATTGGCTAATAGATTTAAAATTACAAAAACTGCATTTTCTATGCAGAAGTTCAGTAAAACTACAGGCTTCACAGAGACATTAATATTTTACAGTAATGTTATTATCACTGAATAAGTATTTTTTAAAATATTATTTTTTTCACAAAATAGTCTGTGTGTAATAGGAGTTTTCAAAACCAGCAACATTTTCATAACGACTACATTCTTCACTTTTTCATGTTGGTATCTTGCTTATAAAACTTAGGTATCCCTAAGCACTTACAGGGAAAAGCCTCAAAAGTGTACATACAAGAAGTTAGTTCATTATGAAAAAAAATTATATTTTCCAAAACAATACTTGGTTTTCCTATTTCTTCCTCCACAGAAAAAACCTTGCTTTCTGAAGAAACAAAACCCAAAATCTCATAACTTTTATTCTGAAAAAAAAATCTTCATCCCGTGGGCATTTTCCTAGAGCCAATATATATATATTGATCATAGTTGAAGTCCAGTATTGAAGTGACTGAATTTCCAATATAATATTTTTTAAATGTCAGTTTTAGAAAAAGGCAAACAAAATACTTAGAAGACTAAGTCGCACCACTGGTAAGCAGAGTTGCAGCTATTGCTTCAAGGACTGTAAGGACATTTAGCCATACTTAGGAAGCTTGCCAAGTAGTTATTTTCCTTTCAGAACAAAGATATCTCTTCTTCAGCAAAGCCATTTAGGTTAGCTTAAGTATTTGTTCAACAGAGATTTTTTGTGAAAGGCTTCTAGCCTCATCTGTTTGGTTTTAGTTTTAATTGCTGAATTTTGTTGTTGTTTTTCTGGGTTTTTGTTTTGTTTTGTTTTAGTTGGTTTGGTTTTTGTTTTGTTGTTGTTGTTGTTGTTTTGGCTTTTTTTTTTTTCCCTCCCGCAAAGTGCTGGCCTAAGTGACTGGTAGACTGAGCTTGGCTGGCAGGTGTTTTTCACATAAGTCCATTGACCAACATAAGAAACATATATTTTTACTATGAGATCATGGGCATTTTGTGTACCTTTCATAACTATTTATCTTACTTGGGAAATGGTGTAAAATAACTTCTTGCCTTTACTTTTTCCATGGTGCAGCTTCTTTTTTTACCTGCCTTTTCAGTGGAAAGTTCAGCACATTCAGAATTGGACTTATCTAAAGGATGCCTGGCATTCATTTAAGTACAAGTCTGCAAATTCGGAACTTTTCTTGTTGTCAAATAGAATGAGTGTACCAGACTCACTGCAGCGTTTCAGGGCTGTTACTGGCCTTCTCAAAGGTCTGACGTTCCTTTAATTTTTATTATTTATTTTGTCATTTAAATCTCATTTGCTGGGTCAAAATCAAGTGGCACTGTGCCGCTTAGTAAGCATTTATACATTCTTCTGTCTGCTGTTTCCAACTGAACTTGTATTTTTCCTCTTAGATATGCTTGAACTTATTGTTCCCAGTGTCTTAAAAGGTATGGATTAGCAGGCTGCTGAGGTTCCTTTGAGCCTAAGGATTTTCATTCATTCTTTCTTACATTCTTTTTAGGTATTTAGCATCTTATAGAATCACAGAATAATTTTGGAGATCCTTTTATCTAACTCCCAGTTTTAAGGAGTTAAGTTATGCATTCCCTAGGGCTCTCAGAAAACTTATTTTCCCTTTTTCCCCTCCACCTTTTCCTCTTCTAGCCTTCCTATTCTATTTAAAAAAAAAAATGAACATTCTTCTGGTGTATATCTACGCCTACCATATCCAGCATCATGAACATGACCTTATGGTGATTAACTTATTTTGTCACTACAGCATCACTGCCTCCACATTTTCCCCTTTCTTTTACCCTAGTTTGTCTCTTTGCATTGTTTGTGTAGGAATGAAGTTATCAGAGGCTACATGGCAAATTCCGGGCAAGACTGGACAAAAATAAATGGTAACATGTAAAAACTAAACTTCAAAGTAACTGTATATTTAAGTGCTTTTGCATTTCTCTGCCTGGAATACCTTAGCCCACATATAAGTCACAGCAATTCTCAACCTGTTCTACCCTAAAAACATTCAAGAAAAAGAGAACTCTCCTTCAACAATGTGATACATGCCTTTGGAAAAATATTTTTCTGGAGTGTTTCTCTTTACACAACACAGTCCTCAAGATATACTAAGGAACTCCCTATGTTGCAGTTTGTATTGTGGGAGGTGTTATGAGTTAACAGTGTCAACAATTGTCTATGAATCATTGGTGTAATAAGGACTTAATAAAGTTTAAAGAATATGTGCCAGCTAAGTAAAAATTTTCTTTTGTTCTATTTGGGAAGCCACATATAATGTTGCATAAGCTGAGTGTGATAACAGTATTTGTAAATCATATATTTGAAAGGAGCACAAAGGAGCAACTCAGATGACAAAAAAAAAGTAGAAGGTGAAATGGAATGTGGCCAGTCTGGAGTCAGCTAGGAGGCTAGAAAAGCATCTGCAAATATCAGCCCAAATCACCGCTGAAATTTTCTATTCCACTGGCAACATACAATGCATTCACAGTGGCATAAAAGTGGGATTACATGAGACCAGTCTACCTCATCTTCTCTTTATTTTAGGGGTTGAGAAAAAACAATTTTCTCATAAAGAATGTTCAAAGTGTACCTTGTTAAGAGAAATGGAAAAAAATAGTTTCTCAAAGTACTGTTATCTTAGTAAACATTGTCTCATTTAGCTGTGAATAGGAGCTGGACAAATCTTTCATTGCAAAACTCTAAATCATCTGAAACACCTGGTTTTTGATGCTGTTAATATCCAAAACTCAGCCTGGGTTCTTCAAAAGTTTTGCTGAAATTCAGAAGCATTTCTGTATTATGAAACATGGTCCTGAGGAAAGCTGTCCTGATCTGTGGTTTTGAATTGATACCATGCAAAATCTCTAGATTTTTTCAGAAGATTAGGTGAAACTTGGTGATTTTGGTGGATGCTTTTATTTGAGTTATTGTTTTTTGACATCAGCAAAGGCAGAAAAGGCAGAGTATTTATGCATTATATAGACTATGATCAAAACCCAAAGTGAACAGAAAGATAAAAATATTTGTTATCCACAGATTTTGTGAGACAATAACATAAGCTAAAGTATATGAACTGTGAATAGATTTAGATTTGGGGCTGGTTTAGGTTACAGTTTATTAAAAGTAAATAAAAATATCAAAAATTTCTGTGGTCACGTTATCAGATGTATACCTGTGAATGTAAATGTTGATCAACTCTGCGTAAATGAGAGATAAGAACTCCTTTCAAGTTTTCTGATTTTTCCACAGTTTGTCCTGGATTATCCCATTGGGAAGAAAGAGAATAAAAGAAAAATAAAATAAAAAAAATAATAATAATAAAAAAACAAGCAGCAAAACATTAAGAGCTAGTGGGATAAGGTTTTACCCAGTTCTTATCTGCAACTTAAGTATTTAAAAATCCCTGCAGTAATAATTATCTGCAGAACTGTAAAAGTGAGGTTTTAAAAAGGCTAAAATACTCATCAACTCTTACTCTGGTCAAATAACTGTACCTGCATTTATTTACATCTAATTTGAATTAACTTATATATAGGCATTATTGATTTACCTTGAACTTCACGTACAGTGTCTATCTCTCACTATATATGCTATGTTTGTGTTTACTCATGTTTCTCAGCATTCAAATATCAGCCCAGGAAAGTGCTATAGAAATTCCATAGTTTCTCAGAACCATTTCCACACTCCATGGACACTGCTGACTGCAACAGAACAGGTCACATCAAGACAGTGATGTCATCAGAGTGAGACGAAGCATCTGCCACCTCTTCAGATCTTCTGTATGTTTGTTCTTGCACAATACCTGTTTTTTGTCACCGTCTACCAATTTCAGCTGCATTTATACAAGGAATTTTCTCTTTTTTTAATCAGTTCGAAAGAAAGTTGGCCACATTAAATGGAATAGAACAATGGCATTGTTTTCAGAATAAGTATTCCGCCAGGAAGAAACAGAACCAAGACTTGTTTGACTTGTTTCACCGCACCTTAAGCCATACGAAAGTACCTTGATGTGGGTATCAGAAAATGTCTAAAGTGAATATTGCTCTCAGATTCAACACAAAATTATTTTCCCTGTAGTATGATATGCTCTGCTGTGCCAAGTTGTTTTTATGCTGCAGAAATATTATTGTTTTTAAAAAAAAAAAATAAATCTCTTTTCTGATTTTTCTCTAAACCTCCTTTTGAATCAGTCCTGCACTGAGGATGGTAATGTAGTCTCAGATACAATTCAGTTGTATGTCTTTACAAAGAATAACAGTACTTTGACTTGACCTTCCTCTGTCTCCCCTCCCTCACCTTGTCAGGGCAGGAACTGGGCAGTGACAGGCACCCCTTCCCACAAGTGCAGGAGACATAATTCAGAATCACAAATTTTAAAAAATGTGCTGCAAGAGGTTCCAAACAAAGGATGCTGATCATTTTTTCTGATCTCCCTGATGAAAGGCAGTGTTTAGGATGCAATATTTGGTGTGAAACATCAGTTAGCAACCTGAGAGGAAAGATGAGGAAAAAAAGCAATAAAATTGACTCCTTGGGGGATTCTAATATTTCTATGTTTGATTTTCCCCTGAATAAAATGTTAAATATTTAAACTCACTCACATCACTTTTTTATCAGTTAAAGAAAGACAGCGTCCCAAGCAAAATTAATCATTTTAACAGTCCAATTTTGTTTGCATCCGACATGAATTTAGCTTTGCCTGAGATGCACAAGTGCCTCACAGGGAACTGTTTGGTTTAATAAATGAAACTAAACACTGTTCCACTTTGAGTCACAAAACAAAACTGTAATAATCAAACTCCCAATCTTCTAATTTTTTTTTCAATTTAAAAACATTCTGAGATGACAAATCTTTGCATTTAGCAACCATCACCTACTGCCAGATGCAGCTCCCAACCCCCAGATTCCCCAATACCGAGATCATTGCACAGAGTCATTAGGTTTATTTAACCTTTCTCTCATTTTGCTGGTAATGTTACAGTGATATCTAGGATACTTTAATATGCAGCCCTTTGCAAAGAGTTACAGGAAGACTTCGTAACACTGGATGTGGGATGATAAGAATGACAAAGGAAATGCAGTAAAAATAAATGCAAAAGAATGACTGTGGAAAAATTACTTGCGCACAGTGAGGGATTTTTCTTTATTATTGTAATTCAAGAAGAAATCTTGGAGACACAGATAGCTGTCAGCTCAGAAGTGATAAAAAGACAAGGGAAAAAAAAATCTGAATTATTAGAAAAAAATAAAGAACCAAAGGAAAAAAAAAAAAAGCATTATGCACTAATCCAACTCCAAGATTCACCAAATCCAAACCTAGGGCTCTAGATTGAGTGAGCCATTTTGAATATCCTGTGCGGACTCACTCTTTCTCTTGGCAATGCAAGAACAAGTGACAGCCATTTAAATTATCAGGCATAATTTTCAAATAATTATGTGTTTTTTCACATAGAGGCTAGTGGAATTACGAAAGTCATCACTGTAGGATACTGTGAAGTCTAGCTATATTAATGGTTTAAATAACAGATCTCCCAAATTGATGGAAGATAGGCAATTAGGTGCATTGGTCAGGATACAATCTCTGTAGTACGATATCACAAAATTTTTGATGGATAAAGGCTGAGGAGCTATTGTATTTTTGCTGCTTTTCCCATAAACATCCACCAGTGATCAGTGTTACAGGCCTGGTACCACACACAAACTACTTGTATAATCAGTACAAGTTCAGTTTATGTTTCTGTTAGCAGCTAGTGGTTAAAATTCCTTTTACTGAAATGGGAGTAGACCTAAGCCAATGTCAAGCGCTTCTGAAAACCCAGGCGTAAGTGCAATACAAAGTGATTTTTAGTAAGCCAAGACCAATTTGGTAGCAGTGACTGTAAATCCTTACTTCATTATTAAAGTGAGCACCAAATTTTCACTATGTATATGTTAGGCTGTGCTTAAGCACAGCCAGATGTGGTGAAGCCTAAATTTCACCTTTGCTGACACTTCTAGTAGAAAGAGTCCTATAATACTGCAATCTGTAGATTTGGTGACATATTTCTTGTGATTATACTGTGATGCTGCTCTCTTCTTCTATTTAATTGTAACAGTAATTTTAACATGTATTAGAACTGTTTAAATATTTTCTTTAGTCTTGTATTTCAGTCTTGATAGCTTGGTTAATCATGACAAGAGTTTCCCTAAGAAATGGCAATTGTTTGTTCAATTGTTATCTCTCTTTTATGTGCCCTTTGACAACAACAAATCTTTTACAAGACCTGCAAAGTTTTTGAGCTTTTTATTTCCCACATTTCTATCAGGACCTCTTGAGTCAAAGGGGAAAATTCCTCATGATAATGTGCCAGGTTTATAAGATGATCTTGAAGTAGAAAGATAATCAAGTTTGTCCTGTTTATTTTTTACAGTGTGCCTTCTTTTCTGATGAACTGTGGTAAGAGTTTTGAAAATGAAGTGAAAAATGTAACCAAACAAACCACCTTCAGCTTAGGCATTTTATCCTCTGTCCGAGTCCTCCAATTCGGTGCCACTGACAACTTCAGAAGTGCTGCCCAATCACTAAATAATTTGGATACCTAAATTCCTGTAGATAAATACATGCAGGTTACATAGGCATAGTTATTTTTCTGAGAAATTGCTGATACATAAAAAGGTCATATTTTAATATTTTAAATGAAAATAATATGAATTCTTTTCCAGTTTGAAATGATGGTTTGTTCCAAAATGGAAGCTACTTATAATTGAAATAAAAATTTCTAAAAACACTAAGTTTTTTATAAAACCAAAAATAAACATTCAGTTACACGGAACCAAAATTTTGGCTCGAGAATGAGGAAAAGTGAAATCTTTTAGGTCATTTCCTGAGCTGAAAAAACACTGTCCTCCTAGCTCTGTATAGCTTTAATATTCTAAGATACATGATTTTGCCTCTTTACATTTCCATTTTCTAATATCTGGTTTTGCTATTTTCCTTTCCATTTGGCCTGAATGTACCAGTTTACCAAATGTTATCCTCCAGTGGTGGCTGCAGATGGTGGCCAGAGCCTGGAACAAACTTAACACATTAGGGAAGTCCTCCACCTTGTGGCTGAGCATTCAGGACTGATACCCTGCACGTTAGCATAGCCAGGTCATTAAATGTGGGAATGTCATTACTCTTATCCATAAGTACTTCTTGCTGAGATGAGATGAGATGGGATTTTATGCCACATTAAGTCCTTAGGAGCTGCACTAAACTTCTTGTAGCTGGCAACTATTCATTCCAGAGGCCCCTTAAGCTGGGGCATCATAGGGTATGATGCTTATTCAGGACCTGATTAATTATTAGATATTGTGCATATCTTTCATCTATTTCTAAAAGCATGTAACATGTACCTGCTGAAAACTGCATCATACTCTAACACTAAACGCTGACAAGGCACAGACAGAAAAGGACAAGACAAACTGTGCTAACAGGAAGAAAAAAGGTGAAGATTTCATATACAAAAGACTATAAATTTAGATGGTTTTCTGATTAGTGTTTTGAACACTGTATCTTTTGAGTATTGTTTCAGTTTTAGTGGTTTCAACATAATAAGTGGGATTGCTCTGGCCAAATATGTCCACACCCATATCTGAATGAGTTGCCTGGACTACTTTTCTCATCAATGAAAGAGAGATGGCATTATAGGAAGATATAGCAAAGCGGGTGAGGTGGATTGTGACCAGTGTTTCCATTGACTACACAAGGTGCCTGAGGAGACTTGATTGAGGTAGACATCAATACTGGGTGATGTGGCTCACAGGCACTGTTTTCTATTTGTCTGCACTAAACTTGAGTTAAATTTTCTGGTTCATATACTTAGTCTCCGTGATACTATGACTAGGGCATGGTAATAGGAGGTGTCAGGATAAGCAGGATCTGGCCGAGAGTTAATTCACAGCCCCTCCATCAAGCAGGACTGCCTGTGCAAGGCATCCAGGACCTTTTTCAGGAGAAAACCAAAAGGCACTTTGGAGCTGGCCAGCTTCTCCATATACCTCACATCTGAGGTGGTTCAATTTCCTTTTGTTTCTCTTCACTTCCTTTTAAGAGAGACCATAGGCATCAATACTACAGTTACGGTTCCTTTGTTTAAGAACTTACTGTTCCATGAGACGAATCTAGTCTGTATCTTATACTGCTTTGGAGTTTGCAACAGATAGGTGCTAGTTGGGTGAGATCTTGGCTTTTGTTTACAGTATCCATCCGGCAGGACCTCTCTAACAAAGGAGAGGTTTCAGTGGAGTGATATTTGTGTTAAGAGCTTCCAAAACCTAGTTTCAAGCAAAGCTTCTCTTTAGTAAGGATTTTTGTCCTTTAAAGACAGAAGGGCAAAGTGATTCAACTGTTTAACTGAGAAATAAGGTAGCTGTAACTTAATCTTCTCCCAGCATTAGAGAAATAAAGCAGATATTACTTTATTCTCACAACATCAATTTCCAGCTAACCCTTGGTCTACTATCCACTGGTGTGTATTCCTAAAGTAAGTCCAGATCGTTGTGGTCCCTTTGTCCCCAGCTGTTTTTTGATACAAGTCCTTCTTCCCTGTCTTTGCTACTGCATATTTTTTTTCTGCTCACAAGTCAGTCATTTTTGATGCTTAGTGCTTTTCTTAAACCCTCCAAAGTATTTCAGTAATAGCTATCCAACAACCAAAATGTCAGATACCATGGCAAAACTGTGCCTGTGTGTACACATGCACAAATGCACACTAGGATGAAAGGTCACTAGTTACCCAGTTGTGACCCAGTGAAGAACAGTGCCAAGAGAAACAGCTGAAATTGTAAGGTGGAATAGCCCTGGCTTCTTGTGATCATGGAATGAAACGCCTAACACTCCAAAGTTTTAAAGACAATTATGGTAATGAAAGCCTCCAGTGAAACTATGAAATATAGCAGCAAATCCTGACCATGGCTACACTACAAGTTTGGGGCATCTGAACTGCCTGTTACGACCTGTCACTCCAGTCCCAGAGAAGCCTGGAGAACACTTGAGTCATGTGGCCTTCCTGTGGTCCTCACCTCCACAGCTGGGTAGAGAGCTAGTTATGTTAGCACTATATTAGTTTACTTGGTTGCCTCATGCAATTTCTTATGGTTCCAGCTATCATATTTAAATCAGTGAGAACATCTGCAGAGAATAGCACAAATTAAGGAATTGTTTAATTTAGAATTTAGCACAGACAGCATTACTATGCAATCCTAAGTATTTTGCATTTATTTTTCACTTCCTATTAGCATACATTATTGCACATGGAAATAGTTTTAAGAGACTAACAAATGAAAAAATGCAAATAGATTCTTCTTCCATCTTTAACTCAAAACCAGTTTTTTTAATGCAGCAGAATCTTTAAAAACAGAGTTCTTTTATAATCAACAGTCTTATCTTACATCTGCTGGAATGAGACAAATGTAGACAAAACAACCTGCTTCTGTAAAAGGGCACAACGTAAGTAGATTTTTTTAAAAGGTCAGTTACATAACCTTTCTAGTTTTGAGATATGTGAGAAAGGATCGTACTTTCTGTGGTCCATAAGTAATTAAATATTAAACACTGAAAAAAATAGCATTAACTCTTTTTTTTATTTTGAGATATTTATAAAAATATTTGTTGAAAACTCGGAAACTAGTTTAGATTTAATGGCTTGAATTGCAATGAGCTTAAGTTGCAAAGTTACGGTATCTAAATACTGTGCTAGTCAATACAATATAATCTGCGTGAGCTTTAGTCATATGAGCTATCTAATTCCAATTTTAATAAAAAGGTCAGGTTTCAACCACAGACATAAATAAAATACCCCACATGGGATTAGAGCATCATCTGTTGTGCCACTAAATACCTGGAACAACAGCCCTGACAGCAGTCACATCAACATCCATTCCCTCTGCTTAGGTGTTCATTAAACAAATTCATATCCTGCTACAATAACAACAAACTCTTGGAGCATTTTGTTGTTGTTAATGATTTTAAAGCATATTTGTTGCCTTCGCCTATATGAAAGAAGTGCAAAGGAAGTTCACTAAGCTCCCTTGCCTTTTTCACAGTATCACAGTATGTTTGGGATTGGAAGGACCTCAAAAGATCATCTAGTCCAATCCCCCTGCTGGAGCAGGAACACCTAGGTGAGGTCGCACAGGAACATGTCCAGGCGGGTTTTGAATGTCTCCAGAGAAGGAGACTCCACAACTTCCCTGGGCAGCCTGTTCCAATGCTCTGTCACCCTTACTGAGAAGAAGTTTCTTCTCAAATTTAAGTGGAACCTCTTGTGTTCCAGCTTGATCCCATTACCCCTTGTCCTATCATTGTTTGCCACCGAGAAGAGCCTGGCTCCATCCTCATGGCACTCACCCTTTATATATTTATAAACATTAATAAGGTCCCCCCTTAGTCTCCTCTTCTCCAAACTAAAGAGACCCAGCTCCCTCAGCCTTTCTTCATAAGGGAGGTGCTCCACTCCCTTAATCATCTTGGTTGCCCTACGCTGGACCCTCTCCAGCAGTTCCCTGTCCTTCTTGAACTGAGGGGCCCAGAACTGGACACAATATTCCAGATGTGGTCTCACCAGGGCGGAGTAGAGGGGAAGGAGGACCTCTCTCGACCTACTAACCACCCCCCTTCTAATACACCCCAGGATGCCATTGGCCTTCCTGGCCACAAGGGCACAGTGCTGGCTCATGGTCATCCTGTTGTCCACCAGGACCCCCTACACTGTTCTCTAATATGTAATCTCCCAACCTTTTTAGTCAGGAATTGAAAAATTCCTTGAGTACCATGGTCACACAGAAATGCCTGATAGCTCCAGTCTGGAGTGCCCACATGCACCTTACAAGCTGAAGCCAGACTGTAAAGAGGGAGGCTCAGCCTGGTCCAGTGTGACAGCACATCCAGGCCACACACAGGAGCTCAGGGACCCAGAACTGATGGGAGTTGCTGAGAAGTGATTCTGGCTCCCCAGGGAACACCTCACTCAAAATTACCTCTGAAGAGGGAGCAAGAAGCTCAGAACAACTCATGAGTTTGGCATTTGTTAGTGGCTTTCTATGCTGTTTGTTAAATTCTGTAGATCTCTTTGGAGGAAATGATATCTCTCACTGACTATATTAGAAGAATGGGCAAGTGGTATCATTTATTTGTTTCACTTATGCAGAGACAGAAAACTAATTTTATGCCTCGCAAAACCTTAGCTGGAGGTACCTATGTTGCCTTTCTGGGTCTCATCATAAGTCTCTGATTTGACACTCAGGCTGATAAATATTTAATACTGACATCAGGAAGCTGTAGGCTAGGTCATAAAATCTCCAGTCTTTGAGAATATTCAAAAACCTTTACTTTTATCTGCAGGAATTATTTATTTAAGGAAAAGATGTGCTGCTTTAACTTTTTATAAAAAGAAGTCCAGACTAAACCTTAGAAAACACACAAAAGGCCAGAGACTGATCTTCATCTTCCCCAACAGACTTGGCAGTCTCATCCTGCCATCCCAAACTGGTTCAGGAAAGATCACTCCACCTTTGAAACCGAAGCTCTTGCTAAGGAAATATTCTTGAACAAATTTTTCAATGTTGACTGTACTTTCTGGTCTTCCCATGTTAAAATGAATGTCCTCATGCATATTTCAGTGAGGTTTTTTTATGGAGTTAGCAGGTCCTTGTGCAAATTTCTTTTTATGTATGATTAATGTCACTTTTTAACGTGTGTCTGAGTTTGCTGACATAATATAATCCCTGCAAACTCAAAATCCAGAGTAGCTGGCATAAAAAATTTTGCCTCTAGGAGCATATTTCTCTTCTTTTGGTACCAGCCCAAAGTCAAAGATACATCATTACCTCACTCACTCAAGTTAAAAAAAAAAAAAAAAAAGGCTTTGAATTCTAAAGTATATCTTATTTGAATTTGGTTTGAATGAAGTAAGTGCCATTGTTTTGACTTCACACGCCAATCTGCCTGTCCTAAACGCCACCCTTTCCAAAGGTAAAGTCTTTGCAGCATTTCTGCCCTTAGTATAGTATCAGAGATTTATAGAAAATAACATTGGGCAGGAAAACCTTGGAGTGGCAAATGTTTCTCTGACACAGGCAAGATCCACTGTTGTAAGTGCTCATAAGTGTTTATCCAAACTGCTTTTAAAAACCTTTCATAATGAGAACTTCTGCAGCTCCCCAGACCATATAAGACAGTGTTAATCAAACCCTTACATTGCTAGAAAGTTTCCATAATATTCAAGCTGAATTTTCCTACTGTGATTTAATCTCTTCCCATCCTGTCCAACAGTGATCTGAAGAACAGACCCCATTCTCTCTATGAGTGATTTATACATTTGGAGACTGCCATTTTTTCTCTCTTCCATCATCTCTTTTAGACCATCCAGATGCTTTTCAGCCACGCTCACAGGTCATTATTTCTATGTCTTTATTTCTTGACTTCTCAAGATTGTGATAGGCTTTACGATTGGGATGGGATGAAGGTCTTGGAAGAGGAAGGCAGGAATAAGTGAGAGGTTGGGCTTTCTCTTGTGACTGAACTCAGGATACAATCCAGGAGTTCAAGCCAACCTTGGCAGGAAGGCACAGCATGGAAATCCCAAGTCATTCACAGGGAACAGGACTTAGGATGAGCTAGGGTCAAGAAGTTCTTCACACTGATTTCCAGGGGTCTCCTTTGGCCTCTTTAAGTCCTTGTCATTCTAAATGGGTGGTGAACAAAACATGAGAGAGTATTGTGGCAGCGACCTCTCAAAAGTTGAAAAGTATGGCAGGATAATTTCATCTTTTGCATAATTGAAACTTCTCTGTATACATCTCTTGGATTTTCTTTGTATATGCCAGTATGATGCTTGTCTCCTTTTGTAAGAGCATGATATTTTTTATTTGTGTTCAGCTTGTCACCTTCTATAAGCATTAGTTTCTCTTTCACAGGTCTGCTGTAGCTCTTTCTCCCTTTTTTCCTCCTAAACATGGATCATTTCATTCATCCCTGTAGTGTTTAATCCTATTTTTTTCAGATAATTTCTCCAACTGGTCAAAATCATTGTGAATCCTAACTGTCCTCCAACAGTCTTGCAGTTCCTTTCAACTCCACTTCATCACCAGGCCATGTTATTTGTAAATATAATAGGTATCCTTTTCAGCCAAGGATATCCTGAGCTACATTACAAAGAGCATTACTACCTGGTTTAACCTGCCTCTCCTTTAAGCCCTACTAAGACCATATGTGGGAGTGCTGGATCCAGCTCTGCATGCCCCAGTACAAGGAAGATATGGACTTACTGGAGCAAGTCCAGCACAGGGTCAAAAAGATGATGCACTGGAGCATCATTTATATGAGAAGAGGCTGATAGCTGGGACTGTTCAGATTGAAGAAAAGGCTCCCTTGTTGAAGTCACTTTGTCCTGGCAGCCTGCATGGCATCACTGCCAAACCTGGCCACCAATCTAACTGCTTTCCCAGGCCAGGGCATCTTAGCCTCCTGTGGTGTCAAACATACCTGTTGACACAGTTCTGCCTTGTGGGATACCACAGTCACATGGGATTGGTTTCCCCTGGGTGGTGCACCCATGCTGTTGATCTCTTATCTCTCCTTACAGACTCCAGTGTGCAGTCAGAGCCAGCCAGCCCCAGAATGCCAGACAGGTAGTCTTATCCTACAGCTCCCTGGCTCCAGAGCACAGCAGCTGATCAGGCCAGACAGGGCCAGACTGAAGGCTTCTTGCAACTTATTCATGGTCCCACACCTGTTTGAACTCCCCCTACTCCAAACCAGCATGTTAGTGCTGTGTCAGTACCCTTGTAAAGTGGTGGACCACAAGCTTGCCTTTTATTTTTATTGAACCACTTATTTACATTTAAATTATAGATATCACTAGGTCTTATTAAAAAATAGCTGATACATTATATACACACGCTTTTATGTATATATATATATATATATTTAATGACTATATATTTATATTTGGAAATACATATATGCATATATAAATATATATAAAGTGTATAAATAAATATATTAATGCATATTTGTACATTTCTTTCTATAAATAGAGGAAAAAATGTATGTGAATGTGTATGTTTCTATATAACAGCACTTCCCAGTCTAAAGGAAACAGGTAGCCAATCAGAGGGCACTTTGAGGCACATGACGTATTAAAAAAAATGGCAAATCACAGAGCAGTATGAAAATCTGTGAGGTACGACGTTTTCACAAATAGTGCCCTTGGTGGATGTGGTAGTCAGGGGATTCTAGCTCTGCTGTACTTCTGGATAAACTGGAAGGGGCTGCCTGCCAGCATGCGGGTGCATCATTTTACCCAAAGGGGCAGAAGGAGGTGGAGCAAACAGGTGAGGACGGGTGGGACTTCCACATCAAGTGGGACATGTGACATTCAGGAGGGGTGGGACTTCCATGGAAGGTGTGGGGCACCCACCACTGCTTATGTTGGATCAAAGGTGTCTTTATCTTCCTTCTCAGGATGGTGGAATAGGATGTCCAAAGGGAATGGCAGGCACTCCTCTGTGTGAGTGGGAAGGACAATCCAAAATTCAGATGTTGTTTGAGAGGGCTGATGCAACATGACTGCTGTTAGTATGTCCAGTCCACAGAAATTCACCACATGCACACCCTGCAGGGAAATGTCATGCAAAAAAAGCAAGTCACAGAAGCTCAAGTCTGGAGAAGAAAAAGATATTAAAATCATTAAAATGAGGCCAGTAGATGAAAGAGTAAGATGTGTGGATTTGGCTACTGTAACTGGTATATCAATAAAATGTATATATTGAGGAGTGTCTTTAAAACAAGGTATTTTATAACTTCACATTCATTAGTGAAGCTGATATGACAATATAAAGTTTTATTACCTGAATTTGGAATATCTGCATTCTCTAGATAGCTTATTCATTGTAACGTATATTCTGCATCCTGATGTCTACTGGATGTATAAAATGATTTTTTTGTTGGAGTAAATCAATTCTGAATTAAAGTAGAAAATAGAAGTTTGCAGTAGATAAAAGTGATACACATCAAAGACTTTGCACTTTTATTGGCTAGACTTATTTATTAGAGGGTTGCTCAGTTCTCTAAATCTTTTTTTAACAGGAACAGAAATAAAAACATAAATATTGTATTTGTGTTCATGTTTGCATTTTATTTCAAATTGTTATACCATTGCATCATTTTAAAGCTTCCTTTTGGGATGTCAAAACTAAAACTTCTGTGAGATAATTAAACACAGACCTGAGCACTTTAGATAGCAGAGGTAATCAACATATTATACAAGTACTAAAAACACCTACCTTTACCTTTATGCATAAAACTTTAAGCGAATAAATGCCAGTTAATCAATTGGTTTTAATATCTCCATATAATCTATAAATGTACATAAAATAACAGTACCAAAACCACATTTTATTGGGGGGGAGGGGGGGTGGGGCAGGGTGTAGTGCTTTTAAACCTTTGTTTGGCTTCACACCAAATTAAGAACTTGGTATACCTAGATTGTATATACAGTGCAAAATTGGATTTTATCTTAGTTACAAAAAATTAGTTGGAACTGATGCACAGAGATATAAAAGACTATGTTAAATAGATATAATAAAGCTAAATAAAGGTCAGAGTTTCATTATGAGGATTCATAAACAAGATAGATATAAATGAATTGCTGACAATCAGCTGATGTCAAATCTGAACTTCACCTGAATTAGGTGCTAAGAATGTAAATCATCAGTGGTGAATCCAAAACTTCTTTTGGGTGCTATATGCTTTCAAAACAATAATATTGAATACAGACAGAAACGTAACAGTGCATGACAGAACAGCTTTCTTCACGTTTTACTGTCTTTCTCCTTCCAGAAAACCTTATCAGCCACAGCAGCTCAACATGCAGGACTCCTTGAAAAAGGATTAAACTTTTCTTCCTCTGAAGTATCTTGCCCTTATCAAGACTGACCTGTTAGTTGATCTTGTTTATTCACATACTGTGGTTAGTTTGTCCTGCAGGTTTTCACTCGTAATTTTCTTTCATATCAGTGTCTCATATGCATCCCTCTGTCTTACTACTTCTCTTTTCAGGTCACTAATGTGATGAAAATTGACCACTCTGGCATGATAAGGAAGCAATTCATACTAATTTTCCTGCTGCTTCCCACATAATTTCTGGTATTTTCTCTTGACTGCCATGACAGCTGTTTTATTAATCTTTTCTGAGAGATTTTCTCAATAGTTTTTTGTAGTTAATCAGCATTTCATTTTTCACTTGACTAACGTTAAACATGATCAGTTCCCAACAGTGCTAATTCGAGGCTGCAGCTTCAATGCTGTTCTTGCTTTCTCAACTGTGCAATGGTTTTGCTGATCAGTTTCACGTGGGAAAAATATTGCTCATCTGAATTTGAGGAAAAGGCCAATTAGTTTTGGAATATTTTGATTGTGGTTCCTAAGAGCTAGGAACAAAACATCAGGAACATTTGCAGCAAAACCAAAACAGACCTTGTTTCTCTCTAGTCAGACGAAAAAAATATAATTATTGTATTTTCCCAGTACCTGTAATGGTGGAGGAAAGAAGGTTGCTTGGATATGCATTTTTAATATACATTCTGCTATTGATTATCTTGCTTTACTGTTTAACAAGTCTTCAGGCTGTGGGTATTTACAGGCAAATATGCAATATTAATTCCCTTTTGGCTTATTTTCTTCAGATTCTGGTTCTTCCCCAAGCTATTTATTAATGTATTTTGATTATTATGTTTGTTGCATTTCAGCTGTTGAATGCAGAATATACTTTCTGCACTGCTTATTGCTAGAGCAAGTTTTCACAATTCCAAATATAGTATTGTTTCTCCATAGAGGTGCAAGGTGAAAATGTCAATTCAGGGCACATTAGATTACGGAATATTGGCCTGTAAATCAGGGAAGAAAAGTTAGTCAGGAATAGCCACGACAGCTATCCATATTCTTATCTTATCAAGTAAGTGCCACCAAGATAATCTTACCTAATAGAAGAGGTAAGGCCAAAATGATAAAAACTATTTGCAGAAGATAAGTACCTACTTTCAAATTCCTATCATCTGCAAAAATTTATGTTCTACTTCCTATGCTCCAAATACAAAGGCCTCAACCCCTACAGAGGCTTAGTTTTCACCACATCTTTTTCTTCTCTTTGTTTTCTGTAATGCTATCAGCCCAGGTCCTTTTATGTTACCAACCCTTTCTCCCAAGCTTGCCTTTATGTTCTCTGCCAGACCACTTGCTAATAAGCCCTTGAAATAATGGCTGTTCTCATGCCACATCTCACATCGACAGTCTCCTTCCATATTCAGATGTCTCTTTAAATCTGCTTCCACCTATCTAGCTTTCACTCAGCATCAGTAACCCTGACAAGCCAATCTCATCCAAAAAGTGTGATGTCAGGTCTTGCTTTGCCCATTTCTGGACAGAAGTAAATCCCAGAATTAAGTCCCCAGCTCTTCCCAGCAGCTCCAGGCAAGGGACTTGAAGAGTATATCAAGTTCCTACATCAGAGAGCACATTTCAATGCACAGTAAATGTAGGTGCTGCCTAAGTATTCCAAACACCAGCTTCACCTCTTCCAAAATTTCCTTCATCCTAGGTTGAAGAAAGGCAAGACTAGTTGAGCCCAACAGGACTGCCCTGTGTTATCCTTTGTCTTCGCCAAAGAAGAACAGATTTCTTTGTAGGAGAAATACAACATTAATCTTTCAACATCATAAAAGCACTATTACTGTCAGTGATAACCTTTCCTTAGCTCTTGCAGTTATTAATATTCCAGTCTTAAAAAGTAAATACCATAAATCTTCCCCAACGTATTTTTGAATGCAGCAGGACTTTGTTATCAGTTCATAAGCTCTGTCACTAGATTAATCAATCCAGCTTTCCTTTTCTTCCCCTTGCTCCTCTGTCTAGACTTGCATTATTATGTTTTGAGAGCTTTATCCACAGATGGATGGATAGGTGGGTGTCAACATGCCGTCACATAGACACAAAAATATTTACAAATACAAGTTCAAATATATATATGTGAAATAAGACACAAAATAGCTTCCAATCCCAGTTCTATTGTGAGTTTGACCAGTGCCATAGTAGTAATGACACTCACTTGCCTTCCTCTGCATCAATGCAGAAATGCTCACTCCCATTTTAGAGGTGCCTACACTCAAAATCCCACCTTGCACAACTCCACCAGAAGCAATGGATCTTTGTCCTTGAAGGATTCACTCTGTACTTACTACCCTAATAGTCTGTCTTCTAAATATAATTTTGACAACATCAACATTTTAAATATTAAAAACAACAGAGCAAGTTTTGCAGCACTCTCAAAAATGCATTCAGTATTGTATTGACTCTGTGGGTGCATCACTCCTTGGATCAAATAAAATGTCCTGATTTCTTAGTTTCTAAGCATGCTAAAAAGTGCAGAGCATATCAGAGAGGTAATGAGCCTTTGAATTCCTACCTTGGAAATAAATAGTGTAAATCATGGAAGATAATTGTAGGCAGTTTGAGAATTTACTCGAATCACAGTTTGGGACGTCATCTCTGTGTGAAGTGTGTGAACGTGTTTTGACACTTTCAGGGAACAGCACACAGTCCTAAAAACAAAACAAAACAAAAAACAGTGAAGATTTGGGACTTTAGGTAGGGCTAATCTAATATCTACCACAAGCAAGTCAAAAGTTAGAGAAAAAGAAAGATAATTCAGAGCTGCTTTTGTTGGTTAAAAAACAATATGTCAACATATTGACCAAACCAGAGTTTATGAACAAACTTTGAGTGATAGACATTAAAGAGAATATATGACATGCTAACTTTTAGATGATCCACAGCTGTGCAGCCTTTTCTACAAGGCATATGTGGCTTGTCACCAATGGCAAGATGGTAGAAAGTATTTCCTCTGCTATTATCTCGTTATCAAGGAGTAAAACTGAAACTTAGTCCTTATGGCTTCCCAATATTTTGTCAGAGCCAAGGACACATTTTCTTTCAACAACTTACAGCAATGCAGAAGGAATTTCTAGAATGATTTTCACAGGCACTGTGGTGTTTCATCTCATTTTCTCTGTATTCCCAGTAGCATTCATGTATCTTCTGGTGTGAGAGTATAAGAGCAGTTAAGTTAAAAGGCAAACATTTTCCTTCAATGAGAAATTCATTTCCCACTTTCAGTGAAGTCACTGGGTGAATGACTTTGAAAAAACATCTCTGTCTGCCTCTTGGCTCATATCCCTGACTATAGCACTCACTACATCCCATCCTGTTCGTTTCTGGGAGCAAGCAGCAACAGCCCATCAAGGAGAGAAGAGAAGGAAGGAAACTGCAGCATATTTCCGAGAGGAACCAACTTTCTAGTATAGATCATAGTGTCCCAGAGGTTTAGGCAAGCCATTGGTGGAATGTCAAAACAATAACCAAAACAATGTTGGAAGCTTATATTTAGTTCTTGGACCAGTTTTAATGACCTATTGGAATGAGAGTTTAATTTGACAACTTTTCGTCTAAAACCATCTATCCCATGTATTGCTGTAGGAGAGACTAACTTTTATAAGAAGTAAGGAAAATAAGGTAATCTGGTTCAATTTAAGATTCTTGATCTTCATTAGTATGGTTGTTTAAAAACACCACTCAAATGAAAACTTCATATGGAAACCTGATTTCAGTGTTTGGTTCCAGGAGAAATAGTTAATTTTACATTTGCTTATTTATAAATTATTGTGATGAACTGTGATTCAAAGCAAACAGGATTCATCAGTCCTTAAATGAAAATATTTCCTCACCTATAAGCACTCATCACTATTGACAGTGCTTTTAAAATCTCATTCAAAGGTGCGTCTTCAAGAGTTTCTTTCCAAGAAACTCTGCCTAGAGAAATCTGAAAAAAAATCGAATTGAAAAGACTGCCAAGTGCTCTTTCCTTGTTCTCATATTTTGGTTCTTTAATATTAAAATACTGTGATTTGGACTTCTTGAGTATGAATTTTTACTTTTTCATATAAGATCAAGTCATGCTTTACCCTTGGAATTAGGCAATTGCACACCTTCATAGCTCTTTTTACAACTTTGTCATAGTTTTCTATTTTCCACAATTCCAGCTTGTCTACAAATGGGACAAAGGTATAAATTACATATCTTAGGCAATGACAAGGACACTGGGAGTTTCTTCTTTCCAGCATCTAGCTGAAATAAAGCTTAGGTGAAATTCAGTGATTCAAAATTGGAGATTCAGCTTTCTGCCTTTGAAAACTGTCCATCTGTCACTGATAGGCCAGGGTTCCCTCTGCTTTTACACCTTTGCTAAATTACAGGAAAATAATGAGGATGCAGCACACATCTTTAAACTGATTTGTAAGAAAGTGTTTTATATTACTTTAATGGCAACTAAAGAAAAAAGATAGGAAATTGAAGTAATTAAAAGGTAACTTTTTGTCACTCCTGTGACTTGTCTGTAACTCATATTAGGGTAAAGCTAGTTGGGCTTTGATATTAGCAATATTTCAAGCTCATGCCCCATTACATTACATCCAATCAACTTCACCGGACTTGTGATAGCTTACACTGGAATACAATAAAACCACTGTATCGGAGAGACGATTCTGTAGTGCATTGTGCTTTTATGTCTATAGAAAAAGTACATGAATCAAAGGATTCATTTAATTAGTAGGGGGATTTCCAAGTATAATCCTGACCCTGCTTCCGTTTTGTAAGGCACTATTTTACTAAACTAAATGGGATCAACAGCTGTTTAAAATCAAACTCACAATTTCTGAATCAGAAAACGTAACTGGCAACAATATTAAAGTAACAATTAGTGTGATTTCAAAATTATTTCAAAATTCAGAATCCGTTTGAATAAGAATTGTTGCACACATTTTATCCTGAACTAATGTTGCTTCTGAGAGCTGAACACCAAATCCTCACACAAAGAAGCTTTGGTGTCAGTTCCCTGTATGTACAGACAGTGCTGTCATGCCGTGGAAACTGTTTTTAAATATAGAAACAGTGCATCTGTATGACTTACTTCAAAGTAGAGCTGTGTTTTCAGTCACTGGCATCTGCCAGATTGTAGGTGATGCTAGATTCTGGAAATATGGTTCAGTTTGTGAGTTTGTATATAATTACATTCCAGGGGAAAAAATGTACTTCACTGCCAGAAGAGGAGAGAATGAAGAATGAAAAGAGCTATTCAGTGAAGAGAAATTCTGCAACACAAAGCTGGAGCAACTTCCATATTCAGAATTTGGGTGGTGGAAAGTAGTAAGAATAATGTTTACTGTAGCTTTTCATCTGGACTTCATTCTTCTGGTTTTATGTGATTCAACCATTCATCTTAAAAGTTGCACATCTACTAGTTCACCATAAGAATGTTTTAAATCCTTGTTATTATCAGGCCAAATATTAAATTCCAGCTTCACAAATTTTCAATGTGTTTAAATTCTGTTATCTTATATTGGAACTGATGATCTTTGACACAGATGATATAGATATTGTCAGTTCATAGTGTTGATTATTGCAAAGAGGGAACTGAAAATTTAGCCTAAAAGGAATAACTAGTAATTTATCCTCTCTTTTATCCTAGGTCAGATTTTCTGCATGCTCCCTTTTCCCTTTCCCCTTTCCCCTGTCCTTGCTGCATTCTCTCAGTGTTCCACACACTCTAGTTCTCTTTACATGAAGAAGCATGAGCCTTCCTTACAATACTGAATCTCCCATTTAAGGTTTCTGCTTTGAAAAAATGCTGGTTACTGTACTGCATAGGGCTACCTCCTCCATCATACTATTCCTTGAATCAAGCTATTCCTTGAATGGCTGGAGGAGGTTTTCTTCAGTAGCAGAGAAGACTTCACTTTTTTTTGCTAAAATGAGGGCCAAAATAAGCTCTTCACTTCTGTAAAAAGATGGTGGATAGAAAAATGCACACATGCCAGTGACAGCACTCACGACTTGCCTGATAGGCAAGAGCAGGAGCAGCAGAACACCTATTTCCTCATCCTATGCTGGCTTCCAATATAGAAACGCTGCCAAGTTTGGGTAAGTTTGTACAATTTTCCAGAGACCTAGGCATCATAGAGGGTAGGATTGTTTAACCCTGGTTAAAGGCTCCTGTGAAGCTTACATTTCATATAACTTCACTTTCTAATTTTAATGTTTTTAATTTACAGTATTCTCCAGAGACATTTCTCACTGAAGGAATGAAAACAGTATTGGTAACTTTAGCTCTCTGACTCATCCACCAGTGATGAAGGGGAGAATGTAGCCTTCTAAAGTCATTCACTTTCTGTGGTCTAGTGTTCAGCCATGATGTCTTGGCTGGTGCCTGCTGTATCTGGGTCTTCCAGATGATGTCTTATCCAAGTAGAGGAGAAGCCCAGGAATGCTCAGCTTCCAAGTTCATTTGCATGAGATGCAATGCAATTGGCATTGCCTCTACTCTAGCTCCATCTTCGGTGGAGTTCAGACCATCTGAGTGTGTCTGTCCCTTGATGTACAATAAGCTAGGCTTAAATATTAAAATATTTGCTAATTGTGACAATTATTAATTTATTTATTATTATATTTTAAATTATTAATAACTTAATAATTAAGAATTAATAAACCTAGAAATATTAAGTAATATTGCCTCCTGACCTTGTCCTTAATCTCAAAGCATAAGATCACAACATTAGGAAAAGAGCTGGACAGAATTCTTGTCTGGAAATTAAAATACTGGAAAAAAAAGCTCACATAATCCAGCACAAATACTCTTTGGGACAGGGAACATTCACTCCTACCTTGCAACAGTATTGCAAAAAGCAATACTGTTGACGACATCAGTAATAAATGTTATGGTCTGTCCAGTGTTGAGGCTGAACAATGCTGTGTTAAAGCAAGGAGCAGTGGTCTACATGTAAGAAGTGACAGGAGAAGCAGCATTTATTTTATCAGTTCTGTGAAAAAGCAAAAGCAAAATAAAATCAACCCTTTATTAGTCCTTTTCCCCTGCCTTCCCCTATCTCACTCGCGTTCCCAGGAAAGCTGAGAAAAGTTTCTGGAAGTAAAAGATGTGTGAAATAAGTTACTGTGGTGGTCTGCGACTGGCAAGAGACTGAAGCAAGGCAGAAAATGGCTTCTTTTAGCTTAAAAAAGATCAATTGATGACGGCTTTCAGCTTCTGGCAACAGGAGAGTATAGGAATGGATTTGTTTAGCCCTGTCATTTGCCTATACCCACTGTAGCTCATTAGGAAACAGTATCATTTATAATCATTTTCCATTTGTTGAAAACAAACAGAAAATGTGCCATGAAAAGTTCCCAGAATGTCTGTTTCTTATTTAAAAGAGAAAAAAGAAACAGTCTCAAAAGTGAGGACTTGTGTGTCAACAGATTCTGTCAGCAAGGAAAAACAGATTTACCCCATGATAATCATTAGGTACTTCTGAAGGATGTGGAAACCGGTCCTGTGCTGAGTGGAAGAACAGTGCAACATGTAAGTGCAATGTGGCCATTATAGATTAAAAACTACATATAGCATCACATGTAGTGTATATAATTTCAGAGATATTCCAGAAGGTTTTTACATATAAATAAAAAGGTATTTTGCTAGTGTGCTAAGATTTCTATTAAAAAAAAAAAAAATAATTTTTTTTTAACATTGTTAAGTGGAAAAATAGCTTACTGGAATGAACAACCCTAGAACCTGGAAAAACTTCTTAATGTGCCCAAGCGGTCAGAAGACCACAACATAAATATGTGCTCTAGATGGGAAAGATGATATTTTAAAATTGTTCCCATTATACCAGATTAGGTTACATTAAAAACTTCACATTCTCACGGGTGAAAAAAAATTCTGACCAAGCCTTGTGCTTAATCTCCAAACTCAGTGTAGCTTAGAATGGCCAGGCATGTTCTATCAAATAACTGCAAATTAAAAGTTTATTCAGATCTTGCTTAAACTTAACTGCAAATTGGATCTCTTTATTGACTGTAAAAACACAACTTATCAGATGAAGACATCTATGTCAGAACCCGTGGTATTACACACTGGGTCTGACACTGCACAGATGACCTGTGAGATTGGTCACAAGTGGCACTCCTCAGGGGCCAATACTCTAACATTACTCTAACTTGCATGATGAAGCAGAATGTTTCCTCAGTAATTTCACTGACACTGGCAAGATGGGGAAACAATTTGTATACTGGGATGTCAAGTGGCTGTAGAGATAAACTGACAGCAATCTCATCAAGTTCAAAGACAACAATCCTCCACCTGAAGATGAATAACCCTGTGCAAAAGTAAAGTTTGGGGGCTGACTGTCTGAGAAGCTGTACTGTAGCAAAAAAGCTGGGGATCATGGTGGAGAACAAGATGAACACAAGCCAACAGTGTGCCTTGGCAGCAGCAAAAGCCAGCTGCATATGGGCCTGTATTAGTATGAGCATAGTCAGCAGGTCTAGAAAAATCTGCCTTCCTCTTCGTTCAGTGCTTGTGAGAAAATCTAGAGTACTGTGTCCACTGTAAGAAAGACATTGGCATTATGACAAATGCAAAAGAGAAGTATCAAGCTCATTAGGCGACTGGAGTTCAGGATGCATGCAGAGAGGCTAAGACTTCTGGGTTTGTCATGTCTGGAGAAGAGAAGGCTTGAGGCATCAACTCATTGCTATTACCTAATGGAGAGTGTAAAGAAGATAGAGAGGTCCACAGCAAAATAGACAATTGTGCAAGAGAAGCAGTCCAGAAGTTTTATCTGACACTTGGATTAACAAGGTACCATGCTGACCTGTGTGTAGAAATGGGTACCCACACCTTCTCTTCTTCCCTCACCCTCGACTTTTCATTAATTTGCCCTGTCTAGGGAATGCAAGGAAAAGCAGGCACCATGCTCCAAGCAAATATTCACAATATGGCCTACTAAGGTGTAAGTGAAGCACCTCTTTCCATCTTACAGAGTAGGATGAAAAAATATAGTGTAGTGAATAGCTGCTGCAATTTCTTACAGCTTTTGAATTCAGCAGCAAGCAGTTGCAAACTGAAAACCTTGTGAATACAGAAATCTTATCAGAGCAGGATGTTTTTAAAAGTTTAGAAGTCTGAAGAACAAACAAAACCCATTTGAAACACACTCTGAAGGAACTTTTCCACTAGAGAAGTTATTTTTCTTGTTCCTACTTTCTTCTTAACCCCAAGGGATTTAAGCAGTTCTAAACTTACTTCAGGGTTTCCCTGAATGAGAAAGAATGGTTTCTTTCTTTTTCCTGGTCATTTACCTGGCTGTAGAAACAGCAACCAAACATCTGAAACTCTTTAAAACAAAGGCTTTATTTATTTAAGCATTAAAAAGGCTCAAATACATAAAAACCATTAGAGCAAGGAATAGGTTACCACTGGAAGGTTTTTGGGTGAAAGATGCTTCTACATCTCTGTGGAAGATACCAAAGAAGTGGTTGGAATAAGACAGCCTGAAGTACCACCTTGCACCAAGATATGAGAGGCCTTAAATCTATAGGCAGGGACTGGGAAGCCGCAGTGAAGTCTCTCAAATGTACCTGTTGGAATTTCAAAGGACGTGAACTGTTGCTGTAATGTTGGAAGCAACACTCCACAATGTCTGTTATTTGACTCCTCATTGCCATGGCATGCATGTCCATGGTAACCGGGTGCTGATTTACAAAGATGAAACAGCAAATTCAAAGGGTTATTTATAATAGTAATCCTGATGAAGATCAGTGTGCTAAAAACCAATATCTTATGTCATATGCACTGTTAACTTACCTACTCTAAATTGCAAGAGCAAGAGCTCATGAATTGTTACCTAGGCAGCAGGTACAGCATGCAAGCTAGCACTTCAAAAGGCAGTATAACATAGTCTCTTCTCACAAAGCTGCTTTGCAGCCCACTGTGGGTAAGAAACCTGCTCAGAAATACCTGAATAGTGGTTGTCCACTAATACTGCGGAAGTTAGATTTTGAGAAGTAGCTTTGAAAGGATGTAAGTAGAAAAAGGAGGTCCTGTTGAGGACACAGTGACACATTAAAAATAACTAAGATGTGAATGACTGAGTTTGCTCTGAACAAAAGTAATAGAAGGAAACGAGATCACTCAGAGGCTGACATCTGCATGGACTGAGCACAAAGAATAGCAAGAGCTGAAGGATAAGTGGGTGTCAAAAAGGGGTTTCAGAAAGGAAAGTGGTGTGGGCTTTGAGAATGGCCAAAGAGGAATATTTCCTTAACTATTTTATGAGGTAGAGTAGGTTGAAGAGAGACAGAGAAGTCAAGAAGGTTATACATTACAGAAAAACACAGAGGGGTTAATTTTATTGCCACAGATTTGTCATCTGAAACTCTCCTGAATCACTTGAGCCATTTCATTGAATTTAATCTTCCCAAATATAGGACTATTGGAGACAAATAAGGAAAGTACCTGGGCTACTTTGAGCCCCATACTTCCACAACTACAGCAGTAGTTGAGCCTTGGGGATGTCTTGAGAAGTAGCCACGTAGACATATAGGCTGTCTTCATTCATCTAAGGACATAAAGTTTGCCAATATATCTGTTGCTGCCAGAAAACATCCCATATTACAACCATCAAGCAATACTTGAAGAAAGAATTTTGGTCAGTCTATACACAAAAAAAATCTAGAGAATCCAATCTAGAAAAATCGCGAACACTTCAAAGGATGAATTCTGAACAAAAGGTCAGAGTAAGTACAAAGCCCACTGTATTTGTGGTGAACAGCAAACCAGCTCGGATAGTCCAACAGACTATACAGAACAGGGCAAACAATGTAGCCTTTTATTTGAGCACATGCACTCAGGCAGCAAGTTTATAGCACTCACCCATAAAAAACAGCTTTTTACTTTAGGTAAATAGATAAAGGTGTCTCAGTATTCCTTTATCTCCTCTGCGGTGTATATGGTGCAAACATTGAGCTAGTGGGCTGGGAGTACACCTGCTGGAAGTGGGAACCATTCCACTGACGTCGAAGGTGCTAACCCCCAGCAGCACCAAGTGAGAACCTGGCTCAGGCTTTGTTTTGACATTTGCTAAATGTTAAATCTTTTAAACTTCTCTCCAGTTTTTCAAGAAAAGCTTTGTCTGCACTAGTTGCTAGTCAGCTCATATATGTATGTGAAATAATCTGAAATCCAGGGTTGTGAAAAAAAAAAAAAAAGAAAAAAGAAATTGGTCTCTTTTACTACCTACTTAGAAGAAGGAGCATCTAATAATATTTTTTTTAAAAATCCACTTAGCATTTCCCTGCCTTTAATTGACTTACTCTCTTCTAATTCTCTTTCATTTTAGTCACTTTTATAATTAACATTCTGCTAATGGTTCAGACTCAGGCTGACAATGGCAAGTGTTCAAGGATATATGGTACATTGTTTAAAAGGGCTTCACAGCTTAAAAAAAACCTTATTGGAAGGAAGAAAGCACTGAGATAACAAGAATCTCACTCCTATTTTGCAGGATAAGACTTGGATCCTAACTTTCCAAAATGTCCAAAACTTATAACTTCTGCTCAGACCTGCTGTGTGGGACATACTGCACATGCAGCCTGGATTGATCTGTCCAAGTGCAGGGTGACCCTGCATGGCCTCAGTAGAAAGACTGAAGGCGCCACCATGAAGTATAAATATAGTGCACAGACAGACAATGTGCACGGGGTCCCCCAAATCCTCCACGTGGTGGCTGTAGTTTTCTAATGAGCAATAACTGTCGATTGCCTTGAATTGCCAGAAAGTATTTCCAAAGTGTTCTGCCTAAAACTGTTTCTCTGAAGGGGCTTTCCAAGGTGGGGCTTTCATATCTGGGCTTTGAAATAAAACCAAGTTTTAGATAAAATCTTTCAAAAGCAAAGGCAATTTAATTTAGTCCACACATAAACAGAAGAAAATAGTTAAAAAACCCCTGTATTTGTTTAAAGGAAAGCCTGTCTATTCCCTTAGTTATATATTATTATTAAAGGAGATATTATTAAAGAAGATAAAGAAGGTGGAAAATTATATTTTCATGTAAAATTGCTAACACATAGACTAGGAAATTCCAAAGATTATTTTTTCACAGCTCACCTTTATAATGCCTGCCCAAATACCACTATAAAAATATACTGTTTACCCAATTAGAGCAAATACAATTTACTTTTTACCATACATTTTCTGCTCAGGCATTATCTTATTAATTAATTATAACTATTACTTCAAATTAGTCACTGCAATGCTTTGATAAACTTGAATCCTACGACCTTGCAATACTTGAACTACCTCTTCATTTTTCCTTTTTCAGAATTTTCAGAATTTTCAACATATCCACTGAAAGAGGGACAAGAGCTGGTTGACACTTCTCTTTTTTCTGGACACATTCTCACTCAAACCACCATACCTAAAGATTATCTATCCTCCTCAAAAACAAAACAAAAACCCACTCAGATAACTGAGCTTTCAGTAATTCCTAGTTAGGCATAAAACTCCTGAAAGAGTTTTGTTTGCTTTTGTCTGAATCACTTTCAAAGTAAAAAATGTGGAAAGAACATGAAAGAAGCACAGACAGGCTGGAGACGTACAGTTTAGTCCTGAGGGATTTGGGATATATTAGCACTGTTCATTATTTTATTGGAAACACCACTCTAAAATGGAATAAAATAAAGCTTTCTGCATTTCCAACAGCATTTAAAAAAAAAAATAAAAAGCTCAAGTCAAGTGATTATTTTTTCTTGATTTGATAAAGTTGAGTAAATTTATTCTGATTTTCATCTTTCATGGTATGGAAATGTGAAAAACCAAAACCCTAGTGGGAAGTTATTTTGAAAAGCGAAGTTAAAGAATTTTGTTTGAACACAAACAATCAATCCTTGACTTTCATAACTGATATTTTGGCAAATGCCATTGGAGGGTTTTAATTTAAAAGAAATCTTGTCTGTTAAAAACAGAAGCTATTAGAAGATGCTCAAACCTCTCTACTCTCAGCTCCAATCTCTCCAGTATGTTGTCTAGGGTGCAGACACTGACCTGCCATTAGACATCTGCAGGATATAAGTGTTCATGACAGAGCTATTTCTTTGGACTCCCTTTACAGTTAAGGGAGAGAAATAAGCACCCCTAGGTTGGGATGACTTCTTGGGGCATCTACCTTTGAAGAGGATCATCTTAAAAGCATGTGTTTTCTGCAGTGAACTGCATGACTGGAGTAATTATCTCAGACCAGATATTAACATTAGAGATGTGCAAACTGAGGTGTTTGCAGTAGTGCAATAACATCACCACGAGGCTGATGTGGCCCCCAGTGAAAATGAGTTTGAGACCCCTGGGCTAGAGGCTTCCCCAGGCAGATGTTGACCAAAGAGTCAACATCAATCAACAATTAATTTTGCAACTTCTTTTTTTTCTCTTGCACTTACTTTATATACTTTTGACCTCCACAGCCATATTTAGCCATGACTTCTACAATCTCATTATGCATTCAAACCAATCATTCAATGGTTTGTTCTCTGGGACAGTAACTTGAAGTTCTGTGGAGGTGTGTATCTGTGTTAGTGGTTTGATTTCAACTTGGAGAGCACCTGTGCACTACACATGGTATACCTAAACTTGTGCAGGATGAAGGATTGTTTCAGCTCAAGGAAATTATTAGGGAAGTGATTTAAAGTTTAGGAATGAACTTATCTGCAGCTGTAAGTATTGCTCTATGTATGTTAGGGAAGTTTTTGACATACATATTTGTACATTTTTCTTGTCACAGACTTTTTCAAAGTATCCCTTAATTTTGGCTTACTGTAGTTTGGAAATATTCCAAACATCTTTTTCTGTTTGGACTTGTTTAGGATGACAAGTACCTTTTTAGAGTGTTTGAGGAGATTCCTTTGGGAGTTACAATGATATATGATATAATGCAAATAGCTTTATATATTGGATATAAAAATTTATCTTTACTTCAGTGCACACTAGATTACATGCCTATTGGGGGGCTGTAGGGCGCTGCATTGTGGAGCAAGGCCAGTATATTGCAGATGACTTGAAAGCAACAGTGTTATCAAATTCGCACATGTGAGACACCATGATATTTTTTCACGCTTAACACCCTGATCTCATGCTGGCATTGTGACAAAGAGCCTTTTGTCTCCAAGGCCCTATTCGGAATTCAACGTAAATTGGTACAAAGTAGGTACGTAGCTGCTCTTACTCACTGGCTTGTATAAAATTAATTGCATGCTGTCACATATTTTTAATGATGTGGTGTGAAAACATCATGCTGCCTGATCCTTTTCTGTCAGCACTTGTGTCTGGCTGACCATAAAACCATTTCAAAATACTTTTTAATGGGGTTTAAGTCTAGAACAGACCAATATCAGACGTACACTGAACTCCTCTATGTAACAGGTGGTTTCATTGCAGTTAGTTATCCTTGTATTGAGTTCAGTGACTCCGAAGCAACATGATGAACAAGAACCAGAAAGGTACTTCTCATACTAAATATCTTCTGCTGGAAAGGTGGGAATTATTTGCTCCAGAAAAACATGTCACACTGTGCATAAGTGGAGACAAGTGGTGCAGGAGGGAGAGACACTCTTCAAAAACCTCTGGTGAGCATTGACTGGAGGGAAATTTTTTTCCTGGTCTCAAACTCCACTTCCGTAAACAGTAAGATTATTTTTAAGGTCATCTTCAGCATTAGCTATGTTTATCACAAACCCCTGAACGCAGTCCCTAGGAGTATTTTTCCCAGGCCCTGGAGGTACCCTCATTGCACAGTCTCAGAGTGGATCCAGCAGCATCTTGCCTCCTGCAGTTCTGGGTTGCGATCTGCACAGGCCCAGCCCAGGACTTCAACAGGCTTCTCATTTTGCCTTTCAGGCGATTCTGCATTATTTCCTCTACGGTTAAGCAGAAAAACTCAGTATGAAACTCTACTGGTTGTAGATACGCCAGTGATGGTGATGGGGGCTGTGGGGCAGACCTGGCCCCTCCTCACAGATCCACTGCAGGGCACAGCTGATCCCCACAGCCAAGATGATGGCGCCTCGGGGAAAGTGTATTTCAGGAAGGGCAAAATGCCGCTTGGCAGAGAAGAGTGAGGAAAAATATGAGAGAAACAGACCTGTTGACACCAAGGTAAATGGAGAAGGAAAGCAAAGAGGTGCTCCAAGTACCAGATCCGAGATTCCCTTGCTACCCCTGGAGAAGACCATAGTGATGCAGATTGTCCCCCTGAAGTACATGGAGGTCCACAGGAGAGCAGATATCCACACAACAACCCATGGAGGACCACAAACTGAACCAAGTTGATGTACCCTGAGGGACGTTGCAGCCTGTGGATCAGGCTCCTGGTAGGAACTGTAGCCTGTGGAGACGAGCCCACACAGGGGCAGGTTTTCTGGTGACCCTGTGAGGAATTCTCCCTGGAGCAAGGGAAAAGCATGAGCAGGAGAGACAAACTGTTATGGACTAACCACAAGCCTCATTCCACATCCCCCTGCACTGCTCAGAGAAAGGGGATTATAGGAATTGGGAATGCAGGAGTGAAATTGAGCCGGGGAAAAGGAAAAGGGTTACAGGCTCTCAAAAAAAAAAAAAAAATCCTAAAACAACAACAACAACAACAACAACAAAAAACAAACAAAACAGAACAACACCCAAAAAAAATCATTCAGATACTATCAGTATTAACTGTTTACAGAGATCAAATTTATTTTTAAAACAATCTAAATAATGTCCTTCCACCATCATCCCAGGAAGCCATTTCAAGGTTTTCCAACCCTCATCAATAAGAAGCTGTACCTTATATTTAGAGTAAACTTGTCAAACTAGACTGAAATGATATAAGACTTGTTTTCTGCCTACCAGTTACTAGGTGCAGTGACTGGTTTGCCTCTTAATATGCTCTTTCACTAAACCAAAAGGAGGCACCTGAAATCATTTAAGCTTCACAGCAGAAGGGTTTTTCTTCCAAACTTGATTACTTTGTGGCCCTTTCCTGAACTCCAAAGTATTTCACATTCTTCACAAGTCTGGTTATCAGGATGAGACCAGTAAAATCTTACTAATGCTGTGTTTATAGGCAAGAATACGGTGTTTCACCAGGTATTTTTGTTGTCTTTTTCATATATTCAGAAAACTGTACCAGTTTTATCTAACCTGGCATTGCATGAACTCATTTATCTAAAATATAAATCTTTGGTTCACAGGAGAAACTCTCCAAACTCTGACACTACCTGCATATTTGATTCTCCTGTGATATTTCTATTTGCCTGTGTTTATTCATATTGTGCAGAGTGATTCACCAAAAGTGTTAGTGAAGTTTCTTGCATCTCAGTTTGTAATGAGCTGGAGAGAAAACGAGTAGTGTAAGGAGCCATTTTTCCTTAATTTCTTTTGCTGAGCTGCATTAACATCTGCTACTACCTCAAAATGAGTCATAACTTTAAAAGCATGTTTCTACAGCACATAGTGTAACTTTATTCACAAAATTAAAGTGGGTGCGTGATTACTGTGTAAAATATTTGTGCTATTTTCTTTATACAGAAATGCCTATTTGCCTCAATTTGCAGAACTTCTTTTCACTACTAAGCTGATCCTAGCAGTGTAGAGAAGCAAGGGAAGGCACCTTTTAAAGAGAAGTGAGGGAAGCAGGGCTCCTGCCTTGTTCTCAGGGTGCACGAAGCACAAGGAGCTGAAGCTGAAGAGGCACTTAGACCCACATGCTACCACTGTATCTGCAGGTGATGCATGACTCACTCTCACAGGATCAGCAAGTGACTGCCAGAATTAGCATCCTGCCTACAGTTTTGAAAAGAGCTGGGCGCTCTTCACAGTGGTAGTTTCTATCACATCCTGGGATCCCTTTCAAAGTAATTTTTTTCATTGGTAAATCACCTATTAACAATGCCTATTTTTTTTCAAGTGAAAATAAAAAAAAAAACCAAACAAAACAAACAAACAAACAAACAAACAAACAAACTTTTTAGTAGAGATGGCGCTTCCTCTCACATTTCTGATAAGAGTCTTTAGGTTTCTTGCATACAAATGAACTTAACTGAAACTGATACAAATGAGGGATGTTTCGGGCTGAGGTTCAAGAATTACAGCTACCGAGAGAGCTAGATTTGTCTTATTTTTGTTTTTACTCCTTTTGGCTTACAGAACTTAAAACTCATGAGGAATAGCCAAATCCTAATTACATCCAAAAAAAAAAGCAAGGCTTGTACTAAGAGGAAACACTGACCTTCATCTCAGCTGATTGTGAATTTTAGAATATTATTTACTATACTACAGCAGAGAGTACTCTGGCTCTACAAGCAGGTACTTTATGGATTTATGCAGGCGCAAATACTAGAGCATGATTTTACCAAGATGATAAAAGAATATGTTTACCTTACTCTGATGTAATTTCAGGTTTACTTTAAAGCACTCTAAGAGCTAATTGAACCAACCCAACTGTTTGTGCTTCACTTCTGTTTCACTCAGAAAATATTTTTAGTTTAAATTATAGGAAAGTGCTTTCTAGACAATTTCACAACGTGCGCTGTGGAAACCTGTGTCAGGTGGATATGATCTCCTGATCCTAGTATTTCTGTATGAAATCACAGGTGTAAGTGTTGACTTACTGTTGAGCACCAACGCTTTCTAAACATAGCCAGAATTATATTCAGACAGAAACTGATGTCTCTACAGGTATTTAGAATCATGGCAGTTCACCTGCACAATGCGTTCCATGCTGATTCAAAATTCTACTGGATTTTCATGTATAAACTTACTATTCTGGCTGGTTATTACTGTGGTTGAGTATTTTTGCAGGTTTAAGAGCCTTGCAACAGAAACAAGCAGGATCTAAAGAAACACAGAATATTCCTTACATTTAATCTCCTTTTAGACTTTTCAGTCAGGAGAGTTCATGGTCCAGCTATATCCTGTGGGCTGCCAAAAATATATATAATAAATTGTCAGGGGAAAAAGGAAAAAAAAAGAGAAAGGAGAGAAGCTATGTAGCTATGTCATACATGTCATAATTAATTTTGTTATATCACAGGTAATCAATATACAAAATGGATCATCTCTACCTTCTAAAGCCGAGTGTCTGCCATTTAGTTCTTGACTAGCTTGCATGTTTTTAATTAATTATGTGTTTGTATTGGAAGAATCTTACCTCAAATGTCAACTTTTTCCTTTTGCATTAGCAGATTCTTAATGTTCTAGCGCTACTGCCAAGAAAGTTTGACAAAAATGATTGTAAGGTAACCTGAAATGGCCCGGTTCATTAGCCCTTATGGATATGAAGTATTCTTTTCCACAGGCAACCTCTAAGAACATAGACACGGTGTATATGGAAAGATCTGGAAATATCAGTTAGAAATACATTAAGCAGATCTCAGCATTTCTAATAAAATACCATATTTGTTCCACTGGCAGAGACTATATTTTCTTGTCCAAATTACCTTCAATCATTCAATCAAAAGAGTTTCCCAGAGTCTGGTGTAAAATACAATGAGTGACCTAGTGTTATGTAGAAATATTATTTATTCTCTGCCCTTACATTCTTTGCAAATACTTAGTAATCTATAAAAAGAAAAGAAAATTGGCAATATTTGAAAGTATTTCAGGCTACCTTTATAATATGGTCATGTCTCAACAAGCAAGTTAAAAAATGAAACAGTTTAGCATCTGTAAACTTAACGAAGCTTCTATCTATTCTCAGCATTTAGGCTTGTGCAAAGCCTAGTCTTGTCAGTGGTATATTTTATTGCAAATGAGTCTACTATTAATTACCCCACACAGGGACTCAGAAACACTGTTTTATTTAGCCCAGTCGGTTTAAGGATGTTGATTGTAACACATGTAGCCTTAAGTTGCCAGCACTGGCTTTCTCCAGGGGGGAATCCTCGTCCTGTGTCAGATTTCCCAGCAAGTGGTCAGCAGGGTGCTTGAGATTGATCCTCTTCTGCACAGACAAGGAGGTTGTGTCTGGCAGAGACTTCTCTGTGAGCGCTCCAAGACTTGGAGTTTACTCTTTCCCTCAGTCCAAAATAGCCTGAATTTGGGGACCTTCCAGTGCTGCAACAAAAAACATCTGTTTGCAGGGGGGGTGGCGGGTGAGGAGAAAGCCTGAAGATATATTTTCTACAACAGGGAAGGGGCAGAAATGAGCTTTCATGAATAGCTGACTACCTGATCTTCTGTTGGACTGGTCCTCTTGTTGCCAAGTCTACATCTCATTGCTAATGATGATTTCAGGTTTTTATATCTTGGAAAGATGAGCTTTCCATTATTTTTAAAAGTGCAGTAATTAACTGTGGAAACATACTGATATGAAACAAGAAAGTCCTACCATGCATAACACCCAGAATGTTGGTGAAATTAAAAAAATTTTAAAAAAGTGCTTGAAAACTTTTAAAATTACTATTTTGGAAATATTGTCAAACACAACTAAAAAACCTACAGAAATCTGCATTGAATGGGATTGATTCATCTTCCCTCTTGACTTTATAGTCACTGGATCTGTCTGGACACTTATGTCACCCTAATGCTGCATTGAGATGCATGAAGACTAATTTTATTTGCATTACTATTAAACATAATAGTGGTCATAATAATGTAGAGTAGTTTCCAATACAGCATTTCTAAATCTAAATATGGAAGACACTCTGAATGTACTTCTGCCACAAGACCTAAAAAACAGTGAAAAAATCAGATGGTCCAAATTCTTTACTTTGGAATTGGCATCCTAAGCTTGTCATCAATATAAGAATGTTTTATAATATCTCTATAGAGCATATCTGCAGACCTCTGCATAACAAACATTATACTCAAAAATACAATCATCCATCAGAGTCAGAACTGATTCTTAACAGAGAAAATTCATTGAAATTATTTTATAAGTCTGATGGAAAAAATTTCCTTGCTGTGTTTGTCTGCTCTGTTGCATAAATGTAGGTGTTGTTTGCCATATGGAAATGATGTCATGAGCAATCCTACTGAGCTTCCAGATGCTTCTCCAGAAAAGTATTTCCTCTTGGTCACATTTCTAAGCCTTTTGCAGATGCCTCAAATACCATCAGACACCTAAAATAGGACTAGACATGTAAACTGAGGTACCTGAATTCTTGCCTCTGACAGCTGGTCAGCTGCAAGTCTCTGGAGAGTCAACTGATAGAACAGAGTTATTGGCTTTTATGGGAGCTTAGGCACTTCAGTTGCAAACAGTTCTGCTTAGCTGTCTTAACCTGGAGCTGAATCTTACATTTGAGATAATAATAAATAAATTATTTGAGGAATTTGTCAAAGAAATCTCAAACGCAATAGACACCAGTGGAGGTTCTTTCCAAGTCTTTCCTATACCATGCCGATAAAAATTGACAGGGAATGAAAAACAGACAATCAAATAAATACAAACAACAACAGCAACCATAAACAACAAACTAACAAACAAAAATTAACAAACAAACAAAAAACAAATGATTACTGGCAAAAAACACTGGATAAATCTAATCAAAAAGAGCATGGGATTCAAGGAACATATTTACTTTTATTTAATATTGAGCATCTCTTTCATTTCAGAAACATGGATTTTAATCTCAAAAAATGTCTGGCTTTTGTTTCATATCTACGATTTCTCTCATCAGAAGTGGAATTTGACTACACCTTGCTGCCAAGATTCCCAAGTGTGCCTAGAGATTTCAAGGCCGTATTTTTAAATATTAATTGCTTACACAAGCCATGTTTGGAACAGGACCTCTGTTTTCTTTAAGCTGCTGTTCATACCCATTCCTACTGCAGGATAATCAAAACACTCAGCAATGTCCTTCTTTTGCCGGTGCATGTCCAGCCATTGCACACTTGTCAGCAAACACTAGCTTCATTAGGACCACTGGGTTCAAAATTCTACTGTCTATGGAAAATGGATTTGGATTGACTATTGCCATCTTCAGTTGCACCAAATGCTTATTTAAAAAGTGTTATACAAAGCAGTTGTTGGACAACAGTAAATTCTGATACTCCTTCTCAACTGAAGACTCATATAACCTGACCTTTGTGAAATGATCGAATCCTGTTTACAAATGTGTTCAGACAACTAAATGTGTAAAACAGTTACCAAGGATGGTAATAAATGAGAGTATTTAACAATATTGGAGTTAGATCAACTACAGGTATGTGTAGTTCTTCATTATTCTCTCTGCACTCTTTTTGAGTTCACCTGATTGGAAAACTTACATCATCTCTACAATGAGCATTCTGCAAACCAGACTTATTTCTCCAAAGGATGTCTTCAGCAGCTTCTTTAGAAAGCCTGGTGAACATTACTCCAGCAAAAAATCATCAGCTGTTGAGAGAAGCAAGATACCATGGTCATCATCAGAAAATGCGATATCACCTTTCTGTTTGCAGTGGTGAATGGTATTTGCATTCTTGCATCTCTGAAGAGCTGTGTCCTCCTCTCTGAAAGTCAGCAGATACACATGCCTTCTGAGTCAAGACTCTCATGCTTTCATATTCCAGGAGGCACAGCATGGGCATGTACTGCCATGTCCTGTGATACTGGTTTGACAGCTTTAAGAGTTTCTGCTGTATTTATTAGGAAATCATCAAACCAATGATGGTACAAGAAAAGAAAAATTGAGCTTGCATTTAGCCCTGTTGCCTCACTGTTTGCTTCCAAATAGAAAATACACTGAAAGATGTGGTCGTTTTGAAAAAGTTGATATTAAATTTTTTAAATATGATCCAACATGTATTCAGCACAAACGAGAGTTAAACTGGAAAAAGAGTCAATCAGCCAACATACTAACACTGGGAAGAAACTGTTGTCCACTCAGTCTCCTTGGAGCTGGGAAAAATCCTGACATTTATTATTAATTCTGACACCAGTATTGTAGATTACTTACTCAGCTGTACTCAAGATTACATTTTCATAGTTCACTATTAATTTGGGGTGCTTTACATTTGTACACACTTTTGTGTGTTGTTTTTAGCTTTCCATAGTACCATCTATCTAAAATACTTACTGAAGTCAGTGGAACAGTGGGTGCTGAACATCTATGAAAATAATTTATAAATATATAAAATATTTATATTTGGAAGGTGAAAAAGCAGTGAAGTTGTTCTATTATAAAATGTGTATCTAAAATCACAGAATCACAGAATGTTAGGGATTGGAAGGGACCTCAAAACACCATCTAGTCCGATCCCCCTGCCACAGCAGGAACACCTAGATGAGGTTACACAGGAATGTGTCCAATGTTCTTCTTTGATTCAATTTGCAAATGAGGGAGACAAGTAGGAATTATGATTTAGGCAGCATATAGCAGCTATGAAACGCTCATTAGCATGGAGGAATCCTAGTACCACAGTGCTATGAAACAGTCGATATCTAACAGTATATGTAAAGTACTTAGGAAGAGAAAAAGACACCACGGTAGCATTAAATATCAGAGTTTACCCAGGTATAATTCTGCAGTGAAAGATAGCTCTATGTCACATTAGAGGAACGAACAACTTTCATCAGGACAGAGCAGATGTATTATATATTACACCATAAATTTTTAGAGGGACCAGTAATAAAGCCATTCAAACAAACTGCTAAGGCAAAAGACGGATTTGCTCTCCCTCAGGCTGAGTTTCCTCTGCCCTAAATTAAGCACCCAAGGTGCAATTACATGCTTTCCCAAACTGCTTTATCCGGTTCCCCTGGATCAGCCAGATCATTCTTTCCTAAGGTCAGTGGACAGCACCTGAACACAAGGCAGGCTGGTTTTGTTGTGCCGGTGATTAGGGTATGCATACTTACTGCGTGGTACAGGGTGTCCCTGCTCCAGCCACTATTTCTGCACAGGCACCCCTCACTTTTGCTGTCAAGCCCCCCTGCTGCAAACAGGCTTTGAAGGCACAGAGGTATTTCTGACCTTACAGACACTGTGTGTAACACCAGGCCAAGGAAAGATGAGGGGCGTTCAGACTGATCTCCTTGTGGAGACAGAAAGCAAACTCACTCCGGGTTTTCAAGCGTTATTTCTTTCTACCCCTCTGCTCCTTCCCAAACAAATTGCAACATCAATCTTCTAGGCAGTCGTCTCTGGCCCATCACCATCTCTTTAACAGACTGCTGCAGCCAGAACTGCCTGTATTTTGGGGCACATGAGCCCCTCACTTCTTCCACATTGCTGGCTCCAGTGCATGGTCTCTGCTAAAACTGAGATTTGGAATATTGTAGGTTCCTGAGTGAATTAAGCAGGGCAAAAGAAAACACAGATTAGTCTCTATTCAGGTATACAACAAAGACAAGACGTCTCTTCCAAAATCACGTTGTGATCTCCAGCCCACTGTCACACAACAGGAGGGTGCCAGGAAAGCACTCTTTTGGTCACCGAAGGACTCACCCCAAAGTGAAGATCTGCACTTTCCCCAGAGATCAGAGTTAGCAGAAATAAAGCCTATCAATTCCTCACAGTTACCAAGCTGCAAAGTAAGAGGTGGAATTCCAACTTAGAAGCAAACGGTGTCAAGGGAGGGGCACTGATCCTACATAATCTTTACATTCAAAAAATGTGTGGGTAATGACAAAACCCCACTCTCTTCAGATGCTCAAACTTGAGGTCTTTAGGCCCCTGAATCAAATTTTGCTCTCTTCTGTACAAATGTGATTTTTTTAATGAAAGTATGGCACAGTTCTACATACAATATCATTTGAGTGGTTGTTGATCTTCAGGGATGAGTGCTTAAGCAGGTATCCCATGAGTGAAAGTCATATTTTTCCGATATAGAAATTGCAAAGGAAGTACTGAACAACTCAGCAGCTGGATCAGGACACAATGAGCACTTTGTCTACATTGCAAAAAGAGAGGATATCACTTTTCAATAATATTTACATAAAATCCCTTTACTTCTTCAACTAGAAGCTGGGCAAATAATACCAGAGATTTTTCTACTGACATATTTTAAGATTGATTTAATTAGCTTTCGTTATGTTCATGCTCCTTTAGGATTTACTTTCTGTGAATACGCAAGCGATTGAATTTCATGTTCATGGAAAGCGGATTTCAAAGTTACATTCATAAATACTAAATGTAAGGAGGTAAGAAGGCACTGAGATTGGAAGTCTGTGCATGCTTGTCTACTCAGGAAATAGGACAAGTATCATATGTCTTATCAGCACTATCATGTAACTCAAGCAGCATCACTTTGATTTGTAAAGTTGTGGTCTATCAACAGAGTAATATATTCAGGGATTGTTACAGAATAGACTTGAATTACAGAAAATTTAGAGAGAAATTGATCTGTTCACAGATGTTGTCTGAACATAAAACAAAGCTAAATTCTCTGGAAACAGTTAATCTTAAGAATTATTCATTCACTTCTACTTCTGAGTATGGAATATGGTCTATTAAAACCCAGCTATACTTCCCTGTGCAATACAAATATCTAGGAACACTGAGATAAATGTCAGGTAGAAAGAATCCTTCTTGCATTTAGTTGAAATAGAGGTTCAATATAAACACTTGTTTAAAATAGTTCCTTTTTAATAAGAAGATAGAGAAAACCTTAAATCTAGACCGACATCTCAAATTTAGGCAGGGATTTTCTGCAAATCCAAACCTTAGTTCAGTGCTATAGTAATTTCTGTTTGGCATCAGACCAGGTCTTGTTTCTACTATTTTTGAAATCACAGACAAAACCACAGGCAACTGGATCTCTGCTAGGAAAAACTGGATAAGAAGCAAAAAGAGTTTAATATTCTTCCATCCTTTAGGCCCAAGAAGAACATTATTTTGATTTCTGTTCTCCTCATTTTCATTGTGCAATTGTTGTAGTACTTAGAAAGAAAAAAGGGAATACATGTTTTTACTACTCAGATATAGTATTACCCTAAATACTCAACATATTTGAACTATATTGGAACTATTAATAAAAAAAGGCAAGTAAAGCAGCATCCCTCCTCATTGTTTTCAAGATGAAAAAACTACTGTTTCAAAGAGGGTGAGATTGGGAAGAATCCCTCATTAAACCAGTGACAGAGGCAAATTCTGAGATGGATTTGAAAAGTAGCTAATGGAGACACACTTGTCATTATCTCTCAAAGTATTTTTCATTGTGTTATCTTCCCACATTCCAAACACCGTTTTTAATACAAAATGTCCTAACACTTTTTTTGTGACTAATTATGGTCATTGTAGTTTTCACTTCTGCTAAGTGAATAAAATACCTTCTATGAGTTGAATGACAGAGTAAACTGGATTCAGTCTGGAAAAGAGAGAGCTAGGGATGGCGGGGAGGGAATAAAAGTCTGAAAAATCATAGTGGTCTGGACAGTGTGGATAGGGCTTGAATGCTCATTCTTTCTGCCAACAACAACAAAAAAAATGGTACAGGATAACAAAGAAAATAAGACATGAGATTCAAGGAAAACAAAATGTCTGATACCAGACACCTGGCCATCAAACTCCTTGCCAAAGGATGCTGTAGGTGCAAAGTTTATGGACGGCTAAGGACAGGCTAATGACAGCCACTGAATCCCCCAAAGCCACATATAACTCAGGAATTTCTCTGAACTGAAAATAGCTGTAGCCTAGGAGAGGACTATTCTGTACTTTACTTACCCTCTTGTTGCACAGGTGGAGTCTGCTTCAGGAGATATATACTGGGCTACCTGCACAGTTACTGACTCAGTACAGGCCTGCTTCTTTTAACCTATAGGTCTGTGAATAACAGTATGTCTATTAATACTGAATAGCATTAGTAATTTTCTTCACAGCATTTTCTGTAATTAGTTACTGCAGTTTTTCAAAAATCTAGATTTCAAAGTATTCCTGTGGGTGTGAAATTATGTTTAAAGTATGTCCTTACCTGCAGAGCTATGCTCCAGAAATGTAAGATTTGCTGTATTTTATTTTGTGAATGAATGAATGTGTGAATGAATTAATTAGTTGACATTAACCACTTCTTTAAATCTAACCAGTACACAGAGCAAATTTTAGAATATTAAGCAGAATAATTCTGTGCTTTAAAGAGATTCTGAAGCTCAGATTTTTAAATTACTTATTTCCATTGATCCTTGGAAACAAGTTTTACAAGAATTTTAATCCATACCACTTAGTGCAAATCACACCTGAACTATTACTTTCAGTTAAGATCACCAAATGCACATGGATAAAAATACTACTTTACATTTTCTAAAGTTCCTATATGGGAGAGGTTGAGCCCAAATTTCAGTATCTAACTTTCCGTTAATTTTTTGTGTTGGACCACATGGCCTAATCACATATGAAGGCCTGTAGGGCATTTGCATGAGGAATGGTCTTTTCATCCTCTCTCAAGCCTCTGCTGTCCACACTGACTCATTAAGTTTAAAAGCTGCTGACATCTGTCTGCCTGGCATTTCCACTGCTAGTCCTAAAGCACACTGAAATAAAGTTGCTTTGTTTTGCTTTCTGACTATTAAAGTCTCACTGAGACTGTGGACCTGATTAACCTGTCAAGAAATGTCAAGCTGACACAATTATAATTAGCCTCAGACAAATGATATAAACACTGAAGGTTATTTAGCTCCATCCCTAAAATAGCAAATGTCCCCTGCGTAAATCAGAGCTAAATTTGTCAAGTGGTCAGATGCCTTCTTACCAAATCATGCCTTTCTTTTCTCGCTTTTCAAACGCACAGACTGCTCAAACCTATGCACCTGTCACAGCAGAATTCGCTTCACCTTTATGCCTTGCACTCCAGGACTGTATTGTCCTAGAACAAGTGTCATAGAGTCTTGGAAAGAAGTGATCATTTCTTTGCTGTTCAGGTGATTCTCATAACTTTGAGTGTATGCATACATTACACAATAATGATCCCACCTTTCCACTTATACGTTTTGTGCTTATCATCAGATTTACATCTAGATCAACAGGACCCAGATTGGTTCTACATGTATTAGAAACTCTGCTATAGTCACCAAGCTTGTATCATTACTACAGATTTCTTGCATGCCCAAAAAATAAATTAAGATGTACACTATCCACTGCATATACTCCTTTTTTGACATATATTTGTAACCTGTTGGATTTGAGAATTACAACGAAGTGTTAAGTTTAAAAAAAAAACTCCCAAAAGCAGGACTTGGACAGTATTTAGTGACCTGAATCCCAAAGCACTATCCTAAAAACCTCTACTTGGACAGTAATTCTACTGACTACCCCAACCCTGTACATAGATACACTTGATAGCTGTCCACCCCTTTGACAGCGAGTATTCAGTTCATGCACATGGTCTGATCTGCCTAAGTGTGAGCAGCTGAGCACTTACACCTTAGCCAGGTAGTATTCAAAGACAAGGCATCCTTTTGCATAAGTGGGGCCTCATCTCATAGGGACAGACCCCTAAGATTCAGTGAGGAACTTTTGTTTTGCAGTATAACTTCTAGAGGAGAAGGTTGGAAGACGTGAAGCACCTTTCACATTTTAGCTTAGTGATTGGAGTACTTGTACAGGAAAATACCTTTCTTTGCCTGATGGGATTCAGATCCTCATTTTCTTATGCTTTAAGCCATGATTTGGTGGGCAGAGTACTATCAGGATTTTTCCTGTGAAAGCTGATGCTCTCTGAAGATCAGATGTCTGATGCATAGAGGGAATGACTGTTTAAATCAGTGGCTACAGCAGTTTCTCTTGAGAAGGTATGCAGGTTTCTGGTCTCAGTTCCCATTACTGGTTTAGCCTGATATTTCAAATCTACATAACATAAAATAGACTAAAAGCCTAAATACTAAACCAAGGATCTAGCTTACCTTTCCAGCCTGAACACCCCATGCTGTGGTGTGGCCTGATCAGTTTTGAACTACCTTCTAAATAATTTGACTTGAGGAAAATGCATCATTTCAAGGCGATAAAAGAGTGACTTCTGCCACACTTTGCTAGCAATTATGCTGTTGTCTAAGGTCTGATGTGTCTCAAATCTCTCTGCTTTACAAAGGTGCTAAATTTAGAGGTCCCATGGGAAAACATCCCAGATGCACAGATGTTGAGTAAAGAGAGTCAGTGTCTCTCTTCTTGATGAGATTCCCAAAGCCTTCCCCATGTCTTCCTTCCTGTTTCCATCCCCTCTTAGCTCGAGAATCAGATGCCCTGCTCTCCACCTGGGATGATGGGCAGGAGCTTTTTACCCCTTCAGCAGACTCCAGCCTCACATGCACAGCAGGCACCAGCACCTCCCTGCAGCCCTCAGCAAGACACTTGATCCAGATTTCACCACATCACCAATACCTGGGTTTCCCATTGTCTTCTTTCAGAAAGCTCTCTCCCCAAGGTGGTAATGCTTCAGATGTCTCCAGCATTGTCTAGAGCTGAGCTTCCTAACTGTGTTTTAAGTAATGCAGGAGAAGCCAGGGATTTTGGAGCTTGCACATAATTTGGCAGAACATGGGCTGTATCAAAGAGAACATTCTTTATCTGTAGGTGTCTCGAGGAGATCCAGGGGCTGGATATTAACTCTGTGACTTAGAATGGAGCAGTCAGGGAAATATACCTGGGACATGCTGAGCTGAACAGTGTCATTTGAATACACTGGGGAAAATGTTTCAGTGAAGAACTGACACTGAAGTCAGCTGAATCTGAGAGCAAAGGAGGGCCTCATTTTGCTCGTGAATTTCTATTGTATGTTCACCAGAGCCATGCACAGAACAAAAATAGTGCTTACTGTATGGTATTAATTTTAGATCTATAACATATTTTGTTTCTGGCCCTAAGAGGCTTGAAATAGGCTTGTAGCCTTGTTGAGTGGTTTACCTCATTGACCAAAGACAGAGTGCCAGCCAAAACTTCAGGTCTGGTACTAAGATTGAAGATTAATTTTAGTCTCAATCTAATCCCAAAGGAGTAAGAACTCATAAGAAGGAAACCACCACCATGCAACCAGAACCACCACAAAACGTCTCAGCTGAGAATCTAGGTACAGTCATAAACCCTGTCACACAAAAATGTCCTTTCTCAGACCTGCTGCACCGTGGATATTTAGCAATTTATCCACATGGCATATTGCAAGCAGGTGCAAGTTGGCTTCAACCTATGTTGCAAAAATTTGACTGTTGTTAGCACTGTCATGAAACCATACCAGTAAGCTCTGATAAGGAGGCAAGTTATACTGTTTCTGCAACATGGGCTTATACCATTAGGAATGGCTTCTATCACACTAACAGACCATTCAGATTAAGCTGATTGTCCTATAATACATAGCTGTGAAACCATATTTCATTAAGAAACTCCATTCAGAAAGGTATCAGCTCTTAAACACAGCCCAAAGGCAGAAATTCATCTTTCCTTGGGCAATCTCTTCCAATGGTCAGCAGAAACTACGGTAGAAAGCTTTCAATAAATTAGAAAAATATACAAAATTAGAGGCACACATTCCACTTCTGATATTCACCATTGAAAACACACTAAAAGAATTAAAAATTACACACAATAAAGAAAAAAAATATCTATTTTTCAGCTGAATGTCACATATAGTGTTTGCTAACTTACAGATGTTATTTCCTAATTTTCTACAGGAAGAGTAACTTCTATAAAACAAATGAAACATATTTCTATGATATACCTTCTAAGGATAATATAATCTATTATTCAGGCATTTTGGTTTCTTATGCTGAATCATCTTTGATATTCCTGCACAACAATTAATTACTAAGGGTTGCATAAATACTGAAAGAGTAATTTATGGAAATAAATCAATATAATATCTGTATTTTCCTTCTCTTGAGGAGCCTAACTATAAGGCTTATGCTAAAATACCTTCAAGACCACATCTTTGGAAGGGCAACATGTAATATGAACTGACATCTAGGACAAAGCCAAAAGAAGTATTTTACAAAGAAAACAAGTCAGTCATTTCATTCACTGAACAAAGAAGCAGCGAGCCTAACTGTCTGGACTGAGTGGGAAACTGAAGGAAAATTGTATTGTATTACATCATGAATTGTAGTGTTAGGAAGAGGAAAGATTCCTACAAAGATTTACCCCTATGTGGGCCACCTTGCTTGTGTCTGCACTGGCAGGGCTGGGATGTGCAGCTCACACTGCACATGCTGCACAAATGAGTCTTATAAAAGGGGAGCTGTATGTAGATCTAGGAAAGGAAACACAGAAGTGTTTTGCCTCCCAAAAGTACATTCTGCATGTATCAGGAAAATACCAGCTTAGGCCCTGTGAGAAGTTAAATCTCATAGAGGAAAAGCATAGCATTATTTCTGCTTACCCTGGCTGATCACCATGTTTGACACGCTGAGTCAGATCCCCAGTTTGCATAAATCAGAGAAAGTCAATAAAGCTATATTGATTCACACAAGCTTATTTTTTAATCCAGTGGTATTTCAGACTGTATAACTATGATTTAAAATAGAGCACCATCTATGACAGATTCCTAAAAGAAAAAGGAGGCGAGGCAATACAATGAATCAGAGTAAAATGAAATATGTGTAACCACATAACAACAGTCGCCAAAAGTAACACTTCATTATTGCACTTGAGGTTACAGTTATTAAGCTTGCTCTTTTTCCTGTTTCTTTGATAACTTTGCAATGATATGACAATAAGATCCTCTGGGAGAGTCAGGCTTGCAGAGAACACAAGCCTTTCCACATGGCCCGGGCTAGAACACCACATATTTTGCTACAGAAACTCCAGCTGCAAAATTTAATGTGAGGAAGGTAGAGCTAAGACTTCTGATTTTTTTTTCCTTTGTGTCTCTTTCTGTCAATACAAATACAGAGCTATAAAAACTCTTAATGCTTTGAAGTATGTACAGCTGTGTGTAATTAGTCTGTTCTGGTTTAAGATATTCTCTCTCCTGAGTTCCAGCTACTTGATTTTCAAGTTAAAGCAACATTCAGTTGAGAGTATGAGTTACACTGAGAAAGCTGGTTAAAATGCACATGCAAAATTATTTGAGCATCAAAATATGGATCAGGCCAGGAGAAGCTGACTGAATAACAGTAGGAGAATTATCTACCAGCTGGAAAGCAAAAGCTGTCAGTTTTCCTCAAGCCATATTGTCTGCTTGTGACTTTTTAATATGTTTGACTCAACAATGTAATCATTAAGCTGTTAAAAATGTACTTCAACTAAAATGTGCCTGGTTCACAGAAGAAACCTGTGGATATTCAGTAAAATATTCAGTTAGCCTGGGGTAACTTCTATCTGTTATATTGAGCATGTATAAAAACTCACACTGCAAGCAGTTGAACATTTTCATATTGTGAGGGTCTGAATTCATAAAGGCTTAATGGAAAAGGGCACTCTATACTAAGCAAGAAATTGTATCAGGCCAAGGGCCTGTGGGTAGCACTATGAAAGGTGAGGGTGAAGAATGAATGATCTAATAAAAGAAACTTTAAGCAGAGCAATAAAGTGAATGGTATCAAACTGAGCTACCTAATGGTGTTTATCCAAGAGCTCGTGAGAAGACCTCATGTGTAGAACTGTTGAACTACTAACCACAGCATGTTACCTATAGCTTAAATCACCACAAGGATAAAAGTAGCAATGGTGACAATAATTCTCACCAAAACCTTCAGGTATGATCCTGAAAACTATGAGCCAGCCTGACAGCTAAGCTAGGTAAACTTGTGAGAAAAAAAAAAAAAAAAAAAGTAGATATATATGACATATTCAGGCTTAACCTTTTAAAGAGAAATAATACTTCATCAGGCTTCCTTGAAGAAGCCAAGAACACAGCTCTGTTGGTAAAACCACTTGGATATTCATAAAATTACCTGTGAGGATCCTCATGAAACAAAGAGATGCAGTTGCCATTGGATAAGGGTTACAGTGGACCCAAGATGGAAAACCAATGTGTGAATAAGTAATTTCACAGTGCAGGCAGATCTGCAGGGGTATCCCTGAGGACAGTTCTGGGTATAGTGAGGTGAAAATGCGGTTGCTGAGGCACACTTAGTTGGAGCAGTTAAATGTGAAGCATTTTGCAAAGCACAGAAAAATGTATAATATTGAGGATCTGAATAATAAGATAAATAAAAATGTATATATAATAAATAAAAATGTATAATATTGAGGATCAGATTAGGACTCAGACTGGAAAAGCAACAACTGGGGCAGAGAAAGAGTGTGATGCTATATGAAGTTACAAAGAGAATGAAAAGGGGTGACTGGCGAATGATTATTCAGTATTTCTCATGGTCACATCTGGCCCAGTGATTGTTCACTGAAATTATTGAGTAGCAAGAGAAAAGGGGAACAAAAGAGGGAAACTATTACTCAGTCTTGTCCCAGATTTTTTGTCCCAGATTGATCTTTGGTGTGATCCAAGCAGGCAGTCCTTATGGCCTTATGTTCAATGTGCGTAAGTAATTCAGAAAAGCAACTGGATATAACAGCATGTTAAGTAACATGTAAATCTGCATTAAGAAAAGACTGGAAACAAACAGGTTAAATTCTACTGCAGCTTTCATGTTTAAACAAAACCCTTACCCTGTCGCAAAATTATTTATTCAACAGTACAGTTCGTTACATTGCTTTTTTCCTATACTGTGCATCTGAATGTAATTTTCACCCTCAATGCATTTCTAATGTAATTTTTCTAATGAACATTATTGTGTATTTGATTAATAATGTTTCATCATCTGTCTCAAGAATTATGTCAAGATCATTAAAATACCAAAATGGAAAACTACAACTGGATTGTCTTTTTTCTTCTGTGCTGAGAATAAAATACCCATTGCACCACATAATCATTTTGATGGAATAAATTTACTATATTTTACATTCCCACAGTACTACTACTGCAATCTTGAATTCTATTAGTTCAGTTAACGCCATGCATTCTTCAAACTGTAAATTATGGTCATATTTGCATTTATATCACATTGCTCTCTGCCAAAGCACTTTTCTAACATGAGCCAAAACTATTCCAGCCACTAAAAAGGATCAATATTGGACTATATATCTTAAGAAAAGTTAAAGTCAACATTTTTAATGACGTGCCAAAAAGGCACTTTTTCATATCACTGTGTGGTTTATAGTGCCTCCAACCTAAAACATTGGCCTCAATCAGTAAGACCAAGGCGTTTCAAAGGAGTTAATCTAAACTCTGAATATATAAGAACAACAGGAATTCAGTTGCCTCAGTAAATGCAACCACACACCTAGTGCTAGGCTGCAGGATCCCACTAATTTCTTTGAAATTTGGAAAATTACTTCCTTTACATTAGAGTATGTTTTCAGACATAACCATAAGGAAGTAACTCAGTAACTCAGAAATATTGCTGGGACTAGCTGTCATCCTGCAATATATTTAAGCATGAGCTTGATTTTAATGACACAAATAATCCCATTTATACAAAACACAATGCATATATTTAATACTAGATGCATGTTTACGTGCTTCGATGATTCAGAACATCAGCAAGATAACAACTCAGTGGGATTATGTATGAATTAGATAAAAGGTTTGGATTTAAGGCAGTAATTAAATCAATTGCTGGATGAAAACTTAAACAGTACTCTTTTACCTCCAAACTATATAATGCATTTCAACTAAAAATTGGAAGAGTGAGGAAAACCACAAGGGGGTGGCAGATCTGCTTTACTTTAATAAACATCTGACTGTTGCTGCTATTCTGTTAATCCCTGCAAGGAGCCATACAACCTGACTCACGATTTTGCCTTGAGTATGGTAACAGAAATGTTACTGCAACCACAAGCAGAAAAAATTTGCCACATTTTTGAAATGAGGTGGAATAATGCAGTCAATGCCTCTCTTCTCTAAATACCTCAGCAGGATTCCTGCTACAGGACACTATAATCTGGACTCATAGTTCATTTTGACCACCATCTCCTAATTAAATGCTAATAATAGTTTCCAAAGCAAGTGATAGCAGAATTTATTCACTTCCAGACAAAAGAATAACTAGAGGTGTTGTGCCCAATGACATGTAAGACATTGGCTTAGCTTTTCTCACTTTTGTTTCCCTCTGTCATTTTCAGTATTAAAGAACAAAATCCAACAATGTGTTCTCTCTTCTTAGCACTTTCACTGCAGGAAAAGAACAATTTCTGAATAACTTTTCCAAGTCAACTTGCCTCAGAAAAGAAAGAAATAAAAAGTCTTGAATCAATGAGGTTATAAATGTAAATTTAATCCATTCTTAATGGCCCATGGATGTGGTTCACCAAGGTTCCCTGCCAACAATTTTCTGCTGTTCCTTTGGAAAAAAAGTAATTAATGAAACAAGTTGAAGCTTGTATAATCCTGTCTTGAAAGCTGTATTCGTACATTTTTCATAAGAATCATCAGCTGATTAAAAATGTACCTATCTGAATGCTTAGAGCTGTTGGAACAGAACCTGCTGCTTAATAAGAGGTTTATTAATACTGCATTAGACTTTTTTTCTCTTTTTTTCCCCCGCTCATGGTAGTATGGGGTTTGCTTTCAGCAGGTATCTTTGGATGGCCTGAAGTTCACTAGACAGCAAATGTGTGTCAGTGATATCTATTAAACGTTATTACAGTCAGAGAATTTACGTCTAGTTTGGGTCCAAGTTTTCAGAGAACAGAAATCTCTCTCCTGGGAGACATGGACAGGAAGAATTTTGACGCAAGGAAACAACAGAAGCCAAAGGCGCCACTTCACTATCAGGTGCATTGGTTGAGAACTGACAGTAGCTCAATGCACGCGCCCCAGCTCTCCTTATTTGCTTGTTATCATAAATGAAAAAAATGCAATGCCAGCAAAAAGAGAATTATTCTAGTTAAATTTTCCCTTCAACTCTACTGCTTTGAAAATCCCTAAAAGTAGAAGAAGTTCTGCTGGCAGAACTCTGACAATAATATTTTAAAAGGACAGAAATGCCAGTCCGGGTTGAGAATTGATATTTATGACTCAAGTTGGCTTTTTTCCACCTTCTCTGTTGCTAGAGGGTACTTTGTCCAGCACTAGCCACCTCGTCAAAGGTTTCTGCAAGATTTTTCACTCTGATCTTTTCAGCTTCCTTCTTAGAAGGATTCAGTTCTTGATTTTCCACTGTGCACTGTTTTATTTTACATTAAAAAACCTGATGGGAAAGAAAAAAAAAAAAAAAGTCAGAAATCCCTTTCCAAAGTGCTTGTAGTTGCTGCTGATCTGTGAAGGTTCATATATTCCAGGTCATCATTAAATCTTGTACTGAGAGTTTCTGGAAACTTGAAAAAGCCAAAAACTCAGCAGGATTTTCTTCCCCTTGCCACCTCACATCCCACCCCCCCTCTCCCCAGCACCTACTCAGTCTGCACTAGTATTCATTTTTCTCCTCCTTCCCATAATCTAAACATAAGTGTCATGGATACATAAACCTCCCTGTCAATGCTGTAATAAGCAGTAGCACAACATTGACAAAGAAAGATGTAGAATTGATTTAGAGCTCAGTTTTGCAGCTGCTCAAATTTGGAATTACCATTGCCTTCAACAGGAATTCTCAAAAGGGAGTGGCTGCAAATTCAGGCCCAAAGAAAGCACATCGATGGCTCACTTGTCCAGCCAGCCTTTCCTGCCTCTCCATGACCTGACCTGACCCAGCTCAGGGGATCCAGGCAGAAAAAAAACAAACATTGGCTGGAAAGTGATATACTAGAAATGGAGTTTGTCAGCCATCTTCCTGTGACACCAGCATCACCATGGATGGTATGGACAGAACTAAAGATTGGGAAGAGACAGCTGGATGAAAATATAATTAAGTAAACTTTAATTCCAACTTTGGTAATCATAAGGCATTAGACATTTATTTAATGTCCCTTTCCTCTCCTGCACTGCCAGTCATTCCTCCCATTTGCCTCTTTCTGCAGCTGTATTTTGCAGCCCAGTTTGGAGCAAATTTTAAGATCCTTCAATGTACAAATTTGAAAAGGCATTAAATATGGCTAATTAGTAAAATGCAAAAAATTCACCAAGCATTCATACCTAGACACTCTCTTAAGTTTTTATATCGATGTATTGCAAATATGCTCTGCTAATTTCAGGGCTTGGACACACAAGGATTCATGTCAGAAAAAGTACTGGATTTTTGCTGTGTTTAGATTGTGTTATGACCCCAGAGCTGATGCTGGTAACTGTCATAATTCACACAAATCATCGGAAGGGTCATTGTGCACCATTTTTGGTTGACAAAAATGTCCTTTTTTTTTCAAAATGGGAGCAGAGCTCTGTCATGAAATTCAGATCTCTGTTTCAAACAGGTCAGGTTAAGATGTATTATGAACAGTGGTGGTAAGACTGAACTTGCTTCAGGAGATCTGGTGCAAAACTTCAGCCCACTGATTTGCTCACTGTCTTCCACAAAATGTAGAAGTTCCCGGCTTCTGTAATTCTCTGCGTTCATCCTTGTGCTGAAAGGTGCAACTGAAGTACCAGCAAGCACACCCTCTCCAACGTACGTCAAGACATCCTTAAATGTTTCAGTCTTCTCACTCTTCTTCTCTTTGCTGTAAGCCTTAGGAGGAATAAAGAAAGTTCAAGAGCGCTGTTCGAAAGCAGGATGTTCTCTGCAAACCCAGCAATGCTGTCTACTCCAGACCACTTGATGAAGACATTATGATTCCTGCCAGCATGACCACTGTTAAGACAACTCGTTAGCACCACCCTGTGATAGGGGAGTTAATGTTTAACAAGACTGTACATGGAATTGGGCTACTCAGCTGTGTGACATAAATCTTTAAGTGCCAGCAGAGGAAAAAAAACCTTCCAGTGAAAAAAATGTGGGCTATTGCAGCAGGACAGACATAATACTAATAAATTAAATACATGGGTTGAAAATGTAGCAGACTTAAGCGCATTTTCAAACTGTATGTGTTTTTTACTAGCTGGTTTAGAGTAATTTTTTTAGCAGATATGTTTGTGATCAAATTTCAGCTTATCAGTTGTGAATAAACTGTCTGTAATTTTGTTGCATCCACCTCAGCTGTGCTATTGGTCACTCAGAATCAACAGAGCTTCACAGATTTATGTCTGCTGAGAACTGAGCAGATTGCTTAGTTTGAGTTTCCTGACAGATGGCCTAAAATCTCTTTTTTAATAAATAAACTACTTACATTTCTGCCCAGAACTAATTTATTTTGCTCATGAACTAAATTTGATTTTCTGATTAGCCAATGCTTGCTCATAGGCTTAACTTCATTTCACAAACATTCATACAAATATTTTAATGAAAGTTCTTCTGAAAGCAAAAATGTTTATATCAAAGAATGGTCACAGTGGAGATTTCCTTAGAAGCTTTTCAACCAACCACAAGTAACATTCTTATTGTACACAAATTTGAACCCCCTTTGCACTCAGCAGGAGTCTTTCCATGGACTTCAAGGATGATTAAACTGGATTATATGAGCCTAGTTTCAATGACCACTGTAAAACATCAGGACACCATGCATGTTTTTCTTGGAGGCTTTTCTAGAAGTCTTTACATCCTCAATCTCCAGGTTTTCACATCCCATGTACATACCTTGATTGCCAGTGGGTAGCATCTCACCTCTGAGGCAGTTGTTGATCCTTTGCATTGGATACTTCCATATTCAGATATTACAACTTTAATTCGTCAAGTTGTAGCTACTCTAACAGAGCTGGCTCCTTCACCCTATTTATGGAGGAGAAAAGCAAGGAGCTCCCAGAAGGGTCTCCATCATGGCCTCCCTGGTGCCCAGCTGCAGCCTCCCGGTGCTTTCTTTCCACACCCTTTCCAGGCTTCCCATAGCTCCTCTCCTGCTTGCAGATTCACCCCAACCTTCTGAAATGCCTCCAAGCTGTTTTTTCCTTCTCCAAGCAATGGCATTTCACTACCATCACAGACAGAAGTTGTGGACAAAGCACCTGACTGAAGGCTGCATGAGGTTCCCACAGACAGTCCCCTGCCTGTCCCCAGGCACAGAGCTGTAGCCATACCCCTCTAACACAGGCAGTGGTCGATATTTTACTGTTAATGCGTGTCCCTTCTTTCACGTGGCTGACAGCAGAGGTACTGAGCTGAACCCAGATTATACTTCTTTTTTTGCCTGTTTTTGAGGATTGACTCCTCACCTGAAGTTATGATCATTGCTAGCTGTCACTCTGTGCAATGCATCAAGAATTTCCTTCCATCCAGCTGAATGATGTATGTCAACATGTTTTTAACAACTCTCTGCTTCCCATTAAATATTAAGAAAGGTGTAAAACTGAAGTGAATGAAGACAACAAAACACTGTACTTCTAGGTCTTAATATGTCTGTTTAATTGCACAAAGTATGCAAGATGACACTGTTTTACTGTCACCACTTCATTATTTACACTTATTTAGACAAACTGTAATTAAATGATGTCTGTTTCGAAATACATCCTTTTTCCTTAGCAGGCCTTAATTTAATTTAAGCTATGTTTTCATTTAAAACTGCTTTAATGTAATACAAAACAAGTTGAGATGACAAATAAAGGGCTAATGTGCAGATATGATTCATTTGCACATAAATCAGTTAATCTTTCTTAATGGAACTCCTTTAAATAATGCCCCTTTTTTATCAGCTATATTTCTGCTCTTTGTACTTCTGTCGTTAAGGAGCCAGCATTTTCCCAATGACGCACCAATACTGGCAGGAAGCACATCCTAAGTGTATTTTGTGACTCATTTCAATTTGCTCTCTAGTGCATTTGCAGTTTGTTCATTAACATCAGCATTGGTGGCTAATAGATACTCAGTAGGAAGCCCCTTTTTTCATGAATGTTTCATGGAGCAACAGAAATGAAGGCGAGGAAGGATTTCACTGGTGACATAGCAGGCCTGTGGCAGGACGGTGGGCCATGACCCAGGCTTGCAAGACCAGGTAGTGGCTGGGCACCACTGCCTCCCATGCCAGGAGACCTAACATGGCTGGCATCTGCTGTAGCACCTATGCTCGCCACCACTCATACACACACATGTCATGCATGTTGACATTAGAGAAAGGAGAATGATCTCTTTAAACACTGACATTTCTCCAGAACTCAGGTTTCTGAATACCACGGTTGTTACAAACCTGAATATACAACAGTCCTGGCTGAATAAGTTTGCTATACTTTAATTGGCTCATTTTTTTCTTAGTTTTTCCTCTTCTCTTTCTCTCTTTTCTATTTTTTTTTTTTTTTTAGAAGACACTGGAAGAGATACTGCTTTTTGTCTTACCCCATTCAACACGGAAACCACTAATCATTTTCACTCAGGTCTTCTGGCTCTGTTGGAGGAAAAAAAAATCTCTTCCCCCATACACTAAAAAAAATAATTAAAAAGATACATAAAACAAAACAAAAATTAAATTAAATTAAATTTTTTAAAAAAATCCAAAACTCTAGCTCATTTTTTTCAAAAAATTCCCATTATGTTGGTTAGGTGAACTGGTCATAATGTTCGGTTATGAATGAGTCAGGTTTCTGACTGATACTATCCCTTGGAAGCCTATTAAAAGCAGACATCCTCTGTCTCTGTTTATCTTCAGCTGAAGTTGTGGAGAACTGAGAGTGGCAGCCACAATCTGTTTGCATTAATTGGATGATATTAAGTGTATGATAATTTCCCTCACTTGGAATGCTTCACTGGGGCATTCCAGTAACACAAATACATGTCTGTAGGCTCAGGCTGCTGCAGAGCAAGCAACACATACAAAACGCATGTAAAACACATATAAAGCATGTGACGAAGAGTGTAAGAGGAAGTCTGAAGGCAGAAGGAGGGGATGATGCTAAATGCAAGCTCAGAAACTTGAGGCTGTGGGAACTGGGTCTTTTCAGCCTGCAGAAAAGGACGCTGAGGAGACCTTATGACTCTACAACTACCTGAAAGGAGGTTGTAGCATTAAAGGTGTTGGTCTCTTCTCCCAAGCAGCAAGTGATAGGACAAGAGGAAATGGCCTCAAGTTGTGCCAGGGGAAGTTTAGATTGGATATTAGGAAATAATTCTTCATGGAAAGGGTTGTCAGGTATTGGAACAGGCTGCCCAGGGAAGTGGTGGAGTCACCATCCCTGGAGGTGTTTAAAAGATGTATAGGTGAGGTTCTTAGGGACATGGTTTAGTGCTAGGGTTGGATTATGGTTGGACTCAATGATCCTGAGGGTCTCTTCCAACGGAAATGATTGTATGATTCTGTGAAACCGTTAAAGTGCCCCACTGTGCACACAAGGAACCATACACAACCAGGTCAGCAAATTTTCAAGCATTTTCAAGAAAAGCAGAGGTTTACATTATTGTTATTTCTTTATTTATTTCTTCACATCAGGAACAAAAACAAAGTCAGTATGCTCCTTAAGGTGCACAGTGACATTTGTTATGCTCTTGTAAGGTTTTCCTAGCCTCAAGTTGTTTCCTCAGCTTTAAAAACAATTATGTCACCAGACAGAGCAAAAAGGAGTGCATTATATGAGGCAGGAGGAGAAAAAAACATTTTAAGTCCACAGGCAGAGCATGGGCCAAGTGCACAAAAGATACATATACAAGAACTCATGTCCTGAATACTCCACAGTTTAATAGGCACGTTTAATACTGGTTCCAACACTGTCACATGGTCACTTAAAAACAAAAAGCAGACGCTTAAACAAATGGGAATAAATGCTCTGGTGCCATTGATAAAGTCAAAATGCTCCATATCCTGTTTGATTCATTACTTACACACACAAACAAAAGGATACTTTTGACCATATGTGTAGTGTAATTGACCTGGTACAGAAATGGAAGCACAGGAAGAATAGGGACACAAGAGCTCAAAGAATATTTAGATAAACTAGTATCATGACCTGATAAAATTTACCCCGAAGTACTTAAAACCTGAAGAACAAAATGAAGGAATTATTAAACTGTTGGATACTACTTTGAAGTAGATGGAGGACAAATGGCATTCGCAAAGACTGGAGATGAATGAGTCCAGTATCTCTTCTTACAAGGAAAAGGTGAATGCAAAGTAATAAGGGCAGTCAGTCCGGGCTGGGTAAAGGGAGATGTACTAGAAACTCCTCAAAATCCTAAAGAGAGTGACAAGATAATGAAGTGGCCAGCACGGATATCTCAAGAACAAGTTGTACCAACCTGATCCTTCCTTGACAGGATAATTAGCCATGATGCCAGCTAGGATAAGCTATAACTCTACTGCAATAAAATCTGGACATCATCCCATGTGACATATAAATAACTTGGAGAGATGCTGACTAGATAAAAACATTATAAAGAAGTACAGCTTGTCATAAGTCAAGCTCAAACAATGTGTGTCAGTAACATGTTATGAAATAGGCAGGGCAGATCTACCAGTGTTCTAGAGGAGTCCATTATAAATCCACTCTTAAGCAATCTTTTCAGTTAGATGCTGCAACAGAAGTTGTTTATACAATTAAACATATAAAATGTACAGATCAAAGCAACCTGGGAAGGCTTGCACATATTTTTGTGAACAAGACTGAAATTCAAAGTGCCATGACCATCTGGGCAAAGTATATGCCCTCTGTGAGGTGGATAATGAAAGCGGGGGAAAAAAAAGGTTGAATGCCTGTGTGCAAAACAGGGAATAATGGTTATTACAGAGGTTTAAGTTAGGTGTTACAGAAGGGGGCTGAGGAGAAGAAAACCAACACTTTACTGCAAGGATAGAAAGCAACTGGAAATAGGTTGTCTTCAGAGGCTGAAAAAAAACCCTTGCTTTTGTATAGTTTTAAGAAAATGCTAGATAAATATCTGTTGGTGGATGCTCTAAGTGGACCTGATTCTGTCTCAGACTGGCAAGGTAGGCTCGGTTTCCTCAGCCCTCAGGCTGCATTAACAAGCCAATTTTTTTCCTTGTTTACTCCTTCTCCTTGTCTTTTCCAGACTTTCCTGCCCTGTGGAACAACTTGCTGTAAGATTGGCCAGTTACTAGAAAGCAAGTGGGGCATTCACATATTGTTCCTTTTGCCACATCTGAACACAGAAGAAACCCAGTGAATAAACATAGCTTAAGCACACCATCAGCTATGCTTTTCTCCCTTCTCGCATCAGTATCACAGGTTCTGTTACCACACGGTTTCCACAGCCCATTTCCCCATCAGCTTGCTTTATAATGTTCAGCTTTGTACACGTGTGTCCTGGCAGCACATGTCCGAAGCAGAAGCAAGGAAGCAATCTGTGAGGCTTTGGAAAAAGTCCATCTGGGACCAACATTGTCTCCTAAAAAGTAGGACAGGTGGGAGGGAGGGAGGGAGGAATGAAAGGAAGATGTTACCACCACCGTAACCTTAAGGATAAGAGAGGGCAATTAAAGTCCCAGTTGCTATGGAGAAGCATGCAGAGGGGTTGAATTATTACTCTCACTTCCCCTGTCACTAGTACTCTCAGTCCCTCTGCAGCTCTCTAATCAGCATCATCTCACACAAAGCAAACAGGAAGAAGATAAACCGTTGCTGGAACAAACCATGCAAAATGGAGATTTTTCAGAGAAACGCATTTTTGATGCAGTATCTGCCAGCCCACTTCTAATAGTGGTAGTACTGTAAACAGCTCTCTGGCTTGGTTTTTAAGTCCTATGAAATCATGACAAAACTAGTAGCTGCCTGGCAGTAAATTCTTTCTGTTTGGATAGAATAAATACAGGGGTCATAGTAATATTTTTAAAAGACACTATCTAGATTTGCCTGTGAGCCAAACAGTCAGACATGAAGGTACTGTTTTTGTGGTTTCGGTTCATCTGCATTTCAATTTACCTATGTGAAGAAACAAGATTTGGTTTCACGGCATGGATTTTTATTAGGGGCATGTATTTATATGCTTTAAAAATAAAGAATTCTCTTATTTGTTTCATTTGATTTCTACATTCAGTTAAAGTATCTTTGAAACTGGAGGAAGAATTATTTTTTTTTTTACCTGTGATTTGCAATACAGGTTGCATACAATCTTCTGGGGTTTTTAGTAAGCAGAGGGAAATATAATGTGAAACCTTACACCTCACCAGGCTGTAGAACTGGTCAGAGAAGGATCTCATGAAGTTCAACAAAGGGTTATACAAAGTCCTGTATCTGTGGAGGAATAAACCTAGGCACCAGCGTGTGCAAGGGGGCAGCTGGCTGGAAAGCAGCACTACAGGGAAAACTTTGGAAATTCAATGTGAACACAATAAAAAATTTTATTTTTAGTAAAAAAAGTGAGTGTGGCCAAACACTGGAACAAGTTGTCCAGAGAAGGTGTGGAGTGTCCATCTGTGGAGATATTCAAAAGCCAACCAGACATAGCCCTGAGCAACATCCTCTATCCAACCCTGCTTTAGTAGATGGGTGAATTACATGATCTCAAAAGGACCTTTCCAACCTCAGCAATTCTGTGATTCTGTGATTGTGGGAACAACAGAGGCAACAGGAAAAAGCAGCAATCATTCGTTAATGATTAAGAGAGTACCTCATACCAGCTCACATGCTCTCAATGGAAAAGGCAGATTCCTGACTTAAAAAATGGATCAATCTAGTTCACTTCTTGGAGGTGTTTGTGTTTCCATTAAAGGGAACATAGAGAAGGAAGCATGACCTCCCTTTCAGTGGTTTCAGTAGGGAAGAAGAAGCTCCACTGCATTCTTTCCCAGAAAATCCTTTAGTATCCCTCTTTAGGGAGCAAAATTCCGTTTGGACGGGGTGTTGAGGAACTTTGATTTGTCAGAATATTGAAAACAAATGGGTCCTGAGTCAGTGTTGGAATCATCATGCCCCCCCAACATCTGGCGCTTTGCAGAGGTAAGGGAAGGAACCAAAAACAGGTGTGACACAGTGCCTTTAGGGACTGTGCATTTGTTTATATCAGCTAAATGCCAGCCCACATGTTTCCTTCCCTTCAGCCATCTTTGTTTGGACTATAAAAGTAAATAAAGAATGAATAAGCAGCCCATACTACATCCTAGAAAAAAGTGACATGGTGTGACGTATCTACTGTGAAGTACCCATCTTGCAAGAATTAAATTAGTTACATATTTTAGGATTTCTTTTAGGAGGATATGATTTTCAGAGGGCACATTTTGCTAGTTATACTTCTAGGTTTGAAGACCAAATTTAAGTAATTCAAATTCTGGATTTTTAACACATTCCAGTGTGGTTAGTAGAAAAACTACATCATGCATCATGCAGCTTCAGATCCCCCATGTCCTAAGGACCTCCCATAGGTCCTGCCTTGTTCTGACGAAAATAAACTAATCTCTAGTATGATGCAGTGATGTGTTTTTGCCCCAGCCAAGCTGCCAGACCATAGTTTTCTTCCAGGTGAGCTCATCTGTCTAGGGCTGCATTTCCAGAACAGGACTCCAAAGATATTTTAGCTGCAAGAAAATACCAATGGTCTGGAAAGGAAGACTACTCTTTTACTAGAGAGCAGAGTCAACAGCAACAGCAGCATTCTCTAGCTATTGAAAAATGGGAAAAGATTTGCTTGGAAAGGGAACCAATTATTTATTTGACAATTTAGTCTGTTCCTTTCCCAGTTGCTGTAGGAATTACTACACTCTCACCCTAGTAGCTGCAACAGATCCAGAGCTAATCATTGCAGACAACATGGTGTTCTTCCTCATGCAACTCAACCAAGTGTCAACACAGCTGATGTGACATTTTTCAAAGTCATCATCACACTTACCTTGTTCGAGCAGGTCATGGCTATCATTCAAGAGTGAGTCTGGAGGAATTCTGGACTAATTTCATGTCATAAAATCTTCAGAATGCTCTGTTAGACCCTATTCACACTAACGCTGTCTCATGACCTCATTCTGACAAATCCGTACACACCTGAGGAATCATGCACATAATCAGTGGAAAACACTGAAGTTTGATAGTAGGATGCAGTACTAATTGTTAAAACATTAAAGTTGTAGGTTTTATCTTCAAAATGTTCACCTTAAATTCCTTTTTTAGTGGTTACTTTAAATTACAAAGTTTAAAAAATACATTAAAAAATTAACATTTACTCACCAATTATATTTTTTTATTGGTAATGACAACATGATGAAGTGTTCATTACCCATGTGTATTAAAGTGTAAACACTTCCCTCTGAATCTGCTGCAGTGAAATGTCATTTCTGGAAGTACTACGTATACGGCATTCATAGTAAAATTTTCCACTGCAGGTGTAGAAGAACAAAATATAGTGTTTTCCTTTTTTCCTCTGGGCTGACACATCCTTTTCGTCATTCATTTCAGTATTAAGTTACCACATAATACCATGTTCTTGTGGCATTGATGTGAATCAGTTCAGCATAGACAGGTGCTGTTTAAACAATCTCTGCCCACACACAACCCTGCCAATAAGTGCTGACCCTTCTCTGGAGCATTTCTTTGCTTTGCAGCCCAGGGCAAACTCTGGCGTAGAAATCATCAATCACATTTAAGTGGATTACAGAGTTTGGTGATTTTTTTAAAAAACTAGGAATTAATGGAGATTAGAGTGTCCTATGAAGAACGGTTCATTTTTTAGGGTGTCAGTCAAGGACTGTCATTAAACTCTTTCTCTCTGTCATTAAACTCTCTTGCTGCCACGTACTTCTCACAGGACTTTGTAAATGACACATTGGCAAAACTATCATTCAACTACTAAGCAGTTTGATACTTAGCACCCACACAGCCCTTTCCAGCTAATGGATGAACAGACACTTCTAGAACACAGATAATCTTATCCTACAGAAGAAATCTAGAACAGATTGAGAAATACCACCTTCAAAATGCTTCCTTAGTTCTACTATCGAGTGATAGACTCCAGACTGTAGAGGTGTCAAAATCATTTTCACCAGGTGCCAGATCAGCCTCGCAGTTGCATTCAAAGGGCTGAATGTAATTTCTGGACTGTATAAAGGTAACTACTCTGTCATTATACAGTCCGAAAATTACATTCAGCCCTTTGAAGGAAACGGTGTTTGACACCCCTGTGTCAAACTGAGTTTGACACCCCTGTGAGAGTCTCTCAGACATGTCTACAGTGTAGGTATCTAAAGCTAGGTCAGCTCAGTCCTATCCTTTGTGCCTGACTTCCTCCTCTATTCAACGAGGTACAAAACATTTACCTTCAGATAATATAGATAATGTGTAAAATTATAATCTCATATGCATTTACTCCACATATTGTGAGATATACATGCTCCAGACTGTGAAGTACAGTTGCAGGCACTGGCATGAACCTGGTTGGGGCCGTGAGTCACTCACAGTGACTCTCTCCATGCCCCCAGATGGCTGAACACAGTCCCCCTCTCTACCAGGAGTGTCCCAGCACAGGCTGTGCCGCAGGAAGGGGTCTGCTGCAGATACAACAGCTCGCAAGTTGTGTGGATCAACCCATTATCACGGGTATTTCCCTGACCTGACACATCAGCGTGGCTGCTGCCTGCCAGCCTGAGCATGGGCAGAGTGGGAATGTTCTCCAGCAGGTTCCAAGCAAGCTACTTGTAACTACTCCACAAATGAGGAGGGCAAGGCATTATTTTACTATGTGTCCTTTGAGCAATCAAATTCCTTGTTCAGACAAAAATCCCGTTCATTTAACCTGTGTCACTGCTTAAGGAGGAACATCAACATCAGCTTTTTTCTGCTGTTGAAGAGTCCAAATCCGAAACCTTACCATGTAAATTGAAAAGACTCCTGCCGACATAAACAAGCTCTGGATCAGTCCCTATTTTGTGCATTCATTATCTGAAAAGAAAGCAAGAAAAATATTTCATGGAAGACTACTTTAACATCCTGAATATGTGAAAGACAGTGTAAGTCCACAAGGGCACATCTTGAAGAAACCTTGATAAAACTGCAAAATAGCCTAAAAAGCTATGAAAAATAAGTATAAAGAGGATGGAAGTAGGAAGACTTACAGTTCTACAAAGGGCAATGACAATTTTGCCACAGATTTCCAACTTATTTCTATTTCACTCTTGCTGAAATCCAAGTGACATATGAATACCTTATCATGCTTTAAAATTCTGAGGAGGTTTTGGCAGGTTAAAAAAACTCTTTTCAAGATTTATGTGAATTGCGCTCTCATTTCACTTTGATAATGTTCTGTTGCCTTATCCCAGAATGTGTCATAGAATAAGTCTGTTAAAGATGAATTTTCTTTACAAGATCTCATTCCCCCATTTTCTCTACTTAGCACTGATCAGGAGCTCTACTTTTTCAAATGTGAATTCCATATTTCAAGACCAGATCTAGACTTCTGGGATGCACAAAATCAGAGCTGTGATTCTTTTACTTTGCATCTTGCAAAGTCATTGGAAGATTGCCCACAGTTACAACATATTTTGACACTAAAAATCTCCAAAGATTTTTTGAATCTAGTATTTAGGAAGTACATTGTGGACTGTGTTAATCAGTTGCCTGCAAGCCTACTAAGGTCGGCAGAGATGTTCCATTGAGCTAAGCAGAGGTAGCCTCTGAAATTCAGTAATTGAAATTTCGCTGCTATGTTGGCAGCACAGCCTCCCTGTTCCAGCACCTGCAGTCCACTACAGCCCTGACCAAGACAGGGACAGCCCTTTCAAAGCAGAGAAACCACTGCCAGTCTTCTATGCAAATGTGTCAAATTATAGACACTTACTGTTCGCCTTTGATATTTATTATGTTGACTGAAGAGGTGGACTCCTTTACGGAAAAGATAAATAAAAATTGAGGTAGACTTGTCTTCCGTGGAATTTTTTCCAGCTTAGTCAAATGGAGCTCCCTGCCTCCTCTTGGCATCTGTCAGAAAATTACAAGCCAGGGTAAATTGGGACTCTGTTTTAGCACTTCATTGTGATGCATCATTTAAAAGGTATGACAGCTTTGCAGTTTTCCAGTAACACCAGGAAAATGGGGAAAGGTTATACTTAGGCTTAGTAAACAGGATTTTGGTTCACCATTTGTTCTCCAAACCAAAACAGAAAAAGTGAAGGAATTTTGAACAGCACTCCAATAAAAGAAGCTCTTTAGCTTCCACAGATGATTTTTAGGTGGTACACACCACAGTATCAGGAGGAGCAGGGGTGAGGAAGTGAAGAAAAATAAATAATCCATCATTGTATGAGACTCAGATCACTGAAGAAAAACATAAAATGAAGGAAAAATACTAGTCCTCATACACAGAGACACAAGGGACCCCAGCAGAGCCTCTTACAGCAGTGGTGCTCAGTCATACTCACTGAAGCTCACACCTGTGTGAGATGCAGGTATTGGTAAAAGATGAGTTACCAAACACTCTTAATGAAGAAACAGAGAGGCAAAGCTGAAATCCTTCCCTCCACCCATAAGAGGACTTAGAGTGCTATCTGGAAGGTAGCAGAGTGCTCAGCTTGCTCAGCCCACAACGCACCACTATCACACCCCTATCAACATGCATCCCGCAGGCAGAAGCGTCCCCAGAGTGTGATCTGTCATGAGGCTCATCTCACAATTAGAAACAGGAGTCCACAAACACTGGGTTAGGAAAACTTCAGGAGGCTGGCTCTGTCAAGGCTGAGGAGGGCAAGTGGGGCAGACTTGGGACATATGTCTCAGACATTTGGCACAAGGGCTGGGGTTTGCCACCATTTCAGTGAACATCTTTTCATAGAATCATAGAATCATTTCAGTTGGAAAAGAACCTCAGGATCATAGAGTCCAACTGTAACTAAACCCTAGCACTAAACCATGTCCCTAAGAACCTCATCTAAACACCTTTTAAACACATCTGGTGATGGTGACTCCACCACTTCCCTGGGCAGCCTGTTCCAATGCCTGACAACCTTTTCAATGAATCCTTGTTTCAAAAAATCTTTGAATCTCACAGTTGAGCAGATGAAATGTTACATTACTTATATAGAGATATATTTAATAAAAACATAGCAAACCAGATTGAAAAGATATATACAGTCCAATTAAATGTTTAATCCTTATCATAAGACTAAGAAATAATCCACTATAGTTTAGAGTTTTATTTCTTTAATGAACGAAGTATACTTCCATTGTGACACATACCTCACTTCATTATACCAGGTAAATTGGTCAAATCTTTGAACCTCTCCTTCAAAGAATGACTTTTTCAAGTGGAAGAACATAGGTAACGTAAGAAGGTACTTTGACTCCCACTTCACTGTTGCACCAAATTTTAATTTCTCATCTTCTTACTCAAGTTCCCATACAAGTCCTTCCCTCTATGTTTAACCAGCTTTGCTCCTTGCCACAATGGGCTTGATGTCTTGCTGTCTGCTTTCTACAGCCAGGCTGTTCTTCATCAACACCCTTTAACTTGATGGATAGTGTGCTTTTGCTTAGATGCTTTGCCAAGTCAATGCTCCCTTCCCATTCATCTCTCTTTTTGAGCTCTGCTTCTGTCATGAAGACTATGAGAAATTACTCTATTTTCACTTATGTAAGAATCCTTCAAGGACCAGACCAAACTAATTACTTCAAATTTTTTATGTTTTAAAAATTCAGCTTATAGAAAGAATGACCTAAAGAGATTAATAAATGCATTGCAAAACTGTAAAATTTGCAGCTGCTCACTGAGCAAGAAAGTACACTTCTAAGGTAGATAAGGTCATCATACAACTTTGAAAACCTGAAAAAATTTGGATACTGCAGAAGGATGCCAGGAGATACTACCTGTCCTTCTGTAATACCATCATCATTTATCTTCTCTTTGACACAAGGAAAATGGTTACCATTAATTTGACTATTGACAAAGTCTGAATTGTTTCGGTCACTTGTTACATGACTAATTCATTAACAAAGTCTACAGCATTGTTTCTGGTATACAGTTCTCATTCAAGTCCATAGGTTTCTTCCAGCTGATTTCAGTAACTAATGGATTCAGACTGCAAAGTGGGACTACAGCAATTAGAATTGTGCATATTTTGCTTTGTTTATGAAACAGCAAAGCACATGGTGTATCCATAACATTTCTTATGTGGTAAAACTGTTATGTATAGAATATAAGACTTGTAGTGAACTAACATCTTGCAATTATATTGCTGCATAAATTTGGCTCCCTATAATTCAATAAGCTTGAGAGTGAATTTTTAAAACTGAATGCCAAAAGTGCCTGTATGAGTCCTGTTTTCAAAAATGTTGACTCTCTACAGTGCCTAATGACTTTAGCAGTATTTTCATGGCAGAACAGTTCTCTGATTAAATTGACTTAACACCCAATGACATTCAGCTTCCTGTTTCATTGGAAATAAGAATATAAATAAAAAACACTGTGAATATAATAAGTGTTTGTCTGTTCAGTTCTTCAGTGACTAACTTGCCAATTTTTTTAAACTATTCAGTAAGTCAAACATTGACATTGAACTGGTTACGAAGATCCTCTCACAAAACCAAATTCTCAGTGAGACCTAGTGTTCTCCATTCACGGAATTATCACACTTGCCCTTCCCCAGTGAACCACTGTGCCCAATTAACCACGGTTGACTGAGAACAGAACTTTTCAGTTTACAGTCTCTGCTTTACAACTGATTCATCATATTTTTGTTGTTCATTTTCATCCCTGAGAACTGTGCATTCACTTTCTATTCTTAATTCATACTCTCCCTCTCTCTTTTTTTTTCTCATACATTGCTCATTGCTCATATATTTCTTGAATATAAGATTTTGAAACAAGAGAATGAAGCAAAATCAATGTCATCTTCTTGGCTCGTGAAAAGAGGAATGTGATGTTGCATGTGACGCCCTGGGTACCCACTATTTCTATAGCTTTCAGACGGGACGGAGTCCTGGTTTTGTTAAAAACAAGTTTCTCTTTTAGTGAATTTGCCAGTCAGCTAAAGCTTTCATATTAGCTGCATTTTCCTGGAAAAACAGATACATGTTTTGGTAAACATAGCAATGGAATGCGAAGTTATTGATAAGCATGGATGTACCTCTTGCAAGAGGGGCAATGAGAAACAGGTGACCCAGAAACTGACCAACGGAGTATAACATCCCATTCACGTGAATACTTCATATAAAAGTGGGCAATCATGAGGATCTCGTCCCTTTTCCTTATGGCCGACATTACAAGAGAACCTTGCTAGTCGTCCCTGCGAACTGAGGCGTAATGACAGACTGAATCCAGCTCTGGTTGGCTGCAGAGTCCAATCCAGGACTTCAGGTGCCGGCTCTGCAGTTGCTGGGACTTTCAAGATTAGTTTTGTATATTTTGTATTATTTTCTCTATTCTTATTTAGTAGCATTAGTAAAATATTTTTAATTTTTCCAACTCTCTTCTCTCTGTTCTTCTTTCCCTCCCGATCGCCTGTCCTTAGTGGGAAGGGGGGCGAGGGAGGGGCTGAAGGGGGAAGGCAGGGAGAGGGGGTTAACAAGACATCTGCCATGGTTTTATTGTCACCCCGCAATCAAACCTTCAACAGATGGATAAAGAAAAATTGTATTTATTTGCAGTGACATGGGAAAGATTCTGGGATATGTTTGCATAACTTCTACAGTTAGCTTTATCCCATAAGAGGTGGAAAATCAGATCTGCAAAGTTGTGATACCTGATGAAGGTGCAGCAGTTTGCTTAAGTGTGTTTTTCAAGGAGGAAAGGAATACTAATATTGATACTGATTATGATAGTTTTTGTATACGGAATCACAATTCAAGTGACATGCATGTGTCCTGCTTTCAGCTATCATAGTCAGTTCAAGATAGTCTATGCTTCTGTTCTAATTTTTAGAGACACTCTAAACAGCAATTCATGCCACCCAAATATACAACATCCATTGGTAGTGCTTATTTTTCTGTTTTAACTATTGAGAGAACCTGCACACTGAGGTTGGTCTAGGATCTAGACTCAAGTCACCTAACGTTACCTTACATATGTGCATCTGGTCTATTCCAGTCGTCTACCTCCCCTTACAGTCACTGCAAAGAGATAAAACACATTCAGCAGATTATTCATCCTGTCTTAAATTAAGTGCCTAAAACAGATAGGACAAATCAACCTCTGGATTTACTTATTTCCCTCAGTTGTCAACCTAGGAAATACAGAATACCCCTCCCAGCCCAGATACCTAACTTGTAAATGGCTGAAGTTACATAGATGTAACCCTACCCTCAGAAGCAAAGAGTACATTTCACAGAGTCACAGAATGTTAGGGATTGGAAGGACCTCAAAAGATCATCTAGTCCAATCCCTCTGCCGGAGCAGGAACACCTAGATGAGGTTACACAGGAATGTGTCCAGGTGGGATCTGAATGTCTCCAGAGAAGGAGACTCCATAACCCCCTTGGCAGCCTGTTCCAGTGCTCTGTCACCCTCACTGAGAAGAAGTTTCTTCTCAAATTTAAGTGGAACCTCTTGTGTTCCAGTTTGAACCCATTACCCCTTGTCCTACCATTGGTTTTCACCGAGAAGAGCCTGTCTCCATCTTCATGACACTCACCCTTTATATATCTGTAAACATTAATAAGGTCACCCCTCAGTCTCCTCTTCTCCAAACTAAAGAGACCCAGCTCCCTCAGCCTTTCCTCATGAGGGAGATGCTCCACTCCCTTGATCATCTTTGTAGCTCTAACCTGGACTCTCTCCAGCAGTTCCCTGTCCTTCTTGAACTGAGCGGCCCAGAACTGGACACAATATTCCAGGTGTGGTCTCACCAGAGCAGAGTAGAGGGGAAGGAGAACCTCTCTGGACCTACTAATCACCCCACTTCTAATACACCCCAGGATGCCACTGGCCTTCCTGGCCACAAGGCCTAACTATAATACTAGACAGCTCCAGGGATGTAACGAAATATGCAGAGAGAACTTCAATGTTACTAGAGAATTGCCTTATAATGCCTTTGAAAATCAGGAAATTATGGGAAAAATTATCTTTCCAGATACGAGACAGCGAACAAATGTTCATTACCATTATAGGGTCCAGTTAGTATCACAGCCAGTAGGTTTCTAAGCCAAACACACAGAAAACAATATTCAGATTACTTACTGCAGCACTTCAACAAACTCTGTGTCTTTTACGACATCTCATCATCAGAGCGAAATGAGTAATTTACCACACTCCTACCTAGAGCTTCCAAAAACCTCCTGGCCCTCCAAGTCAATGAAAAAAACAAGTTATGCAATCAGACAGCTTGCTGTCAATGCCAAACACATGGTATGCTCTTACCTGGATATTGAGTCTTCACTACTTCCAGTTCTAAATCTAGTTGATTTGTCATTAACATAAAAATCTCTGCACTCCACTGTATTGTGTAGTATAGATATATCGTTCTACATTAGAGTGCAATTTGCAGATTGAGACTCCTGAGTCTTTTGCAGCACATCAACGTAGGAATATGGTTTGTATAACCAGTGACAGGTACTGCTGCCCATACAGCAATGTGGGCCAGAGAGCTGCCAGATGAGGAACTAAGGAAAAAGCTGACCTGTAGCAAAGAACAGATTACTTGCTTGTTAACCCAATTCAATGATAATACAAGCTATTTTCATGTGTTAGAAGACCACAGCGAGTAGGAAAACATGTAAAATGAGGGTCGGCTGTCTGTGATGGACGTGACTGTCCCTGAAGGGGTGCAACAGAGTAGTTCTGCAGAGGACCTAGGAGCCTGGAGGGAGTGACTGTGAAAAAGCAGAGCAGAGAAGAAAAGAGAAAGAAGAAAAACCTGACTTCACAACATCAAGAAACAGCATGAGGACCTATGCCCTTCTCTGGTGACACCTAAGAACTGACACAATCTCTCTTCCCTCTTGCCTTGTTATTTTACAGCAGATGCTGTATTATTGTACAGATAGATACTAGATATTAAAGTATTAGATATTAAAGTAGATATTAAAGTCAGCACCCTCCTGAACAGTGACATAGGGTAGCACTCAATTTACATTTCAGGTGCCATGACAAGTCAGGAAAGGTCTTTGCTCCTACTGTTAAGGAATCCCTTGCCAACCTCCTCTAAGAACCACATAGTGAATTTATCAAAATGGATCAAAAGCATCACCTCAAGAAAGGCTGGCCCACAGTACTACAGTCCACAAGCAGACTAGGGAGGACATCTCCCTTCCACAGATGAACACACTGCGGAGAGACTGCCAAAGTCAGCACCAGAGCCTTCATGTTAATGTGCAGGGCAAGGGCATTAGAAATTAAAGGGATCTTTGGTTAATACACTTTTATAACCAAAGGAAACTAAAAGAACAGAGACTTGAGACTGACTTGAGACATATTTAGTTGTCTGAAATTAGGATCTACGGCCCGCTTTCACTTTATCCAGAAATAAGAAATTAAAACTTGTGGTTTTTGAAACTTGTGGTTAATGTGCAGGGCAAGGGCATTAGAAATTAAGGGGATCTTTGGTTAATACACTTTTATAACCAAAAGAAACTAAAAGAACAGAGACTTGAGACTGACTTGAGACATATTTAGTTGTCTGAAATTAGGATCTACGGCCCACTTTCACTTTATCCAGAAATAAGAAATTAAAACTTGTGGTTTTTGAAACTAGGATGAAAACAAGAGGAATCATGTTTGGCTAGGACAATCAGTATTTGGATGTAGGTCTTTTGTTACTTGCATCTACATTCAAACCTGACTCACATCATCAGGACTGGAACTCACCACTCCCTGGCACCCCTTTTGCAGTTCATATGGAAAGAAATGGTGCTCTCAAGCTGGCTTCTCGTGGACAGTTGTCCACACCAGAGGATCCATAACCACAGTTAAAATTAACTGAAGTCATTTTGGACAGTTCCGGGGGGCAAACAACAAGCTGAATTGCCAGTGAAATAGAAGTCTACTTGTCTTTGTTAGGATAGTCCCTCCATACTTTTTCAATGTTTTTGGACAAGGCATATCAAACTACTAGTTCTCATTAGGGACATCACCATCATCACCATCAAGCTGTAGGGGTACACTGGTGGGGTACTAAAAAGGTTTGTTGCTGATACCAGTATTTTCTAAGTAGGCTGAAGTTTGCCTTCAACAACCTGGTACACGTTACAGGCAATAAATAGAAAACAAAATCACTAAAAAGTCATTATATATGTATGTTTGATACATATATACACTCAGCATTGCTGAATGCAGTCAGACAGTTGCCTGGAGGTGCCAGTATTAACTCTGGCTGTTGTTTTTTATCATTATGAGTTCCTGAAAGACACTTCTATTTTTAGTCTGCCTAGTGTGCTACATCTTCTATCACAACTACTCCAAAAATTTCTTTGGTGTTATTCTGGTTCTGTAGCTTTGCAAAGATGGAGATCTTCCACCCCTTTAATTGGAAGTCTCCAGCAGCAGAAAAAAAGCCAGCAGGATCTGACACTAAAAATTCTTCCTTATCCAAGATGTAGAGTTGGACATGCAAAAATTATGGTGCAGCCAAAATATAATTTCTTCCCAAGAATACCAAATGAAAGGTCTACAAGATGAAAAATATCTATCTGCAACTGTCTGCATCTGGTCCTGTTATGTTCATAAAAGAATTATTGACTAAGTACTTCTAGCACAACAAAAATTAAGACATACATTAGAAGCTATAGTAGCCAAAAGTTAAAAAGCATTTTGTGCCATATCCCAATATATTTTGCAAAAGTAAATAAATTTGGCACAGCATAACAAATTTAGCCAGAATAATGTTATTTAGGCAGAATAATGTTCTTTTTTTTTTTTTTTTTTTTTTTTTTAATATGTCACATATGTCACATGGCCCTGACTCTTTCCAAACCAAACCATATAAAAGTTAGCTTTTCTAGAGGAGGTGGCCAAGCACTAACTCACATATTCAACCTATGTTATTTTTTCTCTTGCTGTTATCATGTTTCCTCCAAATGTAATTAAAAATGGATATAAGTATGTAATCCAATATGACTTAGTAGACCACTTCCTCAAACAGAGTTGCAGATAGTTTGAGTGGAGAGAATCCAGATTAATTAATAGGGCAAATGCTTTTAGCTTTACACATGATTTTTTCATTTAATTATAAATGGCCTAACTGCTGAGCAGTCAAGAAATATTGTATTTTCCCTCTACCATAAAAGATTTGGCACTAATTACTCACGAGTGCATTAATGGGAATAAAATCCGTCATATTTGAACAAGGAATAGATACCATTTAACTTGCAAAAAGCACAAAATGGTATTAGCCTCTATTATGAAAAATAATTATTCTTACTGATATTATGAAAAATAATTATTCTTACTGATATTATGAAAACAATTAATTTCCCTTTTGCAACAGAACAAGAAATTTATAGGCTGATCATTTGGAAAGCACAATGGTAGTGCATGGCTGAATTCACTTAATCCAATGTGGATAGGTAGAAGTTATATACAGAAAAAATCCAGGTCTTTTTTTCCCAAGTATTCTGTGTTCAAAGCTTGTTTAAATAGACCAGTTTCATCCTAGTACTGGGACATGGTAACAGCTGGGACAAAATCAGCCATAGAATAGACAGCCCTATAAACTGACCTTCATGGATGTCTTCTGGGCAGAATCACATAGCTCCAACATAAATATTAGGCATTTCCTACTTTGAAAGTAGCTCAGAAATAGTCTTAGCCCTGGGCCATGTACAGTCTGTGCTTAGACCACCTAAATGAAAGAAGAGAAAGATACCTTTGTTAAATTCAGATGTTTCTTGGTTTTAATATTAATAGTGGTCATCAGTCTACCTGCTGTCAAAGAACAGTGATTTACAGGCATCATAATAAAAGGGGTGTTTAAGGAAATAATTAAATACCTGACAATCTGCAGGGGTTCCCAGGAGTTTCTCATCTCATGGGGGTTTTTTTATCTTTTATGGAAATGACTACAAAAGTATTTCATCCACTCTTATTTATTCATTATTCTGCCTAGTGCAATATTGTTCTTCTTCCTTTAATCCATTATTCTTAAATATCTCAGTTCTGGGAGATGGTTTGGACAATGAGCTAACCAAAATTTTGTTCAGTCTTTGAACAGAAATGTTTTACTTAACTCACTAGGTTTAAAAATAAGGGTTTCTATCTTATCGTATCCTTGTCCTAAAAATGCTTAGCGAAATGAACTTCCAAGTTTACCAACACCCATAAATTGTCTCCTCTCTGAAGTGAAAATGAAGCAAAAGTGGAAGACCTGGCAGTGCGGTTTTCAGGTCCATAGCTCCATAGTAGCCCAAGCTTTAAAGGTTTTTTGAGTCATACAATCCAGCATGGTTCCCGACTTACATCTAAATCATGCAGCTGTCAAATACTCGCAGCTCTACAGCCTATATTAGGTATTGACAAAACTTTTTTGTCAGGACAAAACCTGAGCAGACCGTCCTCCTTTGATGCCTTCTGGTTTCTACCAGGAGTAAAACTAGACACAGAAGCAGTGAGGAAGGCAGCTGGATGCTCAAATGGACTTTTGCTTGTGGATGCTCTGAAGATCTGCTGGGTGCGTTTTTATTTCACAAAAGCTTTCAAAAGTGTTGTAGATTTAGTTTTACTCTGATCACATTGTGAAGTACTGAAAAACAATTATTTTACTTACTTTCAGTTAGGATTATAATTTAGGATCACTCTCAGACAGAACAAACTAAATGACAACATTCAAAGTTAAACAGCCCATCAGCATGGCCAAAATATCCTGTATCATTTTCCATTATGAAAAGCCAACAAGAATAGTGCATCCTTATCCATGATAACCTGGCAACTGTGGTTACAGGTTCCCACATTACCTCATTAACAATCAGTAGCCATACACAAAGCTGCTATTTACAATGAGTATTTCCAACAGAACTTGAAGGAGACAACCAGGTCTGACAGTCCTCTGTGCCTTCGTGTTATTTACTGGAGCTGGCTGAGCAAACTGGAGGTTGGAATATCCAGTAAGTTGTATAAATAGATGTTCAGCTGCTGGGGAGATTCAAAAAATTAAAAACTGTAGCTGAAAGTGTGTTGGAAAGAAACACACCAAATAAAATCAGTAGGATTTCTCCATTTAAAAATCAGAATCATCACTGATGTCTCAGGTTGAAAAATCTGACCAGCTCTGTTTCTTCCATAGGCTTCGATTTCAGCATCATTCTCTCAAAGACCAAGCAAGTAGCTCCAGTGCTTTATACCAGTTCATTCCACTCCAGCTGAACTGAACTGTATCGCGCCACCACAAGCACCCACATAATTCAGGTACTTCCATACTCGTTTAGAATATGCATTCTGGCCACAACACCACCACTGATATAATTTTGCTCAAGATCTTTCTTAATTTTTTTTTTTTTCCTTGAGTGAATAATTAGTTGACACACTTGCTTTAGGAAAGATATTATTTCAGTGTAGGGCAGAGAAGTACAGCACCTGCAGGTCTTAGCACAGCATGGCAACATCAATACTGATCTTCAAGGAAACATCTGCTACAGCATTTCACAAAGAAAAGAGCAGCCCACATAAATGAGACACCAAACAAGCACATCAGCTGCACCCTGAGGCACTGCTCACTGAGGTTTGGAAGGAGGGAAGTTGTTAGATTTGCTTTGGGTTGGTTTTCTAGAAACTAAGCACAATGGGTGAACTTGAGTCCTATTCTAAGGTGACATGTTCTGCAGCTGAGGTTCCTTATGCCTCATTTATCATTCTCCCAATAAAACAGGAAAGTATAACTCTGGAATTTGTCCCAGAAGTTAGACTGCTCTATGGTATAGGAAGAACATATTTTTTCCACAGAGTATGTTTTTCAATAACACAAGCAGCAACAGGATAAATCTGAGTCTACCATTACGTCTATTTAAAGAGAAAGCTAAAGTAACCAGAATTATAGCCAAAGAGAAATGGAAGGAGATAATCCCATAATAAAGAACATAATAAAGGAGTATCTCATGAAAGATAGGTGTATGTGGGATGGTATCCCTACTTTCACTTAGCAGTGATTTCCTGCAAAACTATCTGTTAATGATAGAGGATAAAATATCTGTGGAAATTTTAACTATATACTTCATTATATATATATATATATATATATATATATATATAAAAATATATATATATATGTACTTCAAGATGCTATCTAACAATTTCTGAACCAAAAGGTCACAGTTTTAGGGTCCAGTAAAGCCAATCTTAGTGAAAAGACAAAATTAATCTTTGTGTTCATTTTATGTGAAGTATTCATTGCCCCAGGGAGGTTTGCAGTCCCAGGAAAATTGAAAGGCAATGCAGACCACACCCAGCTACAGTTTGCCATTGTTTGCTGATCTCTGAGCCCTGTGGAGGACTGGGGTGGCCTTGGGGTACCCCAAGTGTGCTCATGGCTTCTGCCCTCCCCCGCTTCCCTCTAACAGGGGCCCAGGTTAACCGTCACGAGGGGGCTTGATCTGCTCTTCCCATTTCCCTTTCCATACCCCTGTGGATCTCTTCTTAAAACCCAAATATCACCATTTCCCACTGGAGTAAATAGCCTCATTGAGAAAGGCAGTATTGTTTTTTAATTAAATAAACTATTTGGCTCCATCACTGGTAGTGTGCTAACTTTGTTCTTCTAAAAGAAGTGTTCAGTGAGGTATCAGTCTGTCCATTTCTTTTCAGTTTTCAACAGAAGCAAAACTTGTCAGGAGAAGCAATATTTTCTGACATAAAAAACAATCACCTGGTCTGCTAGGAGATAATCTCCCTTGTCTCACTCATGCCTGTGAGCTTCTTCATATATAATTAACAACAATACTACAACTTTGTATTTTAGGCATTTCTGTGATTCCTGTATTTTTAAAATCATCCACTTCCAGTGGAGGGAAGTGGAGGGAAAAGCATCAGCTGTTGCACTGAAAATCCTTATCCCTTTTACAGTACCTTTTTTGGTTTGGAGTGTGGCTGAGGCATAAATAAAAGTCATAATCAAAAGTAAAAAAACACGAGTGTCTTCTCATTTTTGCAAAGAAGCCTTGCAAGAATCTTTTCCATACAGGAATCACCTTTTTGAGTGCACGAGGAGAAGAGGGATAGAAATAGCAAAGGAAATGGAAAGGAATGGTCTGGCAGTACCATGATACTTTTTAGTACCTTTCAAGTCTTTAATTACCTTTGTCATTTGGTGTCTATCAGTTTAAAATGGAAGTGTTATATTCCCACACAACAGACGTTATGAAGCCAGCCTTCAGTTCATACATGTGTGTGCAAACGTGCTCCTCTCCTTTACCTTTGCAATTCAGAGTCGAATGTGTCTGTGTATTAGACAGCTATTGACTGAATGCTGCAAGAGTCTGATGGACCTTCGGTTATATGTTTATCAAGGACTGTGGTGCCTGAATTGGAAGTAGAAGTAATTACTTAGTCACAGACTGAATTAATTTACAAGACAAATTGGTGCTGACAATCCCATGATTCAGACAGTATTTTGTAATTATCAATTTAAGATAGGTTCCAATTTGTTCTAAAAAGATAATGGCCTGAACATGAAATAAATGGAATCCTATTTATTAAGTCCTGAACTCTCTTCATTAGAATATAATTTCTTCTTTTGTCTTGGGCCGATAAAACACCCTATTCTTTATTCACTTGGTGACAGTAGGCATCAGTGAGTTTGTAGGAAAGGAGTTGTGGCTTCCTGCTTCATTTTTCAGACCCTGGGCTCAGGCAAGGTTAATGCAGTCTACACTACATCACCCATATGATGTGAATCTATGCTCATTCTTTCGGGATTCAACCCACTATTTTTATTTTTTTTTAAGCGCCCTCTTCAAAAGCCAACATGACACATCTTCCTTTGTCCACTGACCTTCACGAAAGAAGAATAAAGGACAGTTTGAGGAAACAATGGACCTAGTTGGCTTCATTTGTACATTTTCACACTGGAAATTAACAATTTTGGAGGAGAAACTTTTTTCAGACCATTCCAGCTCCCTAAAATATTAATATGATACTTTGTTTCTAATCTGATAGAGTTCTTTTCAAACTATTTACAATATACAAAGAGAAAACCTGATACCTTGAAAGCAACGGTTTGTGGGGTTTGTATTGTCTTTGATGACTTTTGTAACTGAGAAATTTAGCTCTCCAGGTCCAGGGCTCAAAGGTAGCTCTCTTGATCTACAACATACAGCGAAAAACTTGAAAAGTAATGTCAGAAGTGAACAAAATAAAATCATAGTAAGGAGGATAGTAGTAATGCTAGAATACTTCCCCTCCTGCCCCAATTTCTTAACTTCTGAAATAAATTTAGTCCTGACATAACTGAATGTAACACCCCCTGAAGTCCACAGGACATTTGCCATTTACAGCAGGACTCTGTTGGCAGTTCATGTTTCTTGTCACTTGCATTTTTAACCTACAGAGAAGGGAAGGGAAGGGAAGGGAAGGGAAGGGAAGGGAAGGGAAGGGAAGGGAAGGGAAGGGAAGGGAAGGGAAGGGAAGGGAAGGGAAGGGAAGGGAAGGGAAGGGAAGGGAAGGGAAGGGAAGGGAAGGGAAGGGAAGGGAAGGGAAGGGAAGGGAAGGGAAGGGAAGGGAAGGGAAGGGAAGGGAAGGGAAGGGAAGGGAAGGGAAGGGAAGGGAAGGGAAGGGAAGGGAAGGTGTGTGTGGGGGGAAGGGAAGGTGTGTGGGGGGGGAAGGGAAGGTGTTGGGGGGGGAGGTAAAATGAGAAATATAGTACAAATTTATACAATTTTAACAGACCAATACAATAAAACTTCTTAGGATTGGAACCTGAGAAACCTGGGAAAACACAGAAATGGCCTAGTTGTATTAAAGATTTAAAAATGCATGTTTCCAAAGCCAGTTCAGGCAGGACTCCATGAGGTTTACATACCTGTGTGACGTTTTAATTTCTACTACTTAATCATAGTTCCATTTGCTAAAACCCACTTGGTTTATACTGGAGTCCTACAGTGCACAAGAATTTCCTGAGTAGTGTGATCAGCTCTTATTCCCTTATTACACAAGCCTACATTCAGTTTGGTTATAGTTCTTCATCACATAATGATCAAGTTAAAAGGGAGGAAAAATAATAAGCAGAAAAAATGTAAAACTTTAATTGCAAATTTATACCTTACCAGAAGAATATAGGAGTTCTGTGATTTTTTCGTTTTATTTCCACTACCAACAAATTTCCAATTTGTTTATTACTTTGAGAAAAGATTATGCAACTCAAATTCGGGTTTGGATGTAATTTTGTATGTTTGCCAGCAATCTGCAGTAGGGAATTCCTTAACCTTGAGCATTTCTTGCCACAGGAATTCTCATCTGTTTGTAGTTTTGAAGCCAAATTTAAAATCCCATTTGAAAAAGGAGGCCATCAATATTAAAAACCAAGGAAACCTTTTAAAACGTATAAAAATTTAGTGGTATAATGCTTATCCATAGTCAGTCTACCACGTCACATCTCAGGATGGCATTCTGGTTAGCAGGATATGTAATCATCTCAGTAAAGAAACAGATAAGAATCCCAGTTCAGACTGGGAGAGGAACAGTTCTTTCATTGCTTTCCCATGGAAAAAGCTACACCACAAGGCACTCCTACACTCAGAATTCCTGAAAACAATGAGCAGATCTTGTCCCTTATTCACCCAATATAGGACTACTGTTGCTGACTGCATAATTATGAATTACAAAAAGAAAAAAGAAGACTAGAGAAGGCAAGAGTAGCATTCTTGCCCCTATGAATTCATGCCAAAATGCTGGACCCACACAAATATCTTAATCTCTCTTCCACCCTTCCAGCCTGGGTCTGTCATGAGGCCAGGGTTGCATCCAACCACCTGCAGTTCCCTTGCACAGTTCTTTTTTAACACTCCTCGAGGCATCAGTGTGTTCCTATAGTACAAGAAAAAAACATGCAACCAAAAAGCAAGACTACAAAAACTAACCTCACTGAATTTGTTACTATGGCAAGATCTGCACATACTTTTCCTAAGGGAAGACCTCATACAAAAGGGACATAATTTAGCTTTGTTTTTTATATCCGAAAATACGTCCAAAAAAGCTTGTTTCCTTTGTTTAATAGGTACATGCTATTTATGTCTGTCATGGAATATTGACACTGTGGTAAATATAGATCAGTGCTGACTTTATTTGAACTGAAGATTTGGATGTTCCACCTCTGCTGGTTTAATTTGCTTCATTCCACAACTCTCTTGCAAATATGACATGAAAGTTCCCAGAGAAGTAAAGTGAATCCTCTAATGGATGACCTCAGAAGAAAAATATTTTTTAAAAAAAGAACTCACTGCTCTTGCTCACTTACAGATTTATCTTCTAAGCTCTGTTATTTGACCAACCAGAAGACAGTGAGCTGCTTTGAGTTTCAGTATATGTAGATGGAAGTGGATAACACACGGTTCATGTCATGTTGTATTTATATTCCTCTGCCCTGAAAACAGAGGAAGAAGAGCTAGTAAAGAAACAAAGTTATTTTTTTCTTTCAGGATAAAAATAAAAATATCTTTCCACTGTCACCAGGCTTATAAAAAATATTTTGCAAAAGAAGGCTTAGCCAAAATAACATACAAGAGAAGGGTTTACAATTATGGTATCTAATTAACTCCTAACCCTAAACAGATGCACAGAAGTCTCCCAGAGTCTGTCGTGTTCCAGTAGAAATCCATTCTGGTCCAGAAATGCACTCAAGACATCTTCATTCACTGAGAAGTTAAGAGATTTTTGGCTTTGTGACTTCTGGTTACTGATAAACTTAAGATCCCAAGCATGTGTTACTTCATTTTTGAAAACCACCATGTTCAGCCAAGCTCCATGCTCTCCACCCAGGGTGGATCTCCCTGGGTGCAGCTGAGAGCATGCTATATAATACAGGATAATGCTATATTATTACAAGACTTACTATATACACCCAGACAAATCAAATTACAAATGTATTTATCCATACCATATTTTATAGTAAGCTGTGTAACCAATTCCTTATATGTTTGAGGTTTGAAGGAGAAGGGTGTGAGAACTTTACAGGACAGCCAGGCTATCAGGCCCAGTCAACGTGGGTTTATGAAAGGCAGGTCCTGCTTGACAAACCTGATCACCTTCTTCAAGGTGACCCGTTTAGTGGATGAGGGAAAGGCTGCGGATATTGTCTACCTGGACTTTAGTAAAGCTTTTGACACTGTTTCCCACAGCATTCTCCCAGACAAACTGGCTGCTCATGGCTTGGACAGCTGTACTCTTTGCTGAGTGAAAAACTGGCTCGATGGCTGGGCCCAAAGAGTTGTGGTGAACTGAGTCAAATCCAGTTGGCGGCCAGTCATGAGTGGTGTTGCCCAGGTCTCAGTGTTTGGGCCAGTTCTGTTTAATCTCTTTATCAATGATCTGGATGAGAGGATCAAGTGCACCCTCAGTAAGTTTGCAGATGACACCACGTCGGGTGGGAGCGTTGATCTGCTGGAGGGTAGGAAGGCTCTACTGGGGGATCTGGACCAGCTGGATCATTGGGCCGTGGCCAATTGTATGAGGTTTGAGAGGGCCAGGTGCCAGGTCCTGCACTAGGGTTGCAACAATTCCAGGCACCACTACAAGCTTGGGGAAAAGTGGCTGGAAAGCTGCCTGGTGGAAAAGCACCTGGGGGTGTTGGTCAAAAGCAGGGTGAATATGAGCCAGCAGTGTGCCCAGGTGGCCAAAAAGGCCAACAGCATCCTGGCTTGTATCAGGAATAGTGTGGCCAGCAGGACTAGAGAAGTGTTTGTCCCCCTGTACTTGGCACCAGTGAGGCTGCACCTTGAATACTGTGTTCATTTTTGGGCCTCTCACTACAAGAAAGCTATTGAGGTGCTGGAGAGAGTTCAGAGAAGGGCAACAAAGCTGGTGAGGGGTCTGGAGCACATGTCTTATGAGAAGCAGCTGAGGGAACTGGGTCTTTTCAGCCTGCAGAAAAGGAAGTTTGGGGAAGACCTTACTGCTCTCTACAACTACCTGAAAGGAGGTTGTAGCATGGAGGGTCTTGGTCTCTTCTCCCAAATAACAAGTGATAAGACAAAGAGGAAATGGCCTCAAGTTGTGCCAATGGAGGTTTAGATTGGATATTAGGAAAAATCATTCACTGAAAGAGTTGTCAAGCCTTGTAACAGGCTGCCCAGGGAAGTGGTTGAGTCACCATCCCTGGAGTTATTTAAAAGACATGTAGATGTGGTTCTCTGGGACATGGTTTAGTGGTGTACTTGGCAATGCCAGGTTAACAGTTGGACTTGATGAACTTAAAGATATTTTCCAACTTAAGCATTTCTGTGATTCTCTGAATTTGGTGTACATCAGACCTTCACTTTGTACTACATATTTAGTCAAATTTTCAAGGGGCCCAGATCTCTTTAAGCCTGATTTTTACCACCTTTCCAGACCACTGCAGGTATGTCTGGATGCCAGATGAATAGTAGGGGTGAAACATATGCACCCATCTGGAGGAGGTTTTCTTGTAGTTTTGCTGGAAAAACAACAAGTAGTAATACATTCAGATTCAACAGCATGTGCAACTGACTGTTCCTCACAAACTTTCTCTGGAGTCTGTAGAGACTACTAAAGCTGAAAATAACAAAATGAGTCTTGAGCTTCATTGCACAGGGTGTTAGACATGTATGAGAAAAAAAAAATTGACTAAAGCACACCTGGGAGGAGAAATAACAGAGAAGGGTGAGCCAGGATAGCACTCTGGCTGTTTTGTGTTCCCAGAAATGTATGCAGTCTCGGGGAATGTACATTTCAAGCACATTTTCCATTCTTAATGAAATGACTTTCACAATACTGAACAGCAGCTAGACGTCTGGACAGGTAATGATTGAGGCTCATAGTCACAAGAACTTTTAACTTCCACAAGCAGAATATCACAGTCCCTTTCTGGGGCTAGTCACAGAGATTCACCAGCCTCAGCTGTTAATGTATGGATCTTGTCTTAGTCTTAGTTCCAGTCTTAGTATTTTACCTATTTGCCGGGCTGAGAGATCTTATGTGTCAATGTTCTGTATTCCCAGTGAAAAACTGCAAAGAACAGACGAGTTACCTCATTCTATCTCCCTCTTAAATAGACACCTCAGAATAAGCAGTGTTTGTCTCTAGTTGCATGCAAACATTATTTGGTTCTAACTTTGCTTATTCTGGTCATCTTTGGAGTGCATGGATTGTGGGAACTTTTTTTTTTTTTTTTTTTTTTTTTAATACATCTTGAAGTGAAGTCAGTCCACGTGAAACTATCCTAACTATCCTCTAATTTTGTCAGATTTCCTACCTGGTTTACTGTCTCTTCTTTTCCACACCTTTATATGTCATAAGCTAACCTCGGATGGGTTACATGGTAGTCTTTCTGATTAAAACCTTAGATAAATGTCATGTTTTTACTTACCCTTTTTTCTGTCTTATCAATAATAAGCTTCAAACGGTTCTGTCAAGATAATGAAGCATAGACTTCCCTTGCTGAAAATGAAGGAGGGAGTCCCCCTTCAAACACTCGTTTTACAAATGTTTCTCCATTTGACCTCCTTAAAACACTTCCTTGCACTTCTCTTATATATCAGCTAGCCTTTATCATATTTCATGTATTCCTATGGTTTTTGAAGGTTATAGAGTTCTTGTGACCAGTCTTCAGGAATGTCTCCTGAACTGAGTGAACTTGTGAAAATATCTGTGAAAACATCTCCTCTTTCTGTTTCCAGTTCCTTGATATCCCAGTAACATTTTCTCTGGACAGAATGACGTGTCAAATTTACAAGTTTATAATGTTCATATGTATTTTTGCTGTTGTCCACACAGTTCTGACTCCTTTATCCCATGAAAAATAAAAGACTTACACAAACCAACATTCTTCCCTGGAAAATCAGATGCCAAATGATTCTTGCTACAATTTTGCTGCGCCTCTCATGTCAGTCTGTTTCCTTGAAAGTGACAATGTTTATTTACCAACTGCATATTTTACTCAACAATTGCATGAGTTATTTAAAACTATCCTAAAGATACCCAAGACCAGGCTGCACTTGTCATTTTTCATTGTCTTCCTATCTTACTTCAAGCTTAATAATCTCACATATGCAAAGCTCTTTTTACATTTAAATCACATCAGCATTTATGTTTGATCCATAATAATAATGGAGTGTTGGCTTTCTGTTTCCATTTTCTATTAAAAAGCATTCAGCACAAAATAATATATTGGTGCATGCGAAAGCAGAAGGGTAGTGATTACTTCATCAAGTTCACAAATACTTTCACTGTTGAGGATGAAAAGAAACAATGTAATTACCATCTAATCTCCCATCTAACAAAGAACAAAGAACCTAACTCAACTATTTCTGCAAAGGTCTTAATGCTTCCTTTCAGCTATATCATACCTTATAAAACAATGAGATTTCTCCATTGAGATCATGATAGATATATTAATTTAACGGCAAAGAATCCACAATGTTTCAAGGTACAATTTTTTTCAGAATTTTATCACCTTCACTTCCAAGTTTACCTTCAGTCTCTAGACTACGGATCCTGTTAAGCCTTCTGCTGTGGAAATCAATATTCTGTTATTATTAGAAAAGACTTCCCTGCGTAGCTGTTTCTAAACTGTGATCACAGCATTCCTTAAGGTATTTGACAAGAAACAGATTCCTAGGAGCTTTAAGATAAAAGTATCTTTTTCAAACTCAGAAAACTTGGGGTCTATATTTTGTACCTTGTCTAATGTCTCTATATCTTTTGTGAAGGGTGGACACCAGAGTAGCATCGAACATTTGTGCCTGTACCACCATTTTGGTCTAGTTCCTGTTTTGCTGTGGAACTCCAGTCCCTCAGTGGTTAGTGCTGAACACAGGTTAGTTCATTCCTGCTCTATTATCTGCATAAACTTTGGTTCTCAGGGAGGCTAGAATAAAGAGAAGGGCACAATTTTGTCCAAACTGACTAGCCTACAAGCAGCACAGTTCCAGATTTTGCTAAATTTTGCCTCTTTTACTCGAGACAGCCCTCCAACACAACCCCAGCAGGATCACACACACCAAAATATTGCAGTGTGCTGCTGTTTGAGAACACATCTTCTGCAACGCACTGTCAAAGAAAAACACATCTGGGCTATGAAATTCCTTATTTTGCCTCAAATTCAAATTCTGGGAGGAAAAAAGATCTACAGAGCTGAAAGTGACAGCATGAGGCACAACAGAAATGATCATTCTGGTCAATGTCTTCTACTCCCTAATGTATGCTTTCTCTTCACCACTGCATTGAGGTACCACCTTCAACACCTGTCCCAGCAAAGGTCCACCCTTGGCCCAGGAGGTACCCACATCAGAAGGTACTGCACAGCAAGCACAGTCATGGAAAAAAGTGGAAGAAATTACATTACACTCTTGAATCTGCTCTTGCAGAGCAGCCTCTATATATAAGGATCATGGAAGGGGTCTCTTCAACTTACCAACCTCAGGACTCCTTGGGACTTGCACCATTTCTTGGGTCACTTCTTCCATACTATGCTGAGTATAGAGGCACTGAGGACACATGTTGAAGAGAAACTTCTGCAGCAGGCAGTCCAGCCAGCTATGAACTTGTAGGAGCAAACCACCTAGTTTTCCAGTAACATGACATCAGTCTGTCCCCAACTGGGAAACAGAAAAATGCATACAGTAGCAATATGTCACACAGGGATGACAGTGTCCTCCAAGGCTACCTCTGCCTCACAGGAGGATACACACAGAAGCACACAGCTCATGATATACTCACAGTAAGCTGCAAAGACATTGCACAGAAACACTCTAGTCATGGTACAAACAAGCTATTTTCTGCCCTCTCTCCTGCTGTTACACACGCGGGCAGGATTTCCCTCCTTCCATAAGCTCCCGGGGGATTCCCAGAACACTTAATGATGCCATCTCCTGCAATGTTTGAGACATTTACATGTAGCAGGTGTGCTCTGAGCTACCTTCTGGGAATATAGTCTGCCACAGAATGTGATGGGCGCACGTGTCTTCACATCAAACACATGCAGCCTTGGGATACAGTCAAGCAACACTGAAGAATATCACACTCTCCAAATATCACTGTGTGCTGATACTCTTGCTAAATCAGTATCCAGACATACCCCTGAGAAATAAGAAACTTTTTAGCACCTGCCAAGAGTAACACCTGCTGCAGCAGACTGCTTGGCAGAAGACACTGGAGGCAATTCTGGACTAACAGTCCTGCAGTCATTTACCTGAGAAAAGAAGTGAGATGGTATTAAAAGGGCGGCTCCACTGGGTGTTTCAGAGCAGGGAGCTCTTTGCTGTTACTGCTGTAGTAACGTTTTTGCTGCCGTCCGTCTGCCATCCTCTAGTGTAGCTCTGACCTTAACTCCGAGCCATCTGTCTTTGCATGCCTTGGCATTAGTAAAATACATGTTGTTCACAGGAATCCATGAAATGCAAACCTGTAAGGAAACAAATGCTCCCTTTGCAATTACTTTCTGTACAGCTTTTAATTCACGCTATGTGTTTGTAAGATTTTGGTAAGAATACAACTTGTAGTTAAACTTCTTACAGATGTCTCCAGCTAGGTACATGTGCTTGACTGTGACTGAATATGGAAGTTTAAGTTACGACCCATAAGACAAGCTGCCGTAACTGCTTCATGCTTTCTATCTCCCTTCCCCAGTGGTGAGGTACTTTGATATCTCCTAAACTTTAAGCCAAACTTTCCCTCAAAACTGGAATGGGCTAAGAGAATATCAATTATTCCAGCAGTGATATTATCATCTGAGTTAAAAGTTAAAATATGAGCTTATCTTTTAAGCATGCTTTATCTACCATTGTTTCAATCGAACTTGTGATCATCTCATTAAAAAACCTTATCTCCAAAAAAATCATGGTGATCAATTATCCATGGTGTGACCCTATAATTTTTTATTTACTTTATTCTGTAACTCTGTCAGGGGCAAACATCAAGTTCTCTATTCTCTACTCCTGTGCGTGACACATTTTGGCCATCTTATGTAAGGATACATAATTGACTTTTTTTCTAGTTATCAGAATTCCCACAATATTCCATGGTATGTTAATGAAATATTGTCCAGCCCTATTCCTCCAGAATCTTAGAATCAATTTACTCCTAGCCATTTACAAATATCTTGCAATACTTCATATGTTTAACTCTACATATTCACATGCATCTCCTCCTCATTTCTTCGATTTGTAAATACTTACATGAGAAGAATGTACAAACCTGCTTGCCAGGGCTATTTTGTGACTTGGTGATCCATAATTTAGTCCTTAAAGTGCAAATATGGTCAGAAAAAAAAAAAATACAAAATATTATTTCATAGAATCATAAGATCATTTAGGTTGGAAAAGACCTTTAAAGATCATTAAGTCCAACCATTGATCTAACACTGCCAAGTCCACCACTAAACCATGACCCTATGAGCCACACCTACATGTCTTTTAAACACCTTCAGCAATGGTGACTCCACCACTTCTCTAGCAGCATGTTCCAATGACCAACAACCTTTCAGTGAAGAAATTTTTCCTAATATCCAGTCTAAACTTCTCCTGGCACAACCTGAGGCCATTTCCTCTTGTCCTATCACTTGCTACTTGAGAGAAGAGACCAACACCCTCCATGCTACAACCTCCTTTCATGTAGTTGTAGACAGCAATATGGCTTCCCTTCAGCCTCCTTTTCTCCAGGCTGAACAGCTCCAGTTCCCTGAGCTGCTCCTCATCAGACTTGTGCACCAGGCCCCTCACCAGCTTCGTTGCCATTTTTTGGATACGGCATTGGACTTTACCTCAACATGCTGATTTCCTGGCTCTACTTTTAATTTGATGTATACCAGAGTCACACTAGTGTAAGTGCATTGGCCCTTCTGATTTTTAACCTATGTGAACACATATGCACCAGACGAAAAATGTTCGAGTTCATGTTTGCCTTCACCCAGCCCACCTTGCTCTTACAGAGAGCAAATTTACTGTTGTTAATAATGGAAGTACAATATGTTCAGCAATGAGGAACTGGTATGTTATTCTGCCTCATGCATTATTAAAAAATTGTCAGTCAAAGTTCTCATTACAGCTTATTTATTGTCACCCATGGAGATAATAAGAAGCTCATAAGTTTGGATCCCATTTGCTCAATGGACTTTGTAGTTCTGGTTGCTGGAAAAATATTAAATTAAACTTGCTAGCTTGTGAACTCCACACAAGTTACAAACTTGATCCTTGACTGCTTTTCACAGCTAAAAATGGCATTATGGTGGTCTGTTGGTGTTTCGCATTCTTTTTGCATGCAGATCACTGGTTGCATAAGGACAGAGCACTTAATGATTTGAACATATCTGTGTATATATGTATTTGCATTTATTTGTATGTATCTACATTCGAGATATGCATGTTAGCACGTCAGCTGAATTTATTAGAGGTTTTTCTCTAGATCTTCTTATCTGAGAATGATGTAGCCCCTCTACAGTAATATATAAACTTCTGAGTGATAATGCATTAAAATGTTGGCAATTTACAAAGTTAGTGAATTTTAGAGACTTTTCAGCTCTACATAAAAGTAAAAACCAAGCAAAATTCATAGAGCCTTTTTCATTTCCTCTAGCTTTCTAATCCTTCCCTCTTGCCAAACCCTAGAAAACCTTTAGGCTGCACTTGTGTTCTACTGTAGCTACATTTTGAGCAAATATAAATCTGTAAATCTGTCAAACAATTTCTTGATCCTGTCAAAATAAGCATTTTATGATGTTTCAGGGCACATATATTTCATGTAATTGTCTTTGTAAAACAAACAAACAAACAAAACCCACAATGATTTGTAAGATAGGTTAAGGGGCTGATTTCCCCAGTCTAGCAAGTGAGTATGAGTGTAAAATGTCACCAGTAAGAAGTCCGTAGCTACTGTGCAAAGCTGTTGAAGGGAAAAATAACAACAACAACAAACACAAAGGAAGATATGAAACAACACTGATAGCTGGTTGTCATTCCATCAACCATAAGTATTTTGAAAATGCATCGTCTTTCCTCCAAAAGGTACTAGATTTTCAGATTAACAAAACCTTTTGCCCTGTTTATATATTATTTTTTCTTCTTAATTGCAATGCAGACAGCTGAACTAAATAAGAAGATTATTAATTTAAAGTTTTCAGCCTTGTCTTCTAGCTGTACTTTCTTATCTATGGCCAAGTTCTACTTGAGCCATTACAGAGATGCTTTCGGTTAACTCCTCTGAATAAAGATTTCATGCTGCTGCCTGAAATGGCTGATATATTATAATTTCTGAATGACTTCCAGCAAGTGCATGTCTCTGCCTCAACTAAGGTATTTATTATGGAGAAAAGTATTTTTTAAAAAACACTGCTCATGGGGTTACAAAATGACATATTCTGGGGGACCAGTCTACCCTGTTTGCTTACCATCCTTCTTTAAAGTATTTCATGCTATGGAATCTTGCTGCTAACCACAAAGAAGAAAAGAAATCTCTGTGTATTTCTTTACGGAAATGTTGTTCAAATTTAGTAAGAGGGACTGATGCCAAACAATGACTATATAGTTTTCTTTTTCTGTATTTCACTGGTTCCCACGTGCTGATCTCTGTCAGAAAGTGGACACTGGTCCCTTTGCTCTGTTAGAGCTACACTTCTGTGCTTGTATTTTGTTCTGAATTTTAACCAAACTTTCAAACTCTTACTTGCTATGTCCTCTTACTATAGAATCTGGCAAACAACCATTTCCAAGACACACTGCTCACTTCATTTAAAATGGAAGAAATCTGGGTACATGTTTCCAGTTCACAGGAATAGATGCCAGAAGAGAAACGGGTTTTGCTGGTGCTTTTGATCTAGATATGATCAATTTTCTGACAGAACCTCTTTTCAGCACATTCAAACAGTGCAGTGACTGAAGAATCATGGAAAAAAGCCACACGTTGGTTAGAGGAAGACTATTTGTACAGGGCAGGAGGGCAAATGATTATAAAGCTAAATTAACATATACTGCCATTGCATTGGAAAAGGAGAAGCATGCTCCTGTCTCCAAACAAAATTGCAAGCAACAGCACACACTACAATTGCTAGAGAATCTGCTTAGAAAATAGAGGTTAAATGCAACCAGATGACATGAACAGGAAAATCAATATTTCAGCTTGAACCTCTTTTGAGGGGGTCAGATGGATGTTTCTGGCTTCAGTGACCCCAGTGGAGACATGTCCCACAGCAAGACCCAGACGCTGCCCACCACAGCCCAAGCTGCCAGAAGTCCCTCCCAAAGAGTTCAGGATGGTGCAGGCAGAGTGTGTAGGGCTTAGAGACAACATACACATGATGCTGGGCTTCCCAATGCTCTTGTATGGACTCTCCTGGTGTTGTTGCAAAGCCTCATAGCTCTGGGTTATTGCAGTCAGATAACAGGCAGCCCGATCATCACCTCACTTTCCTATATAGGGACTTCCCCACTTGCTTTGAGCTTAAGTGACTACCAGAATATGGTTGTGCCTGGGGTTACATGAGTGGATAAGACAAAATTACATCAGAAGGTTTTACCAATGATCAGAGGAGAAATACAGATATCTCCAGAGGATCATTCATTTAATTTTAAAATAGGGAGAGTTAGTCACTCTGCTAAATGATCCTCCATTCACTGTGCCATTAGACATTATGTTGAAGTTCTGCCATCTATAGGAGGCTATGATCCATTTCCAGCTACAAATGGAATAGAATAAACTCTAAGTTTTTATTTCAGAGCAATATGCAAACAACCTGCATGCCTTTCTTTCCAGATTTTTTTTCTACACTGCTCATCTACCTGAGAAGCAGCTTCTGCAGTTATTTCTTTGGCTCCCTCCAGAACTCAAAATGCAGCCCGTCCCCCAGAAATCCTCTTTCAATTTAAACCTCCAATGCAGTTTTACCGTATGTTCTGAGAAATAATGAAGTCAGCAATGTTTTCTTTGCTAGCTTCACTTCATTCCACACAAATCAAAATGCTATACCCAAATAACCCATTTTACATTGCTATTCATACCCACATTATGTATTGTGCAAAAAAAAAATGTTTAACATGTCTGTATTAGGTTATTTTAAATGGATGTTGCAGCACTATGCTTAGTCTGTAATTTGCTAGGACTTTAAAAACACATGCAAAACCCTTCTTACTCTTCTAGGAACAAGCGTTTTAGAAGCCACTGTCTTTAAATGCATGTGGCACTAATTCAGAGGTTTTCTGTACATATTCTATAACTGCTAATTGACAGGTTATTTAGCTTGAGGGCTCACAGGAATCTCTAGATGAAGCAATTTTGCCAGATATATCAAAATTCAAAAGTTATTTTATCATAGCAAACTTAATTCTATAATTAGGTAGAGTGAGATGCTGGAGTAGTGCAGTGCACATACTTCAGTGTACAACATCAGAAGATGTTTTATGTCTTTTGCAAATATTAAAAATCCATGCGTCAGAGCAGTATTTGTTATATTTACTACAGCCTGGTTTAGGAACTTTTCATGTCTACTTACATTTTCTCTGCCTCTTTTGTTCTGTTATTATCAGGTGAACTGAACTCTGCAGGGATTCCTGAATTAAAACTGAAGTAAAGCAAACACAAAAGTCAGTAAGTGTCCATAAAGGTTATTTCAATGGAAAATTTTCATCCATTTTAAAATACTGAGATCCTTTTCATAGTTGAATAATACTCCGAAATATAACCAATGGCAAATCACCCCTTTGAATGGGGGGCTGTTATTGGAGGAAAAGGCAGAGAAAAGGAAAACATTTCTTTTGCTGTGTTTGGCATTTCATGGGCCAGGACATGTTTTAATTTAGGGTTAGATATTTTTTTTATTTGTGAAGGTAAGATCAAAGAAAACAGAAGCTCCAAAACCTGAATTCTTGGACTCAAGCATGACAACACTCATTAAGGTAATTTACTTGATTTTTCAATTTTTTTGTTTAATACTACTATGCTGGGTAGAAAACAGTGCAGAAGAATGAACTTGCTGTTATCTGCCAAAACAGCTTGTTTTCAGATCAGTAATTGCAAAGGACTGAACTAATCTCCACTACAGAAACCCTCTATCATGAACGCACATTTTCCTTGCAATAGCATGTGACAAAGTAGTATGATTTGGTAGCTGTTCATGAACAAGAAGCGAGTCTCAGAGTGTCTCCTGATTATGGAGATATAAGCCAAAGGAAGAAATCTCACCAGAGCTCAGGCAAAGCAAAAGCAATACATGACTGAAAACAACTTGCTCAAAGGCACTGCAATGGGTGCAGGTGCTTTTTTCACTAGTCTAATTCTGAAAACCTTATTTTCCTACTTATTCTTTGACCTTAGTGTTGGTTTTATTTGGGTAAACTCTGGTTAGGACTTCCTGTCTTAGGTTTAATAAGTTAGGAACACCAGCCAAAACCTGATGGTGCTCAACTACACCTGAAAGGTCAAATTAAAAATAGAGCACATAAAGATGTGGGAGACTGAAGCTGAAGTCAGACAGCCTAGAAGACACGGATGACCTGGGCATTTTCCCTGCTTATCTACTTTGGCCCTGTACGGGAGCAGGGTCTTGTCCCTTTGGCAGGTGGATGGTGTGAGGCACTCATTGCTCAAGCCTAGTTCTGGGTGCTAAACCAAGCACCTGCAAATACTTTTTATATTACTTACTTTTTGACAACTCTACCAAACCAGCTCTTTCACTTATTTGATACATGGCTAGTTAGTTTTGTTTCGGTTTATTTTGGTTTTGTTTTGATTTTTGTTGTTGTTGTTTCATTTTTATGTGACTTCTACCCATTAGTTCTAATTCACACAGGAACATGTTTCAAAGTTCAGACTCTTACATTGTCAGATTCTCAGGGACAGATGGATGAGCTAGAAAAAGATAAAAAAAAAGAAGTATAGGATATAGGAAACAGCACGAGACCCAGACTGTTTTGTAAGTGACCCCACATGGTTAAGTATATCATATACATATACCCGTGCTGAAAGAAAATTTCTACTTTGAAGAAATGTTGCAGAAATGCTTTGTTCAGGAGATGGATTTGATAAAACTTCTTTATTATAACACTCTCATCCAGATCTGTAGACCTGCTTACCACTGCAAACTATTTCTTTGGTATCAAAAGTTATTTTCCTCTTTTATTTGCAGTACAAAAGAGCAGTTCTGTGGTTTTCCTGAACTGTATGAATGAGTTGAGTCATCTATGACTCTGATAAAGAATGGAAGTAATATGTGAAGCAGCATACCAAATAGAAATTCATGCTTATTATGAATGATGCATGGATGTTCTCTTCCAGAACAAAAATATGAAGCTACCGTAAAGTTTCTATTTAATACCAGAGTAAGTTCAAACATTTTTCTGAAGGCATCTTTGTCTTTTCTTCCATTATTAGTAGTCAAGCTATTCATTCTCTCCCTCATAAAAGATATTACATGTCATTATGGATAAAGCATAATATTTTCATTTCTCCCCAGTGATATCAGAAAAAATATAATCCAAACCAAAATGAAACAAATTCTTTTTCTTTCCAGCAGAAAGTGGATAGCAGCACAAAATCACAGTTATATGTGGGCGATCAGTGAAGTAATTTTCAACAATAAAAACTGGGTTTCTGCCAGGTAACATAAAACTCACACACAGGAAAAAAAAAAAAAAAAAAAAAAAAAAAAAAAGTAATACAAGATCCTAAGTCTCCCAGTCCCTATATTTCTTGACATAATATCCAAAAGCATTTTAAGACAATCTCAGATGTCAGTGCAAATAAACACTGTTCTGTTACTTTGGGCATCTTCCACTCCCTCTCCTTGCCATGCTAATTAATTAAAAAAACAATGAAAATATCTGCAGCCGGCAGTTGCACAGTAACAAGGAGAATTTTCAGATGTGAACAGACTTTGTGTTTCCAGACACAGAGCAGACACCAGCATGCTTCCTTACACACACAATGTGAAGATTAATAGTAGGACAAAATAAATAGGCCAGGACAGGGAGTTTCACAGTCCCCTGCAACAAATGGTGACAGAAAGTGGGGATTAGAACACCCACTTGAGATGTCCCAGCTGTTGAGAAAGGCTGTCCCTGCTCTTAGCCATCCTTAGCAAGCTCTTTTCCTTATGCAAATGTACATATTCTGCTGGTCTTCAGTACTCAAGTTAACCATTTACAATCTGTCTTCATGAAACAGAAGGAGCCCTCCTTCGTGAAACAGAAGTTGCCTTAGGGTTGCCAGTCACAACAAACCCCTGCTCTAAATATGCCCAATATGAACTTATCAGTAGGATCGTTCTACCAAGTAAACCCTTTGTCAAATAAATATTTCTGAATAAGGTGTTCTTCCTGTATCAATTAGAAACATCTAGCTAAGGTGTTTCAATTTTGAAATGAAGGTTCAAGCAACAAAAGTGAGGAGGAAACCCTACTGTAAGCCAGTGCAACACATAAGGCATTGCTCCAACCATTCCACAGGACTAACAAACCCACCGGCTTCCTAAGGCTTCCCTGCAGCACAGAGAGCCAGAAAACCCAGTGAGTTACATCTACTTTAGGTTCAGACTTCTGCCAGGTAACTGAACTCCCATTCTTTTCGTGACAAGGGTCCTTGCACAATTCTGGACAAACATGGAACTATGCAGAGTGCAGTGGGTGATATCAAATCAGAAATATTCTACCTCTCGGTTCCCTGATCAAAAAAACATTGAGCATTTGATTTCTGCAAGAAATAAGTCTTAACACTCTCGTGGGTTCAGCCTCTCTGTCTAGGTCAGCTTCTGGCAGGGCAGCCCTGTCCTGTGCTGCCTTGCAGAGTCAGCAACACGTGGCGATGGCAACAGTCCAGGAGCCAACCCTGGTAAGCATGGCATTAACATTCACAGCAAATGGCAGTGGCCAAGACAGTCAACATCTGAGATAACAGACTTTTTACAGTGATTGCTCCTTGTCACTTAGGAACACATCAATCCGAGCATCTGCTACCACAGGCTGTCATGTCATATATTCTGTTCCCTGCGCTCTATTTTGTAAGAAATAGTTAATGTCTACTTCTCTTACCTGCAGGCTGCTCCAGAGCCTCACTGTGATGGTGAGAAAATTGTGTCTGGCTTCCAGTTTCAATTTATTCATGACCAGTTTATAACCATTTCCTCCTGAGCCAATATTGTCCTTTAGCTTAACCAGCTCTTTTCCCTTCCTGATGTTTATCCTCCTGATATATTTACACAGGACAGACGTATCCCCTGTTAGCCTTTGCTGAACAAAGCAAGCTCTGGCAGTTGCACTCATGGGATTAACCAATTCACTTATCCTCCTGTCTAGCCCTCAGCTTTCCTAGAGACATGTCTATTTGCTGCTCTGTATTTCCTGTTCTTCAGAGATGTGGTGCCATCCCTGTCTTCACAGAGTTATTGCAAGCTGGATACTAGATGACCCTCATATAATTATACCTTCTTCTGTTTCTCCCAAAACACAGATTTTCTATGATGGGGATGAATTAGTTTGGGAAATCAGTGTGTGGTACAGAACTCTAGAGCCCAGAAGCTCACTTATGTCTGGTACCCTTAGGAAAAGCAGAAACCCTGAGTCTTTGGATGTGAGTTTAGTTGCCTTGACATTTCCTTGTTCCTCTTAATTCTCTACAGCTCTGACTGTAGCCTGTAGCATCTGAATCTCTCACCAGTATGATAAAAAGAATAAATAAAAATTGGTCTTTTCATCCTCTGAAGAAATGTAGAGGTATTTTGGATTTAAGAACAGGCATCTTCCCTCTCCTTCACACATATTTCCCTTTCCTTTCTCCACACAACTCTACCTACACGTATAGGGATACTTAAAATACAGCCTCTTGTTTTGAAACCTGAAAACACCTGTATTTACTGGGATTCTGGGTTCCGGATAAACTGAGACAGCATCGTTCAACAAATGTATCAATTTTTGTCTGAAAGAAAGCCTGCATCCTGCTATAGTTGTAAATTTTTATCTTTGGACTTCTGAAGCTCAATGTATCCATCAGAAAATCCTGCGTTGCTGGGAACAACACATGAGCTGGGGACTAGTAACCACACACCTGGGGGCAGAGCAAGCCAAGCTGGTTAACGTTGTCACAAGTGGGTCGTAGGACCCTTCCTACAGCTCCTGGTCAGCACTGCAATTCCCTCCTGCTAGCAGGCCACATAGGCACAGTCTGTGCATCTTCTGGGGCCCCAAGCAGCCCAGAAGCAATGCTGTGATGCTCCTTCTCCCACTCCCAGTCACCATCCATGGGGCATACCAGGATTTCAGCACCAAACTTGCATATTCTGGCATTTCTGGGGAAATTATGACAATGAAGAGCTATTGCTTTTCAGAAGACCTTTGAGAGAGAATAGTCTTGGCCATAGTGTCCAAACTTCTTCCCACGTTTGCCTCAGAAGAGCTGTATGGCACTCAGGGAAGCACCTGTGAGGGGGATCAGGCTCTACCTGCATCATTTGGCGTTCAGTTTCTTTGCTGCAGCTTTGCCGCTACCAGCTGTCCAAAGGAAAGATAAAGCAATGTTATTATAACACCCTGTCTGTAAGAATAGAAATAGGGAATGTCTGTTTTGGATGAGAGATGCTTCAGGAAGCACTTGCCTGTTACTCATTATGCTTTGCCACCAAATTTTTATAATCTCCACAGCCAAAGCATGTTGGTATCAGAAGAAGGACCCAGAGGAGTGCCAAACTGAGGCACGTAATCCTTCTTTCCTGTTCTCTGTGGTTTCAGGAACTTCAGCCCTTTCATTAGCCTTTTAATTGTCCTGCAAAGGTCTTGAGTCAATATTTTTATTTCCTGATTTTACCTGCCAGTGGTGAACAATCTGCTCCCCTTTTCATAGCATTTGACTAAATTTAACAGGCAGGACAGAAGGAACACTCCCATCCCTGCTGAACTGGAAAATTCTAAGTATATTTAACAATTTAAAGTATGCATGCAGACCTTGAAAACAACCACTTTGCTCTGAATAGGACTACTGTTCTGCTGACAATTTTTTTGTATGTTGTGAAAGTAAGAGGGCTTGGATTGCATTGACAATATGTAAAGACAAGAATGACACAGCTCTATAGACAGACCATAGTATTAAAATTTATATTTGGAGGGTCTCTTATATTTTGTCATTTCTGAAGTGTAAAATGAAATTAGTTCTTAACTGCTGGCCAATGACACCTGGAGATGCAGGGCAGAGGTTATCTTTCATTCTCTTTCATAAAACCTACAAAAAGTAGATCTGAGCTTGCAACTCGTCTGAAAAATCCTTAGTCATTACAAAAGGCCCATCAACTCTCCTGAGTTTACTCAGGAGAACACAAATCATTTAGTATCTGTTGATCTTTCCTCAAAACTTCATAATACAACAAATACAGTATAGCAGAGCCATATCATCAAACTCCATGAGATGTCCAGGAAACACTCACCCTTCTGCATTTATTCTTTCCAACAGAATTTATGAAAAGGTAAGCTAATACAATGTTGATATGCAGTATGGAACCATGAATTTGGAGTACAGATTCAGTTTTGTCAGATGTCAAACAATAGCAAAGTAAAACACTTTTCCTTAAAACTCCTAGTCCAAAATCTAGGTGAGAATGCACTTTAGGGACTTTTGGAGAGACATGCTGACATTTTTAGTAGCGAAGACTGGGAAAGAAGAGAGCTGTGAGCATGCTAAAATTCCCCGATTCGACACTTGTGTCAACAAAATTGGTCCATTGTTCCTTTTTTGGTGGAAACCATGCCTTTTAGAAAGCAGTTCTGCAGAAAACAGCTGGGTTTATATTCAAAGAAAAAAATTAAAGGTGATTTACTGTATCTTTGTTTTGGAGGGCTTAGAGGAATTCAACAGGCAGATTCTGTGGTTCCATAAGGAGAAGCCAGCCTGGCCAATTCTGAATTAAAACCAACAAAAATGGGAGCTGTACATCTGAGAAAGAAAGTCATCAGATAAAAAATACGGGTTAGATGGGTTTCCCTTGATGTACATCCAATTTTAACAATCCCAACTTTTTATTATTGTTATTTCAAAAATTCCAGCTGCACAGTGTTTTCAGGAAAAGGGGAACAGAGACAGCAGAAATAGGTATGGCTGAGTCCTTTGCCCTTTTAAATCTTGCCTGTGGTATGTCAGCACCTCCTTGCTGTACAGTTACACAAATTAATATTTTCTGGAGCTGCTGGAAGCTCCCTTGCATAACCCAAGCAAGCCAGAAAGATGCAGTTGACCTTCAAACATGCTAGTAGTGGACAAAGTGTAGAGCTTGGATGTTCAAATATATGAGTGGGCTCTAAGAAACCAAGCCTTGCACTAGATCAGTGGCATGGAGTACAAATACCATATGAACAGCGCTTGTCTGACTGCTGTTTTCCACTAAGCCAAGCAAAACACTATCAGCAAATTACAAAACAGATGAACATGCTCCTATTTTTTGACACATGAAAGGAAACCTGCCTTACCCAGCCACATCTGTTTCTTTGATTTAACTCTGTGCTCATTCCTATTAGCAGTGGATGAGTGGTTTGGCAAGTGCATTGCAGCCCGCTTCACTGAAAAAAAGGGCTTTCTGGTGAAATAAACCCCATTACAAGACTTTAATATGAGCATATTTAGTAAAATATTTTTTTAACCCCTCCTCATTAGTGACTACATTCTGGGGTGGAGCTCAAACCTTACATTAAAAGACCTGATTCTTCACAAATAAATTGAAGAGCAGACCTCTCTCTCCAGTCACCCTAGATGCTCTCACAGCAGGACTGTGAGTATTCATAAGGTGCTTGCAGACAAGTAGCAGATATATTTTGCTGAGTTGTAATGTAATTCCAGTGCAAGATGTAAGGCTGCAAGGTAGCACAATTCATTAATCTCTAAATTGTGTAACTACACAAGTTGCAAGAAAATTACATCTGGGAAGAGCACTCAAAAAAGGGAAATGAGAAGCAGAGAGAAAATCAGAGTTTCAGAACACAGAGACTACTTAGACCAGAAAACCATAGCTAGAAGTAAAATAAGTGCACACAGGGTGCACGTACCCAGGGAGATTAAACAAATCATAAGAGATGCTTATAAACTTTGCATTTATCTTGTGCTCATGACCTGGAGCTTGTCAGTCAATCAGCTAACAGCTAAAGATATGCAGCATTTCTCACAACATTTTGATGCTAAATGGACCCTCACCAGAGACCATGTAACATGTAAATTGCTGGTTGCATCTGAAATTGTAACAACAGGCACTTTTAAGTGTCACTATTTGTATAGAGGCTTCATTTTCAAGAATACACTTATAGCCTCAAGCATAGGGCAGGGGGAGGATTTTTCCATTATTTTAAAAAAAAAAAAGGTAACTATAATCACTTTGTTCAGCAAATATTCAGCCCAAGTCTCTCCCTGAGAGCTGGTGGCTAGGCCTCACCGCACTGAGCTCCACCACCAGAACTTCAAAAATAAAGCATGCCAAGAAAGGGCAGGCAATTATAAAATCACACTGATCCGGGTGAGCACCAGTAGGAATGCAGTTTTGGTAACAGAAACAGAGAATCCTGCAAATATGTCTATGAATACAATGTGAGTCAGGGAACCCATTTAAACACACCTTATGGCTTGAGATACCACCCAGTCAGAAAGCACAAACAACAGTAAATAGTCCCCTGAGTTTGAGGAATTTAAGACTTGAGAATGACTGAAATCCTGTCTTCAAAACAGGATTTAAGCAGAATTTCAATTTCAATGCAGACCTTGAGCAAGAGTTCTGCCTAAGGGTATACTTGGTATTTTCCTCAAAAGCTAACACTAACATGCAAAAGCCAGTATCTGAGGAACAATCTGTGACAGATGCAAATTCCACTAGATAGAAAGATAGACGGATACATAGATAGACAGACAGACTGATGGACAGACAGACAGGAACAGCCAACTAGCAAACACTTGAACTCTTAGCATCTAAAAGTGAGCTTGAAACATCCTTTCCTTGGATTTATATTCACTCCTTAGTCTCTCTTTACTTTTATTCCTTGAATACATTTTTCTATCCCCTTCCTATCTACAAGCACTCACTGCAGCCAAAACAGAGGGGGTAGGACGTTCAGAGTTACTCAACCCTTCACATTTCATTTTTCCTTGAATCTATTCCCTGACTTCCTCTCTGCTCCACCACCAAGAGCCCAGTGTGGCATACTCCTGGTCTTTCTCTTATTTGAGTCCAGTGGCTTTTTACTCCCTCTTTTTGTTATGAAGTGCCTTCTCCCCCTGGCAATGGCATCCTCTTTTCCTGCTTTCCAACACATTTAAAACACCTTTCCTTTTATTCACCTGACAAATGCTCTCCAATGCCTTCCAATTTCTCTTCAAAACCTAGGAAGGGTGCTTGTCTTCAGCTCCTCAGTGGTGACTACCTTGAGCATAGGCTTTCTGAGACACTAGCTATGCTTATCTGTGTAATTTATCGGCAGCATGTAGATTTACGCTGCAGAACAAATAATGTAGAAAAAGATGTCTGGTGGAAAGTCTTACCTTTCTGTTTGCATAAGCCGAGTCTCCAGTATGCTGCTACTCCCTTACTTTCTTTATGTATTAAGTTGTCCAAGTGCATTACTGAAAATGAAGTTGAGAGAAGCCTTAAAACTAAAGCAAAATTCTACTTAAAAGTATTATTTCATCAGGTCACCGTTGGAACTAGTATCCTGATCCACACGGCCTCCTCTTCGTGGTCTAACAACTTACACTGTGAACGTGCCGATTTTTCAAGTTAACATTAGAATCATATTTTTCCAAGTACCCACCCACTGATACTCTCCACTTTGACATAACGAGATCACTTTTCTCTCCCATAACATCATGTATAACAAAATATTGACAGCCAGACCCTGTGTGTCTGCAGTTGTCAAGTGCTTTGGAAAGGTGTCAGTGAGGATGCTCTGAAATCATTTTCATTAATGAATTGATGCTATCAGCTTTTTCCAGGATGCTGTGTCATTAGAAAAATAAATAAATAAATAGATAAATAAATAAATATTTTCCCTGAACATAGCAGGAACCAAAGAGGAAGCGGCAATCACTGCTTATGGTTCTTCTCTCACATAGATACATGGTTTTCTGGTTGCTTCCAACTCTCTATCTGTTCCCTGTCTGCCTCATGCACTCACTTTTTCATTTCCCCCAAATGGAAACACCCTGAAATCTTTTTGCATTACCTTCCCAGCAAATACTCTGACCAAATCTCTGACCAGTCTTGGATGGCCCCTGCATTTCTGAAAGTCTGTTCTCATGTTTCAGCTACCTGAAGCTCTGAATTTTACTTTTCCCCCGTTTATCTCAAAGGACGGGTGGCAAATGTGGTGTATTGTTTATACACTCCAGTTTTTAAAGTGGTCATTTTTAAACTTCTATATTTTTCCCATTATACTCCCCATTTCCATTCCACTTAAGTCAATCCGTTTCTTTTTACTTGAATTCAGATTATTTTCTCAGTTCATTTTGTCTGTAGAAATGTGATGTCCTGCAGCTGCCTTAGTCTTGGAGGGAAAGATGTGCAAATGATGCCAGTTGCTGCTCTGGAGTTAATGTCTAGATAGATGCAGCACTAGTTTGCTTTAAAGTTTCATCCTAAGTGGTAGTTTTAGTGATATTAATGCTCGGGACAGTGTCCTCATTCCAGTGGTCAAATTACTGACTAAATTCCAATTGCTAGGACCAGGGGCAAGATTTTATTCCCAAAACTGTGCAATAATATTTTTATGAGCTAAAAGTATCAGAAACACAAACAAAATTAAAGAAAAAAAAAAGTTAAGCTAAGTACACAACAATAGTCAGGTTTCATTGGTTTCTTTTCTTGCAGAAACAGAGAACTGAGGTGCAAGGGGGCAAATGACTGAAATGTTGCAGGAAAATTGCTGCAGGTCTGGTAGCTGGATCTCAATCGCTGAGCCCTTTTCCAGTTCCTTGAAAATAAACTTCTATGATTCATGTCTGGAAAAATGTTATTGGTGTTCAGTTCTAACTTACACAATTAAAATGGCAATAATGACCTCTTTTAACTTTGCCATCACCAGTATTTCAGTTGTAAAGAATGTTTTCACTAAAGAAAAAATGCATCTGAGCAATATCCCAGGTGCTTCCTAGGGGAAAGCTTGCTTTGCAGTTTCATACAGCATAAAACATTCCTGCATCCTTGCCTACCAGTTCAGAAAGCACCAGGAGAAACACCAAATTCTGGAATAGTACGGGAGCTCCTCCATGCCTCTCCAGCTGTGCTCCTGGCTGGTGGGTGCTCGTTTTTAGACATTGCAGCTGCCCAAGCAAGCGGTGCATGTCACCAGGCAGCAGTCTGTATTTCCAGAGCTGGCAATGAGTCATGCGTGAAGCTGGATGACAACCCATGCTGTATGTATGCGGCCATGGATCGCTACACAGCAATAAAGTACAATATCTTGATCAAAACCTGTCTCATTTTATCTGGATCTCCACTGACTTTGCTGGCGCTGAGCCACGGCTGGTGTTTACTGACCTTTCAGAGCAGCACTGTTGACTGTAGGAATAAAAATAGCTTCTTTTCGAGGTTGTGCACAGACACAGAAGCTGTAGGGTGCATGCTCAGCTGTGCACACAGCGGCCTTCATACCCATCTGTAGACCATGAAGAAGGACCAGGACAGCCAGTCAGAGTTGTTACTGCTGGAACAGTTGCCTTGATTTGAGCAGGCAGCCCACCCCAAACATCTGTGTGCTGATAACACGCCTCCCAGTCCCACACGGCGATGTGTAACTTCTGCTCAGCTTTCAACCCTTAACACTTCCAGGCTGCACCTGTGATGCAAGGCAGATGTGATCCCACAGTGCTCCCTGCAGTCTTGGCCCAAAAACACCTGCTGGGGGTGTTAGTAAGACCACACTGCACCTCCATGCAGCGGGGCACACCAGGGAAGGTGCTCACCATGCTAGCAGAGCCAAACCATGCCCAGGGTGCCTCCTGGATGCAGCAGGTGCCCCTACACACAACACAGCCTCCCAGCATCTTCCCCAAGTGCCTTTGAAGACACATCAGTTCCCACAATAAAGGCAATGTAAAACACATTTGCTGAGCCACCAGGCTGTTACAGTGTCTGCCAGGCAGAAAAATGTAGAAGATAGTCATCCAAAGAACCATGGAAAGGGGTAATGTGATCTTCCTAAAGAAAAGCCCTGAAGTTTGAGGGTTTTTAAGCCCTTAGGTTAGGAAGGCTTGGCTGCTCTCACAGAAAGCAGAGGGCTCTGGCTGCACCAGGGGTCGTGCTCAAGTTAGTTTAGATGAAACATGCAGAAGTTGAGGGATCGCCAACTTAATAATAGAATCACAGCATGGTTTGGGTTGTGACCTCTGGAGATCGAGTCCAACGCACCTTCTAAAGCAGGTTCACCTAGAGTAGATTGCACAGGAATGTTTCCAGGTGGGTTTAGAATGTCTCCAGAGAGGAAGACTCCACATCATCTCTGGGCAGCCTGTTCCAGTGCTCTGGCACACTCAAAGTAAAGAAGTTTCTCCTCACATTCAGATGGAACCTCCTACACTTCAGTCTGTGCCCATTGTCCCTCATCCTATTGCTGGGCACCACTGAAAGGAGTCTGGTCCCATCCTCTTGACATCTACCCCTGAGATATTTATAGGCATTAATAAGATGCCTTCTCAGCCTTCTCCAGGCTGAACCGACTGAGCTCTCTCAGTCTCTCCTCATAAGAAAGATGCCCCAGCCCCCTAATCATCTTTGTAGCCCGCCGCTGGACTCCTTCCAGTAATCCATATATTTGGACCACTATTAATTTTCTTCTAATGTGAATGTAGTGTGCTGTTTATATACTCCAGTTTTCAAAGTAAGCATTTTTCAGTACTAGCAAGATTTCTACCTGGACATGGTTTGCCTCCATGTCACAGGGGCTTGCTGACAGTATCTGCAGAGACACACAGACACTATTTAAACATTGGGCAGCACACACGCAGAGCTAGATTTAACTAAAACAAAACAAAGCAAGCTCTGTGCTTTTATGTAAAAATTCAGCTGTTACCTTGATAATTTATGATGATCATCTCGGAAAAGGAGTTGCAGTACCTGAGCCACATTTGCTGCTTTGTGCTGAAAGGCCAGGCTAACAGGGGATTAGCAGGAAGATAGCTCCAGGATGGATTATCCCTACACAATGGCAAAGAAATTTCTCTTACAGCAACATGTACTGACACCATGTTTGGAAGGCTGCCTCTGGCAGTGTACTCCTAGGGCTAGCACAGTGGTGTCCTTCCAGGCCTGCAAAAACTTGCATGGGATTTTGTACCCGGCATCAAATCTTTGTCTGACCTGCTCGTGTCCTTGCAGTCCCGGCAAAACTTCCCCAACTGTCATTGTTTCAGAAGCTGGTTTTCCCTCTTGAAAATCCACAATGGCTTCAAGGGACACTTCAACTTCATTTCTGCAAGATTTGGTTTGCTCATGGTACCCCCACTCCACACCACTTCTCACAAGCATCGACCTGATATTGTCAGACAGACAAGCAGATAGATAGCAAGAATTATCAAGATAAATCTAATTATTTGAGACATGTGTAGTATTTAATTTGCTCATTCCATGGAACATGACAAAGTAAATTAGTAGCAGAGGAAAGTATTACATAGTGCCATTACAGGGTGAACATTTTTGTGTGTTTAGTCAAAGCACTGCCTAATAAGATATATGAGTGTCAGGGAATATCCATTTTAGTTATGCACTTAATTCTTCAAATTCAGCATACCAGTAATTTAGATGCCTTCATTTTAATTCTTCTGACACTTTGATAAAAGTTTCTGTTTGTTTCTCCATATTTTTGAAGAACACAGCACTTGTTTTTGGCACATTGCTGACACTTATTTTATTTTTTCTCTTTGAGGATACGGGTTGTATTAATGTTTCCATAATAAGCAGAATAAAGTCAAGAGACAAGAACTCAGGATTTGTGTTCTTTTGTCAGTTAAATACTCCACTATAAAAAGAGACAGTAAATTATACAAAGAAACTAACACTATGACCACAGTATTCTAACATTTATTTCTACATCAGGAGACCTGCATACAGTAGCTGAAATTCCTATTTTTTCATTCAAAAAGAAATTTTGAGCGTTTAGTGATCGAATACTAGAAAGGAAGTTACATATTTTTCAGCTGGTCATAAGCAAGCCACAGGATGAATGAGGTGCATTTACAAGAGGAACTGACTGATGTGTAACCTGCTTGCATTGTAATCATGCTGTATGGAGTGAATAAAGCATTTTTTTCTCCATCTCCCTCTCTGTCAATTAACGAAAAAGTTTCTTAGTATTTGTGCATTGGATTCAATATAGGCTTCTTCACTCATGTCCCACTGGAGAGCATCCTTGCAGAGGCAATCCACATTTGGGTGCTACAGATGCCTGAAGTCTGGAGGAACTATATTTTTTGCCTCCTAAGTGGAGGAATTTTTTTCTCCCTGAGTAGCAGCACAGAACATGTTATTCATGACTGAGCTCCTTCTCTCCCACTGCAGGCTGTCCTGCCCTATTCACCTTCTGTACTTGACTGGGAAGTGTAAATGATAAGATCTTTACATGCTCAGAGAAAAATGGTCCAAGCTCTGAGACATGAACATGATGGTAAATAGCACTCATTTTCAACAGTGGCACAGTTTTTACAAGTGCTAAATATCTTTGCTGTACTAATCCCTCTGACAGTAACTTTTAGGTAGCTACAAAAATTATGTGGACACCTGTCAATAGAGAGTGAGGTCCATCTAATCGGTGGCACTCTGTCAACGTTCAGATTTGTATGCTTTCCAGAAATTATCACCCAGAGGTGTGTGAAATACTGTTGTTTCCTACTTTAAAAACACAGTGTAAAAAAACACCACAGTGGTACACATAGATAGAATAGCTTGAAAATATTCCTCGAAATGTTTCAAAACAATTGTGAAAGTTATAGGTCTTTACACTGGCTCTAGTGGCAGCTCTACCATCCATTTTCAAAATCATTTGCTGTATTTACTCAAATGTATATTCTGATTGTCAATTCCCTCTGTCTAACCTTGATACATGCACTAAGGGGGGCAAATGGTAAAACAGAAGTATATTAATCTAAACTCATAGAGTTTATTCACTTGCATTTTGAGGTGAACCTCAAGTATGTTTTCAAGAGCATCTCAACTGTTTATGAGAAGAACTTTACAAATGGAGAATAGGTATGTACAAGGCTGCTGTCTGCAGCACACGTTCCCCAATGTTCAGGCAGACCCAAATGCTCTGCTGTTGGCATTTCATAAGGTGCTTTCATACCTGTAAAAGGAAAGTGTGCACAGAATTGCAGCAGGTGGCCTGAGTGCTGAGGGAAAATAGCCCTTTCTTCCCCTTAGGATGCGTATAAACACATCCTGGGAGCTTCCTAACTTCTCCTTCTCAGGACACCATTTAGGAACTGTTCGAAGGGGACACAGTGAGCTCTGTAGGGACTACAGCTTGCCAGGAGATGGTTGCACTAAAAGTGACTGGTACCTCTTCCTCTGCACAGGGAATTCCTAATTCTACCACTCAAAGGCAAGCCTCTGCATAGATGCAGACCTAGACAAACCAGTCCGAGCTCATTACTTGTCAGAGAGCTACTGTGTGCCAGTTAGGAAATTTAACCCCTCATCACAACACAGCTTCAACAAGTGTTATAAAAATATCTCTGCCGATGAAAGAGATGTAAGTTTTGAAAAAGCCATGGGTGCATAAGGTCCACCTATTGCAGAGTCTGCAAGTTGCTGCACTAGAGATGATCTTGCTAACTGCTATGCTTGCTTCTGCAAAAAGCACCTACACCCAGCAAATGCATGGTAGAGTTTGCCATGTAACTTCGGTGTAAGCATAAGGAGGTGGCAGGACCTCTCTGATGAAGAAAATGCTTTATTTCAAAACACTGGCATAGCACACAGTCCAGATGCTGATAATAATATTAGAAAACAAAAGGAAGTTTAGAAACCCAGAGAAAGCAAAGGAAAAAGAAGGCAGGACAAAGAAAACTCCAGTAGCAGAACAGTCCCATCAAGATCCTCAGCTTCAGGCCATACCCAACATAGCTGAGCAAGGAAACCAAGATACCCCAGAAACAGAAAAGGAGGGTCTAACTCCCCATAACCAGGGAAAGGAGAAACAAGACTCCAGGAAGCTGGGGAAGCAGTAAGGGAAACATCTTGAAGCACAGACTTGTTTTGATCCTGATGATAAGTCAACTTTTCCAAAATTGATGAGCCATTTGGACCTGTTCCCTGCTGTTTAAGGATTTGTCCTTGAAGTGATGAGCATGTGTGAAAACCCACATATGCACTGAGGAAGGGAAGGCAGATGACATCGGGCTTGAATTCAAATTAGAAAAATGTGCAGGGAAGAGCAAAAAAAAAACCAAAACAACCTCACATTGCAGCACAGGAAAGTTTGGTGTTTGCTTTCCATCCTCCTTTGACAGACGGGATTTTCAGCTCCAAATGGTGAACACCACATTTTCTTACAGATCATCTCCCTCTCTGGGTACGTGGGCTGCCTCAGATGACCATCTTGCAGGAAGGCTGAAATTAATTTGTAGGGCTGGTGCTCCACAGGGCTTTGGCTGGCAGCAGCTGCCCAGCAGTTGTCAGAGGTACCTGCCCTGCTCTCAGCATCTGCTCCAGGTCCATCACACAGACCACAGTGGTCATTTCCTTGGTGTTTGGGGGATCCAGAGAAAACCGGGGCTGCTGGCACTGCATCATACAGAAGAAAAATCAAGACCTCCAAACCATGTAAATCAGGGGTGTCAAACCCATTTTCACCGGGGCCCACATCAGCCTCGTAGTTGCCTTCAAAGGGCCAAATGTAATTTTAGGCCTTTGTAAATTTAACTACTCCTACATTTATAAATATAACTACTCCTACATTTATACATGTAAATGATCTTGAAAAAACGGGACTCTTCAAAAAATTGTCTTCAGACATAGTGTTCACTTTTTGGTTTTGTTTTGTTTCTCTACTCAGTAGTGTGAATTTCAAGGACTGCACACATCAGGGCCATCTTTACCCAAAGAGGAATTTGCAACATTAATAGCAAAACAGGTACAAAACAAGCAATCTATGACTTTAGTCCCTGACATTTTCCAGCATCATATGGATGCTATTATTATTGTCAAATTAATACCTAAAATTGACATTTTAGAGGTTCACGTAGGCTTTTAAAAGTTATTTCACCCACATTAACCAGCTCATTAAAAATAGTTTTCGAGGAAAGACCATCACATTTTTACATTTTGGGCTAATATCATCATAATATATGGACATGAATAACAGGGCATTTTCATTTAATGGTCATAGCATACACATTTTTTTTATGATGGTATGTAAAAACATAACTTAGGATTGCTGATTTTGTAGCTTATTTTGGATGGTTTGATGCTTCCAATTATTAAATACATTAGCTGTGATGGCAACACTGCATGCATTTTAACTAGGAAGAAATTCGCGAACAAACACTGAGAATACAGCCTGTATGCATCCCAACCTCCCTACTCCCAGAGAAATAAAATGCACCTGTGTGAAAACACTACCATTTCCTTGTCATAATTTTAATTTCCAAAAGTCAAGGGAGTAATGACATCAGAGTGCATACAATGTAACATTTTGAGTGTTGCAGTACTATTAAATAAACAGAGTATTGTTTGGGGGTATTCTGAACGTATTCAGCACCTCAAACAACTTCACTCATCTAAAGCATGAACACACCTGACTACCAAAAATCTGGGTCAGCAAGAACAGGGGTATTTATAGGGGTATTTATAGCCTTTATTTGGAACGTCACCTCTCTAGTCAGTCTGGCTGAAATCCTTTTACTTTTAATTTAGAGGTAAATGCTGGGGAGCTGCTCACAGCCTCCAGTCAGTCCACCCTGTCCTACATTTAAAATAAAGAGAAGCATAGAGCACGTGTGGATCTGAAAGCTGCCGGCAGCCTCTGTGCATCAGAGAAGCTCCAAGTGTGCCCTGCGCATCTCCACAGGCTGCTGCACCCCAGCCAGCTCCCGGTCTGTGAGCACAGGGATGGCCAACTGCTTCAGGCCCATAGGCTTTCCACAAAACCTAGACACACAGAAAACAAAAACAAAAACAACTTCAAATGTTTATTAAACATAGTGATTTAAAAAAAAAAACAACTAGTAGTGTCTCAATTGGTTTGCATTTCAGTGTTTAGCTCTCACATATTCCCATAGGAAATGGGCCATAAAGATCTGAAACTGAAGCAGGCTATGCTGTGCACTGTTGAAGATTACAGTGAGTTGAAAATCATATAAATAATGAAAACCAACTAATTTTTTAATTTTTATTTTAATTCTTTGTGTCTATATAATTCAAAACACATGCAGAATTTTTTAAAGGTATGTCTGTCTATTCCTAACATAATTAATATTCATCTTTCCTTATAGAGCCTGACCTATAATGTTACATTTTTATTATCTTAATCACTATGTAGACAGGCTGTCTAGCAAGTGAACAGAGACCATGGCAAACAAAGAGCAGAATGAGATCTTGAAGATCTGTACAACAGAGTAAATTAGAGAAGTTCTATGTGTGATTTCGTTATCCACATCTCAGTAAGGGTAGCAAAGAAATCTGGCTCACTCTGCATATACTGTATGAAAGACACATTTTTCAGTTACCTCAGAACACCATGCAACTAGATAGCCATGCTTTTATAAGAACATATATAAAGCAAAACCTCAGACTTAGCCACTATGGACTCCACTGTGGTGACCTACTGCATAGATTTACACTGGCAATGCCACAGAAGTCATGAATGCTGAAATAATTTATTTCTGAGTTTAATTTTTCTCTGTGGGTTTTGCCATTTTATTAACGCTTTATCTTTTTACAGGCTCTTTGAAGGTGGTGTAAATTGCATCTAGCTCTGATTAATGGTGAGATTCATGCTAGAAAATAAAACCTTCTCTCTAGCTCTAATGTAAATGAAGCCTTTCAAACTAGTACAGAGTTTTTAATAGAAACAGAATGTATTAACCTACCCTAGAGAATCTTACATAGACACACCAAAAATCAGGTATCCAAATAATCTCAGTATTTCTCTACATTTCTTAATAAAAGGCAAAGGCTATATCAAATACAGTTTCTTGTGCTGCCAAAATACTACTAATTTCTCAAAGTTACTTTTAGACAGCACTAGCACTGTCAGTACTGTGCAAGCTAAGGGATGAGCTGGCAGCAGTTTCTGGCAGGTATATGCCACATGAAGGCAGTTTTGCAACTTGCAAATGGAAATTAGATGCCCGGCAATCGCTGGCTGTCCAGAGGGGTGGGTGCTCAACACCCCTTGTGTCAAGTTTTTCCTTACTATTTTGAAGGAAAACCAGATCACTCACCCACTTTGAGGTAGCTGACTCCCTTTAGAGTCACAAAAGCTACAATGGAGTTTGCAAAGCCTGACAAACACAATCATTAACGTTGTGGTGGGGTTTTTTTTGTGTGGTGACATAATGAAAGAAGTGAGTGTTACATCTGGAAGTCAAATCACAATCAGAAAGTTTAAAAATCACTCTTCCGATGTACCATTTTGGAGCTGGCACGAAACCGTTTGAGAATCCAGAGACTCCTGCCCCTAAGGTCAATCCCTCTTTGCAGAAGGGGTAAGGCTGGGAGAGGAAGCTGCACTTTGGAGCATATTATAAGCAAGTGTCAGGTGAATACTGGATTACCTATGGCATGAAATTAGTAATTAGCTCCTAAAAACTGTCACTTTCAAAAAAAAGGAAACTTGTCCAGAAGAAGATATGAAAAAGTGGAAGTTCCCTCTGTAAAGCAGAGAATAAATGGGGATGGACAGCACACCCACCTCTTCCCTGTGCAAAGGAGAAGAACTCTGACACCCTTGACTCTTCCCAAAGGTCCCTGAAGTCAAAGTCAGGGAGCAAATGTGACATAGTTAACATTTCAGATCCCACTCCCAACATAAGGAAGTGACTCCCATCTCCAGGCCTGTCCATCTGGTACCTCTCATTAGTGCCTAAGTGAAGGAAAGTTCTTTGCTTTTGTTTCTAAGGAGGATCCCATGGCAACAAAATGAGGCATGGTCCAAAAGCACGTAAAAGTAACCTACCCATTAAACCACCTGGCTCCCACTTCCACTGAATTGGTTTGGTTTTTGTTAGCTTATTTGTCATGGTAAGTCTCAGACTACATACAAACCCTCTTTCCTTTATTCCCACTCCCCTCCTTCCCTTCTACATCCACCTATGGTACTATTACGCTGCAGAGCAGGAATTTTCTTTGACCACCTTAGAGATGCACCAAGTGTGGGGTGTGCATGTATTTGCACCCATCAGGAGCAGGGTATCAGGAGCAGCAGAGTATGTACGAATTCCTTCTCTCACACCTGCCTCCATGCACTGCAAAGGCCCTTCCTTCCAGCACACACAGGGGAGTAGAGTGAAGCCAGACACATCTGAAGGGAAAGCAGATAGCAGAACAGGGATGCTGCACCCTCCCATCCATGTAGCTGGTAGATCAAGGCTTGGAGGCATGTTTCCCAGGACATGGACATCTCTTTACATATCAAGGCTCAAGTTTATTTCATTGCATAAAAAAACAGAAATTAAATTTAGCTTTAGGGGTCAAAAAAGTTGTTGTTGTAATGGGCCAGATTAATTTCTGGCATGAAAAGACACAATCGTCACTGATTTTGATGACTTATGGCAGCAATTTATCCTCAGCGTAACTCCACTGACTTTGCTGCAGTTACATCAAGGCTTAATTTAGCCTGATATTTTTATCAAGAGAAGGAACAAAATTTAAAAAGAGCATATCTTGGTTCGGGCATTTGTTTTCTACTTTCCTGACACAAAATGCATTTCTTTAAGCTATGTATCCTCCAGCCCTCTGTTTTCTGATATTCTGATAGCCTTCGTGGTTTTTTTTTTTCCTTCTACCCAGCATTTGCAGCTGGGCTTATTGACAACTTGTCACCTGTGATGTGTTTGCTGTCTTACAAGATTACAAACGACTGCTTCCTTGAACTGCTTCTCTTCTCCCTGTATCTCTTGCATACTGAGTGGGTTGTTTTCTGGCCAGTGAACGCCACCGAAGAATTTATTGATGATAGTCTCTCTTCTTTTTAAAAACTTCATTCTTTGGTCATCTGCAAAGTTAGAATTAGAATTAAGAAGTAGTACAATATTCAAAATGGATGCCATGTGCAAGGACACTAATATCTGTTCCCTCTGTAAGTCAGATTCTTGGAACCTGCATTGTTGCCAAATCCAACAGCTTGAACTATTTTATCACATCTGCCTAATTCATATTCTGGGCATCCACTGACATGAGTGTTTGACAAACACTGATATTCTATTTCACAGCAATGGCACTGCGGGTGTCCCCAGGAAGCCCTACTTCTGTCAGGTTGGACACAAGAGTCATTGAAGAAGAACCCAAAGCTACCAAAAATGTTGACATGCTACATAGCTGGGCTGCTAGAGACAAACAAACAAGTAAGGGCCCCTGAAAGCGTTTTAAAGACACTCTGAAATCCATTTCTCAGGTTTGTCAGGGCAATACCAGAACCCATAAGAACCTGACTACATACCAAGGTATCTCCAGAGAAATCTGCGATAAGGTTGCTGCAGACCTTGAAAGCACACAGTCCAACAGGAGTCTAGGAGAGCAACAAGGAAGCTCCAAGGCACTCAGCGGTCATCAGAAATGTGTGAAATCAACCTGCAGCCAGACCTGCTCCTCATGGGTTTGTCTGTCTCCACGTGCTTGAGCACGTGGGCACTGAGGGCAATGAGCTACAGCGCACAGAAGAAAAGAGTGGATGTGCATGCACAGGTACCTGTGTTTTGCTGTTTGTTTTCTCTGTGTATTCAGACTTAATTTCTGCCACAGAGGACATATTGCAGTAATTAACTGAGGTGTGACAACATTTTGATATCTTAACGTACAAACAATCCCACTCAGTAAGCGTTATGAGTCATCTGAAATCTTCCTCAAAGCTGTGTGGTAAGATCTCTAACAAAGTGAGGACTTGTATCACCCTTTCTGACAGGAGACCATCGAAGAGGTACACCTTCTGCTCCTCTGGATCTGCTTACTCATTCCTTCTGCTGCTTAGGCTCTACAGTGGAGGAGCTTCAGACATTTCTAATTATATTTGCATTTAGCAACCGCCTGCTGAGCTACTGTTCAAACACGAGCCACAACAAATAAATAAACAAACCCAGGGCTGCCAGTTCAGACAGCCGGCGTGCTCAGTCTGAGGACATCTGCCCTTTCCCTAGTACCAAGATCACAGACTGTCAGCAGTGGCCTTTCAACTCATGGTAGCCTTCCTGCATGAGGCTTGTATGTCTTTGGCCCCAAAAAAACCCAAAGTCCATAGAGATTTATTCTGTATTTTTTTTTCTTCTTTATTGGGCTTTGCAGAGCCCTGGAAAAAATGTCTGCAATATCATTCATAAACATCATCATTTATTAATGTACTGCAAGTCTGAAACAGCCTAGTTGTTTGGGTGCTTGGTAATGTCTGAGGTTAGCTCATTTACAGAGAGGAGCAACACCGGAAAGTGTTTCTCTTCAGAGAACTATGCTGATGAAAAGTTGCTCAGAGCTCATCCAAAATACTGTCTCACACCAGGTCCTTCATATAGTTTCTTTTGGATGAACTTACAGCATGTGTGTTGTTTTTTTTTCCCCTAATAACCAGCAAGTTTGTATGCATTATTTTAATGCAGAGATTTTATTTTGATGTTATGTAAGAGACATGGAAACCACACCTGGGAAATTTGGCTGGCATTTCTGTAGAAATATAACAATAGTGTGACAGATTACCAAGTGGGTACTGGTATTTAACTTGTTTTTCTTTTCATCTAGTAATTTCAAATGTAATTTGAATATTCATAAGATAGCAAGACAGTGACTCATTAGAAGATGTATAATGTTCTGTAGAGTGAAATGCTGTGGAAATAAGCAGTATGTTTGCAAGTCGAACAGAACACATGAGGCCAGAAGTGTAGGACACACAAAAACCATCACCTTTCTCTTTTCTGAATGTGTGCATAAGGTGAGGATTATGATCATCATGAAATATTCAGGAGGCTTGCATGGGAAATACATTTCCCATAGCAACAGATGTTTTAGACATTAGAGCAAGATTAAAGAGAACCTATTTCATCTATCTTTTATTTTAAATTAATGGTTATCTACCAAACCAGAAGGTCAAAACAGGCGCTTCTGTGAAGACAAACATGTCTTTGCAAAAAATTATACTCTTTCTGTGGATTTGGTTTTCTTATCTGGCAATGGGTAATCATAAGCCATACTCCAGGTCTCTGTGTAATTACTAATTCACCATTTCAGTTCTACAATGTTAGCCAAAAAAGCCCTTCAGTAAGTAAAAAGGAATGCTAAACTGTTAATAAATTCAAGATGTTAAACTCTGATTTGTACCTAATTCTGTTAATATATACAGTTCAAATTAAAATGTAACATCAGACTTTCTGGATTTGTTGGCCTTAAAAAATCGAATAAAAGACAAGATTGTATTATAAAAATATTGTAACCCAGTTTTGCTCTTATCTTTGCCTCTGTTAAAAGAAAACTAGAGACAAGAAATAACTTCTATAAAAGAGTCATTATCAGAGATTACTGTTTTTTAAATATCATCCAGAAATTTCCAGGCATTAAAGAGCAAATAGAAAATATTTCACTTTGCTCCTTGTACAAAGAGATGAGGCACAAATCCTGAAAGGCTTAGATACTGAAGTCCTATCAAGGGCTAAGGTTCACTTCATCTAACCAAATGATCCTAAATTAGGAGTCAAGTCAACACAGACTCTCTCTAAAGATCCTCAAAGGAAAATGCAGGGTACCAGATGATGACTGAGGTTCCTGAGAAGCTAAATAGCCTTCTGAATGAGTCTGCTTCTTGCTTTTGGGGTGCTTGCAGGGGATGATGCTCCTGCTGAAATCAACTGAAGGCAAAATGCAAGCACCTTGCTGGAAGTGCCATGGCTTGTTAGTACTTCAATGTCTCAACACTTCTAATAAGTTAGATGTGTAGGATGTGCCAGGTGCCACAGATAAACAAGGGGAAGGACTGAGAAACTGGGTAAAATTTATGGCAAGGGACTGTGTACTCATGAATTTTTTACACAGGTATGTCCTGATGGTACTTGCAAATTTATTAACTGATTTATTTTACTTACGTTGATCAGATCACGTGCTGCAGGCAGCATGGAAGAAGCATTTGTTTTTGAAGTAACTTAAATAAAGAGCAGACGGTGGCTTGGTGAGCAGGGCCTAGATTTGTTCTCAGTTCCATGTTTGCAGTCACAGCCTATCTGTGAGATTCTAAATCAGAATATATTATATTTAAGCCAATATTCAGAAAAATTTGCATGGAAAAGCTTATATTTGATAGTTGCAAGTCAGTGTGTTCATTTTTCATAGAAGGAACTTAGATGTCCGGCTGCTAGTGTCATTAAATATCTGTGAAAAGATCAGTTATGGGGCCACAGAGACAGAGTGAAGGCTTGATCATTCACCAAGAAAGACGTCTGCTGGGATGTGAGAGACTTGAGTTTGCACCCTATTTCAAATATTTCACAATCCACCTCTCCAACAGAAGACTTCGAAAGGACCAACCTCTCAGAGAAGCTAACAGCAGGATATTTGGGATATCTTACCTGGATAGTAGGAGAGTAAAGCTTCCAGTTCTCTTCCAGACTTTCTTCAGCTTCTTTGGTGCCCACCAGTCTCTCTGATGGTGGCCACGGTTGCAGCTGACATTTGCTTTCCTATGGGACATATCAGAAATGCCCTTCTCTCATGTTTGCTGTGATGGTGCAGGCTGTAGATGCCGAATTCTTTGGAGCACCAAAGAAATGTCACGGCTTCAGTCAGGTATACATCATCTGGCACTTGCCTCTCCCACTTGCCCCCTTCAACTTTGGCCATCTTCCCAAAAACTGAGTTCAGGACCAGAGGCAGGGCCAGCCTGAAGCACATGGAAAACAAAAAAAACATTAAAGTCCTTTGGAAAGATCCTCTGCTGCAGCACATCCACATGAATAGGCCAGAACTTCCCACCTGACTGTATTTTGGTGGCACAGGGGTACGGTCATGTGTTTGCACCAGTCCAGGGAGAGCGTTTATGTACTTCCCACTAAAAGGGCTGGATTGCTCAGGCAAAGGAAGAAGCTGTTCAGTCTGTCCCTGAGGCTTGCCAAACCTCTCTGATCTCAAGGGAGAGTCCCATTACAAAAAGGCCTTCCCCCTTCTTTTACAGAGCACTATCAGTCATTTCAGTGTGAGCTCTCTCTTTGGATCTGACGGCTGTTAAAAACGCATACCTTTCTTGGAGCTAAAATGGCCATTGTTAGAAACAGAAACAAAACATCTCTGTGTGTGGGAAAGTAGGAACTACCACAAATAGTCATGACTGCGAATGGACACTGCTTTGCTTTCCAAGTGACTATGACACCAGATGGTACGATATGACTGTATCCTGGCAGCCCTTAAAGTACTAAAATAAAGCCTCATTTCAAGTACATTTGCCTCTAGAAATAGAAAAATATCCTCTATATTTATGTTATATTTGTGGTTGGTTTTTGAAGTGTTGCCAAAAGTTGTCTAGAATTAAAAAAAAAAAAAAACAGGGAAAAATAAAAGAGGGAAAAAAAAAGAGTTTTGCATGAATCATCCATGTTACAGTCTTCATAAATCTACATCATTACCCAAGTATGTCCCAAATTGCTGCATGAATACCAGACTTGAAACACTGGTGGGAAAAGGAGGCTATAAAATTATGTCAGAGTACAATGGGTACTAATATGCTGGGAGTGCAACATTATTCTGTTAGTCTGAGAAATTTCTGTGGTGATACTCTAAGGCATATGCCTTTGATATAATAACACATATGCTCTATAACAGTAATGCTCTATTTTACATATGATGTTATGCCTCCATCAGTCTGTGGCCATGTAACCTCAAACCAGAAGAGTAAAATAAGGCTGAACTTCTAACTTTTTAAATACTTATTATACAGTGCAGCATTGCAATAGCAATACTCACTAGAGATCTGAATGAGGGAGCCTCTGAAGAGATACTGCTGACACACTAAGATTCTTCCAATGACATCTTAAAACTAAGACTAATTTTTTGAAGACAGTTTTCTTTCAACAGTTATATTATGGAATAGTTTATAATCTTCTTTCATGATCTCTTAGTTATAAAAAGAAGGTTTATGAACATTTGCTAGGGGACATATAAAACTGTCACCCACAAAATTATGAGTGTATCCATTCCTTTTAACTCTTCCCTTTTTTCTTGTTTACTGCTAACTGTAAGATGGTGAGGACAGTCAAGCACAGCAACAGATTGCCCAGAGAGACTGTGCAGTCTCCAGCCTTGGAAGGCACAGGAACAGATTGCCCAGAGAGACTGTGCAGTCTCCACCCTTGGAGGTTTTCAAAATCTATATGGCTAAAGGCCTGAACAATCTGGTCTGATCTCATAGCTGCCCTTGCTTTGAAACAGATGTGGCCTTCCTGAGGTTCCTTTGCACCCGAACTATGCTATGATCCTATGATCCTAAGATTTATTATTTACAGTTTTACAGCTGAAGTAATCTGCACTAGAGGTTCATTGTTCAGCATTGGATTTCCACCATAGCAGGAATTCGATTGTACAGAAATCTATAGATCACAAACCCTGGATCTCAAGAGGGACTTTAACCTCCCTGACAGCTGTCAGAATGATGATATGGTGGGACACAGACAGTCAAGAGGATTTGTGGAAGATGACAGTTTCCTGGCTCAGGTATAGGATGGGCAACTAAGGGCATTGCACAGTTGAACCTACTATTCACTAGTAAGGAAGAGCTGATCAGAGCTGTCATAATCAGTGGCAATGTTGGCTAGGGTGACCATGAAATGATGGAGTTTGAGATCCAGAGGGGAGCAAGGAAGGAGACAGAAGAGCATAGAAAAGCAGACTTCAGACTATTCAGGGAACTGATACATGGCATCACAGCATCTCCGAAGAGTAAAAAGAGCTCATGGAGGCTGCCAGGTCTTTAAAGAACGGTTCATCACAATCCTTTGGAAGCCGAGCAGACTTAACAGGATATTGGTTTGGCTGAGTACAAAAGTCATGACAGAGCTCCAATGCAAAAAGCAACATAAAGGGGAAGCAGGGCCAGGCTATAAAGGAGGTATTTGGAAACATTGCCAGGGCACGCAGAGATGGTGTCACAAAAGCCAAAGACTTTCAAGGAAGGTCAAGGGCAATAAGAAGAACTTCTGTGACAAAATTAGTAGTAAAAGGCTGAACAAGGAACACGTGAGGCCATTGCTAAATGGAGCAGTGGTTTAGTGATGGCAGGCAAGTTGATGTACTCAGTGTCTTCTTTAATTGTGTTCAGCAACAAAGTGTCCCAGGCCTCTATGTGAAGCGAAAGGGTTCAGAGAGGAGAGTAGCTGACACCACGGGATGAGGACTGAGTCAGGGATTACAGCCAAAAACTTGACCCAGACAAAAAAAGCGATCCTGAACACGTGGAGAAGCAAAAGCAGATTGCCAGCATGGATTTACCAGAAGGAAATAATGCTTCAACAACCTGATATCCTTCTACAGTAAATCTCCTGTATTTCTAGCTGAGAGAAGGGTAGTAGGTGTCATATACCCTGACTTTAATTAAGCTTTTGATACTGTTTTCTACAATAATCTTGTATCCAAGTTAACACATTAAAGTCTGGATGGGTGGAAAAACGAATGAAAAACTGGTTGGACAGCTGGTCTAACAAGTTAGTGGTTAATGGGTTGTACTTTACCTGGTGGCCAGTGACAAAGCAGCACTGCAGGCGTCTATACTGCCACTTTTCCTGTTTGACATCCTTATCAGTGACCTGAAGGATGTGACAGAGTGCACCCTCATCAAGTTTGCAGTTGACAACAAACTGGCGGGACCAATCAATATGCTCAAGGGCAGGGTTACCACTCAGAGCAAGCCAGACAGGCTGGAGGGGTGGGCCAATCTTGTGAAATTCAAAGAAGAGAGTGACTGTGATCCACACCACAGCTGCAAAGCTGCAGAGCCTCAGGGCTGGCTCTTGCACTCCTTGACAGGGGAAAGATCTCTGCTTTGTGCCATTCCGCATGCATGTAATGATGACCAAGATTAGACTCTCCACACCCTGTAGCAGTGTTGCTGAAAACCTAGCAAAGCCTTCTTACTGCCGAACTGCATTCCAAGTCCCTCCCTGGTCTTTCCACTAACTGTCAGTCTGTGAGCCTGATCTCATCGACCTTGCTGGAAACCTCTCAGCAGATTGTAAAAGACTTTGGATCAAGACCTCTACAAGCTATAACTCTCATTTGTGTCAATATATTAGTTTATTGCTTGCCCTATTTACACCACTGCTTTTTTTTTTTTTTTTGAGATTTGATCCTTTTATCTGAATGTCTAAATTCAACTCAGTTCTCTTATTTTTTACTCCTTTCTCATCAGCCTTCAGAACTTTGTAGCTGATCCTGCTTTTCTCAGAGAGCTGGACTAGAGACCTCCTGAGGTCCTGTCACATCTGCATCTTCCTAGGATGCTATGAACTGCTCTTCTCTGCTAGGATAGGAGCTAAGGCGTTTTATTTTCAGGCTGTTTTAAGGAAGATATTAAGTACAGCTGCAGGACTTACTGGATTCCCTTTTTCCCACCCTCAGCTTTCCCCACACTCTTTGCTAATAGGTCATTAGGCATGTTTATGCTGCTTTCAGCTGATGAATTGTTTATGTAGCTTTTTATGACATTCTTTTAAAACAGAGAAAGAGACAAAGAGTTTGGCTCTATTAGTAAAGATTAGACTGTGGCTTTTTCCTAAGACCCAAGATGTATACCCAGGGGGTTATTCAGCTGTGCTATGCTCAGGAGTAGCAAAAAAAAATCCAACTTCCTGAAAGATTCACATTCAGCACACTGCTGCTGTGGGAGAAAGAGAAATAAAGGTGGAACAGAAGCAGAAGCATGTGAAAATTGTTACTGTCCTACACCAGCATCAACTGATGTACATGTACACACCCCCGTGGATTCCCAGCCAAATCCTTTTTCAGTTTTTGTCCACCTGCTGAGGGCATTTGTGGGGGTGTTCCATACAGATGAATTAAATTTATTTTGGCTCCTCGGCCAAGGTATTGCAATAGGAATTTCAGTCTTCAGTGCTCTAGCGAAAGAGAGCCTAGGAGCTTTCTTAAGCATCCTCAGTCATACACATTCTACATACCAGGAGCTAAAAATATTAAAGTCACTGGCACAGCAAACTGATATAACAGCTAAAATCTTCGGTCTGCTAAACATATTAAAATGGGGAAAAGCTATCCTACAGATGTTGTCGGTACATGTGAGCAGCTCTAGTGGAGTCTAGAGAAGGAAATTTAACACAGGAAAGATGCAAAAAATATTTTGAGTGTCTCATGTAAAAGTTGTTTTACCTAACAAAATAAGAGGCAGGAAGAAGGAGAAGACAGGGGAAATTTGACAGGACTCATAAAAATACCCAAAATTTAATTGTGGTAGGAATTTCACAGTTAGGAACTTCCAGGAAATACCCATGGTCAGATTTCCAAGGGTACTGAGAAATCTGCAAACCAGGCTTGAGGGCCTTCAGAAAAAAAGTCAGCATGGGACCAAAAAGACTTAAGGAGAAGACTTACTGTGTTAGGTATTCATGCTAAAACCATCCACCCTCAAAAGCACTGTGCAGCTTGTTCTGGTTCTGGTTCTTTTTCTGGTTCTACTTATCTATTTTTTTTTTGACACCAGAATATATTGGGCATTTCAAGTTCTGTTCTGGAGTATTTACAGAAGTGCCTCAGCCCTGGCAATGCTAAGCATCACTTTGGGACAAGACAATGCAAGGTGGCATTGCAAACCAGTATTCTTCCTGCTGGCCTCAAGTCTGGCATCAGTCCCAGAGCTCACCAACAGAAAACTGAGATAAGGGAGGCTACATTTTTAATCTTTAATTGGCGCTGTCAGATATCTGGATCTAGCATCTTAACCCACATCTCAGTTTTTCATGAGCACACTAATTACAGAGCCAGAGGGTATGCTACCAAGGTGGAAGAGAGCAGGGAGCTGGGAGGAGATGCTGCCATTCCTGTCAGTTGAAGCTCTTTATCTTGTCATTAAATTAATTTAGTTTACCACTCCCTCCAGCTAATGTTGCAACTTGTGGGACAGGGACCTGCACAGCTACCTGCTCTGCCTCATTGACAGTGGCTCAGTCCCATAAAGAGGGGTGCTCTGGAAGGAGAGAGGTGAGAGCATCCTTACCTCTCTGGATGTGCCAGAGAGGGGCTGGGATGTGGTTTTGGGACTTGGCCAGTCTCTTGAGTGTCACCATGTCTTTGAATCCTCTCACTCTCCTGTCTACCAACTGAGTGCTTTGCCTGCTTAGCAGTTGCAGAAGGACAGACAACCTCTTTCTGCCAGCCATATCCCAAAAGTGACTGCCTCACTTTTAGGGTGTACCCTGTGCGTAGGAGAGAAATTTCCTGGTATCAGGGATAAGGTGCCAAAGAAAGGAGTGAAGTATGAACATCACATCATCTCTTGAGTGTTTCTCATTGTATTTCTACCCGGACAGAACTCCATTTGGGCTCGGATCACAGCTGGGATGACAAAATGCCCCTGAAGCACTCCAGATGGAGGCAGCTTACCCAGCTTAACAGGGTATGAATTCCCACAGATGAACAGATGCTGTAACACCCACCTCACAAATTCAGCCTAAAGAGTGACTGGGACCCTGGAAACTTTCCATAACACTTTTATTTTCAAGTACCACAATGAAGAGATCCCTGAAAATAGACAGAATCACCTCTTGATAGTGAAGGCGTTAGACCTCTCAAGAAAATACCTCTTTTTGCTTCAAATCAGGACAAAATTCCAGTCTTGGTATTATTTTAAAGAAGAAGGCTGAATTTGGTTACACTGCAGTTCAGACAGATGTTCCACCCAAGTAGCCAAAGCATAACTATTTGTGTTTTATTACAGAGCCTCAGAGCCATAGTTGTGGGCCAGGACCTCACTGCATTGAATGACATATGAAAACAGGACTAATATCCTTCCCAACATGTCTGAGAAACCCACTGGCTTCAGTGTGATTACTCACACTGCAAAGAAACAGCTAATTTGCCCTAATGAATAAACCATATATACATTTTAGCAAAAACAACTAAAAAAAACACGTAGGAAAGCATCCAATATCAGACTGTAAAGCTTAGGTCCACTATGAAAATGAGTATATACATTTGTTACAAATAACAACGTGTCTTTCCTTCTTGGAATCAAAGAACATCAAGAGAGCCCTCTTTTTCTGGTGCCTTGTTTTTTTTATGTGTTGGCGATTTCCAAAAAGCCAGACTGGTCCCATACATAGGGCGGCAAATTTAGTCAATGTAAAAATTGCTTATAAAACTGTTTGAATGCAATATTGCATCTTTAATTTGCAAATATGATTAAACAGTACATAAACACTTGCTTGTAAGTAACTCTTAAAGTATGACTTTGATTAGACCAAAGTGTTTTAATATGTAGACAATTTCTATTAGCCACACACACTAACTTACTTTGCAATGACTATGACTGAGCTTTACCTAGGAACTGGCCAAAACACGCCACAAAATTGGAAATGTCCTAGAAGCTGCATGAGAAAACTACTTTCTTGCCTTCTTTCAATCTTAAATAAAAAGCAGGGTACTGTGTGTGCTGAAAGGGAATCATTTATGTTGGACTAAAACAGAGAAGGAAAAAAAGATGCAAAGGCCAGAATAAAAGTAGGCTGGATGCCTGGAAATAAATATGAATATATTAGAAAAATATTTCAAAATAAGGATGTGAAAAACTGAAAGCCCGAACCAAAACTAGGGAAGGAACTTAATATAACTTGGTTTTACAACTAACAAGTGGCATAATACCAATCCAAAGCAGAGCAAGATTCCTTTTGAGATCTGGAAAAATGGGAAATTTCTATTCCTTAGCTGCTCTGATGTGACTCTCAAACAACTCCTTTGGTTTCTGCAGACACACTCCACAATTATTCCCAAATATTTTGCTTAAAACTCCTACAAACACAGGGTGATTAATAATGCAACCTCCTTGTAGAAGCATAGAGATTACCTGTCAGTTGATTTGCAGGATCACAGGTTTTATCAATCTGAAATGAGAGCAGAATCTAGGCCTACAAAAACATGCCTTCACCATCACCAAAGACTTCTGCTGACAGCGGTGTAAACTTCTCCTGCTTCAGCCAGAAGAATGCTCTCATCTGTCCAGGTATGCCAGGCAAACTCCACCACCCTCTGTGGCAAAGGCAGGGAGAGTGACACAACAGCATACACCAGATGGTGATTAATAAAAACTCTCATTTGCTTCCTACCACAGAATCTGAGAAGACTTTTTCTTCCAGTGCTTTCCATAGCTTTACCATTGAGAAAGTGAAGAAATATCAGACAAAAGCTATTAGAGATACATGAACAGATGGTGATAAAAGGCTAAACATCGCTATGAAACCATGACCAAAACAAGGATCTTTCTGATATTCTGCCTTTGGTTCGCAATACATATTATAAGATAACTTTTTGCTGTTTCTGCGGTTTCATGATGAGCAATATCTCTTTTGTGGCTACAAAATAAAGAACTAGGTCATCATGTTTATTACAATGCACCAGAAAAAGAGTGGTCTCTGAAATACAATGGAGTCTGAAAAGGTTAGTGACAGAAGGACCAAGAGGATTTATTGAGAAATTATCTGTAAAGGCATAGACAGAATGGCTGAAGAAAGCGATGAAAAGCAGGAGCATGGATAACATGAAAAGAGGAAGGCCCAGGGAACAGAAAATGTACTGAACTGTAAATTCTGAACCAAGGAAAATTATCTGCAAATGGGAAAGGTGTGGAGGAGAGCTCACACATAAAATATTATAAAAAAAAATAAATTCAAAAGATGATATTTTAAAATATTATATAATAAAAAGGCTTTTGCAAAAAGATGCATTACAAAAAAAAAAAAAAAGGAAGAAGAAAAAAAAATAATTACCAGAAAAACCCATCAAACTGTAGGGCAGACAGAGACAGAAAACCAGGCATGTCTGAAGCAATGAATGGTGAGAAAAGACATGGTAAGTTAATAGAAAAAGAAAAGAAGTATTTTAGGCAAATACTGGAAAACCTGTACTGTATATAGGGCAAATTACATGACAGGCAAAGGAGCAATTAGTAGAAAATAAGCCTGTCATTTAATCCTAGGAGTTGGTTAGAACCCAAGCGGATGCGAAATGTGGTTTAAGTGATTTCTGTAAGATCAGCATCCCAGAAGCCCAGCTAAAGAACATAAACAGAAAGATGGTGTCAATCACGCTTTTTGGAAGCAAAATGACACTAAAATGGTTTAACTTCATCCCTGAGGGTTAAATGTTGATTCCAACTTTGTTTTCGGGTTTCATTCTACATTTAAGAAAACCCCTCTGTTCCATTTGCTGTACAGAGCCTTTGACATTCCACTTCTTAACTTTCTTCCCTTTTTCATAACTAAAAGGATCACTGATCAAACCAAATTCAACAAATGTCAGAGGCATTCCTTCAAAGCCAGTATGTGATCTCAAAACATTTTACTTCTTAAAAATGACTGAGATCAAGAAGACCGGGCCTGAGACAAGATGATCATTATTATTTTTAAGGAAAGGTATTCATATTTAGTCATATGTTCCATCTAAGACATCCTATTCAAAGGTTGTAATTCCAGTCAGCTCTGCATCACTAACTCCCATGGGAACCTCAGATTCTAGGTGTTGTGTTTGGTCACTGAAAAACTCTCTTGCACGCAGGGATCTGGTGGCCCATGTGACTAAACGCAGGCGTAGCATTTACTGTTGGGGGAGATATTGCCCCAGAGCTTCAGGCTACAGAATGTGTCCAGATATTGTGGGCTCCTGTTGGCAAGGATCACCACAGATACAAGGCAGAAATGGCCTGATGCCAGCTACTGCTCTGTGAACTCCAACTGTGGTTCATAAAAGTAATTAAGAGTATTTAGTTATAAATTAAACAGGAAGACCTTATCTGAAAAGATAATCGCAAGTAAGTGTGCACATACGTAAGTGTGCTTATACACTACATACACACACAGTTATATGTATGTCTAGATATCTTTGATAGATACGCTACAGCATCAGTCCACACAGTTCTGTCACCACACAGGACTGGCAGTTTTATGGTGCTCAGAGCTCTTTATAATCAGTGGTAATCTTCAGGATCAAGAAGAGCAGGAGAAAAAATGTCTTCTCTTTGGAGGTACACTTTCTTAGTGGTGGGGCTAGCTTAATGTAGCTGCATAGTGCACTCCATGCTGATTTAGGAGTGTATGCAAGACTAGACCAAAACCAATTTTAATGGGACACAGGTAAACTATCAACATGATTTTTCCTGTCAGCACTTAAGAAAACAGTTTGCTGCAGTGAGGAAGACAGAATAACCCTCCAAAGTCATTTTGCATCAGTTATGTTGAAGAACCATTTGAGCACCTGTGTTACTGCAGGGATCTGAGCCACATGGCCCTAACTGCTTCATTACAGAGCTTTGGCCAGCACTGTCCCGTGTAGTGACTGCCACCTTCATATCACTAAGGGCAGCAAGAAAATTATCTGTACACTTTTTATACACATCAGTCTTTCCATCGCCCATCTACAAGAAGGGCTGGAAGGAGGATCTGTGGAACTACAGACCTGTCAGTCTAACCTCGGTGCCGGGGAAGGTCATGGAGCAGATCATCCAGAGTGACATCATGATACATACAAGAAAACTATGCAATCAGGCCCAGTAAGCATGGGTTTATGAAAGACAGGTCCTGTTTGACTAACCTGATCTCCTTCTACAGCGAGGCAACCCACCCAGTAGATGAGGGAAAGGCTGTGGATGTTGTGTACTTAGACTTCAGTGAAGCCTTTGGCACCGTATCCCACAGCATTCTCCTGCAGAAACTGGCAGCTCATGGCCTGGATGGGTGTGCTCTTCAATGGGTAAAGAACTGGCTGGAAGACCGGGCTCAAAGAGTTGTGGTGAACAGAGCCAAATCCAGTTGGTGGCCAGTCACAAGTGATGTCACCCAGGGCACAGTATTTGGGCCAGTTCTGTTTAATTTCTTTATAAAGGATCTGGACAAGGGGATGGAGTGCACCCTCAGTAAGTTTGAACATGATACCAAATTGGGTGGGAGTGTTGATCTGCTGGAGGGTGGGAAGGCCATACAGAGGGATCCAGACTGGCTGGATCATTGGGCTGAGGCCAATTGTATGAGGTTTAACAAGGCCAAATGACAGGTCCTGCACTTGAGTCACAACAACCCCAGGCAGCACTACAGGCTCAGGGAAGAGTGGCTGGAAAGCTGCCTGGCAGAGAGGGATCTCGGGGTGTTGATTGACAGCCAGCTGAACATGAGCCAGCAGTGTGCCCAGGTGGCCAAAAAGGCCAACAGCATCCTGGCTTGTATCAGGAACAGCGTGGCCAGCAGGACTAGAGAAGTGATTGTGCCACTGTACTCAGTGCTGGTGAAGCCTCACCTTGAATTCCATGTCCAGTTTTGGGCCTCTCATCATAAGGACATTGAGGTGCTGGAGAGAGAGCTCAGAGGAGGGTGACGAAGCCAGTGAAGGGCCTGGAGCACAAGTCTGATGAGGAGCGTCTGAGAAAACTGGGGATGTTTAGCCTGGAGAAAAGGAGGCTGAGGAGAGACCTTACTGCTGTCTACAACTACCCGAAAGGAGGCTGTAGCATGGAGGGTGTTGGTCTCTTCTTCCAAGTAGCAAGTGATAGGACAAGAGGAAATGGCCTCAAGTTGCACCAGGGGAGGTTTAGATTGGATATTAGGAAAAGATTCTTCACAGAGAAGGTTGTCAGGCATTGGAACAGTCTGCCCAGGAAAGTTGTGGAGTCACCACCCCTGGAGGTGTTTAAAAGGCATTTAGGTGTGGTTCTTCGGGACATGGTTTAGTACTAGAGTTAGATTATGGTTGGACTCGATGATCCTGAGGGTCTCTTCCAACCAAAATGTTTCTATGATTCCACACCCAGACAAGGTCCAAAAGCCTTACTGCCTGCTGCATCACGTTCTTTTTTCCATGTGTGCAACAGGTCATCCAGGGTAGTTCAGACCCACCACACAACCAACTCATCTTTGTCTGCAGTGAGCACCAAGAGCCTGAAACACCCCAACTTCTGCTTCTGGAACTCCACACATCCAGAAAGGCAGATGGGATGGTGTCTGCTCCCAAAACCAAAAGGAGGAGGCCTGGTCCAGCAGGCAGACTCTCATCTACATCTTAGCTAATACAAAAGGGTGATTTTGAGATATTGGTATCTTGTAAATAAGACAGTGCAACTAAAACTGAGCCACATTTTTTTTCTCCTTTTCTTATTTCCAGATTTCTATCTCACGTTGCCACTGTTGCAGTTATGTTCAGTGACTGTTTTACTGTACATGGATAGTACCACAAAATCCCTTTGTCTGCACATTTGTTTCTGTAGGCTTACAGAGCTATTTTTCGTATGCATCAGTGACAAATGTAATTTACAAGATGTTTTTGTGTTTGGGTTTTTTTTTTTGCATTATTTATTTCCTAAGTCCTTAGTGAAACTTATTTATCTCCACCAGCTTAGCAATAACATGAGTGAAGCTGACATAGGAAGATGGGCAGAAATACTGGTCTTACCACACAACTTTATTGATGTTTCTGCACTAACTGCAATTCTTGGCAATCCCATCCAGCCTTTCCCAGCCTTGGTCAATGAAGTCATACCCACAACATCAACAAAGAGAGATTCAACTTCTGCTCATTCACATTAGGTGGGCTCTTCAATATGCTTTCAAGAGAAGGTGATGCCTCCAGATAACGTCCAGATAAAGACTGAGTTTATTTCCCCTGTCATTGCTAGCATCTGTGTGCCACAGACCCCCTGAAGAGAAGGCAAAGCATTGCCTGGGAACTTGTGCTGCCAAGGGTACATGTGTTTTGCATTTCTGTTTCACTGTATGCCACATGACTAGTGCCGATGGTCAGGTTTCCTGGGTAACTGTGGGAAGCAGGGCTCAGTGTCTTTGTTACCTCCACATGCTTTCCCAGCAAAGCTAGGGGGATGATGGCTGGGATTTCCATGTTGCCAGTTAATATTTTAAGACTTTTAACACCTCAGTAAGTTTACTACAACTGTTGACAGTCATTGCAACACATGGCAAAGAAAAAATGTAATCACAAAATGTTCTTCTCGGTGTTTATTTTACATCTGACTTGCAGGTACTGTATGCCTGTACGTTTGTGTGACTGCTCAGAGACCCACCAGCTCATTCTCCTCCAGTCCAGTAGATGTGAAGCTGTTGGATGATCAGTTAAATCTGACAGAAAACAAGAGCTCCCAGGTCTCTCTCACATGTTTCCATAACACATAAGCTAAGCCCTGCTCCCTGGACCAAGAGGTACAGGATAACTCACATTTGCTCTTACTATAGGACAAGATCCTCAAGGCCACTTCCTCTCTTCTATTAATACATCTCAGTTTCTCCCACTATCTTTGTCCTGGACTGGAGTCTTGTAGTAGACAGAGCACTTCAAAATACAGGTGAGTCCCCAGTTACTCACTTCCTAACAGCTTCCCAGGATGGGGGTGGAGAGATGCAACTGGTGTCCCTGGGGAGAGACAGGCTGTAGGCAGTCACAGGTCTTGTACCAGGGCACTCAGCTCTCCTAGCTCCAGGCCATCTGCTTCAGAGCCTATTCTGCTTGCCAGCTTCCCCTTACTTTCACAGATGGCCTCTGCCACTGTAAAATATTAATATGCATTCTTTTTCTTTCTGAGATGCACAGAAAAAAAGTCAGCCCTACCTTAATATTTTTTTAATGCTGCTGGGATTCTCCCAGATCACAGCACATCAACATTATGCTGTTGCAGGTAAAAACTTCCAGTTGTATTCAAAACAATGTTCACTTTTCCAGCAAAACCTGTATTTTTATCAAGTATGAAATATTTGTGAGTTGTGCTAACTTCGACAGTTTACAATGGGAGACAATAAAAATTAATAGTATCAACTCTTCTTTCCAGGTGTCAACAAAATTTATGTTATTATGGCAAAATTTTGCCTTTCAACAGTTTTTCCATTATTTCAACTTAACTTCTAGATCATAATTTTAGTATTATATTCCTGTACATATTTTATTTTTATATTGCAGTTTTGACATTATCCAAGTGAAATACTGCCATGGCTCTAAACATAATTTTTTTTTCTGGAAAAACAGGCCTATAACTCACTTAGATTCTCTTTATAAACTACATTTTGTAGAATTCAGCAGATAGTAGAGTTTGTAGCCCAGGACTGAATCAAGAAAGTTAAGAAAGAAATTTCATTCAAGCCAATCCAAAACAGGAACTGACATCAAAAAATAAATGCAAAATGGGGTAGGCTATTAGCAGAAATTAAGTTTTTTCTTTTAAAGATGTTAACGTCTCTGCCCTTGGCTATCATATTAGCCATCGATGTGCCCTCACAGGATGATGTTGCCAATAGAACAAAAATAAGTCATTTCCTGGGTACTGGTGCTAACAAACCCCAGTTTCTCATTTTCTCTTGTCTCAGGACTCAACTCTCTGGTGTCCCCACAAATTCTAGATGTCCCATGAAAATACTGTCCAGTTTGGGAAAGCTGTAGCACCACTTTCTTATGTGGGCCTCTGGTGTCTACTAAACACAGGTTGTCAGGAACGTGAGAGGGTCTCGCTCTCTCCTCCATCTGGTCACTTATCTTTCAGAAGGTCACAGGAATGTTTTGAAGTTCCCATTTAGTTTTGTGAAAATAGCTAGGGACCTGCACTAAAAACAGCAGCAGACGCCAGAAGCCCTAATTCTGTCCTTTCCTCGGTTTCTATTGTTGCTTCGGCTGCAACATAATAATCACTAAGAAAGAGCTTGAACAACATCTGTCTGATTCAGGCAGTCCTTCTCTTAGTGGATATAAAGTCTAATCCTCTTTATTTTTATCTTCTCCATTTATGGCTTTTCTGGTTCAGATTCTCTGCCTTATACAAGATAGATCATCTTTCTTCCATTGACCTGCTGGTTGAGCTCCTCACAACCAAGAAAGCAGCCTTTCACATTTACCATTATATTATGTGAGACTTTTACTAGAACTAGGAAGAATTTGATCTTTCCAGGGATGCTGAAATCAAGGGTTAGAGTCTCTCATCTTCTGCAAGACATTCAGATTCAATTCAAATGTCCTTGAATGCTCTCCTTTCTCCTGAGACCCACTCTGAAAAACACCTGCTTTGAAAGGTCCTTAAATTGAAAAAAATAAGTTCACCATTGTGCTCCTCTATCAACCAGGTTCTGTTCCCACCAAAATTAATGTAAACTTTCATTGCTTATTTGACAATTCCCAGGAGTGAACAAGATGCTTTAAAATACAGTTAAGAAAAGCCAGATTACTGCCTGAGGCAGTTTGTAAATAGGGAAAGTCAGTGGGAAGGAAAAATCAAGTATGAACAGTGAGACTGCACTGCTGTTCCCTGAGACTTACTGTGCCGCATGAAGGAGCAGAAAATCAGGCGTTTCTGAGCAACTGTGAAATAGAGTATCCCATTTTCTTGGAAGCATCATCATAAAATCTTGATTTTTAAGAAAGTCTAAATAAAAAGAGACCAGAGCTCTTGTCACCAGGTCAGAAAAGTATTTTGATTTAGCACTGACTGCAGTGGCAGCTTCATTACATTAACTCTTTTTTGCCAGAATGGCAATAGGTATGGAATAAAGTCTGAGCCAATGACTACTCTGGAAATACTGGCATCAGAAACTTTTTATTTCTCAAACTTTTGCCATTTTGAAACTTAACGACAGCATTACATGTCTAGAATATTAATTAATTACTTAAGTTTTTTTCCCACAATTAATTTTTCTAAATATATACTTTTCAAATGGAGCTGTTGTTGCTGCTTAGCACACTGTGGACGAAACAAAATAAGAGCAACTTTTTGAAGAAAAATGTGGTTTCAATAGATTTTAACATTATTCTACTAACAAAATAAGTGTTTGACTGCAGAAACTACTTTAGGCTAGTCATGCCCGTAGCCTGGCTTGGGAAAACAAATCTAGGAAGTTCTCTATTTTCATCTTTTTTTTTTAAGCAAAAACTGCACCATTTGACTCTATAAGATTTAAAACTTGCTGTGGTGTGAGCCACAAGTCTTTCTGCAGCTAGTTATAGTGCTATTTCAGTCTGAAACATCACCAAAAATAACTAGTATAAACTCATTATTTTTAAAGAAAACAAACTTATTTTTGTAGAAATTCAGCATACGTACATTTTGGCATGGACTTGTACTACATCTAAAGCCACTGTTAAAAATTAAACATTCTTTAAAAATATATGTCTTGTTCCTGTAAAGAATTTGATGAATCCATGAAGCAAGCCAGCTTGGATTTCTCCAAAGAGCATTCTAATCGTTATTATTCATATAGCATCTAAATACTTCCATGATTTTCAAGCCTCAGGCTGTTAAGTAATGTGCAAGGGAGATGGACACTACTCTAAAGCATTCGTGTTTGAGATGAACAGGCAGCACAATGGATGGGTGATGGGAATAAGACACAGCAGGAGGAGTGACCTATCCAAGCCATCTAGCTGAAAAAAGATGAAATTAAAATCTTAACACTCACTGCAATGGCTTGCCCAAGCAGATCTATTGTCTGTATGGTGATGGCACAACAGCAAGGCTGAAATCCTAGCCTAGTAAAATCAATGGCAGAATTTCTCACCAGTTTCAGAATTAAAATCTCTTCCAAGAACCCACTTGGATGCCTGTGTTCAGTTTTGGGGCACTTTCAGCATAAGAGAGGCACAGACCTGTTCGAATGGATTCAGAGGAGGGCCCCGAAGATGATCTGGGGACTGGAGCACCTCCCTTAAGAGAAAAGGCTGACAGAGTTGGGGTTGTTCAGCCTAGAAAAGGCTCCAGGGCAACCTTATAGCAGGGGTGCCAAACTCATTTTCACCGGCAGCCTAAAATTACATTGAGCCCTTTGAAGGCAACTACAAAGCTGATGTGGCCCCCGGTGAAAATGAGTTTGACATCCCTGGTTTATAGTGACCTTCCAGCACTTAAAAGGGGGCCTACATGAAAGATGAGCAGGGATTCTTTATCAGAGAGTGTAGTGATAGGGCGAGGAGTATTGGTTTTTGACTGAAAAAGGGTAGATTTAAATTAGATATTAAGAAGAAATTCTTCACCGTGAGGGTGGTGAGGCACTGGAACAGGTTGCCCACAGAAGCTGTGGATGCCCCATCCCTGGAAGTGCTCAAAGCTAGACTGGATGGGGCTTTGAGCAACCTGGTGTAGGGAAAGGTATCCCTGCCCATGAGAGTGGGGTTTGAACTACAGGATCTTTAAGGTCCTTTCCAACGCACACCATTCTATGATTCTAAAAGGAATTATAAGACTATCGCTCTTCATCCATCAAAGTCAATATCAAAGTTTCTATTGACTGACTGACCAAAGTCTTGTATTTGAAGTCTGTGCACCATGTGCCTGCTGCTGGCACCTGTTCAGTAACTATTTTTGCAGTTTTCTACTACAGTTACTGAAGCATTTCTATCAATATTTGGTGAGTCTCTCCAGTTTTCTGCATTTGGAGTTACTGAAAGTTTCGAATACAAGAAAGGAACTCTTGTAAGAAGTATGACTAGAGATATGCCACAGAAGCACCCAAAAGTCAATTTAGGCAGGCAATAAGTTCCAAACAGACTTTATTCTACCCAGAACTGTTTAGCAGAAAACCAACTAGAAACCAGGTTTATCCAAAATTATTCAGCACTCCGATGACATTATAAAACACAGGTTCAGATACTGGTTAGGAGATCAGTTATTATACAGCTGACTCAAACTCAAAGGATCAGATCCCAAAACTCTAGAGTGATGATTCAAAATGCACATCTTCCCACCCTGTGTCAGAGTGATGACTCTCAAGGGTACCCAGATGATCCCTTACCAGGTCAGCAAGGTGCAATGCTCCTTAGAGGGCCAGTCTAAAGTCGAGAGTCTTCAACTGCACCCCCTCTAGTCCCAAGAAGAGCAACTCAATAGGAGTCTCCAGCAGGTTCCATTTATACTCTAGTTGAATCTGACCTGTGGTCATTTATGGTAGTGGTCCAGAAACTTCCCTCAAACAAGGCATTTCATTGGTCAAAGGCCCTGTCTGTTGACCAAGGGGTGTGTGCATGACCAGAGTGGTCCATCAGCCTAGAAGTTTCTGTTGCTTTTAGGGCCAGGGGAGGGGAGAGTGCATCTGCCACATCGGCCTTTCCTAAACTTTGAGTTCTTGTGAATTCAGTTTCTAAATTTATCACTTTAACATGTGTACAATTATGTTTCATTATCGTAAACTGTTTGTTGTATTCTGAAGTCTGTGAGATAAATGCTAAACACACTGACACAAATTTTCTAATTCTTTTTTAGCGATTCACTGTTAATTAATACAATATATATAAAAATCTAAAAGCAGGTTTAATATCTCTTGGCAGATTCCAGATTCAGAGAGATGGAGATTCCAGCAGGGTGAAAAGCTGTTTATAATCAGAAGTATGTTAAATGTTAAATGATACAATTATTCACTTGAAATAATATTGATTGCATAGGTAATTGTTTCTTTTCACTGTGAGCACCTTATGGACTAACACACTAGCTCATTATTAAATTGGTTTTTATTCATAAATATTCATAGAGTAATTGGGACAATCTTTACATTCAGAATGTTCACCAGATGTTCACTCTTACCACTCTTGATTGTTATTTGTCTTGTGTGATTGGCCACTCAAACCATATGGCATTGTTTCTAATCCCTGAATCCGTGACAAATGCATAAATCTGGATACTGATGAAAAACAAAAGTTCACTTCCATTATGAATCTTCAAATGAAAAAATCACATCCCCAAAATCTTTCATTTTTCATGAATTGTGAATATTTTAACCCATTCCACGTGGACATCCAAATAATGATGAATAACATAATACATAAATTAATCCTAGGGCTTTGCTTTTTGTCACAGTTTGCATAGACCAGTCTTTTCTCATCTGACAAGCTTTAACTTTTCCCTAGGATCTAAATTTTAATGACAGCTACATTATTTGGAATTTTGTTGCTATCATTATTATTATTATCATTATTAACATTATTATCATTATTATCATTATCGTTATCAGCCTTTGAACTTATTTCTTCATTAATTCAATGTATCAATTCAATCAACATATTTACTTTTCAAAACTTACTTTCAAATAAATATTTCTGGGCAAGGCATACATACTGGCTCTTTTCTTTAAGAAAATAAATACCATTTTAGGAATATTAGGGGAAAACACATATAAATTGGCACTTTTCTTAAAGATTTCTGCACATTGCAGCACATTTTTTCACAGTTATATAAAAGTCAACTCTGCTTGGGCATTTCTGAGAAAAGTAACACTTTTTCTCAATATCTGGAAATGATTCCTACATAAAGCAGTGTGTCTTAAACTTCCAAAATTTAAGACTATTAAAAATGTCCACATGGCATATTTCATAATACTAAGCTATTCTACTCATACCCTTACATCAGTCATCACCTTGGTATCTGAATGTACGAAGTTAAAAAAAAAAAAAGGTTTTCCTATTAAAGGAAACAAAAACTGGCTTCTCAGAGATCACAGAAAGTTACTCCAGATAATAAGCAAGAATTTGCTCTACTCTTAGCTTTAATCTGTATCTTTAAATGTGAGCTGAGAGAAAACAGAAAAATATGGCTTCTGTTTAAATTTATGATTTTGCTGTCTGGGGGGATGCAACAGCTAGATCAATTTGGATCACAACATACTTTAACCCAGACAAATGAAGGTCATATGCACAGGAAGAATGACAAAATTCACAGTAATCAGATGACAGCTGTTTCCCTGAAAATCAGTGACGGGTAGGGTCTTAGAATGTGTGATTTGGAAGAGCTGGTTGATGGTCACTGTTGTCCCTTGTTTATCTAAAATTCTGTAAAGCCACAAAATGCAGGCAATCCAATATGAGTACCAAACAGCAACAAAATTTGGAGTTTGATCAGCCCTTCCATAGGCAGAAGATTTTTGACATTATTCATTTATTGAAAGTTCAGCCTTTTTCTTCCATCATTCCAGTGTTTCATAACCAAGATGACATCTCATCATGAGAAACACTTCTGAACAGAAATAGTATAAGGGAGTCCTGCTTTTCAGCAGTGTTTTTCCTTCTTGAATTAGGACCTTCATGCTACGCTGTCATCACGTATTTAGAAGGGTTGCATTAGCTACAGTAACTGAGGACTACTTCAGGAATTACCTGCAGTGACTGACAAATCTCAGCCCATGCTTTGCATGCATGACCTCTAGAAAATAAAGCAAAGAGTATCACATCCTTCAGTTCTGTTTTTTCCAGGATTATGAAGAACATCATGCCACTTAATGGAGTTTCTATTATATCAACAAGTGGTGCATTTGTGTAACGCCCATGCACAGACAGCCTGACATATGCCACCAGACCTAGATGTACTGGGCATGAACAATACATGCTGATCCATGCATGCATTGTGAACTTAACTATGATATCCACATATACAGCAGCTGGTCTGGAGGACCTACTTTACCATCTCCAAAATTAATGTAGATAGAACTTCTAAGAAAACCAGACATACAGTACCTGTAATGCAGAGTGCTGATTTTGCTGAATAACGGCCTTCATGCCTTTAAGAGAAGTGATTAATTCTTAAGAGAAGGAGAAAAATAGCTCACTTTCTTCCCCTGCTTGTGGGAACAACACTTTAACTAGGCATTAGTTTAAGTGTGGAAACAACAATTGCAGGAGTGTTGTAGAGATGCCCGCTGGTCCAGGTGGTCCAGGAAACACCTCAGGCAAGAAAGAAAATTACTGAGTTCTGGGCAAGTTGTGCTCTTCTAACTCTTGTGAAGAAAAGGTATAGAAGAGGGTCTGGGCTGAGGCTCCAAGGCAGTTGGAGGTGCTTCCATAGAGCATTGTTTTGGAAGCGCAGTTCCTTCATCAGCTTCAGCCAGCTCTTCACTGGTTATGAACAGTACTACAGTACTACAACCATGGTCAATTTGGATCATGGTTTCTCTTCTCCAAGTGTTTTCCCAGTTACGGAGTTTCAGTTCCTCACCAGCAGTTCTGAATTTGGCTCCAAGGATCAGCTGCCCATGAGTGTAGGACTGGACACTTTAATGTATGATTAATGATTACTCTGAGCTTTCATAAAACTTTCTAGTGTTCCAATGATAAGAACAAAAAGAAAAATAAAATCCTAGTCCTGCACCATAAGCCAGATCTTTTCAGGATGGATGAAAATGGGTGATGACACTGTTCATTTGGAAAAACTGTTTCATATTAGATCCCACAGTATTTCTCCCACCACTTCCAATGATGACTCAGCTTGGTCACTTCACTCCGGAGAGAACCATATGTTTTGGATAAAAATTCACAGTGGTCTTACTGTGCTTTTCACCACTTCTGCTGTACTCCAGTTGTTTTTGTTGTCATTTAACTGGCTTCATTCTTGTAGGCTCACTGAGTGCTGTCATAAACCTTTGTTGCGTTAAAAATGTATTTTGAATACCTTAAATATATGAAGAGACTAAGAGGGGACAGTCCAATCTATCGGTCAATAGCATGAAATAAACTTCTCGGTCCCACTTCTGGCTCTTGCCTTGCCTTCCATCACTTCCAGCCTTTGAGCAGGATATTAATCATACATCTCCTGACTGATCACCATCCAACTTCAACCCTTGTGAAAGCTCAAGTTTTTATGAAATTGCACCAGAGAATGAAGCTGGCCTACTGTGCAGAAAATATAGAATTAATTAAGCCAAGAAAAAAAATGGTAAAGAAATTTAGTGAGATGTAAGAAAAATTCCTTATTGTATACAGTAACATCTATAACTTCATTTCCTGTTCAAGTTACAGACATTTATAGTACAGAAGGATGGTTATTTGACACTTCTTTTGACAGCAATTTCCATGCTACTACATTTGCAGTGGCACCAGCCATTCTCAGATGAGAATATTCAGGTCTCACAGCATCAGCCGGGAGGAGGAGCCAGGGAAAGTGTATACACATGAAACTGCAGAATTAAACTAAAGGAGGCAATGGTGCAGGAGACTATTGCATAGATCTATTCTTAGGAACACTAGATATGAATACTCTACAGAAAATGAAAGGTGATTTTTTTTTTCCAAACCTTGAAGATTCCTAACAACATGTCTCATGCTTCAGATGAAACTGGAAAGCTTCTGCATTGAAACTGAGTTTCATTCAGAAGATCTGCTTTAAACTAAGGGAGTAGAAGGGATCTTTTAAAATTATTTTGTGTGTGCCTCTAAACTCAGCTTTAGATGAAAAAGAAAATACTCATAACTGTGATTTATTTGACTTTGTGTTGTATCATAGAATGTATACAGATTTCTAAGACAGAAAACTTCCTAGACCAAGCCAAACTATATTCCAGGTTTGGGGGAGGGGAGAGTTGGCATCCTCATCCATTATAAAAGTATTTAATTTGTATATAGACCTCTAAACAATATTTTATGAAAGATTGTTGTTTTTTAAAAGTTTGCTGTGTGTTGTTTGGTTGGGTTTTTTTAATGGCAATCCATTTATTCATTGGTTTTGTTTTCTGTAGGGCACCATATCAATGACTTGTCACCACAAGACAAATCTACCAACATAGCCACACAAATTTCAAGTGGTTAGCTAGAAATGCCTTAAAACCATTTCAGAGGTTTGGTTTCAATTACATCCTTTGGGATTTTCAGATCTCATTGTATGTTTTGATAAATGAAACTAGCAATTGGAACTGAGCCCTTTCATCTCTGTTTACACGCTTTAAAAAACAAAAGCAAGAAAATTTGAAAAGGATAGAAAAGAAAAAGGAAAATTACATAAATGACACTTGAAGAGAGTAACAAAACAAAATCAAACATATCAGAAAAAAAGAAAAGCAGGAGGCCAAGTTTGTCTTCAGCTTTGCAAAGGATTATTTCCTGATGCACAGTTTCCCACAGAAGTGATTCTGAAAAATAAGAACACCCAGAGCAGTCATTCAGTCTATAAAGTAATACCAAAAAGCCACCATGTGTTGCTATCTTTACAAGATAAAGAATTTTGTATTTGATGAAGGTGCAAACCATAAAACTTGAAACTCTGAAAAGTTTCAAATAAAAAATATTTCTTAGATCCTGTTTCAAAACAGATGTTAGTAACAGAAGGTTCAGCTTACTTGTCTGTTCTTCAGGGGTATCACTGTTTTGTCACAAGAGAACATCTTCTCGTTTCTTTTCTGTGGCCATTCATGATGAAGCGTTCCACCTTAACACGCTTCGATGGAGTGTCATAGAACAGGTGTTAGCTGTTCCATACCAACAACAGGGCATCAGCAGCAAAACTTCTGGCTGGCAGTAACAAGGAACATGAAGACACCATGAAGACATTGGGACAGATGTTGTCCCAATGGTGCAAGCTCAGGCAAACTCACAGATGAGCAGTGAGACCCCCAATCATGCAGGACAAAGCTGTACTGGCTCTGCTCTGGAGTAGTTTCAGGTCAGAGAGAAAACTCATGTTGCATTCAAACCAAGGCGATCTCCACAGAATCACAATATGTCATTTCTCAATAAACAATATCCCTTTAATATTTGCAACAATTCAACGTAAGTTTTCCTTCTTAAAAAGGGACTCATGGAATAGCTGTATTCAGCAAGTGAACAAATGCACCAGACATGGACCAGACAGTCTCATATCTGCAACACTGTGCCTGGTACACAACAAGGCTTGCTGCAGGGCAATGTTGTTTCCACTAAATTACCAAGGCAAAGTTAGTTTTGTGACAGTTTAGTAAACCTGTTGATAGGGGATATTTAGGCAGGATTTGAAGTCTTCTGTTGGACATTTCATCTGTACTGCTGTTATTGGCATATTTGGTGTTTAGAATTTTTTCACTGCCTTCTGTAAACCAGTCTAAAGAATTTAATTTTCTGCTGGAATTTTATTTCCAGTGAAACCGACCCATGTGCACTCCATCTGAATTAAAAAGAAAAAACAACAACAACAACACACCAGGCTTTTAGCAAAAATAAAGCACAAGACTTACTTAAATGGGAAAAAAACACTGCTGACAGCTTTCCTGCTTTGTGATCTTTTCTGTCTCATGCAAACCCCTTTTCTTCCCTAAGACTTCTGCCTTCCCCACCAAAGAAAGATTTGGCCTTTTTTCCCCTTTGAATTCTTAATTACTCACTGTTTATTCATTGGAAAACTCTCCTGAGAAATGGACTGTCTTATCTTCCCACTTACCTCTCACACTTTTTACAGTATCTAATTCCTGAGAACAGACTCAGTGACTTGGAAACAGAGCAGAGCTCAGGGTCTAACCCAAATCCATCGCAGTCAATGGGCTTTGAGCCTGGTCAAAACACAGATTACTACAGAAACAGTCACCAATCACTGCATAAGAGAGAGACAGACCAGTTTTTATCACAAACTAGCCCGCTCACATCAGGAATTCCTCTGTTGAAACACTGATTGCTAACCATGATGTCTGGAAAACAGTTGCTGATTTTAGGAAAGCTCTGGACCAAACAAAGGCTTTTATCTTCCAGACACTGGACAACCCAAACCACTAGAGTGAAGCAGTACTATGTTTTGATGTTGCATGCTTGTAATTAGAGTTCAGATTGATAGGCACTTCATTATCATTCTTCACATCCTTCCTTAGGCTATCTTTTGCCAACACACACACAAAACAAAAAAAAAACCAAACAAAACAACAAACAAAATACACACAAAACAAACAAACAAAAAAGTGGCAATGCTATTACGACTCTTTATAAAGCTGAGGCATATTTTCTCATTCCTGCTCAGTCTGTATCCATCTATTGCCTCATATTTAGAAGCTCTTTATTCCGTACTTGTAAAGTGCCTATTAAAATGGGATCCAGACCCATGAATGGCTGTCCTGAGCATCACAACAAAATTAAGACAAGTCAGAGTCAGGCTTCCTAGACTCAAAGGGATAATAATCTAAATGCATCTTTTAAATTTATTTTAAGAAGTAAACCAACTGACCATATAAAATAGGTGGGTTTATGTTCTCATGGAACAAAAGGAGTATGTGATCCATTGTACTCTTTTTGGTGCATTCAGCAAGCCAAATTCATTATCTCAAAATGCATGATTCAATGTCATCATCCACGCCAGGGCTGTCTGTGTCAGCATTTTCTGCCATACACAGGCTCCCCCTCTTTGCTAGTGCCACCACACCCATGATGAAAGGAGGTAGTCAAAGTACTTCATGTGGACAAGAGAACAGCAAAATCAGTGGAAAAAGACCTACATCCTCAGGTCTGCAACACAGGTGGCCCTCAAAACCTCCAGACAGAGCACCACCATTTCCCTGTCAGCAGCACTTTAGCCACATTAGGAGAAGGAAGAGCAGCCTGAGGCTAGATTTTGCCCATATTATTAGCAAAAATTGAGAACTTGCTGAAGAAAAGAATTTATCAGTCCAACAATGCTAAGGAGCTCTCACGGGATGATTTTCTATTATTTTTGTTAGTAGGAAAAAGCTTATCAGTAACCCTATAAGAAGTAGGAAAGCCTACCCTACACTGCTGGTAGTCATCCTGAGTTTGTTCTTCATACCTACTGGAGGTCAAAACCAATGCTGTGGACCTGGTGCTGCTGATAGATCCTTATCAGCCCTTCCCAACAGAAAGCACTGTTAGCAATGGCTGATGACAGGAATGCTCTGCTTTATTATATTACGCTTCCCTAACAAACATACTGCTCTTGGAAACTGATTTTCCTCAGTCCCCATAGCTTTCTTCTCCCTGGGAGGGGTGGATTTGTGACAGGAGGAGCTATCACAGTTGGTGGAACACCATGTTCCCGAGGTCTGGACCAGCATAACCCAGTGAAAAACAACCCAGCATCTGGGAAGGGTCTTTCTCCCAGTGCTGGCCTTTCTTTCAGTTTGGTTGTTTTCTGGAAACCACAGTCTCTTGTATATTTTTAAGTCCCAGGGAAAACCAGTCCAGCTTGTTCCTGAAATAACTCCAGTTCTATTATGGCAAGGCAAGAAGTCAGGGATTTGTTTTTCTTTCTCTTCTGGTTTGGTGTTTAGTGTTTTTTATGAGACATGCAGGTGGCAAACATCAAATTAAAATACAATCAGTCTCGACACTATATTGACAGTGAAGACAATGCTTCCCTTCATACTCATTTGAAAAGTGTTTATGTCTGTAACAATATATGGCTGGCAGAACCACACACACTGCCTTTTAAAATGTACAGGGAAGAGGAAAAAAACATGTGTTATAAAGTTTAATTTCTTCCCAGACTGAAAAATAATGTGTATTCAGATGCAAATGTATACAATCAAGTACTAAAAGAATATTTTCATGAAAAAGTTGTGGTTGAATCCAACAACAAACATTTGGAAAAAACTGAAGGTCAGTCACGGTAGATGTATTGGAAATGGTACCTATACCTGAATTGGGCTGTGAAAATGTACTTCTTTGTTGAAAAGCTTTAGCTTTGCCTCCCATCCTTGTATCAAAGACTCTAAATTTGGCAGAAAGACTGCACTAGCACTGGTCTGGAATGATCTGCCCAAGAAAAGCTGCCCAAATCTGGCTAAGGTTCTGAAGAAAAAGAAAAAGAAAAAGAAAAAGAAAAAGAAAAAGAAAAAGAAAAAGAAAAAGAAAAAGAAAAAGAAAAAGAAAAAGAAAAAGAAAAAGAAAAAGAAAAAGAAAGGGAAAAGGAAAAGGAAAAGGAAAAGGAAAAGGAAAAGGAAAAGGAAAAGGAAAAGGAAAAGGAAAAGGAAAAGGAAAAGGAAAAGGAAGAGAAAAAGAGAAAAAGAAAGAGGAAAAGGAAAAAGAAAAGGAAAAGGAAAAAGACAAATGCAAATATTTGTTAGGTTTTGGCAGCAAAACTATCCCAAAATGTGTTTCACTGAGCATGCTCCATTGTGAATTGATGGGGCTTGATGATGACTTTACATGCAATTACTCTTACCTCTTGCTGGAGGCCACCATGGGAACAGATGCAAGGAATGACCAGAGGGAGTTCCTCCCTCCTGTTTTCTCTCTGGACACTTATTTTTGCCCTTATAATGCCACTCAGATTTGTTAAAAAATGTAAAACAACCAAATAACCTGAGGCCTGTTCGATCCTACCAAAGCCTCATCTTTCCAGCTGGTTGAATAAACTTCTATTTTACTATATTCTGATAAGAACATGGTTTCAAGTAAGCTAACCCCAAATTACAAAGATATTACTTCCCCAACCCATTCTTCTAACAGAAATTTTATTTGTCTAACAACTCACAGTAAAACCCTCCTAATTTGCAAGATACATTCCTCAAGTAAGAATATAATTTTGCACTCCTTGAAACATAAAACATGGCTCCTAGGGAGGTTTTCTCCATGGCATAAAAGATTAAAAAATGTGACGTTGTTTTGAATGCTTCAAAATTTGACCTTAGCGTAGACTAACTGGGAAGATAATTCACACAAATTAATTTAATTTAAATGCTCTTTTTCTAATGCAAAGGTGATTTTGTCTATTTTTTTGGTCTTTTTTTATGCTAGCTAAATGAAAATTTGCAGTGTGCAAACAGTAAAGATACATATATGCCTTACTTCTTTAAATAATAGGGGAATTTTTTATTTCTTGAAGATGGCAAGCAAGCTGAGAAATTGCCTTTTCTAAGAGCTGAGCTGCAGCTGAACACCAGAACTCTGCTTTGTTCTGGTTCAAGGCAGGCTGTGACTGGAATCAGAGCAAATGCATTAGACAGAGGTTTTTCAGACTTTCTTAATGAGAAAAGTACATAGCAACATTATTAATCTTATTTCAATTTATTATTTTTTAAAGTTATTTAATTTTTCAGGATTCTATGGCAAGTTTGACTCATCCAGGACAGATGGAATATTATTGATAGAGGGATGAAGAGGAATGTTTTACAAGATACTTTGCATAAGTTAGTCCCCAGTTATTTTTCCCAGTGTATTAAAGGCAGAGGAAAGGTATGCACAGGGGCTGTAGAGCAGGTGACATGCACTGAAATCTCACATTGTCATACCCCAGGGTACTGCACCTGTGTTCCCAAAACTCAGGTGCATGTGGCACCTCATGAACTGTGTGGATTGCTACAGTTCAGGGAAAGCCCCTAGAAGAGCAATAATCTACCAGAGACAAATTTCTGTCTCTTCTTCTTCTTCCAGTGTTGCAGCAGATAGGAACCGGTTTGTTTTCCTTGCCTCAGGCACCTCTGTTTCCTTAAACCAGCTCCCCCGGATGACAGACAGTACTCCAAATGGCAACACTAAAGAATAAGCATTCCCTTTACTGACTGATGAAAACAGCTGCGTAGGAAGTTAATAATTAAACCAGAATAACAGAAGATCACTGTATTAAATCTGAAGTGGCCCATCCCGGGGTTTCTTAAGACACAGCCAACACAGCTGGCCAATATTTATTAGCTGATGAGAGATTAGCCAGTGCAGCTTCAGATGGTTTCCAAGGGGAAATTGATTGCTCTAATTATTTATTTAGCCAAATAGTAGCTATCAATATTTATAAGTGACAGGAAAGTAATGCAGACTTACTTTTAAATAAATTAAAGAAGTACTAATCTAGAGTAGTTATATAATGCAGAAATAACCCGCTTAACCTTTACTTTACATTTCCCAAACCACTTACCCAGAGTGAGTAGTCTGTGAACAGAGAGAAGGGAAAATAGACAGACTTGTAGAACAGCTTTGTACTAGAAGAAATAGGATGTACTTTTCCATTATATGTAAGTAGTATAATAGAAATTACCAGTTTTAAACTGAACAGTGTAGTCCAAATGAGCTGATGGTTAATTAAATTAATTTCAGTCCAAAATGCAATCTAATTTTCTGTGTCTTAGACCCTCTTTGCTAACCGTGCATTTCAGCAATAGATGTTATGAAGCAGGAGGAAGGACCACACAACAGGCAAGTGTGCTGCCTGCACACCCCAGCCTGCAGCCACATTGAGGTTCAACAGACATTGACTGTAAGCCAAATAATTGAGATGTGTGTCTGTGGTGGAAGTCATCTCAATGACTTCTTGAAATCTGAACATTCTTAAGATATGTTCATGCTTCTGGGAATGTTGCTGAAACGGATATCACTATCAAAAATTTACTAGAACAGAATGTTAATGACTGTTTTATGTTTTAACCTTCTCAGTAGTTGCTGATTATTCTTTCCACACTTGATAAATTTTTCACCATCTCTTCCAGTACATGAACTGAAGAGCGTCAGCCAAGAGCAGAAAGGAACAGGCTGAAGCTAAATAAAAGAAAAAATTGCTTTGCACAACAGGTCATTCAGCTGCAGAAATCCCTTTTGCAGTATGTTGAGCATGCTAAAACACACTTGAGCTCTGCCCTGCTAGGCCAGGCCAATGGTGTGTATGGTGTAGTACCTTTTCTCCAGCCGGGTCTCCAGCCTGAAAAAGGAGTCAGACCTTATATGGCTGTTCTTACTTTGTTATGCAGCCCTTCTCTGCTGGCCTCAGTCCTTATATGTGGACACTTTCATTGAATATATCTCCAAAGATTTTAATATGATCTCCTGTGTACCCATGTCATCACAAATCACCCAAATATCTTTATTAAATCAAGAACCACGCAGAAAGTAGAAAGAGCTTGGTGCCACTGAAACACAAGCTCTCCACAATAGTAAAAAAATGTGTTCACAGAAAAGATCAGATCACACCACAAACTAAGTTATACCTCTGGCTACTAAAAATGTGAAAAATCACATTAGTATCTCTGCCGATCTACTGAAGAGGAGGTCAAGAGGTAAGATATCCTGTTGACTTCAGGTTAGTAGAGGATGAGGCTGTACCAATCAGGCAGCAAAGCCAACAGTCCTTGGTAGTTTGGAGAAAAACAGAAAAATAGAAAAACAAAACAAAAAAGTAAACAAAGAGAGAACAAACACATCAACACAACTGGGGCTTCTTGAGGAATGGATCCTTCTTAACATGCTTAAGAAGATCTGAAAGTGCTACTTTGCTCCTCGGTGCTATTAAAGTTTGCCCTGTGAAAGAGTTATTGTTTGACCATCAGCGATAAATGACTGAAAACATTATGACCACAGGCATGCCAGATTTCTGAAACCAAGGACAAACCCTCTCTCAGCCTGGATTACATACTCAAAACTTGTTATCATTCTCCAGCAACAGCCAACAAAACAGATTTTTTTAAATAATATTTGTCTGATTTAAACTTTGCACAGCATATGCTCAGTCCTTCAGTCCTGCAAGAGGGCAGGAAAGGAATATTCCAGATGCTATGATTTAGTTCCTATTGAACTGAGAGAAAATCACCTCTTATTTATTTTTTGGGACCTGGCTTGAAATCTTGGCTATGTTAAATCCATGAAAACACTGCTGTTGGCTTAAGAGAGGTTAGCCTCTATGAATATACTATTCAAAACTGGGGTTGAGGAAAAGGCAGCAAGCAGCTCTGCAGTATAACTGGGCCTGGTCCTCCTTGAAAAAATAAGTGTACATTCCCCAGCCTCACAGGGTCCAAGGGACTGGGGTTGATGAAGGTGCTTAGACCTTGCTCCATACAGCACCCCAGAGCCAGATGGGAAATGTCAGACCAAATGGTTAAAATTTAACAAAATTATAAGAGAGAGTACTGAGGAGCCTCACACACCACTGAGGTGTGTCCAGCTTTGAGCCGGACTGGAAAAGCCATTTTGAATTGCCAGTATTAAGCAATGGTCTGTAAATCAAAGACAATCATTTCTGCTCTTGAAACTGCTCTATCAGAATAATCTCTGTTTGGCAGGGAATGGCCACAAAACCTCTGACCTTGCCAGAAATTCGGTGACACAACTGGAGCCAAGTTCAAAGATTTTTCTGGGGAGTATCAGCTGCATTAGGGATCTTGGCTTGGGTCAAGCTTTTATTAACCATACTTCAAAATCTCCTGCTGAAATTTACAGAGACTGCTGAATTGATTCATTTCTGGCTGATGGGAATATGACACCCTGCAGTCCTACAGCCTCCTTCAGCACTCCTGACTTGTGCGCTTGGTGGTATTTTGGCATAATTTGAGAGGCAACTTGGATCTGGGCAGAGATCTGGGCAGTTTTCATACCTGCTAAGTGTGGTGAACGATAGCTTTTCTTCATTTCTCTTTTGCCTTCATACACACACCAGTCTTTGTTTCACCTGAATGTTTTTTATACTTTCCTCTGCACTTTAAAACATGTTCAAGTGAAACAAAGACTGCAAACCCACATAAGAGATTATAGGATACATCTCCTGTGTAATGGATGCATCCAGGTTGCATAAAATACGTTCTGCCATCAAGCCTTTGCAGCATTCTTAGAAATTTTTAAAAGGCATCTGTGCAACAGAAGAATAAAAGATACAGCCTATCCTATTACATAACAGAAAATTTCTAGATACATGTCAGTATCAAAGAGGATTTTTTTTTTAAAGAAGAGCGTTTCCACTTTAAAAAATCATGATTAAAACGTTCTTTAGAGCATCAACATAATACTGCGTTGTGATCTCAGATTAAGAAAAACATTATCTTCTGGGCAATTATTGATAAATATCCATTTTGGCACCTACTTCTGCAGCTACCCAGCCTGCCTAAATGACTTCCCCCATTCTGATGGTGCAAAGGTCTCATTTCACATAGAAATGTCTCTTGCTCTTGAACTCTGAGCCGGTTTAAGCACCCTGATTCCTTGCAGCCCAGAAAGAAGTGAGGATGTCAAGGACTCAGTGCACAAATGGCTCCTCCAACACAGCCTCTTGAGATCTCAGATGCCCTGAGGCCCAGCTTTGCTTGCAGCAGTTTGCTTTCCTGAGCTGTCCTCCTTGTCTTCCCCTGGCTTTGGGATGCCATAATTTACCTCCTCAGAAGAGGGGAGCAAGGATGCAGAGGAAGAGGAGCGGTGAGGTGCCACAACCGAAGCCCATGCTGGAAGGACAGCTTTGGCAAACGTCGCACCCCTAATGGAAAAGCCCAGGCTGCGAAGGGCAGGGAAGCTCTGATTGCTGGTGCTGTCATCCCCTGCCAGAGCCAGGGCTGAGGTGGGGGGAAAGGCAATGGACACTGTCTGGAATCATTTTAATGGGCCGGCTGCTGCCGAGGCTAGAACATCATCCACTGCTTGGAAAGAATGAATGTGCAGTAAGACACAAGCTCTGGATGCAAACGTGTGGCGCCTGACCTCACGCCAAGGCAGGGCCTGGGCTCCATCTGTTATAGGCATGTCTGTGTGGACAGAACCACGATAGGTGAGCCGCTGGCTGCAGCCAGTGTGGCAGTCCCTGTGGCCCTGTGTTTTCCTAGCTAATATTTAGTTGAGAGGCCTCCAAGAAAAACCCATGGGATGCTGGTGCTGGTGATTCAATAAGTGTCATTCTTCCCTCTGACTCAGTGTACAACCATTTCCCATAAATGGGGTTAACAAGTACTCGATGGCTGGAGAAAGTTGTGTTTTAGGCCAGACATGAAAAAACAGAAGTCCTGAACAGTAGTGTGAAAAACATTTGTAGCTACAGCAAAGTAAAGGGATTTTCCTAGCTCAGTATAAACAAACGGGTTCACTTCTGCACATTTTGTTAAAGCAGTATCAGGCCCATTTTCCATTAAGAGCATGCCAGCTTTAGAGCAAAACTAGTCCTGGTTTAGGGTGAAAATTACTTTTTTATTATGTATGAACAAGGTGATATTTTTGTCTGGGTTTTGTCCTGCTTTGAGGGATGTGAGGTAAGGCAGCAAAGAGGAGTCATTGCATCCAGTGCATGAAGGAAGTGATGGTGGGGGGGAAGAACCACCACCGTGGGGCTTCATCCAGCGGCATGCCTTAACCTGGGGTTTGAAGAGATGCCCTGCTAAATGCCACTGGTGCCTCCAGCTGCCGTTGAGTTAAACAGTGGCACTGAGCCAGTGTGCCAAGATCCTCAACAGCCAGAGATGTGCACAGCCACACTGGGCTGCCCCAGCAGAGCTGGGCTTCACTGGAGAGGAGCAGAGCTAACATGCAATCCGGGGGTTTGGATGTTCCTAGGAGTGCCAATTCTTCTTGCTGAGGAAAAAAAAAAAAAAAATATATATATATATATATATATGTATATAAGTGGTTCTAAGGAAGGGTTTCATGAAGAAAAAAGAAAAAAGATAATTCAGGGTGTTTCTAAGTTGGAAAGCTATGGCAAAGATGTATTATAAAAGTGAAGTTAAAGGCAGGTACAAGCTGCACTGTGAGGACTCAGGCACTCACTCACTCACTGCACTGCACTGCACACAGAGAAACAGTCATTTACATCAGCTCCAGTACTCAGGCCATGTAGGTGAGATTGATACCTCACATGGCACAAAACCACAGAGCCAAAGAGGTGCAGGAGTTTCTGAAGGTAGTATAAGATGCAGCAGGAAGGTCAGCTGTTGGCTGTGAGCGGCAGAGGAGCTCCCCATTGAGGGGGTTAATCACAGCAGTGGTCACTGCTGTCAGGAGAGCAGGGACAAGGACACTCCCCACACCTGCCCAAACCAAGTAACTGCAGGAACCTTCACTGTAACCCCGATGCTCCCCACCTTTCCCTCCCATTTCTTTGCTTTTGCCATGTCCCATGTGCGATTTCAGTAAAAGCTCTTCAGAAATGCAGCTCATATTTTCACTTTTATTGCCAGGTGTGGCTATGGCTATTACTGTATACTTAAGGATCCTTAAACATGCAGTGCTAAGAAAGTGGACAGCTAATGCATATCTATTAGAAGGAATAACTTCTCCCAGCCTTGTATGGCAGATGAAGGACCTGGTGCTCCAACAGAAGGGATTCTGTGGCATTACTCAGCTCACTCTGCACCACAACTTTGATAATACTCACTTCTAGTAAGCTGCTGGCAGGCTACACAAAAACATAACTGTTACCCGTGGTCCACTAGACTTCACACGGCATAGAAACAGCAGCCCTGGAGAGATGCAAACTCTCTAGCCACCTATGGCTTCACTCAAAATCAGTGCAGGTACCCAGCACCTCTGGAAAGACAGTACTTTGTTTCTTCCTGCAGACTGAAATCCACGGTTCCCTACTTCTAATCTCACATTATACAGTAGCTTAGAAACCCCTGTTGGCTTTTTTCAAAACATTTAGAGGTTCCTTTATTTCTGTTCTCACTTTTTGCAAAGGGAGCCTTGAACAGCCTTACTGGAGAGTTTGAAAGGAACTGATCCACTCAGAGAGGCAAAATGATCTGGTTACAGACAGTAATCAGAAGTCATTGTTCATGACAATTACTTCTTCCTGTTGGGCTTTATTTAATTGCTATTTTATTTCACCCTTGGGTAAGTTCAAAGGCACTTTAAAAAGACTGGGGAAAAAAGTCTCACTTGCAAGAAGCCATTGTTTCTCCTACTGAGAATACTTCAGTGGGAATGCAGTTCAAGGTTAATACTCCTAAATGTAAGTGCCTTCTTGTGAAGTAAGTGCCTGAAATCCTGCTAGAGATGGAGTTTGGAGGGTGACTCAGCTCACTGTAAACATCCTGCAGCTGAGCAGTTGAATCACCATACAGCCTCCGCTGACACCTAAGATGGGTATAGAGCAGGTATTTTCAGTGCTGTAGGGTTTCCCCTTTGCCCTCTTGTTGCTGCCAAGCATGGTGGTGATCACCTGCCCTGTGTGCCAAGCATAGTTGGTGGGACAGGGGAGGATGGGGGACCTGCCCACAGGCACCCACCTCTCCACCCAGGTGCTCTGGCTCCCAGGCCCTCCTGCCATGAAACCACCTTCACCAGTCAGCAGCAGCCTGTTTGGCACCCACTTTTGGAAAGCTTAGAGTTTATATTGTTACTTGTGTAATCATATGCCACTTCACAGATAGTCCTGATTAATTATTTTTATCCTTTACACATAAATAGCCATGTTGTATTATTTTCAGATATGAGCTATCTACTGTTTTGTCAAGAAAATGTGCCCTCTGACTCAATTTGTTTCTCTTTCCCTTTTTGTGTGGTGACACAGCAATCCCTTTCCTCTGCCACGCATTAGCATCTCACTGGAGCTCTGATGGGACTGGGTATGTGGTAAAACACCTTTTTTAATTGCTCACCACTTCCAAAGGCAAGCATTTCCTAGCTCATTTCCTAGTTCAACTGGTGCTGTACAGAGCAGGATTGTTGTTCGTAGCATGAGGAGGAGAATAAATTTAATCAAAGAGCTACAGCCTTTTGCATGTATTTCACAGATACCTAAATGCCTCTTCTGTTCTCTCCCACTTCTGCCTGCGCGGACACTGCTGCCCCATGGGTGGACCCACATGCTGCACACACACAGTGTTGCAATCCCCACACATTTTTAGGAAAGGAAATTTTTGCTGAAGGCGTGAATGCTTCAGCATGTACTGAAGTTTGCTTCTGGACAGAGATTTACTAATGAGGAGCTACTGCTAGGTCTCCCCCCATTCTGTGCCTGGTGTTTCTCTTCCAACAAAACTGTGAGAGCCGTTGAAGGCAAATGTCTTATTTCCCTGTGAAGGATTAAACAATGACACACACCCAAACATTTACACCAATGAGCATGTTGTCAGAATTTCCTGATTTTTTTTTTCCTAATTACACGTTCAAAACGCTTCAGGCTGCATTTGACAATATAGCAGGGATTCAAACAATAAAGATGTGGGCTATGGAGACACTTTGAAAATAAACAGCTTGAGAGAGAGTGATGCCAAGAGCCATCCTCTCTCCCATTTGGCTGAACTCCACCTTTCTCACTACACCGTGGGGCAGTGCTGCTCTGAGGAGCAAAGGCAGCTCTGGGCTGAGCCCCATGAGACCAGCTCCACCTCTGAGCCACAGGCAGGGATGCTGGGCAGGTGTCCCTGCATCCTTTGGTCCTGGGAAAATGCTGTACGAGCTCTTTGTCCCAGCTGGGCTTCAAACCCGTCCCTCCACCCCACCTTAGCATGCATCCCACAGCAGCCCTGGTGTCAAGGGTGCAGTCAGTGTTTCCTTGGATGAAGACTTTTAATATCAGGTGACTATCTGAACTATGTTTGTAAGTGTACATTCACATATCTCAAACCATTTCCTCAGATTTCAGGCTTATCAGAACTAGAACTAAAGTTTAGCTTTATAAGACTTCTTAAAAAAAAAAATCTTTTTTTGGTTGTTATACATTTAACTAAGCAGCAATGATGTCTTTGGGAAGAGATACAAGCAAACATGTTAAGTACTTCTACAGTTAAGTACATTAACTAAAGCACAGGTGCTGGCAAGAAGAATGAAATCATCAGGGGAAAGAAAGGACATTTCTAATGAGTATTGCTCTGACAGTAGCACACTGCCCATAAATGTAACCAAAGTTTAGTAGCCTGCTGTTTCCCAGATCATACCTGCAAATGCCACCACAGCTCACAGTCTGCAGTTAGGTTTTTTACCCATTCCTCCCAGCTGTGGTGAGGTAGAGCCCCAGAAACTGGGATCCCATAAAGCATACCCACACGCGGGTGCCAAACAGGCTGCTGCTGACTGGTGAAGGTGGTTTCATGGCAGGAGGGCCTGGGAGCCAGAGCACCTGGGTGGAGAGGTGGGTGCCTGTGGGCAGGTCCCCCATCCTCCCCTGTCCCACCTGGGGGAGCCATTTACAACAACTTCATAAACAACAGGCAGAGGAACGTACTTACAAGAAAGAGGAACATACGAAAAGTGGTACAGCAGTTGAGTGTGCATATATGAAGCAGTAAAAACCAGGTAAGTAGCCATTACCTTTGACATTTGTCTAAAGACCTTCCTAAACAACCAACAGCTCTGCTTTAACTAAAAGCATCAAACAAGGCTGTGTCCTGATGGTATCTGCCTGTCAAGGATATTTATTTAGTTCATGCCTCAGGTAAATTGCACAACATCCCTCCTTGTATTATGGAAATAAGCCAGCATGGTTATGACATTTTCATTTCGCAACACTGTAGTCATGATTGTTTAAAAGGAAGTATGAGATATTTTACTTTCATCTGCAGCACAATGTTGCCAGCACTGGTTTTATAACACATTTACTTCAGGTATTCTTTTCTTGCTTAGAGAAGGGGAAAAATTTGTCTGAATTTGGCTCAAAATCTACATTAGCTCCTTGATTTGGAAAAATGCCTAAGAGAGACTCATCAGCGATTACCAGTCCATTTACATTTGTGACATTATACAAACACGGATCTCCATCCAGAACTGAAATCCTCGCAGTTATCAGCAAAACACTGACTGTCTTGCCTGGGGCCAAACATTCAGTCCAAGGTGACAGCGCTGCCATGGAAATCACAGTGACGCATACATACAATACTTTGTCATGTCCTCTATAATTTCTTTTCATCCTGTAAAACACTCATACTTACAGCAGGTCCTCAGAACACCAACCCAGCCAGATGTTTTGGTTTAACCCTCAGTGCCCAAAACAGTGCCAATGTCACAAAACTTGTACTGATGCTGACAAGCTCCCTTCATTTAAAAGCAGAGTGGAAATAAAAGTTAATAGGTAAATTACCTACACAATCCCTTAACAAAATAAAATACAATAAATAGTCCCTCTTTTTCAGGAAGACCACTAGGGTAGTGAGTCTATGTCCTAACTCATGAAGACCAGGTACGTAAGTGCAAAAAATTTGGCTGTGATAAATGACCCCAAAAAGGCAGCTCTGGAGGTGATGCTTACAGCATCCTTCCAGCTGACAGGCAGGCTCCAAATTCTGGCTCTCCCTTTCATACAGCAAGCAGGGGATAGAGGATGAGGGACAGGGAATGAGGACATGAGAAGAGACATGCTCCTCCACTTCCATCATACCAGCAGCATTTCAACCCACAGGGACATCTCCCACAACAAACCTTCCTTTTATTGACTAAATTCACTATAAATAGGATTAGAAAAATCAGTGAGTAAGTTAATAAGGTCACAGATTTTTCTGATGGCAATGACAGCACCAAGGCATCACTGGAGCTGATCTGACAGTTTCTCACTGTTCAGCAAATACTGAAACCACAGTAAATTTCCTTAAACCACCAAGCACCCGAGCTCCGGTGCTGTTGAGTTTCCTGTAGCTGCAGGAGTTATAGGTGTCTCTTGTTGCCTACAGTAATTGTAACTTCCTCTTTTAAACGTGCAGAAAAGAGTGAGTCATAATTATTTTTGTGAAATCACCTATGTTACAATGCTTACAGTGCTGCCACTCCAACCTTTAGCATAATTTATGGAACATCATCACAAAGTCTGATGGATAGATAGCAGATGAATTTGGAAAAGATAAGCAGGATGCTGATCATGACATGTTTAAAACATAGACTTAATATTTCTTCAGCAACTTGAACTTTGGAGCTGAAAATCATAAATGTGTCATGAGAGTCCTCAGTTCAGCATTATTTTCTGATTATATCTGTAAACGAAAGATAAAGTATGTTATGTTGCCATGTGAGTAGAATCTTCAAAAGTGCCCCAGCTCAATAATAAATTATGAATTATTTTTGTAGGTGAAGAATTGCATGAACATGTAGAAATCTCAGGAAAAAAAATGTTTCCAGAATAAATAATGTTTTGCAACTCTTCATTTAGCTATACAGTAAATTCCAATTATTTTAAATTAAAATCATGTCTAAACTACATTTTAGACAATAGCAGTTATACACTACTATCCCTATAGGGTTAATTCTAAAATGTAGATTTTAGTGATTTAAAAAAAAATAATAATTAAATATATATATATATATGCGCCTTTCTTTTAGTTAAACCTGTAAGAAATAAAAAAATAGACCAAATTTTTGGGGGACCTAAAGCAGAAGAAACTGTACTAACATTATTAATAAAGTGGTTTAGTGATTTTTCTACTGGGAAAACAATTAGGAAAAAAACTAATTTATATATAATTAAAATTTCATGGAAGAAATCACGCTATTTCACAAGTTACTTTGCAAAAGAAAAACCAAGTAAGACATGCAGTATAAGTTGTGTGAGTTTTATAGCTGCACCCAGCACTATGCATCATGACTTCCAGTTCATTAGAGAACAGAGGTGGATGGTAAAGTCTTTCCACATCAAAAAATTAGTTATCCTGTGTGTTGCATCTCTTAAAGCTGGTAAATATCACTTCAGCAGATGTCACTGAATAGGACTTTTCAGCAGGTTCAGTCCAGCAGGGGTAGGTAGGCACTGGTGGTGCACGAGAAACGTGGGTGGCCATGGAGAGGTTAAAACCTGGGAACTGCTTTTGTTTTGTTTTCAGCAGAGCTACCTGAACCTCGTGACTCACTCAAGGACTATTTTACGGCTTGATGCTCTTCCACATTTCTTAAATATATTCTACATTAAACTTGAACTAAAATAGACAGAGAAGCAACTTACCGTAGAAATGATGAGTGCTGCAAGCTGGAAGTATTATTTTTAATCATGCCAAATCCTGCCTATGGGTCTGGAGTTTACCTGAGTTCAAGCTAAAATGAGGCTCGCGAACCCTTGCTGAGGAATAAAAAAATGATGCAGAAAAAAACCTTCCACATGGACTTTTTTAACATCTCAACAGGGACCAGCTTCTCAGGTGCTGGAGTTCAGGGCCTAGGAAGGAGCCAGAGCAATAGCCCCTTGCAAATAAAATTGTGGGAAGGGCTTAGATAGGAACCAGAACTTTTGGCAAGAGAGATGAGAAGGCAGGGGCAGGAATGTCAGGCAAGAAGGAGATGTCCATGAGAGCAGGAACGTATTGGGCAACCAAGAGCTGGAAAAGGTGAAAATGGGCTCAGAAGTCTTCAGCTGGACTGGCTTCATAGTGAGGGCACTGTGGACTGTCATGTCAGTTGCTTGTTGCTGAACAGAACAGCCCTACAAAACCATAGTTTCATTCAAATATACATCAAGAGGTGATATTAACGTTCCTTAGAGCTAAAATCAGTGCCATTGTTTGCCTTGTTTATTTTTAAATAGTTTAGGAAAAGTAAGATAACATGATGTCCAGAAATGTGACAATTGCTGAAAAACTAGCTCCTTAAACATGCTTTTTTATCTAGTTGCATTTTCATACATTCTTTAAGCGTTTCTTCACCACACTGATCAATGTGTTACAGTACTGTCCTTAATGGTTACAAAAATCATATCCACCAACCTTACAATGAAGCAATAGCCAGGACAAGAACATGTAGTTACAGTTAGCCTTCGATTTTATAACTAATCAAAAATAATTACTCTGGCACTACACTCTGACTTGAAAAAACAAAAACAAAAAAGCACTACCTTTGTTATTTTTACCGTCCATTTCAGAGGGTCCCAGAAAGCTGATGAAAGGAAATGAGTACAGCCTACTAGCTATCTGTCTCCTCCAAACATCAGTCCACAGTGTCCTCAAAAGAAGCCAAAAGGTCTTGTGCTCTTGAATGCCCTGGGAAGCAAAAAAAGCTGGAGCTGCCTGAGAACAGCTTGTATCTTCTGCAGGACATTTGTTACAGCCCCATGGGACTTGCTTTCTGGGTATTCATAAACTGCTCATTGTATGGACTTTTATTGAAACATGAGCCTGCAGCTCCTTCAGGGAACCTGTTGTTTTGCTGTTTCTGAGGCTTTATCAGGAATGAAACCTGATCACTGGTCTCCGTCACACCAGACCATGTGTCCATGTTACATCTGATGCAACTGCAATGAAACAACCACAACAGAGTTGTGGGGTACAAGTTAAGGCTTTGGGAAAGGTGTGTGTTACTGCAGGAGAGTAAGGGGGATCTCATGTTTCCCAGTAGATAATCAGGATCCAGGGGACAACAGGACAAGTTGTTCTTGCATTTGAAAGCCCTCAGTAGACAGCAATGGCTTATGGTCGATGTATGTGCAAATAAATACACACTTCATGTTGCAGGTGTGATCCCAGGAAACAAGGGAAAGGTGAGTTCTGCAGCTGATGCATTCTTTGCTCGTGTCCAAGACAAAGTGAATGGGAATTGAATCTGCAGATACTCAGAAGTGATCAAATAGGTAATTGAATTAAACAGACAAACAGTAACAACAACCCCTAAGCCCAAATGTATCTTGATCAAAGAGCAAGTGTTGATAATGCATGAGCTGCGATAAAACTGATTAGGCTGCTGACTGGGAGAAAACTGGTCTTTTTTTCACACTGTTACATTGACCAGAGCCTCTAAGTCTATTAATTCCTTAAAGCTGTGCCTGGGAAACACTTAGAGCATCACAGGACCTGTTCTTTGATAAATAACCTCAGTCAGGCCACAGATGCAATACATGCAGAGATAAATGAAACAGAAATCAGAGCCACACGTGTGGGCTGTGCTTCTTCCGCCAAAAGTGAGGTGAAAGTAATTAACTAGGTCTCAGAGAGAAATTGAAGCAGAAATCCCAAGGAGGTGGGTAGGGCAAGAGACGTTCATTCTAGGCTTGTTCATCTCACACCCCAGAGAAGCTGGGCAGGAAAGTGGCAGGGTAGCACTGTGTCTTTCAGCTCGCTGCAGGCCAGTCCCAGCTACTTTCTTTGCGTTTCATTTGGGAATTTAGTTTTGATCCTTTGCTTTCTTTTCCTGATATCTCCTAACCACCACTGAAGAGGAGTTGTGATCAGTGTAATCTTCACAGAGGTGTTTGACAGAAACATGCAGGTGGCATCCTGAAGACACTCACCAGACTGAAGCAATCATAATCTCATTCTTGTCCATCTGGAGTTCTTTAGTAGTCCTTAGGGGTCCTGCAAACAATATCCAAACTACACAAACAGCCTGTCACTTTTCCTTCCTGTTTATATGAAAGTATATGTTTGTACAGATAAACTTAGACCAGCTCATTACTGTAGGACTGACCTCCAGCCAGAGGGAGGGAACATCTGGAGGATAATAATTTTAGCCTTAGCTGTCTTCTCTGGGGACATGAAAAAGCTTTAATGCAATCTTCTGAAAGGCACAGGCCAGAAACTAACTTTGCTTGTGGGTTTTGGCTTTCTAAGCAGCTCCACGGGACTGTGGATAAAAAAAAATGGGAATACAGAAACGTGGGAGAAGAGACTCTTCTTCCCACTAAACTTTCAGAGGAGCAGTTGCAAGAAAATGAGGTTTCTTAGCCATCAGAGCAAAGGCTTTTCAAAAGCTCCCCAGGGATACAGGAATAAAGGTGTAACTGGCTTTCAGCAGAGTTTTCTCCAAGGTTTTAAAATCCCAGCCTGCTTGCCCCACTTACCCAGCCTTCATGACTATAGCATATGAGCACCTCACCATCTTTAACAGATCAATCTTCCCAGTGTCTCTGCTGAGCAGCACAGCTGTCACAGCTCTGGTTTACAGCAAGTGGTGAATGGCAGCACTGAGACCAAAGGCTAGAGCCACAAGAAGACTCCAGGATTGTTGCCCAGACCTATGAAATGTAACACGGATCTGGCAGCACATACAGCCTGAGGGCAGGTGCTTTTATGATATACTGGGATGCTCAAGGCTGTGCAGTGACAGCAAGTGTCCTTCCAGTGCCCCACAGGGACTGCAATATGTGGGGCACTGGGGGGCACATCACCACATCAGGAGGATTCAAGGACATCTGAGGATGTGAAGTCTCACCCCTAGTGTCACGCAAACCTTTCCATACACATAGTGAGCCCTTTACAGATGCCAGTCCTTGGGCAACTGAACAATTTCTCATTTCTGACTTAATTTCCTTCATCGCCATTTTTTTTTCCATCAGCATTGCCATTTAACCTGTTCTTTTCTCACCCTAGGATTTCACATAATTATTTTTTCATGAAGGTCCTGCTTTCTTCATATCATTAAGCCAAAGAAGTCACACTCAGTCTCCACATGGAGTTCCCATTGCCTTGATCACCCTTACAGACTTTCACCACATGTGCTCCAGTTTATCTTATTTTAAAACACAGCTGATCAGAGCTGAAAACAGTTTTCTAAACAAAAATCATACATAAAGCCTTGCACAGGAGTGATAATCCTTCCCTTCTCTAGGGGGAAGGTGTTGTCTGTCTCATCCTAAAACTTGACTAGATCTTTTTAGCCAACATTTTGTCTGCAGCTGGCAGGTCTCCTGCAGCCAGACTCACTTGCTGTGACTGCTTGAGAAGCACGAGGAGTCAGGTCTGCCTCATGTCTCACTTCTTGTTTTATGTTTAGCAGTCCCATGATCAGCACCTACTTCATACTTAACTTTTGGGGCTTTACTCAATGGGTTCCCTCCCACTGTGGGACAGAAAGGGATGGAAAGCCGCCCTCCTCTCTTTTGCCTATCTCGCATGTCATTAATATGGTGAAGAGGCTCAAAACTGACTCCCCCAAGTCTGAGGCTCTTGCTCATGGATGCTGTTTCTTTCTGAAGGTACAAAAGATTTTCTGAAGGCTTGAGGACATCATGGTTAGTGTGCTGCTCCATGAGACTCCATCCCCTTCCCCTGTACTTACTTAGTCAGGAAAGTGCTGGAGGGATTATACATTTGCCCTTGACGTACAGGACCATGGTGCTGAAAACAGTCTACACATTTTAGGCAGTTCCCACTGAAAGAGCCATGACAGCCAAGACAGCCAGCCCTGTTTGCCTTTTTTTTTTTCTTTAAACAGTGTTATCAGAGCTTTCTGAATAATTAGTAAATAGCAAAGGACAGTCTTGTGCTTTTGAAGTGCATGTCGTCTAACGCTGAGACCAATTTCTAGGGCATACAAGCGATTACTCTGAGGAATATGTCCAAGTGCGACAAGAAACAGCGCCCTGGAGCTCCCTATCACCTGCTGCATCCACGTGGCTGGGCACTTAGTCTCTTTTTTTTTTTTCATTAATACAATTCTCTACGGGAGCCCATAATCCAGTTTTAAATATGTCATAACCTTCTGGAATTTGTACCCAAGCTTTTTATGAAACTTTAAAAAAACTATGAAAAGGGCTATATTGTAACAGGAATACTGATGCTGCTGCAGTGCCTGGTGCCAGCCTTCCTGTGCTTCTGAGCTTGAAAGAAAACAAAGGAAAACTAAACATAGGAGTGAGAGCACAAAGGAAAAACTAAAGACCATACTGAGGTACCATTTGATTGAGGTATCGGGCAAATGCACTGTAATTGTTCAGCTCAGTTCTTAATGTAAGAATCTTCTTACATGGAGAAGTGTCTTTGATCTGAACAAGGGAACAAGTGCCTTTGATATGGAGAAAAATAAGTGTGGTTGGAGAGAGACATATCCTGTGCCTGTTGCATAATTCTGAAAATGTAACCAAAATGGAGCTCTTTGGTGAGCTACAGGCATCTTTGATGGGATTTGAACAAGGAAGTGGCTGGACAGGCTCTGGGAACTTGTGGTCTCTAAACTGCCATCAGCATTTTGGAAAGAAAAAGGTCTAGGTCTAAGCAGAGATGATTATGCAGAAAACACATTTAGAACCTATTTTGAAGTCGGTCCATGTTCTCTGTAATAACATTTCTTTACCGTGTTCCTAGTATTGCTTGGGAATGACAATTGAAAAGGAAACTACATTTTCTAGTGAAAAGCAAAACTTCTGTTCAGTTGAACTATTTGAAATGACCTCTGAAGGAACCATGTGCCTTGTATTTCTGGGACTGCAGTAACCAGGAACATCTCCCATGACTGATTGCATCAAAGTTTCATTCAGGATAAAACCAGATCTCTTCCTATAGGTAAAAGATGTTTTGACAAGACTTTCTGTTTTGTCTGCTGGGGGAAATCCTTAATTTGTCAACTAGAACAGTAGGAATCGCACCCAGGTATTACAGATCACTGTTACTGTTTCTTCTTCCATTGGACTTCCTATGTGTGCCGTGGGCTTACTATTGTTGTTGCTGTTCTGAGAAATGACAATCAGAAGATGTGATATGCTACTGTCTACACAATCAGGAGGAAAACACTAGAACACCAGAAACCTCCCCTTTTAAGTCAGGGAGCGTCAGGAGCGATGGAAAACACCAGATCCGCAAGTCACGCTGGTGTTCACATCCACCAGGCACCATGAGGCTATTAGTGACTGAGAAACAGTCAGTGTCACATACTTAAATTACTGTGTCATGGTGGCCTTTAGTAACACCCCATAAAAGGCCCTCAGAAGTCTTTCCCCAAACTCTCAGGAATGTGACAGAAAAGGCTTGTCCTCAGCCAGGCTCCAAGCAAGCCCAGCACATCTTAAAAAATGCAGTTCATAACTTACTGCGTCCCATTCTGTTACAGATACAGATGCAGCCATGCACACACATCTGGCCATGAGTGCGTGACAGCTGTCACCTCTCCAGCTGTTGCCCTGGGGTGCAAAGCTCTGCACCGTGGCATGCAGGACTCAGGACCCATGGTGGCTTCATGGGAAAGCAGGTGGAGCTGCAGTGGGACCCAGCAAAAGCAACCTGGTTTCATAATGCTCATCACCACTTCCAGTGTCTCACCGTTAGCACAGTAAATAGATAAAATGAAAGCAAGGGAACAGCCCAAGTTTCCCATGTACACTTAAAATTGCTGTCCACCAGGTTCACAGAAGCAGTGATACAAGTGGTACAAGTTAAGCTCCCAAGTGTTACTCATTTTTCTGGGTGTAAAAAGCCCCATTTTTAAAAATTCAAATATGGAGGGAATCTGCAATAAAGTACATGTGAAATAAATTAGTTGTTCATCCCCAGGCCCAGCAAGCCATAACTGTGACTGCCCTGTTCTTGTTCCTGTCTGGTTTTGGTCTCTGTGACTCATAAACCCAGCAGATGATTTCTCCAAAACCACAGCCATTGGCCCCTTCATCTACTTCTCCCCAGCTGATCTTTGGCTCATTTAGGACTTTGTTAATGTTTTGTTGACATAATGCTCTTGGCCATCCAAGGCTTCTTCGCCCTTTTCTGGACCCATGTTGGCTGCAGGATCCTGCCTGCTTTCCACTTCACTATGTGCCTGACCTAACCAGCTTTCCTACCATTGCTTACTGGCTGTAGTCCAGCTCTCTCAGACATTTCCAGACCCATAACCCAGCATGTTCTCTCAGCTCATGCTCTCTCCTAACATTATGAGATAAAGTGAAAAGTTTTAACTATTAGCATCCATATTTATTTCCACAATGTTGACACTTCGCTGCTTGTTGAAGGGTTTTCACCACCTTTTCTTCTCAACCTTTCCTCTGGCCTTTCTGTTGTACCAGTACAGGCTCACCAAGGATATAAAATTCCTCAGTACTACTGACCCTTACTTCCTCTTGTTGAGCTGCATCTGCTGTTCTCCTCCAGTGAAAAGCAAACGCAACTTACCCAGGTCTCCTTCCCGTGTCTGACGCTGCTTGGCACCTTTGCCTGAGTGCCAGGAGAAGGTGCTGCAAGGCTTCTGCTCACCCACACACACAGTGCTCCTGCCTTCAGCTGACACCACCTCAGCACTGCTGCCTGAGGTGTCCCTTAGCCCACCCAAAATAGAAGAGACAATCACCATTACTTTTGCCCAATTTCTGTCATTACCTTAAACCAACCTGCTGGTCTGGGGATGGGGTTTTACACCATGTTTACCATTAGCATAGAGTTGCAGCTTTGTTTTTCTATTTCTTCTGGCATCTCCCAGGCGCTATAACCTTCCCTGGGCTCTCTGAAACCCACCACAACTATGAGGAGACCGTTGCCAAGGCGGTATGGCCTGTGGTATGTCCCAGCTCTCCGGTGCCTGTTCTGGAGACCCTGCCAGCTCCACACACAATCATCTTCCATCTCTGAAGCCTTCTCATCTACCCCCATCAACAGCTGCTGTCCTTTCCTATACAGCCAGGCTTGTCTTGCTGGTTGGAGATCTCACTGTAATTAAGCACATAAACAAGACATTCCCAGTTATGATTATTGCAGTTAGCAGATGTGTCTCTGGCCTGGTCAAGCCACAGTGCTCTCCACTGTAGAAGACACCCCTCTGGGACTGACTGTTGTTTTCTTGTTAACTTGTGCCATGTTTCCATGAACATGGTTTTGTCCAAAAGAGATCCCAAGAGCACAAGCTCATATGTTTTGTACAGGACAGCTCACCTCAACAAACATTTGCAGTGAGGATCATGCCTGGAGTACCAGTTTTATCTTTCATTCATTGCCTTTCTCTGTTTGTATCAAAACACAAAGTGGGATTGTGGGAGAACACAGTGAAAAATAATACTTCAAAAAATTTCAGTGTGGAAAGGTTGCTACATGTTTCTGGCACAGGGGTCTGAATTAGAAAACTTCAAATATGTAAACAACCGCAAAATGCTACAGAAGATCATCCCAATCACATCTGCCACATGACTGACTTTATTATAAGTGGAAGCCCTGCAGGTACTAAACTTGGATTTTTTTAATACTTTCAGATATTTTGTGAGCTTCAGAAGGGAATACTTGGCATAAATACTGCTTGCAACAGGGCTTCTCTAGCAAGTGTATTAATCTTACGGGATCTGCCAAAATGAAAAATCCATCCATCTTTCCATGGATTTCTTGTATCTTTTGGCATGTTCATACAATAGGAAAGAATTTGGGGGGTTTAATTATGGTTATTGTTTTGGAAGCTCAGTAGTGCTCTTGACACTTTAATCCTGGTAGCTGAACCGTGCAGTGAAACCACTGGCCTGTGTACTTACTGCAGACTGGAAAACTTAGAAAGGACTTGATAAAAGTTATTTCTCTCTGTAAAGTCCTGAAGGTGCCAGTAGGTTTGGGTCCTGGTGCTGACCCACAGCTGGGGCAGAAGGAGGCTGAGGTTTCCCGGCAGCCAAGTGAGGAGCGAGATCCCCTGCGTCAAACGTCCCCATCGGATCCCGTCCCATCCCCACAGCAGCTTCCAGAGCCGACACACTGCAAACCCCCCTGGCTGGGCTCATGGCACTGGTTTCCTCGGGTGTCCGAGAGGCGATGTCTAAAATTTCTTTTCTCAGCAGGCCGTGTTCAGTTCAGCGGTAATAACATGTTTGCTGCAGGATGCAAAAATAGAAATGTATGGCTATGGTAATCCCTCCCTGAAAGCCTGGCCGGTGTTGCTTAGGGAAAGGCTGAACACCTAAGCTAACTGCCCCATCACACTTCCTTGCACGTTTTTCATCGGCTTTAGCTGTACCTGTGCTGCAAGCTGAGGGCAGCCAAGCCTGAGAGGCAGTGACGAGTAAAAAAATAAATCAAGGGCTTTGTTTCAACAGGCTTTTCTGTTAAATAAATTCTGTAAATTTTGAAATCTTACATCTGCTTGGAAGTATTTTTAGCTAGCTTTGGTAAAAACCTTGCCTTAAGTCTCTGGAGCTAAAACCAGATCCCAGCAAACCAAAATGCAATCCCTGTCTTTCAGTGCATTTACCTGGGTGAATCTCCAGCTTTTGTCACAGTGGCAGACACTTAGCACTTTCGTTTCAGGTATATTTTTTCATACAAGTAAAAGGCAGAGAACAACAACAACAACATTTATGAAAGTAAAAAAAACATGATGGTGAAAAAAATAGTTTATGGGAGTTCAGGCTAATATAGCAGAAACTAAATGAACTTCATTCTTTTAAACATGGATCTGGGCATCAAGTCCACATCAAAGAATTAATGTGGTACTTTGTTGGCCAGATTTTTAGATGTTTGCCACATAAATCACTGGAGAAGCCCCTTGGTCATTTTTTAACTTGCAATAATGGCATAATGAAAGGGAAATTGAAGGAGTTAAGCTGAACCTTGCTAATACATGCAGACTCCCTCCCAGCAGAAAACATAACTGGTCTGATAATATACCAGGCAGAGTATATGTAATGCATATATCAGTATACAATGTTTACTCACAACACCGTGGGATGCTTGAACTAGAAATGCCCATTATGAGGTAGTTTTTAAGGTGATCATGCTGACAGTGCTGAGGGAGAAGCTCCTCAGCTGTTCCCTGATGTCCCTGTGCCTCCTCCTGTGATGCACCCCTGGCTTTGGGGGCAGGCGAGGATCTCGTACTGCTCATTGCATGTCCCACAACATTTCCAGTGGCATCGCACACGGAACAGCAAGTAACTCAGGGACTGCAGTTTGGGCTGGATAATGGCCTTTTGTTCGCAGCCCTGTGGCAGAGCATTGCCTGCCTGCTCCTGGCACCATGGTATGGCATTGCCTGCCTGCTCCAGCCCCTGCCTGTCAGAGGCAAACAAGAGCTGCTGCAGGCACAGGCCTGTCCATGCCACCCCTCCCAAAACACTCTCCCCATGTGCCAGCAATGCTCTGAGTGAGCTGATGCTGCCCCAGTCACAGCCCTCCATAATCCTCAGCACCCCAACATGGTTGCTGGGGGGGTTTGCAGCCTTTTGCGGGGTGCAGCTCTTTGTGGTTGTGTGCAGGAGCTGAGGACCCCATGGCATGCCTGCAGCTGGTTCATTTATATATTTAGTGTCCCAATGCCACACATTTCCTGCACCAAACCCCGACAGTTCTCCAGCTGAGGAGAAGCCAGATGTGCAGCCCCACCTTGGGGTCCGTCTCACAATTATCATTGCTGGGCTCTCTCCGGTTTGAATATAACAGCCAGGACAAAGAAAGGGTTTCCGGGACTTTCTTCACCCATTTATGCTGCCTGAAGCAATGCATTTCTCATAGAAATGTGACATCCCTGGACCTCAGCAGCCCAAAGGCAGAGCTGCAGTTACGCGGGGGACAAGAGAAACAAAACAAGGAGGAGAGCAGAGCAGTCTTGAAAGCAGGAGTCCAGAAGGAAGAGAGGGGCACCAGGCGGGTGGCAGCTTGCTCAGGGACCTGCCTGCAGCTGCCTGCATCCACTGCCCTGCCAGCACATCTCTGCCTGGGGCTGGATCCGGCAGCACTTGGACGGGCAATGGAGGGAACTGTGACTGGCACTTTGGAGTAGGATAATTACAATCTGGGCTCTGCAAGTGTGGCTTAGCTTTCACTGAAATAAACTGCTCAAATCTATGATGAATATCAACATTGTAGGCACAAGGGGCAAGGCAGTAAATTGTAGTAGGATGAAATACCTACACTTAATTATGTCAAATTATATAGAATTTGAGAGAGTTTTTCTGACGCATGCTATTTAAAGTTATGCCCAAGTACACTTCCTTGCCTGAATAAAGCAGCTCTTGTTGAAAGATGTGGGCTTGCTTTGTAGTTTATGATTTACAGTCTTCACTACATTTTGTCACTTTCTTGTTTCTTGACTGAGATGTTTCTGAACATCTCATTTCAGATAATGGGACGCAACTAGAGTGCTGAGCTATATACAGCCTCTTAAAAATGTATGAGCAGTGTTTTGTTTTCTGTTTTTTTTTTCCTCTAAGATACTCATGCACCTTGAGTATGCTTTTCACCAGAGTGTATAACACATACAGCCAGTAGTCATTGCTCTACCAGCCTAAAATTCACACACCTCTACACCAGCTGGATGGAGCCAAGCCCACCAACCTCCATTGCTGACACTTTTCGATCAAACCAATAAGAAGGGTATAAATACCCCCAGATCAGCCCAGCTGAGCTCACCCTTTGGCTCCGTGTCATTAGCAGCCTCTGGGGTTGAGCACCAGTTTGGGATGCTGCCTCAGGAGCCCTGTGCCACCCGGCCGGGCTTGGCTCGCTCCCATCGTAGTGGGGCTGGCAAATTACAAAGTGAGGAGCCTTGGTCTCGGGGCAGAGGGACACCTAATCATTTCCACTGTGGGCAGAGGAAACGACTGGCTGGTGAAGCCGAAAGGGTTGCCACCCACGCAGCCTTGGAAAGAAAAGAGGGTTTATGTGCAAATGAGAGCCTGAAATCTTCCTGCTCAACCAGCTTGATGTGTGAGGACCATGCAGAGAGCAAGCCCACAGCAGCGTGCTGGTGAGGATGCACAGCGTGCTGGCAGAGCATCCCAAATTTCATTTAGCCTCAGTAAGCACAACACTGAGCTGGTGGTGGTGGCCCAGACCTAAATCACTCATTCAGGAAGCATTTGTGATCTGGCATTCCTGCCAGCGCACGGTCCCCAGCGCCCTTCCCAAGCCAGAGGGACATGCTGGAGGTGATTGGTTCTGCAGAAGCCCTGTTGTCATCTCAGCCAGCACAGCTGGGACCTGGTGAAGGATGGGGAAGTGTTGATGTTTTCCCAGTGTACAGGATCCTGTATTTCTCAGACACAGTGTCAGGTCTTTAAACTCCCTGGCAATGAATGGGGAGTGTTCGCAGTCATAACTCACCTTGTTGCAAGGGACTGCAGTGAGGCTTGCCTAGTAGATTTCTCAGCATAGCATCAGAGTTGCTAAAAGGATCAAAAGAGGTTCACAAATAAGTAATAAAAGAACAAAACCCCACTTGAATTTAACTATTCTCCCCTTGGCTGAAAAGCAAGAAAATAAATCCAAGAACCCACTTAGAAAATGGACCCATTTTTCATACCTAATTGAAGGATAGTAAGGTTTCATCTAGGGATGTGGACAGATGTTACAAACACGCAAAAATAAATTACTAAAACCCAAGGATTCTTTCATTAACAATAAAAATAATTGAACTCATTGGGAAAGATACTCTGAACTTCAGTCTCAGGGAACCAGATTCACTCAAGAGCAGTGTCACTCATTTCAGTGAGTGCGTATATTAATAGAAACAGACACACGCAAATATCAGTTTGCTTTTACAGCTATGCTCCGCCTAGATCATTTTAACCATAGCAATAATGTAAACATCCTCCTCCCCAAAACAGCAGGCTGAGTGCAGGCAGTTCCTGTGCTGCCACAAAGCAGCTTTGCAAGAGCAGAAGCAGCATCAGCCTGAGGAGAGTGGGCTGGTGCAGCAACAGCAGAAACCCAGACAAATTTGCGCGGGGCTTCACTTAGCTCAGTGTTGTGGTAGCTAAGCGCTCCGTTACTGAAGCCGACAGCAAAACTCTCAGCGATTTCACTGCTCGTAACACAAGATGAATCACAGGCTCTTTGCTGAAAGCTAATGAGATAAAGTGCCATCTCCCAAAGGCTCACCCTGTGAGTATGACAACACCCCTGTCACAGCCTGAGTGAGTGTTTCAGGCACTTGATGGTCCTGAGCAGTGAAGAGCTGTAAGTCACCAAAACTGCCTCCAACCTGGGGAGAGGAACAAGACTGAGGGATGAGGGGTGGGATGGGGTGGCGGCAGGCAGGGCACTGCAGGCAGGGAGACGATGCACAGTCTGTGATGGCCAGGCTGGCTCCCTCTCCTGAGGGGCCAGGGCTGGGACCAGCAGTGGAGGGAAAGACTGGGGAAGCTGGAGTCACTGGTTGAGGGCAGGCAGGGCTATGACCCCACTAGTGCCCACCTCACACCTCTTCATCCTCTCACCCTCATTGCCCCAGCAGGAGCAGCTACTGTGGAACCTACTCCACCACCTGCCCCAGCTCAGCGCCATCCCTTGCCTGGGGGCAGCGGTCTCCCCACACCCAGGGAAGCTGTGGGGTGGTTGTGGGGTGGGGCAGAGCTGTGAAGGAAAGGGTTGAGGGAGAAGGCAACTGCTTCAGACCATGTCTGCTCTGCAAAGCAGTTCAACACCTGCTTGCCTTTGCTTCAGCCACCTCTAACTCAAGTGTGATTAGCACTAAATGAGGAACAGCTCAATAATACACACTTTGGTTTTATTACAAGTAAGACAAAAATCACTTAAAAAGTTTAAAAGCATTGTACTAGAAGAAGTGGCTAGGCTGTTGGCACAACGAGAGGAGAAACCATATGGAAAATGTGGGGGGTGAGTGACGAGAAAAATCATTGGAAAGGAATAACAGTTATGGTTACTCTAACCTTGCCCTTACTCTGTTTGTTCTCTGTGTATTAACATTTGAATGGCAACCTGCTCACAGCTTCCTTCTCAAGTTAAATTCTGTTTTGTGAACAAAACACAGGAGTAGTTGGTAACAACAGGAGATGCCATGAAGCTATTGGAGCAGCACTTGAACAACGTTGCGCTTTGTTCCTCCACTGCCTCACTGCTCTCTCTCAAAGGGTGTTTGAAAGACCCTGAGGTCAAGCCAGTAGGCATTAGAGTTTTGTCATCACAGCAGACATGATCTTCCTGTCTTTTATGGGATAAAAGATTTACCTAAAAACACACTAATATGTGACACATACCTCTTAGGAGCTTTCTGCTTTGACTTGAGGCACTGCCCTGCACTGTGCTGGGTGGGAGAGGAAAGTCTGCAGCACTTGGCTGCAGCCATGGGTCCTGCTGGAGGCACCTTCTCCATCTTCTCTACAAACCAGTCCAAAACTTTCAGCATGTCTAGGTTGGCACCTTCCTGGGAAACCTTAAATTAGCAAATAAATAGTGTGAGATAGCTGAGCTGCCCAAGCACATGGAAAGCTGAGGTGCTGCACTGCAGGTTCGGAGTCACACAGTGCCTGTCAGGTCCCAGGTCACCACGGAACAATAATCTCTCTAATGCCTCTTCTGTGCAACAACTACTAGGACCTACCGCCTGGATGTGCTGCTCCAGACCAACCAGACCCCATCCCCTGGCTCACAGGGGTGAGCTGGCTCCTCCACTTGTCTCCCTCATGGCTTTTTGCTGCCTGTCAGGTACCAAACTGCTCTGAGAGCTGCTGGAGGGCAGAAGGCACAGCTGGGTCCGCATACCGGCTGCTGCCCATGCTGCCATCACCTGCCCTCACACAGGTCACTTCTGCATCCCCTTGAAGGTCTCAGTCCCCATGTCACGCACATGGTCCCACAGCCTCAGGGCAGGCAGAGGCAGGTTCATGTGAGGGTTCACATGCCCATGGTGACCTCCACTGGTCAGACCCTCGGCAAGAGTTGCCTCCAGGTCCTCAGCACAGCCTGAACTGGCAGGGCAGTTGAGGGGAAAGGAGTGTATCAGCTGTACTACCCATGTGGCTTATGCCAGAGCCCTGGGAATCCAAGAAACTGTGTTTGTATGTGTGTGGGGGGGTCTCACTGACCTGCAGGTGTACAGGTGGAGAGAGGGGACTGCACAGCCCCCTGCCAGCCCCCGAAACATCTCTGCACCTCCAATATCCCTCTCGAGCTCCAGGGTCCCCTCAGCAAACATGGGACAAGCCCAGGTTAGGCATGAGCAGCCTGAATTCATGGCGGTAGTTAAACAGAGAGGGAAAAACTGTGTTCATTTGAGCTGCTTCATTGTCCAGGCTAAGGCGGGTGCAGCGGGGGCCGTGGTGGGAAGACTGGGAAGAAACCATCTGCCTGCAGTCCAGGTCGCCCACCTCAGACTGCCCGAGACTGCCCGAAACTGGAACCAGCAGTGGCTCAGGCAGGGCAGAGCTCGCCGACGCTGCAAGAAGAGCGGCAACCACAGGCGTCATAAATTCAGACAATTTCTGTTTTCAGCAAGTACTCAGCTGCAAGTAAACAGAGTACAAGTAAACAGGAATGATTTAATTATCATATAAAAGTAATTAATTAGATGCAGGAATCCACACGGAGTCCTTCTCAAACACTGGTGGCACACTGCTGTCAGCTGTATAATAGTCATCCACAGACCTACATGAGTAAGAACAGACACTAGTTTCTACTCAATGTAGTACAATTATTTTGGCTTTCTTTTTTTTCTTCCACAACACACAAAAATAGGGTTTAAAAATGTAACCAAAGACCATAAACAATTTTAAAGCAAGTAACATAAACCCAAAGCTGGGGTTGATTCACTGTTGCATTTGTAGTATGAAATAGGCTACTGATCAGATTAATCAGTGTTGTCGATCAGGAGGCTCAGTTCTTTCTGTAGAGGGCTGGGGGCAACTAACATAATGTTAAGTAGAGGTTAGGCCACCACTGCTTGCATCAGTTGGGCACAGACGATCTTTTGCCATCTTCTTGCACCAGTTAGTGTATGGCCCCAGCATCCACCTAACACTTTGTGTGCTGCTTCTCCGTTCTCTTTCCCTTCTGTCCAAAGCATGGAATGGGCAATTTCATCTGAAGTTAATTATCTGAAGTCCACATTCAGACTGTGATCCCATGACAGGCACAGCCTCTGGAGAATCAGATGCTGTTGTCCACACCAGCATCTAGCAATGATGCCTGAGATGACACAGGGTGTGCAAGCTGTGCCTGAGCTGGCAGGTAGGGCTGAATGATTTGAGCCCTTCTAGACTAGCAGCCGAGGGCCAGGCAGGATACCTTAAAACATCTCACGTGGCACTACACACAACTTAGTTGAGGCAGTCAATGGAGTCAGCTCAGCCTACACAATGAGTCAGATTACCCTAAAGACACTTACTAGCCAGCCTGCCTGCTCTGCTCAGACGTGCACCTGTATCTCGACACTTAAATTTACGTGGCTTAATCCTGAGCTGAATCCCACACGCAGCTACTACAGCAAGCAAGGGGACTGCAGCTCCCTCATCTCCCATTAACTCACCGCTGTTGCTCATGGCTTTGCTGAACTCGAACCAGGTCCTGCCCATATACTATCTTCAGATATTCATCAGAAACCTTGTGAGCTGCAGCAAACAACTCCGGCCAGGGGACATTCATGAGGCTGGGATTTTTGCTCCAAGTTATTTGCCTCAAGGAACTAAATGCCCAGTTCAGCATCAGCATGTCACCCAGGAGACAATCCTTTCTTTCACAAGCACAACATGTCGTGTATCCCACCTTATGTACTTACTGGGGATTTGAGCAATTTATTTTGAAAACCAATGCATGCACCAATCTCAGTGCTAGCATTTTATGCAAGCTCACAGAAAAATAGTCAGACATCAGCTACCCAAGCCTCAGAAAACAAAGGGCTCCATTTAGATGCCTGAACACAGGCATCTAGTGCCAGTTGAGATGCCCTAAAGCACCCAAGATACACACAGAGCTGGCAGGTATAACATAGGACCTATGGAAGCGGCAGCTGGAGACCATGCAGGATACCCCAGGGTGTCTCAAACGGTACTCGATGCCAAAGCACAAGCAACCAAATTAAATTCCAAAAATCTTGTTTGTGCTGAAGTCAGACGTACATCTCCCATATGTAACAAACACATATCTTGCAGGGCAGCTAAGCAGCAAAAGAGCTACAAAAGAATTGCACCCTTATTTTGGGTCTACTGAAATCTGGCAGAGTTTACAGACTGCGTCAGCTTATTTTGTTGTGAACATATAATGCTCACTGAAGCCCATGAGCTGCTGTGATCACAATCTCTGCCAGCTTGCTGAATGGATTCCTTTCAGCTGCTGCCTCTGAAGTTATGTGGCTAGAGCAGAGCTGCTGCAATATACCAGGGCACTGGGAACATCGCTTTTTAGCTACGGGAGCAAGGGAGCTGTCTTAAGATTCATGAGCTCAGAATTGATTATCAGACCGTAGGAGCAGAAGGTCATTGTGTCAATGCTCCTGGCTACTGCAGAGAGCGTTCTACTGGCTAATCCTCTCACAAACACGTGCACTTCCACGAGGGAGAATACCTCTAATGATTTAAATCCAATTTTTATTAATTGGCGCACTGTTTGTTACACTGAGGTTGAGTCTTAACTGAGCCAGATGACAGGAGATGAGTATACAAGTCTTTCATCTGCAATTAATAAATCTGGGATCCCATGAAAGCTGTATACGTCTTTCTTGAATTCCAATGTGCTGTCTCCGGATCCAGCATTAAACTATGTACCATAAGTATTTCCAGCAATTAGTGTTAAATGAGCATGACTAGATAGATTACTAATTTTTTGGACTATCCACAGGGACTACTGACACAATTTTTTGTTTTAGAAGGAGTTAGAGTGAAATAATCACTGTCCAGGTAAAAGCCGAGAAAATCCCTCCACACATTTTTTTGCATAATCTAATTAAGAGACCTAAATACCCCTTGTCTGTGGATTTTACTATTAAGGAATATGATGAGAAACAGTTATTTGTATGTAACAACATACACCTTCCTGTCCGATTTAGAACTATATGTCATTTTTCCATACCACGCACTTTAAACAGCTGCCAACTCTGAGCACAGGTTACACGAGTGGATACTGCCATCTAGGCAGGCTTTTGGGAGCGGCACCTATTTTAGAACACTGTCTTTGCCAGGGAAAAATATTCTACTATTTAAAACAGAGGAAAGAGAAACATTTTTTCTACTATTAAAAAATGATGCATCACCACTCACTGAAAATACAAAACCTGCCCCTCAACCAGATTGTAGCAGTCCACATTGAGAGAAAATATTTTCTACATGTTTATTAAGAAATATATTATTCCCTATTTCCATACACGCAACTTGAATTTAAGTTTTGCACTAAATTACAAACCGCTTTTATCTATGAAAACCACAAAGTATATAGTATTTAGGCTATTAATTACCAAAGCCCATTTTACTATGGCAGTGGTGTAATTGTATCTATTTCATGTGCTTTGATATACAGTAATAATACGTTTTTAGATGACAGTTACTAAAATATCTATTGATTTTCTACAAAGAGAGAAATCATTCTTAAAAACACTTTTCTTCATAAAAGCAAAATAGTTTCCATCCAGCAACAAAAATACTAAACATATAATGCATCTTATTTAAAACAATCAAAAAATTCTATACACTGCATTTACAGGAGACTTAGAAACATAAAATATGACCGAGTGGCATTTTGATTAGAAACCTTAACAAATAGCTCCATTTTCAGTTGTGAGATTCTATAGGGAATGTATGGAGTATGGATGCAGGATCATACACAAAACGGCAGTAGGACCTGAAAAGATCATCATTTGGCACCTTCGATCTGTACGAGTCCTTTTTACGTAGCACAAATGAACCCCACGAGGGCTGCTCCTCAGGTTCGGGAGAGGGAGATGAGAGCTGCCCAGGAGCCCTGAGACACACACCACTTTGAGATGCAGACACCTCTAATAAAGGGTGTTGTCCCCAAAGCCACGTGTCCCTTGGATTTCAGTGGATCTGCCCAACGAACAACCCTCCAGATCATTGGAATGACTGACAGAGGAACATGGTGAGGCAATATCCACTGACATTCACAGTGAAGGTCTCCTCCTGACACCTGTAATTTTGTATTTCTGTATCCCCACCAACAGAAAAACGTCACATGCGCTGCCTCTTCTCCCACCACTGGCATGAATATGTCAGCGTACTCTCACCTTTTCTTGACAAACTGGCACATTTTGCACAACTGCTTACCAGCAGACACATTCCATACCTAGAGGAAAAATAACTAAACAAAGACAGGGCAGCAAAGATGTCCCAAGGGAGCATCTCACCTATAGCAACAAAGCAAAAAAATTCCTCCCTTCTCAAAAAAAAGAAGGGTTTCATTTCCCTTCCAGAAAGGAAATCAGGATTTGGGACTATTTTACATGAAGCCACCCAGAGGAAAGGCAGCGAGCGACACTGGTTAAAGGAGGTCCCAGTCAAACCAGATGCACAAGCTGGTCTGTTTGTCTAAGGTTTATTTTGTTGAAAATACAGTCATATTCAAATAACTTATTTGGGTTTTCCCAAATCAGTAACAAAACCAAGAGACAACATGTGCATAATATGTTTTATTGAATAAAATCTTGCTTCTAATATTTACACAGTGAAGTTTAGAGATGTAACCTTGTGAAGCATGGCAATGTCTGACATTCATATGACATCTGAAATATCTTTAAATGCATCTGAAACTACTTGTATAGCAATCAGCTGCCCATCACTGATTTCATAATTAAGGAAGATTTGAACTTTCTGAAGAATAGCCAAGATGAATATTAAGGAGAGTTGAGTTCAGAGAAAACAGTCTGCTCTGTGAATTCCAAACCCGAAAGATCTGTGTAAAGTGTCAAGAGTTTTGAAGGTGGCTTCTGTATTTCCCTGTCGTTCCTCTCATCTCTGCAAAAGAAGGTAAAAAAATAAATTACAAATCTCACGGCTGAAAGTAATATCCACAACTTAAATACATAGCACCCTGCATGGTCATCTTACTTTTTAAATTGATGATGTCCTCTTAACCTCAAGGTTTGTGAACTATAACAAAATAATTACTTAGTATGTACTGAAAACTATATTACATTTTTAAAGCTCCCAAGGTAGACACGCAGAAATTAGAAATGCTGCAACTGATATCTAGTGTCAAAACAACACTAATTACCACCATTTATGCAAAAAACGTTATGATGAAGTGTCTTCCATCCCACTGTAGCACGTTAAGCAAAGTGTTACATGTTGTTTTCTTAAACCTCTATTAGTTATACTATCTACTACTACAGTGAAGAGGGTCTTGTAAAAAACTACAGTCAATACCTTTCCTACTTACAGGGTTTTTTAAAGATAATTTCATTATTCCTGATCTTGCACAGATTCTCAGCAAGGTTTGAATGCAAGTATAGCCTTGCAACAGTCATTTTGACAGGCTAACTCATAGCACTAGCAGACTGCTATCTTACATTTGGACTACTCACTGGTTGTGAACAAGACATGATTCACTGGCCGTGTGCATGATTTTTGCCATCCAGCAGGAAAACATGAACCAGGAATGCTGCATCCTGCTCATGCCTCTGGAGGTTGTTAATTCTACTCGGTTACAGACAGCGCATTACAAAAGGCAGGCAGTCTACCCTGCCACAATGAGGACTAGGTTGAAAAAAAAACAATCTGGTTGTTAGTCTTGGGTTAGGAAGAAATGATGTTGCACAGTCTCTCATATTTTATTTACCAAAGAGGGAGAGGAATTATATTTCTCTTGTGCCTCAAGTTAAGGTGTATGAAGCCCTGCCTAACAACAGGAGTGCAAAGAACAGACAATTACAAACCAAAGTATCTACCAGGTCCCTTCTTGTTTCCCACCACAACTTCCTGGTTGAGGAAAGGAAAGTATTGCTGTCTCTCTCAGCTGGAGCACTGGTTCTGAGCAAACTGTATTGGATGTTGAAATACAACTTCAAATACATGCTTGAAAGAAAAATAAATTTAAATCAACCCCCCATCATCCCCTAACCTTTAAGCACCAAGATTAAACTTCCCATATAATAGTTCCATAATGAAGTTCAGTGTGACTACATTTGTAATAGTAATGATGTCTCTACATACACATGCACACACTCTCTCTCATGGAAGTAAGCTGTCACCTAGCAGGGAAAGCTTTAACATGCAGAATTTGACAAGAAAACAGAATAAGCAAACGTGGTAGAAAAAGCTGCAAAAGGTAACAGAAAAGCACTTGGCTATCTGCCATTTCCATGCTACAGCCATCCCTTAATATATATATGATACTTCTGTATCATGAGAGTATGTTTTATAAAATGTGTGGCTGTTTTCTTCTGTTCCTTTTTGTTTGGTTGGTTTGTTTTGTTCTTCGGGTTTTGTTTTTGGTTTTCCTCCCCAAATGAGCGGTCAGGCACCATTCCATCTACCCAGGAAATTCATATCCATCCTAATCTCACCGCTGCTTCTGTCTTTATCTTTTTTCCAACTACAAAGAGCTGTCTGGAACACAGCTGCCTACCTGGAAGCTATTTCTCTTATAGCTAACACAGCTATAAATTTTAATAACTAAGAAGCTGCTGAAAGATACAGATTTTGCTCTTGCCTGTCTCAGTGGTGAGGTATACAGTATGCATTGTCAGATGCCGTCTTTGAGCAGGAAAAACCATCTGTACTGTCAATCTAAAGATAAGAGACTATGCATGTGTGAGACACTGTCAACACCTGCTGAATAAAACCAAATGTACATTAAGATAATAAAGCTGAGTTTAGAAATGATTGACTGTAGCATCTAGTGTGAGACCCTGCATTAGCCTCAGACATAAAGCAGTGAGTTAATCCAGGTGCCCGAGAGGAACTTTTCTGGGTATGAGGTGCATGTGCGCACACAGCCAAATATATTTCAGGGAGGGATTTGTTTGTTTTTTAAAGAAGATGCAGATTTATTCTTTGTTAAGTGAGAAATACTTATGTGAATAAGGACACAAATATTTGGACACACCAATAATGTAAAGAAAAGCATACTATAACTGGTAAAAATGAGTTTGGAATTAGCATTCACTTGCTTTAATATAGAACATGTTTCCAGGTCTGAAGAAGACTTTCAAACAGAGGTGGACCACGGAACGTTATACAACCCCGTGTTATCCAATAAGAAGGGAGGGGAATCATGTTACTGCAGACTTCATGAAATGAAGTTGTAGGTAGCTTCTCCCTCAAACTGTAGACATTTCAGGCCATGTTAGAAAGGACAATCTGATATATACCAGTGATACATTTAGCAATTACTGCTTGGGTTTTTTTTACTCCACAGCCTGCCTGAAAGCAACAGATGAAGCAATTTCTAGTAAGCTGTTGATTAAGAGGGGAAAAGAAGAAGGTAGCCATCCATGCCACCAGGTCGTATCTAACAGAAATGGCTTGAAACATAAATCAAGCAACAACTTACACAGCTTGCCCATTTCTGTAACTCAAAATCCAACCCTACATCCCCGTGCACCGCAGGGAACTGCTGTCTCCTCTCCAGCAGAAGAACAAGAATGGGTCCAACTTTTCTAAGATCCAGAAGGCTACGGCTGTGCTCAAATCCACATCATCTCCTAGAAAGGATACCCCTGTCTCCCTGCACGTCAGGTGGCCTGGAACACATTAACCTCATCAATCTGGACCGACGGCAAGTAATGTCACTAATAAATGTTACACCGAGTACAAAAAGAAGCAAATATAAAGCAATTCTCCAATTTCTCAGAAACATAAGGACACCACCTTATATGCAAACTGTAGAGTAGATGGCAGGATGGAGATCTACTACAACTGCTGCATCAAGCATATAAAACAAATTACCTACTATAGCACACAGAAAAATAAGGAATACTCCCCTGTAATGTGTCCCACAACAAGGCACATTGAGGTTATCTCTCAGACAAACCTTTGAGCAGCTCATTCTGTAGCACTAATATCTAGTCACACCAGCCAAAAGACGTGGTGTCAAGGGTCCCACCATCTGGACGTTTTCTTAGACAAACCAGAAAGCAGAGTTTTTTGTGTCTTTACAGTGTTTCCCTAATAATCCTGCTCCTTGATATGGTAAATCCCCATTTTCAGCTGGCCAATAACTTCCTCTAATATTTGTATGTAGTGCAGCCCACAGGAGAAATGTAAATATGAATGCAGATGACTTTTCCAGATTTTAGTCCATATCAGCTTCACAGAAAGGTTTAGTATGGACCTCAGTGTGGTAACTGGATTGTGTGCAAATTCAATGCAAACTCAGAACGCACTTTATTCTCCTCATACTTCCCTCACTTTACCATCCTATGGAGGAACAGTGGTTAAACTAATTCTCTGAACAACTGAATGTCCTCTGTTTGTTTTCCTTTCCTTACACAGAAGTAAAAATATTTGGTCCTTTGGTTTCCTCTACAAACAAACAGATTAGAGGTTACCAAGCACGGTCCAGTAACTTGCCTCAAAGAGCAGATACAACCCTTTCTCTTTAGAAAAGCTTCACTGACTTCATTACAGAGGTGCCAAAGAAAAAATAAGTCTTTAATAAGTTTACTTCAACTCAGATAAAAGGCAAGGACAACTGTCATGAAAAAGAGAGTGTTTACTACCTATTCTACAAAAAGATGACAACATTCTTCAGTTTTAATCCTAAGGAAATGCTCTGGTATGTCAATAACAGGTGATTTTGTAGAAATATTGTAAGTGGAACTACATTATTTTTCGGAGACAGTGCCTCCCATACAGGCATTCCACTACCAAGGGAAACTAAGAAAGTGAAACACAAAAATTGTTCTGAAAGTAAGTATGCATATAAACGAGATTAACATGAGGTATTTACAACCTTCTACCCCTGGCCCTAAATTTAATTCACAGTTTAACATATAGGTAAAATGGACACAAGAGGGCGCCCCTAATATAGGGGCCACCTTGGCCATCCCCTCTTCCGAGTCCATAGCTACAAATCCCCTGACTGACTGTTCCAGGATCTCCTTCTTCCACAGGAGAACAGGCCTGTCGTTTTCTATTTAGTTCAGATGTAAATGACCCATCAAGACTCAATCTTAAAAACCAAGCTATTTGATTCACTTAATTATAGGAAGTAGAGAATACAATGCATTGACACATTTCCCAACTATTAAATTTTGGTCATTAAACAACAGAAGTTCTCCCACAGCAACACACAACAGTAAATCCCAGTTGGCCACTGCACAGCCTAATGCAATTTAGTATTATATTAGAATGAAACAGAGACAAAAGATTTTACAGACTGTGATTAATAAACATGTAATAGAAATAAATATTATTTCACAGACTTGGTGCCTGAACAGCTCTGCAAACAGAAATCTTCAAGCATGACCAAATTACATATAATCTTATAAGAAAAAAATATTTTTAGAATACATATTAAATATAAGACTTGTATTTGAGGAGAACTGTAAGATACTACAGATACACAGAACATTAAAAATACATGAATTACGTTTGCAATGCAGTGCCTATATTTTTTGTAAATTGGGCCGCCTTCGTACCTCACAAGATTCCAGGCCACACTGAAGAGTGAAAAATTATAACATTTAATACTATGGTTTGCCTATAAAGTAACTGTAAGTCTTCTACTATAGGTGAAATATATTCTGTGCATTACTGTTCCTTCCACCTTTCACTTTACATTCTTTTCACTTCTCAGGATAGAAGGCATTTAATTTTCGGATTGATTAAAAGCAAGGTGATTAATTTTAAACACTGGCATTACTTGAAAATATTCTGACATCTTTAAGACTGAAGACCCATAGCCATAAGAAGCAACTCTTGTTATAAATAAATAACTAAATAAAAGAGTAGTACTTTAGCCCCAAACCTTACAATCACTCTGTCAGAATCATTTAAAAGCAAACTGTCGGTATAAGACGTTATTTCTCACCTGTACTACTGCTCAGTAGTTTATCATATTTCGAAGAGCATCATAGCATTTCCATTTGTCTGGGATGTAGAAAGGCTCAAAGATGTGAGGGAAGGGTGTGTCATAGCCACATACTCTCGTAATAGGAGCTTCTAAATTCAAAAAGCATTCCTCCTATTAACAGAAATACATAATAAATGTTAATGAGGCCATTATTTTCAAAAGTCTTGCATCACAAATTGAGGTCAAATGAACTTTGCCAGACTGACAATCCTGGAAACTCAAATTTTCTATTTATATTACAGCATAACTAGTCCAAACCAGAACAGTACTTCCTTTTGCCCAAAGGTCCATATTAAAATAACAACATGTATTAATGTTATTTTCATTTTCTACATGTGTGCTGTATTAAATCATAGGCAGGTTATATTTAGTACATCTGCTATACATCCAGACAAGTGCTGCCAAGAAACAAATATTTTAGAAACAAAGGAGTAAGAGTTTCTTTACTGTGCCACTTTTAAACATACACTTAGCTTATGTAGTTTTTCTGTATTATTTGTTGAATACACAAACATCATATTCAAACTTCTTAGAACCCTTAGATGACTAAGACTCTGTCTGAGAAGCATTAGGCAATTATGGAAATAATGAACTAGAACTCATATCTCCAACCCTTGAGTCAAATCCATGCTCTACACTACACCTCACAACTTGTATTCTATTCAGAGATCAGATTTGGTAATGATTCTGAGAGTTTCATTACTCGACCTAGTAGGGCACAAACTTACAAATACACCACATTAATCTCAAAGTAACTTGTAGAAACATGAAACATCATCAGCTTTAATAAACAAAAAGTGGGATTCAATCTTCCCACTCCCAAGTACCAGAGTGATGGCATGAAAGTCTGCAAGAAGTAGATGCACAAGTAACTTTGCCGGATCAAACTGATGTTGATGCTAATTTTCAGCTCCCTTTCTCCCCATATCTTTAGCACATGCATTTGCTTTCCAGAGCAGACAAATGAAGAGACAAAATGTGTCTCCTCCTGGCCTCTCCTTTATGGACTGCAGCAACTGAGACATCCTGGCCAACTTCCCCTGTGCTTGGCTCAGCAAAATGGAAGATGAAGGATTATCTACCAGTCCTTTTCCACCAGGCCCATGAGGAAAGCAGGCAAAGAGCTCTGATTTTCTGCAGCAAAGTGCTAAGTATTTTCTCAGACTGATGAACTGTTTTGAATGCACATTGCCTTCCTGTTCATGGCTGCCTAACTCTAACTCACTGTGCTTTGTATGCATCATGATGTTTGGCAGCATAGAAGATACTCATAACACACCGAGATTATAACCTTTTGCTCCTGCAACCACTTCAGTGCATTGTGAAGGGGCGTATTTCTGGAAGACAGATGGAAGTTGAAAGTCCAAGAGGTTGTGTGATTGCACACAGCATCGTTATACTTAATAGTGAGTTTTCACCTAGAAAACTTCAGACTCTGAATAGGTCTGAGGTAAAAATATATGCAAACAATATAAAGATTTTTTCGAGCTCCATTTTCAGCACTGAATTGCTTTTCTTTGTAAAGTGAGATTCACATCACTACAAAATGCTGGCAAGTAGACTGTCTTAATGTCAGTGAACACGGTAACAACAGAAATGCTGCAGACCTAGCAAAATGGAGGTGATTCAGTTGACATTACTTAGTTTACAGATTTACTGACAATATTTGCAATAATATTGGCAAGAGCAAATTGCACAGAAGAAAGGCTTTTAAGATTTACCTTTTTCTATAGAGTGGAAATAAAATCATAATCCAGAAGGTGGAGTATAAAGTTATCATCAGAATAAGGTATTTGAAAACAATCAAAAAAATGCACTTCTACTTTACAATGTAGAAGTATTGTAGAGAGACAAGAGTCTTGATCTCAGTAGGACAGATAAATTTAGTCATAGAATCACAGTGATACTGCTCCATATTCTAAGTATTTAGTTATTTAAAAAAATATTCATAAATCCACATTCTACACATAAGCAATCGTATAAAACAAGCTTAAAGAAATATCTTAATAAGATTATTAGAAGGAATCTGGGTCTTGTGGTTTGACAAAAGATACTACTACTTTACCACCGGTGCTTCGGATACACCTAGGTATGCAGCAAGTCTTTTGCAGGACTGAGGTCTTTGCTTATAACAATCTATCATTAGGTTTGGAGCCAGTTTCATTTAAAATACAACTAATAAACTTTATCAGTTCATGGGGTTTTGATTTATCTCTGGAATTAGTTCTAATTTATGGGACAGTACATTAAGTTATGTCCTTTAAACTCAAATCAAACCAAACTTTTTCATGAAGTTACAGAACATGAAACTGCTTGCATTAACTTAATTGTAATCTGAGCAAATGAGATTATATTCTTCATTAGATGGCATTACACTTTGAAATATCATAGCGTTAGCAAAATCTATATTCTAACATGAAAAAATTATATAGTCTATGGACATATTCCTAACTTATCTTCCCTTTTGACCTTGAAGAGAAGTGATCAGCCCATCAAGTAGCCTATCTGATAGGGATTCTTGTTCACAGCTGCTGTTAGAAGTTGGACTGTAGGAGAAACAAGAGTTCACCCCATCCCGAATGTGATGCTGCCACATCTGCTGTACATCTTGCTCTGCCAGGTTTTTTGCACCTGTGCAGCCGCTGTGGAGAAACACGACTGAGACTATTAATACACAACATCCAGCTCTTTCTAAGACTAATTAGCAGACATCTTTTGTGCAACCTTATCAGAGTAAGTCTGCTATTTTAAATTGTGATAGAAGATAAACATTTTCAGTTAAGTGGATTTACTCCATGCTACGTGGACATGGTACTGGCCCAAAGTGCTCTCGCACAACAGGAATGCAAGCTTACAGACTTCAAGTCTCTACATATTTCAGACAGTCTATTTAAACAACCTGACATCTTTCAAGGAAAGATCTTGGGAAAAAACTTTAAATATTAAGTGGTTTTGGAAGTAAAGTAGTGGGCATGAAATTTCGGATTCCATGTAAAGTGTTTTAAATTCAGTTTTGAAAATCAGTATGAAAAGTCATACTTAATTTAGTGGAATATCCACTAACTTCCAAAATTCAACTGAAGTAAAAAATTATTGTTTTGTTAGAAAAAAAAAATTGCTTAGAAGGGAACAGATATAGTTATTAGTCTAATATATCCAAATTGTCTTAATTTAAAAACTTCAGACAAAACATTAAATCAATGTTCTTCTCACTTTCCTAACTGCAGAGGTCAAATTTTGGCCTTAGTTATTCAATATGACTTTTGCCAATTACCTTCATTAGCCTGAATTTCACTCATAGCTTGCTTGCTGGAAAATACATTATTGTATTTTAATTGGTCACATTATTTCATCTCAACATTTGATATTTCATACATATTTAGGAAGACTTTTCAAAACAACTTAAGAGCACAGATCCTACTAAAAATCTGTTCTTGAAATCCATAGCAATCAGCCAAACATATCACACACACCACTTCAAAACAATTTTATGCCTTGATGTTTAGAATAGATGCTAAAACCAAGGACTTGCTGGATCTTGCATAATGATATTTGAAATGCATCCTCTAGTACTGGGTACACTCCCTCTGTTTTCCCAAATAATAATATTCTTGTATGCTGCTATAGAAAGCTTTATCCAAGTTTATTTTAGCCTTGTCTAAGTGTACATTTTACTCTTTATTAGAGATTTGGGTACTCATTGCTAAATCAATGTTCTGAGTGTAAAGGTCTTAAAAACATAAACGACTGAGAACTGAAGGCATGTATACAGATATACAATTGTAAAAAGGAAAAAAAAAAAGATAGAATAAGAAAACAAACCCATTATTGGGCATTACTGAAAGAAAACATGACTCATCCTTGTGCAACGTATAGAAAAATAAAGCAATGTGGTGTGCAGTTTAGGGGAAGTGCTTTCAGGCATCTGGCCAATGAGAAAATAGTTAGAGAGTTTATTCCTCCAGAGCTTCCTTTCTCTGGAGGGAATCTTTATCATTCTATACTCATAGTAAAAATACCTCCATATGCAAACACTTTGGTAAGTACCAGTATATGACACTATTTAATGTGTAACTAGCAAGACAGACAATTCCAAACTGATACTTTTCCCCTTAATTACCCTATTTTGTCTTATTCTCTTTACATCTGTATCTTTTGAGACTATTGCATTTTTTCTCCTCCAGCTGACATGGATTAAAATCAGTAAAAAGGAATTATTTTTTTATTTTTAAATTCTACTAACCTGTAGAATACTCTATCAAGGCAGAAAACTTTCCTTTAAAAATCAATTATTTCTGCAACATTTGATGTCTCAGGGATCTCTTCTATTCTTATTTCACAACAATACAGGTACTCAAAAAAATTAAGAGCTATAAGAATATCACGACTACAGAGTTGCTGTATGAGAACATTGATTTTACAACTCGTGTTTTTCAGTACAGGAATTTACTTTCTGTAGGATGACAAACAAAAAGTCTATTTTAAAGACTAATATGAATAGGCAGAGTTTGATAGAAATTCTAGTATTTCTGTTGATATTATAGCTCTAATAATAAAAAGACTAAACATAAGGTTGAGGTCCATTACACAAGGCAAACTGTAGGAATATTTCTCATGCAAGACTACTTGATGTTCTGCTGACAGTAACTACAAATTTAGACCTTGGAACTCAGTGAATAGTTTAGGCTTAATTCAATTGTGGTTTCTGTCAATTAGAACCCTGAATTTTGCCTTTTTATCTATAGACTACAAAATTTTAAAAACCCCACATATATATTTAAAGAAATTTTCAGAGAGAAAACTCTTATCTTAATTAGAGTTTCACTTTGTTCTGATATTATTATTCTGATTTATTTATGCTGTTGTCATAAATTAAAGCATGGAGTTCAAACAGTTAAGAACATTTATTCCATATCATAACGAGCTTTCCAAAGAGGTAGTCAATCAAACTCCATTTTATGGAAGGCGGATTTCATGCAATAAAGCTGCAACTAAATACAGATTAAAGGTCTTTTTCTTTGGTTTCTGCTTAAAAAAAAAAAAAAAAAAAAAAAAAAAAAAAAAAAAAAGAAAAAGACTAATTCAAAGACTTTACTTTCAGTAACAGACAAGTCAAGTATCTGCAGTTGTCATATCTCCCAACTGTAGCACAGTACTTTCCTTGACAGCTGCAAGCACCAAAAGCTACAAATTTTAAACAGAATTGCTTTGACAACATTTATATGTTATGCTCTTCTAAACAGTCACTTCTATGAGCTACATAAGTACTATACACTTGTGAGATATTTCCAAGTTGAGAGAGAGATATCTTTTTTTAGAGGGAGCACTTTTTTCCAATGGCTTAAATTTGTCTTAAAACCCTTCAACAAATCTCTTCCTGATAGTTACAATAATAATACAATTTTTCCTCAGAACTCTGCAAATATATTTTGCAAATATTTAACTTCTGTCAGTTTTCTCCTTTTTAAGATTACTTTAAAACAATACTTTTATAATTTAGCACAGCTTGTAATGATTTTTTTTACCAGTTCTTTGAATTTACATAATTAATATCTTGCCAAATACAGAGAAACAGCTGACTGCTAAAACTATAATAAACAGATAATATTTTTACTTAAAACAGATAATATTTTTACTTAAAAATACATCAGCAATTAAAAAACAATAAAGTACTTCAGGGAAAAAAGTCTGTTCCATATAATTCATCAGCTTCTTACCACTAAAAAGCCATTAATGGTAAATATTGTCTTTATAGAACTGAATCACATAAAACAATATTTACAGATGAAGCCAAATTTACTATATAGAAGATAAAGTACTATCACATAAAATTAACAAAATTATTTCAGAATAATTCATATTCCTCTTAAATCCATCATGCTAAAATTAGAATTTACTTCAGCTATTTTTAATCATAAGCACTGAATCTATTAGAAGTTAATATATTTCTGACCACAGCACTTTTAGAATCCAGACATATATCACATAATGCAACATTAAGAGTAATACATAAACCTGGTTTAATACTTATATATTTTTAATACTTAAACCTTTTAAAATTATCTATGTGATGTTGCATTACGATAATAACTTCAAATAAAAGCAGTTTGATAAATGCATCCTCTGTTTCAACATCTTAACTAGAAAAGAGAGTGTGTGTGTGCTTTAAATGTTGTCTTTATCAAAAGAAACACATCAGATTGAGTGGGGAGGATGGTGAGAGTTAATATAAATTCCTTCTATATGACACACGCACACTTTCAGCAAAACATATTTCAACTATATACTGTGTATTTAAAAGGTTTCCCAATAAATGTTCAAGGAATTTCAACAAAATGGTGTTTAAATTGCAAGCAACATAAAATGAAAATAATACAAGTGGAAGTAACCCAGACTTGTAAGAATAAAAACATTCCTATATACTATAGTATTTTTGAAACTGCTTTCTTCAGGCAGCGTAGAATTTTTGGTGCTACGGCCTTAACTGCAACCCTATAAGATGACATTAGGTCACTGTAACAGCTATGGAGTGGCTACACACCAGCCTTGCAAGGCAATGCTGTTTATCTGGGTTCTTTTTGTGTCATGTGGAAGTAAAGAATCCACAAGTTGATTGAAATATTAAATGCCTTTTTTTTTTCTTCTGAAAAGTCGGTATCTAGAACATCCCATATGTTATTTTTCTGTAATCCTGGCTACTTTGTTGACTGTCACTGCAGATATCTATTTGCATGTTTTGTTTCTGGCACATCATAAGCTGATGAAACTAATGACAGTGAAAGAATGTTTTAATTCAAGACACTGAAAAACATTTATGTTACATATTTTTCCAGACCACTTGCATTTTCTTTATATTAAAAAATACCCAGTTTACTCTACTAAGCTCAGTACCTCCATTTCACAGAAAGGAACGTGCATAATTAGACAAGTAAAACAAATGAGGATAATGTCTTTGTTGTCACTTGTGCCTCTGGGAGCTGTAAGTACCCCGCAAGAGGATTTGACCAGAAACTCGGGACAGACTCCTCACTATAAGCTGGATTTATTTTTCAAAATCTGCAGGCATTATTTTGGGGGAGTCATAGCTTTTGTACCTCACTTACACTGCAACAAATTGCTTACAGGCAGAAAAAAATCACCGCTTATGAAATAGACACTGTGATTTTAAAAGGTTCTACAATATCCAAGAGGAAGAACTGTAACTAACTTCCCCACCCTCAGTATTCTGTAGCTGACAGGAGACACCAAGTGACATGTTTATCTATCTTAGATTTTACAGAGGGCCTCATCACCTCGCTTTTACATCACATAACCCTGTCATAATTTGAAGACTTTTATACAGACTCAATAACATTTTTTTTCTTTTTGTTTTACATCTCTTTTGAGCTTCATAAGGCGCATTGCTCAAGACAACACCAGCTATCTTAGCAATGGCTGCCTGATGCACTTAAATTCTCATTCATACGCTGGTTTGAAGATTGCCTTCACATTTGATTTTGTCTAGTTCTACAAATTATCAGTTACAATCTTTAAAAATCCAATGCCAGACTGATACTGTTCGTTTGATCCTCTTTATCAAGGTTACAACACAACCACTCCAACAAATACTCATGGCAACACCATTAACTTGAAGCTGTTGGGAACAGGTCAGTGGCTTAGTTGTCTTGGTGGTAGAATTGCACAAAAAAAATCAGCACCACACTCCCAAGGTATTTACAAAACGACAACAACAAAACGAACAAAAAAACCTCTTCCACTAATGTCAAATTATCCTTCCCACAAGCGGAGGTAAACGAATAAAAAGTAATTTTCATTTCTTCCCATCCCATGCAATGTCTTCTGCAAAACAGCTAAGAGTTTCCATGAAAATTTTACACAATTTAAATCCAACCTGGTGGAGTCTACAACTAGAACTGAAACACATTCAATTCATAATGATGCACTGCCAGAAATTATGTTCGCCCCAGAAAATTTACAATCTGCATTGTTCAGGGCACAAGATGCAGCAGCCAGCCAAAATAAATGGCATGAGACAGATACGCTCAAGAGGATGTATTATGAGAGGACTTCCAGACTGCCAGAATATGCTACTGCCTTACATGAGCCATAACAAAGCTCTTTGACAAGTTTCTGACATTTAATTGTAATCCACTAGGTGACCACTTCCCATCTTTTTGCTACAAGTACTAGAAAAACTATTTTTTCCTAGGTAACTATTGCTATACCATAACAGAAACTATCTTAGGTGTTTCCTACAAATTACATATACTCTACAGTGTATACCCAAAACATGACAAAATTCTTCAAATATAAGTTATTTTGTAGAGTAGCAAGTAACCTTACAGCACATTCACTACAAATTATATTATTCTATAGGACACTCCAAGTTTACTGTGTACTTTCTTGAAGTAGCAGTTATGAATATTTGCACCAAGACACACATATTTTCTAAAAGCATGCCCTAAGCCCCACGGGTAGAATGATTTCCCCAGCCCAAAAGTATCTGAAAAGACTTGCTTTATTTAGGTACTTGGCACTACTAACCCATCTGTTCAGTCTATGATCCTGCAAACTGTTACACATACGCTAACATGGGTGAATAATCTGAGTGAAATCAGTGGCGCTAAAGTGCCTGCACGCAATTATTCATATATGAAAATGTTTGCAGATCACAAGTCATTTTTCTGCATGAATGAGCAATATATAACAAACATTTGTTAAGCTTTTAAACTGAGGATCATCCCCCTTCTAATTACACCCTACACCTTTTAATCACAAAGCCAGAAATATCCTACCAATATAATTGGATTTTATACTTTTAGATCACCATTTATCACCTACCATTGTAATTACTTACTCAATTATTTTGCAAAAACATCTCCTGGTTAATCTCACCATGCCAGAAGTGACTGGAAGGATTTGCTGCTAAGAGTTTTAATAGCCAGTGAGCGGTATTTTTATTTTTACAGCTGTTTAGGCAGCTGAGAGATTCTTGCAAAGACAGCCTTGTCAATCCATGTATCTGGCACAGCAAAGTCCTCACAGAACGCACACTAATGAAATTCAAAGGAAATGCAATTTCAACTGCCGTTATTAAATAATTTAAAACAGCATGTTTCCCATTTTATACTGAAACATTTGCATTTTGGGACAGCACGATGACAGCCATACTGTCACTCTGACTGACCGTCACCAAACGCTTCTCCAGCGCAAACCCTCAGCTTGGCCAGGCAGCCGGGGACAGGCGAGTGCAAACGAAATATCTCATCCCCCCGTGAAAAGGTGGGGGCTTACCTAGTATTTTTCCACCGCTTTTTTTAACATTGTCGTCTTTGTAAAGTGGACTTGGAACAGGAGGGAAATATTAGATTACTTGAAACAGATGTATAAGGAATTTTATAGCATATTCTTTAAACCAAGTCGCTATTCTACTTATGTGTTTAATTTATAGGAAGCTGCTTGACAATTCAAACAGACAAGTCAAGTATTCCAGTGCAAAGTTTCAACTCGTATATTAAATATCCTCTCATAATAATGGCAAAAGTAACTGTTAGGAAAGCTGACTGGTAAGTATAGAGAGGTAATTTCTATTCTCCAGATACAATCTAAAAGCTTGAATGGAGATAAATGCAATGAGGTTTTACAGAAGGTGTAAAGGTTTATGCAGAAGAATACTCAAACACTGAATGAACCATACTGGAGACTGAGCTTTTGGGTACAGACTGACTTAAAAAGCATGAAAGAATTATTTTACCATACAAACTTCAAATTTTTATACCAAGTTATTCCCAACGTTCTTACACTAATTCGCTCTCTTCTTTCCTAGAGATTTTATTTTTAATAGCTTTGATCATTTTTCACTGCATTTCCTAAACTACTCTTCACACAAACAGGCTACACTGCTATTCCACTGTCAAGGAAAATTGGTATTACTCCCCTTGGTTCAGCTAAAAAAATACCCAAACCAACCGACCAAAAAAAAAAAACCTACAAAAACAAACAAACAAACCAAAACAAAAACAAAAAACTCTATAAAATTAAAAAATAATCCTTTTTAAATTTTTCCAGCTATAAAAAGTTAATGCAACTCTGTTACAAAAGACCAAGAAAAGTGCTGCAAGTGAAACACTTTCATTTTAAAATGTTTAATAAAACTACCAAACCAGTTAACACTACATCTCTTAATTTAAAAAGTGGTCTAAAAATGAAGACCAGGAATAACGTATGTTAGAGACTATGAAATTTTAGCTTACATTTATCCCAGAATTAACAATTCACAATTATTGACCTAATTTCAAAATGTCAATGAACTGCATGTATAAAAACAAATGCATAGAATGTGTGAAATATCCAGCAACATTTAAGAACAAAAATACAGGTAACAGAATTACTTATTTTTATACAATAGAGAAACATAATGGTAGAGGTTAACTCTATATTTTAGGAATCTCGCTGAAGTTTTCATTGGATTAAGCCCAAATATTTAACTTGGCCTATGTTAGGATTGACTGTTTAAATAAATTTCATACTTAAAATGATTTATACTAAATCAATTACGAAACTTTAATTTTCCATCCACTAATGAACTTTCTGCTTTAGGGCCAAAACTACACATCTTTTATATAACCTAATCTATCTCTTCCATCAATGATGTTATCAATTGTATAGTGAAATTCTTACTGAAGAAACAGATTAAAAAGTAAAATACCTACACAGCTGCCTTAGCTACTATAAAGTACCTGGAATAATTTTCTTCTTTTCAGTTACACACAGTTAGCACTCAAAATACAATTGGCATGAATGAAATGTAAGAATAAGCTATTGGTAATATTGCAAAAAGAAAAGTGCAACCCAGTTCAAGCTGAGATTTTCTTTTTCCCTTATATGACTAGTAAATAGTAAAAACTGAAATGTTTCCCTCATGCAAGTACCTTAGGAAGTTCTTCCTCAGTTTATTCAGTAAGTAAAAGTTTTGCTGAGATTAATCTGTCAAGACACTCTCCATTCTACAGGAGTGGAAATCACTAACAAATGCCATTCAATATCACAAATATAAAATAGGACTACCATACAAATGGAGATTATTTTACTATTTACAAGGTCTGATTCTGTGAAGCCTGTTAGCAAACAGCAATCCTAACTTCCTTCCTCTGAAAAAAACCCCACAGATATTATAATAAAGCAAGATCATTTAAGAATTAAAGGTCTCTATGTCAACTGATTTTTTCATTATTTAACATATTTTTGAAGCACATCAGGCTTCTTGTTTTACCCTGTATTCAGTACTGTAATTATACAGTAGCATAAACTCCAGTCACTCGCAATCACAGAGACTGTGATATATGATTCACAAGAGAAAGCATCGAGAGAAACCAAAAAGCAGAATTCTGTGGAAATTTGAGCCTTTTTTTTAAGTCTGTTTCCTTGCTGGTGGCCAAACCCACTGTTGTTCAGATTTCCCATCGCATAAAGTCACTACTGATGGCAGAAATCACGGACCAGGTCCACTGACACCAATGTGCTCTTCCAGCTGTGCAACCACAAAACCAAAACACATTTTTAAACAATGGTTATCCAGTCAGGGGAATTCCTGCTCCCACCAGCCCACGCACTTGATTTCCTCTCAATAAATGAGACCACCAGGCCATGCCCAGATAAAGTTTTTCTTTTCCAACCTTCTGAGAAAGCCTAAGAACACAAGACTTGATGAGGTGTCAGAATTTAAGTCCAGTCTCTGCCTTCACAGAAGGCCACAGCTTCTGCCAGAAATTGATCCTATTTGACTATATTGTACTGTACTGTGGTGGTACTGCAGTTACTGGGGTTTTTTTATGCCCACTCCTTCTGTATGAAGGGTGATCTTGAAACTGTTTTTTTAATTTCAAGCCTAAATTCATTCATATATTATTTCTCTGTGGCATTACTCCAGTAAACTAAACTAAGAAACCAACGAGAGTGTTAAGAGCTAACCAAGTCTTAAGAAATGCTACTAGTAGCCTCTTGCAACTTGGTGACACTTTTGAGAGCCCAACATACTGCAATCTCCTCATCATAAACTTGCAGTTCTTGTACTGACAAGATTTTGCAATGTAAGGATCTAATCTGTCAGGCTAATCTGGCACAATATGCACTTGCTATGTAAAGCCCAGCAAAATCAGTAACAAATAAAGTTTCAGAAGACATCAGCCTGACAAATTTATTAGAATACAATAACTAAAGAAAATGAGTACTTTATGCTTTTAGGAGGGAATTCAAGGCTATGAAGATGGAAAACCAGCGGTGAGAAAAATGCAGCTGGTAAAGAAGTTATGGGCCTTTCCTCATCGTATTTGCTGTCTACATTCATTCTGGATTTTTCCTGTGTCTGCTGGTAGAAATACAGTCAATCAATTCTGCTAATAACAATAAGAAAGAATCCCGCAGATGCTGCAGGCATGGGTTTATGTCACTGAAGATCCTGCTTTCAGTGTTTGACATCGTACTTTGTCTTGATCAGGACAAGACACACGCTCTCAAATATCTGCTTCTGTGGTTGATTAGAAAAAAAAAAAAACAGCCACAGAAATAAAGCTCACATGTAACACATTATTTTTTATGGTTTGTATCTGCTATGAATTCAGGGAAACTCCAAAAATTATGGGTTTTGTTGGCTGCATACTTTCCTATCCCTCGTAAAATCAATATTATTTTGAAAGCTCTACAAAAATAGATGTTTAAGCAGCTTTCTCTGAACAGTGTATAATTTTTCAAGATATTTATACCTATTTTAGTGGTCACCAGAAATTAGAGAGAGAAAGAAAAGCTTAGCTTTTAGTGGTTAATAAACAACTTCAGCCTAGAAGACCCCCTGACCCAAGGCTGAGGTTTACTGTAGCATGGTGACCAAAAAATGCTGAAATTCAAGTTGCTGCTTTGCGGTTTTCTTGTGTAAGACGTTTTCCAATAGCCAAACATATTTTGAAAGTTTTGATACAACTTATTTGATGTAACTGTTCTAAATGATTACTGATGCATCTTAAAACAGCTGTTTTCAAGAATTCTTTCTTTCTGATTCCCCTCTCCCACCCCCCCCAAAGGGAATATGAAATATGTATCTGAATTTCTCAGCTAAGCAGCATTTAAATACTCTTCTCTGTGCTGTTGCATGTCACGTTAAGTTTGGCAGCTTCTCTGAGAACAGAAACAGAGCTATTAATTAGGACAGGCATTTTTTTTTCCTTTACTCTGGGATTTCCTTCAGGATGGGTCATTTCAGAGGGTGTGAGCGGTTTTGAGTAAACTGCAAAATACTGCCAGGGTAATGGACAACTCATAAATCTGAACAACGGGAGAATAAAGCCATAAACTGTTTAAAATTTTAAAAGTAAGTACTTCTGGGAGTAAACTGACTTAACTGAAAAACCTCGAAATATTTCATACTGAAACCAAAAGCAAATCAAAACTTTAATACTAATCTTAAAAAAATACGTAAAAGCTATGGTGGCTTAGAATACAGTTTGCAAGACAATTGCAATCTACCTTGCAGACAGATTGCTAACACTGCAAAAAAGCTGAGCAGCTTTAAGGTGGATAATCTCAATTGCCATTTACTTGCACTGAGAGACTAGAGACCAGATGTCCAATGCTATTGATGTTCTTGTAAGGGAGATAGCTATTTCAGGATACAGTCAACAGGATCTCTAATTCTCAGTCACTGCTAAAAAGTTTCATATTTTTCCATAGGGATATTTACTCCAAAATGAAATGTGCCACCCTTTGAAGTTGCTCTTACTGACTAAGAAGGAGGCCTGAAGTGAATGGATTAGAGATGTAATTTTTAGATTAATCCTACCTGAGTAATTATGAAGAAAAATTCAAACCCATGCCACCTCATCACAGTGGCTGTCTTTACACAGGTGGTTGCAGAGATGAGACAAATGCTCACAGTTAAACATTGTGGAAGTAATTTAACACCAAACTGGACCAATACAAAATCTGTAATAGTCAGGGTGTCCATTAAAAGCAGTAGAAGAAACAAATTTACTTTAAAAATCCATCCATATTTCCTTCTCTTTTCAGTCCTTATCCACTGCGAAAGTTTAACAGCAAAAAGGTCATAAAATCTTTATGGGCACAATGTACAGGACAGCATATGTTGTGAGTACATAGATTGTGAAAGGTCTTCAGATCTTCCAAATTTCTTGACTACTACCTGCTGGAATTCAAAGTTGGTATAATATCCAGCTTTAAAGGTGAATGAAGCCTGCAGGTAATCGAACATATTATAAAAGAAAACAAAATGTCATTCATTAGATGACTTCTGAAGTCGATCCTATAAACTCATTTCAGCATGTTCTAGGCTAACCCATTTGCTTCTCAAATGAGGCTACTAATGGAAATTCCCATTTCCTAAGAACCGAATTAAGTTAGACAATATTTCTTAACTTTCTACAAGTAATGAATGTATACAAACACATTAACTTATAAGGAAAAATACCTAAAATAGAATACACTGATGCACAGTCATATCACTGATAACACTGCACTTCTAAACCTGTATATAATGTTACATGTAGTATTTAGAAACATGTTGCCCTCCAGTAGCTCAAGAGGGCGTATGAAAATGGGAGAAGTTCAGATCTTCCTACTCAAAGCTAAATCAGAGAACTTCCATCATTAAAGAATAGTAAAAAAATCTTCACAATTTTTGTGAAGATAGTAATATCCACATTTAGTCACTTAATCCTGTCACACTTACTTAGAAAAGAAATATTGTTCTTACTATTCTGAATATAGACAGTGATTATGATTTTGCCTCAAAGGAAATTTGATTTCTCTATTTTAGCTTAACCAAGCAGGATTCATCTGAAAGGAAGTTGTTAAAATGGTCTTGGCAATGCAACATGGTTGATGTAATTTAGTTTTGAATAACACTGGATTGCTTCTTCTCTATTACTCACCAGGTTCCTTGTTTATCTGAAGGATTCTCCATACATTCTGAAGATAAATTGCTTATCTGAAGCATTCTGAATAAATGGGAACAATTTGCTAACTCAACACACAGCAACATATGGTGTGACAACTCATATTTCAGAGACATTTTCTCTCCTTTCACTTCTGCCCTTTGGGACTGGATACAGCATAACTTGACCAATATATCTATTAGTATATAACCACGTTAATTCCATCAACAACAATATATATTGTGGCTCACTCAGACATATGCAGACATGATCTTGACACCCACAGTATACACAAGCATATTCAATGTTATAGTCAGTATTTCTTATTCTTAGCCAAACAGCATTCCTAAATGTAAGGTTCACCCATACAATCACAGCAGAAGAGAGGAAGAAATTAGGTCATAGCAAGATGTAGCAACTGCACAGGACATACCAATGCACATTTGTCAGGTTTCTTGCTAAGATGACACTGAAGTCTTACATCACTACGCTAGTGAAAGAAGTATCCCTCTGCAAGATATCCTTTGCAAAGGTTTTGGTTTATTTTTAACTTCCCATTGGTAGCAACATACAGACCAGGTGACTTATGTTACTGAATGTTTCATCAATCTGCTGCATGGAGAAAATCCATGTTCAATACAGTTTTGTAGACAACAATTATGTTTTGCTGTGTAAGGGATACTTCTCTCATTACAAAAAAAGAAACACAACTCATTATTTCCTCAGCCTACATAAAGACTACCTACCACTAAGTTTCCCACATAAAGTCAGAAATGCTCATAACTCCAAGGTATGACAGAGATGACTGGCAGGCATGCCTAGGGACCATGGCCCCTAGCATCGAAGTACAGCAATTGCAGGTGGTGGGACAGCACGAGTGAGCCTGACTTCTGGCCCGAGGGTCCCAGGTCAGCGGAAACCTCCCTATTGGGGAGCAGAATTGAGAGCAAGTGAATGTAACACTGCGGGGGGATGCGCAAGTGATGTGTGAGATATTAAAGGAGGAGAAAAGCTCAAATCTCCTTCATTCTTGTACAAGCCCCAGTACCCAGATTCACTACAGGTGGTTGTTTACTCTGGCCACCCCCTTAGGGATTTTTCCTTTCCTCCCTCCAGTGGAAGCACAGTGAGTCAGAGACACAGCACGAGTGAAGGACCTCCTGACAGTTAATCTCATCCTTATACTTCCACAATGAGTTCAAAACCAACATTATAGTGGTAGATAACATAAAATTAAACACACATTTAAGATACGCTCAGTTTTACTATCAGAGTGAACCAAAGACACTTCCTTCAACCTGTAAGGTGACACCGTATTAATTTCTGATCCAGAAACATAAGCCTCAGGTACAAAGAGAAGACAAACCAGACCAACAGTAAAACCAAAGGTCCTGAATTCTGGAAACCCAGGTTCAAAAGGTCTCAGGGACCTTAGCGAAATATTAAATGGATTCCCCATCTCCAGAACACCCGACATGTCTGAGGTGCCTGCACGCTGCCTGCCTTACAGGTTTGTGCAGTGACTGGAAGCTCTGCTTCTAGATGCTCAAAGAACCATTCACATTTTACCAACATTCTCCCTGTTCCAAGCCTGATCCTGCTCAGAACCCACAACCGAAACGCTCTGCAGCCCAAATCTGGTAGGGAATTCTGTTCTGGGTAAGACCAGTGCATGGTGCTGCATTAACACCAGAAAGCAGCTCACAGACACCTTTGTTCAAGGCTGACTGGTGTTGGCCAGGCCAGTGAGAATCCGACATTTGGAACCTAATCCCCAGGTAGGGTAGCTGCAGCTGCTCTGCAACAAACAAAAAACAAACAAGAAAGACCACCCTGTTCACTATAGAAAGGCTCGTTTTTGAAGTACTCACATGAATACAGAGCTGCCCTAATAATTAGCTACAGAAAGGTGTAAAACTGGGAAGAGGAGTGTTCTTGTTGTGGCACCCCAAAAGCTGCAGTGTCACCAAACAACAAAGAAGGGAGCACAAGTCTGACACTCTGGCCCCACGGCCAGGACGCTCACCTCAGGGACAGCAGCTCCTGAATTCCTGATCATTCCTCCTCATGCACACATTTTATCCAACAGCTATGAATGTAAAACAGAGACACAGTCCAGGAAGAAACTCAAACCTTCAACCAAGAACTTCAAGTTTGTCAGAAATTCCAACCAAAAAGAGAGAACTAGTCCTGAACAAACCACTAGGTAAAACTGTAAAAAGATCTGTCACTAGCATTTTCTTGCAGAATAAGATCTTGTCAAAAACTCCACAGCCAGTCCTAAAATAGAAGCACTTTATCTTTTTGCTAAAGGAGGAAAGCATTGCATGTAATTAGCTTCCTGCCTGATTGAAAGAATAGGTTTGCCGGGACTAAATACTAGCAGCCCCAAAACAATAGGGCTGGATGGTCATTCCTCCTCCAGGTCCTCAGCAATTTTTGTCTATCATCTTCTTTCCCTCTCATTACTGCCTTGGATCTAGCCGTGACTTACAGACACATTGAAATGCAAGACCCTGCACATCTTTTACAGTTTATCTTAAAGAAAAATATTGAAACTGTGCTAGGCAAAGAGACAGACACGTTCTATTTCTACTCCAGTATTTCGTAAATGAAACGCAATGCTTGTTTCTCTTGAATAACACCAGTCAGCGCTAGCCACCCAAGGGGCCGTCCAGGATTTAATTACAGAAACTTGGGCTTGCAGATAACTCCTTTTCTCTGACAATGCTGAACAGTGTAAGTTTGACTGTATTCCAAGCAGCAGCCAATCTTGAAATACTTTAGGATTCATCCATCTCGGCTGTCCAACAAAAGCACGGAGCTTTCGCATTATAATGCAGGATTTAAGGAGTGGGTTTTTCTGTTATTTTTTTTCCCTTAAGTTGTTACAGGAACACCACGTGAGTTGTCTTTGGACTCATAAAACCAAAAGCTGTTTCTTGGATGCTTTTTGGATTTCACTGTTAACAGGATTTCTGCCCCTCTGATGGAACATCTTAGGTTTGAGGTTTCATGATTCAAGGCAATTGCATTATGAAAATTAAATGTTAAAACAATTCATTTAAACATGTTTATATTGCTTCAAGGATTTTATACACTGAGATCAGATTGTAAAGCACGTGAAACTAGACTGGTGTTTAAGCTTCAGCTAACAGTCAGCAAATTGTTTCAAAATAAGATGACTGCACTTCATTTTGCAATTTGTGTATTTTTATAATTATAATATTATACTCTAGTGTATTTTTTTGCACTGAATTAATTACATTATTTGGCAAAAGTACAAATGTAGCCCCATGAACTTTCCATTGTATTACTCAAAACTGTTCTTCACTGTAAAACCTATGAACAGCTGTATAAAGGAACATTTTTAATTTAGTTGTAAAAAAAAATTTAAAAAATTAAACGTGGAGTTTCAGATACAATACCACAATCAATATAATAATTTTACCTACGGAAAACTTAGGTTACAGGTTTACAGTGTACTGATCAGTGGTTTTGTTAAACCAAAAATTATGAGTTTTTTTCTGAATACCTAATACTATGTACAACATTTTTCTGATCTTCAGAATTCAATTTAATAACCTGTTAAAAAGTGATAAATGATAACTAGATCAATTTAGCATAGAAATAATAGATTTTAAATTACAACCCTGTATTTAAGTTCCATAATCTACTGTAAAATCTCATGCTATGAAACAGACGCAAGAATGGCTTTCAGATTTTAAAGCCGCAGTACTACTACAAACCAGAGCACACGGAAGCAATTAACTCAAATTGCAATCATCTCATGTTGTGCTTATAGAAAATAAAGCTTCAAAAATACTTTTTTGAAATGATAATGTTTTGCAAATACGCTTATTGTATACATAAAGACAATTAGAGGTAATTTATTGCCTATTAGGGTCAAGCTATGCAAAGAAATATACTATATGAGGTAATAACAAAACCATATATTTCACAATTGTTACTAATATTTACATAGAAAGACAACCTATATGATTTCATTCTTACTTTCACTAATTACCATTCTAAATTCTTTCTATTATGTAAACAAAAGGGCTGGCTAAAAATTGTCAAAAAAGGTTAATGTTGCACAGAGATTAACAACTCCAGTCCTGTGAGCTGTGAAATGCTTTCCATGTTTATTTAAAACCCTTACACCTCAGTGAGATGACAGCAATAAACAACACAAAGGCTTACATCTGAACTTTTTGTGAAACAGCACAAAACATGCTAATGCACTGAACTGTCTTATTTTTACTTATTTTACTGATTGGACATGTTACAGCCCACTAAACTGTAGATTTAAAGAAAGAAACATTGCATTTGTAAAACAAGTCTCTGGTTTGGTTTTTGTGTCCTCAGGCAGGAGGACTCTAGGGAAGCCCTGGAGGTACTTTGGCCATACAAGACAACAAGCATCCACACTGTCAAATATTTGTATTTCTGTGATACCTGGTCCAAAACCGCTAAAGCTAAACCAACTGATTTTGCTTTATACTTATTGTAATCGAACTGATTTGAATATAGCGACCGGTCTGCTTCAACTGCTGCTCTTGAAGAAAACCCCTGAGAAAAAGCGATGGCAGCGTGGTCTGTTCACCACAAGTTTACTTCACTAAAATCAGTTTTCTGTACCCTCTTCCAAGTTTATTTCTAAATTCAAATGGCAAACACCTTCTACGAATTCTCTAGGCAAGCGACTTCCCGACCCAAAACTTCCACCTGGCTCAGGACACGTTTCAAAACCAAAGAGCACCATGGCAGTGCCTGGCACAGCTGAGGGGGCATCTCCCATCTGCAAGGGGAGAGGCCCTTCCCCTTCTCCCAGCACCAGGCCTGGCACAGCCATCACCCTCCAGCCTTCGGGGGCACAATTCAGCCCCTGAAGGCACAAAGCCAGCACTGCACCCCCAGTCTGGCAGTTCTGAGACCCCTACAAAATGCTTTTACTACTCAGAAGTCGCTATATAAATTTCTGTTGCTGTGAGTATTACCCAGAGAGAAGCGGCAGCAACCACAGCTGAGTACTACCTGAAAGAATTTCAAAATGCGTTTTGGACAGTAAAATACCTCATTTAAATCTGTTTTGTCAACAAAATGTCTGAAATCAGTCCATCAGAGTGGGCAGTTTCTAACCTCAGTTGGCTATTTTAGAGCCAGGATCTGGTTTAAGCTGGTTGTCTGAAGCCTCTGGACAATTTGAGGGAGCAGACAGGACTCCCAGGACAAGGCAGCCCTGGGAGCTCGGCGGGACTGAGACTTCTGCTCTGCCAGCACATCTTCCCAGCCCCCTCAGTTAATCTGGCCCAGTCAACCAACAATCGAATTAAAAATTAAGTCCTATTTTTACAAAAAATTATTAACACTAAATTTAAGTTATTCAAGCCATAAAGAACATACAGAACTCCATACAGAGTGTACAGAACTACCATGAGCCCTGGTCATCCCGATGGTTGCTTACACAGTAAAGTGATATCTTTATTTTTCATACAGTGCAATAAATCAATACACGCTTGTAGACATCATTATAGAGCGAGTCTTAAATCTAGAAAGCCACTGAGGAATAGCTAAAAACTGTCCAGCCAAAGAACTGCAAAGCACCAGTATTAAAAACTCCCCCATGCCAAAAAGCGTTACAGCGTAAAAGGAAAGTATAAAAATACTTATGTAGTATTGAAAAGTCCAACAGTTCATACCACTGCAACACACTTGACTATCAGCAAGCTTATCTGCACAGCAGTGTCTTTAACTAGCTCGGGTTATATCAAAGATCAACTCTTTTTCCACTTGCCTAGTGTCAGATGCTGGCTCCAGCGCTTCACCATTCTATGGCATCATTCAGTGACTCAATGAAATAAGTGATTCTATCTCGAATTAACAGCTCTGGCCTCGCTTAGTTTAAAACATGAAAGACGCAAGGTTTGCAGCTGAAAATCCTAGTTGTAAACTCTCTTGCTATAAATATTTAGCACGCCTGAGCTGAGAAGAAATTTCCTCTCCTTAATATTCAAGGGTGAAGACTTGTAGGAGAAACATGAGTAATGGGTTGCTCACCATTTCCCAGCTACGGAATCGAAACCGTCAGTGGTTCCAACAAGCTCCAGCGTTTTGCTCTGCTGAGTCTGCATCAGCTTTTCCAGTGAACAGAGTAGTTAGAGGCTACGGTACATGATCAAATCAAAGCACCAACGGCATCTGCAGAGCCAGTTATTGCACATATCTTGATTTTCAAAAATTCAGACTCAAAAAGATCATTCCTAGGTCTGTTGAATATGGCTCACTTGTAAAGTCTGGCAAACACGTAGCACTTTGGATCTTATGAACCTGAGCAAAAAATTAAGAACAGCAAGAACAGCCTTTACAGTCTTAATGAAGTATGTTTTATTCTTGATCTCACTCTACAGAAACTGTTTCTCAATGAAGAAAAAAAAAAATTCAAAGTCCAGGAAAGTGTCAAGATAATTAAACAATTACAATTATATTAAAATTATTTGTGAAAAAACTAACATGAAAGAATGACTCTCAACAATAGAATATATTTTCCTGATAGTCTTCTTCCATTTTTAAATACAATCTCCGCATACTCTTATGTACATAATTCTCTCAGTCTACACAATTACCAAAGCTAGTAAGACAAGGGCAGAGCCAGTTTTTTTCACAGCTCAAATCACATTTATTTTGTTGTGCCCCATATACTTGTCCTCCAGAATTAATGTCATCTGTCCTTTTCAAGAGTATGATCTCGATTGTGTGTCCACTCCTTTTCTCCTTATGAATTCTGAACTTTTCGAATACTCCTGAGTTGCCCTGAACTCAGTTCTCCTTTCAGACTCCATTTTCAACTCTGATACTATTTATTTCCACTAATATTCATGAGAGAATAGGAATTAGAATTGCATTGCATAGAAATTCAGATTTCTAAGTCACTGTTCCAGGATATCTGAAAACCCAGGCATCCAGCAAATGTACCAGAGAGATCAAGTTCATGTTTTTAATGTATTTCATACTAATATTTAAAGAATTCAAGCAGTATCATCTTACTTTCATTTGGTAAAGTGTCATTTTGTCTATAGCATTGCACTAAAACAGTCAGATTTTTGACAGACTTATTTCAACTTCTTGTATTATAATTTCTGAGAGAATTATTATTTAATCCATTTTCCAAAACTTTTAATCCCCACATTTATTGGCTGCATTGTGTAAAACACTACTGCTCATCCTTCATGAATGACTTCAGAACTGTTATTCATCAAGTGAATGACAATTGAAAGGGTACCCTGTCCCTTCTGTGAGAATAATTTAAGGACAGGATTTGAAAATTTAGTTTGATTTCACTTTCAAACTTCCCACTAATATTTGCTATTACAGTGTAAGGGGATGTATTTTTCAGGCATCTTCAGAAGATAGGTTACCTTTACCCTTTATTTCTTCCTTTCTACAGACACCCTTGCAAGGTGCTCCTATAAGCCAGTGAGCTGTAAGCATATAAAAATAAGGTATTCAAAGGTATATATATTTAAAGAGCAGCTGCTCCTTCTGCTTCATTTGCATTTTATTAATAGGTTTCTCAGGCTACAGCCTATGTCATACTACTAGTAGATACTGTCCTCAGTGCCTCTGTATTTTAAAGCTAATCTCCTCCACATCTGGCCTTCAGAGATAAGCATGTTGATCTCAGCTCTAAATGCCTTCTTTACCTTATTAAAAATATTAAAGGACAAGATAGTCTCAATATAGCCCAATAGTCCTCCTTTATTTGGCAATGAATGTCTACTTTGGAGATAAGTTGTTTGACTCTAAATTGACAAACCTGAGTGTCATCAAGTGCTAATTACAAATAATTTACTACTATCATGTCTCCTTTCAACAATGAAACTGAGCAAAATACTTCTGAAAGCAAAGTGCTGTCTTTTAAATGCTTATGAATTGTCTGAATAGATGACAATAACACTTCTTACTCAAAATTAGAGATTTTCACCATGTAATTCTTCCCAGGTACAGAATTCGAAGTTGTGTTTTGTGAACAAAGTGTTTTGTTCTGTGCTGTGTGTTTACTTCAGCTGCCTGTTATTTCTTGTCTTTAAAGGTGGAACTTTTCCCTCAGGCTTAAGTCATGCACCTTAACTAACGTAGCATCAAAGGTCTTTAGATAGGAAATGTAAGACACAGCAGAGGTTATTCATCCCCTGAATACATCCATCTATTAATATCTATTTTAGAAAAGCGTCAGCTATTTTCTGTAAAAGTCTGTTTCATCTGCTATAAAAAAAGACAAATCTGATGTTAATCGATTAAATCTCTGACAAAATAGTTTGTATTAAGAAACTATCCACAATACAACTCTCAATTTTCAGCTAATATTAAATTACAGAAGCAGCACATTTGCTTTCAGAGAACATCTACATTCAAGCATACATATATATGTAGCGTATGAATATAAAACATTCACGAATCTAACCAATGTAACATTAGCTTTGAATATTATTAAACAATTTTATTTCTAAGTGATGCAAAACAAGCAAATACAACAATCACATCAACACATCTCTGAGCTGAACTATAAACATCATATGTTATCATTTGTAAGCAAAACTAGCAAGCTTTGTACACCAACTGATAATTTCAAGAAGTTAATTTCAATTGTTGACATTTTTATTGATTACATTGATGCTGAGTGAAGGTAAATTACATGAGCAGTGGAGCTCAGTTATACAGTAATTCAATACAACACCACGATAATTATTGATGAGCACCCACCTAAAGTAGCACTCTCAGCAAGTTCAATTAGCAGCCTGCCAGTTCTGCCAAGGTTTAGGGGACGTATCCTGCACAGCACCTCTGTGACTTCCAGAAACATTTTGCACTGCATTCTGCAAATTCCCTTATGGGGTCCACTTGCTTGCTCTGTATTTCATCTTAAGACAACAGTAGGTTTACTGGCAACTTCAAAACGTTTCTTTAACTATTTTTTATGGCCTCAGTAAAACACAAATCAGTTTACCATTGTAAGTTTTCCTTAGATCATTTAAAAATATTTTATTTTAAATGAGACCATATGTCTACTTCCCTTCTGAGGACATTTGATAGAGCTGCTAATATAAGTGAACAGTACTGAATTGAGGAAAAGGCAAAAATGAAAATAAAGGTAGATTAAGTACAAACATTGAGAAAACAAAATAAAAGCACATTTTTAAGTATGTAATGTGGCCATATAACTTGATAGTGTGGAGATATGAAGAGTTCCTCAGAGCATCTAGTGCACTGCCCCATAAAGTACATGCAGTTATATTTCACCCAGATAGCTTCCAGTAATCCCAAATATAAAACGGGTTCAAACACTAAGATTCAGCAGAAGCCATTTGACACCAAAAAGTGAAAGCTGTTTGTCAACAGCAACCCAGGTTCATCCTGCATCAAGGAACTGAGCAGGAGAAATACGTACAAATAATCCCAGATAAAAGATGAACACCCAGGCTGCAACGCTGTGCTTTTGATGCTTATAATTCCCACGTAAACACCTCACGGGCTTCCAATCTTTCTAAACGGAAGTTCAGTTTAATGTAGATCAGCAAACAATATACAAAACAGTAATCTAGGAGAGAAAATTGTCCAAATTTTTTTCAGATAATTGTTCCATTTGTCCACTTTCTGAGGCCAATTCCAGCTGTTGCAAAGGAATGCAATGCAAAAAAAAAAAAACTTCAGAAAAATGCGATGCTGAAGACCATGCATCCCTTCAGTTACAAAGTCTATCAGGCTTCCAAAATAAATAATTTCCTTCTCTCAAAAACAATAAAATATTCATTGAGCTTATCTTTCCCAAGTACCTTGAAGTGTCACTGCTTGAACCTTAAAGATCAGTATGTCAGGAGAATGTTCAAGCAAAACCCAAATTGACTTGTTAGATGATAAGTGGGCATGACAGATCAGATAAGTAATTTAAGCAGTGAGAGATGTTAACACAGTATGTAGCAAAAGCATTCTGGTCTCACATGGTCACTGCAGCTTTTCATATTGACACAATAACCACTAGGGGATTTTTGCAGAAATGCTATCATTAGTTTTCCTTCCTTTCCACCATAATATTCTAAATTAATTAGGAAAATCAGTTGTGTAAGAATGGACTACCCTGCCAATGCATTCCATTCAGGCCACTGGGTACTTCCTAAACAAAACCCAGCATGATCTTTAAATAAAATCAGGTGCCTGAAACAGTGTTGATTTTTTTTTTTTTTTTTTTGCTTAGAGGGACTCTCTGGTACCAAAGATATAAGACAACTGATTTATTCCTCAAATCCAGTATGACTGCAGGAACAAGACATAGTAGGGACATTATCTGCACAGCTGAGCAAGAAAGAGGATCTACAGAGACGTGATTCTGCAGCTGTAAGCCAGTCATCCTAACCTCAAGTTCCCAGAAAGATGGAGCAAGTCATCCTTGATGCCATGTCCAAGAACACCAAGGATCACAACTTGTTTGGGAGTGTCCAACTTGAGTTTAACAAGGGCAAATCTTGCCTTCTAAGATGAAATGTCACGCTTAATGAACAAGGGGAAAGCAACAGATATTTTACCAGGACTTTGGCAATGCTATCAACAGCCCCCCCTAGTCTCCCTTTAGCCAAGCTGGTAAAACACAGGTTGCAAAAAATGAGCATGGGTGGAAAACAGGCTGGATCTATAAGGCTCAAAGGGTGGAGCAGCTATTCGGTGGCACCTCGGCAGCCACAGAAACAGACCAACGAGCACCTCACGAGGCACAAGTCCTGCAGCCTGGGCACCATGGCGAGCTGGGTGCAGCAGCTGGAAAGCAGCTCCGGGAAAAGCAGCCGGGAATCCTGCTGGGCAAGGAGCTGGAGGGCAGGCAGCAGCAGGAACGTCCAGCCAAGGCAGGGAATGGCACACGGGGCTGTGGTGGCACCTCCAAGATCAGCCCGGTTTTAAAGACTTTGCTTTCAATGCCTGTCTTTCGTGGTTTTGTAAATCGTATTCTGTACATGACTAGCATGTAATCCTTGTGGGTTAATACTACAACTGGTAGTAGTTTTCAGGTAATGATTTTTTCTTCCGCACTCATTTGCATTTCTTTCACATATTTAATCTTCTCATGGATTTTCATTTAAAAAGAAGAAAAAAAGGTAAGAAGATAAAATGGATATGCCAAAACCTGACACATCACATCCTTTTTTTTTTTTTTTCACTTTAAATGAACACTCTTGCACTAAAGAATTGTAACACATTACCCCTGTTCATACTATGTTACTTCAAAAGAATAAAAGCCAAAAATAATTGGCATCAGCAAAGATTTCAGATTTAAAAAGAGGGAGCACAATACATTCCTTGTGTTATTCCTCTGTACTGTACTGGGAACTCTGTAATATTCCATCATTACAAAATGTGCTTGTGAAAGAATATAAAAATAGGCAAACAAAATAAAGACCAAAACACTCAAGCTCAGAACACACAGTGCACAAAGTACATTCCCATTGTATTTACCCAGTCATTAGCTGTCTGTTTGCATTGTATATGGGGAAGTGCAAAGTAAACGAGAAAGCCTGCTTGCGTAGTCACTGACATCAGTACTGTAGGGTTATTAGACACTGGACAACCTTTAGCAAAAAGCATTTACGATTTGAAATCTTCTTAAAATAACAGATACGGATTTACTGTGAGAACCGGAGATAGTTCTAAGCCCTCGTTGCCCTGTTTTCACTAATTAACACACTGTTATGGTGGGCACAGCCCCAGGCATTGCATGACAGAGGTAGCAAATGTCGATGCCTTCTGCTAACATAACACCCTTGAATTTCAATATATGATAATTTAAAACCCATAAACACAGAGTACAAGATGATGTATTCCTCTGTTAATTAAGAGCCATTATCTGCCTCCCATGCCCATCTCCAAGGTACCCAAAATTGGAAAGAAAAGTGGCCATGGCTGTGAAAATATCCCCAAGATCTGTTAATGATCTAGAAAGCTGCAGCTCACATTGCCAAGTGCTAATGAGAAAGTGGGGAAAATAGCCCAGAAGAGCAGTAGCACAAACACATCCTTTTCAGCCATAAAGAAACTCTACAGGAATAATTTACTATGATCTTTAGCACTGAACACAGACATGACACTGCAGCAGAATGGCTACCCTAAACCTGTGCTTTTTGCAAGCATGATAACAAAACAGTAAGAAGGCAGCATGCTTGCACACATGTTCCAAAAATTAGTTTTTCCTATTATTTCTTATTATCCAAAAAATGTTTTGTCAAAATGCACAGGAAAAAACAATCACCTATATGAGAAGCTTAATGCAATAACTGGCATGATTTTCCATGATCAGTAGTATACTAGCAGTTCAGCGTCATTCATGTAACTTAATCCAGTAGAAATCCCGGGAAGAATGAAGCTTTCCCCCCAAAAGTGAGGAATCCTTAATTTACAGTTAAGGATAAAATAAGAGGAATTCTTCCATTTTGGAAGCACATCAAAACATTTCTTTCGATGTTTATTTTCCAACTTGAAAACTGCCAGTACAATCTGCAACCATATTTCTCAGCTCTTTTTCCTTCTGATTTGTGTAGGTTCCAGAAAGCACAAACATTGCCACTTCATTCAGAGGAGAAAAAAGGCTTGTTGCAATATGATTGCTTTTAATCATTTCAGCTGTAAAGCCAAAATTAATAGTAATTTGAAAACTCTTTATATCAGCCATCTTCCTCAACTGCTTCATGTTTTTAATATACTTACTGTTAATTAATTATGGCAAATTTAAAAGAGAACATAGATTAGAAAATTTTGCAACTGACTGGGGAAAGCAACGATGAATGTGTAAGATGCCTAAGTGGTGGGGCTGCCTGGAATACAGCCGGGAATTTGCCTTTATGCCTTTGCATAAACTGTCAGAAGGAATAAAGCTATTGCACAAAAAAAAGCTATTTCCAAGAAAATTCTTAAGGCTTCAGCATTTGAAGTGGTTGCAAACAGCATTTCTTAAAGAAAACCACGGGGTTTCCTTCTAGCCCTCAAGAGATATCAAGGTGGGAGGGAGAAGATACCACCTCTGGTTTTTATTCAAAATGATGCTGCTGTGCTTTATTCAAGTTAACACATTTGTAACCTTAATATCCAGTGTGACTCCAGTCAAGCCAATGGATTTCTATTAGAGGAGATTTTAGTTCTGACAGAGGAAGGGCTTGGGGCATTTTTTGTCCTGTTGTTTGTGGCTGTTCAGGTTGTACTTTCCCTCTCAGGGAGCAAATGCTTCTTATCATTCTCTATGGATACATTACACATGGATTTAATAAAGTTACAGCTATTGGAAGAGTCTTGGCTCCCTTTGCTTGTGATGAAGAGGAAAGTCAAGGAAAGGTATAATACACGTGCTTAACTCTATCACCACAATTGCATAGCTTGCCACCAGCAAAACAATCTGTACATCCAGAAACAATGGCCTTTTCTAATGTTATCCCATGTTTTTAGAGCTCTTGAGTCTTTCTTCCTGATCATTTCAAAGCAGCATTTGTGTTCATTCTCACTGCAATACTGGCTGTGATAGTAGTGTTGTCACATTCAGTCAAGAATAGAAGTAACCTATGCATTGGCCCTTCCATATCTCATAATTACCTTCAGCCTTGTTTTGAAACACTGCAATCACTGCCACTATTTATATGTCTCTCCATGCTATTTAACCTTCACTACCACAGAAGCAGGACCAGATTAAGATTCACACTACACAAGGTCTGATAATTAGCACTTGTACCTCTCATTTTCTAAAGTGCCAGAGAACTCATCACTTGGTGGGCGCTGGGCTCGTGACTGAAGCTGCCATGGTACCTGTTAGCTTGCAAATAGACATGTGGGATTGCAGACTTGCAACAAGTTTTTAATATTGCAAAGGGTTTTTCAAGTCAGATAAAGATTAATTACTTCCACAGGTGTATTTTTAGCAGAACTCCCAGCTACTGACTCCGAGTAGGACAGTATGCAGAACCACATCCCACAGTAAAACACTGGAACATACGCAACTAAACAGCCTTTTTTTTAATTTTCAGAAAATATCTTAAAATGTCAGTGAAGAGGGCTCATTTTTATAGTATAAAATATAGGCATAATTAATATTTTTCGGGGCTGATTAATGAAAAACTACCCACGTAATTATAAAATTGTGTAGCCTGTAAACTTCAATAACAAGTCAAAACTCCATTTTATTTAACACTGTAAAACTGTTTCATTTAAGATATTCTGCAATTTTATTTAACTACTGGGCTACAGTCAGATTAGTGAAGAGATTTTCTTTCGCGACACATTTGTATGCTTAGAAATACATTTTATTCTGATCATAGTGTCAGTTACAAGCAACTTTCAACAGCATATTTTTCTTCCTTAAGTCAAATAGCAGCATGTATTACCACAACTCAGACCAGAAGTTCACTTTTGCAATATGAAGTTGCTTGGCTGCAAGAGTTTCAACAGTTTTCATAGTATAACTCTACTATGCATCACTATAATTCTGTATTCCACTTAATACCCCATATTGGTTTTATTCCTGGAAATTACTGGCAGCTAATTTTATTATGCCATCTAGAGTGTATTTAGCTGTGGTGTTCAGAAGAAGCAATAATGAGTAATAGCCTCACCATGGGATCAGAGTGGAGCTTTAATTGTTTTTGCTTACTTTTCCTTAGACTGTACACATTAAATACAAAATATAGGATCAGGTTAACAGAAAAAGGATTATTTTACCAGAGCGGATATTCCACTGTCCAACAAATGTTCTGTGCATGGTAGAGATTATTACATCTGCATCTTTTAGCTAAATCAATTCCTGAAAAAGCAATATTTTTAACCACAGGAGGCAAAAACTATATACTCACATAATCACAGAAGTCAGACAACTTGCTGTAATTTAAGTCATTAAAAGGCACACAACCCTTACATGTGAAAACTCAATTTAGTAAGGAAAGATGCCTGAAACAGTCATAAATCTCAGCTATCCTTTTTCACAGGCCATCCCATCTACTAATAATGCTTGCTCTGGGGCAAATTCAGCCCACAGATGAGGAAACAAATCAGAGAGAAGGGAATGAAAAGTGATTTTTATTCCCAATGTTAACTTTATTCTTATTTCAAAAGGAATTCTCAATATATTAGCATAATAGATTTCTGTACGTATTAGCATAATACATGGGCAAGCCAAGTATCAGCCTCTGTCCCTGGGAAGCCAAATTAAATCATCTCATTTGGAAACCATGAAACACATCACTGTCAACCATGAAAGTGCTGCTGTCTCAGAAGAAATAAGATACTCCCAAAAGTACAATCCATATTAAGAGAATATTTTAAACAGAACAATTTCTTATTTTTAAAGCACTCTAAATTTAAAAGATGTTCTGAAGCCAGTAAATAAAAGGGCATACATGCACACAAAACCTAACTAGGTTTCAGTCACACAGTTATGAGTGCTAAGCTACTGCATAAAAACCTGATCTCTCTCAGAAAGTACCTTGCTGATTATTTCAGTTAGTTTAGAAAAGCTTCCTTATAGAGCTTTGAAATGCTGGCTCTGCCGAAGTTAACTAATGACTTGTTGATCTCTGTGGGTCAATTATCCTTGAGCAGAAAACTCTGACACAGACAGATTAATACCAGTTACTAATGTCACTGGCATGACGTTGTGATGGTTCTTTCCTTTTTCTTTCAGCATTTTCCTATGAAAAAGTATCACTGTGATTATGTCCTTTTAATCTTATTTCTTAAGATTATTATTTATGGAATATCAACTTTAAAAGTGAGAACCAGGAGATACTTAGATTATCTTTTTCATATACCTGATAATCATACTGCTTTTCATGAATAAATTCTAAGAGAAATAAACCAGCAGGAATATTTCCGTAAGCTTAAGGATAAATGTGAGTTTAAGTCAGTCTAGATATTTAGGTAACCAATTAGTCTAACTACATGTACCATATAAAGAAAAAAAATTGACCCCTTTGAAAAGAAAGCCATGCAGGAAAAGGACTGAAAAAAAGTAAAACTTCACAATCTCACAAATGACCTTTAAGATCAAAGGTTAAAAAAAAATAAAATTACTTTTTCTGATTCTTGACAACAGACTCACCAGAACTACGGCCTATTTTTCAGAGCGTTGTATGATGTCTGCATTGCCTTGCATAACTTCCAGCAAGGCAAGACACACTAAGAGCTAATTGCATTTTTGAAGGACTAATGGATAATGAGTATCTTACTTTCTGCATGTAATTCAAAACCAAGATTCCTCCTTAACCGCTGCTTTTACCTTTTGATGCAGCACAGCTGCAATTTTGATCTGAATCCTTGTGTTGAGGAAACTTGAGTGCTCTCAAAAAATGCTTAACATTTTGACTAACATAGCTTAAGATTTCTCTCCTAATAAACAATAAGCTCTCAATATTCATGTAATGTAAAATACAAAACTATGCAAGATTCTAATATTGCTGAAATCAACAAAACTAGAGAGAGGAAGACCATGACACATTTCCTTTCTAGAAGACTCAGTGACATTCACTTTTTTATAATATATCAATAATATTATTCATAACCCTGTAATATTAGAGTACTTTCTTGGCATTTTCTATGCTCAAAGCCACTGCACTTCTCAAAGATTTACCTATTGCAAGATAATTCATCATTGTGCAGTAAAACTAATGTTATTGGTTAAACAAAAGAAGGTATAAAAATGCAAAGCAGTGTAGTTTCTGCTGTAAAGAAGTTGAGCTTTCCAATTCTCCACATGTGCAATCAGTTAAGGAAAAAAATTAGTAGGTGACACCTAGAGCCAACCAGCCCTTCCATGCACTGAGTTGTAAAAGAAATGGAGTACTGGAAAAAACAAACAAACAAACAAACAAACAAACCACAAAAAAAAAAAAAAAACCCAAACAAACAAACAAACACACACACACACAACCAACAAAAAAAAACACCTTCAGAATGAAATCTTAATTTCACTGACTTCATCACCTGGGCCTGTGTTTTCACTCTGGATGACTTAGAGCCAAGCCCATAGCACCACAGACACATTAGGAGGGAGGGGATAGCAGTATCCAGACACTGGCTCTGGAATCTCAGCAGTTTGCATGTTCTATCACCTCCTTGCCTATGAGTTAGGTATTTTTTAATGCTGCCTTTAGTAGAGAGACATTTTATCTACATTGCTTCCAAGTCTGCAATACCCTAAATCTAGGAGAGCACTTTCTTCAAAACGTACTGGAGATATAGTACTTTTTCACCGAGTGAGAGGAGAGAGCGAAACACTTCTCACTTCCATCCAAGGGGATAGTTGCACTCCTCAGCCATCAAAGTTACTACACAGCTACTCATTTGTCCATGCTTAGTGCTTCAGCAAAACACAGCTGAGCGATCTGACCTCACTTGCCGTGGCACAGACAAAAGGCACTTCATTCAGTCATGACAGGGAGCAAAATATCATTTCCAAGCCAGTGTACCTTAGGAACAATTCCAGTTACACAGATCAATCTTTCCAGAATCAGAAACTTCCATATATAGATTAACAAAAGATGGTTTTGGCTCTTTGTAGAGAAACTCTTTCAGTTTTGAAGGCTGTTTTATCAAATGGCTGCTTCAGTGTTTGGCACCATGGCAGCAGACCTTCATTTCTGACTCACTCATGTCTAACATTAAATCCTCATCGATTTTTCCTCCTTGTGAGAAAACTGTCAGCAGAATGATTTGCGCCATGTGTGCCTATAACTTCGTTTCATGCTTATATGCTCACTGTTAGGCGTGGTAACAGTAACAAACATTTCCAGTGGGATGCAGACAGATGCCTGCACTGCTACTGCTCTTTCCATAAAGCTGCCTGTCAAAATCCCACTGTGACAGCAAACACAGCACAACTGTTGATACATGAAGCATTACAGGCACTGCCTATATACAGCATATGAATCATATCTACAACTAGAGTAACTCACGTTTATTCTCTTATGCTGGCGTTACAGTATGTAATAGACCTTTCTCTAGCAGTCTGAAGTGTCATGGCAGGTAAGGCCGTAGGAACAGAGGGACACACAGGGCTCTCTCCCAGTGTTGTTATTCTTCCCATGTAACTGACTGAAACTAGCTATTTACTTTTGCTCAGGAACTTATTCTGGGTTTACATCTGTTAGAATTTTTAATTGGTTTTAATCACTTTTGAAGCTCTTTAATTATAGCTTTTTAACTGCTAGATCCCTACATGATAGCAATGAACATGTACCCACATACATGCAAAAGGACCATTGGACAAAAAAAGACTATTCCAAAATCTCTTCTTCTGTGCCTGTCTAAACTATCACATTTTAGACAAAGCTCAGCACTGCCATGACTTATCCTACAATCATATGTCCAGATTTGAGACTTTAATCCAGGGTGACACTTGGGCACAGACAAGCTGTGTCTGTCCCCAAAAAGCAGGCAGATCCCTTTTCAAAGATGTGGCAGAAGCTGCTAGACTGGTGTTTTTTAGGCAGTAGAACTGCAGCTTCCATTTTCTCTTCTTATTAAAGCTCTAAACATGGCCAGTAGCAACAGTATCAAATTCATGGCACTCTGGAAAGGTGCGGAAGCACAGAAGAGTTCAGGAGGCTTTTTACATCCTCTCCTATGAATACATTCAGCATGGAACTGAAATGATTCAATCTTGTGTGCACAGAAAATGTCAATAACTACACACAGTTTTATATGCCTTTTACATATTAATTAATGTAAACTTAAAATAAAAAGCTATGTTCATTATCTATAATATTTTTAAAACTTCAGTGAGTCATTAACATACTTCTCTACTTTGTGCTATATTTTCCCTCTATTCTGCACGGATTTTTATATGCCACCAACTTCTCCAGTCATGCTACTCTGAACTACATCTGTTGCTCTAAATGGATGATCTCTCCAGATCATTTCTAATGGCCATATCAAAATATGAAAGGCCAAGAAAAAAACAGAACAACATGCTTTAATGAATCAACACTTTAGAATCCCAAACAAACCCACTAAAGTAAATTAAGTAAATAGAATAAGCTACTTAGTGTCTGCTCCAAAGAAGTAAACCTAACATAATGGGGCAACTAAAAATTTCCACATCATTCTTTATCTTGGCTTCCCAAGGTGCCTTAGTACATACTAAGTTATTCTACCTGTGGCAAATAAAGGATTCTAGCATCCCACTTAAGTGTTTTCAGAAATGATACTAAACCTTACGTAACTTCAACCACTCAAAATGATGTTGTAGCCCTAAAGCACTGAAAACTGGAAGAAAGGTCATTACTTCACTTCTACAGAGAACTCCTGGGCACACCATCATAAATTGCTGTTTAAAACTCCACTTACTTGGAGTTCTAAAGCAATTCGTAACTCAGTTGGAAGATAATGCCAAACAAAACAAAGCAAGTTAAACACAGTATTGTTAGGTTTTCAAGCAGAAGTTAAATATCGCTGAGTTAGTAATTACTTTGCAGAGTTGTCTTTTTCTAGAGTCCTGCTACAGATCATCTTTATCAGACCAGAGTCACAGTTTCAAATCACCATAAAGCCTATTAAAATGGGAGGAATTTTCTATATTAATTTGAATTAAGCAAAAAGTTGACTGTTTGAGATGATACAATACAAAGGCCTGCTCAGTAACAGCTTTAACATTTACCCAGAATTACCATAGGAATTGCTTTAGTTTTCATGTTCTCCTAAATCATCATTAGTGATGTTTACATACCAGTTAAAAATGCTGATGTTATTGAACTATAATATGGTATTTGAGATTAAAGTGGAAAAATATCACCACATTACAGACCAGAAAACATAGGATACACAATCCATGGAAGGTTTTTTGCCCTCCTCACTATTTGGAGTAAAACCTTCTCATTTCTATCAGAAATGGGCAATCAGAGATGCAATGTTAGAATCACAACATGGTTCTAATCAAAGCAGTTTGAACTATATTTTTTAAAACTGTACATTACACTAAGCATAAACACAAAGTATTTCCTCCACCAAAAGAGCAATTTCTAATAGCTAGAAAGATGAATATGCAAGCAGGGGAAGAGTGCATAGGGAAGACAAAATTTTAATTCTGCCTCAATGCTCATGTTTTTGGTGTTTTTCAGAATTAGTGTATGGAAGGCGAAACACATTGTTCAAAGTTATAAATCACAATGAATGAACACAGATGCATCAGCAGGACAATGATGCTGGAGTTCAGCCTCAGGCATATGAATATTCGCATGCCAAATTAAATATCCCAACATGGCAAAAATGTCCTCAGAAAATACACTGAAAGCATACTTAACACCATACACTTGACTGATTAAGGTGAATCCAACGCCAAACTTGTTCAGGAGCCAAAACTTTTGAATTCGCTGAACCACAATGACTCTCTGTGTATTCTGCCACTTTACCACTTTGTATTGTTCTGGTACAAACTCCTTGTGCCTCTTCAAGAATTTGCATAAGAAATGAAAAAGTACTGGGCTGCACACTTGTCTATCCCACCACTACAGGAAAACCAGTTCAAACAGGAGAAGACAAATGGGGTTCAATGCACCTGCAGAAATGCTGCTCCCTGCCTAACAGACAGCACAGCTTAAAAAGGACAGGAGAAGGCTATTTTGCTTCAGTACCAAAAGCATTTACTCATTATATTACTTGAAAATAAGCAACTCAATAGAAAGTATACAAGTTATGTGCCAAACTCTTTTCTCAGTTTAATGCTTTCCTAAGACGTGCCTGATCTATCCAAGTATGGCCTACCACCGATGTCTGTGTGAAGGGACAGGCCATCCCCAGTTGCCCGTGCCCTTGAGCTTTCCCTCCTCCATCCACAACGAGCTGTTTCCTGGCACGTGTCTGTCATCCCACCCGCCCTTTCTGTCTGTGTGTGTACAGCACACTCCCAGAAGGCAGCTGTCTATACTCACACACTGGGAACGGCCCCTCCAAACCTTACGGGTGGCCTTGTTCTCTCAGCTATTAAAGACTCCTAATGAGGCAGAACTTACTGTCCCTCTCCTTTCTGTGCCTATGGAAACTGCCAAGCTCCCGTCTCATTCCTGCCACTGCCTCTCTAGAGGAAAAAAAAAAAGAAACAGCTTTAGTTCCTGCCAGCAGTGAGGATTCTCCCATGGTACAGAGGAAAACCTTACTCCAACCCATAATTTTTAGATGGAACAGACCTAAAGCCAAGTAGGCAGGGTGCACTCTTGCTGTGGAGAAACCCATGTCCAAATCAGTGCCAGTGGGATTCAAGCTTGGGTTAATCATTTGCCATCAGAAGGACGTGGCTGGCAAAACATTGCCTGCAGAGCTGGCAGCTGGGCTGTCAGTTTGTGTTCTTTCTCATGCAGGGAATGAAATTGTCCCCAAAAGCAAGAGGAGTGAGGGTGCCTGGGCAACACTACGGCTGAGACAACTCTCAGCACACATGCCCACTACTGCATGAACCTTTTCATTAAGTGTTTCAAAGAAGCTGAGGAGACTTCAACAGATGAATAAGACATTTTGATTTTTGTTGTGTCTAGAGATGGGACTAATTGGACATGTAAACACTCTCTGTTTACAACTTCAGAGTGCATTTTGGGGCAGACTTAATAAAAATCCACCATGATCTTTGAGCACTTCATTTTCCAACTTCAATGTTATTTTAGGATTTGAGAGTTGTTTGCTTGTTTAAAGAAATGTATTTGGGAGTTTTACACAGTACAGACAGATTACTGTGTGTCCTGTTAACTATTTGGCTATATTCAATTCCTCAAACCATTTTTCTTTTCTCAGTACGGAATTTATTCCAACCTAGAGGAACACAATACTGCCTTGTAGCCTGAACTGATAACACATGCCACTATTATAATGATTCTTCCTTTTGCATTTTAGAGATTTTTTTCCTTTCTATGTCAGTTAAAAAAAAAGCATATATGAAGTCTCATGAGTAAATTGGACTTTAAGACATAATATCAAACAAAACCTCTTAGAAATCCATTCATCATGTGCTTCATTTCTTATTGTTATAAAACAAGACTTTCTTATTGGTCCTACGTATCGGAACATGAGACAAGACAAAAATTAAGATACTTCCACACAGTGAGTCAAACTGTATAATAAGAGACTTCAGTGTAACATCCAGAACAATTTTGGCCTCAGAAAGTTTGTGTGGAGAAAGTACAGGCACCACTCTGTAAGCAGGCATTGCTTGTTAGATTTTTGGTTCCTTTTTGGAAGTGATACGCGTTCAGAAAAATACCCCCTCTGCCAGACAAACCTAAGCACCAAATCCCTCCAGCTGAGCTCACAAGCTCCAGGTGCTGAGCAGGGAGGGCACTGGGGAATCGCACAAGCACTGAGGGCCTGAGGTCTAAACAGGGGCACTCAGTGGGGTACAAGGCATAAAGCTTGTTCTTCTGCTTACAAACAAAACAGAAAATCTCAAATGTTTATTCCTGTATCCAGGCTCTTTAGGAAGCTCTTCAAGATACAGAAAAACTCTTTATTTGATAATTAATATAAAAGAGTCACATTAAATTCATAAGTCAAATTTCTAAAATGGAAGATCATTTTTTTATCTTGATTTTACTGAACATTTCTGTATCACTGGTGAGCCTTACTTTTTGAACATTTTTTGTGGAATATATACTTCAGCTTTTATTGATAAATAAGACTGCTTTATTTCCTTCAAGAAATCTTGGGTTTGTAACATTTTGCCTATTCACTTTTATTTTCTACATTGCTTATCAAAATATGCTGATGGCATTCTAATACTATGTAAGACTTCAGTTCCTGTCCAATATGAGCCTTGGGACTATTTTACTTTAAATATCTATATTGCCAAAATAACAGAATGATTTTTTTTGCTGTTCAAGCTTATTTTTGTCATGGCAAATTCTTTCTATGGCAAAACCTGTGTTAGAATAAAATTGCTATGAAACTCTTACATCTTTGAAAGGCATTCCTAGACATACCCACTTTTTCCTGAAATGCTTCTTACAAAAATAGCTTATCTAATAGTTTCTCCTAATGTCACAAGCTAGCAGGAAACTACACCACTTACTGGAGATTAGGCCTTATTTTGCAGCAGCAGGAGGAAATCTAAGGCAATACCAGTCCAAACAGACAAAGATTATTATATCAAATTTTTAGACACATAGCTGAAGAATTGAGAATAGTAAAATCATGTAACTCAATCCTCAGAAACAGGTTATTTCATTGAATTTGCTGGCACCTATCCTGTGATTAATATTAATTTTTTGGAAGACTGAAACCCAAAAGCTATTTGTTTCCGTCTTACATGACATCTCTCTCAAAACTGTATAATTCAAAATGTTTTTAATGAACTATGACTGAGCATTCTTCAGATAGCCATATTTTCAGACATACCCAAGTTTCAGAAACTCTTTCCTAATACATTATGTACAAGCAAAGTATAAGTGTTTGTAATTGCATATTGAAAAGCCACATACTTTTAGAAGAAAGAAAAAAGTTTTATTTAAGTCCTCCTAAAACAGGATTTGAGAATTATTTTCAAATCTGATTTGTTGCTTAGACCATAATAAAATTCAAAAAACATTCAGTGTAAGTTTAGCTGTCTAATATTTTATAACCCAGTGTAAAAGACAAGTAATTTCAAAATAATATGAAGAGATTATGATAATGACTTTTTAAAGAAAAAAAATATTGCCTTTGAGTTAGTTCTAGGTGAGCCTTTCAATAATGACTCATTGCTGAAACCTAAACCTTTAGCATCTGCAGCACTCTTTCAAATTATGATGGTGGGTTACTGCAGGATTACAGCTTTATGTTTGGATTCCTTCCGCCCCTTACACTACCAGCTCAACAGAAATGCTCCACTCAGAAGGAACTCTTGTTTCTACAAGAGATCAATAAAGCCACACTCAAAGGTCATCACTGTAAAAGCAACCTAGAATAATCATCTCTTCATTTGCAAGAAAAAAGCAAGGCATCGCAACTTAAATTGAAACACTGATGACACAGTAGCAGCTACAAATAAAGAGATCTGATAAAACCACAGCAACCATGAAAGACCTCTAAAATCAAGGATTAGTTCTTCATGCAACTGAGTTCATTCTCCCTTGTAGAATCTATTGTTTCATAGTCCCCTACTGAGTCTTGCTGTTCTTTCTGAAATTGTGCTACACCATCATCTTCATTGTGTTGATACAACAAGAATGACAAGGACACAGTGGGATTGCAAGCTGCTGCTCTGGAAGGGAGCTTTCTACCACAGGGGCACTACTGAAAGAAAGCCATGGATTAAACATTGCTTTAATTAGAGAAACAACATGCATACAGGTTGGTCAACCTCACCTATAAGTAGCTCTAGAGCAGTAGACACTTAAAAGGTGAAATATTACAAGTTAATTAAAATAAAGTGATTACAAGGTTAACAAAAATGAACAGGCAGAATAAAATGACATGCCCTTGCATTACCCTGATATAAATTCCTCATCTTGTCAGTTGTAATATGCCTAAGGACTGCTAAACCACTGGAGCTGTACCAGCTGTACCAGTTCACCATCTGAGGTCCCCAGTCTCTCCAGTTGCTGGCACCTGCACGCACAAGCCCCCACTCACAGTCCCACTCCAGCTGCTGCTGCAGACGCCCCCTCCTCCTCACCCAGCAGGACACACATGCTGCAGATCCTTGCAGCAATGGGGCTTTGACACTTCAGTCAGTTCACTAGCTTGGACTGATCCTCTCCCTCCCCAGCTGTCCCACTCACTGCCAGACATACACCAACAGGTCTCTCCATTGACCCCAGGCCTTATGGTGTCTCCAGTGGCTGGCTTGGACATGCTGGTTCCTCCAGTAGCCAACTGCTCCAGCTGACTCACTCTCAGACACACACACACGCACATATATATTTATATATATATATTTTTATATATATATATATATATATATATATACACACTTCACAGAATGGTTGGGGTTGGAAGGGACCTCTGGACATCATCTAGTCCAACCCACCTGCTAAAGCAGGTTCAGCCAGAGCAACTCACACAGGATTGTGTCCAGGCATATTTTGAATGTCTCCAGAGAAGGAGGCTCCACAACCTCTCTGGGCAGCCTGTCCCAGTGCTCTGTCACCTTCAAAGTAAAGAAGTCTTTCCTCATATTCAGATGGAACCTCCTGTGCTTCAGTATGGCCCCATCCTCTTGACATTCACCCTTGAGATATTTATAAAAATTGATGAGATCCCCTCTCAGTCTTCTCCAGGCTGAGCAGACACAGCTCTCTCAGTCTCTCCTCATAAGAAAGGTGCTCTAGGCTCTTAATCACCTCCATAGCCCACCACTGGACTCCCTCTAGTAATTCCTTATCAGTCTTAAACTGGGGAGCCCAGAACTAGACCCAGTACTCCAGATGCGGCCTCACCAGGGCAGAGTAGAGGGGGAAGATAACCTCCCTCAACCTGCTGGTCACACTTATACATACACCTATACATGGCTCACTTAACCTACCCCCAGCTATTCCAGCTTGATGTTTGCTAGTGACAGACACCTGCTCCAGCTATCTCCTCTATATATTCTATATCTAAACCCCCTTGGTCCCAGACCTCTCCCCAACTTTGGTTCCTCTTCTAGACATCCCATAAATCTTGTATGACTCCAAAATTCTCCTCCCTGTATCCCATAGCAAGTCTTTAACTCTGGCAGGCAGCAACCCCCTTCAGTCTGCAGAGTGGTCCAGAGTGTTCCTGACTCCTGGTGCTGGGTATCCCCAAACTGGCCCATGGGGCTGAGGCTGAGGACAGCCCTGGGAGGAGCTGGGTTGGGGGCCCCATGTCCCAGACTGGGTTACTGGGTTTCCCCTGCCTGCTGCTGTGCCTCTGGGCTCCTTTGCACGAGTGTGCAGAGATGAGCCTTTTATCACACAACAACATAAGCTACTCCTGTTTACCTTTTTCCCCCTCTCATCCCTCTTTGAAAACATCATGTTCTTTCTTTTTTTGTTCTTTTTTTTCTCCCCTCAGGGACACAAATACTTGTGAATAATGTACTGACCATTTTCACACCCAATGCCTTATTATTTTGAAAGTGACATCTCGGTGGGCCCTTCTCCAAGGCTTCTCAAACTGTGCTCCAACTGTATGCCTTAAGAAGTTTAGTGCCCTCTCTGCTGAGCATGACAGTTTTGCAAGTTTTTATACAGAATATAACCAATATGAAGTATTAACTGTACCTGTACTGAATTTACCTGCCATCTGTTGCTCACTTCAGAATACCCATTAAGATCATATATGTAACATCAGTATAAAGGGCAAAGTTTAACTGCACCACTTTGTCCTGTTCTTAGTTTTATTGAGAAATCAGAGTAAATGACTACTTAATGTAATAACATTTTGCTTTACAATATTCTGTATTTGACACAGAACAAATCTTATTTAATATGCTCTCCAAACGCTGTTTTTAGTCTCGCAAATGCACAAAGAAAACTGTTCAATATAGTTTTCTCCTATAGTTCATGAGTGAAAGCCATTATTTCCAACCATACTATTTGCCTTGAAGTGTACCTCACCATGAAGTGTCTGTGACAGGTAACTTTTTAAATAACCTACGTACTTTTATTCACCTTGTTTCTCTGATGAGAGACCTCACAGCAAGGATGGAATAACAATATGGAAACTAACCATCTAATCCAACTGAACACACTTCATTGAAGTCTTATTACTTCCATGTGTAAGAAGAAACTAAAGCCAACTGCAATCCCCAATTTTTGGCATTCTCAGTATGCACTGTATCCAGCAAAAAATAAAAAAAATTCATTTTTATTTTTACTGAACAGTGATATCAGACATATGGACTTAACTTGATCATTTAGAGATCAAGTGTTTTAACTGGATAAAAAAAGCAAGGACTTTATTACGCCTAAAGCAATCCTGTTGTTTAAGAAGTTGTAATGCTCTGTAAATATTATTCTAATCTCTCTTGCAATCTCTTAGAAATAACTGGTATCAAAATTTTAGTACGCATGGTAAAAGGCAAAGAGTAATGGCAACACGGTTATAACATAGATTCAAGTCAGACAACTTATATGAAAGAAACTCCTCATGGATAATTTCAGTGCCAAAAAGTTACAGTCACATTTATTCTGAGGTAGCATGTGTGATAAATTAACTAATATTTCTCAATATACAAGTCCTAGTTTCTTAAAAAATATGAAAATAAAATTACGAGCTACTATCATGAAACAAATATTTGCTTTCAGTATTGACAGAAATAAATAGTTCTTTATTAAAGCATTTTAAACTCCATTTTTTAAATAATGATATATGTCAAGATGCAACTCTGATAAGAAAAACACAACCCCAGGATGGATGAGTCAGGTAAGGACCTTTCTTAGTGGAGGTCTGAGGAGATTCAAAACTCATTTTGTAGTTTTAGCAATATATTGAGCATCCCATGCTCTCCCAATAATATTTACTGATAAGCTTTTTTCTTCTTTACAACTCCCTTTTCTCACCAACAGACATGCTTTCCTTTGTTATGCCAGTAAATTCTGGGATTGCTGCATGGCTTAGAATAGTTTTCTCCTCAAGTGTTAACAATAACACAAGACACCAAAAGACAGGCTTCTTTTGGTTGAGTTTATTTCACATTTTTGTAAGAATTTAACAAAACTCATCACTCTCACTACTCACAGTTAGCCATACCTTCTAACTTTACTAGATCTATTTTAATCAAATAAGCTACCTATAAAAGAAGGGAGGTCAAGCACAAATTACTTAGAAGGAAGATAAATATTTGATTCTTAATCGAAACAAAATTTTGGTAGAAAAAATGAATGACTTTCACATAATTATATTAAAATTAATAAAATTACTCTTAAAGAGAAATTGTGTCAAACACCAATAAACATAGTTTTCTGACTCCTTATGCATACTTAGTTCAAAATTACATTCCCAGAACAATTAACTATTCTTTCCTACAAAAAGGCTAATTCCCAAGCTTTAACTACTGCTTGTACAGCTTATTTTTTGTGAAATTTAGAATCCCATTTCTCTCTAGTGCTATAGTTTAGCTACTCTAAGAACAGAATAATTGAAAAATAGTAATCAGATGATGATGGACACAATTAGTTTAGATGTTCCTATAAACCAGCATCACTGATGTGTGTAGGAAAGAAATTAAGGGGAAAATTTGTACAAAATTACAGATAAAAAACCATGTCAAACAGCTCAAAAGCACTTCCAAAAAAAGTTAAAGCCTAATGCTCCAGACAACTGACAGTGATGTGCAGCTCAGCCTTCCGAAGCTGTTCTGTGCTCACAAGCTCCACACACGTATGAGCTTCACCACAACTGTACACGAACCATTTTTGCAGACTGCTTTCCTAACGAGGTCTCTGAACACAACGTGTAACAGGACATTACCATGTGCTGGACCTTGGCCCTTTTCCTGTGTGTGATTTCAAAATTTCTAAAATGTATTTGTAAGAAGTTTGGGGGATAAAAATATGAGAAAGGTTAAAAAGTACATTAAAAATAGACTATACACAAAGATTTTCCCGCTGCATCTGACAGCACATTCTCCACGTTTTTCAGTGAAAGTTAAATTTTCTAGCTTAGCAAATATTAAAAAGAATATTAAATACTCAAGTTTTAATAGGTAAACATTCAGCCATGCAGAACACTTAAATACAAAGAACCTGTGTACCTGAACTGTGGAGCTGATTTCAGACGCAAATCCTCCTGTCAAAGGAGCCTCATGGCTAATCAGCAATCGCCCAGTCTTGGCCACTGACTGAAAAGGAAAAACAAACCCCAAAAACTTAATCAAATTACAGCTCTTATGATTTCTTACTTGTAGTACTTGAAGAAAATATGAAATACATGACATTAATATCAGTGTTAGAATGTAGCTTTTCCCCTCTTGAATTTTCACTGCAAGATAAATCATCCTAAAGTCTAAACTGAGAAGGTTTTCATATTTATCATAAAAGTAGTTACATCTTCTACTCCATTTTAAGAAATATCAAGACTAAAAATTGATTCAACTGAATATGAATTTACCCTATCAATGCAAACTGTAAAATTTCTGAAGGAGAATAAGGATTTTGACAAGTCAGTAAAAACTTGGATCCTGAAAATACTAAAAAAATACAGATGTAAAGAAATCCTTCACTGGTACATACCCCTGCACAACCAGATCCTAGGTAAAGTCATAGCTATTCAGAAAGTAAAATTGTTAAATAAAAAATTTTAGCAAGAGAACAATCATGTGGATTAATGCTGCTTATTTAAGTTTTACATGGCAATTACAAGCAACATTGTTCAATTTTCAGTCTCAATGTTTGTGCAATTTTCATGTGATGCACTTCATAAATAATTACACAGCACAATATACACAGAAGGTGATCCAAGCATTTTTTAATCAAAACACAAACTGTGTTCATTATGAAACATAACAATGAAAGCAAAATATTTTTAATCTGATGGGAGTATAAAGCTTCACCACACCCAAATATCTGGAAGTTTATTGCAACTACATGCTAAATTGCCGAGAATTGAACAATATCAGATACCTTTGGTCAGAAATATGGCAGCAAAGTCGCACTTTCCATAATACACGTGTTATCATTTCATAAGGTGCAAAAAAAGGTTCACAAACTTCTAGAGATGAACATCAAAAAAAATATATCAGACTAACGTATGTTAATCTTTCAAGAAGAGTTAGAATCTGATTTTTCAGGTAAGTACATAGTGTACTGCTGGTGTCATTAGTCATCAAGTCAAAAAGCCCAAGACAGTGCTGGCTATCAGGTCAGACTTTCTTAATGCCACAATCTTCAGTTTAATGCCTACACGAGCACATTCTCCAGTCACGTAGTTCTGTGTTGTCTACATAATATAATACATAAAGCCAATGCCTTAATTATACAGAATTCCTTCTGATTCAAGTACTTTTCTAATTCTTGTGCGTTTCTAGGAGTGCTTCAATCAACACCTCTAAGTAGCTCATCCACAGATGTATGGGCAAGTCACAGGCCTATAAAGAAGATGATCCATACACTGTACTATGAAGTGGTTTGACAAAATTCAGAACTAAACAAGACAGGAAAAGGCATTTCAACAGTTGGAAAGTGATCCACAGTTACGTAGGCCGATTTCTTTAATTTCTTTTGCCAGCACAGGAAACTCATATCTACAAAGCAGAGGCACTGACTGCACTGTAAATCTGTCCAATACATCAAAACAACAGTTCAACAAACAAAATGTACACTTGAGTTTTAAGTTGATATGATAAAACTGATACAATCAATTTGAAGCAGCTATGGTAAAACTGATACAATTAATCAGTTGTTAAAGGTTTTTTTTGAAAATCCTCTTTTTTGCTTTTTTTCCAAACAAAGATTCCTTTGCATATATTTGTTCTGAAAGTTCACACCTTGAAATATTGCAAACTAGCATTAAATTACAGATTGGGTTTCTCAGAATTTAGTACTATGAAACAGACACCGTTAAAATGCATATAAGAAGATCCACGTGGGATCAGACCAGTAATCCAGCATTCCAGTACCCTGTATCCACAGTGGAGAAAAATTGGTGTTTAGAAAACAGTAAGAATAGGGCCTTTAATGTGTTCCTTCATTATTTCTCAGCCTTCAACTGCTTTCACATCACAGGTTTCCTGAGTCTGATACGGTTTCTTGCCCTAAGCAACTGACAACTTTTCTTGCATGATCTGTTCTCAAATCTAATCCAAGTAAAAAAATAAAGAAAAAAAAAAATGCAGTGGTAGGAGGAATCTCATTTTGGAAACCTACTTCTCCTATATGAGAAATCCTTATTTTTACATATGATTCCCAAGGGCTTCAAGGATTCCTCACCTGTAGAAGCTTTTTAAGAGCCAGCAAGCAGCTGTGATCACCAAGCATTGCATACAAGCATCTCAGCCCTGCTAAAAAGCACTATATATCACCCCTGTTGGGAAACCAACCAAACTAGCATAGCTCTGGTGCTTTCAGTATGCTTCCCAGACTGTTCAGGGTCAGCATGGATACCTGCACCACATTGTCCCATGTAGAAATACCTTAAAAACTTTCCAAGTGGTTAAATCAGAATCAAAATTAGCAGGAATTATCACTATACTGCTCTGCAAATAGAGTCCTGGATGTTAAGGAAGGATGCAAGTATTCCAGTTCCTGAATATTACAGGCATCAATTTTACTTCACATTTAAGACGTGTTCCTAAGCTACAGTGAGTCTTCCAGAAAAACATGCAATCTTAATTATGTTATTTCCAGTGTTTGCAAATGCATCACAGCTCTTGGTAAGTTGTTCCAGTGTTTAACTGACTTCCCTGTAAAATTTTGCACCTTCTTTCCAAACTAATTTGGCGGACTTCAACTTCAAGCTGTTGGTTCTTATTTTACTTCTGTTTGCTATCCATTATCACATTTCTGCTGCCCACATGAACACGTTAGGACTGTGATCAAATGATTTCTTAACCACATTTTTGCTAAACTAAGCAGACTGAGCTCTAAATCTTTCACCAAACAAGACACTTCCAATTTCTTCATCATTCTTACAGCCCTACCCTGAATTATCTCCAGTTTTCAGTGTCCTTCTTGAAGTACTCCCATCTGGAACCAGCATTCCAGCCTTTTTCAGAACAACGCCAAATACGGCGATAATGTAACCAAGATAGTGCAGCTCTTGGATGTATGAAGCCTTTTGGCCAAAGCAAAACAATATGAGTCCAGTTTCAACTGATGACTGCTGTTCCTGTGTGTGTTTATCCTTTCAAGATACAAGATTTTATTTGGATATGCTGAAAAATATAGTGTGCCTGACTCAGATCAGTTAATGAACCTGTCTTGTCTTTATCAGTCACCAAGAGTCTATCTCACCCATTTTTCCACCTGTTTGTTACCTTTAACTTAAGTACTAAAGGTTTTAAATGTTTTCCATTGATGGAAATATTATAAAGCAGGTTAAAAAATCAGACTCTGCAGAACCTCAGTGACTTTACTATTTCCATTCACTAGCGTTTCCTTTACATGACATACAGTTAAAGTCAACACAGCACTAATCCCATACTTCTCAACTATATTAGTTTGGTTTGTGAGCAGCTAATTTGTTATATTTCTAAGTTATTTCTCCCTACTTGCTTCTTCCTTGCTATTTTTTTCATAGTTTTATAGATTATTCCTTCTAACTAATTTTAGACACAGTTTTGGTTTGTGGGATACTTCTGGTTGGTTGTTTGAGGTTGGTTTGTTTGGTTTTTTTTTGTGAAAAAATGCTTCATAAATAAATTATTGGTAGAAAGATACATTGGTTCATCAAACATATTGGCTCTCTGTATGCCCTCTTCATTTTAATTATTATATTGTTTTCTCTGTCTTAGAGATGACAGTACTATGCAGTAATAACAGCAGCCAATAGCAATTGATGTGATTTTCTTAACCAATTTTTTAAAATATACATTACAATGTAAAAATGTTTCAGACAAGCCATGATGAAAAAGCCCAACCATTTCCTATATTGGCAGTGGTTTAGAATGGCTAACTTATTTAATTTCAATATCTTCATACGGAAATTTAATCTTATTTTCTGGAAGTAAAATGGCTAATCATCTAAAAGGGAAAAATGTCAAAAGTAACTGCTCTACAATCTATAGAGCACAGCGGATATTGTTTATTATTATTTTCAGATATCAGTGCTCTCCTATAAAACATTAAGTTATAAAAAACAAATAAAAAACATAATATAAAAAATATTAAAAAAAACATTAATCCCTGTCAAATAAAATGACACAAGCATTCAACCTCCAGGATAACTAAAGCTCAACGTTCGGAAGAGCATTTATAGTCTAAATAAATGCAGCATGATACGATCCAGTAACAGGGTCCTCACCCTTCAAACTTAATGGGAAATACCACTGGTATTAAACTGGAGAGAACAGTGGTTAAATCAGAACGGTGTATCAAATTGGCAAGCAGAGAATCTTACCATTTTATCACCTTTTAAAAAGGTAGATGGTTGGAGTGTTTTTCTTTTTTCATTTGGATTAGCAAGAGAAAAAGATGGCCTTTCAAGGAATGGTGCATTTCGTCCCTTCAGCCAGAGACTCGTTACATTTCTGGAAGGGCTTGGTTCTCCTCCATTTCCCCAACATCCCTGCTCTATCTTCCAAAACCCCAGTCTTTTCACTTCTTCCTACCTCAGTAATATCTAAATTTTGAAATGCATGCACGTTCTGCAGCTCATGTAGAGTACTTTTAAAAATACATCTTAAAAAAATAGTGTGGTTTAGGAGATTGGCACTGATAAAAAATGTTCCTGCTTTAGATTCTGTAGGTTATCTCCAATCTCAAATTAAACTAACACGAAAACTTTTTGTTTCTTGCCATCTTTAGTAACAGACCATACAAGTTACCTGAGCATTTAGAGAACATGTCTCCTCTTTGTGTCAATCACTACGCACTTTCACAGCTAAGTTCAGCTGATGCGACCTTGGTTGCTCCCAAAAGCGAGAGGTCCCACCCTGCGCAGAACCTCCCATTCCCAGCCCATCTCCCCAGGCACTGCCAGGACCATGGGGCACGCCAGTTGAAGGACACAACCCCATTTATCCTAGAGCGCTGTGCAGCCAGCACAAAGCTGCAAACACTGCTCCAGAGACAGATTCAGAGATCAGAGGCAGATCAGGCACTGCTCACAGAAAGCTCCAGCCGTGCACCCTCCCTCCAGAGGGCACCCGAGACCCAGGTCAGGGCCCAGCACTGTCACCTGGCTATAGCCAGTCAGAGAAAAGACTCTAGGGCTTTCAACTACTAAATTAACCCTGAAACAAAATCAGAAGTCAATATTGACTAGTCTTCCACCTCAATGTTGTTGTTAGGACAGTTTTACATTGGTGTCATCCATAAGGATGACAATTGACAAATTGACATTGCAGCAGAGTAAAAGGCCTGTGTGGCATGAGCACCCTGATACTGAAATGTAAAAAAAAAAAAAAAAAAAAAAAGTCCTGACACTTTTGCAAGACTAATGCTTTAAGATTGCACTCTGAAGGTTTTCTGAATTGCAGCCCAGCATTTTTGCAGTGAAACAGCAGAGTAAATTATTTTCAACCTCCCTGACCACATTCTTTATCCAAGAGTTTCTCTAATCACTTTTCTGTTCAACTCTCAATATGTCATGTTGGCCGCTTTCTCCCCTTCTACAGGCACTGATGACAGAAGAAAATAACACGAGTCTGGTGCTTCCAAGAAATTTGAAAACTAAGCGCTGACACTACCAATAACATACTGTGCCCTTATTTAGGAGAAAGGAGACTTGAACCAAGTTTGATGGTCAACTGCACTGTACATTCTTACTCTCCAACCACAGCAACAGCACTTGCATAACCAGCTGCTTCACCATCACAGCAAGTGCCTTGAAAGAAATTATCCAAGTCAGAATTAGATTATAAATGCTTGTTATTGTGTCACAATGGCAAGTTGCCTATTTTCTTTAAAAAGAAAATATTCTTCTCAGAATAAAAAGATTTTCCATCTCTTACAGAAAATGAATTATTTTGATGTTCACTTTTACATTTCATTTCACACACTTTTGATCGTGTGCTTTAGAAACTGTAAAAGATTCCTGCGTAACTGAAAAAACAGCTTTTGAAAATAATTTTAAAGCTGGCCAAAGTGCTGAAATGGTATTTGTATTATATCTCATTTCGCAATAAGTGTGTATGTAAACAATTATAAAATTGTACAAAAACTAATATTAATAGATAACATGGAATCTTGAAAAAAAAAATACACCACTTTGGTGAAGTTTCAATAAATGCCTTGAAAAACATTTTTTCTCTTCCATTTTCAAATAAGCTTCAATGAATTTGTGCTGGGAAACTGTAAAATCTGAGGGAATCTACTTTAACCCATTAGTTCTGTTTTCCTTTTAATGTTTCAATAACAAAGGAAATTGCATAGCAGCATTCTTGGTACCGAATATCATAAGCATAGGGATAAAAATAAGATCCCAGATTTTTATTCAGCATTTCCCACAGATAAATGTATAACATAACCTGCCAGATGATTCACCGAGGATTACACTTATATAGCATGTGCAAATTCACAGGATGACACATTAGGTTCAGTGCACCCCGGATACAACAAACTGTTTGTGCTTGTGATACGCTGACAAATGCAGTTATTATGTCCCCAATTTCCAGTCAACCCAGAGCCATGCTGGAGCTATAGAATCTAATGAAAAACAAGTAGATCCTCAAGCACTCTTTTGGTTTCTTTTACCAGTTTGCAGAGAGAAGAATAGAAGGGAAGAGGAAAGGGATGTATCCTAAGAGCCTGGAGATGCTCAAGCCCCATAACTCTCTAATGATCATCATCTAGTTTGCAAATTGTAACTATCAGTTGCACAGAACTACCTTTTTCTCCTAGAAGTAATAAAAGGCAGGAATAGTATGCAGTCCCCAAAGCTCCAAAACAGAAAAACCTAATTCTTAACATTGAAGAAAAAAATTACACCATTAACCTGAATTAAAAGAAAGTAAAATAACATCATTTGATGTCGTTTTCAACAGTACTAAATTCTCAGAGAAGGAAACAGAAAAAGCCTTCAAATCTACTATATCATGTCTACACTGCACTCCTAAGTTAACTGAAACTAATTTATTAGTAAAATCAAGATGCAAAGACAAACAAATGACATAGCAAACCATTCCTTCATCACACACAGCCTAACAGCCCTGAGTATGAATAAGATTTCTCAATTACTGGTAATGAGACAGCCAGCCTTACTTTCATTCTGTTAAGATTCATAAGGCTAGTGTAAGAATAATAAACATATCAGTATTGCAATAATACAGCTGAATGCTGGCAACAATGTACATAGATCAAAGATAAAACTACTTGGAAAGGAAAAAACATCATTCTTAATCCATCACTTAGGAAGGTCACAGGAGAAAAATCTTAAAACTCTTCAAATGATAAAATGAAAAAACATACGCAGCTCTGTAATGGATGAGTATGCTGATTAACAGCAGGGGATGAAAAAGAAAATTCACTTTCTTTTTAACTTGAAGCAAATAACTAAAATGCTGCCAATAATTTAACTGATCCCCATTAGCAGAGCACAAACCTTGGATTTCCTGCTCAGTAGTTAACCAAAACAGGCTTTTAATCCCTCACTGTCTGTCTGTTCAGCCAGTGCAGCTGAGGTTTGTGCTTTCCCATCTACAGGTCTGGAATTCACCGAGCTGAGGCTGCTGCGATAGGCCCTGGCCCAGATGGAGCTTGGACCTGCTGCCAACTTGGGCAGTGCAGACAAGTTTCCCCAAAGCAAAATGACCTGTGTTAACCAATTCACATGGCAAGGACGAGCAGATCCATTAGGGCTCCCAGGCTGCAGAGAGCACAAAGACAAAGAGGCGTTGATTCTGGTTTCTCATGAAGAGAAGCAAAACACGGTCCATAGGAGACAACGCTAACGGGACACAGGGATAAGGGACAGAACAGAGCACCATGGACCTTAGCACACAAGCGTGACAGGAGAGGCTGTCTTGCTGCACAACCCTCCTCTGGTACCATGAGTGCACCCCTGCCCACTTCTCTGGAGAGAAAGACAAACACAAAAAACAAATCCCAGGAGTTTTATTTTTTCTTTCCAACTCATATCAGACTAAAAGATCAGCTCCTATAGAAAGTAAACAAAGATCCAAAACCATAGCGCATTACAAGTATCATATTAATGAAGTAAAAAGGTAGGAAAATTAAGAGAAGTATTCAAAATGTACTTGCTGCTCAGTGAACTGTTTATCTGAAACCAAACAAGTAATGCTGCATATAATAAATCAGCAAAACTTCTTCTATGGTGTAGTATGTTATAGACAATGTTCATACTACCCATTGAGATCTTTGAAAGTTATTATATTACTATGCATTGAAATATTGATTTCTAATAAGGAGTAAAGTCCCCAGAAAATAATTCAACTTTACATGGCCACTTTAAATCTGTTCTCCATAACAAGTCAGTCTTGCTGTACTTCTACCTGGCTACTACCACAACCAGCTCCACAGTATTAGCACAATATAGTCAGATTAAAATCCTAATGATAGGTTGAAGGAAGGGGAAGGAACAAAATCTGGAACACTGATAATGATGACTGAACAGGACAGGTCCTTGTCCAGACCCCTGTGGTACTCACTTGTCACTGGCCTCCAGATAGCATACCGTATTCTAAATGACCCTCTAGGCCCAACCACACAAACAGCAGTTCACCTATCCAGCTGTCCATCTGATCAGAGCATGACATCCTAACTCGGATACAGGAGTATTCTGGGTGGGAGATAGTACCAAAAGCTTTGCAGAAGTCCGGATGATGGGGTAGAGTACACCCTCAGCAAAGCTGCAGATGACACAACACTGGGAGGAGTGGCTGACAGGTCAGATGTTTGTGCTGCCATTTGGATGGACCTGGACAGACTGGAGCAATGGGCTGACAGGGAACTATGCAGGAAGTTCAAAAGGGGAAGTGCAACATCCTGCCCCTGAGGAAGAACCACCCCATGTACCAGGTACAGGCTGGGAGCTGCACAGCTGGAAAGCAGCCTGGCAGAAAAGGGATATAAGCATCCTGGTGGATGCCAAATTCACCATGAGCCAGCGATGTGTCATTGCCACCAAGAAGATTAATGATGTCCTGGGCTGCATTAGGAAGGGTTTGCCAGCAGGCTGAAGCAGGTGACCCTTCCCCTTGCTCAGCACTTAGTGAGGCCACAGCTGGAGTGCTGTGTCCTGTTCTCAGCTTCCCAGTACAAGAGACACGGATATATTGGAGAGAGTCCACTGAATGGTCCACAAAGATGAGTAAGGGACTGGGCTTTAGAGATCTCATCGATGTATTTACATACCAGAGGGGAATGTTCAAACAAGACAGAGCCAGGATCTTTTTGATGGTGCCCAGGGACAGAGTTAAGCTATTATGCTGATGTTGCATAACACACTGGTTAAACCTCACCGCTCTGAAATCCACACCAGGATGGATCTTTTCCCCAGCTTAAAATGCAGGCATGGCAGCAACTGTTCATAAAGAACTAATGTGACCACAGCTGTGATGCACATATGAAACATCTTACAGAGCAATGTTAGTGCAGCCATAAAACTTACTGCCACAACACACCAGGATTTTATTATTCCAATATGCATCATTTTACACTACAAATGCCAAAAATAATTCTGAAAGATGAACGCGGCTTCTTCCTGCATAGCATCAAAAACATAAAGCTGTAGTGTAAAGATAGTGGTGCAGAGATAATGAGAAATGAAAACAGGCACAGGAAAATGCAAAGTAACCTGGACAATTTAAAAAGTTAAAATCGAAACCAAAGGGGTTGGCTACAGAGCTAGGCAGAACATCCTAAGAAGCAATGAAGAGAGCAGCTATTAAGATAGTTATGGCCTTTACATCCTACACAACGCTGTCAGGATATGTATGGCTTAGATGTTCAATTGAGAGATTTATAAGCTTCCTGCAAAGCCAAGAACCAAGAACAGATTCCCAATGTGTTACGCACCGTAAAAATACGGAGTAGCAGAGAATTCCTCTCCAAAACAACTTTCAATTTAAATAGCTGTGATTGTGACAAGAGAAAAGAAATACAACATACAGCAGAGAACATCTCAACACAGTTTGGGATGCTTAATATAGTTTTTAATAGAAAAGAGCTAGACTAGATTAAAAGGACTGATATTCTATCAGCCAGCAACTAAGATCCTAATGCCTTTCAGTAAACTTAATCCTGTAAAACAACACGGCTACAAACCCTCTTGTAACAATTCCGCAACACCATTCTACGTACCCTAAAGCAGTTAATTACTAAGAAAACAGTAGCTGCTAATAAGGGCCATAGGATGTGGAGATGACAGAGAAAAGTTATGTTTTGTGTAGATGGATATTCCTGCTTAATCTGAAAATATTTAGGAACATACTAACCAACTTCAGGAAGAGATAGGCAAGGAAAAAATACTTCTGGAACTCCATAGCATGACCTTGTGCATCCTTAAGATAGATTGAAACACACACACTCAAATAAATTATTTAGGAAAGAAAACTGATTCAGAATTTAACAGCAATTTGGAAACAAAACCCACCTGGCTTGTTCTTATCATGCCATATACACTACATTGATTTTACTGGATTCTTGTCCTCCCCTACTTCACACCTCATTTGTTTTCTGATACTGGCAGCTCTCCTTAACAGTGACAATATTTTTAATAGACATTTGCTGCAAGGAGCCTCTGTTTACTTCTGAGGACCACACATACAATCTGGATAACACTACTGAAATAAGTAATATGAATATTAAGAAAGCCTCTTTTGATCAAATGCATCTAAATCTCCCAGTCATTGTCTTCTAGTAATAACTATAAACTGATTCCTTAAATATTTTTTTAAAGTATAAAGGCAAGTGAACTAATGGAAAATATTAATGAATGGTAACTGGTAACTCAGAATTCCTCAATACTTTGAACTATATTTGCTTATTTAACCACAATTAAATACATCTATTCAAACAACCCTTCTGATGCAGACTTCTAAAAAAAAGGGAAATTTAAAAAGGCTGTTCTAGATCTTCAAACTTTCATAGATCCACTTTTTGGCTAAAATTAAGAACTCAGACTTAACTCAGTGTTCTCAATTTGCAATATGTTCACAGAACATTTTAAACACAGAAGAAGGGAACAAAATAAGTTTCTAGCCACCAACAAACACCTGTGAAGATGCCTTTCAAGTATGTGCGGAGGAAGAACCAACTTTGCTGACACTCTTCGTATCAGCAATTGTCTTTTTCAAGTAATACTGAGAGAATCACATCAAGGAAGAGCAGAGTATATCTGCTAAATCTGAATGCCAGAACATTTTCTAATCTGAATAATCATTCTGAAAAGCTACACTACACTTCTAAATTTTTTTCGCACTGAAACTCCGTAAGTAGGAGCTTCAGCATTTATGAATCCAGCATCTGCTTCATTTCTATTTCATAAACTTAACTCCAATTCTGATAGCACAAATCCATACAGCACATCACAAAACAGATTAATCCATTTCACTGCAGCTGTTGAACCCACTTATGCTTAGGATTCATTGGATTTAACATCTGAATTACTAATGTGGATTGTATGGAAAAGCATGAGGCAATTCAGTGGAAAGATCTGAGCAATACAATCACTAAATAATTTAAGAAAAATAGAGCAAGATGGTCAAGATGTCTGAAAATGAGACATGTGCCATCTTCAACCCCTTTCAAAAACAAGCATTAGCATGTGCCTAATAGATGTAGTAACTATTTCAATGATACAGGTCGTTTACAGAATTTTGTACTAAAGATCTTGCCAACCAATGTTTTAAAAATTCCTGTATCCCTTGTTTATTCTTTTGAATATATTTTTCTTTTACTACTTCTCATTTAAATTAAGTTCTCTAAAGCAACAACCAATTCCTCTTCTCTTTTCATTCTTTCAGTACTATATTTCATCTTATTCCCCCTTCTGTTTTTTGGGCCCTCTTAATCAAAACTACCTAAGCGATCCTTATCCGATTCCTTCTTCAATCTCTACTCCCTTCTATCAGTTACACCCTCTCTGTATCTGACCAACATCAATTTATGGAGGAACAAATAGTCATTTTCAAGGTATATTCATTCTCAGTCTGTTAGGCAATGAAATTAGGGTTCTGTGACCTGATCTTATTTTTCTGTCCATTTGTCAGTCTCCTGATAGCCATCATGCAGTCAAATGCAACTCTTACAGCTATTAAGCCCCTGCAATCTTGGTAAAAATCAGTCTCTCTGGGTGAGGGAGATTAGTACTCCTGCTAACTGAGTAACACAAGAAAAGACAAGCTGCACTTAACACTGTCTCTCGCACAGCTCTTTCAGCAACCAGTAAGCACCAATACACTGCCTCCAATGCTACCTTCTGCGTAGCCAGCCATTTAGAAAGGAGCCGAGCACCCGAATGTAGCTAAATAGAGAATACGGAATGGTGGAAGGTAGGAAACGTGGAACACAAATCCATAGAAAAACAGGCTTCATTATTCATGCAGTAATTATCTTTCATTCTTTATCAGAATGTTGTTATACAAAGTAAAAAAAAAATTTATTTTTCCAATATATTTTTTCCATGGCATGGGACGAAAAAAGATGGTAATGCCAAATCCAAAATCCATGGAACCTATACCTGAGAATTCTCTGTGTTTTTTTCAGACTTTCATTTCATGGAACACTTCTACTATGTTGTTGGGATTTTTAAAACAATAACACAGAGTTATCTCTCAGTAATTTGCCTGCAACTTTTTTATTTACATTTCCATTAAAATACCATGAAATGTGAAACAACAGTTATTTTCTATTCAAGTAATAACTCTGTTGCTTCTACTACAACAGCCTTAGTTTGATCTTTTTGATGTGTCTCAATCAAGTAATTTGGATTTAACTTTTTCACCAGAAGAGTGACTACAGTCACAATGCTTGAGATAAAGGTAAAACACTACCTCTCAAAATCAACTGATTAAGATTATATCATAAAGCTTCGGACTTTGTCACATGCAAGTGGTCCAGAAAACAGGAAAAAATGTAAATTTATATTGACTGAGTCACCATATAAATGGAGGTTAAGAGTCAGCAGCCTTTCCTTTATAGATGAACTTGACTTTCATATTCTATCACTCTATTTTCTGGAAAACGCCACTATTAAAATCTTCCAGCATGTTCCATCAACATCTGCCTTGCATATTCAAGCTAAAACTAATAAAAATAGTAGATTACACTAAAATAAGAACTTCTCCCAATGCTCAAGTTATTTAAAAGGTTAATCATGTGCCTTTTAGTTCTATTTGCACTCAACCAAATTTATTCTCCGTTTCCATTAAGTTTAATGGTATTTGTGCACAAGTGACATGCTACTTAGAGCTGTAGTGAGCCAATGGCATCATTTGATGGGTTAGCACAGGACAATAAAGTAGTAACATGCAAAGTGACCGAGAAACTGCCATGAAATATATGCATTTTTCACTTACATAAGTGGAAGCCTCTTCAATGACAAACACCATGTCAAGCCTCACATCTGAGACAGTCATTTCTTGACACACAACAGACCTACATTCATTGCTACACTCGATCTCTTAACACAAGCGTTAGCCCAAGAATCACTACCTGTAATGATTATAAATGTACCCAAAAGAAAATGTATATATAGACCAAGAAATATACTTTACTTTTAAATAGACTCTCCTAATGAGCTGAAAAATCATGAAAGTAACCTGGGAAAACCAGCCTGCTTCCATTAATTGACATACATTTTTCCATTGTACTATCACCATAGCATCAACATGAGTCAGAAGCATGAACAAATTGCGAGCATTAAGAGTTTATAAATATTCCCTATTTATCAAGAGTATATTCCTCAAAGAATCAACTCTTTGGGTTCTCGTATCTAAATTAAACATGATACACAGACTTTGGTATTTTTCACTTAGATCAACAGCTCAGAAGATGTGTTAAAGCCTTTACATGCTTATCAACCAAAAGACAGCAGTCATTTCTGTAAATGACAGAATAAATAATCAAAGTCTGTAAACCATTCACTTCAGAGCTCTGAATATTGCTGAATAACAGTCTTTGTTCTCGACTTTCTGATTATTATGTATTATTAACATATCTGAGAGACAGTGTTCACTCTAAACACTTCAAAGTGTCGTAGTCTAACTGACACAAAAATTTTTCTCCAAATCACTATGGCAGTTTTTATATTCAATAGTAGATATGATGCAGACAGAAAACCTTGAAGTTGCCATAAGAACCACACAAGGCACAAACAAGCCTGTCTGAAACTTTGATTTCCTACTGTAACGCTGTTGAATAACACTCATTCCAAGTCAGAAAAATAAACTCTCCATCACTGTAACGATTGAAATGCCTGTAGAGAACTCCTCATGCACACCCTCTGTAATGCAGTGGACCAGAGAGAGAAGATTTAAATATAGAACCCTGGAAATACCAAGGAGCTTTGTACATCTCAGAGTACGTCAATGAAAGAAGCATAACCAAACTTGTCAACTGAGCAAAACAATATTGACTGGAATGTCAGTTCATTCTTGAAGAGCAGTAATTAGCAGAGCTGGAGATCGGCTATGGATCATTATAAAACTCAGTTTGGTGGTGGAAGGGCCAGAGGGAAGATCAATTACCCAGTATCGTAAGTGGTAAACAAAATGTGGTTGTTGACTAGTTCTATTTTCCTACTCTGAGCAACATTTTCGTTTTCTTACAGAGTAATAAGTTCTGTAGATTCGCTTCACAGAAGCTCATCAAGTTACTACAATAACAAAATCTGCGTTCTCTGATATTCCCTGGAGCTATTTTTGCAGAAAGCTTTTCACAAGCAACTGTATCAGAGTTTCTACCATTCTCAAGTAAAATCTTTCAGAGTAAAATGTACCCATTTTAGAGAGAGACTCTTGCTTAGCCTTTGTTTCACTTATTTTCCTCAAAAGGGAACTGGTATAGTAGCTTTAAATGGCTAGTGTGCAAAATCCAGAGAAGTGGAAAAAGGGACTAAGTGGCTGTACTGTAGCACCTCGAAGAAAATGAAATTTAAAAAAATCCGTGTTTTTAAAAGCTAATGGAAGCTCAAAACTGTGAACTTACATTTGCGCTAGACAACACAGGAAAAAGAACAGACTAACATGTATTTTATAAAAGGTAAGGTGATGGCACAAAGAAAACAAGTAACTTGTCAGATACCCTAAATTTGTGGCAGAAAGGACTTGTAACTAAGGGACTTGACTAATGAAAAGCACAATCTCTTCCTTTATGTACTCCTGCATTTCTAATGATGTTTAGTTATAAAAGCATTGAGTCTCTCAATTTTATATTTTTAGATTTTTTCGAAGTGTTTTATTTAAAGATCAGTGTTTCTGCATTACCACTAAATATTTCTCTGTAATTTTGCACAAGTACACAAAATTAACAGTACTTTAAGAACACATATGGTGACCGGTTAAAAGAGCATCACATCAGCAATTTACTCAGTACTTTGCTGAATCATCAGCTTGCTCAATCATGTTGGGTCTGACATTAATTCAGGTGAGAATGAAATAAAGATTAAATTAATAAGGAACACAGGAGGGAAGGGGAATGTGAGTCTTGACTTCTACTTTACAGTGACCTTTCTTTTGACCTCTTCCCAATACTGAAAAAAACTTGGAATTGTACTATCGCTTACTACAAATACAGGTCAGAAAGCTACTTAACAGTATGATGCTTTAAATAAAACAAGTTACAATCTTATTAAGCATTTGACAACAGTGGAAGTCGCAGAAAAAATATATAGCTAAATTTAGTATCACGCTGGAATTTGCTTATTACGAAAGATAAGTCATGTCTAAAATAATAAAGGTTCCATATATTAGCTCTTCCATTACTCCAAGCAATTGCCACCAAAAACACTCTACATTTTGCAACATTTCATTACTGCAAGTAAATGTAATTAGATAAACCAAACAAAATCTTTACATTTTAACTTCAAAAAAACTGCATCAATCACAATGATAGTTTTTAAATCTAAACTCATATATATACAGAAACAAAGACATTAACTACTTCATATATGTATTGATTTTCCAGTACAGAGAACAATTTACACATTACAAGGAAGACAGATTACCTGGACAGATTTCATTTTTTTCAATAAAACTATATTAACACAAACTTCTGACAATATTTTTAAGGTCTAAAAATCACATTTTTCTCTAGTTAGCCCATTATTTAAAACCTCCTGAAGTCCTAAGCCAAAAAAAGTGATAGCATAAAGAGATTTCTCCAACGTCAACAAAACACTGTAGCTGATAATTAGAAATTAATTGTTTCCACAGGCTTTTTAAAGCAAAACAATTGTTGCTGTCATATTACAAACAGTTCAACACTAATAAATGGAAACTAAAAGTCACATTGCTGTTCTTAATTATCCAAATTTCTTTTTTTCTCCTCATCTCTAACTCCTTTTTCCCTGTGTGGAGAAGCAGACAGGAAAGAATCATACCTTCTAAATTTATTAAAGAAACTGTATTTTCTAAGAGAAATCTTTCAAAGCTTTGAAAAAAATAGTAATTCAAATTTGTCTTTTAGTGCTAAAATAATGAACCAGTTTACCGGCAAATGATAAATAAATGCCACTTATTCTTTACATTGAAAATAGATTCCACTCTTGCAGTAAAGCTGTTTGAGCCCTTTTTCCTTCAGAAATTTGTAATCTTCCAAACACAGCACTACTGTGAACTTTAAAATGTAGGTACCATGTCAGTAATTGCATCACAAATGCCAAAGATGATAATATGACATAGATTAGTACTCAGTGGCAATGTTTGATCACAGGCCAAAAGAGTGGGTTTACAGTTTTGTCATTTGCAGACCAAGAAACTTAATAAAACTGGCAGTATATATACATATACACACACACACATACATATATTAGGTAGATGGAGAAATCATAATGCACACTTACAGCACAAGCATTACACAGTAACCAAGCTGTTATAAATCACCAGTTACTGGTTTTCTCATCTGTAAAGTTTGATTAGCATTCCCTGTAAACAATAACAAGTCTGAAACTGCAAGTCATTAACCAAAGTACAGTTTCAACTTAAAGCACACTGCACTGCTAATCTAAGTAATGTAACAATAGTTTAAACAGACTATTGCTTAGATAAATGGATAAATACTTCATATACGGTTCAAATGCAACAAAGAATGAATTTCATGATCTTGAAATTACATCAGCGTAAGTATTTATAATGCTGGCAGCCTCTTCTCTTCATGACATTTAGGCCAAATGAACAATTCTTCTCACATCACCTGATTTTTAAAAGCAATAAAGATTTTTCTAATGCCTAACATGGTTATTTTAGATTGCTTCAGATTAAGACCTTCTGGTACTTTACTAATCTAAAAATATATATATATAAAACACAGGATAATACACAAGAAAATAATTGTTTTCTCTCATAATGAGTCAATTAGGTAAATAAACATTCAGGATCTCATGCATTAATTCAGCTCACCAGATTTGCTGGGGGAAATAGTCAAACAGGCTAAAAAATTTCAGGAGATTTGGGGCATTTTAGGAGTACTCCACAGTAGCTTAACAACAGAAGTTACTATGGAATATATGGAGTTTATTTAGAATAAAGCCTTTGATTTTGGTGAGTATTGTTGTGCGGCAGGCCAAAACTGAAAGCAGTCCATAAGTACAGCCTCTTTAGCACAGAACAAAGATAGTAGGGAAGTAAATGGTTTGTCCAGTCCCACATTAGTAGCACTGGAAAAAGTAACAGCATAATGAAAACTAAGTCTAATTAATATATCTATTCAGGTCAGCATTTAACCTGTCATCCTACATGGCACAGCTCTAAGATCTTTGTTAAAAAAAAAATAAAAGTAAATATCTTAATGAAAAATAAAGATTATTAAAAAATAAACCAACATTTATATTTGGAAATATTTGCAGTCTACGCGGTCTCTGCAATCTGTGTTTGAATCATAAGCATTTCAGACTGCCTTCAGAGAAATCTCATTGTGAAAAGAAAAATATTTACAGTAAGCCAAATACAATGCATTATGCTATGAATACACATGCTATTACACAATAACTCAGTAAAAAGTAGAATAAATCTTAGCGTCACAAATGTCAGCATTAAACATTACAAAATTATTGCAGAAATATTAAAACTACATTCTCTTGGGATAAAGGTTAATAATGCACAAATAATGAGAATCTATAGCATCTGAATCCTAAACTAGTTTAAAAAAGTAGCTAACTCAACTAAGTGATAATAGCAGGATAAATAGCTATAGACATTTAAAGAAAGGTAATACTGTAGAGAGGTAGTAATTATCTCTATGGAAGAATGATTCATACATGATTACCATGGTGGAACTTCATCCCAACTTCCATTAGAATTAAATCAGCACCAGTTGCAACGGAAAAAAATATTAAAAAAAATATCTGAGCTATAAAATAGCTTCTAACTATAGACTACGCATCACTACTCTTATATTTACACAAGTGCCTTTAAATTTGAAGCTTGTAATATGAAATGTGGGCAAAAGGGAAAAGGTTTTCTGAGGAATTCATGGACCACATCATCAGCACTATACTCAATGTTAACAGAAACAACACACAAATGCCTTTTTTCTATTTAATCAAGGTTTTCGATAATTACACTCTTTATCAATACATACAAGAAAACCAGACACAGGAATTTAAAGATTGACAACACTGTTATATTGGGAGGAAGCACTGGAACAGGCTGCCCAAGGAGGTTGTGGAGTCTCCTTCTCTGGAGACATTCAAAACCTGCCTGGACACATTCCTGTGTAACCTCATCTAGGTGTTCCTGCTCCGGCAGGGGATTGGACTAGATGATCTTTCGAGGTCCCTTCCAATCCCTAACATTCTGTGATTCTCTGAAGGAGAAAACAAAACTACATATATACAAACAACACCTCAGCTTTGAGTTACTTCCCTGAAGCAAGATGCAGAGGAACAAAAAAGATTCAAGGCTTTCTTGAAATATAAAAGAGCAAAAGATGTGAATAACTCATTTCTAAAATGGTTAAATATTCTCATAACTTTAAAATGACTGCCTGCAAGCACAGTTCCAGTGCTCTGCTTCTGGAAGCCAAGCAACAGCCCACAGAGCATGCTCTAGCAACCTGAAACTACAAGACCAAAAGACACAAGTTTCTTATGGAAATAGTGACAAAGTTAACTGTCATCATGCAAGAAGTACAACTTTAATCACATTTTATAGGTACAAGATCCATTCAGTAAGAAAACCAAGGAGCAACATGTAAAATGGCAAAAGATCAAGAACAGAGAGCCAAGAAACATAAATCTGATTCCAGGATACCTGCATTACAATTGTACAGTTCAATGCCTGCTGAGTGCGGTTAATGAATAAAAAACCCACATCAGGCTCGCTGATCTTGATTTTCCTTTATTCACAGTCCAATTAGATGAAGTAAACTTAAAGTAATGGGAACAACAAACTGTTAGACCAACAGTTCTGCCAGGACATGCTGCCTATTAAATATAGGACACCAAGGGTCTACTACTGACAATTATTCAATCACTTTAATGACAACAGGTGACAAAAATGCCACTGGTGCATTAAGGAGAGAGCTCTAATACACACTGTAGAAACGGCTCCCATCAAATACCCTCGATGGGAAAAAAGGCACAGAGTTTGCCTTGATCTGCTCCCCAGGCCGTGTTACCCACTGGCTCCCACTGCAGCTGCGTTCTCTTTTGTTCATATTCACCCTTTCCAGCGAGAGGGCAGATGTTTTTCCAGCCTGCCGAGCACTGATGCCAACCTCCATGGGGAGGTCTGCAGAACCTTTCCTAGAGAAGAGCAAAGCAGCACCAAGTGCCCAGAACATCCACCCCCTTCACTTGTCTGTAGTACAGTGGCCTAAAGAAGCAAATTCAGAATTACAATCATTGATAACGTCAATGCATAAATTGTTTCTGCAAAGACACTATTTTCTCGTGAAATTCACAGTTATCCAGGTTCATTGTTACCCACAAGCCCTTAATACTGCAGTTCAGTTTACACTGCTTTTATTACTAAGACATGAAGAATAATTCTCAGCATTTCTTTGTAGTACAGCAGCAACAGCTCAGAGAAAGTTAAGATACAACTAATTAGGTAACAAATGGAAATCATCATTTTGCATGGCAAATACCTGCCATTTAAATAATACAAAAGCAAAAAAACATTGCATTTGCAAACTTTCGCTTCCAAAAGTGAAAATGGCAGATTGATACTAATCAATTTAAAGTTTAAATAACATGCTCAGCTCAATTGAGGGTGAATGAAATACAGTAACTTGCACAATTCCTTAAGAGTACTTAATCCTGAGGTAGATTTCCCACTTCCAGTAACACATGCATTTAAATATAAAAGACACTACAACCACAGAATTTTACCCTGAATGTGACCAGTGAAGCACTGGGAAGTGTGCCCTTGGCTTTTTAATCAATAACACACCACCCAAAAGTTCACAGACTAAAAAATCCACATAGCCTAATCTCTGCAAAGCTTCCAAGCAAATCTGTTAAGTATAATGCAGGAAAAAAAAAAAAAAAAAAAAGAAGTTATGTCTGAAAATTTAATTTCTGAAAGGGAGAAAAAGTATCTTTAAATACTTTTGTAGGTTATAAAGTAACAAATTTTTTAGATATTTCATATACATGTCATGTTTTGGTTTCTTGAGCAGCAGCACCCTTTATGATAGTTTAGCCCTCCAATAACAACACAGCTGATCAATCAAGCAGTAGGGAAATGTCACCTGCCTGGATAGGAACTGATGTCTTTGCTGTGGCTGCAGCAGATGCAGATGACTGGATGCACATGCAACATCTGGGGAGTCAGCAGAGCATGGTCAAGGCAGGGGTTTTGTTATCAGCAATGCATTTTGAGAAGCACATTAATTTAATGTGTTCATGTTTACAGCTGAAGGTATGAAGGGCAGAGATCACTCCTGATTCCAGCTCCTTCATATATACATTAAACACAAGTAAGTAGGATGCTGATGTCAAAACAAGCACAGGGAATGCATTCTCTCTCTCAAAAAAAAAAGTAATTCACTCTGTGGACAGCTAACTCCTCTCTCTTTGAATCATAACCACTGTATCACTCCTACTGCAGCCCTGGGGAATAAAAGCAAGAGCTTTAATCAGAAATCAGTGAAGACTGTCCAAGTAAACAAGAGTCTTACCAAATTTTTCACTGGTCTATGAAATGACATAGTGCTTTGAGAATGTGCATACAAACAAGAGTCTCAGTAATCTAAAAGCAGCCTTTGCTGTTACATTTCCTAAGGAAGCAAAGGCAGCACATACTCTTTGAACAAGCTTATGACACTTCTCTAACACATAACAACACAACTTCTTATGTTGATCTATTGAGCTACATATTGGGAGTTGATGTTGGTTTCACTTTCAATCCTCTAGAGGTAAAGCACAAAGAACTGCATCATATCTCATGCAGAAGCACTATACTTGAGCTTTATGTACATGGAAGCTGTATAATCTATTTGATTTTTCCTGTGAAAGGCTTTAGACATATTACAGATCAGCGTGTGGTTTAATGTATAAAAAAATTATTTCTATTTCAAAAAAGTAAATTGCTGATGGACTTGCCTTGCAAAAGGCTTGCTTCCACCTCTGTAAGGGAAATCTCCAACCTCTATGATGAAAAATGAGTTAGAAATAAAACCATTATTCTTCCTTTTAGGAACAGATCTATAAATGAAGACAGCTGTATGACACTACTGAGATCTTGCATTGTTTCCACATGGCTGAAGTGGCAATGGTGACTGAGCAAAAATGTCCTAAAAAAAAAAAAGTTTAAAAAATTTGCTCAAGTCAACAACCTAAAATAACTACATGTAACCACACAGGTATCTCACAGTACATCACATTGCAATGTTGTGTATAGAGAGCAAAAAGCCACCTGACATGGGCACAAAAGCAGATCACAAAGACAGCAGGATAGGACACTCAGTGCATCAAGTCTGCAGTGGATCCAGGCTTCTCAACTAAGGCATGATGAAAGGTTTACTTAAGAACCTAAACATACAACTCATACGTACAGCCCTTTAGGCTTCACTGCCTAAGCAACCACAACAAACTATATCCTTCAGAGACTGAAGTGTGCTTTGAGCATGCTGATAATCTGCCAACATTGAACTGACAGCAAAGTCACATGGCCCTGGGTACAAAATCTCAGGAGCTACTCAGCTTTCCCATTAGAGATGGTGGCAAGGGCACATGTTAAAGAGGTGCAAGACCTGAATTCAATGTCTTGTCAGCACATGGGTTCTCCAGTCCAATCATCTTCCATATCCCTGAGGTGTGATCTTGCTGGCAAACTACAGGATAAACTGAGGGATCAGCCTGCTCAGATTCTGTTGCTGTTATTACCCTAAATCACACAGAATAAGCACCAGAAAACAGTAAGAGAGAAAACAAAAGGGAATGTGATCATTCCTGCAAGGAGGGCACCCTCCAAAAGGAAAAGGTTCAGGGTTCCCATCTTCATCTTTAAAAAGCTGTTTTATTAAAAAGCTGTGCAGTGCAAAAGGCATCAAGAACTGGCCGATTCAACTAGTGACACTTTCAGTGTCATCTGAATCTTTTCAGAACAGTCCAAGTTTAAGTGATCATGACATACAAGCACACTAGCTCAAACCTAAGCATATAAGCACAAAGTAAGTGATATATTAAAAACAGTCCTTGTTATCTTCCGAAGAAAACAAAAAATCAAGATGTTAAATAAGATTCTCTGGAACAAACACTTGATAAAATTCAGAAAAATAATCCTTTCAGAAGTTAGTTTTCTAAGCACATGAAAAGACAGATATAAATCTCAGAGACATCACATCAAGCTTTCACAGTATTGAGCCTGTCAAACAACATATGCACAGCAGTCACAGTTTCAGCAGTTTGAAATGTGTTCAAAATGAAAAACTTTGATTGAATATAGACAACTAAGGAATATACTACATTTTATGTAGTTTCACTTTTTACCTGTCTGGATTTCTGTGAAAAGCAACAAAGTATAAAAAACAGGTCTGAACTAATTTAAGCAACGAAAAAATATTTCTGGTATGTCTTTAAGCTGTTAGCCTGTAAAATCAATGTCTTCTCTTGATCCAGAGCAGGTATGGGTAAGCAATTTTTTAAGAATGCTAGAGAACCTTGAAACAGGGTTTGTATCTATTGCCTTTAAGTAAGGAAGGATGTCTTTCACAAGAAGCTTTCCCAAGTTAAACAGTAATGAAGACTTAAATAAAAAAAAAAAATTATATATATTTATATAAATATACAAACACACACATTCTTCACTTCTATTCTAGCAAAGATAGTTAGATTTTTTTTTAAACAGGCCAGCTGCTTATGACACCTACTGCTGACAGAAAGGACATCTCAGCTACGGAATGAGGGTGCAATTTATCTCACTGGACTTTAGGCTACACTCAATCAGGGCTCCCTTAACTTTTTTTTTTTTTTTAACTTCTAAACCAAGACATTTCCAGAGGCCAATTTATCTCATCCCCAAATAGGCTGCTGAAATAGCTGGGATGAATGACCCTCAGGAGATTTCCTTTCTCTAAAAAAGCTCTATAAGCTACTGTACCTAGCTCAAACTTCAATACTCATTCTTAGACACCTGATGATTGACAAAGGAACTCTCTAGACCCTGTTTGCACATTTACCCATCCAGGAATTGTACCAAAGAGAAGGTTTCAATTACTGCTGGGTTCCATTCAAAGTCCATGGCAGTCTGCTCCAGGCAGGTGCACTCTCATCTCCTTTTCATGCAGATGACAAATCATAGAATCATTTTGATTGGAAGAGACCCTCAGGATCATCAAGTCCAACCACAACCTAACTCTAGCATTAACCATGTCCCTAAATGGTTGGAGGCTTTAACCTGGGCAGTAATGCTGAGCTACTTCAAAACTGAACATAATCTCAAAATCTTAAAAACGCAAAGAAAAACACCACTACAATTAGGCAGCAATTCTTATTGATGTTCACTATATTATTTACGTTTATTTATGTTTCACTCAGAGCTATATATCATAAACATGCTCATAGGAGAAATGCCAAGTCAATGCAGCTGCTTAACTTGGCTAAAAAGAGGCCTCTGGTGGCAGTTGTGAAGTATAACTTCTCATAGCTTTATGAAATATGTATTTTGATGACGTAATTTTCTATATAGAAACAGTTACAAAAAGCAGACTAAGCAGTTAGATTTGCAGTGAAATTGACATATTACTTCTCATCTCCACAGCACTAACCATTTCATCCCATCCTTCTTCATGCCTTCACCACAGCTCTCAAATTAGTCTTAAAGTTGCATATATTACCAGTTAAGTAAAGCATCTCATTTTGAAATAGCTGCATTGAAAACTTCAGTGTTAAAGTAATTTCATTGCTAAAGATAGTAACAATTAAGGTTATGAGGCCTGCCCAATCCCCAACACCAACCATGAAGGGTCCTTGATTTTGTTTAAAATTACATAGACTGATAAGGAAAATTCACAGAATATTTCTATATAAAAATGCAGCATTTCTTGGGTAAGTTATGCTTAGCCTGCAGAGCAAAACATATTAGACTGGCAAATGCACATTAATTCTGTAAAATTCAATTCCTTTATTACAGCTTCATGACACTGACCCATGTGGAACATAAGGAACCCAAATGTTAGGCACATGATTAGGAACAATCATGCAGCCTACAAGAAGCTCAATAAGGCTCCTCACCTTCTAGAAAGAGCCAGCAGACAGGAGAATCAAAATAACATGGAGAATTGTAACAGGTGTGTTAAGGTTGGTATGAAAGACATGAACAGAGATGTGCGTGTGCAGGGGATAAAAGTGGAAGCAGGCCAAGGACTAAAATCACAGAACCGTTTTGGTTGGAAAAGATCTTTGAGATCATCAAGTCCAACTGTTAACCTAGCACTGTCACTAAAACGTCCCTAAGAACCTAATCTACATGTCTTTTAAACACCTCCGGGGATGGTGACTCCACCACTTCCCTGGGCAGCCTGTTCCAATGTCTGACAACCCTTTCCATGAAGAATTTTTTCCTAATATCCAATCTAAACCTTCCCTGGTGCAACTTGAAGCCATTTCTTCTTGTCCTCTTGCTTGTTACTTGGGAGACCAACACCCTCCATGCTACAACCACACTACAACCACAACCACTTGCGTGGTTACAACCACACAAGTAACAGCCTGTATTGATCACCAAGGGCATCACTCCCAGAAGTAAAACCGAGGGATATGTTTTTACATCTAAACCCAAAGTCCTGCTCTCTAATAAGATCACAACCAGGTGCCCATCAGCTGAGGACCCTGCATCCCAACACAAGCAGAACAGCAATAAGGTTGCAATATATCACATACACCATCCTCTTCCTCTGCATCCAACAGGACAAGGAGGTGATAGCCATATACTTTAAGCATATATGTAAGATGAGGGAAAACAAAAAATTGTCCTGAGATTTGTGGAGGCTGACATAAGTAACAGTCTAAGACAAAGGGCAGCCATGTAACAGCTGGTGATTTGCTTATTGGCCAGACTGGAGTAGAATCAATCCCATTTTCATTATTAAGAGCCTGCAAAGAGTTACTTAAGCAGACAAATGGACAGCTGAGGACTTCCTCTAGCACGGCCAATTTTTCTACCACGCTTTCTTGGTCACTGACACTGACATCTCAGGAAAGTTATAACTGAAGTACAGCAAGTCCCGTCACCTGAGCAGACTCAGAGCCGTTGCTGTCTGCTGCAACTGCACCACACAGTTTCTCTTGGGATGAGGCTCCAGCAAGCAGCTACAACTATCACTTCCACCTATTTCTGTTGAAGATTACCTTAAAAGCTGTCCAGGATACAAATTAAGTTTAGAAGTTTCAGTGTTGCATAGTATCAAATGTACGCCACTAATTATTTTCAGCTGAGCAAAACAGACAAGATCTACAGAAGAAGATAAGTGAACATTTATCTCATCAGACTGGCCAACTTGCAGCTGTAGTAACACAAGACCACTACTAAAAACATTAACTATTTGGTATTTATTATAATAAATAGCTGAACTGCCTTGACAATGTGCACTATATTTCTATCAAAATAACTCACTTTTAATTCTTAACAGTAAGCCCATCGACCTGTTGCTTTAAGTCTGTTAATCTGTTCCATCTTTTTATTTATGCCACAGTTACCTTACAAGATGTTCAGGATGGAAGATAAGGTGAAAACCTTCACGCACTATCTAAAGTACAAATTTGCAAAACAATGTACAACTAAAGCTTTGCACTTTCTAAGCAAAGCTACTTTTTTTCCCCCACAGCGTTTCAGTGGAGGTCCAATCCAATGAAACAGACTTAACTGCTCTTTCAAAGAGATGCTTTGTTTTCATTGAATGACAGCTCAACTCTTTAAAGAAAAAATATCTACCAAAGAGAATAATTTTGTCTGGAAGAGACTGTAAAGGATTTATTACTACCCAAATTTCTCTTCATATTGATGACAACTCAAGACATTTCATTTTTAAAAGACAGAAAGTATGGCCAAGTAATAAGAAATACACTGCAAACAAACACTGAAAACACTTGAACTGAGAAGCTCAAACTTACACAAAGCAACATATAGCTATGCATGTAAGTACAGAGCTTGCTACACATCCACAACCAGAAACTAGGATACGGCCAATAGCAGACACCCAACATGGGTCTCTCCTCCCAGAGTTTGTTCCATCCAGGCCCGCTGGCAGTACCTCAGACAAACGCAACATTAAAATTCACATTGTGGAGAAATACAAGCTTTGCCATAGAGCAGCAGACCAATGGCCCATCTTTCCCTTTATCACATTTTATCTGTTTATACTTTACCTGACCAAGAGCAAATCCTTTACTGAGCAACTAGAGAATGACAAAACACTTGTCTATAGGATTAAGATACTCCAGATACCTGTATATAGTCAGATAAGGAGGTGTGCCTGATCTCCCCTATTTAAACATCTGTAGAGCTGCAGATCTGATACCATATTGCCTTAAATTAGAAATTGCAGGCAGAGAAGGTACTTGATGGAATCACACACCTTTTTCAAGCTGACAGCTCTTCTCAGCCCTATGGTTATCTGTTTGTTGTGGTTTTAAATTAACAAGCATCATTTCCTTACCTTACAAACAGTCTCTGTATCCCAGGGTAAGATGGTCCTCAGATCAATCACTTCACAGGACACACCAAGCTTTTCTTGAGCCATTGATGCCACCTCTTTGATCACATGTACCTGAAAAAGCAACATATTATCACTAAGTAAACACTTAATTTCTTTTTACGATGTACTAAATTACATATACTGAATACAAGCAGCGATTTTTTACCTGCATGTTTAGCAGAAACTTTTTTATTCAGTAATCTAATAAGCATTTATTACTCAGTTCATTCTTCTCATTTACTACTTACATTATGCCTAGTATTTCAGCACCATTTCAAAAACTAACTTCAATGAACTCTCGCTAAAAAAAAACCCTGTTGCTTTCTAGAGAAGTATCTTTGTGTGAACAGTATCAGGGTACACTATTTTATATTTGTAGTCAGTTTGGGGATTAGGATAGGGTTTTTGTATCTTGACGTAGCAGTCACACAATTCTGCAAGAAGCATCACAAACTTTCAAAAACAGCCCTAGTAACTACACTTACTGCAATTCACTGGAAGTACAATAGATTAGCAAGTAATCATCTCCAAGCATTATCTACTGAACAGTTAGGCGAGACAGTAAGTACCACATAAAAAAAACTTAACTGTAAACATGAAGTCCTGACCCCCATAATCAAAGCATATTGGGAATAATAAGACAATGTGACCATTCACTGGTCTTCCAACATAGTTCAATACTAACACTATAAATGTTGCATTATCTGATTATTATAATTAACATTTTACTAAAACAAAAAAAGTATTCCCCTCTAGCAAGAGGCTTGTACTGAATTAGAATACATGCTATTCACTATCCACCAGTCAAGGAATGAATTTAGCAGCATAAGTTTGTTGAAGTAGATGTAAAAAAATCCACATCTATTAGCATCCTTTTCATAATGTATGTTATGATATGAACTGAGAAGAAAGCAACACTACATAGATTCAAAGTTGTATCTTGACACTTTAAGCAAAATGTATTGTAAGCATTGGCTTCCCTAAAACAAACATTAGCAAGCAAATGCTACAACACAGAAAATAACTTCTGACTACAACTCAGATTATACTCCATAAATATATCAGCAATAATTATTTGCTCATGAGATGTGAGGGTAGAAAAGAATTTCTCAACATGATGTCAATAAATTCTGATGTTTTCCTTATTGTTAGAATGTTTCATAATACAGGTTTGGGCTGAGACAAGATAACCTCCATTGAGGAACTTCTAGGCACACGTAAGGGGTTGGAGGCCAAGGACCAACCCCAACAAGCAATTTAGATGAACATTAAATTTTATATAGCACAAAAATCTATGCTGAAACAAGATGCTTAAGGAATTAAACATGCATCTACATAATGCAAATATGAATAGCTAAACACCAAAGGGCTATTTTAAACGGTAAATAAACACAAGTATTGTAACAATAAAAAGAAAACATAGTTTGCAGTGGTTTCGTGTAAACTTCTAATACATCTGTGGTTGTAATACAAGGGTTTGAGAGTTTTCAACACAACACACAGGATGGATGTTTTTGCCATTTCTCTGATGTGTAAGTGACAATGTTTATTGAGTTCACGGAGAATAAGGATTAGTTAATGACCATAAAACACTGAGCACAACTGGAGATGAACTAAAAGCCTTTACCACCCTTCATTAGTATCACCCAGGAAATCAAGCGTCAGGCAACCCCACCAGGGCAGCAGCTGCCAGGCAACTACCCAACATCCAAAATCATACAAGAAGTAAACAGTGAGCACGTGCAACCACTCTGCCTATCGACAATAAACTCTGGACTGGTTGCACATTTATCAATTGAGTTCCAGGTTTATGTATGCAGCCTGCAAACGCCCTCAGCACAAACTCACTGAACATATTTGATCTGTAGAAGCCTGACGCATCCAGAACACGCTGGATTTACTGCATATGCACCAAGGATGTGTCCTCATGCTGTATCATACAGCCACACCTGTGGTTTGGGCAGCTCCTAAACTTGGATTAGGTCTGCACATCCCTCCTATTATTATTCACACCAAAAGATGCCTGTCTTAACACCTGGCCTACACTTTCCAAGCTCCAAAGTACACAGGTTTTTTGAAGGATATCACTCCAAGTCCTCTCTGCACTACTGCCTACTGGATAAACTCAGGATATTTTTAAATCTCCACAGCCAGCTATGAAGCCATTACTTTATTAAGTCAGTTTTGGGAAATATGATGGACACTGAGATTATTTAACAGAGCAAAAATTTGCACTTTCAAAAGTGAACAGAGAACTACAGAAACTGTTTTCTGCTGGGCAAACAAGTACAAGTAAAGATATTGAAGGAGTCTGTAATTTAATACCAGTGTAAAGTATCAGAGACTAGTAAGAATAACCACAGATATAAAGGAGATCAAATAGTCTGAGGATAATGAAACTATTGCAAAAAAGCACTGAAGATTACAGATTTCAAACAAAAAGAGAAAAAATAAAGGCACAAGCCCAGAGATCAATTCAATAGTCTTGTGATGAATGTTGTAAAACTTGTTCCTCTAAAAGCTTCTCAGATATAATCAGGCTGGGAAAATGGCAATTTTCTTAATTATAGGTTAAAGGCAACAAAAATATTTTTCTGGCAATTCCAAATTAGATTCAAATTTCTCTTCTATAATTCTTAAAAACAAACTTTTTTTTTTACCAGATTTTTCAATATTTGCACATCTTAATTTGGGATGGAGGGTTGTCCAGTCATATTCTTGAACAGCTTTGAAATATAACTGTTAGAATCAAAACTATATTGACCCCAATTAATACTAAATGTTCAGTGGATTTTAACCCTCTGTATACAGGGAATCCCAGATTGCACTTTAAATGATGCAGTAGAAATCTGTACTTTTCTTTCAGCATAGTACTTTGAACTCTCCTTTCCCATTGCCCAACCCAGTGTCACATCCCAGTGCCCCATTCTTAAATGTATCACTTTCATAACTATGGATAAAATATTAACTTCTTGCACCGGTACCTCTTCCACATTTCCAGAGTCAAGTCAGCCTCAACCAAAAATGAGTAAAATCTTATACAATAAAAAGCAGGTTTCATATAAACACTGGTAATCATTTCTTCAAGCATATAGTGGCCAGTATCTAGTGGAGTGCCTCAGGGGTCAGTACTGGGGCCAGTATTATTCAATATATTCATTAACGATTTAGACGAGGGAATAGAGTGTACTATCAGCAAGTTTGCTGATGACACGAAGCTGGGAGGAGTGGCTGACACGCCAGAAGGCTGTGCTGCCATCCAGCGGGACCTAGACAGGCTGGAGAGTTGGGCGGGGAATAACCTAATGAAATTTAACAAGGGAAAGTGCAGAGTCCTGCATCTGGGCAGGAACAACCCCAGGTTCCAGTGTAGGCTGGGAAATTACATATTAGAGAGCAGTGTAGGGGAAAGGGACCTGGGGGTCCTGGTGGACAGCAGGATGACCATGAGCCAGCACTGTGCCCTTGTGGCCAGGAAGGCCAATGGCATCCTGGGGTGTATTACAAGGGGGTGGTTAGTAGATCGAGAGAGGTCCTCCTTCCCCTCTACTCCACCCTGGTGAGACCACATCTGGAATATTGTGTCCAGTTCTGGGCCCCTCAGTTCAAGAAGGACAGGGAACTGCTGGAGAGGGTCCAGCGTAGGGCAACAAAGATGATTAAGGGAGTGGAGCACCTCCCTTATGAAGAAAGGCTGAGGGAGCTAGGTTTCTTTAGTTTGGAGGAGACTGAGGGGTGACCTTATTAATGTTTATAAATATATAAAGGGTGAGTGCCACGAGGATGGAGCCAGGCTCTTCTCGGTGGCAAACAATGACAGGACAAGGGGTAATGGGATCAAGCTGGAACACAAGAGGTTCCACTTAAATTTGAGAAAAAACTTCTTCTCAGTAAGGGTGATGGAGCACTGGAACAGGCTGCCCAGAGAGGTTGTGGAGTCTCCTTCTCTGGAGACATTCAAAACCCGCCTGGACATGTTCCTGTGCGACCTCACCTAGGCATTCCTGCTCCGGCAGGGGGATTGGACTAGATGATCTTTTGAGGTCCCTTCCAATCCCAAACATACTGTGATACTGGTGGAACACACACACAGTTTATTGTCTGGCACCTGAGCCTGAATGCAACACTATTCAAACAGCACCTAACCCTTAGCCCAGGCTCTGCTGTATGACAAGTAACTTGTAGGAACAGGACTGACCTGAGTGCCCCAAGCCACGAGTGTCACATCACTGCCCGTCTGCAGCACCTCAGCTTGAGATAGTGGAATGGTGTAGGGCTCCACCGGAACTTGTTCCACTGAATAAATAAAAAAAGGAAAAATAAGCATTACATTCCTTTACTATTGAATATTATCCCATAAAAATATACACTAAAAAGTTTCTTCAGTGTTAATGTCATCTAAAAGAATAGACAAAAATCACATTGAGTATTAGCCTTAATTTCAAAGGTTTAGCTGTAATTAAAAATATTTTAATTATACTGTTAAAAACACATTCAGTGTAGTGTTTAATTTATGTTATATACTACAGCAATAAGATATACATATACACATCAATGATAGTAATAAGTCCTGCTGTACTCCAAGTCAAAATATCAGCACCAGATTTGGAGACGGACACTGCTACAACTGAAAAAAAAAATCTCAAGAAACCACTGCATTTAATTCTAGTAAGCATCAACAGAGCCTTGAAACAATACTTCAATATTCAGACAAGAAGTAAAAGTTGTGCCCATGCCCTTCTGATATCTGTCAAGAATGGTGTCCCACACTTATGTCTAAATAGAGGGAAAAAGTTTTCAGAACCTACACAGGAAGTGTCAGCAAGAACTTGTGATTATAGTAGTTCTAAATTAGTCTAAATATTTTTGCTTTTAAAAAAGTTATCTATTCACAAAAAAATACATAACTAGATTAGACAAAAATTAAGCATGTTTCTTCTCAAGAAATTTAAGGTGGTTGCTCTGAACTTAAGACCCATTTACTAGTTTTCAGATGGAAACATGCTAGGTCAGTTGTACTAGTTGCACTCCAATGCACTATGCATTGACTGGTTTAGTGATTAAAACTGTGATAAAAGATACCCATACTTTAAAATTTAAAATAAATAATGTTTGGTCTAATGGTGAACTTGTCTATGCACTAGTAAGTCAAATAACACTCCTTAAAATAAATTCTAGCAATAAGTGGAAAAAAAAAAAAAATCTTACTCAACTCTTCCTAAATACACAAAACTGATTTGTAAAGAAGGTACTCTACTTTTTTGTTAACATATTTCATAGTTCATAAAACAGTTATTGAGTTCCTTCTGAAAAAAATTGCTTATTGATAAAGAATTCTACTGAGACACACAAGAAGGAGAAATGAAGCGTTTTCTGTTTTTGCTTTATTGATATGGCAGATCCAATACAAGTAAAATGACCTAAGGTTTTTTCCTGGCATACAAGTTATAAACATAACTTTGCAATAAATCAAGTAGCGAATATATATTTTTTTTAATTACAGTAGTTTGTTGTTTTTTGTTTTTTTTTTTTTGCCAGTAATGATATAAATACTATAAATTCACAGAATTACAGAATGGCTGAGATAGGGAGCAACCTTTGGAGATGACATTGTCCAAGCCCCCTGCTCCAAGGAAGGTCACCTAGAGCTGGTCATTCAGGGTCGTGTCCAGTCAGGTTTCATGTATGTCCATGGTCAGAGACACCACAACCGCTCTAGCCAACCTGTTCCTGTGTTTGGCCACCCTCACAGTAAAAATGTTTCTGCCTGTGCTTCTGTTAGAGATAACTCAGAGGAGACATACATATTAACTAAATCATTCTTCCTAAAAACAGAACAGGAGCTCTTTTTTCAGCATAATTCAAGACACAGGTCCAATCAATCATGGAAAAAAGAATAAAAACTGGATTTTAAACACAAGGTGCTTTTAAACATAGCACAAGATCAGATGTTGATAGTGAAGCAGCCCAGGCTTCTGCAGATTTGGCACAATGTAAAACCCTCAGGCAAAAGAAAGCAGAGATCCTGAAAGACAATGAAATCCACAGCTCTACTAATTGGCATTGCATAACTGTCCTTTTCAGGGGATTGTCATCTACGTGAAACCTGGAGAACAAGAACCTTATAAAGATGCCAGTGGAAACCCGGGCAACCAACATGAATGAGAAGGTTTTGTAGTGACACTGGAATGAACCAGAGGAAGAACAGGAAGGTGTACATGATATAAAAAGAGCTCTTTCTCTCTGCAATGGCTTTATCCACTTAGGGAAATTAAATACACTAGTACAAAAACTCCAGCTAAACCATTCTGCAACAAGATGCCCATTGGATGACCTCATCTAGAATTCCTGACACTTTTAAATGCAAAATTCAGCTTGTCAAAAATTTAGAGGGAAGTCCAGATTTAGCAGGATTTTATTCAAATGCCTTTGCGAAAACTCCTCCCTCCACTAACAATAATGAAAAGTAGCATATGAAATTACTCCATGCAAATTCTTCCGTTATAATTAACCAAATGAGGACAATAGTGTTTATACATAGCAGTTCGTTCATCTATTACTGAAGACATAAATAAAATATTTTAAAGCAAATATTTCAAATACACATTTCAAAGAAAAAATTAACCAGAAGTTGTAATTTTCAGAGGACAAGGGCCATCATAAGTTAATATTAACAGGCTGCACCATCTGTTGGTTTTTCTAAAAGAGCAACCTAAACAGCAGAAAGAAAACATGTGTTTTCTCATCTTACCTGTCTTGTCTCTATAACAACCACTGATGCAAGTCATATTTATTTCTACACCACCAATGTCATATATAGTACAATTAAATGAAACTGAAAAGGTCAAAAAACATCAGAGTAGGTTCTCCGCAAGATGTCTAAACCTGATAATGTCAAGGTGACTCATCTTCTCCTTTGATTCATTATGTGCTCTTGACACTGCACAGGCTGTTAACTACTTTTTATATATCAAAGCCTCCTTTTTCTTTTAAAATCGGGTATTTTCTTAGTGTCTCCGACATTCAGGGGGACATCACCATGGCACTTTCAATATCACTATAATCTCAAATTAACCAGCAACAGAATTTCTTCTCTATATGCCTACTTGTATATTTAACTGTCAACTTCTACCCAAAAAGGCTTACACTTCTTTGGTCCTTTCTAATTTTATATCAAACTAAAACACAAAAGTTCTGATGACCACTGTACGGTTATGTGGAAGGAGAGCTCTCTCCTGGTCCTTTAAGTATGTTCAGACAAGGATCTTCTCAATGCAAAAGGGGATAACAGGAAGACAGAGAAGCCATAAGGAGGAACACGCAGGGACATAAGCCTAACCAAGAAATTATGAGGGAGGCAGTCCCACTTATTGATAACAGTATGGGGAATGTAGGAGTGTTTCTTTCAGTAAGATTATCTGATGGAAGACGTCCCATGCAATGATAAAGAAAAAGAAGCTATATACAAAATATACAGAAACACATCTGAAGACAAATAGAGACAAAGACAAGAAACAAACCCGGTCAGGCACACCAAGTGAGGCCTATCAAGAAACTATGGGCAAAAGAGGACTTTGCAACTGATAAGCACACAAACTTCTTCTCATTGAGGGTAACAGAGCACTGGAACAGGCTGCCCAAGGGGGTTGTGGAGTCTCCTATTCTGGAGACATTCAAAACCTGCCTGGACACATTCCTGTGTAGCATCATCTAAGTGTTCCTGTTCCGGCAGGGGGATTAGACTAGATGATCTTTTGATGTCCCTTCCAATTCCTAGCATTCTGTGATTCTGTGAAACCTGAGGGCCCAGGGTGTTGGAGGGGGTGCATGAAACTACACCAGCTCATAAGGGGATGTGAAGGGGAAGGAGCTTGGGAGGAACAAGGTGGAGAACAGAAAGCGTTATAGAAGGGGCTTGGTACGCATGAAACAGGGACAGTCAGTGTGTTTGACTGAGCCCTGTGCCTCATCACAGTGGTCAGGCCCAGCTTCTTTTTAAGTTCCATCCTGTGCACGGGTGTGAGCTGCAAGAAGGACTAAGTGCCAGCTGCTGGTGAGACCAGCATGAGAAGACAAGACACTGGGCCAGCAACAGGGCTCAAACCAGGGTGCAGACACCCTGGGCCTGTGGTGTGAGCTACAAGAGCAAGTGGTGTCTCAGCCACCAGCTGCTGGGGTGGGAACAGCATGTGTCCCAAACACCAGCTACCAGCAGGGCCTGGAGTAAGGCAAGTGAGAAGCTGTTCTGTCTTCTAGGGGAACCACGTAGGGCTGCTAGACTGGCTGAGATCATCCACTGCAGAGGTGTGAAAGGAAAAGACCTGTCCAGGGGGAGAAACGCTGTCATTCCCCCTCCACATCCATATAACCAAGCTGGTGGTGGCCCTGTCCTGTCCACGCAAGTAAACAAAGAGTAAGGGTGAGCATTCCAAGGAGCCCAGGCACACTGAGGAACAGCAAGTCCTGCGAAACAAACTGCTGGAAAACAGGGGTGGCTGTGTAACAGAAACAGCCACAGCTGGACACTGCACTGCTGCAGAGTATGGGAAGAAGAAATCTGCAATTACTGCTACAACTCTACTATGCTAAGTATACTTTTCTGATCTAGTTACTGCCTCATGACATTTGTCTTACATACATTTATACCTATATAAACAGAAGTACATAGATAACATTAAACATACCTATACATAAACACATATCTGTATATAAGGGACTATTTCAAAGTGGTTGCACATCAGAGCTAATGCAGAATATTAAACTTATCAACTGTATTTCATTCAAGCAAAATAGAAAGTTCTCCTCTGTAACTTTTAAAACTTTATTAACAGATGGCCAGACAAGGTTTGAGATCTTAGCTTTAAGTCCACTCCCTCCTTTTGGTGTTGGTATTACTACAGCTCTTCGATATCTAAGGCGTTGAGATACTTTTTGAATCAAATGGAAAATGTTTTCAAACTGTTCTTGCAAAGCTGTTCTTCATTTTGGAAGTTGCCTTTTCTCCTCGATACACCACAGCATGAATGTTGCAAACTTAAGGCAATGCTGCTTTGATATCCACCCTTCTCCAAGGGATGACTAAAGTGAAGATTTAAGGCCAAATTTTATTACTGTACCTTGTATGAGCAAATGCATGTTTGAATAGCATATAGAAATGAATTTTCATGTTATCACATGGTTAGTTTTACCTCTCGTCTAAATAAGCATACAAGCAAATCTATGTTCATTTGGGGTGACATCCAGCTAAAATCATTATTCAAAAAAAAAAACCCACCACGATATCCATGTGATAGTCACACCAAAATATTTTGTGCTATAGTTCTGATTTTCCTTGAGGATCAGACTTTTGTTTCAAAACACTTCGAAAGATTCCTCTCTTTTTTTTTTTTTTTGCAATGCCTTCACTGTTATGAAAAAAATATGTGCTTGAATCTTGAGAAACCTGCCCTGTCATCCACCAAAAAACAAAGAAACAAACAAAAAAGCCCACCCACCCACAAAAAATACACACACACACACACACACACAGAGGGAACCTTGAAAGAAACTGGTGGATCTATATAGCTCCTTGGAGGTGTGCATCAGACGCAAAATCACAAGCTTGGTCCTGCATAAGAGTTTCCATAAAACAGCAATGACCTGGCACCCTGATTAACATTCTCAAAAAGCAACTTCAGGTTACATCCTAAGCCAGATATATTTTATCTTTCACCTCTAGCATTCAACAACTGATTTCAACCATGATTGCAACACTTGGAAGCAAAAGTGGAGGGCATAGTTTTTTCTTTGGTTGGAGTGTAGTGGGCAGGGGGGTTGTCTTGTTTTGTTTGTTTTAAACAAAGCATCACAAGCTTCAAACCCCATGAACAAGGAGAACAAGGACAGATACCCTATGTTTTAAAGACTATCCCATCTACAGCCTATTTTCAGCTGAAATTTCAAAGATACTAACAGCTCTGAACAAAATATCACAGATAGTTATTTAGAGGCCTCAAAAGGAGAAAAGAAACTCCATTAGAGGAGAATGATGAAGCTCAAATGCCTACATTAATTTTACAGATAGAAAATACTACTTTCCATTATCATCTTTGACACCTTAATTTTTCAATTAAGTACCTACACACCCACTGCAACATCAGTCATTAAGGTCTCTGCAACAAATATGTCTCTTCACCTGAAGTTAGAACAAAAGAATTAATGGTAGGGGCAATATAATTTCATTATTCAATGCCTTAGCCATCATCATGGAATAAAGAAAATGAGTTTTTGTCTGGAACAAGGAGGTCCCAAATCTTGGGTGGGGTTTTATACCATATTATACTAGTATTATCTCATCTTTCTCCTAAAAATATATCAAATTGGAAGTTTCTCGTAAAATGCAATAAATCCTCACACCGTGCTCCCCATACACCAAAAAAAACCCACCAGAGATAAATAAAGCAACAGAGGACATCTGACGCCATTTTGTCTCTTATTTTGGAATGCCTGCATGTTCCCAGCCTTAGGAAGACCATGTAGTATTCTGAGACACTAATAGAGACAAGAAATGCATACACAGTTCAAGCTTCCTGTGAAAGCAAATTTCTGAATCAGTACTATCTTCTTCTGCTAGAATCAACACATTCATATGGGATATTATAAAGATTTGCTCTACTCAAAACACAAGACAGTTGCATTTTCAAGATTATTCTTTCTACCATTTATCCTGTTCTTGTTTATCAGGCCTGTGTCTCATTGCTGCTGCCTCTGGACCCAAAAAACAACCGTAATGACCGTGGTCCATTTCAGAATTCACTAGGCCACTTCATTTATATGGTGGAATTGCAAAAAACCCTGACCAAGGCCAGCAGCATAAGAAGGAACTTTAAGAGATTAATTTTCTGGAAGTAATTCCCAGACAGTCTTCTTCCAGGACAAGCTGCCCGAATCCACAAAGGACAGCTAAACAGTTAAGAATAGGAACTAACAAAGCCAGAGGTAAAGGTTTTAAATTAAAAGAAATACTAAAACTCTTCCACATAATATTCTTGCTTTATAGTATAGAAATAATTAAAAGTCCACTCAAAGTTGTCTCAAAATGAAAGAAGTTAGCTGTCACAATCATCCTCATCACATGTTGACACAAATGTACTATAAATTTCAGCCTAGATCACTAACTGTTCTTAGAAATTTTAAGACAAATGTAGGTAATGGCTCTGAAAATCAGGCCATGGAATGTAGGAAGAAATCACAGTCTTTAAGAAACTACCAACATCATCTTGCAGCAACGCTGCAGTTATTTACTGACCAGCACTTAAACCACATTAACCACTATTTCATTATGACTTTACTCAAGATTTCAGTTGCAAGGCTGATTTATGTTCAATAGACAATCCAGAAATTCCTTTAAAAGTCATCTCCTCAAATATAGAGAGCTCCCTATATTCAAAGAAGCTGTGTGATATTGATGTGCAGCCCATCATTTCACTATGAAAGCAGGAATTTATTAACTCTACAGTCCATACTTGTGACTTACAAACATTGGGAGAGAAAAAAAAAAATGGTTGTTTTAAAGACACAGGTATAGTCAACTCCCATTTTTTTCCTTTGTTTAACAGGACTCTAAGACTCAAGTTCACTTTCAAAACTATTTCATCTAAATGAAGGGCCAGAAGTCTTTATTGCTAAATTTCAGTGAGGTCTCAAAACACACTGACCTTAAGGAATGCAACACCCTTTGGGTACATCACACCACACTAAAAATTAGAAATAGTTGCACTTAAAAAAATATATTGCTGGGTCTTTTTTGAAAACATGAAAGCAAATGAACAGTTTCCCCAGTAAATATCCTATTTGTTCCTGAGTTATTCTCCCTTTTTTGGTAGCTTTTATGTTTACTTTCTAAATCTTTCACTTGTTATTCTTCGGTTCTCTTCTCTAGAAAGAGGATAAATTTACTAAGAAAATGGATGCACTGATGGAAAAGTGCTGTTAAAAGGTCCAAAGTAAAATACAAACACTTTGTCCTTCATTCAACTTCAGCCCACACGCAAAGTCAACTTATAAACTGGATTGACAGATCCAAGCATAGTTGGTACATAAGGCTGTATGACAGAAACACTGAAGGTAAGTGATGGCTTGATTTCTGTTTTATCGGTTGCTCACTCAATCACTCTGCCTATCTCCACATGCAAGATTCATTTACGTCCATTATCTATTCTCAGTCCAGTTTCTCTAATCCAACAATTAACAAGCTAATTTTTTACAACCAACTATATCACTATCATCTTCACATTACTCTGTTCTTGTATGCTACTTATGATAGCTGTTGAAACTTCTTTGAACCAGAAAGTTCACTGTATCTAAAACAAATGAAAAAAGTAATGGCAATCAAACTTCCTTCCACATAAGGTTAAAATCTAAGGAGGCAGATTTTCAAGATTTTTTGAAACTAAGCACTTCAGAGAAATTTTAACTTTGGGAAAATGGTAATGTTCAAGTCTTTTGGAAAAATAAAAACTGATCTCAAAACTTAGTATCTAGAGTTATCAAAAAGAAAGCAGTTTAACTTCTGCCAAATATATATTGCAATTTGATAAAGGACAATTCCTCTTACTTCTGTTCTTTTTTTTTAACCCAAGACTGTACAAAGCATCCCATTTCCAAAGTTAACTGAGCATGAAGCAGATTGTAAATGTTCATTTATATGTGCAGCCAAATTTAGAGATCTTATTCTTACAGTTCCTCTAAAAACACAATCCCAAACATAACTGGAGACAAAACAAGTCAAGACTTCTGCTACAGTATTGGTTTTACTGTGACTATCAACATACATGGGGGGAAAAAAAAAAAATGTTGCTTTATTGAAAAATACAGCATATAAATATTTACCTGCAGCTCTGTAAAGTATTTTAGGTTCAAAGAATATGCAGGGATTTTTGTCCTCTATGCATGACAGAAGCAATCCTTTGGCCTGAAAAGGACTCCTTGGAATAACAATCTGTAAAAATATTTTTTTAATGGTTATTTAAACTGTAATTCTGCTACAAGGTTCCTCAATTAATATTAAAAAACAAGCAACAATTTGCTTCAAAAAAGCCTATGTACAGATTGAGCAGTTCTTGCAAAGTGAATTAACATCAGAGCTATGTTACTAACACACACTTCAAATATTGAATTTTGTTTTGTTCACTGATGAGCCTTGAATAGTTCCCTTCTACACCGTGTTTAAATACTAATGGCCTCCCCCCAATAATGTAGAACCAACATCTTAGCAGTAACATTCTGAGGTAGAAGAAGCAGAAGAAAGTCAGATTAAACAAATATATAGAATCACAGAATCACAGAATGTTAGGGATTGGAAGGGACCTCAAAAGATCATTTAGTCCAATCCCCCTGCCAGAGCAGGAACATCTAGATTAGGTTACACAGGAGGGCGTCCAGGTGGCTTTTGAACGTCTCCAGAGTAGGAGACTCCACAACCTCCATGGGCAGCCTGTTCCAGTGTTCTGTTACCCTCACTGAGAAGAAGTTTCTTCTCATATTTAAGTGGAACCTCCTGTGTTCCAGTTTGAAACCATTACTCCTTGTCCTATCATTGGTTGTCACCGAAAAGAGCCTGGCTCCATCCTCATGACACTCACCCTTCATATATTTGTAAACATTGATGAGGTCACCCCTCCATCTCCTCCAAGCTAAAGAGACCCAGCTCCCTCAGCCTTTCACAGTATCACAGTATGTTTGGGATTGGAAGGGACCTCAAAAGATCATCTAGTCCAATCCCCCTGCTGGAGCAGGAACGCCTAGGTGAGGTCGCACAGGAACATGTCCAGGCGGGTTTTGAATGTCTCCAGAGAAGGAGACTCCACAACCTCTCTGGGCAGCCTCTTCCAGTGCTCTGTCACCCTTACTGAGAAGAAGTTTTTTCTCAAATTTAAGTGGAACCTCTTGTGTTCCAGCTTGATCCCATTACCCCTTGTCCTATCATTGTTTGCCACTGAGAAGAGCCTGGCTCCATCCTCGTGGCACTCACCCTTTATATATTTATAAACATTAATAAGGTCACCCCTCAGTCTCCTCTTCTCCAAACTAAAGAGACCCAGCTCCCTCAGCCTTTCTTCATAAGGGAGGTGCTCCACTCCCTTAAGTGTATACATACACATATGTTCATTTAGTAAAATGCTGCAGATGTATGACAAAGAAATTCAGCTGAGTGATGCTCAGTTGCATGGATAAAGATTCGTCTAAGCAGGCCTGGAAGGAATTTGGTCTTAGTCCAGTAAGTTTTGAAAACTAAAAAATGAAAGAGCTACTTAAAGTTGACTCTCTTTACTTATCATAGAATATTTTCAGTTGGAAGAGACCCTCAGGATCATTGAGTCAACCATAACCTAACCTAACTCTAGCACTAAACCATGACCTTAAGAACCTCATCTAAACACCTTTTAAACACCTCCAGGGATGGTGACTCCACCACTTCCTGGGCAGCCTATTCCAATGCCTGACAACCCTTTCCATGAATAATTTTTTCCTAATATCCAATCTGAACCTCCCCTGGCACAACTTGAGGCCATTTCCTCTTGTCCTATCACTTGCTACTTGGGAGAAGAGACCAACACCCTCAGTGTTACAGCCTCCTTTCAGGTTGTTGTGGAGAGTGGTAAGGTCTGGTGGAAGCCTTAAATTTGTTCAATTTGGAAAAAAAAAAATACCTGAAATTATTATCAAGCAAAGAGAAAACTAAGTAAGGCCTCCAGATGTAATCTGAATACTTGGAATGTTGATTATTAACATAAAATTAACAAATTATCATAGTTTCAATGAAAACAGAACCCAAGAGCTCAATTTCCTCAAATTGGAAAGACCATCTAATTTACATCCCACAAATCTCAAAGAGCTGGTACATGCAGCATATAGTCTGCTAGCAAACATTTTTATAGCTGTGACATTAAAAGTGGCCCCCTCTGCCTGAAAACATCAGTTGTAGCACTTGTTTAAAGAAAAAAAAAACATGTAACTATGGACATGTTAACTTACTGCCTACAGGAGCTTCCAAGGCTTCAAATTATTTTTTGAGAGTAAGAACATTTAATTATATAAAAGTAACAGAAAAGAGTCAAAACAACCTAAATCTGCTATCATTTCAGCATGATAAGTGCTTCTTCTAAACAAGGTAGAAGCAGTCTATTAATATTTCAGCAAAGCATTTTGAAACAGACATGGGAAATTACCGAGCTGATGGATGTTATGAGTGCAGCTCCTCAGGGAACATTTTTAGGACAAACTTTATTTACCTTATTCATTTACAATGTTAAGTCAGACCATTGTAATGGAAGTTATTAAAAAGCTGAGAGTCACTATCATTACAGAGGATAATACCAAAGACAGCTGGTTCACATTGAGGACATGACCAACAAACGCAAAAGCAAATTGAACAATACATACTGAGAAGTCACACATTTAAGGACTACATTTTTGTTATAAATTTAGAACTCAGTAGTAGGAATTCAGATTTGAATTTATTATCTGCTCAAAGAATGACTAGCACACTATGCAGTACAGCCCTAAAAAAGCATAACAATATAGCCAAGGAGTGTTAGTGCTATTGAGAAAATCACTGCTAGAAACTCAGCTGGAAAGAAAATGAATGAAACAGGTGCCAAAAGAGCTTCAGAAATTGTTAACATCTCTTTGATAGTTTGATTTGTTTAGTCTAACAAAACAAAGACTAAACAGAAAACAATTGTTCTCTTAGTATATGAAAGGGAAGATGAAGGACAGATAAGTTAAATATGCAAGTCAGTCAGGAACAAATTTAGGCTGGAAATGAAAGCTTGTAGCCATGACAGCAAATATGCTGGAACAGTCTTACCAGGGAATGGAGAAAGTCAATATGGTAATTGTGCAAACCAGTTTATCCATCACAACAGACTTCTTCACAAGAGTAGACAAAAGATACAACCATCTAGCAATGTCCTGCTCGCCCCAACAAGCCTTGTCTGAAGCAATAATGACCACAGTCCTTCCCCTGAACACCCAAAGCTGTACAAACTCACTTTCACTTGGGAAGTCCAAACCTCACCTTTCACTTACAAAAAGCACCAAATGGAACTCTTAAATCAGGAACCTGCCACAGAGTTTAATAAGAGGGCAGTTTTGAAAACCACTCTGCCCCCCAAAGCTCAATCCTGCCCTTCCCAGTTTCTAATACATGGCCTTTCCTCCTGTAATTTGGAGAAAACATGCATATGGGCTTCTGCAAATGCATCTGAAATAGAAATTCCTCTACACTTCTGGATTCATATGTGCTACCAGGTGGGTTTGGGTTCATTCAAAAATAAAGACCTGCAACCTTGAAGATAAAACCTTAAGCATTATTAACGGCACTAATGAACAGCTTTGCAAAAAAATATTGAAGGAACAACATTGTTTTCACAAAGAATTTAATGTGCCCTTTACCTTCACTTGAGGTGACAGATGTTATTGGTAGCAACCTATTTTAGCACTTTACCCAAGGAAAAGTGAAAGAAAGTGAAAAAACAAGATCGATCAGAGATGAAAGAAATGAAATTAGCTGGAGTGATTAAATAAAATTCTGACTTGCTATCTTATGTAGAAGACTGAGGACAGTAGTACTAGGTTGCTATGAATTAGGAAGAGTTTTAATCACCAGAGTGGACCACTACATCTCAGCACTTGGTTCAGCATATAAAGATTTGAGACTAACCAACAAAACAAGCATAAATTAGCTAGACCTGGCATCTGTACCTTAATCATCGTTATCTTATGCTTCCATACAAAAATAAACTACTCCAGTTCTTAAACAAGCTCAAGAAACCAATTACTTGGCAAAAGACTTTGCAGATTACTTTTGTCTCTATCACGAAATATTTTCAAGTTCAGAATAGGAACACCTCAAAGATCATAAAGAACACCCACAGACAAAAATAAATTCCATTTCTCAAACATCATGTGAATAGCACACAATTTTTTTATTTAACTGAAGAGAAAAAAGTAGGAGAAATGATCATGGCCTCCCTGTAAATGAGTAATGTCTGAAGTTTTAGAACAACAAAATCATATAGAGACAATAGTTTAAACAACAGATAAACAATGAACATGTGTCTTCAGCATACAAATACTGGTTTTGTTTAAATATTCCACATCAATCAAGTCATGAGTCATTTCTCAATGGACAGGATGCCAGTTAAGCCAGAAATACAAGTCCATCAACAAAAAAATTACTCAGAAAAAATGGAGAGCTGGCAAATAGTGCTCTATTAATCTGAGATGATGAGATCCCACCCCTCCCTCTTCTCCAGGCAAGTTATCCATCTAAGCCTTAGGAACCTCAGCTTCAATGGATGGCACTGCATCACACAGAAAGCTTGCCTAAAGTTATAATTCAGAGAATCACAGAACAGTTGAGGTTGGCAGGGACCTCCAGATGTCCAGCACTCTGCTCAAGAAGACCTGTCTGCCCAGGCCCATGTGCAGACAACTTCTGAGTAAGTGCCTCCAAGGATGGAGACTCCACAACCTCCCCAGGTAACTTGTGCCAAGTGCTTCCTTATGTTCAGAACCTCTTGCATTTCAGTTTGTGCCTGTTGCCTGCCACTGTCATTCATATAAATGAATATGGTAATGCACTTAAACAGATGCAGAAAGAAAAAAAATAAATGTACTATTTATTAGTGTTAGTTTTCAGTTTCTGTACTATACTGGACACAGAACAGGTGTAAAATATGCTTTTAGAGGAAAAAACACACAAATTCAAAATGCTACATCTATTAAAGATTGCTTCAATAATGGCTAGAAATTCTCAAACATTTAACACAGTTTAACTTTTATAACTTGAAAAGTTATAAAAGCGTTTTTTATTAACACACTCAGATTATTTTTGTGGACTGACTCCTACTTTTCTTCCCCTGCCTGCACCCATACTCATTATTAGTCAAGTCCATTAAAAAACAAGCAAACAAACAAAAAAACATTAATCTTCCTAAAATAAGAGTTACTGTACCTTTATTCCTGGGCAGTGAGCAAAAAAAGCTTCGGGACTTTGAGAGTGATACAGCGCACCATGACCCACACAGCCCCATGGGGCTCTAATGGTGAGGTTTCCACAATTAAACAGATCTCCAGAGCGGTAACGATATTTTGCTGCTTCGTTAACAATCTGGGAAGATATATTTACAAAAGTAAAATTCAGCCCAATGCCTTTAGTTATGCATCATTAAACCTCTACAATATATTAGATGTAATTATATCATCTGCACAACGTATGGGATTCAGAGGACCAAAATGGAAGCAAAGGAATCCTGTCAGTGGAAAAAGAAACATTTTCCAAAGCAAATGGAACAATGATCTAGTGTGTTCAAGTCACATGCCCGGGCCTCAGGAGCAGCCATACAACCCAGTTGTTCCCCCATTCCCACACTGCCAATCAGTCCAGTTCAAATCTGTAGTTTGTCCTGTGGACACATGCTTGGCTGCAGCAGCACAGAAGTGAGAGATGGTGGTGGGAAGACACAGCTGAGGAATTTAAAGCTGCTGATGCCAACACAGCCACAAAATAAAAAATACAAACAAAGAGACATTTGCTTCCAATCACATCTTTAATTTCCGTTATTCAATGAGCCTTCAAACAGGCCTTAGTACCCTTCTGTTTACTTAAAACATGCATAAGTATTAGTAATACAGTTGTGGATATATTTACAAAAGTTACATATTCAAACAAAATATTAATGTTAACAGAAGATTATTTTAAACAGCCATAAGATTCCTTTTTACTTCTCTCAAATTTATTAGTACTAACCTGATCAAATGCTGGAAAAATGTAATCCGCAAACTGAATTTCTGCAATGGCTGTGGCGCCTGCAACAGCAATTCCAATACCAAAGCCAACAATTCCTTGTTCACACAATGGGGTGTTGAAAACTCTATCTTTACCTATAAAAAATAAATACGCCACAATTCCTTTAACATACTAGCTCTAAGTTGAAAACATAGCCCCAAAAATATTCAAGTTATAAGCAAGTCACCTGTAATTAACCATATGGCTATTTAGATGGGCTTTTTTAGGTATAGGAACAATAAACATCCATTACAGGTAAAGACACTTTCATTTGTAACAGCTCAGAGGAAGACAGAGAGAAACAAAACAGAAGCACAATTTCTGTAAGTTACAATGTTGTTAATACTTAAAGGAAAACAATTTGTTCTGATGAATATACAGATAAGCATGTATACCCCTTATGCTTATACAGGAGGAGTAAAGAATACTTACAAGCATTAAAAAAGCTTACAAATATTTTTAGTTCATTTTTTTTCAAGCAGTCAGAATTAACTGTCAAAGGCTGCTAGATCTCCAAGAGCATCTGTAGAAAAGTATCTTGTCTCTTGCCCATGCTCCCAGTAATCAGTGCCCAGTCTTACCAATTTCCTTTCATAAGGTAAGGCTGTGCTTACTAAAGAATTTGGTTTGTCTCCAAGGCAAGAGAGGAGAAAGCTGTTCCTGCTGTTGGAGGCATGAGACTGGAAATTAAATATTTGGGGGTTTGTATCTTCCCTGTGGGAGTCCGAAAAGGTCAATTTAGCCCTGACATATTTCTGTGCCACAGTAATTTCAGATTCCAAATGTGCATCAGTCTAATAGATGGCTGAAGACAAAATTGTTCAGTTTATGAAACTAAAAACAAGAAGGGAGGGGAGGGAGATGAAACACCACTACGATATCCTTTATAAGATATATTAATAACTTGTCAGCAGTACTGTACTCCCTTGGCAGATCAACAGGAGAACCTGTTGATTAAATTTTCCCTTTGCAACACTGGGAAATAGACAGTAGGTTTCTGTAAGAGTCCACTGTGCATGAATATGCCAAGACACCAAACTGGATGGAAAAAAAGTGAGCACAGAGTACATCAGTGGTTATTAAATAAATTAAACAATAACTAAATAAGCACCAAATAACTAAAAAGAAAGACTAAACTCATCAATTAATAATTAGCAAAGTTACTACTATGAAGATGCCTAATTTCAATAGCTACAAGTTAATTAACTAGAGAAAGAGAAGCTTACAAAAAGTTTCAGAAAGGGATGACTTGAGGAGAACCGTTGCCCACAGCTGCATTTTCAATATACTAGAGGCATGTTTTACAAATCTATAAAATACGTATCTTTCATCTCCACACATGACCCAGCACAGCATTGTCACTGCTTGTACTCTGTCCACATGCTTCACCTGGTGTTTTGAGTTTCATACTTCAAGAGCTACTTTGTTTAGGGTTGGGTTTTTAGTTTGGAGTGGTGGGTTTTGTTGTTTGTTCAGGGGATCTTTCTTGACACATTCATTTTTGAAAGAAAGTAAGGTTTTTGTTGTCTGAATGTCAAACACACCCAATAGTACTCTGATCAACTCTGCCTCACAGCAAAATATCTTGTAGGTCAGAGAATGTTTTACAATTAGTGAAACCTGCTAGTTCTCATTTCCAAGGTATATGAGCAAGCTGATCTCAGTAATTTCCAGATGTGGGTCATCTGTACCTGGTTTTATATATACTGCAAAAAAATAAATCGTCTTTGCAGGTATTGTGCTCAAAAGCTGTTCAGACTACAAATGGCATAGGAAGGGAGAATGGCTGTAACTTTGTGGTGCTGCCATTTATTCTTGCTGGGCATTTATTTTACCAGCATGCTGCAGTAACACTGCTCGTCTGCATATTTCTGTTCTTTCTTTACTAGTACTACCAATGTCTGGCAATGTCACTATATAAAAACAGCCCCAGCCCTGAAACATTTTCATTCCAGGTAACAGGAAGACAGAATGCTTTGGGAAACCCAAAACTGGGGAAGATATTTATAGAAGAAATAATTTGGTTTTATTGTCCTTGTAATTAAGTTATCCTCACTTCTGACAGACATCGTGTCTTGGCTTCACTGTCAGGAATTAACAAAAATAGTTTAAAAAGCTTCACACAGGAATCATCTCTTCCTTTAAGATCTAACCAAAGGGGAAGATTTCAGTCACTTGGTACTGTGCTTCTCCCATGTAGAGTAAAACTTTGTCTTTCAGGGTTATTTAGTCCCATTTCCACAGAGTAAATAGATCAATAAACTAATCCATAGAATGCAAAAGGAAAATAATACCATGGAAAGATGAATGAACTTCTAGAACAAGGAGAGTACAAGATTATTTTTGAACCTGGAAATAATGTATACTGTGTGAATAAATTGTTCTCATTCCTAAAGGATGGGTGTAATCTCAGTCCCCAAGCTGTGCAGCATCCTCTGGTGCCCTCTCTCTGCTGATAGATGTCACAGGTAAGGACACAGGAACATCAACCACCTGTGCAAAGGCCTCACCACCATCTCGGAAGGCGGGGAAGTCCTGCTTGAGTGCAGCCACAAGAGCTGTCCCTGTACTCACATCCAACTGTGAAACTGTAAACAGTTGGCAAACTTCTCCCTTCCTCTTTATTAAATCTAGAGTGTTATGAATTAGGCACCTTATTTCCCTTCTCTTTCACAGATTCATTTAAAATCTTCATTTAAAACACTTAATATTTTAATGGACTAAAAATGCATTAACAAGATATATTACATTTCCATAATTCTTTAAAAGTCTGTTCGTAGATCAATATTTCACTTTGTGTGCTTACATGATAATTTGATATAGGATGCAAGCAGCAAAGAAAACACCAGAAAAAACAAGACTATAGAAGAGACTTGGGGAAGGAAAAAAAAAAAAAAGTGAAATTCACAGTAAATTAAAAAACCTAACATTCTTATATTGAAATCAAAATACTCAATCGGCCTTCTTCATGTGGATTTCTACTCTATTTTAACACACACTGATTTACTGAAATGTAGTTAAATGTGGTTTAAAACTCTACCATGTAGCCTACATAAATAGACTAATGTCTGAGCAGAAAAAAAAAAAAATATCATTAAGAAATGCCAGAAGTCAGATCATACTAAGCATACCTAAACTTATTCATTAACACATTTTTCACTGAAATTGCCTGATGCATTAGTTCTAGAAATAATTTTATATCATCACATAAAAATGGAAATGTATTTGAACAATCCTGTAAAATGAGCTTTTACCTTATAAAAACTTCAAAATTAATTGTTTAATATCAATTTGTGACAAGTGAGTTAATTTAAAAGCATGTTAGATCCACCACACTAGCTTACCCCTCTATGATTTGGAATATAAAGGGCATCCTAACAAAACTGCTGAAATACTATTGAGGTATTCGAGGCAGCATGCTGATACCAATGGAGTATGTTGAAATAAATGAAGTGAGAGTCACTAAAAGCACACGTGAAATACAACATGACAGTTATAACATGATCAGTTTGAAGCAGCTAATTTGGATTTTGGGAATGAAAAGGCATAATCCTGAAGTGCTTTGGCTTAAAACAGTGAAGAAAGAGCTAGGTAATTGCCATTGAATGAGATTCATTACTCAGGAATGATTTTGTTTTTACATGTACAACATGTACAACAATAATACCGATCCCTTCTTAAAAGCAAAACCTAAAGCACTTTACTATTTATTAGGTGGGAAACCAAGTTTCAAGGGTTGGGTTTGGGGTTTGTTTTGTTTTTTTTTTTTTTTTTTCCATAAAATCCAGCCTTTTAAGACACACATCATTAGGATAAAACAAATTTATTAATTTATTTCCCCAGACACTGAAAACTGTATGGCATGGTTTTAACATCTTTATTTATATGATGTGAAAATCATTACTCAAGCAAATTATTTAAACACTGAAGATTTAAAGGCATTAAGACGATGTATTTTTATCTTTTTCACAGGAAGCCAACTTTGATAAACAGCGATTCACATCATCCTTTGTAAATCATTCACCCAGCTGAAATCTGACCCAAGCAGACAAATAACCCAGAGATACTTTGTCTTTCCATATTTCATTTCCTTACCAGTGAAGAAACATTTCCTAAAACGTTCTCTTCTCCTATTACCTGCGTCAGCCACACAGTTCAAAACAAGCGAAGACAAACTCTATAAGCTGACCTGTCACTGCAGGTGTAAGTGGTACTTTATCGGAAATCAGGTGCATCAGCCTCTGAAGACAGACATCATGCTGGTGTCCCATTCAATTAACCTGCCTGGTTTTGTAAACATCCCTCATTTCAGCCACCTGAACAGGCTGGTGCCCTTTACCATGTAGCGAGGGAAGCAATATGACAAACAGGGCTATGTGAAAAAAAGGACAATTCTTATCTCTCCATGACAATAAATCAGGAAGATTAGATGCATGTTAAGTGAGTGAATAAATACCCCAGAAGTGTTGTCTAACAAGGTAAATATTAAAATATTACAAAACATTAAGGAAAAGGCAGTATTTGATTAAAAGCATTTTTTAAAAAACTACTTCATCCTCCCCGATCTATTTTTACCTAAATAAAAAAAGACTGATCCTTGTGATTTTTGGAACAAAGAGTTAAGTACCCCAGAAATGTTCCAACTCCCACTGACCCTCTGTCTAAGGGGCAACAGCTTTAATGCAGTCTTACAGTCGTCTTCTCATCCTCCACAAAGAAAAAGTTTCATAGCAACCTAACAGAACATGTTTACAGGCATATGTAGTCGATTATTGTGCATTCATGGTTTGGCCTGCTTCATCTTTATTTGTTCCAAGCGATCAGGAAAAAAGTATTTCAGATTTTAATATCTGCAATAAAACATGTTCCTGTCTTAATTTAACTTCAAAAATGAGATATTCAAACAATATCAAATCTCCTAAAATCTTAACATACCATTCTAGGCTTCAAGTCTGAGTAATTTCGCATTGCTCTGAAAGAGCCTTCGTGGGATGTTTCAAGTGGTTTGAGGAGTACTGCTGGCACTTCAGTCAAAGGATGGCATTTTGCTTTGTTTTTAAGATACTTCTACATCACTTGTGTTAAAAAAGGCATCTTAAAAGATGTCAGTACTGACTGGCATTAACAATATACCTGGGCAGCATTTTATTTATCCCCGTGATCTCATTACCTCCCATTTAAAACAACTATTATATAGAAGAGTCCAATAGCTAAATATTTTCTATCCTCAACTGCAGCAACCATAGAGGCATGTGGAGAAACAGGACTGGAAAGAAAAGGAAGTCCCCACAGATCAGCTTCTTTGCTACTCACTGAGGACTTTGTGTAGAACATTCAAATAGAAATAACATTTCAAATCAGTCCTGCCTTTAAAAATCTATTGTAATCCAAGAATATCTAGGATTTTTCATAGAGGTACACCTACATAAGTGTACTAATTCTATTCCTTAATATATTTAATACAATCTATCCAGCATTCAGACTTTCTTGGACCCACAATCATTTTTAAGCCCTGTTTTACAATTGGTGACACTTGTTATCTTCCATTTCTCTGATACCACGTGAGAGGGTAAGCATCCCCGGGAGTAGTTTGGTACAGTCATATTCAGCTCTTCTACAGCTCCTGATTGAACACCAAACAGTTCTAGTAATTTTTTATTAATTTTAATCAATTTGTTCCACCTCTTCTTTTGATATCCTAATCACAGTTCCTCAGCTTTAAAGCAGGGTGTGCAACGGGCACTGTTCCTCTACAGTGAATACCAATAAAAACTCATTGGCTTTCCAGCTGAATATGCAAACTTCAAATCTACATGTCCAAAGCAGGGCTTCAGTTTCACAGAGACAGAGATGGTTTCCCTCTCAATCTTGAATCCTTGAACACTAACATGGCATGCCATTTAAAAAGCATCTTTTTCCAGAGCAGCCCATATTACAATATATCATTTCACCTGCCTAACAGATGTAAAGTAATTATATGAAATGAAAATAATTTCATATCAAGTATCTTATAACTACTGATGATGAATTTAACCTACTGTGTGCAGAGAAACACAATTCACAGAATTGAGCTTTACTCCTCTGGTGTTCCTCCCCGATCCTGTATCCTACAAGAGTTGCACAGACTGAGCCAAGAAGATTTGTGTGTGCCCAGACACTCACAGCAGGCTCCAAAGACTCAGCCATTCCTCAGCCCTCATCTAAGCCAATGCGAAGTCTCAAGTCAAGTGCAATGGGTTGGGTCTGTTTTAGGAGAAATATATACCCACACATACAAAAATCACCATGTATACGCAACCTATGCTTTCAAAAGAAGTTCAACATTTAGTTATTTTGAACAAAAAATTCATTCAAAGTTTGATTAATTAGCAATTAATTCCATAGCACGTTGCCATCACTCTTTCCTTAAATATTCAAAAAAGCTACATTATAGCAGTAAAGATACATGAATTAGCAAAAATGTGTGACCAAGAAAAGGGTCAGAACAGAGATTTACATGCACTAAAATAAATTAGCTGCTTCCTCTTCTGCTGCTGCAAAATCCACTGTCCTAGAATAGTCTGGGTTGTAAAGGACCTTCAAAGCTCATCTAGTCCAATCCCCTGCAATGAGCAGGGACATCTTCAACTTCAGGTTGCTCAGAGCCCTGTCCAGCCTGGCCTTCAATGTCTCCAGGGATGGGCATCTACCACCTCTCTGGGCAACCTGTGCCAGTCTGCTCTGCAACAAAGGGCCCAACTTCTTATTCTAGACAGAAGTTTTATATAAGTCAAATGACAAATAAGTCTTTCTTATTCAGTTTACTTGTTTACAGGAGTCTTAAACTTCATTTGGAGAAAAAAAAAAATATCACTTGCACACAAAGTATCCTTCTGAAGTACTAATCACCACAGTATTGGCCAAAGAAAAGGACACCTGTTCTGACAGATAACTGCTAAGAACAGAAATTCCTCACAGGTCTGTCATCTATTCCACTGACATAACCAACATTTCTGAACAGTACTTCAAGTAAATTGAAAGTTAAAAACAGCTGAAGGGTAAGTTTTCCTTTTAAGTCTTCCCCAATTACCAGCTCCAAGGCATTCATACATTTGAACAGACATGAATATTTGAACTAGTAGCTCTAGCTCAAAGAATTCTCGAGACATCATTCCCTTACTGAAGATGGTGCATTTTTCTTCCAAGAGCTCCAAAGAATCAACTGCACTTTCAACTCCTCTCCCCCAAGATTCCTTTAGGAGAGAAGCATGTTTATTGCATTTTCATTTAATCCTTACTCTCAAAGACCCTAAATATTATCAAAGCCAGGAGAACTGCTGGAATACAAAGAAAATGTTACCATGATTTGGAGTAACATCCTCAATTATCTACAAATTCTTATCATTCGGCAGTTACTGAATTGCAGGTTTGGAAGGAAAGGACACTTCCTTTCCAGTAAATCTTAGTAAATTCTTAAAAGTTGTTCACAGCATAAACTTAACATTAAGCATGTATTCAACTGTCACGCTATAGCCCTCTGGATGAAGGAGGACCTAGGAAAGTTTATTTATTAACAGCTTTACCTTCCTAAGGCAAATAGGGAAAACATGCTTCCCTGGGCCTCTCCTCCACTTCAGATTTCCTGTCATTTGTGACAAACTAGCATCCCAACAAAAGCTAAAGAGTAAAGCAGAATTTAAAAAAATATAGATTATCTAATAATCTCCCTTTCTCAGAGAAGAAATGGGAAGGCTCAGGGGAGGTTAATGCAAAGCTCTGGTGTAACTTTGAATGCCATTAAACGTGTATGTCATTTAATCCTCCCGTGATGAAAAAGCAGCCAAGCAGTAGTACAAAGAGAAGGAAGATCAAATTCTTTTCAGGTACACAGTGACAGATGAAATAATGATGCAAAAGGGGAAAATGACTATATAAGAAGAAAGAAAACTCACTATGACAGTGGTCAAATGCTGGAACAAGCTTCCCAGAGAGGTTGTACAAGCTCCTTCCTTGGACATATTCAAAACTCAGCTGCACAAGACCACAAACAACCTAAACGGGCTCGACACTGAGTACAGGTTTGCACCAGATGTCCTTTAAGGTCTTTTTCTTTCAGCCCTTATTATTCTGTGATTCACTAACAGCCCCAAACAGGGTTACATGCTGACTGCCCAAACTTTTTATGTCTGTTCCTGTCCTGCTGATGGAAGCATTTCATGACATTGATAAAATAGAACTGATTCAGCTTCACACTGTTAGAAAAACATTCAATAAGCAGCTCACATCAAAGTGGCAGATTTGT